>NC_092313.1:21997500-23247500 GCF_036785885.1 Coffea arabica
TTAAATTAGGGCTTAGTCAGGTGACCTTGAAGTCCTTGGTTCAACTCTTAAATCCTCCCCTTTCTCTCATTTTCTTGTAAAGTTTGGAGTTTTCTTCAGCAAAAAATGTGAAAAGAAAATTCTGTTGAATGTAAGCATTCACAAGAAA
Organism: Coffea arabica; assembly: GCF_036785885.1. Lineage (NCBI taxonomy): Eukaryota > Viridiplantae > Streptophyta > Magnoliopsida > Gentianales > Rubiaceae > Coffea > Coffea arabica. The sequence continues at coordinate 21,997,649 of NC_092313.1, forward strand.
TGTACAAAAAAAAAAAATTCATGGAAGCATCAAAGATGTATAAATTCTAATTGAGGGACGCAAACGCTCACCTATTTGTACGTTTTGTGACATTGTTTGTACATTAAATGTAAGGTTCAGTACAAATTGCAAAGTCATAACTAATACATAGAAGAGTTAAAGTACTCCACTGATCACTTGTTCGTCACAAATCAGCTCGTGTGAGAGTCCGGATAGCATCATTAATTCATTATGTGCCTTTTATGAAAACCTTTTCTCTAAAACGGCATGTGAACTTCTAGAAATAATAGAAAGTACCATTGTAGTCAGTTGCTAAACTTACATTAAGCTAGGTACTCTGGCAAGTTGTTAATATGGTTTGGAGGCATTATAGCGACATGCCAAAAAGAGGAGGCGGGGCTGGTCAATGTAACGGCAGTCGCAATAAATTAAATAATCCTGTAAGGAAGTGTTTAACTTGTAATAGAATTTTCTGTATTGTCTTAAAAAAGGGTATATATGATCATTGATCCCTGCGATCTAGTCCAGTAAGAATCCATGCAACTTGGTACAAGGAAACCAGACTCTGACACACTAGAAAATCTTAAAATGGTTCAGTATAATTTCACCAAAATTAAGGAAAATGTACAACTAAAAAGTTGTTCAACTCAAGTGTTTTCTTTTTTTTTTCTTTTTGTTTAACCCTCTCACCTCTCCCCCACACCATTCTCACCTTGAACTGATAATAGGGAATACTCTAATAACCCTCTCCTGACCACTGAGCCGACCCTAGTGATTAAGTACTTTTCTCCTTAATTACTAACAATTTAAGCATGAAGCCAACTGACATTCGTTGCTACTCTTCTCAACCTCAGTTTAGTATTAAGTCATCTTGGCATAAATTAATCATGCAATTAAGGCTCTCAATTGACCAATTTAAACTGTATATACAATTGTCGCCACTTAATCTCCTCAACCTCTCCTTTATACCTATAGCTCACCATTTCCGTCGCCAGATCCATCACTAATTAAGGCTTGTAATGGAACTCTCGCTTGTAATCGTGATTTTAGTATCTTTAGCTGCTCCAGCCATTTCTGGATATCCTCTTGCAGTAATAAAACCATGGTGCGCCCAAACTCTTCACCCAGAGCTGTGTGAGCATTTCTTCACCCGCACCTCAAAATTTGGCGATAATCCAGTCCATAACAAGTCTGAATTTCTTAATATGTCTCTCCAAATTATTCTTGATCGTGCCATCAATGCAACAGAAAATGCTATAAGATTGGAACCAAAATGTCGGGACAGAATAGAGAAGGCTGCGTGGAGGGATTGTGTAAATTTTTATAAAGAAACACTTAATGTGCTCAACAAAATGGGTGACCCCAAAAGATTCACTCCATCTAACGTACAAAAATGGCTCAGTACAACTCTGACCAATCTTCAAACTTGCGAACAAGGATTTCTTGACTTTAATATCACATTGATGCCTTCGATTTTAGACGTTGTATTAAAGAATTTGACTATCAATGCCTTAGCTTTGAATTCTGGGGCATGTGGTGGTCATAATAACAGTTGGATTAATTATGATCAGCATGGATTTCCGACTTGGATAACAACTAGTGAGCGAAGGCTATTGCAATCTTGGAATCCGACTGGTTGGGCTAATTTGGTGGTTGCAAAAGACGGATCGGGGGATTATACAACAGTGCAAGATGCAATCAATGCAGCATCGCAGAGACCTGAGACAGACAGGTTTGTAATTTATGTGAAGGCTGGCATATACAAAGAGTATCTACAAATTGAATCAAGTGATATTTTCATGGTGGGAGATGGCATTGGACAGACGATTATCACAGGAAACAGGTTTAACGGCGATCAAGATGGCACCATTACTACAGCAACGTCAGCCACAGTTAGTAAGTCCAATAAATCCGTTGTTAAAAACTCTTTCCGTTTACTAATTGAATGCCTCAAAACGGGCCTAAAATGATTATTGGAACAAGAAGAGTTCTTGCATCAAGTTGGAAATTGCATATCAGCCCATAAATTTTCAATAACTAAAGTTAGTATGTCGTATGTGTATAAAATCATTTAGTTTACGTACCTTATCAGAACTAGAATTTTGCACCCAAAATTTAAGATAGTACTTATAAAATTTTTTGGGGTGAACCACGATTTATGGAACATAATCTAACATGCAAATTCAATCACATCACTTGTTAATATTCAATCTTTTAGTTATCTTTAACTATTGACTAAATCGAAATTATATTTCAAAGTGGAAGAGAAAAATTAAGCAAGCTAATGACTAATGAGCTTGAACATAGTTCGGAGTCCATTTCTTTCCTGTTTAAACCTATGTTGACATTATCAAGAATGCTGAATGGAACTCTTTTCTTGTGATTTCCATTTCAGCTGTTAAAGGGGAACGTTTTGTTGCCCGTTTTATGACATTCAGAAATACAGCTGGGCCTGAAAATGGCCAAGCAGTGGCTTTTTATTCAGCTTCCGATTATTCGACCATTTATCAGTGCAGTTTTGAGGGGTTTCAAGACACCCTTTATGTTTATGATGGTAGGCAATTTTTCAGGGAATGTCATATCTACGGTACAGTAGATTTTATAATGGGAGATGCTACTGTTGTGTTCCAAAGGTGCACTATTCATGCCAGAAAACCTCTGGGCAATCAAAATACAATCACAGCTCAGAGTAGAGATCATTATCTCAAATGTAGTGGAATGTCATTTCACAACTGCTTTGTTGTAATGGCTCCTGATCTAGAACCCTTTGTAGATTCAGTCAAGACTTACCTTGGAAGGCCATGGAGGGCTTATGCTCGAGTTGTATTCTTGTCATCATTTCTTGATAGGTTAATTCACCCTCAAGGTTGGTTACGTTGGGAATGCCGTCTAGACAAATTGTACTATGGGGAGTACCTAAACGAAGGCCCTGGTTCATCAACTGATCAAAGGGTTCGATGGCCTGGATACCATGTAATTACTGACTATAATGAGGCTTCAGCATTTACCGTTAGACAATTTATCTCAGGAGATTATTGGTTGCCAGAGGCCCTAGTACCTTATGATTCTGACATTTAGTTTTTGCTTCAAGGCAAGAATTTTACATATCTGAAGCAGCTTGATTGTATTATCAAAATATGCTTTGCTGTTTTCGAAACAAATGTAAGAATTTAATGGTAATACGAGCATTTGGTATAATGACTTCATACAACAGAAGAATTTCTTTCTCACCTTTTTTTTTTTTTACCTAAGGGAAGCCGAAGGTTTAATTGAAAGCAGAAATTACTTAGCTTTTTGGTAATCAATTTGTCATGTAAATTTCGCAACGTTGTAAATTTGTTAATCTTCCACTATAGTTATAATTTCAATTAACCTTAGTTGTCATCCATGTTTCTTAATTTACAAAGGAAAAAAGTCCCAATGACCCTCAAACTATTAGTCAAGTAAACTTTTAGCCTCCTAACAATTAAGAGTAAATTTTGATCCCTGATCTATCGAAAGTGCAAAATTTTGAACCTTCTATTAAGTTCAGCAGTTAAGACCTATGGAAACCAACACCTAGTGAGATGTACACCCAAATATGAAGAGCATTTTAATCCGCTTAATAGTCTTCTACTCAGTACAAGAGGGCTCTTTCCTAAACAAAGAGCTATAGGAAGAAAATTTTCCATTGTAGCTGAAGAGCTTCTTCCCCAAAAAATGCGAGGAGTCGTCCTTTTCCCTTGTGTTGGTGTGAGAAAGTGATGAGGGTCATAACTTCGTGTACGTCAAGGAATCCTCATAACTTCGTGGGCGCAGATCTGCAGTGTGCTCGGATAATGGCTGTAGATTTTGGCATTGGATCAATGAGGAGATGTGCTGCTGGTCAGCGGAGATTATATCTGGCCTTCTTAGAATGATTAATACAACTAAACATCAAATAAATGGATATTGTCTTGACATTGCAAAGATCATGATCCACATCTCCATCAATATACCATATATATTGTCCCTAATTAATTCTCCCCCATGATGCAAACGAATAGTAAACCATTCAGAGTCAGGCTTTGCAATAGTAATTTTAGTTTCAGGTAAACATAATGCTTAAAAGAGAAAGAATAAATTATCACACAAATTACCAATCATTTATTCGTATTAGGCCAAAATAGAGACCCCATACCCATGCACTTGTCAATTTTTCAACCACAAATAAACTACTATTTGAGCAAATCCCTTTTTATTGGACATGATCAATTTACAATAAACAATGTAACCACACCTGCTTCTATAAATTTCTACTGAGAAGACCCACGTCTAGGACCACCCATCTTCCTGACAATACCATTTCCCAAATATCCCCTTTTAAGCCATCATTCTTGACACTTTGGCATGCATATACATATTTCTAAAACAAAAATTGATTCAAAGGGCTGAACAACTTATCGTAAACGAGAAAGAGATCGAAGTACACATCTAGCTTCCTTATTTGCCACTTCATTTCTCATCAACGTCCACTTCCACGCCGTTGGTGGTCGGCGAATTGCAAAAGCTTCAATCCTCTTGCGGTAGAGAGAGAGAGAGAATGGTAAAAGGCAACAATTAGGTCAAATTGATTTTTACTTTCTTTTACTGAGTGGAAGATAATTTGTCGTGGACTAAAATGTCCTTCGTATTTCGACGTGCGTCTTACATGATATTGATTTCCGTCGTCTTAATTGTTGAACTGGACAACAAGTCCAATGGTTGAGGGGTTTAATTATCCACTCAAGATATTATCCACTTAGTCTAATTAAATTTCGATAGATTGGGAGCTAAAAATTTGCTCTTAATTATTGAGGGGTCAAAAGGTCACCCGACGAATAGTTGGAGGGCTACCGGAACTTTTTTCCCATTTACAAAATACAGAACATTTGTTCCAAGCACACTTTCAGCTCGCGTTTGTCTGATGGAAATAATACTACTTTCATACGAAAGTTCAAACTTGCAAAGGAATGCATTTCAATCCTCTTGAGAAACACTGCTATAAATACTAAAAGTGGATGGTGAACCGATCATAGTGAGCTTACAAAAAATTAGAGAAAAACAGAACATACGGAAATACGTGAGCTTACTAAAAGGCAATCCAAACGCCGACCAACCAATAAACAAAAAAGGAGGAAGGAAAAAGAGAAAAGAAATACTCAGATTGTCACCCACCAGGATAAAATCAAATTTAATTAGACTAAGTGGACATCAAAATATTATCCACCCAACCGATGGAGGTTTTATTGCCCATGAAATTAAAAGTTACAACCACTCTAGACCATGATATGCTAAGGTTCTATTAGACAATTCAATTCAACTCTTAAATTTAAAAAGTTCAAATCTTAATATATTCAGATGTGTTTAATAGGAAAAAATAGAACGATAGAAAATTTTAATTAATTAAGCCACACTTAATTTTTTAGGTAAAATTTATTTCAAAAAATAAGTGATAACCTATTCACTTATTATTTAATGCAAAATATACTAAAATATTAAAATTTTAATACTTACAATTCAATAACTTAATAAATTCAGAATTTAGATTTCATTTTAGTATTCAAATTTCAATTTTATCAAACGCATCCTAAGTCATCTAAGTATATATATACACATTCCATATTCAAAAAAATCATCAAGGATCATACATTGGCATCCTCGTTTGGAATGAAGCTCTTACTTTTAACACTAGGATTAATTTCTTTCGTTTCTCCGGCTATTTCCTGCAGTCCTCAATTTGCAATAGTACCATGGTGCGATGAAACCACCTCCCACCCAGAGCTTTGCAAGTACTTCTTCACTCACGATCCAAAATACACTAATCCTCCAATCAAAGGGATATCAGATTTTGCCGATGCATCATTACCACTTACTTTGGACCGCGCTATCCACGCCACGAAAAAGGTGAAGGACTCAGGTCCCAAATTAAGGTCTGATGAGGGAAAGGAATTGTGGTCATTTTGTGTGGATATGTTTTTGAGTTGTCCGTGTGCAAAATCAACCAATCCAACGATCCTACAACCAGACACCCCACGGACAACGCAACAAGCTGGCTATTCTCTGCTCTGACCAACCAGTTTGAGTGCCAATGGACGGGCCGGGCCTACCCATTCACCTACTGCGTTTCGTTGGAGATAAAATTCTGGAGAAATTGATATACAACTCCATAGATTTGATCCAGTACTCAAGCCAGGACCAAGCGTTCAAGAAAAATTTCCAGCTTGTATGTTAGATTATCATGGCCGATACATATTGGTTTAATGTGCTATAGATCATCACAGAGTCCAAAAAATTGCCTACTTTGGAGGTGATCAAGTGCCTACTTTGGAGATTATCATGGCCGATACATATTGATTTTAAACATCCTTTAGAAGCGTAGGACCCCCGGGGGGGGGGGGGGGGAAGGAAAAAGAAAGTACGTAACATCAGAATCATGCATAAATTACACCTGGCTTCATAGAAGCCCTTGAGGGTTCGAAAACAATAATGTGTTAAGGCCATTTATTTTGTCTTCTCTCTGCATTTGTCGGGAAAATTTATGTTTAAAAAAAAAGAGAGAATTCTATTTTAATGAGATATAGTGAATTTCCATTTTATTGCTAGTAAAGTTGTGAAAAAAAAACTGTAGTAAAAAACTGTGCTTTTCAGTCTCCTTTGCTCCTTTCCAAATCCCCTTATTCAAGTCTCGTTCTCGTTTGATCAATTCACATGATCTCAGACTCTAATTTTGAATGATCAGTTTTCTATGAACTTTCATCTTAAATGCCACTAATGAAGAAAAATAATGTGAAAATTTACAAAAATTGGCTTGGCACTCGTTCCGTCCCCTGCTCAGGTGCTTGCTGGATGATATAGTCGGTTAGATAGTAGTAAATTTAACTGGAAAAGAAAACTAAATCAAAACCTTTATCTCGTTTGGTGGGTGAAATTGAAAAAATTTTACGAATGAGAGATAAGCGATAAATTTGGTTAGTTTCTATGGCCAAAATGAATTACCCAAACACAATAATGTGACCCTAAAGGAGTCAATAATCCTTTTTCCTTTCTTTCTCTTTTCCTTTTTCATCAATCATATTTAGGAAATTATAGTAAGTTGGAAGTTCTCTGGGCCTTTAATTCATTCCGTAAACCAGGGGCGGCAGGCATTATCCCCGTACGATCCATGTCAATTCCAATAATCTCCATGATAGATAAGCGATGTTACTTTGCTTTTATTTCTAGAAGGTAATCAATTTCAGACACGCAAATAAACCAATATTTAAGCACACAAAATTACACACGCACTTAGAGGTGATTAATTGTGTAATCAATATTTAATGCAGGGTGTACTAGTCTGGTTCGACGACAGTTTAGTCCCCTTCACGTTCTCCAATAACTCCTTTGGGTTCATCGTCGCTTAATATAGAGCAGGAGCAGAATTAGTTTAGCAATAATCGTGTCGGCAATCGAAAAAAATTAAAAGGTGATAAAATTGTGTAATCAACATGTAATGCTTGACTATGCAAATGACGCCCGTGTGCCACGCTAACAAACATTACAATGATTAGTCGTGTCTAAGATTTCTGTGGTTGATAAATCTTGTAATTGATTAATGAATGTTTTTAGTTATGCATTATATAATCTACCCAACCTAAGGCTTACCCAGAAGAATGTCAACGATGCTCACTCCCAGGTTAGGTCAATAGTTTATTGATGGCATGTTTTGTCTGGGCAGCTAGCTAGTGATCTTTGATAAATCTGGTTTGAGTAGATATACATCAAGAGGTAAGATGATGATAATATCTATAATAGCCTTTTCCAAAAATAGGCTGCAAAAAAAAAAAAAAAAAGATGTTCAAAAGTTCAAAAAAAAAAAGAAAAAAGAAAAAATCCATGCTCACCCCTAAAAAGTAAAACCCCTCCAACCAATATCCTAGAAATGATAAAGAAAGCAAGAAAGTATTATGGTTTTAAAATTGAAACTTCCAAATCAAGGGGCATTCTTTATTGCCATGATATGGTAGATCCACATCATTGCTCATACTTCAGATCAGATCCTTGCTGTGTTTAGCACCAAATTAGCATGTTTATCTACCACATCCAAAATAAAAATTTTTTTCGTCAAGAATAAACAACGAAAAAAAAAAAGAATCAAGCCATCAATCGGTTGCAGAACTAATGCAATGTCCATGAATTAATATCTATTACGTAAAACATTGCGCCCACTTGTGGAAACAACAAGGAAACCAGTTTCTTCAAACTTATCTTGTACCTTGTTTTCTTGGCTGTTCTTCGTTAGACCGCATTCTGTCGTTCCAAAAGCTAATCCATATGCGAGATCATTAAATAATATACATCTACTTCTAGCAATTATTCCAAACATCCTCATACCAAAAGAAAAAAAACAAAAAGAATTATCTACTTATACCATCCTCTTACAAGTATTTGCAAATTATGAGGAGCTTTAGCTTTGGTGCATCCTTAGCTGGTCTAACAATTAAAAAAAATAGAAATATAAAAAATAAATCACTACAATCAAGAATGGAACAAGTTGAAGCTGAAAGCTCAGCAGTCACCAGCATTGTATTTGTTTTTCTTGAAGAGTTAAATCCACCTCTTATTAAGAGCTGTTTTTCTGGATGCAGAGAACAGCAGAACTCAAGCAAAGGAAGTAATTCAACAGCAAAATGCTAAGGTGTCCATGAATGATATGGCAGGTGTAATGTGAAAGAGAAAACCACCAAAGTAGACGGGACAGCTACTTGAATTTGAATCCAGTTGCAGCTAAACTCAGATATTGATTATACTAGTCACAAAGCAGACACTGGTGTCAAATTTCACGGTAACGACATTTCAAGTCTTCAATTACTAGCATAAAGTCAAATATCAGATTGCAAGGTAATGAGCCCTAATGTTGTTTTTCAATCTTTAAGGCAATTAATGGCAATTTTTAAGTCTGAAAGCATACATTAGATTCAATTGAGCATTTGCGTGCTCGTAGGGGTGTGAGACTATATCCCATCATCAACCCATCACTCCATTTGTATCTGAATACTTGTCTTTTTCAAATTACTCGTAGGGGTGATTGTTTGGTTTTCAGTTATGTACATCTGACACGTACCATGAATTATATTGTTGACAACAGGGTGTTATGTATTGAAACGCAAATGTCTATGATCAATTTTTTTGACATTTAGGAGTCTAAATCATCAAAGCCTCCAACCTAATTACAGAGGAAAAAAGGAAAAGCAAAGAAGAAAAAGCAAAGGTCCATTTACTTTTGATTTCGTCTCTTACTTTTCATAACAATATAACATCAAGAATAATCATCATCTATAACTAACAGATAAGGATGGAGTCCTTTTTTGCCCACAAGCTTTTGGATAAGTAATCAATTGATGATGGTCAGAGTCTAAGAATGATGGCCAGAATCGAGGCTGTATGTGTTGTAGTTGAGCAATACAGCACGTGGATGAACCAAATTACGCATGGCTCTAACTCCGCGTGTGCTTATTTGAGCCCAATTCCTTATCATTCTGGAGTCAAAATCTCTAAGCTACGGGATTTTCTTACATTCGTAAACAATTTTCTCACACTTTCATTTCATTCTAGAGTTTGATCGACTTATGTCATAGACTTGGGAAGTTTCCCAAGCAGCGTCGAGAAATCTGAAAACTGTATCCTCAACAACATGATTGTGACATTGGCCGAAATATAGCTTAACTTTAGGTGCAAACAGGAAAAATGCTGCAAGAAGCAAAGGTGCTTTATGCATGGAATTGTCGTCGCCTAAAGGCTAACAGAACGCGTAAAATCTATTCTAGAAAGTATTTCTGATTCTAAACTCACAGCCAATATGTAGATAAAGTTTAGTTTCTAAAATGTCAAAAGAAATGCAGTTTCTTAATACAGATGAAGAAAAGTATAAAGATGTATTTCTCCTTACGCAAGCTATCCTTCACCTGGTGGAACTGTGAAGTATGGCTGATCTTCAATATCTATCCTTGTTTAATATTGTTAAGGGGACTTCTTTTTTTATTATTTTTTTGAACTTCTTGCTCTACAAAAAAAAAATAAATGCAAATTTTACCAATTAAAATAAATGCTCTATATATCTTAGAATTTGATTGGCCAATGAAAATGTTTTTATAAGGTACCCGTATGCCAGGAAAGATAAAGAAGGCAAAAAGTGCGCAATTAAAAAAAATGTTATGAAATGTGAAGCACCAATGATATTTGAATTGTCGCCCCCAAAAGAAAAAGTTATGGAAATTTCAACGTCCAATGTTAGGAGTGGTTTTCTGAGATGCCGAACAGCTAACTCCAGCCAGCAGTTCGCAAAATCCAAGTACAAATTGGTTTCTTCCTCTGGCTTTGGGTTGAAAATTTTTGCCGCTCGGGTTAGTTTGGTTAATCAAACACTTGCCATTTGATTTGGTTAACACAAGTAGATGATAGTAGCACACTGTTCATCTGATGGAAAAGTTGCTCAGCCCATGCCCCGCGTCTGACTAAACAGGCCGTTCTTCGAGGCATTTCCAAATGACAGTAAATCCTAGTCGCATGCTTTTGTCAATGCTGAAGATTCCATCATAATCAACCTAATCTCAGGAAAAAAAAATGATTAAGAAAACTTAATAATCCGCGCATAAACAATTAATACAGGTATGTTAGGCCTGCTCTATTTGGGTTCTTGATGGCTCTTTTCATGGATCAGCATGCAAGTTTGTTAGATACGTGAAAAAGTTTAATTCGCATCGTTGACAATTTTATGGCTAAAGTTGCTTTCCTCATTTCTTGACCGAGTTTTAGCTAGTCCCTTTATCTTTAATTTTTTTTTTTTTAAGAATGTTATTTTGATACAATCAAACTACTTACTAATAATATATTGCAATTCATAATTTTCAATCAAGAAATATTTCCCTACCAAGTATTGGTATTGGTGTTGTAGAACATATATTCTTCTGTACAATTTCAACAGAAAAATGATAGTTTTCACTTTCAATCGGACCTGTTTTATTTGGGTTCTTAGTCACTCTCTTTATAAATTGCCAATTGCCGTGCAAGTTCGCTACATATGCGGAAAAATTTAATTAGCACTGTTGATGATTGTATGACTAAGTTGCTCTCTTGATTTCTTGACCGAGTTTTAGTTAAGTCTTTTTATCTTTAACTTTTCAAGGATGTTAATTAATTCGATTCAATCAAACTACTTACAGATTGCAGTACATAATATTTGATCAATTAACACATCGATCGCCACCACGTATTATATACTGTTGCAAAACATTACTTATTCAATCAATTATTTGAGCTTTAGGTTACAAAAAATTAAACAACCAAGAGCAAATGTGAAGGTGATCAAGGACGTGGAACCAGTAGTGTTTCCTCGGAGCACTTAATTACGGTGCACATATATCCATGTTTGTATGCAACCATTCTGTTCAATAAGTAGTAATTATTTTCTAATGATGAGAATATGAGGTTAAACGCGTTGCGTGCTGAATTTAATTTGCTCATTCTGGATTATCATCAAGTCAACGAAGATGGTACAAAACTCAAAAACTAGCTGCTGTATTCATGATTAGATTTAGTCTACGCAGGCAAAGACAGAAAATTCAGAATATTGAATTGCTTTGCTACTTGTCAATTAAGTAATCAAAGGAATGAAGAAGGTGCATCCCTGCCCCACATCCGATGTTTGAATTAGACCGCCCAAATGTTGCTTGCTTGCACTTCTATAAATAGTAACGCAATGCTGATCCTTAACGCCACACAAGCTAGCTAATTACAAAGCCCTCGCTTTCCTTATTCTTCCAATTTCACCATCCTGATCAAGTCCAGCCTTTTGTGACATGTTCACAAAACTAGCAATGGCGTACCCTTTGGCAATTTTCCTGTTCGTGACTGTTTTTGTTTCTCCGGCCATCTCTAGACAACTTCCTCCATCAACAATAAAATCATGGTGTGCACAAACCCCATATCCACAACCGTGTGAGTATTTCTTGTCCCACAGCCCTAAATACGGTCATGGCTATCCCATAAAAGGCAAGTCCGATTTTCTGAAGATGTCACTCAATCTTGCCTTAGAACGTGCCCTGCATGGCCGGGAAAACACATACAACCTTGGCTCAAAATGTCAAAACCAGCGCGAAAAGGCTGCATGGGCAGATTGTCTAGAGCTTTACGAAAGCACCATTGTCAAGATTAACAAAACTGTTGATCCTTACACCAAGTGCAGTGCAGTTGATGCGCAAACTTGGCTTAGCACAGCACTCACCAATCTTGAGACATGCAAGCAAGGGTTCACTGAGCTTGGACGCGGTGCTGATTTTCTTGTGCCCTTGATGTCAAATAGTAACGTTAGCTGTTTGATTAGTAACACTTTGTCCCTAAACAAAGTGGGATATAACGAGCCAAGCTACAAGGAGGGGTTCCCAACTTGGGTGAAACCTGGTGACAGGAAACTCTTGCAGTCTTCATCTCCAAAGCCAAATGTTGTGGTAGCCCAAGATGGTTCGGGCAACTTTAAGACGGTCGCTCAAGCTATAGCTGCTGCCGCGAAGCGATCGGGAAATGGGAGGTATGTGATACACATAAAGGCAGGAACATATAAGGAAAATGTGGAGATTGGAACTAAGTTGAAGAATATCATGTTGGTTGGTGATGGTATTGGAAAAACCATTATCACCGGAAGCAAGAGCGTTGACGGTGGTAGCACCACTTTCAAATCTGCAACAGTTGGTAAGTTAAGCTAGCCAAACAAAGCAATTTTTGTTTCATATTCTACACCTACAACAGACTTAAGTTTTCTCTAATGCACAAAACTGGTAATAGAGCAACCACAACACGAACTTGCCTGTTAGGTAATAAGCAGTCCTAAAGGAAAATCTCGAACTAGAGGATTTTTCTTTGCATGCATGGCAGACCGATAAGCTGACTATAGATGGTAGACAATATTTTTAATAATCAGAGTATGCTTGGGGCTGTGAAGGTTTATTGTCTGCTAAACTATTTTCTCTTCTTTTTTTTCTCTTTTGAGTTTTTCTGTGAGGACGAAGAAATACAACTGTTGTTTACTTTATTTTTTCAGAGAGAGAGAGAGAGCACACAATAAAATAAAAGGTGTTATTCAATAATCATGACAACCACAGAGTATAAGCTTAAGTTGTGTTGGGTTCTGGGAAAGGGTACAGAATAGCATTTCTTCGAGGAGAAGGCAGAGAAAATGGAAGTTTTGAATTTATGAATGTTAAGAACGAGTCTCAGTAAGAAAGTTCAACTTCGATGAAAATGTTAGCTTGATAGGAGATTTCTAGAATTAAAAGACTTGTTTGAGCTAGGTGGATAACATTGGACATAATGCACATAAAGTCTACGTCCTTGAATTATGAACTCTGAAGTCTCTATCGACTCGTATTTGTCATAACATCTATTCTAATTAATCCTCTTTTGAAGGCTGTCCTGAATGTCATCCTATAATGATAGCTGACTTAGTTTAGAATTTTATTGCAGTACTCATTTTGATAAAGGTGTAATGGAACTGACAAAATATTCTTGTCTACCTAAATTTCAGCCGTTGTCGGCGATGGATTCATTGCTCGTGGGATTTCATTTAGGAACACAGCGGGACCTCAAAATCACCAAGCGGTGGCTCTTCGTTCTGGTTCCGATCTCTCTGTATTTTACCAATGCAGCTTTGAAGGCTATCAAGACACCCTTTATGTCCACTCGGAAAGACAATTTTACAGGGAATGTGATATCTACGGAACTGTTGATTTTATATTTGGAAATGCTGCTGTCGTCTTCCAAAACTGTAACATCTATGCAAGAAATCCTCCGAACAAGACAAACACTATCACCGCACAAGGTAGAACCGACCCTAACCAAAACACTGGAATATCCATTCTCAATTCCAGAGTTACCGCAGCTTCTGACTTGAAACCAGTTCAAAGCTCGGTCAAGACATATCTTGGAAGACCATGGAAAGAATATTCAAGGACTGTGTTCATGAAAACATTTCTTGATGGTTTAATTAATCCAGATGGTTGGATGCCCTGGAGTGGTAATTTTGCTCTCAATACCTTGTACTATGGAGAATATGCTAACACAGGCCCTGGTTCATCCACTGCAAAAAGGGTAAACTGGAAGGGGTATCACGTGATAACTAGTGCAACAGAGGCTTCTAAATTCACAGTCGGAAACTTCATTGCTGGCAGTTCTTGGTTGCCTGCCACCAATGTGCCCTTCACATCTGGCCTCTAATTCAATTCTTCCTCTATACCCGAAAGTTCAATTCTTTATTTTGTTTTTAGCATGGACATAACGTCCACTTTCTATTCCTGGAAAGGTCCGGAAAACTACGGAATAGGATTTTAGTTTGAGGAATTGGTATTATCACAGTAGTACATGTGTATCTTTACCTAGTTAAGTTGCCAATTATTTCATGCTTCTTGTAATAAAAATCATGATTGTCCTTGTATATCAAGTCAATTATGGAAAATATAGCAATCTTTCTGGATACGAGACACTAGTGATGCTGGATATATTATACTATTACCATCATTGATCCAATCAAAGTATGAAATTTCAAGTTGATGGTCATTAACTAGGATTCCGATGACTTCTTCAAGACTTAGCCACCCTAAGTCTTTTTTTTTCCCCTTTGCTTTTCTAGTCTTTTTTTTTTTTTTTTTGCCCTTTTGCCTTTAACCACACGGGGTTGACCGTTGCATTCGTCAACATTTGCCATGACAGCGACAGTCAGACTTTTATTTCGGCAAGTACATAATAAATATATTTTTCTTGTCTTTCTTTTAAAGTACTTTTCTTGTCTTTTTTACTTTTTTGGTGCATTTCTTGTCTTATTCAAGCACATAAAAGATGGATCAGCAGTGAAATTAGATTCTTGTACCATGGATACGATAGAGTTATTCAACAATTAGGCGAACGAGTAAAGTTCTTAAACAAAACCAAAAGTCATACTAATCTCTTTCATTAACACGCTAGGGAGGATCAGGGGGAGTGTCAAAGTCTGGCCACTGCCTCTAATCGTAACCTTATTACTATATCTCATACAAATACGAAATGGATTGAGTAATTTAAAGTATTTGTGTTCAAATCTGCTTTTAATTAAATGCCAAGAATGAAGAGCTTGAGAAAATAGAGAAGGTCAAAGAGCTTAATAAAGGTTAAAAGTGAAATAAATGGACAGTCTTCTGGTTATATAGGGTGCTGATTTTAATTGGAATCATGTATTGGTGAGGTGTATTATTAGGAGCTGGGGTAGGCAATCCTGCTAAATCACCTACGGATCTTCTGTCCCACACCCTATGCCATTCTCTGTTCCATTTTTTATTATATTGATATTTATCCTTCATAAACATTATGTTTTAATCCTTTTTGCTTCCTTAAGATCCAATAATTATTAATTCAGTAATACACAAAATTTAACAAACTCAAAAAATCAAAATGCATAAAAAAATGAGATTTTTTATGAATTTTCTGCTGTATTTTTTAATTTTCTATTATATATTGCTTTTTTGAAGCTTTTGTATTTTTTTTTTTACTGAATTAATAGTTATTGAATCTTAAGGAAACAAAAAAGAACTAAAACATGATGTTTTTTAAGGAAAAATAGCAATATAATAAAAAGTGGCACAGGGTGTGGGACAGAAGATCCGTTGCGATATTTATGGTATTTTTTTATTGTAAAAAAAAGGTGGATAAGTATTTCAATCTAACTAGTATATCTGTCAAAATCAATTCTATTCCCTAAAATTCTTAACAAACATAAAAAAGATGAAACAAAGAGAGAAAAAAAAAGTAATAATTAAAATATTTTATTATTTTAATATCTCGAGGAATGTTAAACTAGTAGAAAAGACTTCTTCTTGGCTTGGCTTGCACTCGACTAACTTTATCCTTTCCTGCATCCCATGCATACCTTCATTCGACTAACTTCTTCTTGGCTAAATCACCTGGTTAACTTTTTTTTTTTCTTTGGTAAGTTGGTTTTCTTTTCCTCTGGTTTCTTTAATGGTTTTATTCTATAGTTTTGTGGAAGAATTTCAAGGTAGTGAGAAAGATGCAAAGAGATGAAAACAAAGAGCGAAGTTCAACATATTCCATTTGATGCATTCTTAAATTTTGATTCTCTTTTCCCCATAAACAAAACAAAGATGAATTGTCAAACCTTGCTGTGGTCCTACCTCCCTCTCTCATTCTTTACTCTTTTTTTTTTTCTTTTTACAAGTTTTATATATGGATTCAGGTGGAACTCTCAATCTAACAAGAGAGAATGGGAAGAGAAGGATTTAAGGTTGATTTCTTGTTCTCCTAGATCTATTTATTGTTCCTTGCTAGTTGAGTTGAGTCTTATCAATTATTTAAGTCGGACTTTTCCTAAATGGGCTGATATGATCTAGAGATCCAAAACACTAAACAGGCCGATATTGTTGGGACTAGTGGAAATCGGGGTCACCTCTCATTTCCCTATCTTCAGATTCCTCGATCCTTAACGGCCTGTTTTTGGCAAGCTTTGCAACACTCCACTGATGCTATGTGTTTCTATTACATTCTTTTTTCTCTTTTTTTTTTATTTGCCACAAATGCAATTAAATCACTAATAGAAGTAGATGTGATGAGGTATTCAGAAAATTGAAATGATGTTTCCTACTTAAAAAAAGAAAAAAGAAAAAAAATCGGACGTGAAGCCACGTGGAGATTGTCTTTGTTAGTTCTTTGTTTTGTTCTGTATATGATTGTACCAGATAGGGCGGGACAGGGTCTTTGGGTTGGCCCAACGCTTTTGCCTTCCCCAATCCCATTCATCTTTTGATCCCAATAGTTACTGGATTTGATAACGCATTCGGGAGATATCCAACCAAAAAAGTGAAAGAAACAAAAAGATGGGAGGGGAACAAACATTGTGAAGTGTTTTTTCCATGGACAGTTCGAGCCGAATCCTTACCCTTGATGAAGATAAGACTCATAGTACTGGTGCATGCAACTTTAGAATATATGGTACTTAGTTATACCACAACCAAGATGAAGATGGGGTACAAGAATCTTTTTTCCTGCATTACCATTGGGTATTGGTTTTTAAACGGGTCAAGGAAAAGGCCTAAAAGCTAAAAGGCAAAATGTTGTCACAACTCACAAGAATCCTTAGAGAACATAAGCGCTCTTGTCCAGATCCAGCAGCGTGGCCAACTTTGCAATTCTTGGAATAGAGGTCCTTCATTAATCTGCAAATATTTGAATCCATCCAATAATCAGAAGAATACTAACGTTAGGCTATGCTAAGTAGCACTACCCACTAATGTAATCGGAAGATTGAATTCGAAATAATAACCCCTTTTTTTTTATAGAAATAGAAGTCATAATTATTAATAAATTGGTTAAAAATCGTCCAGTGCGATTTGCTCAGTTAAATCTAATGATTTTCAAATCAAATACACATATATGTGTGTGTGAGAGAGAGAGACATGTTTATTAAAAACGCATTAGAAAATGAATGGGATGATTATTAAGTACTATATTGTTTGAAAGAGGAACTTACGGACAGCCGTTCGGCAAAACGAAATAAGAACAATGAGTATGGCAAAGCCCGCTACGCTTCCCACGATGATTGCTACTGTTTTTCCTACTTCGTCATCGTTGCCATGGGAAGAATCTATTTGCATTTGTAAACACCAAAAAAACAAAGGGGTTTCATGGAGCAGAGCTGTCCAAAATATCCGAATTTAGAAAGCAAACTGGACGACTTCCTAAAGAAAATATATTCCTAGATTTTAACAACTAAGGCCAATAATTCTTCCTAGGCAAGTATGATTTTTATTTCGTGCATACCTGTAAGTTAATGCAACACCAATCGATTACACTGATTAAGGCAAATGTAGGCACTAGAAATTCAAGTCGATGATAAAATGGTGACACCCCATTTCCAGCAATGAAATGACCAGATTTTGTCCCAAATTTTTCGAACATAAAAAGATAAAGACTAAGGCTGGACTGCTAATTCCCAAATCATGATTTTATTCAAAGCAAATATACTTTTTATTGGACTACTGCAATATAGTCCTAGATTTTAACAATTGAAGCTTTATAGTTTTTGCCATGCAAGCAAAACTTATATTGGATGCTGGAAGAGACTAATTTTGACTAAAGAGTATCACTATCAGCATTGCTCTATTATAGAATACCGGTACCTTCCTTTTGGATACTTATTCTTCACATCCCGTATTGGCTTTCAACACGAGAAATTGCCTTAACTAAAATGCAATGCACTTGATTGCACTAACTGGAAATTTGACTTGATGATAAAAAGTCGACACCCCTCTTCCAGCAAAGAAATGACATTAAGCGTGATTAGGAAAAGTAGTAAGTAGAATATGGCAAAGCTCATCATTAGACCCAAAACAACAGAATAGGTAAACTATTTGAAAGCTTAGAAAAGAGAAAAGAATATATGTAGACCCTGTGCTTTAACTAAA
This sequence comes from Coffea arabica, assembly GCF_036785885.1. Taxonomy (NCBI): domain Eukaryota; kingdom Viridiplantae; phylum Streptophyta; class Magnoliopsida; order Gentianales; family Rubiaceae; genus Coffea; species Coffea arabica. The sequence continues at coordinate 22,016,125 of NC_092313.1, forward strand.
AGTTGGATTCTCATTATCTGCAGCACTCCCAATTGTCTTGAGATTGAAATAAAGTAGTCAAGCTGCTTAAAGTAGCACTTACTGGGTCATGAAATTTTAAATCGCCCATTGTGCGGACATGAATGGAAGTAGGCATCATATCAAGAACCTAGTTAGGAATCGCGGTAACTGGGAGTATATGATTAGGGTTATGCTACTGCTAAAGTAAAACGAATCAAGCAAAAGCCAAAAAAAGAAAGGAGCTGTAAACCTGAGGAATCGTAATATCCAGATGCCCAATACCTAGCATAGCATTGTGCTAAAAAGACATCTGCAGCCTCAGATGATCCACACAAACTCTTCAATTGCACAACAGCATCAGCTAAACAAGAAGAACAGTCTGCCTCACTCAAGTCACCTATGCACTGTGCATAGCCTTCAACTAAGCCCGAAGTACTCACCCTAAAACTTATAGAACCCTGCATATTAGCGAGAACAGCATCTCTTCTCCTCAAGAACTCTGCATCACTGCTTGCACTTTTGCCACACTTCTTGTACCTAAGACTTGTATCCGGGTTACCGAGAAAATCTATGTGCTCATATCTGAGAAAGCAGCCATCAAGTTGCAAAATAGCTCCGTAAGTGTAAGGACAAACCAGATTAATTTGGTTAACCGCACTTGCCATGCATGTTGCACAATCCCTTGTTTCCAAATCACCCCTACACTGGTATAAACCATATATCGAGGCTTCAGCTGGTGCTGAGCTATCATTCCCGAGAGCAAAGCTGTTGTAAAGAGACTGAGAGGCTGAGTTTACTGCTGAAGATAGTAAAGTGTTGAGGTAGGTTACGTAGGGAGAATTTGGCTGGTACTTTCCTTCAGAGCAGTCTGAATAGATGAAAATATTAGCTTTGACATGGTGGCTTTGGTTAGACAGAACCAAGAGAAGAAAGAAAGAAGAGAGCCTGAGAGCTAAGGTGGTGAATTGAGGTTTGTGTTGTTGAAGGCTTCTCGGCATTTTTGATTGCTTCTGTTTTTAGTCAATTATACATTTCACTTGTTTTGTGTTGATGGTTTGTTTTGGTGGTCACAGAAAAGGTATTGATGCTCTAAGCTTGGCATTCTTCAATATTCCCTTTTAATTCTTTTGATAAAGGCACCAATTGGTTTTCATGGGCATAGTCTTTTGTCCCTGTATCCATCCTTGACCACGAATTAGATTCTTTCATAAATTTAGTCAAGTGGACAAAAAGGAAGATTAACCTGAATGTGTAATCAAAGTACTTAAGTGCCTTAATCATCATTCTGTGCACCTTTAGAGTTCCCTTTATGAAGTTAATAAAAAAAAATTATTTAGTGACCTAATAACGTACACTCTAATGAACCAATGATGCTTGTACAGTTCTGTCATGTTTTCCATAAAAGCTCCAAGGATATTGCAAAAGCGCTTGCTCGATTCCAAAAGAGATGGCACCATCTTACATCTAAGCTAGAAAAGAGTTTTGGATTATGACTGTCTTTCGAAATTCGTGTACATCCACCATCAATAACTAGTAGTTTACGTCTTAGTTGCTCCCTGTGCCAATTCCCTTGACACAGGCAAAGAAGTTAAATAGGTTAAAAGAGCCAGATAATAATAATGTCCACAGGGATTCGAGATTACGCAGAAACCGCAAAGGAGAAATCAAATGACACGACATTAGTTACTACTTGCACTACGTTATGGTAACGAAGCATATCATTGAGAATCAATCATACTCTTTTGACCCACTGGAATTTCCAAGGAACAGGTTCGACATCTTTTAGCAAACTTTTGCTGAAAGGACATGTTTCACATTACTTGGAAACTAATGATTGTTATGAATTTGAGTGCTGCAGGAACGACATGCTTGAAGCCGAGACTTTAAATTAAACAACATGGAACGCTTTAGCAAATGGTTCGAGTCGACTCATTAGGTGCTCGACTTGAATTTTATCTCAAATTCGAGATTGATTGAAGTATTCAATTGAATTTGTATATATTCGGCTTGATAAGGCATGAATAATTTTTTACATATTTTTATTTTTAAAAAATTATACATTAATTTATTTATTTGTAAATTTTACACATGTATTATTGGTAAAATATTATTAAAAATTTAACTAAAATTCCTAGCTTTAGAATTGAATTCAAGCATATTGAATTGAACTCAATTTTAAATTTTAAACTCATATAAGATTCGAGATCGAGTCCAAAATTCAAGTCGAACTCCATAGTATAAAAGTTCAATTCGTTTACAACCTAATTAAACCTGCAAATCAATCGAATTCAAAAAAAAAAAAATGTTGAATTGGATGACAGAGGATACTAATATGTGAAGAAACGGTCCAAAATTGTCTCGTGGATGAGGAAGAATTTCAGGGCCGCCCAAAACTATTAAAAAACCGAGGAGTGAGATGTGATCCATTATTCAATACCACTAATTTGAGGCTCAAGTCAGGTTCGAGGCCCAAAAGAGAAAGGTCTTGAAAATGGCGACGGTGTTAGTCTGCGTAAGGCCTCCCAGATGATATATTGGCCTTAAGGGCCAGAACGGAGTAGACTTGATTATACCCGATCATCCAGTGTCCGAACGACCCAATTTGTTACTGGATGGTTAGCAGGAAATATGCTTCTTGCTTGGAACATCCCCAGGTCAGGATGATTATAAAAATTTGATCAGGTATCAACCTATTCTCAAATCCCCACACTCAGTGGCGAAACCAAGACCCAAGATCAGTGGGGACAAAGATAGAAATGTATAGCAAAAGTTACGTCGATAATGCATTAAAATCACAGTTATACGAAGATATAATTTTCAATTACTACATATTTTACGATGAAAAATATGATAACAAAGCGATACTAAACCGCTATGTGAATAATTTGGTTTAAAAATTTATAGATTTTTCCTCACAATTTTGCAACGTGATTTTGAATTTTAAAATACAAGATAAAAGACATGTGAACTTGTTTTAGATTTCTAAAGGGGCAAGTTGAGGGAAGTTTTCTTTATAATTTTGTAATTATTCAAGTGTTGATGGGGGGATCTGAATAAATTATTATCCAAATGTTGATTTCTATTGTCTCTCTCTTTGAGAGTCCCTTCTCTCTCTAAGAGAGTTTTCTCTCCCGTAGTGGGTGGCCTTTTCCTTTCACTCTTTCCAAAATAACTAATAGACATTCTCCATTCAAGTTTCCACTTTCAGCAATCTTTCATTTCAAGTATTTCCTATTATAGTTTGGCGCCATTTTTCTGATCTAAATTAGGAATTTCTATTTTGGGAGCCTGGGATCGAACTCTGAGCTAGATCTGAAATTTTGCGGGAATGAATGCATTCAAAGTCTTCCAAAGTTTGTTCCAGGTTATATCTCTCAATTGTTGAGTCAAGTGTTTGTCTCTCGTCGTTTCTTCTATTTGTTTGTGGTGTAGGTACTTGGCGAGGAAAGCATAGAGTGGCAGCTCCATTCTGCTCAGCTGAGGTAAGATCGATTAGCTTGGAGCGGTTAAGGTCTGTGGTTTCTGCAAAGGATGGATAATCTGGAGGAGGTGATGAGGAGATTTACTCTCTCAAACTCTGAGAGACAGGGCGTATGGCTGGAGGAGGAAGAGTTCACAAAAGGTGTGGAGGAATGCAGTCTGAGTCTGATGGGGAAAGTCTGGGGAGAGAAGAAAGCGAATACAAATGGTGTTAAGAGCTTCGCGGAGAATATGTGGCTCCATCCAAAAAACCTGAAGGTGACGGAGATCCAGACTAACCTGTTTCAATTTTCGTTTGCTCAAAAATCAGATCTGGAGCGAGCTTTGAATGGGAGGCCATGGATCTATGATGGACAGCCGCTAATACTGTTGAAGTGGAGGGAAGGCATTGAGGATGATTTGGAAGTGTTTGATAAGGGGAGGATATGGGTACAGGTATGCAATCTACCCCTTCACTAGATTAATAGAGAGGTATGGAGGAAGATAGGAGAATTTTCAGTGATGTTTTTGAGATAATCATGGAGGCAAAGAGGGGAAACATATGAAATTACTTGTGGAATTTGATCTGACTAAACCTCTCCCTAGAGGCACTACAGTTAAGTCTAATGGCAAGTTGAGATAGGTAGAATTTAGGTATGAAAAATGCCCGAATTTTTGCTTTTGTTGTGGGATCATTGGCCACAATGAGAAAAATTGTGGTTTTAAAGGTTCTGCAATGAAAGAGGAACAACAATATGGTAACTGGCTAAGGGCAAGTTTCCCTAAGAGTCCTAATAGAAAGAGTAGTAGTGAGAAAGAGCAAAATCCGAGTAGTAACAACCACAAGGAGTCCACCTCATGTCACAGTAATAATAATGGACCTCCAAGCTTATTTCTGACATATACTGAGGATTTCCATATAGTGGAGGGGAATACCTTAAGGACAGCAGTAGGTACTGTGGGGTTGAGGGAGGAGAGTGAGGGTAAGGAAAACTTGCAGGGAACTGAGGGTAGTAAAGGGATGAAAGAGAAGGAAGTGCAAGGGAGTGTAGAAGGGGGTAAGGGAGCAAGTTAAAAGGGAAGTTATTACAATAGGGAAGGTTTAGGAAGTAGGGGAGGGAAAGACTGAAGAGATAGGATTAGAACAAAATTCAGTGGGGGTGATGTATGATCAAGGTTGGATGGATTGTGAGACAGAAAAAAGGATGGAGCAACTTATAGCAGTTGAAATGAAGGAGGTCAGGATGGAGGTAACTGACAAATGGGAGATAAGATGTGGGAGGTTGAGTGCTAATCCTCATATTGCAGAGAAAGGCAAGGGAAGGAACTGTAAGGGGTGGAAGAGGGTAGTGCAAGAAGTGGGGAGAAGGGAACCTCTGAGAGATGTGTCAAATGCGAAGCTCATGGCTGAATCATGGAAGAGGAAAGGTTCTGAGACTAATGTAGGGAGGGACAGTTTAATTGAGTCTGGAGGTAACTGGAAAAGGAACAGGAGGTCTGACCCGGAGGTGTGTTTTATGGAAGTTTCTGAGGTGGTGGAGCCTTCCCTAAATGGGGCTCCCAAGCCTCAATGAGAGCTCTAGTGTAGAATTGTCGAGGTGTTGAAAGCCTCTTGACAGTTCCCTTACTCAAGGAGGTTGCGTTACTCCACTTCCCCTCTTTATTTTTTCTGTCAGAAACAAAAAATAAAAAAAAAAGTGTCATGAATAATGTTAAGCAAAAAATCAAGTTTGACAACCTCTTTGTTATGGATCCTGTGGGTATGGTTGGTAGTCTGGCAGTGATGTGGAAGGATGAGGTGATTGTCAAAAAGGTACTGTTTACTAGTTTAATTGTTGATTGTTGATAGGGGTCATAAATTTAGAATGATGGTGTGTGTGCATTTATGCTAATCCAGATGACAGTATTAGGAAAACACAATGGGATGTGATTACTAGAAGGAGTCAGATATGGGGTGAGGCTTGGGCCATAATGGGAGATATGAATGATATAGTCTCTAATGGAGAAAAGTGGAGTGGCAGGGAAAGAGCAGATATCAGTTTTGAAAATTTTAGAGATTTCATTAATACCAATTAACTAATGGACATTGGCTATGAGGAAAAACCTTGGACATGGAGTAATAGGTGGGACAATGAGGGAGAGATCAGAGAACGTTTAGATAGAGTATTGGGATCTGGGAGTTGGTGTAATAGTTTTAGGAATGCAAGATGCAGGCATCTAGAGACCGAAGCTTCTGACCATTCTATGTTGTTGGTAGATATAAAACCTGCAATGGGGAAGAGGTGGAAGAAGAGGTTTGTGTTTGATAGGAATTGGCTTCAACATAAGGAGATGGGGAATATAGTTAAGTCAGCCTGGAACACTAGTTGTATAGGGTCCAGATTCTTCAAGTTTCAATTTAAAATCAAGCAGTGTAGAGTGGCCTTACTGAGATGGAACAAGCAGAAGGAGAGCAATTTTGGGAAAATCATCTTACAGACTAAAAAAGAGATGAAAGTGCTAAGGGATAGTAATGTAAGTGGAAAAGGGGTCAGACTGGCATTGTTGAAGAAAAAACTAGTTGCAGTTTATATGGATGAAGAGGTCTATTGGAGTCAAAAAGCAAAACAGAAATGGTTAACAGAAGGAGATAAAAACACCAAATTCTATCATGTTTGTGTGGCTGGAAAAAGGAAAAGGAATAGGATTGGTCTTATCAAGAAAAGAGATGGGGATTGGTGTAAGGATGAGGAGGAGACTGGCACAGAAATAATCCAATATTTCAAAGACATTTTTACTGCTGAGGCTCCTCAGGGCATTGATGCCATCCTAAATGAAATTTCACAGTCCATAACTAGTGTGATGACCAAACAGCTTATCTTACCTGTGACTGAGCAGGAGGTTCACAGAGCTGTCTTCTCTATGCATCCAAACAAGTCACTTGATCCTGATGGTATGACACCTATCTTTTTTCAAAAGTTTTGGTCTAACATTAAGCTAGATTTGATTAATGCTGTTCAGAGTTTCTTTCATTCTGGCAATTTACTAAGAGCTGTTAGTGAGACCTTGATCTTGTCTGATTCCTAAAGTTGACTCTCCTGTTGATATGACTTTGTTTAGACCTATTAGTCTATGTAATGTACTATACAAAGTTATTTTCAAAATTCTGGTCCATAGGTTAAGAAATGTTATCAGTTGCTGCATCAGTCCTTTTCAGTCTGCTTTTGTTCATGGTAGACAAATTCTAGATAACATACTTGTGGCTCATGAATGCATTCATTTCCTTAACAAAAGATCTGGTAAGGAGGGATTTATGTTTATCAAATTAGATATGTCTAAAACTTATGATAGGGTAGAATGAATTTTTCTAGAAAAATTAATGTTGAGAATGGGGTTCTGTCAGCAGTGGATAGGATGGATTATGGAATGTGTTTCTAGTGTTTCCTATGCAGTCAGTGTTAATGGGGAGAAGAATGGGTTTATCAAACCATCTAGGGGGCTAAGATAGGGAGACCTCTTGTCTCCTTTCTTGTTCCTTATTTGTGCAGACGGCTTCTCAGTTCTGCTCAATCAAGCAGTCAGACAGGGAAAACTAACTGATCTCCAATTGTCTTCTGGTGGTCCTAGATTATCTCATCTCTTTTTTGCAGATGACTCATTAATATTCTGTAAGGCCAAGGAAGAGAAGGCAGTGCAGTTGATGGAGGTTCTAAGGCAATATGGTGATGCTTCAGAACAACTCATCAATATTGAGAAATCATCAATTTTCTTTAGCAAAAATGTCCCAACAGGGGAGAGGTTGAAGGTGCTTGAGAGAGTGAGAGGGATGAAGAAGGTTAAACAGAGCAGGTACTTGGGTCTACCTTTGGTAATTGGTATATAAAAAACATAAGTATTTAACTTTGTTAAGGAAAAGGTGATTAGACGGATATCAGGATGGAAAGAGAAGTTGCTCAGTATGGCTGGAAAAAAAATGCTACTGAAATCTGTGGTCATGGCTCTTCCAGCATATGTGATGTCATGTTGCAAGCTTCCTAAGGAACTTTGTAGGGGTATTGGGAAAGAGATGGCTAAGTTTTAGTGGGGAAGCATGGGTGAGGAGAGGAAGATGCACTGGTTAGGATGGAGTAAGCTATCTGAATTTAAACAGAATGGGGGATTGGGCTTTAGAGATTTAGAAAATTTCAATCTAGCATTTCTGGTCAAGCAGCTATGGAGAATATTCACTAGGCCAAATTTGCTGGTAAGCAAGATCCTTTAAGCCAAATACTTCAAAGAAACCTCGATCTGGAAGATGAAGAGGAAACACACTGATTCCTGGTGTTGGAAAAGTATTTTAAGTGCGAGGTCATTGTTGGAAGAGGGGGTGAGGAAGAAAGTGGGAGATGGAACGACTATAGACATCTGGAAGGATAGATGGGTTCCTAGGGTGGCAGGAGGGAAGGTGGGCACACAACAGGATACTGACCTGGGATTGTGTAGAGTTAGTGAGCTGATTAAAAATGGGAGTTGGAATGAGGAGTCATTGGGGAGGGTGTTTGCTAAAGAGGATAGGGAGAGGATTTTGCATATTTCCTTGAGCCTGCAGGATACCAAGGACAGACTCTTCTGGGTACACACTGCCTCTGGGGAATACACAGTCAAGTCTGGATACAGGTCTGCTCAGGAGAGAAAGGTAGGGAGGAGGGTGAGAGATAGGCATGAGGAATCTGGAAGTAGAAATGAGGTAAATGCAAGAGGATGGAAAGTCTTATGGCAACTTAATATGAAGCACAAACTGAAGCATTTTATTTGGAAATGTATGAAGGGTATCCTGCCAGTCAATAAAAACATCAAGGATAAGAGCATGCAAGGCAATCCACTGTGTAAATGTTGTGGCTTCTTCTCAGAGTCGACTGAACATATGTTGTTTCTATGTAGTCATGCAGAGTCTATTTGGAAAGTGGCTCCAATTCAGTGGGATGGATTGGAGAATTTGAGAGGGAAGTTTTGGTTGTGGTGGTTTGAGCTGGTGGAGGCAACAGCTAGGGAAAAGGGGGAGGAGCATATTATTTTCACAGTCAACCTGCTATGGCAAATCTGGAAAGATAGGAATGAGATAAACTTCAATGGGAAGGGTAGAGGTCCCGCGGTGGTGGTAAACAAAGCATTAACAGAATGGATGGAGTACCAGGAGATTCAGGGAGAGGGAAGGGAGGAAGAGAGAGAGTTAAGGCAAAGGACAGGGAAGCAAGAAAGATGGGCTGCTCCTGATAAAGGATGGATCAAGCTGAATACTGATGCCGCATTGAATCAGCAAACAAATAAAGCTGGCTGGGGTATTGTTGCTGGGGACTAGAAGGGGAAGCTGGTTGCTACATGGGCTTGTCCTTCCCTTACATGTTCAGTACCAATACTTGAGGAGGCATTGGCAATCAGAACTACAATGGTTAAAGCAGCTTTGGAAGGTTGGGAAAGAATTATTATAGAATCAGATTGTAAGGCTATAATAGATAAAATAAAGAAGGATACGGATGATGTGGTTATATCCACAGTCTTGCAGGATATTAAGCTACTAAAACATAACTTTGAAGAATGTTGTTTCTCCTTTGTTCGTAGGGAGTTCAACTCGGTTAGTCATAAGTTAGCAAGATTTGCTCTAAATTTAGGGTGTGTTGTTGACTGGAAAGCTTGTTTTCCAGTTTGGTTGCTTGATAGTGCTCAAGCAGATGTTGAGGAGTAGTTGCTCCAGGGTGTGTAACTTGGTTTTGTTGAATGAAATGTTGACGTTTTTTACAACAAAAAAAAATAAAAATTTGTTGATGGGGGGCAATTGTCCACCCTCAACTAAATGTGGTTTTGCCACTGCTCACTCTCTTATATCAGTATTTAGTGTAGATTTAGTGGGTCCCTCCCTAATTGTTCAATATTTGTCATTTAGACCTCCAAGTATCCAATTGACTCCCCCCCTCCCAAAAAAATGAAGCAAGCTTAAGGTAGTGTTAGAATAGGAGGAAGTTTGGGTTAAGTAGTAAAGTAAAAGACATTATAAATGGTCAAGTAGGAGGATTGAATCTTGAATCCAGAAACTCCCACTTATTAAAAAAAAAAAAATTCTAGTGTTAAAATAGACCTGAATTCACCTCCCAAAGCAATTCTTAATGGTAATGTCTATAAGAAAATCTTTTCTTCTAAGATCTTCACTTTTCCGAATGTTTTTCCATCTTTATAAAGAGAGAAATATGCTTATATATGGGGCAGTCAATCAACCTTGTTTTAACTGGATTTTGACGAATCCAATCTCGGGTCACAAAAGAAATAAGATTCTCGAGATTTTTGGGCTTTCAACTTCAAATTTGTAATATGAGCTACAAATATGACCTAAATTCTACCTAGATTGGTTATATACGTTAGGTTCAGCCCCAATTTTTCAAGCCAGACTCGGACCAAGTCGTACTCATTTGCTCAACCAAAAACAGTTTAATTTTTGTGAATTTCGTTCCATCAATGATGAAAGAGATTAGTAGTAGTTTGTAATTAATTAATATAGCCACATTCAATTCATAATGGGAAAATCGCAGATTCCTATGTTAAGTACGGACATAAAGCCACGGTTAGCTTTGCCTCCTTCACTAGAATAATTGTTACCTCGTTGTCTTGTCTTGTATTGTTCCATATGATATGAACCTATTGATTCAATTCGAGATAACATTTTCATGGATGTATCATATATAACGTTGACGACTCAAATAGACAACACTGCACAAGAAAACCTCTTACTGTATTTACTAGTCAAAATCAACTACGTAGTATGCAGTTACAGTATGGCTCGCTCCATGAAAATGACTCTTTAGCGGTAAAGAAAGCAACCAAAATGCATAAAAATAGGACGACGGGTTAATATTTATATTACTGGTCAGCGGTAGATGATTGGTTATATAATATATAATTAGAGAAATGTACAAAAGTCCACTCAAATTCGAATAAAGAAAACAAAAAAACCAGTGCAACGGGGTTTCAGATTTTTATTCGCGTCAAACACAAACACATGAATTGGCTAACCCATGCATCTCTTGTTAAGAAAGCAGTATTTAATTTGATGGTCGTTTTCCCAACATGCTATTTTATCCAAAAACCAATTTGTTCTTTTGCGCAGAGGTCTTTTCTGGCTCCGCTTACGGTTTAACATCTCTTTACGTCAAAGATACTGAGTATTAAACAAAGCAAATTCAAGACATCGGAAGATAAATGAATATGGCTGGCGGCTGATCCTTGGCCAACTACATCATCTTAATTGGAGATTGCACATCAGGACGTTTTTGTACCCTACATGGTACGTTTGAAGTTGAACTTCTGTTATAATAAGATATCCTTAGTTTGGTAATAAAACGTATTTTGGATCCAATTTTCAACTCCGTATGCATTGGCCACTTCACAGTTTTCCCATATATGAAAAACTTGCTAATGGCTGTTTGATATCGACCTAATCATCCTGATCCATGGAAGATATATGCTTTTTAATTCGAACTCATCCACACGCAAGCTCTTGGGTATGGAGCATTTTCCTATGGAAAGTGAGAGGAGCCACTTGTTGGAATTTTATGAAGAGTCATTTGCTATGCAAAAAAAGTTTTATTTTATTTATTTTGGTTGAAGAGAAACTCTAAGGTATAGAAGAAGGAGAAGAAGAGAAGGGAGTGTTTGAGAGTCAAACCAACGAGATATATTACAATTAGCTAATCCTTCAAGATTTTTCAGATTTTTCTTTTGTGACGAAGGCAAATAGTGAAGTTCAGATAGATTCTTCAACAATTAGGATTTTAAATCAAAATTAAAGGTCATGTAACTGCCTCTTCAACTCGTGTATGGGTGTAAATTAACCGACCAAAGTCTCAAATTCTTCTTGTTTCCCAGCTCCCTATGAGCTGAACCAAAAGCCACCAAATATAAATAAATAAAAGAGAACTGCTATATGCGTCAATATGAACAGAAGAACGTAATGTTTCAATAATTAATTTCCTCACGGAACATTTTTCATGGAGCTGAGGTGCTTTATCTTTTTAGTTTTTTATTTTTTGGACATCCCGTTTCTTGAATGCATGGGAACTGGGAATCCCCTAGAACTAGAAGTAATACCCTAGGAAGAGGGCACTTTAGGCATAAACTCATGAGATGAGATGAACTTCCCATGACCAAAAGGAAACCTGAAAGAGAGGGCATGCAATACTTTTGTGTCTGCCAATTGCTTGAAGAAAGAAGAGGGCCACTGGACCACCCACCCTTGGCCTTTCTCTCCTCCTCATCTCTACACTATTGCACCTGCTGTACATCAACATTTTCGGCCCGTCAAGTTGGAGTTGGGGATTTATTGCTCCCACCAATTGATAGATGAACTTAGATTCACCACTAAATTCAGTAAGACGGGCGACAGGGACGCCTATGGTGATCAAGAACTTGATGGTAAAAGATTATCTTTTCTTTTTTCCGTCATGTTATTGTGAAAAAACCCTTAACAGAGACCGTTTACAGAATTATGATGACCAGGAAAAATGCTACTTCATAAGTAAATATCTGCAGCGACCTTATTTGGGCTGGGATACTTCTCCTCTTTTTTTCTTGAAAAAAAATTTTTTTTTTTGGTTGGTGTGGGGTAGTGGTGTCGTTTTCCCTTCGTCATCGATAAAATTTTATTGGAGATAATGATGTTTTTTTCCCTTTTTTTTGGGCTGTTAGAGGGATTAATCCTTTTTCTTGTTCATGTTCAACTTTGAAGATTCGAGACAGTTTTTTTATTGATACTTTTGGAAAGAAATAGAGAGACACTACTAGTATTATGAGCTTGAGACTGAGACTAAAGATGAAAGAACAGTGAAAACCTTATTATAGAAATGATAGCGTCTCTCATATCAACTATCGATTAAAATTAAACTGCAAGAAATATCTTAATTTTTCAATTTTGTTATGCAGTAATCATATCAACCTAATCACAATTGCTCCACATCAACTTCATGACGTTTACTCTGAAAAATATTTTTATAAAAATATATATATATATAAAAATCTCTGATTGGCATAATGGTCAAAATCATGTGAGTTAACATTTTAAACCTCATCATTTAATTATCTCTGCTTATAGGCCTGGTCTGCTTGATGAAAGTTTCACATTTTCTTTTTTTATATAACTCTAAAAAAAAAAGGTTTGGAGACAAATTGTCACAATGACTTTTTATGCAAAGCCATAAAAAAAAACACGTATTATATCAAATGGTGCTCGTTATTTATATATTTAAGTAAAATTAGTGCAACAAATTTTGTGTTAAAAGAAAAGTGATGTATGTTATCTATGTAGCATTTGTCTTTTGCCTCAAGCTCTGTATGTTGGATTTGTCTACTGTGTATAGACCCCTAATCCCAAAAGGATATGTCCCTCCAAGGTATAGACCCCTAATCCCAAAAGGATATGTCCCTCCAAGGTAGCTGACCTAATGGTGTAGTCCCTAGTTAGAGTATCCACCAGAGTTCGAACCTTGTAACAAAAATGACGAATAACCTAACAACCCAAATAAGGGTTGGAACCTGAAGTGGGACCAGGTCCTTTTTTTGGACAAAAAATAATAATCCCAAAAGGATATGCATTGTGTCTCAATTCAAAATAGAAACACGGACAATGATTCCCCAATATGAAATGAAAACTTCACAACAAATTGTAGTGTTTAAAGTAAAACCAAAAGACAAGCATTCATAATTCCACACCAATAAATTCGTAAGAACGAATTTTTGCCTACCTTAGATTCCATCGAGTGTCTTAAACGTATATGTATTATGTAGCAATCATGGATAGTATTTAAAGAACAATAAAAAGGATTAGACATCAACTTTCCAAAAAGTAGGGGATAAAAAGGAATCAAATGACATGGTAATATAGGGAAAATTGGACTATAATCTCTATAAGCTGTACACCTAAAAATCTATTACATCTATCAAAGATGATATGAAAGCCATAAAAAGAAAAGATAAGAAGATTCTTAAAACACGCACAGGCCAAAAAAATTATATTTTTTTTTGGTAGAACCCGGAAAAATAAATAGCTCTAGACAACCATGGATTATCGTCATCATCATCACGTAAGCTTGAACTTCAAGCTTGCCGCTTCCAGGTCAACAGTTTCCGGGTACTCCGGCCCTGCTTGATCCGGGTCTGAACATGCTCAAACTCCGAGATCCGACAAGGAATAGTAATAGCACCCGGATGATTATACCCGAATTCCTCCTCGGCCTCCCTCAGCAGCTGACCAAACAAAGGGTGATTAAAGTAAATCACAGGCACCAAAACCCTTTGAAAATCACCACCTGTCTGGCCCACATAGATCGCCATATGACCTTTCGGCACCTCCACCGGCTGTGGCTTTGCTCCAACCGGTTCTTGCCCGGTTTGCATGCAGCCACGGCTCATGGCCCGACCCTGGACCAAATTCTTGGAGGAGGCGCAGCAGATGTCTTTGGCTTTGGACCTCAGATTGTGGGTCCAGCTGATCAGTCTGGAAATGGCGTTAGCCCGATAAAATGGATGCGGGTCCAGCCGGTGATACCTCATCGGCAAACTGTGTCGGCGGAAAACAGACCGGAAAATTGTGTTGACCCGGTGTCTTAGCAAGAAACCTCTGATCTTGCCCATGTTTTGGAAGGAAACAGAACACAAGAGAAATTTTAAAAAGTGCAGAAAACGGATTCTTGGTGCAAGCTTTCGAGTTCGGGTACTTGCTAAGAAAAAGGCCAAGGGTCAGCTATGGACATGGCTAAACGGAAAAGAGTTAGACAAACTTCAGATAGAGAAGTGGGCACGTTGGACATGGCTTACAAAGTCGACGTTACTGAGGAATGGTGAGTTTTTCTTTTTCATCCGAAGGTTTTCGATGCCTACGAAACATGTCTCGAGCTCCTCCTATTGCTTTCTGGTTTTCAAGGTGGAAATGCTTCGGGCAGTGGTTTGGAATTGGTAATCGAATAGGAAACGTAAGCAAAGGAATATATATATATAAATATATAGGAGGGGTCGGAGAGATTGAAGGGTCAAACTTCAGAGCAGGTGGAGTGAAAGTTTCTTGGCAAATAGTCAGTTGTAAAGAGTCAGCAAGCAATTTGATGGAGGGCCTATGAAGCAATTTCCGTATATTTTAACTCGAAGAAAAAGAAGCTGTTGAGATCAGAATTTTTCATGCGTTGGCCAATTATCATTGTGAACGGCTAGAAAAAGGGGCCCTTGGGAATGGGATGCTTTAGTCTTCCCTTTTTTCCTCTTTAGTCTTCCCAAATTAGTGGAAATTGAAGGGGCAAGCAGTTTGAATAGTAGTACTTACGATTTAATAATTAATGTAGTGGGCAACAGCTTGCAGCAATTTGTGTTTTTTTTTTTTTGATATTAACAGTAGTAATTGAATTGGCAATGTCATAATTACCGCTGGCATGCAACAAAGCAATGGAGTGTAATTTGTTTGTGCAACCAAATCTCTACTCTACCCTGTATATAGTTTTTTATTTATCATTTAACAAAATAATTGGCTTTAGAATCGAGTTATTGAAATGCAAATCTTTGTCGGGTGTGCCTCTAATACATTTGAGTGGAAAAGGGAAATGTTATTCTTTATTTTTTTTTTTTTGTTAACTACACTCTCACGATTTATTCTATTATATAATCTAATAAATGAAAATTATATGATAAAGATGATAATGGAAATGTCAAATTAATGTCAAATAACTTTTCAATCTTAAATTTTCTTTTGGGGGTAAGTTTCAACATCAATTACTTTTCACAACTCACCTTATTTCTTTTTTTTTAATGCAAAAAGTATTTCGATTAATACTCTTGCAACAGAGATAATACGAAAGTCTAAATGAATTACATAACTGTATCCAAATTAACTCCCTAACTAGATTTAAATCTTTGATATATTGAGACAAGAGATTTGAAAAAAAAAAAAAACTAAATACTAATTGATTGCTAGAATTGAGGGGTCATCTCGTGATTACACCAAAATGGAATTTTTAAAATGTTTGAGATTGCACCAATGAAGAATAAATAGGCGAATATTTATGTCTAGTGTGGACCAGTTTTGAATGGTTTTCATGAACTTGGCAAGATGTATCAACGTGTTCATTGCATTTCCTTCCACCTTCGTCACATTATTATTTTTATTTTTAAATAAGTTTTCTGTTTTAAGGTGCCCCGATTAGTACATTTAAATAACACTCAATCTATTATCATCTGAGTACACGTATTAATCGCTATTACCCTCTCTTTTATTTATACACTTTCCTTAATTGACTTTTTTTAAATTAAAAAAAAAAACTTAAAACGTACCGTGTATTTTTTTTTTTTTTTTTTTTGTATTTTGAGGATCATTTAATGAGTACCCATTAAACAAATCTTTTTGCATTTTCTTAGGCTGCTAAAAACGACGGCGGGTGAGACTGACTGGGGCAATTGATTGATTATTCAAAGTTGGAGGAGAAAACGCAACAAAAGAATGGGAGGGCGGTTCCCAGGAAACCAATGAGCAATACCCACGTATACGCTGGGATTGATACTGCAAGAATTTTGGAATATGCGACAAAGACCAAGACCAGGTCTTCAACCGGGTTATTCTTATAGTACTAGTTACTAAATTTCATCACGTCGCCACTTGCCACCAGATCCCTCCATGGTAAAGTTACATCAGTTAACCATCACTCATTCAATATCTAGTCTAGTGGCTGAGGAATATTTCTCTGGCTAGTATTTTGTTTGATCGACGTCAAAAACAGCAAGAATCATGCGCAAACAATAATACATCAACCATATCCTCAGGACCATTTTTAGATTGTCCTGTTTTAGCTGCCTGTAATCTGGGTTTTTATCAAAATGGAGGAAAGTTTTGAGAAGAAAAAAAAAAAAAAGGAAATATAAGCTTAAGCTTCTAACTAGTTTTATTTCAGTTGTTTTATGCCTATATTTCGATGTGTTTGATATTGATGTAGAACGAGGGAAGTGTGGATTCCACAAGACTGTCAAAAAATCGATTAGGGTTCTTAATTTGGTCAGTCTAATATATTTTTATTTAATTTTTGTTAGAATTATTATTCTTATTATTCATTGTAATTATGTTGGCAAGACATGAAAGAAAGAAGAAATCGAGACTAGTTTTAGCTAGTAAAAATCTGCGAGCAAATCCAACCACACGTCTTCTGAGTTGGGAGGTTAAGGGTTCAAACATTGACTCCCATCAAAGTTGTCACTTAATATAGTTTCTTTTAGATCCATACGAGTGTATAATGCACTGATAGGAATAAGCGTAGATGTACATGATGATAATTGACAAAAAAAAAAAAAAAAAAAAGAAAGAAAGAAAGAATCCAACCAGGCACGAAGCAAATGCTACTGCAAATCTAATCCATAAAGGAATCCAACTCTCTCCGTCAATCGACGACTAAATCCAGCTCTCGCAGGCAAGAGACCTGAATGCGGATCCTAACACTGAAATCCACCCGTAGATTCAGTTCTCCTCACCAGTCACCAATGGATCCCCCGCCAGATGATTATTGGCAGCTAAACACAAAGTTTAGTTCGTTTAGGGTTTTTTGTGTTATGTTTATTTTCTTGTTAACTTGGACTCTTATAATATATAAATAGGTGTATCTTGAACTTTTTGTATTCATTTTTATCAGCTGTTTATCAAATCATTAGTTAGATATTTTAATCGTTGTGAGTTTTCTCACATTCTAAGGTTCTTTTGAATCTTGCTTAATTGGGATTTGATCATGTATTTTATACGTAATTTTCAATTTAATCGAATTCGTATAGAGTTATAGTATAATTTTTTAAATCAGAAAAAGTTAAATTGAACATTCGACAAATCATAGAAAGTTCATTTATATAAGGATAATATTGATATTTCACGTATAAACGTTAGATTGAATGCTTTGCATCTAAATTTCAATTTAGTTAAAAGTACAGAGAGTTATAGTGTAAATTTTCAAATCGAATGAGTTAAATTGAACATTTAGTAAATTATGAGAAGTTTTTTTGGCATTTTATCCAATGTTAAACAAACAAAAAATGGATTCAATAATTGAGGTACAGGATCATTTTTATATGAGTAGTTTGTTTGGCTGGATTTGGTCGACTGCTTTTAATATCGGGAAAAAGAAGAAAAAATGAAGCGAAATTTGGGAGATTGGAATCGCACCTTGGACTTGGAGGAGTATAAAGTGTACAAGATCGTTCAATCTCCGTACATTGTTGTTATGTACGTGCGATCATCCGGGGGCTGCCGAGCAGCGGACAATTCTAGCCCAATCACGGTTGGGGGGCCCACATCATGCCAACATTTCTAGACGAATCAAACTTGGCGGGCCCAGCTTGGGCCAACCTGATATAAAATTGCCAACAAAGAATGAACTAATTTTCAAAGTGGTGGGCTACCCGCTAGGTCTTCTATTGGACAATAGGGCCCCCGCAATCTCGAATGGATTGCTCTTTTTAATTTAGCCATTATCACTTCCTCTGCAATTATTGTTATTATTATTTTGGGTCATTTTGGATTAGCTGTTTTTTGTGGTATTTTTAAAAAATTTTACTGTAACAGAATTTTTATAATATATTTTGAGATATTTTTAGAAAATATTTTGGGATATTTAAGATTAGAAGAGTTTTTAGAATATATTTTGAGATATTTTTTAAACATTAAAAAAATTAAACTACTTTTTAGGGTACATTTTAGATTTTTTTTAAAAAAAAAATTAATAATATTTGAAAAATTAGTTTTTGAAAAACTCAGCAATCCAAATTCAAAGGAAACACTCCGAGTGTGTTTGGATAGAAGATTATTTAGAACAAACAGTAGTGTAACAATCTTTTGTAAAATAATTTTTGTGATGTGATGTACGTAAAATAAAGAGTTGATTAAAAATATAAAAAGATGATTGAAAATTATTACTTATAATTTAAATAAAATAATAATTGAAAAAGGGGTATCCAAACACATCCACATGTTACACCAAAAGATAAAACACAGGGTACGTTTGGATTGGTGTTTTTGAGCCTGTTTTTGAAAAACTGTTTTTCACATTCCAAATGCTACAGTAAATGTGTATTTCGAAAACAACTTCAAAAACACCAATCCAAACAATATATCAAAAACAACTCCAAATATATTTCAATTATGCATATTTAATTTGTATATTTTAATAAGTATATTTCAATTTGTATATTATAATTATGTATTTTATATGTATATTTCAATTATATTTTAATATATTTTAATTATATATTTTAATATGTATATTTCAATTATGTATTTTAATATGTATATTCAATTATGTATATTATATATATATATTATATTAATATAAATATATTTATTTCAATTATGTATAATATTATATATATTATGTCAATTGAAATAAATATTATATATTTATATAAATTTATAAATATATTTATGCAATTTTGTTTTATAATATAATATATAATATATTATACATTTGTATAAATGTACATTTATACATTTATATTAATATACATAATATTAATTTTACATTTATACATAATATTAATACATGTATACATTTATATTAATTATATTAATACATTTCAACATAATATTAAAACATATTTGTAATATATTAATTTATACATTTATATAATATTCATTTATAATTTATACATTTTTAATAACATACACTTATACATTTAAATATACATTTATATTATGTATTATATATAATATAATACATTTATACATTTATATTAATATACATAATATTAACTTTACATTTATACATAATATTAATGTATATATACATTTATATTAATTATATAAATACATTTCTACATAATATTAATATATATTTATAATATATTAATTTATACATTTATAATAATATAAACTTATAATTTATAATATATTTATAATATTCATTTATAATTTATACATTTATAATAATATACACTTATACATTTATAAATATATTTATAATATGTATTATATAGAATATAATACATTTATATATTTTTATATGAATATATAAATATATTTATTTATAAATGTATTATAAATGTATAAATGTATATTTATATAAAAATTATAATTTATACATTTATACATTTATAATTTATAATTTATAATAATATACATTTATACATTTGTAAATATAAATGTATTATAAATGCATAAATGTATATTTATATAAAAATATAAAAATTATAATATTCTAAAAATACTCAAAAATATGTTTCAAAAATACCTCTAAAAATAATCCAAAAAAATCTACAGTAAAAGTTTTTCATATAGTTTTTGAAAAACAACCCCAAAAACAACTAATCCAAACGGACTTGTTTTTCAGATTCGAAATGCTACAGTGGTGTTTTTGAAAAATAACCCCAAAAACAGCTAATACAAACGGAGCCACAGATGAAGGAAAAGCACATGCTTTTCTTGGAAAGTATCGAATTTATATGGGGTTCTGCCCGTCAAATCTTTTGCTCTTTTTACTTTTATCAAGATAATGTCTGACTTGTAGAGGCTCCATTGTTGGTTATTATAATTCAAAGAATAGTTGCATTATTGAATATGCGCACCATGTAAAGCAAAAGAAAGGAGTTATCTTCTGAAATCAGTCAATTCTACAAAAAAAAATAAATAAATAAATAAACAGAAATCAATCATTTAAGATCAAGATCAAAATGGAATTTTCAATACTGTCGGAGTCAAGACATTTCTTCCCGGGAGCATTTTCAACACTGACGAAAACGAAAGTACGTGAAAAGATGGACATTTGGAAAAAATAACTCAAGGCTATAATTGACACGAACAGACTTGTCAAATCTTGGCTGCGATAAGCCATCTACAGTATGCAACTCTGAATTTAGTACCAATTTGGAAATTTTTTTTTTTTTGGAAGACAAAAGCAAATTTCATTAACGGGTTATCGAACTAATTTCGAAAAAATCAATTATCACATTAATAAGCGTGACAGTTACCGATAATCTGATTTCTTTAGCAATCATCTGCGTGTATCGATAGTCCAATACTTGGTGCATAAAGTAAAATACGTAAGTTTGCATAAAGATTCTTCTGCTCTGTCTAATCTACAAAATATGTTTCTTGCTAGCGATGACATAATTAGGGCCAAAACCAATCAAACAAAAAAATCAACCCACGAAAATAGCCTGAAAAGGCCTTGCTAATTGATTATTTCATCAATTTACAATTAGAGAAGGTGGAAGATGAATGAAGAAGAAGAAACTTTAAATTTTATGTTATTAGTTAACTTATTGTAGTTGGTTTTTAATCAAATCGTAAATTGATTTTTGTATTTGGTCGGTTTTATTCCTAACTCCATTACATTTAACGCCCAAAATTGACACAAATTCTTAAACTAAGTTTTTTTTTTCAAGGACTTATTTGCAATAATTTATAATTGATGTGGGCAAAACCTTGCAAAATGAATAGTTTAGAGGCCTATTGAAAAAAATCTCTCTGTTCGGATTCAAGAGTTTTTCAAAAATTAATTTTTCAAATACTATTAAAATTTTTTAAATATACTCTAAAAAGTAGTCTAAATTTTTTTAATGTTTAAAAAATATATTCTAAAAACTCTTCTACTCTTAACTATCCCAAAATATTTTCTAAATTATATTATAACAACTCTGCTACAGTAAAAAATTTTAAAAACATCCCGAAAAATAGTTAATTCAAACTGATTTTAAGAAACTTCTTCTGACTATTAGGTTAACTCCGGTAATTAAAGAAAACTAACCTAAACACGCACAGTGAAAGAATAATAGACTGCCCGTTAAAACCGAGATTATAACTCTTGGTATTGGAAGCGAATTCACAAATTGAGCTGATTAAATACGTTTCTTCAGTTGAAATGGTCAGTGCTAAATCAGCGGGAAATCGCACTTTCTCGTTTTAATGGGCCTCATCGACCTACACCGCCATAGCCAATGGCATTAGACGCTGTGGGCCTTTTCTTCCCCGCTTTAATGGAACTAGAAGTACGCGACTTTGACTCTTTTTCTCTCTCTCTCTCTCTCTTTTTTATTTTATTTTTTCTGTGTGCGTGTGTATAAACGGGAGGTCTAGAAGTAGGCGACATCGACTTCTTCTAGAAGTAGGCAACTTGAAGTTGTACAACCACGTAATCATAAATGGAGGGACTCTTGTCTGTACAAATGTCACACTCACACTCATAATTTTTGACGTTATTGGTATAAGTGATTTTTTTTTTTTAAATACTATAAGTGGAAGAGATCAAATTCATGACTCTCACTTATATTATCCACTCACTCAGTCCCCTCAAGTACAAGTGAATTTGATTCTTCCTTTAAGAATTTTTTCCTTGTGAATGTATTGACGGATAATATGAAACCAATCCAAAGACCATACGTATATTTTAACATCATAGACTTTAGTTTTACCAAAAGTGCAAGTATTAAAGTGACATAAATGCGATTTTGCGTAAATATGTTTTTTAAAAGGTTTTTCTAACTGTGACTGGTAGGCATTTAATGCCAGTATTAAATTGACATAAGGTTAGTGAGCACTTATTAAAACGTCTAAATTACA
Source organism: Coffea arabica (assembly GCF_036785885.1). Classification (NCBI taxonomy): domain Eukaryota; kingdom Viridiplantae; phylum Streptophyta; class Magnoliopsida; order Gentianales; family Rubiaceae; genus Coffea; species Coffea arabica. Next base: position 22,038,149 of record NC_092313.1, read on the forward strand.
TATAACCTATCTTATGAATCGGCACGTTGATAATTATTACCCGACCTTATGTTTATAAGCTTTTCATGCTTAATTTTATATTTTCAAAATACTATAGACATGACCATTGGTCAAAAGTTAGATGGCTCAAGTATTAAAAGTTCTAATTTTGAGTCTCACAAAATATTATATCATTCTAGCTGGATGTTATAGCCATCATACCACGTGCTAAATTTACAAAGATATTTTTTCTTTATATACAGTAATTAATTTCACTTATTATGCTTCTTAAAAGGAAACTTCTCAATGTCCATTCATTTACTAAGGCTAATCATATTGCTAGGAAACAATAGGTGGGACAACAAATTTTGACTTAATAAACAGCTTTGTCCTCCTTTGTCAATATTCATTGCCTAGTTTACCTAATAAGCATATGGCACACATTTTATCACCAAACCATTTCAAGGTTCGCCTAATTAACTTAATTAACAAGAGAGTACATCTTTTTTAACTCTAACTACTAGGAAAGTACACTTTTTGTCACTCATCTAAAGAAAATGTATGTTTTTCAGTTCCAAATCATACATTTAATTAGTCGAGTTACCATTTTTGCTAAATAAAAAATTTGGTGACAAAACAAAAGAATCTTAATTACTTTAATAATCATATTTGCCGTTTACCAGCTTGTCCAAGGCAAGTTCGTCATTAGTTGAGACTTAAAATTCCTCCTCGGCGGTAGGTTGGGAGTGAAGTTGGCAATTTGCACTTAAAAATATTTAGTTTGGGCTGGATAGGTCTTGTCCTTTAACTATTTGTGTAGTCCAGTTGAGTCCAATTTTTCCCTCATGCGTTGCCAATTGTTGAAAATAATAATAATAAACATTTGCAGCCGTCTAAATTCCCAATCAGTCTACGAAAAGTGCCATCCCACATCTCCCAAATGCTAGAAATTGTCATCCGCCATCTTAGGAGCAATTTCACTCCTCAAGTCAGCAGCAACTCCATATTCCATATCCGAAATCTACTATCCTACTCCCGCAATACATCCACTTCATAAAGCACTCCCTTCTCAATAAGCATACAATTGTTTGGAAACATTTCACTTAATAGAGAATTTTTGATAAAAATACTTGTCCAAACATGAATTTCACTCAATTTTTCTTTGGCATTTGCATTTTTTTTTTTAATGAAACGGAACCAACATTTGTTACGTATGAGTGTACTACGTATCCGTATGAATTTAAAAAAAATTACATATAATAACATACTGATGAGAGATAAGATTTGAATTCTTAACCTCTTGTCCCGTCAAAACTTAGAATCTTTGACGGGGGCAACCGCCTAAAGGTCCAATGGTGCAGTGGAATACTGTTGTTGCTTTAGGCTTTCATGTGCTTTTGGGATAATGGAGACCATACTGCAGGGAATGCCACTATGGTGCGGAAAAGGAATTTGGTCCTTCATGGGGAGAAAAAGTTTGGACCTAACACGTATTGATGGGAAGAAAATAGTGACGCAAATGATTGGACTGCAGAGGATATTATGTCGACCGGAAACCGGGCAACAAGGTTAAAGCTTCTGTACGTTTATTAGGTTGGTGATGGTGAGGGGTAGGTGAATGTTGAGGTTAGGCGGATGATGGTAGGATGGTAGGTAAAAAGGGCCGATGAAATGAATAAAAAGAAATGGGGTGGACACAAGGGCAACGCAGCCAATTTCTCTTGCACTGCGACCACGGGACACGTATTTAACGTCGGCCCCGGTGATGCTTACTAAATTAAACAGCAAATTCCCGGTTCCCCAACCAAAGTTTTGGATAAAATGGCTAATTATGAAAATAGTTTTTCATTATTGCACTTAAAGCATTTTAATCATTAAATCTATATTGTGCAACGTTTTTTTTTTTGCATCATATTTAGTTTTTAAATTTTTAGACAACAAATAGAATAAATTGTTGAATGTGATTCACAATCTTATTAAATAGCATGTAACACAAGAAATCATATACTTTAGTTAAACAACTTTATCTTTTTCTAGTTACAATTGTATTTTCTATGACTTTGTATGGATTAAGTGTTTTTCAAAAAATTTTACTATAGCGGTGTAAATAAAAATTTTACTGCACATAGACAAGTGTTATTTGTAAGGTATTTTTTAAAATTTTTTGAGGTATTTTTAAAAAATTTAAAACTACCACTACCACTATGTCCATTCATTCCCTCTTCTTCCTCCTGCTCTTTTCCTCTTCTCTTTCTGCCTCCTCCCTCTTCCTCTTTCTCCCCCTTCCTTCTCTCCTCCCTTCTCACACCTCCTCTCTTCCCATGCTTTCCCCATCTGAATAAGATGGGAAAATTGTTTTGATGGAAAAACTAGAAAAAACAATTCCTGAAATGTCATACTGTGATTTCGAAAATATAATTATAGCAGATTAATAACATGAGTGTGAAAAAGAAGGGAAATCATGAAAAACAATGATTTGATACTTCCAACTGAACAAAACCTACATTGTGTTTCAAGGTTTACGCCAGCCAAAACGATATACTACACATCTAAATGATTCAACTAGCAAACAACTTATGCTATACATCTAACAAATCCAACGAACAACTTATATTGTACATCTAAATGATCCAACGAACAATTTCATCAACTATATGGAGATCATTCCGTATGAAATATGAATACTTTCTCTTGATTATAGTCTATTCAATTGAATTAGAAGAGATCAGATAAGGCCTCCTGGACATATTTGAGATTTTCCTATGTTATTTACTCATCTGAGGTTCAGTAGGGCACAAAGAATCCACCTCATCAGTCCAGCAATGCATATAAAGTGGAGGATCTATCCCAAAAACTTATCTCCATTTCATTATGAGTATTAGGGTAAGAGAAGGGATAGGAGGGGAGGGGAGAAGGATAGAGGGGAAAGAGAGAGGAGTGAGGATGGTGGTGGGTAGAAGAAGAAAATGTGGTAGGATTTAATTTTTATTTTTTTTTACTTCTTTTGGTATTTTTGTAAGTTGTCTTTGAAATTATATGTATTTTTGAGTGTTATTGTAGACGCCAAATACAAAAATAGTTTTGATAAAAGTCTAAATCCATACAGAGCCTATATCTATTTATAGTAGTGATAAGGCACATGTGATGTGTGTGCAATTTAGGAATCACCTTTTGTATGAAAAATTTTAGTATAAATTTTTCATAAACAAAAAAAATGATCTTTTAAAAGTTTTTTAATATAATTTTAATTAATTCAATGGTTACAATGTTTGTAGGTGGTTATGGGTGAAAATCAGTTGCGATTGCACTGGTTGGCTACATAAGCAACACGCAATCAGATGATAAAGCTATGATAAAATGATCGTGAGGGTAAAGTTGAAAATTTAAAAGATGACAAAAAAGTTTACACAAAATCAATGCTCTTCCTTTATATATAATATAGACATGTTATTGGTGTTAATAAGCTTATATATAACATAATATTTCAATTTTTTGGTTCTCTAGTAAGATCCACAATTCTATGATTCTACCTACAATTTGATCCTACAACTTCCAAGATGACTGAAGATAGGATCATACCACTTTTGCATTTTATACCTTAGTATTAATTTTATCTCACTTTACCCCTAAACTGTTAGTTGAGTTTTACTTCGTTTGGGGAAAATATAAAAAAGACATTGATATCCCTGAGGGTTAATTATAGTAAATTCCATTAAGGTAAAGTGCACTTTGCACTTTACCGCCTAATATTATTTTCTCTCTATTTGTTTGTTTGTTTCCAAAATCATTAGTCAACTTCGATATTTTGTACACGTTGGGGACAAAATACAAAACAAGCTATATTGTAATTAATAAAATTGCAACAATGGCAATATTATATGGGGAGTTATTGTAATTAGCCCTTTGGAAAATTGCTTTCTCTCTATATCCATCAATGCACACTAAATTTGCCATTTAAGTGAGAGTATAAATATACAAGTATTTGGAGCTTATTTCCAAAATAATACTCTTTTTTGAAGAAAAATACACCTAAATTGATTCAGTTTCTAATTTCTTATTTTCCACATGGACTTCCTATCAACCACGTAAGAAAAAAAGAAGAAGCATGCTTTGCTTCTATCTCCCCTTTGGATCTCTTCCCAATTTTCTTCTGTATCTTTCTACATTTTGTTTATCTTTTTCTTTTCATATCTTTTATTTTCCTTGACAAACTCATAACTATAAGAAACAAATGTTCACAATATTTAAAACTCGACCATAATTTGTATCGTAATATTTGACAGTTGAAGGTCTCTTCTTGTATACATAATGTCAAGGAAAGTTATTCTTTATTTTCTTTTATTGATCAACCTAATCTCGTGGCCTTTGGAAAATCTAGTATGATGATTATTAAATAAATTCCATACCATATGTTTAATGAATGTCAAGAACAAAAAGAACAAACCTCTACAAATTAATAACTTTAGAACCAGACAAATTCTATTAATTTAAAGAAATATTAATTAATTGATAATTTAATAATTTATTGATTGTATCTGCAATTTAATTTATTAATTTATCGATTGTATCTACAATTTAAAGAAACATTCATTTAATTAACAAACATTTTATTTTATTTTATAGAAATATAAATTATTCTATTAATAAAAGGAAGTTAAATTCTAGGGAATATGCACGTATGTAACTGATATCCTTTTCCAAAATTCTTTTTGTGAAAGAAATGCCCTTATAAAAATTAAATGATCCTTTAGATGAAGAAGACGATAATCAATGATTTAGGTTACCATAATAAAATGAATGCAAATTACCTATTGGATTATCAGGGTGAAAATGATATAAGTTTAGAGGTCTCAAGTTTAAAAGAAATTGTTGCTAACAATTTTGTTAATGATGAAGCTAATGATGATAAAGTCAGGAAGCACTCAAACCATCTAACAGATATTATTAATTTATTAAATATTAATTTATAGAGATTTTGCTATATATATCATTTCTAATATCAATATTTAAGCATTTCAATTTCATTGCATTATAGTCTCTTAATAATCTAATTGGATCGGTTGAGAAATTTGTATACACCTTTGATTGGGCATGGGCCAAAAATACTTTGGATAGGGTATTATTTGAAATATTATTTGGAATAATTACTGTAGCACTTTTTGTGATGTGATGTATATGAGATAAAAAAGTGATTGAAAATATAAAAAGATGAATTGAAAAATATGTTTATGATGCAAGCGAAATATTATTTAAAATAAATTTTGTATCCAAACACTCCCAGTACTACTACTAGAATGGTACATCCTGCTCCTTCTAGAGCTGCTTCTCGTGATGTGAATATTATATTTCAAATATACCCTCTTCCTTCTAGAGTATGCTTTCGTGACGTGATTATTATATTTCAAATATACCCTCTCCCTTCTAGATTCTATACTTTTCTTGATGTGACTGTTATATTTCAATTATAACCTCTCTCAATGGAGAAGGCTGCATACCACCGGCTCTCTCCGTTCCCCCTCATGTGATATCCTCGATGTCAACGTCGTCTGTTGTCTTCCTCCCGTTGTTTTTCCGCCTTCTAGAGCAAAATTCTCTTCCCAAGCCAAAGATGAACCCTAAGGGAAGCCGCATCGGCTTTGATTAGAATACGGCACCACGTTTTAGCTCACACATATCTTTCGTCTGAAGTCTGATTTGACCGGATTGTTGTGTTGTCACAAGCCGGCCAATGACGACAAAATGCGTTTGTAGTTTAGTATTATATACACAAGTATCTAAGCATGAACGACGGTCTTGCCGGCCATCATGTGGTAGGCATCGCGAAGGGTCCCTACAATAAAAAATACTGCACGACTCCGAAGTCCGAACAAAATCCATTTATTTCTTTCACCACCGATATTGATCGTACAGTAACTAATAATTAAATAAACAACCATCCGCTTATGTGTTTCCTTGGTGCGTGAGCAGTTTTGGGGGGGGTGGGGGGGTGGGGGGGGGGGCTGAGGTATGCATCTTGTCCTTTGCTCGGTCCGTTCAATAAAAGCAAAGCTTTCCTCATCCCAAAAGCACAAACGCCATAAGAATAGAAGCTTATAGCCAACCATTTCCAAAATGGAGCACGGGAACTTTAAATCAATCTATGCTTGGTCATCGGTGGTAGCATCTCTCTGTTACTGCTATTTCATTCCTGCAAGAATCCCAAAAGGCTTCTTGAGGCTGGTTTCTCTCCTACCCGTCTTCTGTCACTTCACAGTTCTCCCTATGTACATACCCTCCGTCTTCTTCAGAGGAGTCTCATCACTCTTCATCACCTGGCTCGCCAACTCCAAGCTCCTCCTCTTTGCCTTTGGACAGGGTCCACTCGCCTGGGCCCAATCCCAGTCCCTCCACATCTTCATCGCCTCCGCCGCTCTCCCCATCAGAGCCAAGCGGGCAGATGACAGCAACCCATCCTCCTCCAAGAAAAAGGTGCCGTTTTTAAATTTAGGAACGGAGATCTTAGCCTTGTCCGTTTTATTAGCCCTGGCAGCTAAGTACAGAGAAACTGCACACCCGCTGGTTCTACAAGCAGACTACTGTTGCGTGATATTTCTTCTGGTGGATGTTCTGGTGGCGTTCTCGAGTTCCGTGGTCCGAGCCCTGGTGGGTCTGGAGCTGGAGCCGCCGTCCAATGCGCCCTACTCGTCGACTTCTCTGCAAGAATTCTGGGGAAAGCGGTGGAACCTCACCGTGACAAATACGCTACGGCTCTCGGTGTACAAGCCCGTCAGGTCAGTGTCGGCAGGTGTAGTGGGGAATCGCTGGGCCGCACTGCCAGCCTTTTTCGCCACTTTTTTAGTCTCCGGTCTGATGCACGAACTCATATACTATTATGTGTCACGTGCGAAGCCCTCGTGGGAAGTGACGTCGTTTTTCATCCTGCATGGAATCTGCGTCATGATTGAACTCGTAATTAAGAGGGGTTTGAAAGGAAAACGGGAGATGCCATGGTTTATTTCGGGCCCATTGACGATCGGGTTTGTGATTTTAACCAGTTTTTGGTTGTTCTTTCCTCCCCTGATGAAGTCCGGGGCTGATGAAATGATTCTTGAAGAGTTCAGATCTTTTTGTGAGTCTTGGAAGGGTAGGCTAGGGACCTTGTCTCCCAATATTCTGAGCCCCAAATTGAGTTAAGAGACGGGGAAGTCTTTGAAAATGGTCAGGTCCTCAAGAAAGATCTCCAACATTTCTGTCATAATAATCCAAACTTTATGGAATGGGACCTGATTAATGTGCATGTCCAGATTAATGTTTACTATGGATTGGATGTAGGCAATGTAGTTTTTTTTTTTCTCTTGTTATTTTGTTTTAATGAACTGTTGTTTATTTAACATGATCAGATTCAGGGGTTTTGTATTGCTCAACCATTTGATCTAACGGCCCATGAATCACAGCAGCACAAAAGGTGGCGAAGAGGGACCAAAATAACTGCCCCCTCTTCTTCTTCTTTTTTTTTTAAAAAAAAAAAAAAACCAAAAAGACAATAATGAATGAAACCCGTGTCCTTGAAAGGAAAAAAAATAAAAAGGAAACCTCAGGCCCGCCCATCAACAATTTGATGCAAAAAAAGGGCTGGGAGACCATTGGTGTCGTTTCACACAAAAAGCCACCAAACTTCTGAGTTCTGACTAACACTCTAACAGCTGTCGCTCCCCACCGATGCACCATCATTCCACATTATTAATTTATTACCAGACAGCAGGCGTTCAAATGACCAAAACGCCCTGCGAAACCCGGTCAAAATGCCGCATCTACCCACGCAATTAAGGTGACGAAATTGGATTGCTAATTCACAGTCCAATTGCAAAGTGGCTCTTTTGCGATGGGTTTATTTGAATGATTTATTTGAGATAATTATTATAACACTTTTTATGATGTGATATATATAAAATAAAAAAGTGATTGAAATTTGTGATATAAATTATTTTGTCTCGAATCATCTTAATCCAAACACACCTCTTGTTTCGTGCATCAAGAAATGACCTAAAGCTTGGGCGAAAAACGAGTCAATAATAATCACCGTGTGACCTTAAACCACATAATTTGAACAGCTTTTTGAAGAACGAGACGACATAATTTCATCCATAGTTGTCTTTTGACGTCCAAAAATTTGACACATCATAATTTTCATTAATGCTAATTAAAAGATGAGACGTCTAATCTCAATCGGTAATTAAATTAAGTTGCATTGCTCTAAATAAAACTGGAGGTAATCCATTGATGAATTTTTTAATCATTTTTTTTATCTTATATACATCAAATTATTATAATACATCTTTTTACTAAAAAGCTATAGAAAATAGCGATTCAAAAGTGTCACGTTCTTAAGGCTAATCCCTTTGTTTATTGATTAAAAAAAATCACGCAAATATTGATATGATATTTCCTATGTCCCAATTTTAAGGACGTTTATTGGGAGTGCAACTTTTTTTGGTACAGTGATATCATTATTAACAGTCAAGCCTTTGCTTCCAAATTTACCCCGTACAAGTACAATAGTTAGTTGCACTTTATGTTTTTCATGCAGTAATGTTTTTGTGGATCTTATCTTAATCAAATGCATCCCTTTGTATGTTAAAGACACGCACCATTATTGACCTTATAAAGTGAGAGTTAGTCGCACGTACTCCTCGAGCTTCTCTAAATGGATAATAAATAGCAGGTCCTACCAAATTTTTTTGGACTTTCTAGCACATGCACTGTGAGGGCAAGGAGGGAACGTTGGAAGAAAACTAGTACTAATATGACTTTAATTTTGGGACAATGAGAAAGGTGAAACATGACATTAACAATAGATGGAATTGAAGGAGCAAGAGAATATTCTACAACTATGCCGCTTATTAAGCACGACAGGTTGGACAAATTTTCTTTTTTTAAAAAAAATTGGGCTGCTGGCTGACAGCCTGTTGGGGGATTTTTTTTTTCTTTTAAAAAATTGAAGGCTGTCAGCCAAGCAGCAATGGTGCAAAAGAAAACAAGTCATAATGATTAGGTGGGAATGGGACGTAAACCCTCTTCCCCTCCTTTACACACAATAATGAAGCACATGACTTCAGATTTTTTTTTTCTGAAGGAACACATGGCTTCAGATTCAAGATCGTTGATTGCAGGGAAAAAGCTCTTAGCTCAATTATTCCATGTATAAACCTTTCCACATTTAAAGAAGCCAGTGGTTCCTAAGACAAACTTTACCACAAAGCTCAAGGTGAAGTGAAAGCCACTTCACTTTGCTGTAGTTTGGCGACAGAAAGGTGGAATATATTAATCCGGCATTAGTGCTTTAATCCTTGGCTTTGTCCTCGCCAATAATCATTCGGAATTGCCCGCTCCAATGGTGGGGAAAGGAAATCGGTAGTGGTTTAAGGTCTTCAGGGCATCTTTCTGATCTATTAATAGAAATTAAATTTACTCTTTATTGGTTTGTCAAAGTTATAGTAGTGTAAACCACAAATTACACAGGGCAAAAAATCCTACCAACCATTGACTATTTCTTGACCATCAAACTAATTTTGGTCCTAATTCAATTAACTAATCAGTAGACTAGACCCCCAGTCATTTTGTCAGATTTTGCTCTCAATTTACAAAATAAATCAAACATTTTGCAACTCACTTGTCAAAATTCAAGATCTAAACTCGAAGGTAAAAAATTTCAACGGCCACTAAACTATTTTATTTGTACACTTTTAACCACTCAATTATTTTTTTTATTCAAAATGTCCACTTAACTCACAAATGTGTATATTAGTGGCCATTCTGTCCAAATTCGGTGTTAATTCCAACAGTAATGTTTTGAACCAATTGAAGAAAAAGGAATGTTTTGAACCAATTACATAATCCATATGCTACAAGTAGAATGCGAAAGAATTCCCTGAATTCCCCCATATTTAAAGGTCAAGTTATTTTTCTTCTTACTGTCAATCGAAGTGGTTAGGTTGTTCTTCCTGCAAATACATCTCTAATTATATAGGAGTATCTAATTTGTTGACAATTCCAGTGCTAGATTCAATTGAGATTCGTTTTAGCGAGTTTTTGGTAGTTGATTGTACGGCTTGTACGCATGGCATCCGTGATTTCCTCGTTTGCTTTGCCGACTTTGCGATCATTTCTTCCCGTTAGATTAAATACAATACGAGTAGCTTGTCTGTGACACATTTTAAACATGAAAATTTTCACAAAATTGCTGTCTCTCTCGTTCTTTCCGTTAATGGATCGTGACCCACGATACGGGAGAGGAAATACGCATCGATTCAGCTACCTTCCCATTGGTTTCACTTTCCTCGCTTCAACCTTCCGGACCGGAAGTTTTTGGCTTTGTGCTTGGAACTGGGAGGAGCAAAGCAAACTTCAAGACATTTTATTGTTACTCCAAAATTAGCGACTCTGGTGACAGCTTCCTAACAATGTTGACGAGGAAAATAGTCCAATTATATATGCAAGAATAAAAGTCCCTAGTTTGGTATATAACACTGTCAGATGTTGATGGCAGGACTCTACCAGTGAAAGGTGCCCACATACATGCCGATTTTGAATAAAAAGAAAATATGACTATCTATAAATCTTTCTGACTTATTCATGTACAGAGGAAAATTAATGACAATAATAATAGATTATTAATGAAAAATTCTTACATTGTAATTTGAACAGCTATAAAATCTTCTTTTCAGATTTTCAAGTGTTCAAAAGGTGCACAATGGTGCCATTGTACCACATTCACACATTTTTTGGGACGATCTTTCAATGTTATTTGAAGAACTTTGTGACATTTTTTTATGACGCTTTTGGTTGACAAAGAAAAATTTTAGGTGTTTAATGACAGAGATTTTGAAGCAAAAGTGACTAGGTTTCTTTTTAGCGAGGATGCGAATGCAGATCGATTCTAATAGAAAACTTGTTAGTGTGAATTTGATATTTTTATATTTCATTGGTTTGTTTGGACAGTGAATTATTGTTAAAATTTATTTGTTTATATAATTAACATATTTTTTAATTATTTTTTATCTTACATATATTACATTAAAAAAGTGCTGCTACAATTTCATTTGAAAGATACAAACAATCCATTCTGATAAAATATCTTATAAGCTTGCAATTATCTAACCTGGATGAATGATGATGCAAGTATTATGCAACCTCACAACCACTCAATTACCTTGACACTTTAGACGCAGACAAAACCTAATTTGGATTGGTTTTATATATATATATATATATATATATATATATACACACACACGCAAACACACATCCCCTCCTCTATCAATTTATTACTAAGGTGGACTGAGCTTGTGGGGTGTTCACATGGCCACGCAAACAAGGGAAATTGCTCCAACGGTGAAGCCATTCCTATTTTGGCTCTTAAAAATAAGGTATAATTTTAGAAACATACAATTTCACTTAACTCTTCTCTAATATCAAAAATTACACTTATTAATTATATTTACTGTTTGGGTAACAAAATCTGTAAATAGACACAAAATTTCATTTGCAAATTTATTAGTAAGGTGGAGTGAAGTTTGCCTAGGATTGGCCTTAGAAATATTCATTTCGATTTCGCATTCGCTAGTGACTAAATTATCCAACCTAAAGTTTGAGATAAGCTGATTGAATGTTATTATATCATATGCTGATGGTGAAGAGTATTAATAAAGTTTAGGTGCAAGACGAACCAATTGGCTTGATTGGGCAACGTATTAATGACTAGTTGGTTTATAGATGAGTAGTTGATAGTGAGATTTTCTGAATATACCATGGACCTAGAGCAAATCTTCATATCAAGACATTGTCCTAACCTGATTAAACTGACATAATTAAGGTGGGACCTTTTGCCTTTAATGATTGAATCAGTAGTAATTGGACTTAGAGAATCTGATTATAATTCACTCAAGTTGACAATAGTGGCATGCATTAAGATAATATAGACTGATGCAATGAGCGCTGTCATCCAACTAATTGTAGTAGAAAATTGATGGGACGAAAGAAGATAGAACGGTAGAACCCCTCCAAACCGAATCTTCATTGTTCTATGCATGTTTGAGAGAGAGAGAGCATATTGCTTCTTGATTTCCGATGGCCCCAAAAGGGTTGGTGCCTTGATGGTGCAGCTTGCATAAGAAAGTTGAATCATCATGCATAATCCTCTATACATCCACTCAAAAGTCAAACGTCCTAGTTGAATCATCATGCATAATCCTCTTTCTTGGGGAAGGTCCAACTGCATAAGCATTTATTGGTTTTGAAGTAGTAGCAAATAAGCGTGTCGTGGGAGAAGAATCAGCCTGTACTCTTGATCCTTTATGGTCGAATTGCCAACAACCAATACATTAGATATCTTGCTTCTTTATGATCAAACTGCAAACGACCAATACATTAGATAACCTACGGCATTGGACACGTGATGGAAATTTCACGCAAACTCTAGCAATTTGGTTGGATTTCTTTACAACTCGACTTGCCTCTTATTTCTGTCAAGCACTCTCAAAAATAAAATTCCTCTTTTTGCCAATCTTTATATAGTCAATGGAGAGTCTATAGTATGTATAGGGCCATCAGCTCATTTCTAGATTGAAAGTGAAATTGGTCCGGGCGAGTACACGCTATTTCTTCCTTCTCCAATCTCCGGCATAGATATATAGACTTTGGAAAGTAAGAGCCCTCCAATCATATGCTACTATTACTACCCCTCCATCTCACTTTGATAGTACTATTTTCCTTTTTTATCTGTCCCAAATTGTAATCCACTTTCTAATTAAAGAATATAGTTACCTTTTAGTTTATCTGAAATACCCTTATTCAATATAGGTTGTTATTAGTACAAACTACCTTGTTTAATATAGATTGTTAACCTACTCCATTTAATGCATTTAGATTTAATGTGAAATAATATAAAATGAGAATTGATTCTTTTTTTACCATCAATTCAAGTTTCTATGAATAATTAATATAAAGTTGTACTCTATTTAATGTAAGGGTATATTAGAAAAATAATAACTTAAATTTGTTTATCCAACGAAGGTAACTATCTTTTTTTAAATTGTATGAAAAAAAAATTAAAACGATCAAAATGGGACAGAGAAAGTAAAACGCAACGAAATATCTTTTTTTTTTTGTCAAAATGATAACATTTGTATTGATTTAAACTTGATAATACAAGAGCACTTTACAAAAGGAGCTCATTGCTCTCATAATCTATTCTTGCTAGATCTTTAATCCAGCCAGGGAAACATGATTCCCAATATACATCATTAACTAGCTTCAAGGCAAACTTTGCTAGCCTATGACACACTTCATTCCCTTCCCTATGTATAAAAGAGAAGTTGCATTGCTCAAAAAACTCCCTCAGTTGTTGTATGTCCTCCAGTATCACAGCAACGAAATATCTTGAGTGGCTAGAATTTTGACAATCTCGAAAGATCCCAATTGCACCAGAATAAAAATAAAACAATTATTTATTACTACTTACCATGTTAAAGACTTCAATTCAATATAGGGAAACTCACAGGGTGCTGAAATTATTGAACTAGTCCAAAAGCATCTCTAACACGCGCAGAAGTTGGAATTGAGAACGTGCTGGGACATTTAAGACTGGACTCAGGCCCATTTTTTGGCTGTCGTATCCACCTTCGTAGGACCCACCGTGGAAGGCACATGGGGCAAAGCCCACTAGCATTTTTGTTACTACGAGACGACTAACTTTAATACCCAATATCGGTTCCCAATGCAATTAATTGTCATTTTAAGCTGAACCCATTCAGACTCATTGCTGACCGCCGCTGAGCAACAGCCGATCTACTCATCCCACTGTGTTAATAAAGTAGTGGTCTTTCTTCTAGCTAAGTCAGCATTGAAGTAAGTGAGCTCTCCGAGAAGGCTGGCAAGGGTATCTGGGATTGCAGTCATAAGCTAAGCTCGTAGGGTTGGATTCCTTCTGGTTTCTTGTCCTAAGCTCTTTCCAGCGATCCCTTTGCCTGGGGGCTCTAGCGGTAGTCCCCCCTTGTCGGGTTAGTTACAGATTTTGTAATATCAGAATACAAGGAAGTATGGAAACAGAATACAAGGAAGTAGGCATTAAGGGTGAAGAAGCGACACCATGCCGGGGGAAACGAGACTTGTTTAAGGGAACGAAGACTAAAATCTTCGAGGCGGATTTCCGAAAATTCAATTCCACATGGAATTAGGCTTGTTTGATAATTCAACGTAATGATGAAAATTAATTCATTCAGAACTTTTTAAATTCAGTATATTTCATAACTAAAAAGTTTAATCGCTTAATATATTTAAGAAGTGCTTAATTTACGTACAAAATTTTAGGTAAATTTTTTTTTTTATTGAATTTTCTAAATTGATCACATATATATTACTTTTCTTACGCATATAATACGCTCTCATACACGCTTTTGCATAAAATGTATATTTGCTCTCATTCTATTTAATGCGCAACACACACACACACACACACACATAAATACACACGCTTAAGTACTATTTGTTAAGTGTTTAATTAATTTTCTCACACAAAATACTTTTCTCTCTCATGAAAGTATAATATTTGTGAGATATTTCAATTCACTACTACAATTCAGTTAATTATCAAATATATATAATTTTATCAATTCAATAATTTACATAATTTCAAAACTTAATTTTTAAATTTCATATTTTAATTTTATCGGACATAGGCCCATATGAGGGCCTATGTCCTATGAGGATGGACATAGGCCCATTTATTAGCGGTCACCGGTCAGCTCAAAACTCTTGAACGTGGTAAAGCAGTATATCCCCCCATAGCTGAGCCTCGCATAACAGCCCTTACATGGGGGCACAGGCTCATCCATGGGCAAAGCCCACTAGCTGTTTTATTGAAAGTATAATGCAACTTTAAAACCCAATATTGGTTTCAAACTTTTTTTGGTTTCAACTTTAAAAGCCCACAAAGGGGATTTGATTTTTTTTTTTTTTTTATTTTAATGGAGAGCTAAGTATAATGCGGTGCTTGATGACATAAAAACAAGAGATTGATTCTTCATCAGCATTAGTTAAGCTCAAGGATATTAGAGAATGTTGATTATCAATATCTCGTGATTTTGAAGTACTCTGCTAATTTGCGTCATTGCATTTACCCAAAAAAAAAAAACATTTATCTTGGTTTTTAACACATTCACTAATCAAACTGTTTTCACTTAAGACACGACATTAATTAGACTTCATTTCAACTTTGATCGAGTACCATATGGAATATAGTTGGAAACTTTGATCGAGTACAATATGAACTAAAAATGGCATTCAAAAAAAAAAAAAACAAAATTTTTGTCGATATGAACTCTTCTTCTTTATCTCACTTAAAGGGATAAAAGGCATTATTGTTATTCTTATTTGCATAAATGGCAAAAAATGGTCATTAAATGATCTAAAATGACACGATTTGGTCACTAAAATTTCTTTTCTTAGTCAAAAAGATCATTTCAACTTCTTAAAACGAGTCTTTTGGATCATTCTCTCTGCTAAATCAATAAAAAATGGTCTACAATTTAGGATATTTTTATCCCTAAAAACTTGTAATAGTAGGTCAAATATATTTCTTTCCATTTGGTTTACGGGTTAAATTGGACGATATGATTTAAAAAGTCCATTCTAAGGAATTGAATGACCTTTTTGGCAAGGAAAAAAAAAGTTTAGTAACCAGACCGCAGCATTTTAGATAGTTTAGTGATTATCATCGCGATTTATTAATTCTCATTTGATAATAAACCAGATTTCCTGTAATAGGGAAGCAACAGTTCTCAACCCTCCCGCGAGCAGTGACTGCCAACCAGCAAGCCAGTGACACTCCCCCCCATCGACCTACGACCTACGTATTTCTATACCCGCATTTTTGGAGTATTGTATTGTATTTCAACTGAATTAACTGTCATCGGATCATAAGCCCCAAAATCACTGCAGGCGGAAGGTTATTTCTTCAACATTTGAAAAGGGTTCGGATCCATCAGAGCAGATCCGATTCCACCGAGAGTGCGAGAGAGAGGGTTTGAGGCAGGGCCAATGTCGGGGGATCCGACTATGGAATTGTTGCAGGAATCGGGTTGGGAGGAGCTCCGGAAAGAAGCTCGCAAGATCGAAGGGGATCTCGACGTCAAGCTCTCCTCTTATGCTAAACTCGGGGCCAGGTTCTCCCAAGCAGGCACGCTACTTCCTCAATTTCCATTTCATTTCGCTTATTTTAATTGACATTTGTTCCTTCTTTTCGGCAATTGATAATACCCTAGACCTGCTGAGTTTAGTTGCACATGTTTGTGTTGCAACTGAAGTGATCGAAATTGGAAATGTGTGAGGTGATTTTGATTCTTGTTTCAAATTTAATACCTTTCCTCTATTGGTGATTTTGTTGTTTTTCGTGATTTGAAATGGCATTGCGCAATTGATTTACCGAGAAGGCATTTAAGGCCTAAAACTGCGCAGTTTTGTGATCATGGACTGTTGTGAACTTGTGATGGGAGTCTGGTAGTGCACAGTTGATTTGTTGAGAGTGTTATGCCTAATTAGATGGTTGTATAGTTTGAAAAGTGGCTTATTTGGGATATTTGGGATTCGATAAATTAAGAGACGAGAACAAGTTGTTTTATTGTTTTACCTATTTTCTGTTGTCAATTCTGAGCCAAGAGGCTTGACATGATACTGCTGGTGTAGGTCTTGTGGGTACTCATTTTGGGAGCAAGGAAAATATCATGTGCTTGGTTGTTCTAATAGGATATTGAGATCTGCTAAAGCTTTGTCTATGAAGTGTTGGCCTGAAGATGAAAATCGAGAAACTTGCTTCTTTTGATTGCAGCGTGTGTTAGGCAAACGTTTATTGTTAAGTCGAATGTGCTTGATCTCCAGGACACGTGTATCTAAGTTTCTAGAAGTGCAGGGTTTCCTTGTTCTAAGATAGTTAATTAATGGTTGTAGGCAATTCCACTGAAACTTCCCCCTAGTTTAGGTCCTCTAGGTTTAGGCTAATTGTGTCTAGGTTTCTTTTGACTCACACATTTTGTCAGTCACTACAATTGTACGGCCAAAATGAGTTTATGAGCCCTCAGCAACTGCAGCATGTAAAAATCTTAAATCAAAGCAGATATTCATTTCTGTGTCTCCGAGTCAGATCTTACTAAGGCTGAGCAACTGTACTGTTGTCCCAGTGTGTTCTTCTTTGCCTACATCATGTGATCTAATTTTGGAAACATGCTTTCTGATTATTGTAATCATGAGTACAGGTTATGTGGAAACTGGTTCCCCAACAGTTGGGTCTAGCAGATCTTGGAAGTCAATGGAAATGGAGATTCAATCTTTGCTTGAAAAGCTGCTGGACATTAATGATTCCATGAGCCGATGTGCTGCATCTGCTGCATCTACTACTTCAGTTACTCAGAAATTGGCGAGGCATAGGGACATACTTCATGAGTTTACCCAGGTTATTAGCAGCCCCATTTGCTTGGTTATTGACGATCTATAGTATCGCCTATTTGTACCCAGTAACCATTGTGTTATTATTGACATGTTGATAGCATTCTTAAGTAATTTGATTGAAGCTAGTTCCTTGTTCAACTTGTTTAGATGATCAAGTTTGTTTATGTCAGCTAGATAATTTCCATTCCTGATGTTTGAAACCAGGACCTCATCTTAAAACTGTTAACTAGGAAGGGATTTTTAGTTCAAGACACTTGCATGGCACAGCTAATTTTTTAATAATTGGTTATGTGGTTTTAGATTGGGTATCTCTTAAATGTGACTCGGTAGTACACCCTTCATTTAAGTTAATTTGCAATTGCTGCATATGGAATTCACTGGAACTGAAAACATTTTATCCCTTATTTGGAGTCAAAACATTGATGGAGGACTAGTTGGTTGACCTACCCCCTAACAAGGGCCTATGAAGAAGAACCATAACATAAATCCTTTGGCTCATCTATCCACATGAAAGGGAAAGGATGATTCAACTTTTTCTTTCTCATTAATTTGTGTACCAGGAATTGTGAAATTTTACCTGGGACTCAACAGATATTTTTTGGCCGTGAGCTATAGCTTTTTTTCTTTTTTAGTTGGCAATGGTTGTGGGGATAAGACTGTTTGTAAGAGCTTTGAAGTCGAAACCTGTATGTTTGCTGTGGTTTATACCAAAGGATTAAAATGGTGGGAGCAAGAGCTTTTCTGTTATTTTAAATTCTTATTGAATGTTTAAAGCATATGTCTCTTTACCCCTTAAATTAAACTATTTGAATTGTTATATATAGAAAAACAAAAAGAAACTTGTACAGGACAGTTAAATTGGTTCTAATTTAGCTTTTATTTCTCATCCGTATTGGAGGTATATATAATATCCTATGTATGTTTATAACAAGATAAATGCAATTGTATCTCCAGCCAGCCTGGATTTCATTTTGCATTATTCTCCATGTGGGATTTTGCATGTCAATCTTCTTAGTAAATATTCGCAAATATTGAAGTTTAGCATTAGATGTTCAGAAACAGCAGGGCAAGGATTTAGAGTAGATGCTAACTGAAACAGCTTTGGAGATGGTTTCTGGTGTCAAAGCAAATGGAATGATAGAAAAACAGATTGGGCTTGACTTGAGAAGGCCTAAAAGTGAGACAAATTGTAAAACACAGATAAAAGCAAGTTACAGAGCAGATGAAATAGAAGAAGAAAAGTTGCAGAAATTTCCTATAGATTTCCTTAGAAATAGCCCCTTGGCCAAACTGAGTGGAACATTTTTGTGGTTAAAATAGATCTGAACATTGGATGACACTTAGTCAACTAAATGCCCTTCTAAGCTGGAAAAAGTAACGTAGTTTGATGATATGATGTGAGAGGACTTTAATGAGCTCAAGTGGACTTTAACAGAACTATAATAATTTAGATTGGTTCATTATAGAACCTATTTTAGGGTGTTGCATCATTTCATTTTAGATTTTTTCTGAAGTGTTTTGGTTCTTTATTTTATGTCATTCAAAGTGTCCTTCAAATTTTTTGTGGGCTTGTAATCACCTACCTTTTTAATGGGAAAAGATGTTTTTTTGATAACCAAAGCATTCTCTGTAAGATATGGATTTTGGATTTTATTTTCTTCATATATCTGCTTGTTTCTGTATTAGTTCATCAGTTGCAATGTATTA
Source organism: Coffea arabica (assembly GCF_036785885.1). Classification (NCBI taxonomy): domain Eukaryota; kingdom Viridiplantae; phylum Streptophyta; class Magnoliopsida; order Gentianales; family Rubiaceae; genus Coffea; species Coffea arabica. The sequence goes on from NC_092313.1 coordinate 22,057,313, forward strand.
CTGACGGGAAACTGTATGCATTCGTAACTCTACTGGACAAAATTTATTACTTGATCCTTACTTGTTTGTACTGTATCTATTGAATTATCTTCTTCTTGATGGTTATGTGACTTATATTGTTTGAACTGAACCTGTTTTTCATGTAGGAGTTTAGAAGAATTAAAGGAAACATAAACTCAATGAAGGAACATGCTGAGCTTCTTAGTTCTGTGAGAGATGATATTAGTGAATACAAGGTGAGAAGGTTTTACCTTTTTGAGGTTTCTTATGCTTCAGCTATGTTATTTTATCTAAATATTGAAATTTCCATTCATACAGGCATCTGGAAGTATGTCCCCAAGGATGCAGTTATTACGGGAGAGAGCTGCAATACATGGAAATATATCTCATGTAGGTTTCAAATGCTTTTCAAATGGTCATTTGCATGGAAGTCCTTTTTTGTGTTCTAGGCTCAGTTTGGCTTGGGATATAGATAAAGGGGTTACTTAGTTCTGTTAGCACTTAAAATTCTCAACCGTGGAAACTGCGTGTGTGTGTGTGGAAGAAAAGTAGAATTTATGGCCTGCTGAGCTGCATTATTTGAAGATTGTATTATAGCAAAACTGAAGATCTGGAATTAGCTTTAGCCTCAGTCTTGATGAGTTAACAATAATGAAAAAGGAAGCGAAGCTACCTCTTTTGTCCACCTGCTGCAATATGGTGCACTTCTTTTTCTTCATGTATTGAAGTATGGCTGAACCTGGATTGTGAATGGGTGCTTTTTTGATGAACTGAATCTAGAAGAAACTGTTTGCAACCTAAATTTTTGCCATGATTGTCAATTTTTATTATGCTGAAATTGAGTAGCTGATAATGTTTACCTTCTCTGGTTTCTTGAGCATAGATTGACGATGTGATTAGTCAAGCTCAATCAACTAAAGCTGCATTGAGCTCTCAAAGGGCCTTGTTCGGTGATGTACAAGGGAAAGTGAAGCTACTAAGTGACAAATTTCCAATTATCCGTGGTCTAATTGGTACTTTTCCTCAAGCTAAATCTGCTCTTAAGTATTTTCCTTTTAAGTGGTTTGTTAGTAATCCAGGTCCTTGTCATCACAGGTTCAATCCGAAGGAAGCGTTCAAGAGATACTCTCATCCTTGCTGCAGTCATTGCAGCTTGTACTCTATTTCTCATTATTTATTGGCTTTCAAAATAAACTTGAGAAACCCTTGGTGATACACTGAGATGAGAAAGGTAATATTTTGCAAGGAATTTTGGTGAAGCAAGCCGTGTATAAAGCTTGTGTTTCTTTTCTGCAGTCCTCACATATAGTCCTCTGATGCTCTTTTTACGAGACTCTGCTGTTGATAAGCCCAATTGCGGGTGAATTAAATTAGTTGTACACCCAACATCGGTGCATTGATTGTGGGAATCATAAGAAGGCTGTATATAGTCATGCTGCAGGATGTCGTCTGCTTTCAGAACTGATGGTTTCAAGTATCGTCTTCATTTCGTTCTTATCCATAAAGCTTAGATTTCAGTTCTGCACACTTGCTGACGAAAAGGATAATAACCAAACAAAATTTCTGATCTGCTAATCCCTTCTGCAGATTAGTGGTTTCTTTTATTGGCCTTAAAAATCTTTGATATCCTTGCCATTGCGATCGTTTAACACAGCCACTAACCGAAGTTCAGAGTCTTTTTAATTTCTAGTTGAAAGATTAGCCATATATTCTTCACATGAAACCTTTAATCGGATCTATTACAGATTGGGGATTCACAAAGCAGAGTTGAACAGCGTTGCTTTGGCATGGTCAGTATGTGCATCGGCCCAAATTTCATCAGTGAAACTGCATTTATTTTCCCTCACTTGACTTTGACTGGGCTAAGATTAAGAGAAGGATTTCTCCTTATGTGACGCCCTGACCATCTATGTCACTAGTTTATTAGTAGTATTATTTGTCTGAACATGGAGAAGTATGAAGCTCGGTTTGGTCTGAGATTGGGTAAAAAGTCGGTCCTTTAAGAAGTTTAAGAGACCGTCAACAAATAAAACGATTGGAACATATGGGTATGCTCAAAAGGCTGAAAAGATCAAAGACATCTGCGTATGCTCTTTTTCGTTTTTCGTTACTGACCTGGTTCCGATAATTTTCTTACGTATTCATGGGATAACATTTAGCAAATAAATGATGCACAAAAATAAAAAAAAAAGATGCAGAAAACAAATTATGCAAGCATATCATAAAATTATATAACTTTAGCCACAAGATATTTTGATCAATATTACTAAAATGTATGATGCAAATACCTCCTTTTACTTTTCGTGTTTTTTCCTTGGTCATCAGAAAATGTAAAACACACTTTTGTCCAACAATTTTTTTTTTTTTTCTAATTTTCCAATCGAAAAATGAAAGTATAAATATAAGCAATTATCGTTTGTATATTAACCAAAAACCAAATAACGTTAATCGTGTGAAGCTTCCGATTTTCATTGCCAACAAATACTTCAATTAACACTGGAAATTTTGTGCCCCATCCTCTATCATGTAATGTTTTGAAGTGGTTTCATAAATCGGGAGGGAATCTCTGCAAACTCCCCAAAATTTTCATAAAAACTAGAATAAAAAAAATATCTTATAAGACATTTTTTTTTCAGAATAGTTCAGACGCATACAAACAAAGCCTCAGAACTCGTAATCATATGAATCTCTCCATCTACTTTTTCTTCTCTTAAAATTCCTCTTTTATCTCTTGTACTGAAGATGGAGGGATCCTTTGAAGCTTTTTGATTCATCCAATCAAATCTCTTATATTTTCACTCCTTGCAATATTCCTAGGAGTCAAATATGCTGCCAGTGTTTCGCTCTTTAACAAAGGTATCCTACCAACCTTATCACAGCTATATATTTTTTATGAAAGTTTGTTGGTTTTGTCATGGAATCGCCATGATTTAGGCAGCACTATCTCAGTTTGTCTTATGTTAAGAATGACAAATCTTTCCTTGTTGTATATGGTTATCCTTGTTGTATAATACTCCCTTTATGTGTTGTTTGTCCTATTGGATTTGGATATGGATCTAACACCAATGAAAAGCGATGTACTACCAGGAGTCTGGAAAGAGTGAGGTATACTGTACAACTTTTATTTAAAGGGGACCCAAAAATAATAATGTAATCAACCTTTCTCCTCCTTTTTAACATTTTCTTTTTCTTTTTTGAGGGGGTTTTTGGGGAAGGGCCCTGTTTGGAACCTTGGTTTTTAGGCAAGTTTGTATAATACTAGTTTTTTAACAATTTTTGCTACAGGAACCCCAAAAACTTATCAAAGTTTTTAACCAACACACTTTAAAATATCCAAAATACAAAAAAAAAATTTCCTTCCCCTTTTCTTCTTTTTCCTCCCCCACCCCAACCCACCACCACCTCCGTCGCCGGCCATCACTTCCGCCGCCGGTTCCGGCGCCGATCACCTCTTCCAATGCCGGTCTTTTTTTTTTTTTTCCTTTCTTCCTCTCCCCCTCTTCCTCCTCCCCTGCCATCCTCCCCATTTACCTGATTTTGATCCTTTCTCTTTTTTTTTTTCTCTCTCCCTCTCTCCCACCATTCTTCGCAGGCTCCAACCCGGCCCTACCATAGCCCAACCTTATCTTTTCCATCTTCATATTTCATAACAGGCAGGAGTCAAGTCAAGCCACGCCCCTTTTAGGTTCCGGACTTCTTTTATAGAGGCGAGCGAGGGAAGGGGGATGGGGAGAGGGGTGGCGGGGGAAGGATGGGGAAGGGGAGAGGGAGAAGAGGGGTAGCAGGGAAGGGAGAGGGAGGGGTGACAGGGAGAGGTAGGTGTGACAGACAGAGTGGTGGCGGGGGAGAGGGGAGGAAAGGGGTGGCGGGGGAAGGAAGGGAAAGGGGAGAGGGAGAAGAGGGGTGGCGGGCAGGAGAGGGGGAGAGAAAAAAAGCAAAAAAAAAAAAGAAAAGAAAGAAAGTTGCTGTTTCTGCTGGCAGTTTCGGGAGAGGGAACAGGAGAGGGGGAAGGGGAAGGGAGGAAGGAAAAGAAAAAAAAAAGAAAGAAAAAAAAAAGAAAAAGAAAGAAAGAAAAGGAAAAGGAAAAAAAGTTTTTTCACCTCACAAAAGTTTTTCTACAACTTCTATAGTGATCTACAGTAAAGTTTTATACAAACACTCAAAAAACTCACCTTCCAAACGGGGCACTTATCGTGTTAACTTCATGAGTAAAAAATTATATTCTACGTTAGTTTGAGAGACAGAAAAAGAGCAGTTAAAATTCTCTTGCACTACTAAGTAAAGATCTGACACCTAATAGTTTAAGTTTTTAAGTCAGAGTTGGATTCCTGACTTATATATTGAGCTTTTTGATGGACTCTTTCGAAGTGTTTCTTCTTAATAAGTGGTATCAGAGTTTCTGGTTGCAAGATTGGGTTTCTCATGGACAAGTTGATTCTTTTCAGAGTTGAACCGGTAAAAATTCTTTTCTTGGTGGTGGATCAAAGTGCCAAGAAGTTTGGTTGATATTGGATCAGGTGCCACATGAGTTTGGCAAATGGTCCAATTGATGTTAGACCAAAGAATCAAGAGTTGACAAGAATCCGGAATCTAGTTTGGATGTTGAAGAAGAGTAGATTCATGATTAGAAGAAAAGGTGATCTTAGATAATAAGGTGAGTTTGCGTTGAATATTAAAGTAGGCTTGAAAAAGGACTTATGAATTTGGGTTTAATGTAAGATTAAATAATGGGTCCATGATTGGAAGAAAAGGTGATTTTAGATGAAAAAGGTGATTTTAGATGATAAGATGGGTTTGCGTTAAATATTAAAGTGGGTTTTAAAAAAAAGCTTACAAACTTGGATTTAATGTAAGGGGTTATTCATGAAAGAGAAGATTTGTTAAGTTTATGAGTAAAAGATTACGTCCCACATTAGTTCGAGAGATAGAAAAGAGTGGTTAATATGTAACTAAGGATTCGAGATCTAATAGTTTAATCTTTTGTATCAGAATTGGATTTCTAACTTATTATATATTGGACTTTTTTGAGGTGTTTCTCGCCAATCACTTGGAAAACATCATGCATCTTAACACAATTCAGTTTGTTCAAATTTATAGTGTATACAATACCTTTCCGTTTTCAACTCGTAAATTGCATAAAACGTGGACAGAAAAATCACTATGTAACTATAACTAGTTATCCACACAGATATAATATCCGAATTGGATGAAATATGAAATATTTGTACAGAAACGATCCCAGCAGTACTGCATTCACTATATCAATGAAAACCTTGTTACAAAATCTTTATCCTTTCAAGAAAATCCTGCTACGTACTGTAATAATCACTTCAAGAAATTCTTTCTACAACTAATTTACTCAGTTCATGTCATGTTCCCAGTGCCATAAATTTCCAATCCCAACAATAATGGTTTAGGTTTTAGGATCACCCAAACTCACTAGGGCATGGTTTTTTTTTGGCGGGGAGGGGGGGGGGGTGTGTGGCACTTGGATAGTTGGATGAGCAGGACAGTATCAAGAAGAGGGCATGGCGGTTTATAATGATCAGTTTCACTTTTCACATGCGGTCCTAGTGCATGCGGACAATTGTAGCACATAGAAAGCCAAACGGCTTTAGCCGTGCCCAAATTCATGCCCCCTCTTTGTTGATATCTGGGAATAGGAATAGATTACAAATATCAAAGCATGGCCAATGTATATGGTACCCGGATGCTATGCGTCGCTGACCTTTTATAACTTTTTTAGGGGGAATCTGCCCCCTTCCCATCACTGTTTGCTGCTGCATGGAAACGAACAAATGAGACGACATTGCTGCTAACTTTGCAAAGTGTTTAATTCAAGCAGTCAAAAGTCTACACTTTATACACAATGGTTATTGACTCAAGCGAAGAGAGATGAAACTATCTTACTATTATCTGGTGTTAGTAGTAGCAGTGGTAGGGGCCTCAGTTGGTACGTACTTTACCAACACGAAAAGGGTTTTTGTATAGACACGCGTACTGGTCAGTTTTAGGTGTGTCAAAAATAGGTTTATGAATCTCACTCCCCACAGCTACAGCTTAATTGTTGAAAAAAAAGGCTGGTCTAGCAAATAGTACCAGCTTGATTTATTTCTAATTGGTCAGGTTTGTTTGCATATTTTTGTTGGTGTATTTTTGAATGTATTTTTGGGTGTATATGGAAGGAGGAGACAGACAGAAACTGTGGGAGAGAGATAGATGCCCAGATGGCAGGAGCTTCACCGTCGAATCAAGAATCTGGTTGGCTTTTTCATGCGCCCGGGCCATGTATCCACAACTCCTGGCACTCCTACGATCCCTCAGCTGAAGTCCAGCTAGTGCATGCCTCACTCGGATGCATTGACAGCAAATGGGAGATCATTTGTTGATTGAAACATGAAGTAGACAGGAATTTAATGGAAGTACTGCTATAGTATAGTAGGGTAGTACCAGTCCTTGAAAAATATTTTATAGCATGTACATGGTGGAGTGGTGGAGACTGTAAATTGTTTTACATCTATCATATTATCTTTTAAGGGTTCAAAAGAATTTGAAATACCAATACTTATGCAAGGATCTTTCTTCAATATATATATATATATATAGCTTCAAAATTATTGAGATTGATGCAAGTCAACGTTAGATAGTCTTGAGAGATGGAAGTTGATCGATAATAGTTCTATGCACCTCGAGTTAGTTGGTTAAAAATGTTCAATTTAACTTTAGTACCCTGCAGAACACTACATTGATTCTTCTTTAACAACTCAAATCTTATTGTGGGAGTGTTAGGAAAAATTAGTCATAGCTGGCCATTTTAACAACTTGAAGAAGATTAGTTAAAAATCGCCCTAAATAGCAAACTAACAATAGATCTAAAGGAAAAACCGTTCTGTAATTAACTTATAGTTTTTTCCCTCTAGACCTTTGATCGTCTGAACCATTTATAATTATTACGGAATAAGCATTACCACACTCAAACCAAGATAAGGGCAAGAACATAAAATTCGTTTTTTTTTTTTTGGGTGAGAAACAAAGTCACTAAAGATCCTTGCCCACATTAATTGGGAGTTTCAGCTTAATTTTCTGTGTACATTGTCCCTAAGCTTCAAAATTCTTTTCGGAAGGTCCTCTGTGTATTAACGAAATGCAAATAGACTACTGGTGCCAAATTCTCTCCCAATTAGCTTCAGAGAGAGAGAGAGAGTGAGAACTGCAATCTAATAATATTTTCAAGTGACAATAGTCGCATTAATCCATCATTTCAATCCTGCCTGTCAGGTTTGGGATAGGGAGGGAATCGAAAAGTGGTGGAAGGTAAAAAAAAATAAAAAAATCCATCGTTCCAAGTGGAGAGCTGATATCTCATTTGAATTGGAACAGAATTGCTTCATATAGCGCAGCAAAAACCATTTTTACAGAAAAACCAGATTTTTGGTGAATTAATGCTTACCCATAGATTTGGATTTTTGGCAGTATGGAAGGTAAATTATAGAGCATCACTGATGAAATGCAGCAGTAAATAGTGAAACTTGACAAGAAGCCCACTCAGCATCATCGGCTGAGGATGACAAGTACACTTTGATAGAACTTATCATGTCGTGCTTCCAAGACATACACCACAGGATCATTTCCTTTTTTCAAGTCATGATAGAGAATATAATAGAAGCTTGGAAAAGGCAAACGAGATTAGGTTTGCTGATCAATTAATTCATTTTGCTTGGACAGATGGTATCAACTGGATTGAATATATATATATATATATATTCAGACTTATTACTTACATGAGTGCTGATTTTGTTTATTAATGAGCTGCGCAATGAGCTAGGTGAGACGTGCAATTAAAGCGAACTGAAGATCTCTGAAATTAATGAAGTACTTGCATGTCCGGCGGTGACTTGAAGCGTAGAAACTGATAACTTAAGTCAGTAAATTTAACCAAGTAGGAACTGAATTTCTATCACCTAAGTATTAGGAAATACGACCTATTTACTATTGCCAATGAAGCCTCATTAGTTTAGCACCGCGAAATCGAGTGAGTTGATTATTAATCATCACCTTGCTAAAAAACAAAATATTATGTAAATGGTGTCCATTTCCTAATTTTGACGTACAACTTTAAGGGAAAGTGGCCAAACATAAGGATATTATAGATTATCAATTTAGGACATCAAAATTCTTCTAATTAAAGTGCATATTGTTTAAAAGACAAACTTTAAGTTTGTCTATGTCAGTGTAAATGCACCAAATCTTAGTGTAGTATAACGTGTGTACCCCATAAAGACATGTGTGCACACAGGGTACACACAAACGCCTTGAGCTCAAAACCACATTAGTGTTATTGCATGTTTTTGGAAATTGTGTACAAAACCCAATCAAAACTAATTTGTTAAAGAAAAAAAAAAATACTCAATGAACATCATAGAATTGCGCTCTACAATTACATACTATAATGGACAGGCCCCTCGTCCCACATACTGTAAATTTACAATGAATACGTACGTGTAGTGAATTTTTGCACTCAAATGGCTCGTTAACTAGTACTGCTGCTTAATTAATTGGACTGAGGAGGTGGTACTTAAGGGAAAGGCATGAGCAGAATATCTAAAAGCCTATGGAAGTTCTCTAGGAATTTTTCAGGACAAAAAATTGAAAAAAGTTACCCAAGTAGTCATCCAAATTCCAAAGTCAACCCCTTTATGATCTGTGGTGGATAAAACCATAATCAGCACTTGTGATATAATATTTACTTTTTCTTTTTTCCCTCAAACTGCTTGATAAAACCAGAGATTTTGGTTCCTGAAAATCTATCCCTTTAGTACTATATATACCTTATTCTTAGTAGAATCTTATCTCTCTTTGATCCTTTGATGCGATGATGTAGAACGGGTTTTAACCACTAAGAGGATTGGATTGAGTCGAGCAAACAAAGGAGGAAAATCAACTCCCAAACAAAGGGGGTAGCCACATCGTGAATTTTATTTGTCATTTCGATTTTAGTTGTATTTTTTGTACCTTTTCGGTTTAGAACTTGTTACCATAAATAGCTAGGGGCGTAACTAAATTTTATTTTGCAGACTTTTGATATTATTATCAAATTTTATCGCAGTTGTGTTAAATTATTCCTGTTCTTATGCGCACTCAAGTGAGAAATTCTTGTTAAATCTTATGTGTGGATTCTTGTTGAATCATGATTTTTCTTTTAGGATTGATCGTGAATTACTCTTAGTTTACTTATTCGGATTAGTTCTTATAACTATCCCCAGATGTGTTATTGACATGCTACTTTTCAAACTAAAGTGCCTTGAGGTTGGTGTCCTATTTTTCATTTGACAAAACACTCAAATCAGCGAAAGACTTATCGAAACTACCTCATTACGGTAAATAAATATATGTTTCTTCTATTTTGCATGCTAAGAGCATAGCATAAAAAGTAAGGCCAATTATGTTTTGCCTACAAAAATTTAAACTTTGTAGGTAAAAGTGTACACAAATTAGGGGTGGAGAATAATGTTGAATTTTAATGGCTTCGCGGCCTCTTTTTTGTAAGCTTATCCTTGGCCCTTAGGACATAAATTAGAAAAAGCCTGAAAAAAAATCAAAAGTATTACTGGATAAAGCATATCTGCAAACTTTTGAATATGCATACAATGGTGGTACAATAAGTAAATAATCGTGGTCTCGGTCCAAATTGCAATGATTCACTGAATTTAGACTTATAAGTGATATAAGGATTTTTGGGGTCCTCAGTGGACATTCACTGTTATATCCAAATCATACCTAATTTATCATATGATGACACACACATCAACATTTATTGCCAATTTCTTTAAGACATTTTTTAAGATTTACTGTAGTCAGCAATATAAACATGATATTTCTCTATTTTAAAAGAGCAGAACCCACAAAAAATAATAGAAGTTCATATATACTATGGATTTAGCTAACAGGTGGTTTCATATGTTGGTTTTGTTGAAATGAGCGAAACTAATTTGAAAAAGTTTCTAAATGCAGGAGTGTAATAGATGTGAACGTGTGCATTAACATGGTAAGTTAACTAAGTGTATAACAAAAAAAAGAAGTAAGTACATTTACATGGTAAGTCAAGTATAATTTAGACATCTTAACAAGTATCTCAAAGGCATCACTTACAAAAATCCATTAAATAAAAAAACTCAAGAGACTATGAGATGATCAACTGAATCCACGTCTAGCAGAAGTAAAGAAGAACAACATGTATCTTTATATCTGGTTAATCAATCCCTTTTTTTTTTAATCTTATATGTTAGGTGAAAAAAAACCCTTTTTAAATTTGAATACTAAGCTATATTTGGTTAACTTTTATATCGGTTACATACTCTGCTTTGTACAAAATTCTTTAATACTCCTTCCGTCCCATTTTTATAGTCCTGTATTCCTTTTTCATCTGTCCCAAATTGTAGTACACTTTCCAATTGAAGAATGTAGTTGTATTTTAATTTTCCTAAAATACCCTTATTCAATGTAAGTAGTTGTTACTATAAACCTACTCCATTTAATGAGAGTTGATTCTTTTTTTACCATCAATTCAAGTTCTGATAAAATTGTATCATATTTAATGTGAGGGTATTTTAGGAAAATAGCAATCTAAATTTACTTTTCCAACAAAGTTAACTACTTTTTCTTAAACTGTGTAAAAAAAGAAACAGGACTATCAAAGTGGACGGGAGGGAGTAAATGATTGTAGTTTTGGTTAGACACTGCTATTATTACACACAATTTTTGCCCCCTCAAAGTTCAAGTACTGGTTTTGGCAGTGATTGGATTGACCAATTCATGCAAAGATGTGATGGTGTGATTACTCTGAATAACTTTCGAAAGACACAAGATCCCATTCTTCAAACTAGTTCTCCCTTTTTTCCTTTCAAGCTACTGAGAATTTAAGCTGAAGATACCTATATGTTGTGGTATCTAGAAAGAAACAAAAAAGTATATGCTCAATTTAACAGTACTAGAACTGTAGCCTACCCTAAAACCTAAGGCATACCATCCTTTATTTATTCTGTTCAGTTGGTCTCAAAATACACCACAAACAAAGCCTGATGAATGAAGAATCTGTTTTTGGCAGTGAAGCCACAACAATGTAAACAACAGTGACATTTAAGTTGCATATGGGAATTGCAGAGGACCACAACTGGGTTTTCTAACAGAGAGATGAACAGTTAACCCTTTAGGGCAAATTATTTTGGTGAAGATGAAGCCCGCTTGCCCGCATGGGGAAGAGGAGCTTGGATGTGATAGTTTTCGATTGTGTTAGGGAAGAGAAAAGACAACCCTCTTTTTCAGCAACGTTGGTGTAGTTTTTTGGATTCCACAGTAATCAAAACCGATCCTCGGGGCAATATGTAGCATAATGAAGGAAGAGAATTTAAGACAATTTTCTGCATCTATATTTTTGAGATTTTTTTCCCCAGCCATGTTATGTAGGTATATACTATCATGGACAAAGTAGTAAACTTGCAGAATAAACGTAAATGATAATGATATTATTATTGATTAGGACAAAACTGCTTCACACATGGAGTATTTAAATTGAGCAATGAGGAAGAAATCCATCCATCTTCTGCTCTCTCTGACAAATACGTATCTCTGTCCCTCTGTCAACGCGTATTTGGGAGTAGGGAGGAGTTTGAGATGTCAAATCACAAAATTGTCAATTTTCTTTTTTTGAGCCCAGCTCCAAGTAACTTCTTCTTATATACTAGTAATTAATATAAGTGTGAAAAATTTAATCAAATAGATTTTGAAAGACTATCCTATAAATAAAAAATTTGGTATTCTGCATGTGACTTCATTGCTTATGCTCAAGGGACAATCCGGACATAGAGTTAGAAAGAAGTTGAAAACGTAATCTGCCATTGTAGTTGTCTGAATTAAAGGCGATATGGACCCAATAGTACCGAATCATTACTATAAATTAAGGAATAACTGAAATGCGCCATTTAGTTGTCTTCCTGAGGGGGAGTGTGCAGCTTATAAATAAAAAAGATGGAAGTTCCTCTGCTATCAATAATAAATGGTAAGTAGAGATGCGGATTTTTCCAAAGAGTGAAATAAATAAAATTTGGAGTCTCTAGTGGTCCTAAACGAGGAAAATATGGTGCACCAGTACTGTCATTCATCCCTATTGTAGAAAACAATAGTATGAATTTCAAAAAAACAAATTAAGGGGTTCATGTCGTATCATTCACTGAACGTACAACGGTCATCTAATGGAAATAATATTTAGCGTGTTTGGACAAAGTATTATTTGAAATAATTACTGTAGCACTTTTTTGTGATATGATGTGATGTATGTGAGATAAAAAATTAGTCGAAAATATAAAAAGGTAAATTGAAAAATGTGTTTATGATGCAAGCGATATATTATTTGAGATAAATTTGCAATCCAAACACACTCATTAATATCATTTGATCAATGGTGTATTAGTTTCTTTGCCCTCATAATTTTAAGAATTTTTTTTGCGCGTTTTCAGTATTATAATAATGCTGAAGAGTTTACCACCGGGCAAATTATAATAATGTCCAAACTTCTCCCCCCAAAAATCAACCTGTGGAGAAGAATGAATGGGGGAAAATAAATCAACTTGAAAACATATACATAATAAAAATACATGCACAGTGGGGAAGGAACCTAGAGGACTTGACTCCGGGCAGAAAGGTAATAATAGTAAGTGCAGAGGATAGGTGCCCGCCATTTAAGGCTTTATTAACCGTAGGGTTAAATAAAGATTGGGAACCGAGAAAAGGCTTACACCCCCTCTTAACTGTGACAACTACAGCTGAATGAGTGAAAGCTAATCACCCCATGCACACGTCCCTTTCTCACTCCTTTCCCCCACCTCTGCCGCCTCTGCCCTCCCTCCCACCCTCTTCACCCCACTCTCTCTCTCTCTCCCTCCCTCCAAATACAAACATAAAACACACGCATCCATCGGGAATGCCAACCTTACATTTCTCTATCTCTCTCTCCCCCACGGCTCTTGTATGATACATCAAACAATTTGTACAATTTAAGTACAAAAGGTTTAAAAGTAACAATAAACAAAAGAAAAAATTGACATCCAAAAGAAAAGGAAAAAAGAAACTACTAAGACCCTTTTTGAATCGAAGGAAAGTTGCACAGAAAGGTGAAGTAAAAGAAAATTACGTAAAAGAAAATGAAAATGAGGTTTCCATACATATTTAGTTAATTAGTAAGAAAAATATCGAGAGAATATAAGAAATTAATGACGGTCATGAAACTTTTGTGAGTAACGGACTGTTTTCCTTCAAAATTTTACAAATTTTGCTGCATACAAAATACAGGAAAGTGCAGAAAATTGCAAGAAAATTTTTCAACATTCCTACCAACCAAACATACATGAAGGAGACAACGATTAACTTTCCCATATTAAACACTACCTAATAGTACTTGGGAGATGTTCAATTAGTTCCCATTAATTTGTACGAATCATAAACTTCACTATGGACATGAGGCTTTATCATTCCCCCAAAACTTGTTTGGTTTGGAAATGGAATGCATTTCATATTATTATTATTATTATTATTTACCTTTCCACCTTTAATTACTAGGTACAGGATTTGAACATGAAACTAACGGTAGAGAAGATTTTAAAAGATCTTCCTTGACTACTGGGACATTTTAATTTACTTATGGTTTATTAAATTTGAAATCCAAATCATAAGTGGGAAATGATAGTTCGGACACTTTTTTTACTACACTTCATTTACGTTAAATGATTCTATAATGATCTATTACATACTAAAGGGACAAGATGTAACGCTTTCATCCACGTTAATTTTGATATTTAATTCAGGCCATCATACCAATTTACTAAAGGAAAATATCAAGATTACAGACAATCCGAGAGGAGAAAAATTTCTCAGTCTGGATTAACTATGCGATAAACCTAGTATTTAACTAATCCAATAATGCTAATTGGACAAATAAGGGTCTCATAATTTGTTTTGGATAGTAGTTGATGTCAAATGAATGGGTTCCATAATTTTATTTGGAACACTTTCATTGCATCAATCAAAGACCAAATATTAGACTCGCCAATTAATTAATCTAAATCTGGATAAAATTTCTCAAAGTTACAAACATCTTTCAAACATTAATAGCGTTCTAATATAAATCAATCTCTTAATTTTATTTTGATATATACACCCTCTCAAAGTTGAACATTCTCTCGACTTATTGTATGTGTAATTTTGAAAATCACAGTGTCTCTGATGCAGCTATTGTTGTTTACCAAATGAATAAGATTTTTATTCACAGTCAGCGTATAATTTTTTTTCCCCTTAATTTCTTTTCTCTTGGCTTTTCTTTTAGTGAAATGGAAGTGCTGGAAAGGACAACCAACGAAGCAAATTTGCCGAGGCATTACCTACTGGGGCAAGAGAGGTCAATGGTTTCTAATCTTTTTTTTTTTTTTTTACAACAACGATAACATTTATATAATATAATCTATCCTAATCTAAGGAAGTTACTAGATCAAAGGGGTGTTTTGCCACTTCCTTTGGATTTTGTTATCGGGTTAGACTATTGTAATCCTCTCACTCGGAATGTAAGCCTGATTATACGCATTACGCCATTTCATGCAGTAGTACTAAGAAATAGCAGTGTAAATCGGACTTTTTGAGTCGAGTTTCAGCAAGTTCAAACTCTAACTCACAAGTTATATGGATTTTTGGGGTTTCGGGCTCATATTAAAAAAAGTTCAAACTCAACTCATAATATTATATGAGTTTCGAATTCAAATAGGGTTTGTCACAAACTCATAATTAAATACATAATTATATATAATATATATTTTATAATTATAAATCAACACAAATTTACATATAAATTATTAACATTTTATGTCGTAATATGTACTAGTATTCAAGGCACACACTAATGTGTGTGCAACTAAGAGAAAAAATATTTGTGAAATATTCTGAGTATATTTATTAAAATCATTTTCAAGAAAATTGGTTTTATATTTTGAAAATACATATGTAAAAAATTCACCAAAATAAAAGTTATAAAAAGTAGTTATTTGATAGTTATTTATAACCATAATTGGTTGTTGCTAATTAAAATTAAAATTTACTAAATAATTTAAAAAATAAAATATGAAAAAAAACACATATTAGTTGGTAAAAATTTATATTGGTAATGAATAGTTATCAAAGATAGATAGATTGTTATTTATACCAAAAGTTTCCTCATCATTAAGGGTAGATTAGGAAGTATATAAAGCGATAGATTTTTGTTTACTCAAAACCCCTTCCTCTCCCTTTATATATAGTATATATAGTATAGATGATTATAAATTGTAAATATTATTATATATATTTTACATATATAATTATACTCATATATGGATCGGACTTTAATCGACCCTGAGCCTAATATGACCCAACCTTAGCTCACATTTAGTTCAGCTTTAATATTTAAACCTATCTCGACCCGGCCCTTTAACAATCCTTTTGAGAAAGCAGATTTCTGTACCTTGTTTTGTCAAGGTCGCAAAGAAACATTGAAGAAAGTGTACACAAAAAAAAAAAAACTCAAATTAAAGAAGGTTAGATCAAATTCTGGTTCTGAATCGTTTGAGTTGGTTGAAATAACAATGGTTGGGCACGCGCCCAAACTAAACACGCTGGGATGACTAAAGAGGCTTTATTTGTCAATGACCCCAAGCAAGGGCTCGAGCAAAGTATTTTCTACTTTTCAAGTACCTAAACCTCGAAGGACCTCTATTGGAAACGAACAATACCGCTAGATCAAGAGAATAATATCCTGGCCCCAAACCACTAAACTGTGTAGCATTCAAAGGAAGGCACTGATAGATCAACCTGGGATTATAACCTTTCCAATAAAACATTACTAAAGCATGACTTAATTAGTTCCAACTTGTCGGGAATCTGAATATACAAGGGTCGCTTTGGTAAAGGGCACGATTAATGCAAGCTTGAATGAATCAATAATGTGCCTCTAACTTCACTAATCAAAGTTTCTAATGCGTGAGATTGATGAACTCTCCAAAGTACAAGGGAAATATGGGTTAATATCCTTAAATTATAGGGATAAAAGACGAAAATATTGTTTGAGAGGTTAAGCGCAATGTTTAGTTGAAACTTCTATGAGCGTAATTCAGTTTAGCTTGTAATTTTCAAATTCACAAGTATATAACTTCATTTTTATTTCCAACCTCTTATCTCAGGTATATATCAAACTTGAGTTATAATATCTGCAGGCTTCAAAGTACTGTAACCATTTTTTGATCTCACATATCCACTAAACTATTGCGCAAGGTTTTTTTTTTTTTTTGGTGACAAAAATGAAATATTCAGGTTTGGCTCTGTACGAGTTATAAAATCAGCTGTTACATAGTGGGTTGGGTCGGACCCCCCCCTCTTTCTGTGTCTCTCACTCTCTATCTCTCTGAGTCTTTCAGCTTCCTTTTAGTATTTTGTCTTGATAACTCAAAGAAAACATTCAGAAGATCAGATCCAAGTGGTTAATCTGTCCATCAACCCATCCCTCCACATATCCAATCCCATATATACTTCGACCAGTCATTCCATCAATCAATCAAATCAAGAAAACACACACACTCACAGGCTTAGCATCCATCAAAAAGAGAAGCAAGAAAAATGTCCTCTTCATCTGCTTTTGCAACACCGGACCACCACCACCTTGCTGCTCCCCCCACGGAGCAGCTCTGTTACGTCCATTGCAACTTCTGTGACACTGTCCTGGCGGTATCACTCTCCCCTTTCTGTTCTTTTCCCTCCTGTCTTCTGTCTCCACTCTCCTGATGAAATGAGTGATCGATTCTACTTTTATCAACAACGCTTTTTTGGTCTACGATACATGATTATATTTCAGCTTTCCTGGCCAACCCTTTTCTCAGCTCATGATTTCTTGTGATCTTCCTTCCTCTTTCTTGTGTTCTATTTTTTTTCGTTGTTGTTGCAGGTGAGTGTTCCTTGCACTAGTTTGTTCAAGACTGTAACTGTTCGATGTGGGCATTGCACCAACCTTCTGTCTGTGAACATGCGGGGCCTTCTCCTTCCCAGCGCCAATCATCTTGGACATTCATTCTTTTCACCTCAGAATCTTCTGGTAAACGTGTTTATAGTCTCAAGTTTATTTGAGTTTTTGTTTTCCTCTGGATGTGACAGCATACGTTGACAACCTATTTATTTTTCTTTATTGTTATGCTTCCCAAACATTTGATTTGAATTTAGGGTTTTGATGCTTGAGCAACATATTCAATCTTAAATGTTTCTCCTCTAAAGCAAGAGATAGATGCTGCAGTTTTCTCCAGTCTACATTTGTAGTTTCTTGCCCTGATGATGTTTTCTTGTTGATCTTGAATTTTTGGGTTTCCTTTTCAGGAGGAACTGAGGAACACACCTCCCAATTTGCTGATCAATCAGCCTAACCCAAATGAGTCACTCATGCCTGTCCGAGGAGTTGATGAGCTTCCCAAACCTCCTGTTGCTAACAGACGTGAGATCATTGCATTCTTCTTCATTTTCTTCTGTAATGATATACTGTCTACCCACGAATATCACAAGTCCAGAATTTCAAGATTCTGCTTGAACGAAAATATGTTTATTAGCACTTCTTTGACTGTAAAAGTTGCGTAAAAACAATGTCCAACTCTGGCCTTTCCTGGAAACAGCGATCTTTTAGCTGATTTAGGAACAAGTTCCTCTTTTCCAAACCTTCTGTTTGAACTAACTTTTGAAACGTTTACCAGCTAACAGTTTGAAGACTTTCTTGTCTGTGGACAAAGAGGGAAGCATCTTTAGAACATTTTACTCGTGCCTCCCCTTTTTATTCCAGTTTTCCACAAATATTTAGTACATAAGGAAAGCCAAGTTTGAACTTGCATTTATTCGTTAGTTGCATTGTTCGTCAACAGCTCTTCTGGCATCAAGGAACCACCAACCCCTTTTGTCCAGGGAATTTCGATTTTCTTACTGTTTTTTGGGTTTCAAGTAACTTCATTTGAGCTCTAACTTGTTTCTCAATTCCAAGTTATTATTTCCAGTATTTTTTTGACAAGATTAATCCGTTTTCACTTTTTCTTTTCACATATTTTGAATTGCTATTATTTCCTAAGATGGACTATGGGTTGAAGGGTTTATTTATTTATTGTTAATGTGGGGGAGGGGGTGTGTGTACACCTGTGACTGACTGTATAAAAGCTAGAAACTTGTCTCCCGGAAATCAAGATGATCTAGAAACAGTAGAGTAGATTCCAAGGATGAAAAGATAGATAGATCATTAGATAATGATGAAGTGAAGACTGAAAAGAGGGTGAGAGAGAGAATGCGGACCTGAGAGATAATGAAAGCAGCAGGCAGCAGACTTGCCTCTTTCACTCTACAGAAAGAAAGTCAGCTGCTAATTAAGCCAAAGTGATTTCTATTCTTTTTTCTCTTTTTTGTTTTATAATAATACTTACTAGTTTCTTTCGTTTGTCTTGGTGTCTATGTCTTTGTTCAGCTCCGGAGAAGCGACAGAGAGTGCCATCTGCTTACAACCGGTTCATCAAGTAAGTACTCAGTACTGATAGCTAGTATTTAATAAACGGAATGTTACATATTTGCACACTCAAATCACGCGAGTGAAATAACATGATGAATATATCTTGTTATTCTTCTCCTCTTGGTTAATTTACCTGGACTTCACTCGAGCAATTGTTTAATCATATAATTAGATCATGAGGAATGAGAATGTTTTTGACTAAATTAATCCATATATGTAGCATTCACAGATGAAGGGATAGACTGATGAAGGTTCATATTTAATAACTACTGCAGGGACGAGATCCAACGTATCAAAGCTGGAAACCCTGATATAAGCCACAGGGAGGCCTTCAGTGCAGCTGCAAAAAATGTGAGATCCAAGAGAAAAAGGGAGCAAAAGGGGGGGGGGGGGCTTATGAAGGCCTTGCTCCCACTATTCCTATATGTCTCTCTTAGCCCTTCTTTATGTTTTATTTTTTTCATGTAGCTAGCTACCACCTAGGGTTACCTTCCTGCTGGCTAGGTGGTATTGTTTTGATTTTGCCATTTCAAAGAATTTTCTTCTCCCCCTTCTCATATGTGATTTCTGGGTTCATTTTGTTTTCTTCCTCAGTGGGCCCACTTTCCACACATTCACTTCGGACTCATGCCTGATCAACCCGTGAAGAAATCCAATGTGTGTCAACAGGTGACCCCCCAACAAAAAACCCTAAATTGGATTTTTCTTCCATTACAGACACTTTCAAATATGAGCATGTTGTCAACATATTTTTACAGCCCTTTTATAAGTAACTTCTTCCTTTGTCTTTTCTTGTTGAAATGTGTAGGAAGGAGAGGATGTGCTGATGAAAGATGGATTCCTTGCTCCTGCCAATGTTGGGGTCTCTCCCTATTAAGCATGTCAAACTTATTATGGTTTTATTATTAGTCTGCCTCTTTATTCTAGCTATCCTTAATTAGTAGTCTAATGTTAGGGTTCCAGTACTTATGTTGTCTCCTTTAAGAAGACCTCTGAAAAGTTCGGGTTATGACCTAGGTTCAATCTTATGGGATGGAGAGGATTTTGGATGTCAATGTGGTAATGGTTACAGTTAAATCTCTCTTAAAACCCATTTTCAAATGAAGCTGCTCCTTTCTGTTGATGTCTATAATGCACATTTGATATCTGTTAAACATTTTTGTTGGCCCATCTTACTCTCTATACTTAAATTATCTACACTAACCTTTACTTTTATTTAGCATCTAATCAGTCTGCTGCTTCAAGTTTCCCCAAAGGAAAATGGTCAAATAACTATTTTACGAAGCTAAGTAAGTTGTTTAATTATGTCTTCTTGCTTAAACGCGAGAAGAGAGGGGGCCTAGCTTGGAGTAATTTACGTCAAGAAAAAACAAGTAGTTTAGTGAGGAGAGAAAAGAAGAATGATGTTTAGGATTCGAAGTAAAACTACATAAACATTTTTTTTGACTTTTGGAAGTAGAGAATAAAAGATAAGAACGAAAAGATTATAAATGAGTCATCTCACATGAAATATCTTTTCGATATTGGAAAAGGATTGGAATTCGAATAGAGAATAGAAGGTAAGAAGCATTTGTTTCTTTTCCTACCTTTCATATTTCTTAAACAAAATAAATTCGAGTTATATATCCTGCCAAACCTCTCTTCTCTTCCGTTTCACTACTCAGCTCCCAACCATGCAGTATCTCATTCAATATTAAAGTACAGGAACCGTATCATTTCGCAGTAAGAGAAACTTGTGCAGAAAACATAGTCAAGCTATGCTTTCATCTTGAAATCCAAGCGGAAATTCGAGAGGTACAACTGTAATAATTTCGTAATTATTGCTGCCTACTAGAGCAAAAGAAGCTTATCAGGGGGTAAAAGACAGCACCTCCTCTGAGAATGTGAACCTCTGCAAGAAAATACATGAATGAATAATGATCAAATATAAGTCAAGTATGCAGCTGTACGACAATATATTGCCGTTGGCAGTGTTCATTAATGGCACATCGTGGAGAGTGTTTTAGAATTAGTGTACGAAGCAATGAGTTCTGATGGATCAATTGTCATTTAATGGTCCAAAAATAGAGAGTTTTCAACATGGAATAGTTGATTAGATAATAAAAAATCTGGCTGAAATATAAAGATGAGTGGTCAAGTTACTGGAGGCTATGCCTTTTGGGGCCACATATATCAGACGTCGACCTCTGTTCAGCGTGCATGTTTGTGGTTACTATTACTTGGATCTACAAACTTCAAGTTACACCAAAGAACTTACAAATGCTAAACAAGAAAAAAGAAAAAAGATCCTCTATTTGCCCTTTGGAGAAAATGCTGTGGCGCTTAAAGTTTCGTTTCATCCACGGTTATGGTTGATTTAAGCATATATGTCTTTGGACACCATGTTTAGATTTCATCAAGGATTATGGATAGAGGCTCATAAATTGGGAATTTTGAAAATACAATTTTTGCCTTTTCTGAATAGGTTTTTCTATTCTTTTTTTTTTTTTTTGGAATTTTCTATTCTGTGTCTTGAGGACATAAATTAAAACACCTGAACAACATATATATAAAAAAAAAATTGTAAAATTATGAGTTATCCACCTACTGCATGCACTTTCTCAAAGAAATGCACACTTCAACAGCGAAGGTAGTATGGATTCCACCCATGTCCAGCCGTACATACTCAACGAATCTTTGATGAATAGAAGTTTGTGAATGATTAAGAAAAATTTCTTTTAACTAAAGTTGCTCCTCCGAATATGTGTGTGTATATATATATATATATATATATATATATATATATGTATATATGCATGTATATAAAAGGATATATTTCAAACCTCCCAACAGGAAAGGAAGAAAGGAATAGGGAGAGAAGGATTTGAGAATTGAACAAAAAATCTCTCGTGTTTACTTGATTAATCACTCTACTGGTTAAGCCGAGCTTTTGGGAAAACTCTTATACATACCTATACATGTGCCTTTATTATATATGGATCCACAGATCCAGCCCTGTTAGCATTGATTTGGATTAAGCAAAGGAAACATTAAGGACTTCAGAAGATTTGCTGCCTTGATTTTTGTGTATGTTGCTTTTCTGTTTAATAAAGATGGGAAAACTTCCATATTAAAAAAAAGGGATAATTTCAGAAACGTCCTCTGAAGTTTCTAACTATTTCACTTAGTTTTCTTGAAGTTTTAAAAATTATACTTACCTCCCTTGATTTGACACTTTGGTAACCAAACCTTAAAATAAAGTAAAAATTTTAATAAATACCCTAAAATGCCCTTATCTTATAAAATTTAATTCATTCTTCTAAACAATTGTAAAGTAATTTGACACAATTAGTTAAAAAAAAAGAGTCTCAAGTTTTTCATGCCAATATTTGTTATTTAATAATCAACAATAACAATAAATCTTTTACTATGATAAGCTATTTTTGTAGTGCTTTATTGAGAATATATATTCTTTTTAAGATAGAGAAGAAAGTGTTATCTTGTGTTTTCTAAGTTTATGGATTATTTTTTTAGTAAAAGTTTATGGAGTAGTTTAGTGATGGAAATACCATAGTTTGGTAGCAATTTTGGGCCATTTTTTTTAAATTATTATTGATTAATTCTTGATTTTGATACAAAAAAAAAGAGTTACAAAAAAATTGGATGATATTAAAAGTCATAAAAAAATTACTAGTTTAACGTTTATTCTGGATAAATATTAGCAACAATATTCATAGTTTTTCTATACTTCTAATGAAATATAAGAGAAATCAATAAGAAGGAAAAAGGAAAAAAAATTATAAAACCCATCTTTTGTATAAACATGGCAACAAGAGAGTTTTATTAAAATATTAAGGTTAGTATTGTCATTTTAAATGGGTAAGCGAGGTAGGTGTAATTTTTGAAATCTTAAGGGAGCCACATGAAATTATCAAAAACCTCAGGGGAGGTTTCTGAAATTATCCTGTGGGGAGAACTTAATTTGTCAGGACGTTTAATTGTAAAAATCTGTAAATTGAAGAGAAAACATTGATCGAAATGCTGTTTCATGCAAAACTTTGCTGTCTTAGCCGAACATGAAATGCAGGAAAGTACCACTGTGCCAAAAAAAAATGATAATAATAACAAAGTCACTCATGATGAAGAAAAGAAAAAAAAAAGAAAAGAAAAAAGAAACAGCCTTAATTGATCTGAAGATATTTGATCGATCACTCACTGGGCTACTTGATATTATCGTGTTTCGATATTTGTCATAAATTTGGTTGCCATATAATTGCTTTCAGAAATTTGGTTGCCATATTTGGATTGCAGTTTTTTACGAAAAGATTTTTATGTTCTTCGAGAACATATTTTTTAATTTTTTTTATTTTATATATATCAAATCGCTATTACATTTTTTTTTTTTTATAAAAAACGCTAGAAAATAACAATTCAAACGGGTTTTTTAAACTTGCACTTACATAAAAAATCGTAACCGTTCATCAACCTTGAGATAGAACTTAAGACGATCCAAAGACAAGTCTGCACTTATATCGGATGAATGTTTTCTTGTTTTGATTCTTATACATTTCTACTCCTAATTCTCAAGCTGGTTGAGTAGCTTTGACATCGAGCAGTCTATGTTGCTTTTCACAATCTCGTACCTAATAGGAAAAGGCCTAGCATAATCATTAACATCTTTCCTTCCTCTCATTATGGTGAGAAACTAAGTATTTTTTGTGCTTTATTGGACGTAATAGGCTTAAAATTGAGCTTTCAAAAAATTTTTTTTTGGGGGGGGGAGTACAATGATGAACGAACCTTTTCATTCGAAATCGTCTACGTGCAAGAGTCCATTTCTTATGTACAAAAATTGAAGCAATCCATATAATTTTTAGTCCTAAATCTTGATATAAAAATTGAACTCACCAACCTCAATTAAACACATCAAATGTCTCCAAAATGAATAGTTTAGACTTGTCATTATCTTAATTTGTGATTGCTAATTGACCCAAGTTGATCAAGTAAAATGTCGTCATCCGCATGCAATCCGGATAAACCAAAATCTTTTAGCTTCCCCGAATTAACTAGTTCATGAAGTTGTGTCAGAATCTATAGTCATCATAAGCTAGTTTTTTCGGCAGAATGGGTTCTTCGTTTTTAAAAATTTTTCTCTTTTTTATACTCTCACAAGTTCTGAAACACCCAATACAAACACTAAAAAGACGATCATGAATGTTAGTTAAACAACATGGTCTGTACACACTTTGAGGCACATATTTAAGTGTTGAATCTGAATGTCATGGTATTGAATTCGTGTTGTCAAACAGAAGACAAGTACATCATAACCATCCTAGGATGCCGACCAAGCACGAGACGCTTCTGTAAATGAGCTGCATTCCTGAATTGGTATTAGGCTATTCACGTCCACCCCTCTGGACCCATCTTCTTCAATTCCTCATGTTCAATCTACCTACCTGAACTAAGTACAAAGCATGGCTTTTGATCAAGCTCTAGTACCTTTTATCTCTGCTTTGTTTGACTAGCAACTGTTGCGCAGCTGTGCACCATAAATTTGGAACCTTGCAACATGCTTTCAATCATTCCTCTAATTTCATATCATTGCCCTCTCAACCCACATTAGGATACAGTCATCCAATGACTACGCGCGATGAAAGGTAATCCATCACCATCTTACAATGCCTAACTTTACAAACTTTTTGTCTACGGAGATTTGATGGCTCACCATTTTGTCAGAGTAACTTTTCTCAAGGAACTCTATGGCAGAGGCCATTCTCCTGTGAACATCAACCAAGTAAAAAGAAATGGGCAAGTATCTTCTTACAGAACACAACCCAAGGCATCAGCGAAAAAACTCCACAAACCAAGGCTTCGTAAAATAGTCCAGACCCTCGAGCATGGGCTCTGCAAGATCTGAATCTAGTGCCAGGCATGATCATTAACCAGGGCTTCCTGGTCCACAAACCTGCGACAAACCAGCTTGTGGCTGCCTTATTAACTACTTCACCTCCAGGCCCACAAAGCTTGTCTCGAAGGCATGAATGAGCAACTGTGACTAAGCACACTTAACAATTTGATAATCCACCAAATGTTACTCATCCTCCATACTGAGCTGTTGCTTATAGTCTTTGATTTATACCTAGGACCCTTTAACCAGTAGAAGTGAAGAACTGATTGAAGCGCTAAAATTTCAAGGTAAGCGGAAAAAGGCATACTACCGACTCATGCTTGAAAGATTATGTATACAGCTGCTGGGATATACGTTAGCAGGAGCAGATTGGATTTTATTTACTTGCTTCTTCCGGCAAGCACAAGAATCATTAACAAAAAGAGACATGGCTGAACATTTTCAGACATAATTTCAAGGGGAAGTGCAAACGTTATTAGGCTTGAACTGTGACTGACAAAAGAGCAGGACAAGACGAACTTTTAGTTTCTAAATTGCCATTTACAGCAGCATCAAAAGTTACAAGGCAGAGTTGTGTTGAAAATGATTATCCAATGAGACTCCACTGCTAAATTAGTAGAATTTATCAATCTAAATGAGGCATAAAGATAAGGAAAAATCAACCAAGCAAGGAATTTCCTACGATGAAAGAACACGGTAGTACGTTCCCGCTCTTGACAGATGTAATTTGCAAAAGAACAGGTTAAAAATGTGCATGTTGCATGACGTCAAAAGGGCTCCTACCAAAGGTTAATTAACAGAATCAGTTCCAGGTTAGATAAAATCATTCCAGAGCATCAGACAGGAAAGCGAGTATCCATGGATGAGGCCCTCACAATGTGCATTTCCAGTTTTCAACTCAAGAATGTTCATCAAACACCAGCAGTTAACTTGAGCTATCTCATATGGTTTTAGCTTTTACAAAGAATGAGGCTAACAAGTTCATCCCCCTTTTACCCTGGCTTCACAGTTGGATTAATCATCTTTCCTTTTGTATTAGGATGAAGGTCCCAAAATTGGAACATAATACTACCAGAAACTAGTATCATAGTCATATCCGCATATGTTAAAAGCCAGATGCAATAAGAATGAAACCATTGAGCTCTTGCACAACATGAAAAAAAAAAAAAAAGATTCACCAAAATCCGTGTAAAACAGAAGCCCTTCTTCTTAAAGATTCTAGAGAACCAAGTATAGAACCGCAGGTGGACCTTATAGTTATTTGAGATCTAATATAGTAAAGAGCGAATGAAGCAACAGAACACGCAGTATTTTCAGTGGAGAATTCATAAGAGCATATCATGAGTTTCCATTGACATGCATTCTTGAGGCATTTGCAAAGATTCTCTATCATGCTTGAACAGGCAACTGTGCGAGAAAGCTTTGTTCAAAAGACACAATACCACCACTTAAGAACAAGACTCTTAACTTCATTGGCATGGCAAGTAAGCATAACTTTTGCCAGTTGCATATCGATTGAATGACATCAAAATATTTGAAACATAGTAGCTATGATACCACAAGCAATCAGAAGCATTCACTATAACATTAGTATCGGCAACAGTTCAATCACTATACCATCTTTCATAACAAGAAAGTTATATACAAGTTGGATGTGTATGTCAGTCTCCTCCCACCCAAAAACCTTCAACTGAAAAAAAGAAACACATTAACTGATCTAATATGATAAAAGAAAAACAATTTCTTTACATCTACATCTACAAGAACTGGACACAACCACTAGTAACGAAGGAAGAAGACCTCTAAACAAGCAAACGCCTCTGGGCAGAGCAAATATTTGCAAAATAGCCAGTTAACCATGACAAACAGGCAGCTATGGTCCTCTTTCACATGTATACCACTAGAGTCCTCCTTTAGCACAGGCTGCAAGAGATTCAAACTTGAACTATGAAGAGTTCAGGATCAAGAGCTTCACCAATAAAACTGACAGCTCTTACCATGTGTCAGTCCCAGACAACCTTGAAGACATGGATTTCCTTTCTCTAGAGGCATTTTACTACTCTGTACAACTGGTTCCAGTTAGATAAACTTGAGATTGGACAACTGTCCTCCCAACTTTAAATCCTGGTACAACAGTGAAAGCAACCTTTCGTCTAGATTTCCCTGATGGACTAGTTTTTTGTGTGACATCTTCCATGTACACCATCGAAAAATCTACACCTCTCTCCACTTGAAATATCTCCACAATGGGATCAAACGAATACGCTAGCTTGTGTAGCAACCATGTTGAGCTAGCCATCCTAACAAATGACTCGTAGAAAACGCTCAATGATTTCCATGAATCCAAAACCGCTTCCTTCCTGTCAAAATTTCTAAAAACCGATGACTCCATTGTGGGATGAATCAACTGGTCATACTTCTGTTCGCAAAATCTTGAAAAATCACATTTCGAGTTCTTCCCTAGTACCTCCATAGGATTGCTCGAAACATGCTGAATTAATTGCTTCAAACAACCATCCTTACTAGGAATCGAGTTATTTCCATTGCACACAATTTCATTTCCATTCAACAAGAAATCATCCAAATCAAAACCCCGGAACATTCCCAATGATATATATGATAAAAACGCATACTTATAATGACCTTCTTTGGCATAATCAACATTAGAATACACCGAATTTGCAGCCATTGTCAAGTCCCACCCTGCTTTTCTCATCAAATCAATCAACAGCTTACTGAAACAATGCAATGACTTGACACAATCCCTTAACATAGACTCAAATACGCGAACTGTCAATAAAACTTCCGTTCCATTATTCAATTGTTCATTTTTTGCCACAAATCTTTTCTGTAAATTCGAATTGAAAACAACCATTTTATCCAAATTTTTCCTCAAATTCAAAACTTGATCATCTTTACATTCAATATCAGAAATTAACTGATTTACCATAGTCTCCAAGGCTCTGAGCTTGCTCTGATTCTCCTGCACCTGAAATTCCAAAAACGAACCCGCTGGTGCCTCAAAACTCCCACCTGGGTTCTTCCTGAAATCCCTGTAAACGTTCCTCAAATCAGTCAATTTCTGAAGAATCGAAACCAAAGTCTTATCTGCAGACTCAAGGCCATCTTGGTCAATTTTAGGCACATGGGCGGCTTGGAAATTTAAGTAGGAGGCCTCAAAGGATGAAATCGTGGCAAAGATTGATGAAATTAAGGTTTGGACCAAATGGGTTCGGTTAATTTCAGGTGAAAATGTAGGGTCAGGCTTCAAAACCACAACTTTTTGGTCAGGGATGAACTCTTCAGCTGAGTCCAAAAGAGTGAAAACGTCGCCCTCGGCGGCTGTTGTGGTTGTGGGGTCGTCTCCCTCCTCCGCGAAAAGCTCGAAAGTTTTGGCCTTGAAAGCCAGAGCAAATTTCTGGAACATCTCGGAAATCTGTGGTGGCCTAGCACTTGACGGCCCTTCCATTTCTACCATTTCCCAGCTAACAAAACAGTCAACATCAGTTTTTCTGTGTTCGTGTATTTCGGGGCGTTCTCCTTTTGCAGTGTATATGTGTGGGTGTTTCTATTAGTCTTTGTAGCCGTTATGTAATGTTGTGCGTTTCGGGGTGTTTCCTCTTTTTGCTCTGTGCGTTCTTATGTGGAGAGTGTGGGGGTGCTTTGGATGACTTAGAAGGAAGGTATGTGTGTGAGTTTGAGTGAATGACAAAGGCAGGCAGTAAAGTAGGCAAGTGGGACTTTTCCATCATTTTCTTTTGTTTTTCCTTAATTCCTAGAATGCCAAATGAAGTCTTGCACTATAGTTGTTACATTTACACTTATTGGCTGGAAGAAAATAAAAATTGATTGCAGGCAGAGTATTAAATATTTGCTAGCTATTTTCCCTTTTTATATTTGATGATTACTTCTTTAGTTTAGTTCTGTTGAATTTGGGAACTAACTGCACATTATTAGAATTTTGGGAGGAGAGACAGATAACGTTTTGAGAGGGTGGTGGTGCTAGGATGGCACGCAGTCGTTGTGGGGTTTCAGGCTTTCAGCTAGTGAGTGGCCGACCAATGAAAGACGAGGAAAAGTGTCTTGTGATAGATGAAACATGGTAAGGTTTGACCCAGAAAGACACTACGACTTTCGAGTTCTTGGCTTCTTGCAGGGGATTAGGTATGCAGATTGGCGGGGACACGGAGGTTTGGATTAATATAAGTGTATATACCGATAGATTTAAATATATTTTATGTCATTTTAATTTGAATCTAAACATTAAGTTATATATATCATATATCTAATATTGATAGTGTATACACTGATAGTGTATATAAAATTAATCCATATATATATCACGTATGACAGTGCATGAAAGATTTATCTGAAAAGTTTCAATGGATTAGTGGGGGGAAAAAAATGCCTGATCCATTTGATATGGTGAGATTGTAACTTCTTGCTTGCTGACTCAATGAATACAATCCCATGGTGCATTATTGCCTATTGTCCACAAAAAAAAAGACAAGTATTCATTGGGTTTGTCAATTTAAATATCTTTATTGACTTACCAGGCGATATTATATACAAGTTGTTGGTCAGTCAATGCGGTACAATTGACAACCTACTTATTTAATTGGAGCAATATAATAAATGTTCCAACAGAATCATGAACAACTATATATAGAATAAAAAAAAAGGGAAAAGATTCAGAAAATATTATTATTGTTGAATAAGAAGGATTAATGGATTACGTCACTGGACTCTTAACATGCAAATGGAGATCACAAACATCAAAAGCAAATTTGAGTGAAATTTTACCTTTCGATTATGGGTAATTATTTAATTAGAAGGGTCTCCAATTTATCCTTTTTCTGTTTTCGTGGCACCAACGCTTTGAAGAACTTTCATTGTATGGTATGTCAGTTAAACAAGTCTTCTATAACCTTGTCAAGTTAAGTGATCACAACAGTTTAAAATGACTTGGAATGTATCTTCTAAAGAACTTTGTGGTTGTTCGGATTCCTTCCGGAGGAACTTTTCACGCACAACACACACTGACGCTGAGAGAGTGAGGAGATTCTTTTCGTGAGAACGTATTATTCTCACGTTGCCTTATTCTTGGAGTAGGTAAAAGAGTTGTTAGAATGACTGAAGTCAAACATAGATCAGGTTGCAAAATTGAAACAGATGGTAACTTTGAAACCAGGACGAAGTTCTTGATGATGAAGCTGTTGCACTTTTATAATGCAGTGGTAAAAACAATCGTCCTTAGCTCTACTTGTACTCTGCACTCTCAAGTCTCAAGTCAACTTGGTAGAGTCCCAGAACTCAAAGTTGGCGCATCTTTATTTGTTTTTTTTCTTGAGGGAAAGGTCTACAACTCTACATCTGCATTGCTTTCTACAATATGTTATTGAGAAAGGGACGACCTCATCTCGGCCCAGGCGCATCTCCAGTCTAGTCTAGGAATATTATAGTAACTAATAAAAAATGAACAACGGCGACAAAGTTGACGACGAGTTGCATAATTCCAGATAATTTGCAGTACAGTAATGGGGTTGGAATATAAATAATGGAGATTCGTTATCTTTGTCGCAGACCATTTCCCAGCCGGTAATGATGATGATGATGCCTTCTCATGGTTGTTTGCATGCGGACTGACTGCTGGGCCTCAGTCCTAACTCTCAATGTGATCGCACGCACATCTTCGCATGGGATCCAAATCCCACCTATATATTCATGTATTTGTGTATCTACTTGCTTGCTTCTTCTCTTTATCAAGAAAAAAAGTATGGATGATTTCGATTCCGATGATCGCCGTATAAAATCACGATATCTTCGAATCTTTAGGTCGTTGGTTTAAAAAAAAAAATAGTTACGAATCATTTGCGAACAAAATCTTCACATTAACATTGAAATTCAACCACATAATCATTTATGCAAAAATAATTCATTCTTAGGGTTGAGCCAACAACATGTGTTAGCATCTATTTATTTGCTATACCAACATGGATTTGATCCTCTTCATGAATTATCAGAAAAACGACATTGGTGACGTATAGTTATAATGGTCATCTGGCATTAATGCTCTCGTGCCCACTAGATTTATAAAACGTGAAAATTTCGTTTGGTTTTCGCCAAGTACTTTATATTCATGGTTCATGTTTCTAGCAGGCAGGAGTAAATCACCTAGTCATTTTGGTAAATCAAGATTGGTCTGATATTTGCTTTCAAGAGCGTGTATCTCTAGATCTTGCTTCAAGCGTTTATACTGCTAGTGCAGAATTATAATTAGAAAAGAGAACAAGTTTTAAAATTGTATGTTAAGATGATCGATCTAAACTTTCAAGGTTTTCTTTTTCACTTTGTTACATATTTAAGCAAATCCATTCATCTTTTCATGAAATTTTCCCTTACGATTTTGGAACTATAATGGTCATCAAACAAACCTCAAACCTCTTATTCAGATAATAATAAACCACTAAAGGTTGTTTAACAGATCAAAATATATTGCCGTACGTACCTCTGAAATTGTCCTGACGAAAACCATAATAACGATTGGCAAATGGCCAAATGCAAGTAGAATGGAGTGGTAACTCATAAAGGAAAAAAGCATGCTTTTTCACAAAAATATCCAGCAAAAATTAGCAGCCTGTGTGATCTTGTAAAGAAGATTGCCAGATCGAGGAAAAGGATTTCTCATTTCTCGGCTTCGTTGTCCGACCGTGGTAGGCGAATAGCAAAAGGTTTCTCAGCTTTGTACTGACGTGCGGCCACATGCTTGACAAATCGGTACGGCCTGCAATGGCTTTTATTTTAGCTTGGCCCACGGAACGACGGCCATGATAGTGGATCAGACTTGTCTCCGGGGGCTAAAATTTAGGGTTATTATTACTTTATCCCCTTAAACTATATCATTACTATCAGTTTATCCCCTGACGTTATCTTTTAATCACTTCACCCCCATAAGTAATTCAACTCAACATGTTAAGAAATTTTGGACAAAAATACCCTTTTATTCCATATCATTACTACACTGTTACTGCATAGAACTTCACACTTTATTCTTTTAAATTATAGTGATATAATCGATTTAATTCCTAACATTATTTTCTTAGCATTTCACTTCATCGTTAATCTAACTACTATGGTCAAAAAATTTTAAATATATTTACCCTTATATATATAATTAAAAATAAAAATTTTAGAATGATTATTCTTCTTTTTTTTCACTTTAAGAGATCCAAAAATATAAAAATAAAAGGATTTTCTCAAATTTCTTTTTTCACACTTATTAATACTATGAAAAGAAAAATAAATAGGGAAGAAAGAGACAGAAAATTAGATTTTGCAAAGAAAAAAAAAGTCTAACATTATCGTATTAATTTAAGATTGTTGGAATTAGGATTGAAATCTGGTGGTAAAAAGTAAAGTGAAATAATTGTAAAATAATAAAAGTATTTAATTCTTTCTTATTTGTATTTTCTAAAAAAAGAATTAAGCTCTCTCTCTCTCTCTCTATCTCTCTCTCCCCCTCTCCCTCCCCTTTCCGATCTTTCTATTTTTTTTAATATTAATAAGATTGTCAAAAAGAAAGAAATTAATAATTTGACTTTTTTTTCTTGATATTAAAGAGGAGAAGAGCCACTCTAAATTTTTTATTGTTTTTATTATACAAATAAGAGGGTATTTTCTTTTAAAATTTTTTAACTTGCTAAGTTGGTTTAATGGTGGGGTAAATTGTTTAAAAAATAACACTATGGGGTAAATTGATATTAAAACTATAGTTTATGAGGGTAAAATGATAATAACTTTGAGGGCTAAACTTGTCTTTTTACTTTAATTAACAAACTCCGTTAATTTTGACCGTTAGTTTTGGGGGTAAAGTGACTAAAAGATAACGTTAAGAGGGAATTGGCACCGAACATTAAGGGTGTAAAGTGATAACAACCCTAAAATTTAGCGTAAAGACTAATTAGCTGAAGGCATAAGCGATCCAATCTTCCTAATATACATTTACTAGTGGGAAGGGCACACCTTATGTATGTATGTGCAAATCAAAAAGAAATTTTTTTAAAAAAATATATTAAATTTTTTAGTAGTTATTGGAGGTTTTGTTTCAAAAATATGGATGGAAGAATTGTAATTTTCTTTCTATTTTTTTTAAGAATAGGAAATTGTCGACAATTATTACTTCATTGGAAGTTTTGTTAGCCTAAAAAAATGGAGGTATGTGTATGTTTTTGTGTGTGTTTATTGTAGTGATTGCTATGTAGGTGTGAAAAGTTTAATAGATAAGATGTAGATAAATAATAGTGAATATTAGTAGGGCATATTTGACAAAACAAATAATGACGCTTTTTTTTTAATACCAAACCATGCTCAAACTTTATATATAGAAAGATATATATGGTTGAGATTTCAATATTTAAAGGTTTGAGTTTAAGTCCTCTTTACCTCTCTCCGCTCGTTAAATTTCATTCTTTTCCTGTTAAAAAAATTATTTAACAAAAAGAACACACACACATACACATAATAGGTTGGTTAATGCATACTTTCAGGAGTTGTAAAAAAATGAAAAAAAAAAGGAAGTATCATATGGACATAATGACATGTTCAATAGGCCACCAAGCTTATGTGCCAAAAAAAAAATGGTAACAATAACCATTAAAAATTTTGCTTTGTTTGGATTGTCATTTTTTTTCAAAACTTTTTTTGTATTTTCATGAACATATTTTTCAATCATTTTTTTATCTCATTACATCAAATTGCTAGAGTATATTTTTATGTTATTATCTTTTACGTGAACAAGTACACAAGTTATTTTGTTGTTTGGAAGAATTATGGGACTACAAATTCTAGTCTTTCCTTAACGAAGCTTGGGCTTACTAAACTTGTTTTACACTTTCCGGAAGGCAGACCTGACAAATCAGTCCTAGTGGAGGCCTAGAACTGACAAGCCCAAAAGAAACCTGAATTGAGAACCAATCTTGTGGCCCAACATTGGACTTCTGTGGGAGCTGCTATTCCTTCCAGGGACGGGCTTTCTTTCTTCCTAAAACAGGAGCATTAGTTTCCTAGAATAATTGAAGTCACAGACTCAGATTGGCCAAAAAAAAAAAAATTTTTTTTTTTTTATAGCATTAGACTATTAGTGTTAGACAGGTGAAGGGCTACCCATGAGAGATTTGCTAATAAATTCAAAGATAACCAACTGTTAAGGACTAAACAAATGTATGAGGGCATAAACCACAAACAACGTTACCAACTATTTACTTAGACGCACAATCACAGTAGTATTTTGAAATAATTATTGTAACATTTTTTGTGATATAACATATATAAAATAAAAAATAATTAAAAAACATGTTTGTAATATAATATTAATCCACATAATAAACAGAACTCATATGTGTTGGTAAGATGTTAACCCTTCACCCTTCGTCTGTCAAAGACTCTCCTGACCATCACATTACTAAACTTGGTAATGCTAACTTGACTTTAAGCAAGACGTATAAATTTAAGGACTTGCATTAGCCAGCTCTACAATAGGGTGGGAATCAGGTCGAATTTAAGCAAGAATCTCGACCCAAGCCGTCAATCCTTGATTCAAGCACCTTGAATAACATGTTAACCTCAACACGATCTAAAAATTTAAATGGGTTAATCTTCTTGATTCGAACATGACCCGTCAATTTTGCAGGTTATTCGACCTGTTTGCTTAACTTTTTTTATTTTTTCACTTTTTTGAGCTTCTCACCTAGTATGATGGACTTTTCGACAACGGAGTTTTCTTAAGAATATAAAAAAATTGCAGCCCAATCCTAACTTTCATATGTGTTGCTTGTAGCAATTTTTTGATTTTACCCTTTCTTAATTAAAAAATCATGAACAAAAGCAAAACTATGACATTTTCACAAATAAAATATCATGATTGCACTCTCGTAATGCTGATTGATAGCCTTGGTTAGTTTTTTCATTTATCTTATGCCTCCAATTTATTTATTAAGTTATGAGTTATACATTCAAATGGATCAAACGTGTCAACTCGTGATTCACCTGTTTGCTTGGTGAGTCTATTTAGATCTGACCTGATTTGGATTCAAGTTTGTAAAGCGTAAACTTATATCTACCAATTTCGTGATAGGTGTGTCAAATTGCCACTCCTACTTTTCACGGTGGACTTATTCAAGACGATAGATTGCTGCTGCCTGAAATAATGGTCAGATCAGATGGATCCAGAGTCTGCCCAATGCTAATGCTCCGTACGATTCTATTCAGATTCAGCCTAGCAAGTGCCAAGTAGCAAGTTCTTGAACTTACATGTTGTCTCTATCGGCCGAATTTTGGTTCTACTAAACTAGTCTATTATCTCTTCTCACGAAATTTTTTGCTAAATTATTACGGAAACAGATTAAATGTGCTTGGCTAGATTATTATTGAAAATGATTACTGTAGCATTTATGTAAAGTGATGTATACAAAATAAAAAAAAATAGTTGCAGATATAAAAATATTTAAAAATATGTGTATGATACAAATAAAATAATATTAAAAAATTATGACGTAATATAAGGTGAGATAAAATGATAGTTTCAAATTTTGAAAAAAAAAAATTTTGAAAACTGTATTTCTACTTAGCTTCTCATCTTTACACCTTGTTTATTTACTTGTATTTCTTTCGATTATGAAGCCGAAAAAAATTTCTACATGGGTTTGATTTCATACATGTTTTTTTTTACTCCTAATTAAAATGCCTACAAAGTTCGAGACATACGCACAAGATATATAAAGTCATTGAGTATGATTTCATTTTTGCGAGTTTCCATAATTTTTTCATACCAAATAAGTACCGTAGACCTAGCTTCAAATCCTCTGTCTCTAAAGTAGTTTCTGTCCCCTCTGTCTTTTATTTATACAGCTGCCACGTGTCTTAATCTTTTGCTAACCCAAACTCAAATAAATTTTAGATTAAATAACTATTTCTTGCAAACAAGTGAATTTTGGAATAACTAAAATTTAATTATAAACAAGAAAATATTACCTGTGACAATTGCATTGAGCACAACATACGTTGGCTATTTGGTTCCCATATGTTTAAACCATCTCTACTACCAGTAGGACCTTCATGCACATGCTTAAAAATAAAAAATATAAATGAATAATTATATCATCAAGACTCAAAAAAAATTATATCAGCATAATATCTAATTAAAAGCTTGCTTTTCATGCAAACAAACCATGGTTTATTTGAATTTGGGTTAACAAAAGATTAGAAATACGTGGCAGCTGTATAAATAAGGAACAAAGGGGACAGAGACTACTTTGAGAACAGAGGATTTGAAGCCCTGCCACCTCGCCTCATTCCTCCTTCTGTGTGAGACGTGCATTTGCCCGTTGTCATCTCTACCTCTCACCCAATTATTGTTTTATTGGAATCAATTGTTCAATGCCAACAAAATTGGCTATAATTACTCTCTAATTACTATAATTTATTTAACTAGACGGGATTTTAACATAGAACTGATAAGTATTTTGAGCATGACTGGACTTTCTGCGTCAAAAGCCTCACAGTTCTCGCAAATGAAACCTACCACATTCCACGACGAGTGCCTCCTAAGAGTAAGCCTGTCAACGGGCCGGGTCTAGACCCGGATCCGGCCCGAATCCGTGAAATTATTGCGGGTATGGGTAGGGATTTAATTCCGTTACCCGGACCCGGATTCGGATCCGTTTTGTCAAACAAAAAAATGGGTCGGATACGGAATATAATATTCCGACCCGTATTAGACCCGGATTCGGATCCGGATATAAATGGATTAATAATTTAAAATATGTATATTTATCAATATAATTCGATTAGGGTGATGTATTTGAGTAAAGTTAATTTGATTTATTTTCTTATTTAGTTTTTTTTGTATTAGTTAGAAATTAGTGTACAAATATATTTTTTTCTCATTTTTATTAGAAATTGTAAATTTTCATAATTTTTTTCGGGTAGACTCGAACCCGGATCCGAGACCCGTCGAATCCGGATCCGGAACATAGAGTAGAAGACCCGTCGGATAAACGGGTCGAATCCGGATTCGATTTGGTATGTCGGGTCCGGGTCCGGAATAATGAATTTCGGGCCGGGGTCATTTCGGCCCGGACCCCGGCCCGTTGATAGGCCTACCTAAGAGCAGCTCGACGGAGCATCATTTAAAAAAAAAAAAAAAAAAATTGCTCGAGAAAGCTTAACAATAATAAAAATCGTTACTATTTGACAATCCCAATATGTAAGTAGTAGAGTGTATTTTTAGCAGAGAATCTATGGCTGAAAATAAGCATCCAGTGCTAATATATGAAAAACGCTGTAATAATTGCACCAAGCCGTAATAGTTGACGCTGCTCCTAGTTTCTCGTTCTTTCGCCTGTGATAGGAAGATTAAGAGATACCTACGAAATAACCTCGAAACTATCAAGGAAAATGGTTTTGTAAATTGGGTGCTCACCAATCACCGCAAACCGATAATAATAATATTATAGGCTCATTTTGGATTGTAAATTATTTGAGATATTTTTATTGTAACACTTTTTATAATGTGATGTATGTGAGATAAAAAGATAATTGAGAAGATAAAAAAAATGTGTTAGAAATTGTAATGATGATATAAGTAAATAAATTTTGACAAATAATCCTCTATCCAAACAAACCAATAATGCATAAATCGAACCTCCCTATTTTGTATAATCCAATTAATTCATCACCAACACCCTAAAGGAAGAAGAACATAAGGAGGAAATTTGACTTTGTATTAAGGTCTTCTGGAAACTCATCATCATGCACGCAGAAATATTTTGCTTCCTTAATTGTGAAATCCTTCCCAAAAAAAAAAAAAAAAAAAAGGCATCACATACTCTTTTTGTCATTTGATTTCTGATAAGTCGGTCAGATAGACGAAATTTTGACCATGAAGATGGATCTGTCTAACATTTTCTTGCTGCACTTATTAATAGTAATAATAAATAAACAAACATATATACGACTGTATTGACATCCTTTTTGCCTCCACTTCCAAGTTCCAATTTCCAATTTCCAAGTTCCAGCCCACAACTTTTAACCGTTTCTATTTTCACCGATAAGTGAGAAAGTCACCATCTTTGGTCTTGTCATTTAGCTCTGCCACAGAAGAAGAGAGGAGACTGAATTGGGGCTTCGCCAGCCAGCCAACCATTCTTTTTCAAGCAAATGGCTGTTAAGTTGTAGTGTTCTCGGGACATGCGCTTTAAGCAAATAATTTAAATTTGTCACCAAGGCAATTTTAACCGAACGAGGCACAACACAAAATTGAATTGAATTGAAAACAGGTTTATTGGGTTTCAAGATCATCAAGAGATAGCTAGAGACTGCAATTAACAAAAGACCATTTGAAAATCGAACTTCAATCTCCTTCTGTTTCAATAGTGTGTATAGCTTTAAGCCAACAACAATAACTTCAGCGTACTAGAATTATACTAAACGGACAGAACAATTTGGTTTACTTTTTGATGTACCGGATATAGTCGTGGCAAAGACTCTGTGAGCCCTGCTTAATAAATGAATTTTTTGAACGTTTATCTCAAAGTTTACTATAATTTGCTATAAAAGTTATATAAAAAAATTTTTAAAATGTACCGTTTAAAGATTTTGTAAAAAATAAATTCGGCTAAAAACTTGTTTGACAAACAGTTATACATCTATCTAGGGAAAAGTTCATTTCAAAATCCAAAATTTTAACTTACAGTTGAAAATTTCTAAAACCAGTCTGCAGGCAGGGTACTCAACCAAGTAATGCTGATGGGATAAGCACTAGTACTAAGTACTAACACAAAACAATGCACCAGGAACACTGCAGAAAACAGCACCACGCCACCAATGCCAATAGCCAATATCGTCATCCACTGTGGAAAAAAAGCTTTAAATGGCCACTCTCCAAACACATCTCCCAATCCCCTATCCCAAATAAGCTCTCCCACTCTCCGCTGCTGTTGCTGTTTCATTGGTAACAGTAACCTCTAACCCCCTCCCACTCCCAAGCAGTCTCTCAGTTTTTCTGCAGGCGCCGTCTCTCTTTTCTTACACCATACTACTACCACCACCACCACCACAATCCTCCTACATGGCTATTATGACTACTAGTACTGCTATTCCTATTTTTATTTCTTTCTGTCTGTCTCTCTCTTCCTGGAATCCCTGATCATTATATCATATCTTTCTCCCCTTCAACTCAACTTACATAAACCAACCCCCAAAAAAAAAACGGAGCTACATATATTCGCTCTTCAATTTCATCCTGGAATCCTTCAGTCATCATCAACTCTTCACGACCACAATCTCTCTTCTTCTAACCCTTCAACCCCCACGGACTTCTCTCTTTTATATCTGCATCCAAAATTCAAATTCAAGATGGTGATGTCCCTCTACTTTTTTTTTTCTTTTCTTAATTTCTCTTTGTAAGTGAATATACAAATTGGGTCCTTCTATTTTTAAAAGGCAGATAACTATAGTACTAGCTGATGGAGTTTTGGTTGTTCTTGATGAACGTTTTTGGTTTGTGCAGTTGGAAACTTCAACACTTCCTCAGTGGCTAATAGCCCTTTTGGGAGAGAAGTTCTTCAACGCCTGTATAATTCATGAGGATGCTAAGAAGAATGAAAAGAACGTATTTTGTTTGGATTGTTGTGAAGGCATCTGCCCGCATTGCTTAAGCGTTCACGCCTCTCACCGCCTCTTACAGGTATTGTTATTCTTCGAAATTCATCAAAATTCAGGGAAAAGAAAAGAAAAAAAGCTCAAAATTATGCATGTGGTGATGTGTGCATCTTTTCTGGAAACTGGTCTTCAATTCAATTTTAATGTCTTGGTTTCAGATAAGAAGGTATGTTTACCATGATGTGATAAGACTGGATGATGCTGAGAAATTGATGGACTGTGGTCTTGTTCAAGTAAGCTAATTTCAAAAAAATGAAATCAAATTTCAATTAAAGAAGGACATTTCAACTTTGTCTTGTTCATCGCATTGCTTATGTTCCCCTCTTTTGCAGTCTTACATCACAAACGGTGCAAAGGTGGTATTCTTGAATCAAAGGCCTCAAACAAGGCCCTCCAGATTCTCTGGCAACACCTGCATGATCTGTGATAAAGGCCTTCAAGAGCCTTACATCTTCTGCTCTCTCTCTTGCAAGGTTCTCTATAAACTAATCCCCGAAGAACAGAAAAGAATTGAAAAACAGAACAATTTTGTTTCTTAGTCTTCAATCTATAAGCCAACGAATAATTCTTCATTTTCCAATTTTTTTGGCCACCCAGGGTTTTCTCAAATGGGTTTTTCTTGATTTTGTGCAGCTACAGTACATACTAGGAACAGGGGGCAAGCTTTCGAAGTATGTGTACGAATGTGTGAATATAACTTTTCCTGAACCGGGTTTCGACGATGGACAAATGACCCCTGAAACGGTTCTTGAACCGGTCGCTTCAATTAGGACGGAGTCTGGATCGAGCGGTAGCGTTGGAAATGGTGGAGGAGCTAGCTGCCGGACGCTTGCTTGTACTGCCACGACAGAAATTGTGAGGAAGAAGAGGAGCACCATTTCTGCTAGCTTTCGTCCGGTTTGTGGTCCGGTTTTGGAGATATCGAACCGGAGGAAGGGTACGCCCCAGCGGTCACCACTTTATTGATTTGTGTACGGAATACTGACAAGGGGGGAGAGAGAGAGAGAGAGAGAGAGTTGAGGTGAAGGGGATTGGGCGTAATTTGGTATTTTGTGTCCCTTTGGAGGGTAACTTAAATAGATTGAACAATGGTCCTTCCCATGTCCCAATTTTGTAGATATCACCACCACCTCTCTCGTATTATAGAGGATTGAGTTCAATTGTCATACTAGTTATAGTTGTAGTATCGATATTCAAAAGAAAAGAAAAAGGGAAAGGGTATTAGTGATGGTTACTACAATGTTGTTCTTTCTCTTCTTCTTCATGGTTTAATTGCTGTTGGAATTTACTTAATGGCCATTTACTTGATACTAGTTTGTGTTCTTCTTTGAAGGGAGCTTACTTGATGGCAGTTTGTGTTGTGCTAACATCTACTCAGCTGAACTGCTGCACTTGATTAGGATGCTAAAAAAATTGTCAGTCTGTTCTACAGGAAATTAAAAAAAAAAAAATCTAAAGTCTGAGAGAGTTCATTTTTTGCTTTTTTTTTTTGGGGTATGAGTTGGAGTTATAAAGGGGAAGCATTAGGAAAAGTGTTGAGTTAGAGCCTGGGAATTGGTTTTGTTTCTGCTGTGGTTTTTGTGAATAGAGTTTTTGGTAGAGATTTTTGTCTACTTAATTTTACAGCTTATTTTTTTGATGGTAGGAACTAGGAATTGTTGAATTAGTAGTTATTCCAATACTGAAGCTGGAAAGTTTTGGAACCGAGGCAGATTAATGGAGTGTTTTCTAGAAATCAAGTAAATATGATTGAAGGGCATAACTAGTTCTTGCAGTAGTAATGATCTGTTAGGCCTTTCGTCCCACTTTGATAATCTTATTTTTTTTTATTTTTAAGTTTAATTTTTTAAAGTAAGGGTCAAAGAATTGTTGCAGCTCTTGATAATTTGGACATCACTTTGATAGTCTTTTCATCCGTTTTAAATTATAGTTCATTTTCAAATGAATAATATATAGTTAACTTTTAATTTCTTTAAAATATTCTGATTTAATGTATTTTGTTATCAATAAATATAACCTATCATATTCATTAATTACTTTTATTCATGTCCTGAATGGTGTAACTTTTCATCAATATTATTATTGCAATCAACATAAAAGTATGGTGGTTAATTATAAAACTAATATTAATGTAAGGGTGTTTTTAAAAACTAGAAAATTATATTTACTTTTCTAATAAAGTTAATTAAATTTTCTTATACTGTGTGAAAAAAATTAACATTATTAAAGTGGGATGGAGGGAATAATTTATTTGTGTCAGTCTCCTGGTGGTGTAATTTATGGCAGTTAAATATATTTCAGTTTTGGGATCTTCTTCCAGTTTGGCTTAAAATATTGGCAAGAATTTTATATTGGAGGATTAGTGAGATTGGTCTAACATCTGAAAGGCTGAAAATCTGCAAATAGTAATGGGGACAAGTTGAATTATGGCAGTATGACCCCCACCATCCTTCTTATTCTTGATGAAATCCTAGAATTGCAAACCACCACCAATCCCTTAATTAGAACCTCTCTTCTCTTTTGTTTCTTTCTCCTCTTTTTCTTTCTTTTTTTCTTCCCTAGAACCGAACAGAGACAAAACTATTTACAGCGCAAGGTTTATTCATGCATTCCCCAACGTCTAATTCATATCATATTAATTTTCTTGAGAAGGGAAAGTCTTGACTTTCAATTATTGTTATGTAGTACTGTCTTTGTCATATTTTGATAGTTTTAGTTTTTTTTCACATAATTTAAGAAAAAATAGTTAATTTTTTTAAAAAAATAAATTTAGATTACTATTTTTCTAAAATACCCTTACATTAAATAAAGTTGGTTTTTCATATATTAATATGTTTTGAAAAATCTAAATACATTAAATGGGGTTGGTTATATTAAATACTAACAATCTATATTAAATAAGGTAGTTTATAGTAATAAGAACTTACGTTAAATAAGAGTATTTTAGAGAAATTAAAAAATAACTACATTTTTCAATTGGAAAGTGGACTACAATTTGGGACAGACGAAAAAAGAACACAGGACTGTCAAAGTGGGACGGAGGGAGTATTTGCTGAAAATTGGTTGGTTCTACTTTTATATCCAAAATTCAAAAACAAATTTCAGCAATACTGATACAGCTAATTTTGCATGTTTAAAGGCTTCAAGTATTTAGTTTTGTAAGAATCGAAACTAACCCGGATGGTTCAGACTTCCGATATAAAGTTCTGAATTTAGGATCTTCTATTTCTAATCTATCCCATCTTACAGTACGATCCAATCCTACTCCAGCAAGATCATACGTACTTGAATCCCACTTAACATAAAATTAAGGATTATCAAAGTTGTTAAATGTGCATTTATTGAGATCAAAGAATCCGTGATTTTATAGCTTTGATTCCTTTGAGGCAGTCAATTCTTGAAGGGCGGGCATTTTTTGTCTATGATTTGATGCCTCTAAGCTTTTCTTCCTCTTCTTTGTACCTGTCTCTGAAATTCTGGTCAAGAAAGAGAATGCCTGAATGTGAAGGGAGGGAGGACCACAACGCTCAGAACTGCGGGTCTGGGGAACAACATTACACTCAAGAATCAAGATGTTGTCCAAAGTATTTGTTGGAAGCTGCAATGCGAATTATTCATGGCAAACATTTACCTTGCACTCATCAGCTTGTTCTGAATCGATTCCAACGGTATCTATGTTGTATATCATGTTTGCTTATGTGCCATCCATCACGTTACTAATTTCTACCCCAAAAACTAAAGAAAAATCCTTCGGAGAACAAATAAATTTCCAGGCATCCGCATGCGATAACTTTTGACTTAGGTGATCTACCACAGGTATAGAATAAAAAAAAGCACTTGGGATCCTCAGTTACATTTTTTTAGTGCCAATCCAATGCCACCAGTAGAATTGTGCCAAGTGTGTTGTTGTCATTAGCACTTTAATTTTTTATTAACTCAAATTGGTTCAAAGTTAACACAAATTTTCTTATTCTCTAAAACTCTGAACCAAAAGGCACACGGCCGGTCTAACTCCTGCATCAATAATTTTGTACAGCTGCTGCTTTGGGGAAAAAGAAT
Source organism: Coffea arabica (assembly GCF_036785885.1). Classification (NCBI taxonomy): domain Eukaryota; kingdom Viridiplantae; phylum Streptophyta; class Magnoliopsida; order Gentianales; family Rubiaceae; genus Coffea; species Coffea arabica. The sequence goes on from NC_092313.1 coordinate 22,100,572, forward strand.
AAGAAAACCCTCTGTTTCCGATGATTGCCTTCATTTGTGGCTTGATCGATGGTGCTCCAGTAAACCATTAGCCCAAGAGCTTTGTGTCGTGGATCCGCCGCATCAGTTGGTTTCGGATTTCTTTGGTCCAAGAATTTGATGCGGCAAGGAGTTAGCATTGGGATTCGGAGTTCAACCAATGAATGCGTCTGCAAGGTTGATATTAAGCCTTGGTTATTTACTCCAAGAAAAGGGTTCATAAGTTCAGAGGCCAATTCCACTGCAATTGACATATATTGGGATTTTTCATCCGCAAAATTTGGTTTTGGCCCGGAACCGCTAGAGGGGTTCTATTTAGCTGTTGCATTTAACCAAGAACTTGTCCTGCTCCTCGGGGATTTGCAAAAGGAAGTGTATAAGAAAATAGGTCCTAGCCCTGTTGCATCTAATACGGTGTTTATTGCCAAAAGAGAGCACATCTTTGGGAAGCGAGTATACACTACAAAGGCTCAATTCTGTGACCACGGGCCGATACATGACATCGAAATTGAGTGCGATACTGGGGGGATTAACGATCCATCTCTGGCCATCAGTGTGGATAGCAGAGCGGTGTTGCAGGTGAAGCGGCTGCGGTGGAAGTTCAGGGGGAACCAGACTATTTTGGTGGATGGACTGCCGGTGGAAGTGTACTGGGATGTTCACAGTTGGTTCTTAGGGAATGTTATGGGCAATGCTGTTTTCCTGTTTCAAGCCTGTCTCTCGGCCGAGATGCTGCGAAACAGAGGGTTTTCTTATTCTTTTTCCCCAAAGCAGCAGCTGTACAAAATTATTGATGCAGGAGTTAGACCGGCCGTGTGCCTTTTGGTTCAGAGTTTTAGAGAATAAGAAAATTTGTGTTAACTTTGAACCAATTTGAGTTAATAAAAAATTAAAGTGCTAATGACAACAACACACTGGGCACAATTCTACTGGTGGCATTGGATTGGCACTAAAAAAATGTAACCGAGGATCCCAAGTGAAAAAAAAAGAGGGTGGAATAGAAACAACAAACAATTCAACATGGTGATGCATGTGCTAAAGCAAATTTCTACCAAGTTAGGTTAACAACTTATAGTAAAACGTGGTTTTGCAATAAAATCAAGATCTCTATTCCTGCATGGCATTTCTTTTTTTACGACTCATGAAGAAGACACCACTAATACATACAATAAATGTATACAACAACACAACAACAACACGCAGAAAATCAAAATCAAAGCAAATTTGAGCGCCCTTTAAGAATTAGTATAATTCCACAATCAATCTCATCTAACCCAATTTCATCAGATCAAACACATCTGCTGCACTATCAATTGCTATCTACAATCAAAATTGTGAAGAGTGTGAGGGTATGAAGCCCCCAATCCGTTGTCTGTTTTCACGTTCTTGCTGTCGCACGCACAGGCACAGGCACATTCCCATAGGTTTTTATTGGTTTCTACACTCAATAATGGAGTAAGGGGCCTGCCTCACCATCGTGCAACACTTTATAAGACAACTCTTATTGGATATCTTGATAACATGCAAATCAGTATCGTGAGGTAAATGGCCTTTTTTTTTTCTCTCTCTTTTTAATAGCGTATTCGATGGAGAAAACATCGAACCAGCAAGGCTGATGCATTTTTTACATATATATATATATATATATATATATATATATATATATATATATATATATATATATATATATATATGCCCTTCACATGTAAGAGGAGAGGAGGTGTAAGTGTTGATTACTATAGCCTGCAAAAGCTAAAAGAATGTTTTAGTTGCCAAATGTCTCTAGGGTAATCAATTCTCCGAGTTTAATGGTTATCTTACCCTGTATCAAGAGGGTGAATAGATTTTAATCTTTTTTCTCAAAGACAATCTAAAAAAGCTATATGGTGAAGCCCGTACAGTGGATAAGAATGAAAAACTTGGAAAATGGATGGATCCAATCCAAGGCCAAGGGGTTGGTGAATATGGCTATTCATCAGCAGACCTTTTGAGCTACTTCCATTAGAATACAAGTACCTGTAACATTTAAGGAAATTTAAGACGGCTTAGCCAATTTCAAAAGCAGTATGATATCTTTGCAGGTTAAAGTAGGCTGCTGTTGACATACTTTCGGGATTCAGGACAAAGAGTTTCGGCAGGCATTTACATTCAGAATTTTTGGTGGTTGGGCTGTCACCAGTTCACCACGACTATCCAATACATACAGTCTGATACCTGAGAAAGCGTCCGGGTTCCCCTTCCCACTGTAAACACAAATCTATCGACTGCTAACTGCTAAGGTGAGGACTTTCCAAGTCAATTACCCTTGCATGTTTCACTCTTTCTCGATTTTCAAACATTTTCATCATAGTAACATTTTACTTTTCCCCTTGAATAGAGAAACAAGTTTACTTTTCGTCTCTAAACTTTGAGTTTGAGACACATTTTGTCTCCAAACTTTTAGACACGTCACATTTAATACATAAATTAATTATTTTTTGTTACATTTAGTCCAAAAACGGTAAATTACTTGATTTGGATGAAGAAAGTCACATGTTTGACACGTGGCCGTTAAGTAAAAACAATTTCTCAGTCAAAATTAACGGCCACGTCAGCCTTCTCCATCCAAATTGAATATTTTACCATTTTTGGACGAAATGTGGCCCAAAATAATTAATTCATGTACTAAATGTAGTGCGTCTAAAAGTTTGAGAACAAAATGTGTCCCTAACTCAAAGTTTAAAAACAAAAAATGGATTTTTCCCCGTTAATTAATGGCGTGTTTAGATACCAAGCTTTTCAAAATATTTTTTTTCCTTGCACTATATATGTGCATTTTTCAACTACTTCTTTAAAATTTTGAATATCATTTTATCTTCCTTGTATCACGTCACAATAAAGTGTTACTTTGTTATTTTAAATAATTATTCTAAATAATCTCCTGTCCAAATATTTTTTAATGGCTAACTACTCCTCTTCGGCAAAGTAAAAAAATCTACATCTTGCTTTCTTGTGTTCATCGATATCAAAATCATACGCACACATCAGTCCCCAAGTTCAAGGTTTAATTTCAATATTTGTCAAAATAACTAAGGAAACGGAAAATTATATCGACATTAGACAAAATTTGAGAGGTTATGACAGGAAATGAATTACAGCCTGCATCTACTTGGATCGCATTATACACATCATATTCCTCCTTTTCCTTTGTACGTGTTAAATTCTTTTTGTATGAAGAAAAATCAGGTGCCTATTGCGCGCAAAAGTTGAGATAGCGTGTATATCCTGCTCAAAGCGTTGGAAATTCTTATGTATTTTTGTCATCAAACCTTCACTTTTTTTTTTGGTGTGTGTGTGTGGGGGGGGGGGGGGGGGGGTTGCTTGTTGCTCGAATTTTTAAAATATGGTTTGACAGGTTATGGCCTTGCTTGAATCCCAGCAAGTACTTTTGACACAAGTATTTTTAATAAAAGTGCTTTTAAGTTATAAAAAATTGAGTTACTTAAATTATGAAAAATTAATTACTAAACATCCTAAAAGTGCTTTTTCCGTGAACGCACTGAAACCCAAACAAGATTTTAACCTAGAAAATATTAAGCATTAGCAATGAGTTTTAGCTCTTTGGTGCTGGAGTCCACTCCCGGTTGTGAGGTCTGAAGTTCGGGCTTAATTCAGGGTAACTGCTTCAATGCAGATATGGACGTTGGAAGTCCAAGAGCATAGCCTTCTTTAATGCAGCGGACTTCCTTAATTTCTCTCCAGCTAGACGCTACCTGAAGCATCGTCTTCAGCAAATATATCCCACTGTCATTATGAAAAGTGACCTTTCATTTAGAGTGGAAGGACATCAATTCTCTAATCAAAAAAAAAAAAAAAAAGAAGAAAGGACATCATTTCGAAACCCAAATGAATCCACTTACTTACCTAGGTACTAAAAAAAAAGGGAGATTTGCAAATTGATCCCCAGTAAAGTGACCAAAGTAAAAATTCAGTAATATATCCTAAGCAAACTATCGTACATTTGAACTTTATTGGAATCTGTGAAGCTTGTGCCCCTTGTGAAAGTTCTACTGGATCAGCCTTGAAGAAAAGAACAAATAGTTCCTTCTCTTCTTTATCTCTTGATTTTAATTAGTGCAATTGCTGATTTCTCATTCCTCAATGTTGGGATGTGCAGATTTTATTAAGAGCATGTGTTACAATCATAAATATGTTTTAACTCACCTGAGGTAAAGACAAGTGCGTAACTTTCATTGGGCATGAGGCACGTAATAGGTTAGCGTACGTTCTGTGTTTTTAGCCCGGTCCATTTATGGCGGCCACCTGTGTGTACTCGCTGCCCAGTGCCGCAGAGTCACTGATTGGATAGGACAGTTTGAAGCCAGAAAGAAGACGATTTTGATTTTGCATTTATGTCCTCCGGAAGGAAGCACTGCAGCATTTGCATGGAAGCTCCCCTTTCATTTCATATATATGTATATATGGTCGCGATTTTTCAGTATTAGACAGGACCACTGGCTAGCTGTTTACTAAGACCAAGTCACGAAAGATAAACATAGAGTAGATCTCTGCTGCATGGAGTGGATGGACCTTGTGGGAGCAGCAATAATTTGGTATGTTTCAGATTCATATCATCATGTTTACATTTGTGCGGAATGTACTCGCACACTCAGATTTCAGGCAGACTGAATACAAATTTTGGCTTATTTGTGATGGCACTGGACTTGGCTGATAATTTGATTTTTTGTGGCCATGCAATAAATGATCTGCAGTCTTGACGTTACGTTGTATCATGATTGAAGCATCCCACTTCCTCTCCCGGTCTGCACTAGGGTTCCTCTTACAGTTTGATAATCAGACCTTTCTTGTTAAAACTCCTAGCTAATTAAGCTTAAGGCCCTGTGTGGAGAGTTAGCATGGCCCTTGGAAGTGTTCCATATATGAAGGAAGTCCTTGATGTCCAAAAAAATAAAGTGTATCAAAACACAAGTTGGCTCAATTGATAAGTACGTATCACTTTCTTACAAAAAATTGTGTATATGAATTTTGCTATCGATGTAAGACGTGTGTTAATAGGTGATATGTAAGAACTTCTACAAGTAACCTGTGATTTCACAGACATACCCTAACCCGTAACGGTGATTGAAACTTGATCCATCTAGACTTTATTTTACTACCAAAATAAAAAGAAACTGCAGTAACTTTGGTGTTCACGGATAAAGAAGAACTTCCTAACAAAAGGTGAAAAGCCATATTATGTGAACTGTGCAAAATTAAAGGGGCATTAATGTGCTGATCAATTGTAATTTGTAGGAAACGAAAAATCTGCATTTACTTCTTTATGTTGACAACCATTTGGGCAGCATGTCTATCTGGCTCATCAAGTGTAGCACTTGCTTCCAAGAATCTTGTGTAATCATGCAGTACACCAAAAAATTTAAAAAAAAAAAGTAGAATCGAATATGAGAATCAGTAGTATTTGCCAAAAAATATGAGAATCAGTGATAAGTCCATTGACCCCAGCTCATGCAACAGCAGTAATTTGAAGAAGCAATTAAAATTGACAGCGTAGGGCTTGCAGCTCAATCAATGTTCAGGGAACGTGAAATTGGAAGTACCTGATCCATCATCTCGTGTTTTCAGCCTGCAGGAATAGGCTTTTCAATGGTCAAGGACCCTCCGTGTTTGGATGAGGAATCCAAATCCGTGCAAGTTATCTCTTCTTCAACTTTGTGTTTATTTTTTTTACCACATTCATTAGTACTATGTCAAAAGCAGCAACAATGTCTTGTTAAGTCCAGGATTATAACTTATGCATGAATGATGGGTACAAAATGCAGCATATCTTGCCGATGAATGAAAAATTATCTTCTTATGGCAAAAACAACTCAATTTGGACCATTGGAAAATTTTCTAATAGACAATATGATTAATTATATAGATAAGAACCACAGGCTTACCTGCAAACAAACAAATAATTTTTTTTTTAAAAAAGAAGAAAGAATATCTCTGAATATTATTTTATTTTTTAAAATAAAAATATAAAACTCAAACTCGAGCTTAAAAAAAATTATTTTATTTTTAAAAATAAATTTTCTTAACAAATAATAAAATATTAGAAATATATATGTAATTTTATTATTAAAATAAAAAAATAAAAACATATATATATATATATATATATATATATATATATATATATATATATATTCGAGTTAGCTCGCGAGCTAATGAGATGAATATCTCTAGACTTGAATTCGACTCGAGTTCAACTTGGTCAGTCAGGTTGAACTCAATTCGAGCGCAATGTTGACCGAACTTGAGTCTAGTATGGGTTTGTGCTGCTCGCAAGCGATTTGATTCATTTGTAGTACTGCTTGAAAGCAAACAGCATTGTTCAGTGCGTACAAAAATTTTAATTAAATTTAAAACTAACCCTATATTTAAAGGCCTGGGAGGATACAATTCATTCCCTGCTTGGTAATACTACAAGCTACTTATCGCCGCACTCCTAGAAAGATAAGACGAACTCTTTGTTCTTAGGTAGTTCTTTTTATTATTTTTAAAGTTGGTAAAAATCTTTGGTGACTTAAAACTTGTTTAGAAAAGATAATAAAGGGATAATCCCTAAAATTATATCCCAGTCTAGGGATAAATTTAGAAAAAGAAAATGTTTCAAATAGTAATTCACGAGCTTAAAAAATGAAATAAAAGTAATCAATCTACCTGCTGTGTAACCAAAGAACAAAACGAGAAGATTTCGAGAGAGACAAATCCTATCAAACATCATCAATTTGGTAGGTTTAGTTATCAAGATTTGCCAAAAAAACAAAAAATCACGTTTTATTTTGCTTATATTATAAATATAATTTTTAATTATTTTTTATCTCACACATATCCCCTCGTAAAAGTTGAACAACATTTCACATAATTTTTTTTCCAAATAATTTACTACTACCATCATTCCAAACGAACCAGCTTCCCGACAAACATCCCCCTGTGTTTTCTCGACCAGACCTGGCCAAAGCATATGGATTTTAACTGTCCGGCCTCCGGTCCCCAATCTTTGTTGAGTTTTAATGATTGGTACGGCAGCCTTGGTGGATGTCCGCTGGAAATCCCAAGCTAATTCGATTTTCTTTGCTTTATATCTTTTTTACATTCTTTCAAAAAAAAAAAAAAAGGATCTTTAACACATATCAAATCAAGTCTAATCATTTTAGAAATTTTTATATTCTGTTTCTAAGCAGATTCTTGCAAACATTTTAGCAATTGCATTGTTTAGTATTTTGAATGTTTACTAGTAGATAATTTCACACTTTAATCGTTTCTTATACACCAAATCCTAATAAGTTATAACTAAAGTGATTTGTCATCGTAATTTCTGTTAAAGACTGAAGAATCAAATGCCTCCCTTCTAGTTATTTTTATCTTGCAAATTTGTTTCCACCTCAAATGTTTAATTTTAATTTATCCAAGATTTTCATAACACAAAGTAGTTATCTGGGTATTTCGTAGAGCATCAATTCTTTTTTTCTCTATTGTCTTATAAAGTTGTACAAAGTAAAAATTTTCTATAATTTGATTTCTAGCGACCTATCATGAAAATATAAAGAGTTGACATTTAAATTTACTTTTGATTGATATCCAAGGCAGTATATATAACTCAATGATGAATTATTGAACTACTACTTTGGGAAAGTACTCTGGCATAAGAAGAGCAATTAGCATAATTATACAAATCCCCCATCAATTAGGAAAGTACTTTGGATAGTGTATTATTTGAAATATTATTTGGAATAATTACTGTAGCACTTTTTATGATGTGATGTATGTGAGATAAAAAAGTGATTGGAAATATAAAAAGGTAGGTTGGGAAATGTGTCTATGATGCAAGCGAAATATTATTTGAGATAATTTGGGTATCCAAACACTCCCAATGTTATTTCCTTATGTTTAACCCTTCTTATTATTCAATTAGATCAATGTGCCCCTTAAAAATTTTTAATTTTTCCCAAGATAATAAACAAACCAAGTAATCCTACATTAAAAGTGATTTCGACATGCCACATGCCCTTTTTGCAAAGCACAAATTTTTTTTAAAAAAAACTGAATGAGATTAGTTATTTGTACATATTAGTTGTAAAAGATTTGCACAACAACACATATTTGCTTGCAAAATCATCAATTTTGTTGGGCACATATTTTATCTTGATTTTTCTTAATATGACAATACATGATAACGAGCACATCATTGATTTTTTTTTTTTAAAGCTTATTCTTCCTTTCTTCAGAGCTATACATCTCATGTGAAAAATGTTCAATTTTGATTTGTCTTTGTTGAGTTAATTGTACGTTTGAGTGTAATTCTGTAAATTTAAAAATGGGATCCATCTGATAACAAAATGTGGGGAACAAAATGACAAAGCAGGGTCTTTTGGAGGGGGAGTTTCGTAATTAATCCATTTATTAAATGGTAATAGAAAAACGCTATCGTTGTATGGGGGGATCTACCAGTATTATAATCAGTCTAATATTTTTGGACCCAACCCATGAAGGCCCTGCCTTTAACGGGCTGGGTAGACCGAGCGTGGCTGGTCTGGTGGTATCCAGTAACCACAATCCACTAAGGAGGGACAGGACGCTATAGTCTTTAGACAGGTAAGGAGGGACAATATAGTCAATTGACCATTGCTCCCGGAAAAGCCAATGAGCTTCTCTTCTGATCACATCCTGCAAGGCGAAGAACAAAAACAGAAAGAAAATCGGGTCCTTCGAGGGAAAAATAGGTTTATGAAAAAAAAATCTTTAAACGGCAGATTTCTGAAATCATAGCCGTCTTCTTTAATCCAATTCCCTCAAAGAACCCTGAATTTATTTCTTCATTTCCCAATTGCCAAGTGTTTGATAGAAAGCCATGGGAATTAGCGGCCCCGGTGATTTTCTTAGCATTCACCCAACAGAACTCAAGTTTCCATGTAAGTTTTTACTTGAATTTTCTCTTGTTTAAGATTCTTTGCTCTCTGGTATTTGTGTTTTGTCTCTTTTTTTTTGGGTTTTGATTTTATTTATTTTTTAGGCTTTTGGTGCTTTAGCTTTCGCTGGTTGCTTGATTGTTATGGTTCAACTAATGGGTTATTCTTGTTTTCTGGTTTTTGTTGATGCTACTCCTTGATGATTTTGTTGGCATGTATCGGAAAAAGTTGAATTGAGAAAGCAGAGTTCATGTTCTTTGCAACTCATCAACAGGACTGATCAATATATTGCATTCAAGGTACTTGTTAATCTGAGAATCGAATATAGCCTTGTGGTTTAGGGGCTTCGTTTTTGTGTTGGAACGAGGGTTGGATTTTCAACCATTCCTTTCCTTCTTCCTATTCTGTGAAAAAACAACGTATGTTTTGAATACGTGTTATGGACTAATTAGTTTTGATGTTGTCTTAAGGTTAAAACAACCAATCCCAGAAAGTACAGTGTTCGGCCGAATGCTGGTGTTATTCGGCCTGGTGCCATTAGCAATGTCACCGGTAAAGTTTATTTCATGGAAGTTATAGTTCCTGATAAGAGGTTTTATGGTTCTTCATATGTATTAGCCAAGTATTCTGGTTTTCAGCATATAATGCTTAGTTGGTGGGGAATATGTACCTTACAGGTTAACTTGTATTGCCAATTGCTTGTTTTCTTGTTGATTGTGCAGTTACAATGCAGGCGCATAAAGAGATGCCCCCTGATATGCAGTGCAAAGATAAGTTTCTAGTTCAGAGTGTTGTCATGCCTGAGGGTGCAAAGGAGTTAAATCAGCAGATGGTGGGTTCTTTCTTTTAGGGCAGATAACTTATGTAAAGAGTCTATTTGATCATATTTTATTCTATTTTCATATGATTTTGGGTTTGATGAGTGAGTTGATATATTGAAATGAACTGATTTTTGTGAATTTGATCCGTAGTTCGAGAAGGAGGACGGAAAGGTCATTGGGGAGTCCAAATTGAGGGTTGCTTATATTCCTGCCAATCCCCCTTCTCCAGTCCCTGAAGAACCTGAAGAAGATTCTTCTCCCATATCATCTATGGTTGATGATGAGGTTAAAAGTTCTGAGCATGTAAGTGTTCATTATTTCACATTTGTTGCCTTGCCTCCATTGATTTTTTAATCATGCCTTGTCCTACAAATATGCCAGGTAAGTAGGACTTTTGAGGAGTCAACAGGCGGAGCATCCTCTTCAGAGGTGAACAGACGTTTCTTTCTTTTGCATCCAACATCATAGGCAACATCTTTGCAGACCTTGTTTCGATTGAAAAATGAAAGCACATATCTTAAGGCGCTTCAGTCTGGTTTACATTTATCCATTTTAATTATGCTTTTGTTTTTGTGAAATTCGTTATTTTGGAGATAAGTTTGCAATCAAATATTTTGGCAAGAGAACTTCTGATTGAGTATACCTGTCATCTTAGTGTCCCAAAAAAAGTAGATTGTTTTTTAAGTTGGTTTCTGTATCTTGAGATGCTTTATTGTCAAAATTCTTTAGCAACTGAAAATTTTCTTTTACTGAGGCTGGACATGATGAACTACTGGGGGTGCCAATTAATTTGTACCATTTTGTTGTTCTGGATCAATTAAGTGTCTTGACTGAGTTTTTTTAAAGCATGTGCAATTGTCATCTGCCCTTTGTTAGTCATTTGTGCTATTTTCTTAACCCCTTCTGTGGGTGATAGTTGTTTAGCGTAACACTTTTTCTAATGCAGGATTGGCCTATGATATCAAAGTTGATGGAGGAGAAGACTTCTGCTACTCAACAGAATCAAAAGCTTTATCTTGAGCTGGTATGCTGAGAATGATCATGAATTGCTAAAACTGATGCTATATCACATGATGACTCATGTTTCGATAGTTTCCCTTTTCTTTTTTTCCCCCCTCCTTTTCACATCTTTATGGGGCTATCTTAATTTTTCCTTTTCGATTCATAATCTATTAACAGTACAGAGTATGAGCATAATTATGTAGGTTCATGCCCATTTTTGAGCTAAGTTGTTTGAGAATTGACTTCAAGATTGGGTGTATTGGTTAGGTTCATGATGTCTAGATCAGTAACGTCAAATTAATACTATGTTTGAGCTTGTGTTCAGTTAACAGGATGATGACATCATAGTTTTTTGCAGAAAGATTTTTTTTTTTTTTTAATATTTTAAATATGGGGAAACCAAAGCTCATGATCAGTTAACAGATGATGACATCATAGTTTTTTGTAGAAAGATTTTTTTTTTTTTTTTTAAATATGGGGAAACCAAAGCTCATGATTGTAACTACTCTGTACCTTTTCACCAGAGTTTTTTTTTTTTGAAGGACTTTTTTGTTCACCTTGAGCTCAAGTAGTCATCTAGGTTTCCTAAATCACAGAACCCTAACTCTTCGTGAAGGCTTCGCTCTTTTATATGTGATGAAATGGGAGGGCATTCCTACATTCTTTGTTACAGGAGAGGGGATGGTGTGGTGAAATGGGAGGTCACTTGGAATCACGAGAGAAGAGTTCATATTTAAAAATTCATACTGAAAACAATGAAGTCAGATAAATCACTGCAGGTTCTATGTTAAAAACTTGAAATGCTTTGATTGGAGGCTTATGTTGTAAATCTAAATATGCCTAATGTGGCAAAGCTTTCATGACGGATCTTTTCTAATATGCTTTTCTTTCAAAATTTTGAATCTCAGAACCAAGCTTTATTCATTTTAACAAGCAGAATATTATGATTGCCCGCTAATTATAGGGTTAATCTTTTGTTCTTGACTTGATGTGACAATTGTTTCCCTTTGTCTAATAAGGACATGAATATCCTGCTCCATTGTTGCTTGATAAAAGAACAGTAGTAGCATGCTTTTGGATGATGTATCGGTGACTAGCGGAATAGTTCAAGGCAATGTATGCCAATTGTTTTATACGTCACGATGTATGAGCTTAATTCGGTGCATTGAAGAGATAGCAATTACTACTTTCTATATTTATGATATGCTGTAATGTGGGTTTTTCATATTGGACAGGAAAAGACGAGGAAAGAAATTCTCAGGAATCAAGTTGGTCGTGTCTCCTTGTTCATCGTGTTACTCATTGGTCTAGTAGGTGTGCTAATTGGGTACTTTATCAGATGAAGCGAGTATTCCAGAGCAGGCAATTTGCATGGAAAGATGCTATTATTGTTAGTGCCATTTGATAATCCATTTCTTTTTGAACATCGAAATTTAGTTTATCATGTCTTCCTTTCAAAAATTTTGTAGACAAATACCATTGATCATTTTACATGCGAGGGACTGGTTTCTGTGGAATTTCAAAGGGACCTTGCCTTGCCTTTTTTTGGGTATTTGTTTTGTCAAGTTGAAGAAGGGGAAAGTAGCAGTCAAGATAGAGATGAATTGGGAGTTTATGGCTGCAGCGGAGTTTGATGACAGCCCGGTTGTGATTGGTGAATGTCAGCTGTGACTGCTTCAGTGCGTCGCCTGTAGAGGGCGATGCTTTGTTCTCTACAGAATTGTTAAGCTCTGTCCTGTGGCTCCTGGGTAAGTAACCTTGCCTGCAGAAAAGTACAAATGGCCCCGGGGGTCGGACGGGACGTCGAGAGGTCAGGAAAATTCATCGATAGTATGACACACCACAATTTATTTGAAAAAAAAATCACCGTACAACAATTTGTAAAATTCCAACTTTTTTCTGAGACTCTTTAGGAAAAAGGTGAACCAGAAACCTCACGATCACCACTACCGCTGGGAGATTAATTAATTTCTAAACTGGAACGTACTCCTAAAAAGTTGGAATGTGCGCTATAGTGAAACAGGTACTCTGCATTGAACTATAGATTTGTTATCTTGGAATCTGCTATCACTGAAATAGATTTGTTGTATTGAATTGACGTTCAAGTTTCCCTTGAAGAAAAAGATCCCTTAGTTACTCTGTTTTACTCTATCAAATAGCCAATTTTTTAGCTGAATTTAGTTAGAGTTGTGCAACATATGGTTTTCCCCCAACCGAAAAGAACAAGCAAAACACCTCATTTCCAATTAGATCTTCAACAACACCAATCAATTTATTCAGATCACATAAAATAAATACCAGAAAAACACTTGGAACAATTACGAAGCTTGGAGAAACTAGTTCGACGAACAACAAAATTAATCAAAGGTACCGCCTCCGAACCAGAAAAAAAAGGAAAATTTTAATTCCGAAACAGCATCTTAGATCTTCTTCTGGGACGGGTCCTGACCGAAATCATTGATCTTGTCCAGAGGGCAGCGCCTGCGGTTGGTCTCCTCCACTTGCTTGGCCATGGCCAATCCAGAACGGGCCAGTTCCCTCAGGTTGGGAACGTCGTAGTTTTGGGCAACATAGACTCCAAAAACACCTCCGAGCATGAGACTAAAAGTGGTACCAAAGAACCCCATTGATGTATTTACTTGTGTTGATTCTATCTAATCAAATATAAAACAATAGCACAAAAATTCCTCCCGGAAACGAAGTGGAAATGAGTAGATGGAATTTGATGATGAATCTTGGAACTACGTTTTACTAATATATAGTGAGTGGGGTCTGAAGGATGTTGGCTTATTCTCCAAGTATTTTTCCCTTCTACAACTCTGGTTTCTTTTGGATTACGCTTTTGGGGAGTTTATTTTTCTAATCTTGAGAAGAGAGCTTCGTTCCTCCTCCTCCAAGAGTCAAAGGTCAACGGCTTTCATTATTATATTATTTACAGAGTCAACATCAACACGAGTACATTTAAAGAGTAACATAAAATTATAAGGACCAATCTTTAAATATATATAGTATGAGAAAGATTAATCCAAGTTTTGTACTGATGATCATTGGCGGATGTGAGCCTCCAAGATCTTAGAAATTCTTCTAAATCCCTTTACATTGAAATTTTCATTCACATCCTTGTACAAATTAGACTTTGTGGCTCCCCCCCCAATCCCCAATAAAAGATTGCAGAAATCTTTTTAATCTCCTTAAGACGTTAAAAGTTTTTGCTCGTATTCTTGTAAATATTGGACTTTATACCCCAAACCTTTTACAATATTGTAAAGGGCCTCCCCCGCCTTGGTTCTGCTAGTGATGTGATTGGCTGAAATTTAAGTTAAATGTATCCTTGGGACCTTGTTCCATCTTTCATAGGCAGAAGGGAGTGCTTTGTCTGAAAGAGAGCCATATGTGGAGAGGGATGAAAATCTGCCTTAGTCAATTGTTTAGTACAAAGACTATTATTTACAATGTGCAAAAGATCTGCTACATGAAGTCTAGCACACAATCAATCTCGGAATTGGTTATCAAAAGAAAAAGAAGTTGTTTATCGAAAGAAAAAGAAGTTTGGTGGATCTAATGAGCCAATATTTAGTGTTTGCCCAAAGACTTGGAAGTTTATGCCTTGTGGGGACTCCAAAAGTGATACGAATAATAACACTGCTTAAGAACAAAGAGTAAGACGCTTTATTTATTCATAGCGATCGCTAAACAAGTCATATATAATTAAGAACAAACAAAGTACTGAAATTACAAGAAGTCACAATTAATTAGTATGTATGTAAGGTTTCAAAATATTGTTAAACGAGTCATCTTAATAATTAGATCTTGTTCTGAGGCCCGTCTGGACCAGCATCATCATCCATCTTCTTCTTGCTCTGCTGCTGCTGCTGCTGGGGCTTGCGGTAGGTCTGCTCTACATTCTTGGCCGTCAAGAACCCACAACTGGCCAGCTTCCTCAAGTTTGGGACGTCATAGTTCTGTGCAATATACACTCCAATTACACCCCCGGCCATGTACTTAAAACAGCTCCTGAAAAATCCCATGATGTCGACTCACCTTTTCCTTTTTCCCTTCACGTATGCTTTCAGATTAAGAGGAAAAGCAACAATATGTCTCCACTGCAATAGTAGGAAATCATTCAAATTAAAGAGATGGGATTTGCGATGATTATGAAGCCCTTTATGTTTTGATTTATATATAAAGTGTCAAAACTCTGAAGGGGGTTGTCTTGTTATCCAAGCCTTTCCTTCCCCTCCTCCAAGAGTCAACTCAACGGCCTTGCCTCCAAGAAATTTCATCAACAATTTTTAGATAATACCAACTACCCAAAAATGTTACAAAATGTTACTGGAGGTTTTGCTAAGCGTTCAATGCCAGTGCCATGCACGACGTGTCAAATTCTAATTCCGATTTTTCAGCTTTGTGAATTTGTCATAAGGGATAAAACTACTTTTACGTAGGGGTGGACAAAATTGCCCGTTAACCCGAAAATCCGTCATATCTGATCTCATATGATCAGAATCGAAAATTAGGATATTCGATCCGTATTATTTGATGAATTAAAAGAAAATCGGGTATCCGCTTAGATGTGGGGCTGGTTAGAGTGGGTTGATTAAAAATTCGCGAGTACCCGACCCGACCAGCATATTTTTTTTTATTTTTTTTTTATATATACTATAAAATAATATTTTTAGAGCTAAATAAGCAATTTTCATTGAACAAATTGTAATACAAATATGAGAGACTATAGTTTATTTATAAGATTTATTTGCAGAGATCATGATCTTATATTTTATAGAAAAGAGTTTAATTAATGTGGAATATATATTTAAAAAAGGTGCTATTTATTTCAAACTTTTATTGATTATGAATTCTTTTAAATTTTTTTTTTTTTGTATTCTCTTCACATGTTTGTTTCTTGGTGGGAGAATTTTTGAAAATTTTTTTATTAAATCCTAGATGAATGTGTAAAATGCAAAATTAAATTAGTATAAATCATTTTTTTAAACAAATAAAGGATAAGTGGGGGCAGAGCGGGTACCCGTTGATCCAACCCTATTTTAGCGGGTACCCTATAACAGAGTATCCACTGATATGCGGGACGGATAAGGATCAGAACATGGCTAACTCGCAAGATGTGGGTCGAATTAGCTAAATGGTGCACGGGTCGGATACCGGACCGTGCCCACCCCTACTTTTGTGGCATTTGATTGGTTGCTTTTATTGAATTTAGCGATGGATGAAAGGGTAAATCATAAATATATGACTTGAAATCTTAGAATAATTTATTGAATGTCATCCTTCGTGCAGAAGAAATAAGAAAAAACTAAGCAAAAAATAATGGGAAAATTTTTGTATAACTATGTAAAAAGAGGTTAATTGTAACTACAAAAGAAATGCATGCTAGTCTCCACCGTAATTAAATTACCAATAATTATCGTTTTGCTAAGATTTGGACGTCACATGATTGCGTGTGTTGTAATTTAATTACTTGGAACTACGAAATACGGCTGATCCATGGCAGTTGTTTAAGGAGCATTTCCCTAAATCCAATCCAAGAAGTGGGAAGAATTTCTCTAATCTTGTAGAATATTTCTTTTTGCCGCTTATCCACGGGCGGTAGTCCTACTTGAGCAGCTACCCAGTCCAAGTATTCATGCTGCGCCAACAAAAAGTTACAGAATTAATTAATTACAAAACATTAGATTTTGTTAACTTAATTAGAGAGACAAAAATAATTACTAGCTGAGATAATCCAAACTGTACCATATTAAGGTCAAGTGAATGAGTGTGGTGTTTTGGGATTCCCTTCTCCTCCAAAAGCCGGTAACATTGTTCAAGATCAGCTGACATATCTTCTTCTGATGGCAAGCTCACCTTACCAGATAAAACAGAAGCCACCCACTTGGCTTGTAAATCAATCATGACAAAATTGATTGCCTTATAATCACCAAAAGTGACAAAAATGCATGATTCAGTAATTAGATTAAGAGAGAGCAGTTTTAATGAAATTTGCTTGAAAAAAGAATTGCAGCTTAGGTGCCATCCCGTACGGTATTTAAGCAACAATGCATAAAAGAACTTACCACGCGAGGTATTCCAACAAAAGAAAGCCTAGGAGCAAGTTGTGGAGGGAAAACATGCTTGTACAACGGTCCAACGCGATTGTCATCATCATCAATAGTTATTACTCCATTTGTTTTCAAGAAAGGCAAATTATACTTGTACCTGTGTTAGTTACAATAATGAAAAAGGCTTCAGAAAAGTTTGATCCATCCCCTCTTATCATGAACCTATTAGTGTATATAAATGGAAGGTTAAGTGTCATCATTCCTAGGCAAACAGCATCTAATCAGTAGTTGATTATAGAGATGAAAAATGGAAATGTGTTGTGGTGAAATATTTTACCCAGTGCAGTGGAGAATGATATCTGCTGTGACCAGAGCTCCATCCTCAAAAGCTATTTCACCATTTTCATAGCAATTTGTGACCTATAACAAGCTTGAAAATGAAGTTGTATGCTAGAAATGACTTCAAGTAAAATCATGAGCTAATGAGAAAAAAAAAAAAACAATCATTTTGTGCTGCAACTCCAAATGTCGTGGGGTGGGGTGATACAAAATTACGTGCCATGGTTTTGTCACTTAGCAACAAAATTCAAATAAAAATAAATAAATGAAACCATATATACTTTTGAGTGCTGCCATAGGTTGTCATACATGTCCCATTTTTTGACTTCAATTTCTTGGGACCTGGAAGAGAGATGTACTTCTTTGGCTACCTCCACAATTTCTAGGGAGATATCATTGGCACTAGCTGCGCCTCCAATAATAACCACAACCTGTCTTTTTGAAAAATTAAATCAGTAGGATTAATAATGTATTTCTCTGTTATGCCTTCATAATTTACGAGTATTAATTAAGAGTACCGAATGAATACCTGATCTCTAAATGGCTCAGGAACTCGATAATTGTGGCAGTGAATTTGTTTCCCCTTCCAGTTATTGATTCCTTCATCAGGTAGAAATTATCAATGACAAAGCAATTGCTAGTAAATTATCAGTATTTAGTAGTAAAGTTGCTTACGCTTGCAGCCACCCCCCCCCCCCCCCCAAAAACCAAAACAAAAGAACAAAAAAATTAAAAAGAACTCTTCTGTTATAAATTTGCCTTTTGCAGCGTGACATTAATTAGTGGCTACTTGACGTTAAATACCAATTAGATCTTTTGATTCAATGTGTCAAGAGTATTGAAAAAATAGTACAATGCACTTCAATTTTATTGACGGTCTAGATGATTAATTAGTGATAATACCACGTTATATATTAGGGCCGCGCATGTAATGAAGCATATTTTCACATTTAAAAAACATAGACTAAGATATAATTACTGTCAATGGGAACTAGATTTAAGTAATTTACCCAAAGCCAAGGGCCTAACCATATATGCTATTTCCAACAAACATGCACCAAAATCCAAAGAGTAAAATAATACCCTCATAAAGAAATGGAGCTAGCTAGCTATTTGTGGAAATTGTTTAACTCGAGATCACCATTGGTTTTGGAAATTGTTTCTTGAAATCATCTTTAATTGAAATTAGAGAATGTCATATTGACGCACTAAACTCACAAACTGAAAATGCTCTAATGAATTTGAGATTCTTATAAAAATATGCTAGTGTATAGAAACTAAACATTTTGAACAAAAATACACATACAATAGACTATAGTGTAACTGACTTGAAAAGTTGAAGTTGGCCAAAATTAAAAAACTGCAAATGTTTTTTCCACCCAAGAATTCCAACTCCCAAGTAGTAGGCCTAGAATTCGAACACTTTGAAAGCCCTCTCCCGGTGGTTATGGAACTAATAAAAATATTCTTCAGATGAATTAATTTCTTGGACTTGCTAGCGCAAACCTGGAAGTTCTGCCACTCTCGGTTGGGTGTTATGTCCATTACAAACCACAACGGCTTCGAATGGCTCTTCTGAAATCAACCCACCATTTGATCTCGACTCAACCACCCACTGATCATCATTCTCCTGCTCAACTCGGACTACTTCTGTATTCAGCTGAATAAACTCGACCAGCCCGAAATCTTCTGCAAAATTATTCAAGAACTGCAGCACCTCTTCATGGCCAGGAAAATCCATTAGCACACCGTCTTTATTCTTGACAGTAAAGGGGTAATCCCAAAATCTCATAAGCGGTCTTGGGAGGTTTGTGTTGAGTGAATGGTATAGACTGCTGTGAACAATTTTTCTGCCAGGATCAAGGCCTAGAGGGTCGGTCTCGACTTCAGGATTGTACACCCACATCCCACCAATTCGGTCTGCTTTTTCATAGACCACCACTTGATGGCCTTCTGATTTCAGTTCGCGGGCCGTGGTTAGGCCGGCAACCCCGGCTCCGATCACTGCCACCTTCAGAGGTCGTGCCATGGTATAAAATACAATTGTGCAGACAAATTAATACCGAGGATGTGAACCTTGTTACGTAAGGCATAATGTTGATGTTTAGTATTTTTTATTTGAATTGTTCAACTAAATTAGCATTTCAGACTCGGAATTTTGCTGCCATGCACATGGACATAAAGCAAATGACAAAATAGACTTGTCAAAAAAACTTGTGAGTGCCCAAATTGACCTGTTCTTGACATTTTATTTTACTGTCACGATAATCACCAAAACAATAAAAAGTTAAGTCACTTTCTGGTTAATTTACCAATTAATCTTGTGTGTGTGTGTGTGTGTGGTGTGTGGGCTAATTTCCGGTCCAATTAATCTTTGTTTGGCTATGTGTGTATGAACATTAAAAGACAAGAAAAATTCCTTGACTATCACCAAATTAAGCAGCCTTATACATGTATCCTTTTACTTCAATATATTGTTGCAAAATTAAACAGCCTTATACATGAATCCTTTCACTTAAATATATTGTTACAAAATTAAACAGCTTTGCTCAAATCTCAAAACTAAAACTATCTGTGATTCTTATAATCACAATTAAATGCACACAAAGATGTAAAAGCAAATTCAATTTGCAGTCTTGGAGATGACTTCAGATTTCCTTCAGAGTCTGCACAACAATCATATTTAACAGTATTACTAGATGACAGTAGCATATATTTATATATGTGCATTAGTCCGATTAATCTCTAGTTAAATAAAAAAGAAACTTCCAAATTAAACCTTGAGCCTTGACAACATCTAAAACAAACGAGATCAAGACAAATTAAGCATGCATTAATATACCTGAAAGAAACAAATATGAATATTTCTAAATGATCAAAAACCTATACATCTACTCCCAAAAGACAAAATAAAAGGGGAAAAAAACCATATCAATAAATTATAGACACCACCACGAAGGAATGCACTTATAAATTATCTTGGGAATCCGATCCTGGGGGGGTCTTCTGGATCGGGGGCTTGCGGTAGGTCTCCTCCATATGCTTGGCCACGGCTATGCCAGTGCTGGCTAGTCTCTGGATGTTTGGTATATCGTAAGTTTGTGCAATATACACCCCAAAAACGGTGCCCAATATGAATTTGAACATGCCCATCTTCTTGCTTGAAATTCGGAGTGATGGGATATTGGGAATTTGGTTGTGTATTTGACCTAAAGGGATGACGAATTGAATACGAAATCTTGTGGAGCATATGCTTTTAATTTGTGGGATTATATGATTGTAATCATGTCGTGGTGTCCAAGAATTCAATTGCTTGAAGGATATAAGTTTTGAACTCCTTTCCAGTTGGGCTGCATTGTTTCCCCTTGTCCAAGGGTCAACCTTCCTACGTCTAACTTGACCAGCAAAACTTTGAACTAGTACTACAATTTACTGATTAAAAAATAGTAGCATGTATAGAATCACTAGCTAGTTTTTTGACATCGACTGAGTTGCCATGTCTTTTTTTTTGGGGGGGGGGGGGGGGGTAGATTTCGGATTTATATAACCAACAAGGTGTGCATATGCATCAAGGTGTTTTCTCTCAAGTATATATAATAATAAATTTATTAGTAATTAGGCACTAGAAACAGTAATCACCCATTAGGTAAGACATTTGGTTTGAATAAGAAATTTATTACGTTAGGCAATCGTTGATTTTGCATAATAACAGTTTTACCATTCTTGATTTTGCCAATTGGCAGTGACCTTTGAAATTGTCGGTGGCATCACCGTGAAAAGGGACCAAATTGGCCTAAGCATAAAAGTTAGAGGATGGTATTGTCCTATTTTACTGCATGAGAATCAAGTTAATTTGAATCAGTTAAAAAAAAAAAGGGTTGGAGGATCATGCATTTGGATCATTTGCTCAGGAAAATAAAATTTCCGCCATAGATTTCCACATTTTGTTGTTGACAGAACAAACAAAAATCACCATCAGCTTTAAATCTTTGACTGGTGTTCTTCTTTAAGGGCTGTAGCCTTTCTTTCTTTCCAATTCTCCATATGCAACCGGAGAGATCCTAGCAAACTTGCCAATGCTCATGAATAATACTTTTAGTTGCTTGTCCATATGTGGTAGTCCTGCTTGAGCTGCTTGTCCATATCATATGTAGTGTTTTCACTTTTACACCTTATTTGCACCCCCACAAATTTTTTTTTTATTTTTAAAAACTTATTTGTTTGCCCTTTCCATCCCTATAATTTTATAAAGTTAATTATGTTAGACCTTTTAAAGCATTTGAATATTTATTTATGTTTCCTCCTTTAAATTTCTAAAATTCTGTCTTTATATATACAAATGCTATATAGTGAAGATTCACTTTATAGAAAAAAAATTTCAACATTTTTTTAGTTTAAATACAACTATAATAATGTTAATTGTAAATCTACAGCAACAATTTAAATATACGGGTATAAAATCATCCATAATGAAGATTTAAGTCAACTACAAATCTATATATTGATAAAAACTAGTTCCGCCACTGGTCGCACCTCTCCATGTTTCCCCTTTTCACTTTAAGTCTCTTCCGAATGTTTCCTTGTTTTTCCTTTGCCCGTTTCACTCTATAGTATATGTTGCCATGATTTGTAGTAATGACTAATAACTCTTACATACGAACTGATCACTAAACTTTTTTTCAAAATCTCATTATGCTATTTGTCTATTAAGTAAATTTCTAGAAGTAATCAATTGATCCATTCTTTTACTTGCTAGATTGAAAGGACACGGGATTTCACCGCAAGGGAGCCACGTACTGCATCTGCTAGGGCATGTTTATCCTTTTGCACATCAAAAATTGTATACTGGGCATTTTGGCCAAAGGAGTTAAAGGGAAGAAAAATGCATTTCTAATCAAATTCTGCCATTCACCATAAAGCAATCTTTTATTCTTTCCCCTATTCCAATATGTCAACTTTTCCAAATATCACCAGGGATAAGGCGGGAGGAATTGCAAGTAAGAGGTCCTAAATTCAAGACTTTTCACTTACATAAAAATAAATAAATAAATGCAAGTGCGTGCATTTAGATGTGCATTTAGATATTCAGATAGTGAATTATGTGTACTAAGGAATAACATTAGGACATTCCTCGGAAAAATCCTGCAAATTTTTATAATCATTATTAGAACGAACAATGTAAAGAATAATTCAAGCATGATATCCTGCTAAGCCTTATCAAATATTTAGTTATTCCAACTTTCAACATCTTGCTCCCTAAATTTAATCCACGAAGCTCCACAAATGAACTCAAAAAACTTGTGATAAATCTCCAATAGCTCAGTGTCCACAGGAAATCCGACTTGAGCAGCTACCCAGTTTAAGTATTCAAACTGCAAAGGTTTCATTGCCAAATGGATATGGTCATTAAGTATTCAAACACCTGCATCGTAGTAAATCTAGTGGAACTAACAAACACCCATGAATAATCTCTGGAACTTTGATTACCGGATCAAGTGGAAGCCTATGAGTATGGTGCTTGGGGATCCTGTTCTCCTCCATAAGCCGGTAATGTTGTTCAACATCATGCAACATTTCTTCTTTTGGTGGCAAAATCACCTTCCCTGATAAAACAGATGCAACCCACTTGGCTTGTACTTCGATCATAAAAAATATGACAGCCTGTTAATGCACAATATCATCAACTGTCGGGATTAAATTGTTGCTTGCTTGTTTGAAACTGTCAACCAACATCTTACCGTGCAAGTTTTCCTGTATGACTATTATACAAGTTTTTCAATGCAAAGTTTATTTTGCACAACGTGGTATACTTAGGTACCGTTTGAATTAACCTTGGAAAAACGTATGCAAGATAAATATGCCAGCTGCAAAGTCTCATAAACTGACCCTATAAGGTAGTCCAACAAAAGAGAGCCCTGGAGCAAGTTCTGGAGGAAACACGTGCTTGTACAATGGTCCAACACGGTTGTCATCAATAGTTACAGTTCCATTCGTCCTCAAGAAATTAAAATCATACTTATACCTGTAAAATGTCAAGTTCAGCAAAGACGATAAAGGGCTTAGAATTAGCAGGCAACATTTGAGAGAGAATTTTAAGAAGAAGAGCAAACTCTGACATGCAATGCATTCAGTTAACAAAATGAGGAGGTAATTACCCGGTACAATGCAGAATGATATCTGCAGCAACAGAAGTTCCATCCTGGAAGGCTACTAGACCATTTTCATAGCAATACTCGATCTATGAGAAGTTTCAATTGTTAAATTTCTTTAGTCCACAAATGTAGGTTTTTCATACTGTGACTCCAGCATGTTCAGTACTCAATGGAATGCAGGATTACATACTTTTAAATGCTGCCACAAATTGTTGAACATCTCCAACTTTGAAACTTTGATCTCTGGAGATCTTGAACAAAGATGAACTTCTTTGGCTACCTTGGTGATTTCTTGACCAATATCCATGGCACTAGGTCCAGCACCAATAACAATTACAACCTGTATTTTTCACCAAGTTGGACAATGTAGATTTTTGCATATAATCTTACCACATAATTTCCAATCAAGTACAATATTGCAAACAAGTACCTGATCTCGGAATGGTTCAGGAACTCGATAGTTGTGGCTGTGAATTTGTTTACCAGGCCAACTTTTGATTCCTTGAAAGAACCAGAAAGTAAAATTAGCATTCAGTACAAAACTCTGATAAAGTAATTTTACCTTTTCCTCTTTTTGTTGGTAACAAAGGATTCATCCTGATTAATCAACTACCATCAAGTACAAAAACCACACAGCAGGAATTGCACGAGTAAACATGAGGAGCAAACTGCCAACAAATCTAAGATTTGTTCAGTAGGAAATGTATTTGAATTTTATAAAACTAAAATAGTTATTCTTTGCAGTCACTCCCTAAGGTTAGGTCAAGGTATCTGTTTGTCTCAGTTGAGTTTCGATGTAGGTAAAATTCATTTTTTTCCCTTGAACTCGTGAATCTAATTTTAATGTCATCATATTTCTATTACATTAATTTGCCTCATGAACTCCTGATTGTTTTGTGGGCCAAAATATAGAAATCTTGCTAGAAAAAACACATAAGGGCACGTTCTGAAGACTAAAGTCCATCTCACTCTTATCAAAGATCATCTTACATACAGAGCTAATGGATGTATCTTGCTCTCAATAGCTTACCTATGTGCTCCTACCCCTGATCTCAAGGGCAAGTTATACATGGTTGCCTTGAATATTTGTTGCAACCTCTTTCTTGGGAAGTTTCGCTGCAAAAAAAAGCTTGTGCATAGGTAGGTCCAGCTCAAACTGTAAAGAGAGTGCAACTAGCTATCAGTTCATCATAACCTACTTAGTAACATGACTAAATAGGGTACCTTAATCTTTCTTTGAAAACATATGATGATTGATGGGTGATATTTTTCAATATAGACCATAGTGTTGACTCCTGATAGCTTAGCATAACAGTTGTCTTCAAGTTTTTTCCCATCTTGACCATATTGCTGTCTTCGCCTCTGCAGATGGTATATAGCACGGGCAACTGTTCCCAAGTACTTTATTGAATACCATCTTCAAACTTAGTTTTAATTTCCGAGGATCCAAATGTAGCTAGCTAGTACATTAATAGGTTTAGGACTGCGGCCGGCGGATAATCACAAGATTAGGCATGATATATAGGGGAAGTTTCTTTCATACAGGATTAAAGGTTCAACAGAAATTAGACTAATTACTAACCAATACAAAGTCCACCGCACTAAACTTATACAGTTAAACAATTAACTTAGGCAAATGAAAATTTTCAAGAACTTACCTGGGAGGTCTGCTACTTTTGGTATGGTGTAATGACCATTACAAACCACGACTGCTTCGAATATCTCTTCTGATGAGCTCAATTCATCACATGTTCTCCTTCTCGACTCAACAACCCACTGATCATTTTGTTGCTCAACTCGAACTACTTCGGTATTGAATCGGATAAAGTCAAGGAGTCCAAAATCTTGAACAAAATTGTTCAAGAATTGCAGCACCTCTTGATGGCCAGGAAATGTCCTTAGCTCGCCATTCTTCCTGATGGTAAAAGGGTAGTCTGAAAATCCCATGAGACGTCTAGGAAGATTGGTCTCAAGTGAATAGTAGAGACTGCTGTGAACTATTTCTCTCTTGGGATCAAGGCTCAGAGGATCGGACTCGACTTGAGGACTGTACACCCAAGTCCCACCAATTTGGTTTGATTTCTCGTAGACCACCACCTGTTGCCCTTCTCTTTGGAGCTCACGGGCGGTGACGAGACCGGAAACTCCGGCTCCGACGACTGCAACTTTGAGAGATCGTGCCATGGTTTAGGTGAGCGAGTGAAGCTAGCAGAGGCAGAGTAAGGCAACTTGCTCGAAGGATCGAAGTTTTGATCCCATCATTTATACTAGTTCGATTATTTTGTTTATTAATTTATTTTTTGGGTGGAAAAAGCCAGTAAAAGTCGCCTTTGCACGTGCCAAATGTTGACTGAGATCAGGTGGAGTCCTATGACCGTTCCAAGTGAATTTTGTTTTGTCCTACCAAGTGAAAATAAAACAGTGGAGTTTTTTTTTATGACTAATGTAAAGGTCTATGTTGAATATTTTTTTCAAATGTTTTAATTTGAGTTGTATTATAAACATATTTTTTTAATCAATTTTTTATATCCTGAATTAACTTTTTTTTTAATTTTACATGCATTATATCATAAAAAGTTGTATAATGATGCAGTATTATTTCAAATAATTTATCCAAATAATTATCTGTATTACATTGCAAATAAATATGAGTGCTTGGTCAAATTTTGCTGATCGAATTTCATTTCATCATTTAGTATGTACTTTACGATAACTAGGTTCATTTCATCGAATTCTCTTGTCTCGCGCCCACTTCTTGGATCCCATCCATTTTTTAATAAAAAAAATTAATAAAAAACATGTTAATATGCCAAACAGATCAAACCATGAGACTTGTTAACTTCATCTCTAGAGAATTTCCGAGTGTTAAAGTCAGTAGAACAATTCAATGTACCAATTATGGTTCCAAAATCCATCACGAGGCTGTGCAATCGTACACGTTAATACGTTTGGATAGATTATTAATTGAAATATTATTTAAAATAATTACTACAGTACTTTTTATGATATGATTTACTTGCGATAAAAAATAATTAAAAAATATATTTATGGTACAAGTAAAATAATATTAAAAAAATTATGGTATCCAAACACTAATTTTATTTGGTAGGTACTTCACGAAAACTAGGAATTAATATCCTAATATCAGAAGAAAGTTGGTTTGGATGATAAAATGAGAGGGATTGTAAGTAAGGGATTGTTGGTTCAAGAACCCCACTCACTAAAAAATTTCTTAATGTGCCAACAAATCGAACCATGAGATGTGTTTAACTTCATTTGTAGAAGAAAATTCCGAGCGGGACAGTAGGTAGAACAATTCAATGTAGCGATTATGGTTTCAAAGGCTGCGCGATCGCTTAAGATGTCGTGGGCAATTTGTTTTAGATAATTTAGATGGAGACGGGACATTGAAACTCTAACACAGTTTAGTTTGTTCTGAGACTGGGTGAAGGATTAACGGGGATCAAGAAATTTAGATAAATTACACATGATTCCGTGTAGTTTCATTTCATCATTTTCACATGACTTTAATGTTTTAAAATATTCAATTCACCCTCTATGATTTTATGTAAAGTGAAAACTCAACGAAAAATAGTTTTTGTAATGTCATTAGTTGAAATACTAGTATTGCTCTCACTTAGGAACTAAATCAAATAACTATCTAACCACTACATATAAAATTACATAGAAGAATAATGTGGATAAATTTAAATATTATCGGGGTAAAATGGATATTATGAAAAATTATAGGGGATTAAATGGGTATTATAATTCCATCACATGCATTTTTAGAGTGACTCTAGCTTAATTGATGCCACTAGTGGTGCATTCCGTTTATATTTTTCACTTCACATAAAACAACATAGGGGTTATATAGTTATTTTAAAACCTTATGAGGGGTGCTGTGACACTATACAAAAATAAAGGAGTTTATATGCAATTGACCCTAAAATAAATTACTTATTACACTCTTGTGATTTTATATAAAGTCGAATGATTTTTCTAAAATTTTAAAATAGCCACATAATCCCTTTGTGATTTTATATAAAGTGGAAAATGAACGAAATACACAATCAGTTATAACATTTAGACCAAACATGTTTCAAAAGCACGTGTGATAAAATTTTAATATCCATATAACCTCCTTATAATTTATATAAATATTCACTTTATCCCTTGTGATTTTTTTCATTTATCCACGTAATCTTCCCGTACTTTTATAAAAGGTGGTTAAGCCGTCGATTGATATAATATTTAAGAAAGGGCACTATTGATATTTCAACTAATGGCATTATATAGGTTATATTTCGTCAAAATTTCACTTTATATAAAACCATAGAGGGCGAAGTGGATATTTTGAAATGTTAGAGGATCATATTACAATAGTTTCAATTGATAGGTGCCGAACCTGTACAATAATAAATACCTGCTCAAACAAAATATAATTTTTGTAAACAGTGATAAGCAGGATCGAATCCACAGGGATTGGGGATATTAGTCTCTTTTAAAGTTCAAATTAACAACGGGGGATTTTAGGAAAATTAATAATGAGCTATACTAATCAAATATTACAATTAAATAAAAATTAAATAGCAAATTATAGAAACTCAAATAGTATTGGACAGCTCTAGTCAAGAAGCAACTTCGGAAATGGTTCTTCTAATTGATCATCGATGCAAGAATATTTCACATACAAACTGATAAACAAGTTATAATTGTCAAACAAAAGATGACAATCAATTCCTTCGTAATTATCGATAATTAAGGTACGACCGTTAATTATTACCCTAATTGCAAAATAATTCTAAGTACGACCATAGAATTAAATTTCACAATTGCCTTAAGATTTAGGGAAACCCTGTTCTAACCAGACAACACGCTACGAGGGTTGTCTACAAATTAGCCCGTATATTTCCCTGATATAATCTTGATTATGCCAGTTACCACTAATTTAGAACAATCAAACAATTACGGATTTAATTATTCTAATTGGCTCAGGTTATTGAATTAATCTAGCATCCGGGCCCAGGACAATTGAATAATACAATAACCATAAGAAAATAAAGCAGAAAATATACGGATACCAGAAAATAATAGGAAAGCTAAAATCGATTAGATCTCACAATTTAAATCGAACCAAATCCTCCATTGTTCTTGACTAGAAAAAGGGATTTAGTTCATCCCTATTGAGGAGAACCCACGCCGAATTGTAACAATACTTGTGGCGTACATTGTCGAACAAAAGAAACGCATGAAAAAGGAAAAGAAAGAAAACTAAACTGTTTCTAAACATTCCTCATGCCCTCGTGCGGTCCCCTCCGAAGTCTTTAAAAGAAGTGTACCAAAGGTCTCTAAGCATTCACTCATGCTCCACTCGTGGTCCCCTCGCAATTGAGAGTCCAAGTACAAGAAGAGAGCCTCTGCCAATTCCATTTTTTTCGTTTCCTCTTCATAAGAGGACTTCAAGTTAGCAAGAGGGAAATGGAAGTCCGTTTCTTCTCAGCACTGCGGGCCAGGTTTGTGAAGTTTTTAGAAGTCTTCTATTTTTTCAGAGAGTCCCTCTTTTTTTGTAGGTTTCTACTCCATTTCCTGAAATTAAATCCAAATATCAAATATAAGTAAATATTAATAATTAAAACAATATTTGGCAAGGACAAAGGGGGAAATTAACAATAAAATTACTAACAATTAACACCCTATCAATTCCCCCCACACCTGAATCATGCTTGCCCTCAAGCATGAGAACAACAATTGAACACCAAAATTTGACAATGACTATTGCTCCAACTACCGTATTGCCAAGATACCCAGAAAAACATATATCAAGCATCACAAGTTAAGATCCAAGAAAAATCACCCTGGTTAGCTTCACAACCACCAACTCCTCCAATTTAAAGCAAACTAATCTAAGAAAAAAGGAATGGTTGCTCACATTTATCAGCAAATGGTCCAACTATTAACCAAAATCTCGAAATCAAGATCACAAACCGGCAAGCTGACTTATTCACATACTAACACAATCTTTACTTTACTTTTTTTTTTCTTTTTGTTTTTATTTTTTTTTGAGTAACAAAAGACTTAGTATATAGCCCTTAGAGCCTTTTGACGCGGACTCCAACATTTGTCAGATGAAAGAGTCCGGTTACTCAGCCGCTATCACTAGATGACCACGTACTCATAGAAATCACTACCTTTTGACGCGAGAATCGACACTTTAGATGAAAATCCCCGGTTATTCAGTAGTAACCACTAGCGGAGCACAGTCAACTCTTGTTTACAATCATATAGCACAATATCTAAAAATAACACAAGAATAACAGCAGCCAACCTCAAATTTTCAAACATGAAGAACTAAAATTAATAACTGGATCAATTCACATGAAAAATGCCAACAATTATTCCCTGTGCCTAGTAAAGTTAACAAAAAATTGGAAAAGTTAAGCAATTATTAATATTCACCAAAGAGATGTTCCTGAATTCAACCATATTAACTTGATACCCTTTTATTACTAAAACTTGGCAATATCAGAATTAGAGACAACAACCCCAGATCAAAACTTGGTATTCATATAA
The DNA here is from genome assembly GCF_036785885.1 of Coffea arabica. Classification (NCBI taxonomy): domain Eukaryota; kingdom Viridiplantae; phylum Streptophyta; class Magnoliopsida; order Gentianales; family Rubiaceae; genus Coffea; species Coffea arabica. Next base: position 22,130,487 of record NC_092313.1, read on the forward strand.
GAACTAACCACTAGAAAAAAGAAAAGAAAATAAACGAAAAAGGAGATAAATATCAAACTAAAAACAAATGAAAAACCTCTAGAACCTAGAAACTAAAAATACTAGCACCACTAAGATCCCCCCCACACCTAATTCACACATTGCCCCCAATGTGATAATCTAACAGCAAAAGGAAGGAGAAGGGCAACGATACTTCCTGAAATCACGGGGACCATGGCGGGGCCACAGCAGTGGGTGAGGCGGGAAATGGTTGAGTTGGGTTGGGGTAGGCTGAGATCGAGAGGTTTCGGACCTAGAAGAGGACTTTGATCTCACCATTGTTTCTAACAGGTAACCCAATCAACAGAAACAAAATTGCCAACAAATAGAGGAACAAGTAAATGCAGATAAGTAAAAATCAATATCCTCTAGTGAAGTCAACAATCAACCCAATAAGCACAGGTATCTCTCAATTCAAAAGGGTAATACACAATAAATGGCCCACCAAATTAGCAATGTAAAACCCTGAGCAATTTACTCCCAACAATTCAATCAATACCAGAAAATCGCCACAAACAATGTAACAGTTAAACTCCACGGGCAATGGATGTCCAACCAATTTCACTCGAACAAACTAGGAGCAGTGCGATTGACTAAACAAAGCAACAAATTTCAGCAATTGGACACAAATCCACCCAAAATCTCAACAACTATCTCCAATTGGACAGTCAACTACACAACTCAACTTACTAAAATTAGCAAATGAATCAAGAAATTGACAACTCCAGTAGCAGTAATTTAGAAGTTGGACAAGAACAACTCAACCACAAATGCTCAGTAGTCAATTAGGCAACCAATAACACAAGAGTAACAAATAGTATGTAAACTACCCTCACCAGTACCACTGGTGTATGCACAGGGAAAAAATTAAATCAAATGGCCAACCCACTGCACCTGATAAAGCCGAACACACCAAATAACACAAAAAATGAGCAGAAATCAAAACGAGAAGCAATTGGCAACTAACTCCCAAATCAACCCCAAATAATGCACCAATTTTACTTAACGGGACTAGGGACAGTGCTAGTGTGCTAATAAATCAACAAATGTCTCCAATTTAGGAAACCAACGAGTCAACTCAACAGCACTGAGGAAGCGCACAACGGCTACTGAAATGTCTCACAGAGCAAATAAACCACAGAGCCGTCAATGGAGCCCAAAAATTGACACTAAGAATGCAGTAGACTAAAGGGCAACTTGGCAATAGAAGGACTCAGAGATACCTGCCCACTGCCCAACGGTGTCGTTGGTGGCAGTGGGTGACGGAAGCGGCAACGGCGGGGGCAGTCCATGGGTATGCGCGGTCGCGGTTAGGAGAGGGGGCGTCGACTGCCACTGGCGGGAGAGCTAGCTGGAGAGGCGGGCGTCGACTGCCACTAGCGCGCGAGCTCAGGAGGAGCTATGCGCGATGGAAAAGGAGCCGCGGCGCTCACTGTTGGCTGCACTTGCGGGGGTGTGCGCTGGGGAGATGGCGTCGACGGAAAGTGGAGCGATTTGAGGTGGAGGTGGATAGTGAGGTGGAGAGCGAGAGTAAAAAGTGAGTTGGGGCGAAGGTGAGAGAGAAGGAGAGCTGGGGCGGCGGCGTGCGAGGTTGGTGGTGGCGGCAATGGAGGAAACAAAAGAAAAGGGAAGCAGGGCAACGGGGAAGAAGTAAGAAAGAAAAGAAGAAGTAAGAAAGAAAGAAAAAAGAAAAGAGAAAAAAGAAAAGAAAAGAAAAAGATAGTTTTTGGTTCTTTATTTTTCAAAAAAAAAATGTTTTTTTTCCTCATTTTTCTGAATTTATATTTCAAGATTTGAATTTTTGAAGAGAAAACAAAAAGGAAAATAATTAAAAAATTTTTTTTTGATTTTTTTAAAAATTATTTCATTTGTTTTTGGGTTGTCAAACACTGCGTGGGCACGCCAAGATTGCACTTCCTGCCAACGTCGCGAGATGTTGAGATTTGACCAACATGGGCTGTGGAGTGTGGGCAGGCGACGCGAGGAGGATAGGAGATCTGGGGTGGCGGCATCGTGCGAAAAAAAAGAAGGAAAGGAGGAAACAGGGGAAACAGCGGAGAAGAAGAAGAAAAGAAAAAGGAAGAAAGGAAAGAAAGAGAGAAAGAAAGAAAAAGAAGAAAGAAAGAAAGAAAAAGAAAAGAGAAAAAGAAAAAAATAGTGTTTTTTTTTTAGGGTTTAAAAAGAAAATAATTCTTCCTTTTTTTGCAATAATAACAAAAAAAAAAAAAATATATATATATATATATATATATTTTTTTTTTGAATTCATTTTAGGGTTGTTAAACACCGCGTGAGCATGTCAAGATTATAAAACGTCCACTGACCTTAGGAGACACAAACACCGCGTAAGCACGTCAAGATTGATAAACGTCCACTGATCTCAGGAGACACAAATACCGCGTGGGCACCCCAAGATTGGTAAACGTCCACTGATCTCAGGAGATACAAACACCGCGTGGGCACGCCAAGATCGCATTTCCTGGTCACAGTGAAGGAAAATATTAGGATCGACTACCACCCAACTGAGAAACGACAAAATGAAAGTAATGAACAACGAAAATCAATAAAATCAATATTTGGGTTGCCTCCTAAAAGAGCGCTTTTGTTTAATGTCTTTGGCTAGACATTGTCATGTTTATTCAGGGAGGCTAAAATCTTGTGATTCGTCTTAATGCTTCATCCTCTATATAGTCCGGATAGCCCTCGTAAATAGAGAAATTCTTGGGCACACGAGCTACGGGCTTCCATGAACTAGTAAATGACGCCAACCAAGTCAACGATAATTTGCATTCTCCATTCACTCCTCCTTCACGTGTATTTGTTGGTCCAAAATATCTTGCCATCGCCACTTTTAATTTATTTCTGTAATGAAATTCAAAATTTTCTGGTATAATAAAGCCAATTTCATTAACAGGAATTGAAAAATAAGAGTCAAGAGAATATTGATTAAAGAATGGAGGAGATGTCACCGCATTTGGAAATTGTTCACTGGATTCATTCACTTAAACGAGTTGATACTGGGGTCTCATTTCTTGCACTTCAACTTCCTTTTCAACTGCATTTTTAGATCTGTTTTCTTGAAACTCTTGCAATTTCATGTCATTTGTCCGGATAAATATATCCTCATCTTTTTTAACGTCGACGATGGTCTGTGAGGGCAATTTTTCATAATTTGAAGAATTCAATTTGCTCAGTATAGACGCCAATTCACGCCTTTCATCTTCCATCTCTTTTTGAATTTGATCTTGACTCTTATTCTCCAAAACCGTAGGTCCTATAATTTCTTTTCCACTTTTGAGGGTCATGGCACTCACGTTCTTTGGGTTAACTTCAGGCTGAGATGAAAGTCTTCCTTGGACTTGGGATTCTAGGCGGTTAATTGCTATCACCATCTGACTTACCTGACTCTGCATTACTTGCACCTGTCCCAGTTAATTCCTCATACTTTGTATGTCAGAATCCGTCTTTTGTTGATTAGCAATTAACTGCTTTATCATTTCTTCTAGAGACGGACTTGGCATGGATGATGGTTATTGAGACTCTTGTTGTTGAAAATCCATTGGCCTGGTCGCATAATTAAAATTTGAATCATCCCACCATCCTTGATCATACCCATTTGAATAAGGGTCATACCACGTTTGATATTGAGGTGAAAAATCTCCAAAAGTATCGATTGGAGCACTTAGGTCATCTTGAAATGTATGGTATATGTCAGTTGAACGATCTGAAGCAAAATAACTTTCACAATTTGCAACAACCAACTGATCATTAGAAAAAACACGAGTCTCATAACCCCATTCAGGAATAAAGTCCAGTCTATCATCAAAATACGGAATGTTAGCAGCCATAAACTATATAAAAAAAAATAAGAGAAAAATAAATAAAAAAAATGAAAACAAGATGAACTAAAAAAGAAACAAATTAATTAGGCACCAGTCCCCGGCAACGGCGCTAAAAATTGACAGGTGCCGAACCTGTGCAATAATAAATACCTGCTCAAACAAAATATAATTTCTGTAAACAGTGGTAAGCAGGATCGAATCCACAGGGACTGGGGATATTAGTCTCTTTTAAAGTTCAAATTAACAACGGGGGATTTTAGAAAAATTAATAATGAGCTATACTAATCAAATATTACAATTAAATAAAAATTAAATAGCAAACTATAGAAACTCAAATAGTATTGGACAGCTCTAGTCAAGAAGCAACTTCGGAAATGGTTCTTCTAATTGATCATCGATGCAAGACTATTTCACATACAAACTGATAAACAAGTTATAATTGTCAAACAGACGATGACAATTAATTCCTCCGTAATTATCGATAGTTAAGGTACGACCGTTAACTATTACCCTAATTATAAAATAATTTTAGGTACGACCATAGAATTAAATTTCACAATTGCCTTAAGATTTAGAGAAACCCTGTTCTAACCAAACAACATGCTACGAGGGTTGTCTACAAATTAGCTCGTACATTTCCCTGATATAATCTTGATTATGCCAGTTACCACTAATTTAGAACAATCAAATAATTACGGATTTAATTATTCTAATTGGCCCAAGTTATTGAATTAATCTAGCATCCGGGCCCAGGACAATTGAATAATATAATAACCATAAGAAAATAAAGCAGAAAATATACGGATACCAGAAAATAATAGGAAAGCTAAAATCGATTAGATCTCACAATTTAAGTCGAACCAAATCCTCCATTATTTTTTACTAGAAAAAGGGATTTAGTTCATCCCTATCGAGGAGAACCCACGCCGAATTGTAACAATACTTGTGGCGTACATTGTCGAACAAAAGAAACGCATGAACAAGGAAAAGAAAGAAAACTAAACTGTCTCTAAACAATCCTCATGCCCTCGTGCGGTCCCCTCCGAAGTCTTTAAAAGAAGTGTACCAAAGGTCTCTAAGCATTCGCTCATGCTCCCCTCGTGGTCCCCCCCGGGGCGCAATTGAGAGTCCAAGTACAAGAAGAGAGCCTCTGCCAATTCCATTTTTTTCGTTTCCTCTTCATAAGAGGACTTCCAGTCAGCAAGAGGGAAATGGAAGTCCGTTTCTTCTCAGCACTGCAGGCCAGGTTTGTGAAGTTTTTAGAAGTCTTCCATTTTTTCAGAGAGTCCCTCTTTTTTTTGTAGCTTTCTGTTCCATTCCCTGAAATTAAATCCAAATATCAAATATAAGTAAATATTAATAATTAAAACAATATTTGACAAGGACAAAGGAAAAAATTAACAATAAAATTATTAACAATTAACACCCTATCATCAATCATAGAGGATTATATGTAATTTACCCTGAGAATTTCACTCCTTTGGCTATACGACAATGAGGAAAGAAATTGAATCAGGAGAGAACAGCGAAATTTCCTTGCAGCTACTCAAGATTTGGTGACAAATTTCTCTCTGAACCAATTACATTTTCAATTATCAAAAAATCTGTGAAGAAAAAGGGTGAGAAGTGCATTCAGCAGTTCTCTATGGTAGCTGAGGTGTACGAATGAAATCTGCTCTGCCTTTTACAAAACGGTAAAGAACATTAATTGATTGAATCAAAATAGACAAGAATAGAAAAGGACAACAAATTCTGAGCAGTTATCCCTCATGCACTATATCTCCTGGGAGTATCTTATACTGCACTAACAAACGAACAAGAGCAAAATATCAGCTCAGAAATCATTTCTGATCTAGTAAAATTTTCAGGCAACCGTTATTAGCCACAGAGTGCCATGCGCCATGCGCAAGGGTGGTCCAGAATAGAAGGGTGGTTAGCTTAAGTCAATTTTTGTCAATTACAAGACCAAAGAATATCTGGCCTAAAGATCATTCATGACCACAGAACTTGTTAAGGCACAATTTTTTTTCCTCTCTAAAAATTGATAGATTCAGTTTATCAGTATTAGTATTTACTATAAATAGCATGCATATAGGTACCAATGTTGATGCCAAAAAGTGTGCAGCTAGCAAGCAAGAAAATGGTTGGCTCTAAGGGAATTGCCATCATTATTTTACTTAATCTGATCTTTTTCACTTGTGTTTCATCTTACAAGGTTGTTCCATGTCCTCCTCCCAGAAAACCTGCTCCGTTTACAACTCCCCCTGCTCCCAAGAAACCTGCCAAATGCCCGAAAGATGCCCTCAAATTTGGCGTTTGCGGTGATTGGCTAGGTCTAGTTCATGAGGTTATCGGAGCAAAACCGAGCGGCGAATGTTGTGCACTGATAAAGGGTCTTGCTGACCTCGAAGCTGCAGTATGTCTATGCACTGCCATCAAGGCCAACATCTTAGGGGCGATCGAGGTTAAGATACCAGTTGCCATTAGTATGCTGATCAATTCGTGTGGAAAGAAGGTGCCAGAAGGCTTCAAGTGTGCATAAGCTTATTTAAGCTACTACGTCTAAATTTATGCATGTGATTGTGATTGTGGCTGTCCTCGTGTTCGAATTGATTGTTAAGCTATGTCACGATCGATCGTGGCTTTTGACACGGTCATTGTTTTTATTCCTTAATGGTATGATCAAATAAATAAAACATTTCTAGTTCCTTTACAAAGTTAACTTCTCGAAAGAACCATGGAAGATTATCATAAGAGGCAATCCAGTGATCATTTTCATGGCATTGCTAACAACACTACCTCTGCGCAAGTCGGTTGCTTGCTTGCTTGACTTGAGAAGTGAAGAAATGATGAATCAGGTTGCTTTCCATTTCATTACTTCCATTCTATCATCCAATTGATTAATTTCCATAAATTAACACCGTCAATATTTCTGTAGCTATATATTCTGCGAACATGTCTGTCTAGTCAAGTAGAGACAACATTGATGATCTATATATAAGTTGACTTTGTCCCTCCTACACCAGTAATACTTGGGCTACTGTCTTCTTTATTGTTTTTAGTCGGTCAGGGGGCAGTGGAAAGGTCCCCTTATCAGTTGTCCCTGTAGAGTGGTGGTGGATATCGCGGACTAACAGAGCTTGGTTTAACAAATGTCAAGAGTGTTCACTCGCCCAAAAAAAAAAAAAAAAAAGTGAAGGAATTTGAGAAGAAACTTCGGTAGAGATTTTATGCAAAATATTTCAAGCTTCAAAATTATACTACACGACATAACATAGAGCTGGAAAAGGAAATAAAGCATGTACGACATATAAAATCTTACCACATACATTCTTATTTAGACGTGAAATTTTTCTTAAGACATACATTGTCAAGTACCAGTACATCCTGGATAAAACAGTGATGAATTATTCTTTCTGCCCGTGCTCTGTCGCTGAACGGAAGACATGATCAGATTGACGGTCCTAATACCGGCATGCAAGTGAAACTATTTGGACAGCTTTCTCGACGGTAAGGTTTGCTATAGGTTGCCCCGTGACACTAGACTTGATCACATAGCAAACAAAAGAACAAATATCTGCCGCATTTAGGCCTCGTAAGCCTCTGCAACAAAAGGGCGTGTGGGATCCCGTAGATTCCTCCCGGACTACCAAGAAAAATAGAACAGGCTGCCACTGTTTGCAGATCGAAAGAACAGGAACATCCTGTGGGAGCTGGTGAAATCCATGCAGGTGCCGGGGAACTGTTAGAGCTGGGCAAGGGTGCTGGAGTTGGAGTGTGATAAGCAGTTGGGGCTGATGTCGGTGTAGAAATGCTAGAGCCAGGCAAGGAAGCTCGTATGTTGGAGAGTTTCCCATGACTAAGACAAAGAAGAAAATGTTAAAAAGCAGGAGAGAATACAAAGAATTGATGCTGGGAACCATTTTCAATGCTTGAGAACAAAACTAATTGGTTTTAGCGTATGTTGTGTATCTATAGTGTTGCGAGCACAGGAGACTTGTATGTTGAATTTATATGCAGAGTTTTCAGTCGTAAAACGTTTGGCACTTCAATTTCAAATGTATACATGCGTTGCTTCACTCAAGACACTGACTATGCTGAAATGAAACAGCGGATTATCACTCAAAATTGATAAAACTATATAATGGGCTTTGTAGTTTTCAAGGTTTTTAAATTTACACCATATTTACATCCTTGAATTTCTTAAATTTATTTCCTTTAGTGACATTGCCCCACCCCTTTAAATCTCAGAAATTCCCTTTTCATTATGTATTACTGTCCTCTTAAAGATTAATAAAATTTTGTTCCCCCTTAAAGCACAAAATATTTCTAATAGTTACCTTTGAAAAGTAGGGGACCTAGTCAAAATTAAACATTGACGTCAAAGTAACAAAAAAAAAAAAAAGGCTTTCCATAATTTGCATAGTACTAAAATCTAAGAGAACAATTTACACTTAGAGACTTGTAGGATTTGATGGTTCCCCTCTCCTGGTCTTGGTTTCCAGTTGAGTTGATTTTAGTCAGATTTAGCAATACTTTGCCCTACAACCTTTGTCATTACATCACCAGATGGCCAATAGGAGTCTAATTTTCATGATTTTGCCATATCCATTTTTGACTTCCTTTTCCATGGACTTGTAGAATCCAGTCTTGCCATACATAAGAGACAAGCATAAACAGTTTTTTGTTAGCAGTTGGATTTTTAGAGCCAAAGCAATTTCTCTTGCATTCTATGCAACGTCTCTCATCATTCTCGATGTCTGGTTAATTTTTGTGTTTTCTAGCTTAATCATTGAAGAGTTAAAATCTAACTCTCCCCTGCACCCAATGGTGGAGCCACATTTACTTCAAGTTTTGTGAAATTGTTAAATAGGCTTGTTATTGTGTAGTATTTTCACTTTTAAAACTTATTTGCACCCCCTTAATTTTTTAAAAACGCCTATTGCCCCCTTTGGGTTTTATGAAATTGTAAAATAGCCTTGACATTATGTAGTGTTTTCACTTTTACACCTTATTTGCACCCCCACAAATTTTTTTTTTTTTTAAAAAACTTATTTGTTTGCCCTTTCCATCCCTATAATTTTATAAAGTTACTCATGTTAGACCTTTTAAAATATTTGAATATTTATTTATGTTTCCTCCTTTAAATTTCTAAAATTCTGTCTTTATATATACAAATGCTATATACTGAAGATTCACTTTATAGGAAAAAAATTTCAACATTTTTTTAGTTTAAATACAACTATAATGTTAATTGTAAATCTACAGCAACAATTTGAATATAAGGGTATAACATCATCCATACTGAAGATTTAAGTCAACTACAAATCTATTTTTTGATAAAACTAGTTCCGGCACTGGTCGCACCTCTCCATGTTTCCCCTTTTCACTTTAAGTCTCTTCCGAATGTTACCTTGTTTTTCCTTTGCCTGTTTCACTCTATAGTATATGTTGCCATGATTTGTAGTAACAACTAATAACTCTTACATACGAACTGTTCACTAAACTTTTTCAAAATCTCATTTAGTCCATTATGCTATTTGTCCATTAAGTAAACTTCTAGGAGTAATCAATTGAACCATTCTATTACTTGTTCGATTGAAAGGACACGGGATTTCACAGCAAGTGAGCCATGTACTGTATCTGATAGGGCATGTTTATCCTTTTGCACATCAAAAATTGTACACTGGGCATTTTGGCCAAAGGAGTTATAGGGAAGAAAAATGCTTTTCTAATCAAATTCTGCCATTCACCATAATGCAATCTTTTATTCCTTCCCTATTCCAATATGTCAACTTTTGCAAATACTACCAGGGATAAGGCGGGAGGAATTGCAAGTTAGAGGTCCTAAATTCAAGACTTTTCACTTACATAAAATAAATAAATAAATAAATAAATGCAAGTGCCTGCATTTAGATATTTATATAGTGAATAATGTGTACTAAGGAATAACAACAGGACATTCCTTGGAAAAATCCTGCAAATTTTTATAATCATTATTCGAACGAGCAATGTAAAGAATAATTCAAGCATGATATCCTGCTAAGCCTCATCAAATATTTAGTTTATCCAACTTTCAACATCTTGCTCCCTAAATTTAATCCACGAAGCTCCACAAATGAACTCAAAAAACTTGTGATAAATCTCCAGTAGCTGAGTGTCCACCGGAAATCCGACTTGAGCAGCTACCCAGTTTAAGTATTCAAACTGCAAAGGTTTCATTGCCAAATGGATACGATCATTAAGTAGTCAAACACCTGCAACGTAGTAAATCTAGCGGAACTAACAAACACCCATGAATGATCTGGAACTTTGATTACCGGATCAAGTGGAAGCCGATGAGTATGGTGCTTGGGGATCCTGTTCTCCTCCATAAGCCGGTAATGTTGTTCAACATCATGCAACATTTCTTCCTTTGGTGGTAAAATCACCTTCCCTGATAAAACAGATGCAACCCACTTGGCTTGTACTTCGATCATGAAAAATGTGACAGCCTGTTAATGCACAATATCATCAACTGTCGGGATTAAATTGTTGCTTGCTTGTTTGAAACTGTCAACCAACATCTTACCGTGCAAGTTTTCCTGTATGACTATTATACGAGTTTTTCAATGCAAAGTTTATTTTGCACAACGTGGTATACTTAGGTACCGTTTGAATTAACCTTGGAAAAACGTATGCAAGATATATATGCCAGCTGCAAAGTCTCATAAACTGACCCTATAAGTTAGTCCAACAAAAGAGAGCCCTGGAGCAAGTTCTGGAGGAAAGACGTGCTTGTACAATGGTCCAACACGGTTGTCATCAATAGTTACAGTTCCATTCGTCCTCAAGAAATAAAAATCATACTTGTACCTGTAAAATGTCAAATTCAGCAAAGACGATAAGGGGCTTAGAATTAGCAGGCAACATTTAAGAGACAGTTTTAAGAAGAAGAGCAAACTCTGACATGCAATGCATTCAGTTAACAAAATGAGGAGGTAATTACCCGGTACAATGCAGAATGATATCTGCAGCAACAGAAGTTCCATCCTGGAAAGCTACTAGACCATTTTCGTAGCAATACTCGATCTATGAGAAGTTTCAATTGTTAAATTTCTTTAGTCCGCAAATGTAGGTTTTTCATACTGTGACTCCAGCATGTTCAGTACTCAATGGAAAGCAGGATTACATACTTTTGAATGCTGCCACAAATTGTTGAACATCTCCAACTTTGAAACTTTGATCTCTGGAGATCTTGAAGAAAGATGAACTTCTTTGGCTACCTTGGTGATTTCTTGACCAATATCCATGGCACTAGGTCCAGCACCAATAACAATTACAACCTGTATTTTTCACCAACTTGGACAATGTAGATTTTGCATATAATCTTACCACGTAATTTCCAATCAAGTACAATCTTACAAACAAGTACCTGATCTCGGAATGGTTCAGGAACTCGATAGTTGTGGCTGTGAATTTGTTTACCAGGCCAACTTTTGATTCCTTGAAGGAACCAGAAAGTAAAATTAGCATCCAGTACAAAACTCTGATCAAGTAATTTTACCTTTTCCTCTTTTTGTTGGTAACGAAGGATTCATCCTGATTAATCAACTACCATCAAGTACAAAAACCACACAGCAGGAATTGCACGAGTAAACATGAGGAGACAACTGCCAACAAATCTAAGATTTGTTCAGTAGCAACTGTATTTGAATTTTATAAAACTAAAATAGTTATTCTTCGTAGTAACTCCTTAAGGTTAGGTCAAGGTATCTGTTTGTCTCGGTTGAGTTTCGATGTAGGTAAAATTCATTTTTTCCCCTTGAACTCGTGAATCTAATTTTAATGTCATCATATTTCTATTACATTAATTTGCCTCATGAACTCCTTATTATTTTGTGAGCCAAAATATAGATATCTTACTAGAAAAAACACATAAGGGCACGTTCTGAAGACTAAAGTCCATCTCACTCTTATCAAAGATCATCTTACATACCATAGTTATTAAACCCGGCCCGGCCCGGCGGTCGAACCGGTCAAACCGGTGGACCGGTCATTGGACCGGACCGGGTTTGGAATCAGATCGTTTGTGCAAAGAGATCGTTGACTTAGTCAACGACCCGGCGGTCGAACCGGGTTAAACCGGAAACCCGCCGGTTTTGGCCGGTTTTGTCACTAACCGGATTTTGTGGAAAAATTATATTGCTATTGTTGGAACTCGAACTCCAGACCTCTGCCACAACACTACTGCTTGCTTACCACCAAACTACTTCCAAATATGTTGATATAGTAGCTTTAGTATGATATATAAATGTTTTTTCAATTCTATCTTTTTTTCTCTAAAACAAATTTATTTGGAATCTTTTAATAAAAATTTATTACCCTCCAAACTCTATAAGTTATATAATGGATTCCAAAATAACATATTACATAATTCATTTAAAGACAAATATTATTTTTAATAAATTTTTACACTTAAAATTCATAAATAAGCTAGATAATTACACTAAATATAGATAAAATTTTACACTTGAAGTTTGGTATATTAATAAATAACTTTATATTTGATTGATTCTTATATGAATTAATTATTTTATAACAAATTAAATTAAATGAGCTTTTGTTATGGCATTATTTATTACAATTTATATCATATATCTTATATAAATAATTATGAAATATAATATTTAAATATATGTAGTGACCCACCGGTTCAACTACTCACCCACCGGTTCAACCAGTAACCCGTTGACCTACCTCCTTCGCCGGGTTCTTCCCGGGTTGGTTTTAATAACTATGTTACATACAGAGCTAATGGATGTATCTTGCTCTCAATAGCTTACCTACGTGCTCCTATCCCTGATCTCAAGGGCAAGTTATATATGGTAGCCTTGAATATTTGTTGCAACCTCTTTCTTGGGAATAGGTAGGTCCAGCACAAAAAAAAAAAGCTTGCTACAAAAAAAAGCTTGTGCATAGGTAGGTCCAGCTCAAACTGTGAAGAGAGTGCAACTAGCTATCAGTTCATCATAACCCATTTGTATACATGTATATTATAAATATATTATTATATAATATTAATAAATTTATAATATATATTATATGAATATAATTATATTTAACTAAATAATTATAATATATATTTATATAATGTACTAATATTATAATTATAATATATTATATATATGTATATATTATAATATATAATAAATATAATATATATAAATATTAATTATATCATTGTATAATTATAATATGTAATTGGATTTGTTTATTGGAATCAAACTTGGGAATCGGACAAAACCCACCAAAATACTTGGGAATGGAGAAACACCAAATTTTTAGAAATCATTCCAAGATTTCAATTCCCATTCCAGTGAACCAAACACCATTTATGGGGTTCATTCCATTCCTCGAATCCGATACCTCTTACCAAACGCCCCCTTAGTTTTAATTTCCGAGGATCCAAATGTAGCTAGCTAGTACATATAATAGGTTTAGGACTACGGCCAGCGGATAATCACAACATTAGGCATCATATATAGGGGAAGTTTCTTTCATACAGGATTAAAGGTTCAACAGAAATTAGACTAATTACTAACCAATACAAAGTCCACCGAACTAAACTTATACAGTTAAACAATTAACTTAGGCAAATGACAACATTTCAAGAACTTACCTGGGAGGTCTGCTACTTTTGGTATGGTGTAATGACCATTACAAACCACGACTGCTTCGAATATCTCTTCTGATGAGCTCAATGCATCACATGTTCTCCTTCTCGACTCAACAACCCACTGATCATTTTGTTGCTCAACTCGAACTACTTCGGTATTGAATCGGATAAAGTCAAGGAGTCCAAAATCTTGAACAAAATTGTTCAAGAATTGCAGCACCTCTTGATGTCCAGGAAATGTCCTTAGCTCGCCATTCTTCCTGATGGTAAAAGGGTAGTCTGAAAATCCCATGAGACGTCTAGGAAGATTGGTCTCAAGTGAATAGTAGAGACTGCTGTGAACTATTTCTCTCTTGGGATCAAGGCTCAGAGGATCGGACTCGACTTGAGGACTGTACACCCAAGTCCCACCAATTTGGTTTGATTTCTCGTAGACCACCACTTGTTGGCCTTCTCTTTGGAGCTCACGGGCGGTGACGAGACCGGAAACTCCGGCTCCGACGACTGCAACTTTGAGAGATCGTGCCATGGTTTAGGTGAGCGAGTGAAGCTAGCAGGGGCAGAGTAAGGCAACTTGCTCGAATGGATCGAAGTTTTGATCCCATCATTTATACTAGTTCGATTATTTTGTTTATTAATTTATTTTTTGGGTGGAAAAAGCCAGTAAAAGTCCATCATTTTTTTCAATCAATTTTTTTATATCCTGAATTAACTTTTTTTTTAATTTCACATGCATTATATCATAAAAAATTGTATAATGATGCAATATTATTTCAAATAATTTATCCAAATAATTAACTGTATTACATTGCAAATAAATATGAGTGCTTGGTCAAATTTTGCTGATCGAATTTCATTTCATCATTTAGTATGTACTTTACGATAACTAGGTATTAACATTTTAATTTGTCACATAGAGATTTTGGATTCTAAATTCTCTTGTCCCGTGCCCACTTCTTGGATCCCATCCATTTCTTAATAAAAAACATGTTAATATGCCAAACAGATCAAACCATGAGACTTGTTAACTTCATCTCTAGAGAATTTCCGAGTGTTAAAGTAAGTGGAACAATTCAATGTACCAATTATGGTTCCAAAATCCATCATGAGGCTGTGCAATCGTACACGTTAATACGTTTGGATAGATGATTAATTGAAATATTATTTAAAATAATTATTACAGTACTTTTTATGATATGATTTACTTGAGATAAAAAAAATTAAAAAAATAAAAAAATAATTGAAAAATATATTTATGATGCAATTAAAATAATATTAAAAAATTATGGTATCCAAACACTAATTTTATTTGGTAGGTACCGCTCAGAAGAGAGTTAGTTTGAATGGTAAAGTGAGAGGGATTGTAAGTAAGAGATTGTTGGTTCAAGACCCCATTCACTAGAAAAATTCTTAATGTGCCAACAAATCGAACCATGAGACGTGTTTAACTTTGTGACGCCCCGAAAATTAGGAGATTGTTTGTAAATAAGATACTAAAGTGTATTTCTTTGGGTTTGATTTAAAACTTTATTTTGTTTTAAAAAGATTAGAAACCCTAAAATTTTAATCAAAAACCCTAGTTTACTTGTGATTAACTGGTTTCCTTCAATATCTCATCTTTTAATAGAAACTCTAAATTCAATTTATGGAATTGGAAAATCCCTCATGTTATTTTAAAAATGTCCCTTTATTTGGAAATTATTATTTTTATTAAGGCTTGCTACCCCATTTATTCCACGATAAGTGTAAATGAACCTAGAAAGTAGGTTTTCACCTTTGGTTTTAAGATCGGAGTAAAATTAGGGTTTTCGCAATTTTTCACCGGATGAATTTTCGGTACAAAGTAAGGATTAAATTTGGAGATTAAAAGTGACTTTTAAGTGAGAAATAATATGTGAGTAGTAGCAATGATATAAGGTTAGTGAATGGGAAGAAAAAAAACAGTAGTACGTGAGTTTTTAAGAAAAACGGCGCGAACCGACGGGTCCCGCGCACTACCGATTGAACGCACCACTTGCCTACCATTTTTCTTACCAAACAAACTTATTGACTCTTGGATAAAATATCTCCTTAATTAACATCAGATTTGACCAAGAAATTGAAGTTAGAAAATGCAAGGAAGAAAGAGAAAATTTTGTGGTTGAGATTAAACCAAGTGTTAGCCAAACTTGTGGCTAGAATTAATTCTTATCTTTCCATCTTCTTATAAGACAAACTTAGCTTCATTTCCTTCCATTTCTGCATCATTCCAGCCGACCAAGAGAGAGAGAGAAGTGAGAGCTTGAGCAACCACATTCCTTCTTGATTCACACCAACCAAGTGCTAAGCTAGAAATCTAAACCGATTGATTGCAAGTTTGGAAGCTTGGGAAGCTAAGGAACCAAGAAATTTCAAAGGAAGTGAACTATCACTCATCCAAGCCTTGTTTTTGAGGTATTCAATCTGATCATGGTCCTTGATCTTTTAAATCTTGTGTTAAGATGTTATTTAGCTTAAGTTTTGGCTTGATTTCAAGATGAGCAAGTGATTGTGATGATTATTGGATGAAATAATCAAATCAGGGTTTTGGGGATTTGCTGCCAAACTTGATGTGTGACTCACATATGTTGTAATTAAGGTTATATAAAGGGTTTTGGTAGTGATTAGAACAAGAAATTGAGGAAAGTTACATTAAAAACTGAAAATCCCAGAAATCTGGAAAATTGTTCTTCCATTCTGCCCGTTTTTGTAGCCCTATGTTAGAGGCCGAATTGGCCTTTGGTCAAAACATTAAAGTTGTTCAGAATGGTATTTTATAGGTGCCCACAAAATTTCAGCTCATTTGGAGCATCGTAGCTTGTGAAAAGACGAAAATACCCTCGCTGATCTAGGTCACTTTCCAGAATTCCGCGTGGACAGTTCAGTCCTTTTGATTGAGTTTATTCACTATGATCCGTTTAGATTTATCCTTTCACCGAAACATTAAAGTTTTAGTACCCTGTCTTAGCTTCGTAACGCCTCCAAGAACACCTTAATTGGATCTTGGTAGACTGAGATATGGTCATTTGAGTGAAATGCGGCTGATTAGCCGAATAGTTGAAACCAGGTTACATGAGTTGGGAATTTGATCAGGTTACATTGAAAATTTGACTGAGTGCTCTTCATGAAAGTTGTAGTGTTCTGAAGTAGCTTTAAAATTCCTCTAAGAACACCTGAATTGGATTTTTGTACACTGAGTTATGTTCATTACAGTGTTCTGCGTTTAAACAGCCGACGAATTGGTTTCTGGTTTAGTAATTCGAGAATTTGACCAAGTTACATTAGAAACTGGACTAAGTGACCTTCATGAATATTGTAGCTCTGTATCTTAGCTTCGAAACGGCATAGGTTTCATTTTAATCCGATAAGCGTAGCCTCAGATATGTTATTTCCGCATTTGTACGTCAAATCTGTTTTGAACTAAATTGAATTTCTGCACTTGTACTTAATACGATTCTTGTTATTATGATATTGTGAGCCTATGGAACGGCTCTTGACATGAATTGCTGATATGTATAATGTTGGGTTGTGTTTGAGAAAATCAATGAAGCCTAAAAGGTTGGAAAATTAGGTAAACACAAAGGGCATGCTGCCCGAATTTTTACTCGAGAACTAGAAAACTATATTAGCGACTTGAGTGAAGGTTAAGTATTTATCACTTGAACTAGTAAAGACCTTTGCTACTATGTTTCTTGAGTGTTATATGTTAAGACTTGGTCGAGCTCGTACCTTGAGGAAAAGACTTAATGGCCAATGTAAACTTGTATTTCCATGTACTTTCAACTCAAGTGTTATTTCCAAGTATTTATGCTACAAAACCTTATGATTTGAAAAGCGAGCAAGTGTTTCGCGAGTGTCTTTCAAATGAATTTCAATTGGTCGATTTTTAATGAATGGAATGTTAACGTTTCGAATTCGACTCGTGTTTCAAAGTTCTCAAACTGGAATTTTTATCGCAGATCTGGACTCCAAGCCTGGAGTGTAATTGAACGTGAATACTTGAAGCACTATATCTTTTGGTGAGTGCTTTCAAATACCGAATTGAACTTGATACGTGACCAATATGAGTACATGTTATATACGTGAATTGATAGGGCAAGAGTGTACTTTATCGCACTTGCCCTTACGTGACTTGTACTTGTTTATGGATTGCAATTGACTTGATATACTTGATTGTGGTGCGCGCAATTCCTGGAATTCCAGAAACCCTGTGGCGAGTTACTCTAGTCGAGCCGGCAAGGGCTTGGTCGATTGGGTAACGAACCCTGGGTCTCTTGTATTGTCGAGTGGAGTGATATCTCCTCGACTAATCGGTATACTCGAGTATTACCACCCGTGTTTATTGAGGATTTTGGGCCCAGCTGGGGGTTTGAACGGTGGACGGAGAGTCGTGTAAGTGGTGTTCTACTGGATTGGTTACTTACTTGAAAGTTGACGGAGTGTCAACTACTACGGGATCAAGCTTCTGGTAATGCCATGGGAATTTGGCTCCTGAGAGTCATCCGTATCCTTATACTTTGGAGTGATTATTATTTTTTGGATTATTGTTTCTTTTGAAAAATCTCTACATTCGCTCATTTTAAGATTGCTACTTGACATGTTACTGTTCACATTTATGAACTCTTTATACTCGTTACTTTGCTATATCGAAAACTCGTACTTATAAATAATGGTCAATTTGCTATTTGGAACCTCACTGGGCTTTTAGCTCATTCCACTCCATTTGTTTTCCTTTCAGGGGTACGAGCGAGGTGTGAGATATGTAAAGTCTAGCATAGACTAGTTGTTTGATTTTTTTGACTTGTACTCGCGCTATTTCTCGGATGGAACATGTTGTACTGGGATTGTATACGTTTTGAACTAGTTTGATGTATTAAGACTTTGTACCTTGATTCCTATCAATGTAAATTATAAGCTTGAATTGTGAATGTTATTTATGGTTCATGGATGTGTGTACATGACTCGATTGAGATAGTGAGTGAGTCCTGGCGAGAGCTGGGCAGGCGGTCCGCCGAACCCTTTGGTACGCCTTAGGGGGAGGTGGGGTCGTCACAGATGGTATCAGAGCTCCTATTGAGCTCGTGCCGGGAGAAGGTTCTCGGACTGTGGGGATTGACTTGTTAAGTGTGGAACGATTGTCTATTGTTGGAGATTTTAGATATGTATGCTGGGTAGGAATCTCTAATACGGGTGATTTACTCTTGGGACCGGCCGGCTCGAGTTGTGAATTACCTTATTGTGGATTCTTGTCCCCGAATACCAAAGAGTGACACCTTTACGATAAGCTGAGATCTCACGTAATATTGAGATAAATTTGGATTGTGAAAGCAAAGGCACGGGGAATGTGAATAGTATGGACGTGAAATATATTGAAGATATTCATGGGATTTGGGATCCTTCTTATCCACGTGTTACGAGCCTTGATTAAGTGTAGTACCTGAGTGATACGTAAGATTAATGCTCTATAAGTTATGCGACTTGTTTTGATTAAATGTGTTATATTGCCTATGATTTAGAAGGGTCTAAGTCAAGAGTGCCAGCTAGAATGTACTCCCTGGATCAACAGGCTTTACCTGAACCATTGGAGATAGTAGAAGGTACGATTCGTTTTTACTATTGTTTAACCAAATATTGACTATAGTGAAACCTGAGAGCTGGAAATGAATATATAAGGAAAATACCCTACATTATTTCGAGGTGCATGTATGAATTTCGAGGACGAAATTCTTTTAAGGAGGGGAGAGTGTGACGCCCCGAAAATTAGGAGATTGTTTGTAAATAAGATACTAAAGTGTATTTCTTTGGGTTTGATTTAAAACCTTATTTTGTTTTAAAAAGATTAGAAACCCTAAAATTTTAATCAAAAACCCTAGTTTACTTGTGATTAACTGGTTTCCTTCAATATCTCATCTTTTAATAGAAACTCTAAATTCAATTTATGGAATTGGAAAATCCCTCATGTTATTTTAAAAATGTCCCTTTATTTGGAAATTATTATTTTTATTAAGGCTTGCTACCCCATTTATTCCACGATAAGTGTAAATGAACCTAGAAAGTAGGTTTTCACCTTTGGTTTTAAGATCGGAGTAAAATTAGGGTTTTCGCAATTTTTCACCGGATGAATTTTCGGTACAAAGTAAGGATTAAATTTGGAGATTAAAAGTGACTTTTAAGTGAGAAATAATATGTGAGTAGTAGCAATGATATAAGGTTAGTGAATGGGAAGAAAAAAAACAGTAGTACGTGAGTTTTTAAGAAAAACGGCGCGAACCGACGGGTCCCGCGCACTACCGATTGAACGCACCACTTGCCTACCATTTTTCTTACCAAACAAACTTATTGACTCTTGGATAAAATATCTCCTTAATTAACATCAGATTTGACCAAGAAATTGAAGTTAGAAAATGCAAGGAAGAAAGAGAAAATTTTGTGGTTGAGATTAAACCAAGTGTTAGCCAAACTTGTGGCTAGAATTAATTCTTATCTTTCCATCTTCTTATAAGACAAACTTAGCTTCATTTCCTTCCATTTCTGCATCATTCCAGCCGACCAAGAGAGAGAGAGAAGTGAGAGCTTGAGCAACCACATTCCTTCTTGATTCACACCAACCAAGTGCTAAGCTAGAAATCTAAACCGATTGATTGCAAGTTTGGAAGCTTGGGAAGCTAAGGAACCAAGAAATTTCAAAGGAAGTGAACTATCACTCATCCAAGCCTTGTTTTTGAGGTATTCAATCTGATCATGGTCCTTGATCTTTTAAATCTTGTGTTAAGATGTTATTTAGCTTAAGTTTTGGCTTGATTTCAAGATGAGCAAGTGATTGTGATGATTATTGGATGAAATAATCAAATCAGGGTTTTGGGGATTTGCTGCCAAACTTGATGTGTGACTCACATATGTTGTAATTAAGGTTATATAAAGGGTTTTGGTAGTGATTAGAACAAGAAATTGAGGAAAGTTACATTAAAAACTGAAAATCCCAGAAATCTGGAAAATTGTTCTTCCATTCTGCCCGTTTTTGTAGCCCTATGTTAGAGGCCGAATTGGCCTTTGGTCAAAACATTAAAGTTGTTCAGAATGGTATTTTATAGGTGCCCACAAAATTTCAGCTCATTTGGAGCATCGTAGCTTGTGAAAAGACGAAAATACCCTCGCTGATCTAGGTCACTTTCCAGAATTCCGCGTGGACAGTTCAGTCCTTTTGATTGAGTTTATTCACTATGATCCGTTTAGATTTATCCTTTCACCGAAACATTAAAGTTTTAGTACCCTGTCTTAGCTTCGTAACGCCTCCAAGAACACCTTAATTGGATCTTGGTAGACTGAGATATGGTCATTTGAGTGAAATGCGGCTGATTAGCCGAATAGTTGAAACCAGGTTACATGAGTTGGGAATTTGATCAGGTTACATTGAAAATTTGACTGAGTGCTCTTCATGAAAGTTGTAGTGTTCTGAAGTAGCTTTAAAATTCCTCTAAGAACACCTGAATTGGATTTTTGTACACTGAGTTATGTTCATTACAGTGTTCTGCGTTTAAACAGCCGACGAATTGGTTTCTGGTTTAGTAATTCGAGAATTTGACCAAGTTACATTAGAAACTGGACTAAGTGACCTTCATGAATATTGTAGCTCTGTATCTTAGCTTCGAAACGGCATAGGTTTCATTTTAATCCGATAAGCGTAGCCTCAGATATGTTATTTCCGCATTTGTACGTCAAATCTGTTTTGAACTAAATTGAATTTCTGCACTTGTACTTAATACGATTCTTGTTATTATGATATTGTGAGCCTATGGAACGGCTCTTGACATGAATTGCTGATATGTATAATGTTGGGTTGTGTTTGAGAAAATCAATGAAGCCTAAAAGGTTGGAAAATTAGGTAAACACAAAGGGCATGCTGCCCGAATTTTTACTCGAGAACTAGAAAACTATATTAGCGACTTGAGTGAAGGTTAAGTATTTATCACTTGAACTAGTAAAGACCTTTGCTACTATGTTTCTTGAGTGTTATATGTTAAGACTTGGTCGAGCTCGTACCTTGAGGAAAAGACTTAATGGCCAATGTAAACTTGTATTTCCATGTACTTTCAACTCAAGTGTTATTTCCAAGTATTTATGCTACAAAACCTTATGATTTG
Organism: Coffea arabica; assembly: GCF_036785885.1. Classification (NCBI taxonomy): domain Eukaryota; kingdom Viridiplantae; phylum Streptophyta; class Magnoliopsida; order Gentianales; family Rubiaceae; genus Coffea; species Coffea arabica. The sequence goes on from NC_092313.1 coordinate 22,152,185, forward strand.
AAAAGCGAGCAAGTGTTTCGCGAGTGTCTTTCAAATGAATTTCAATTGGTCGATTTTTAATGAATGGAATGTTAACGTTTCGAATTCGACTCGTGTTTCAAAGTTCTCAAACTGGAATTTTTATCGCAGATCTGGACTCCAAGCCTGGAGTGTAATTGAACGTGAATACTTGAAGCACTATATCTTTTGGTGAGTGCTTTCAAATACCGAATTGAACTTGATACGTGACCAATATGAGTACATGTTATATACGTGAATTGATAGGGCAAGAGTGTACTTTATCGCACTTGCCCTTACGTGACTTGTACTTGTTTATGGATTGCAATTGACTTGATATACTTGATTGTGGTGCGCGCAATTCCTGGAATTCCAGAAACCCTGTGGCGAGTTACTCTAGTCGAGCCGGCAAGGGCTTGGTCGATTGGGTAACGAACCCTGGGTCTCTTGTATTGTCGAGTGGAGTGATATCTCCTCGACTAATCGGTATACTCGAGTATTACCACCCGTGTTTATTGAGGATTTTGGGCCCAGCTGGGGGTTTGAACGGTGGACGGAGAGTCGTGTAAGTGGTGTTCTACTGGATTGGTTACTTACTTGAAAGTTGACGGAGTGTCAACTACTACGGGATCAAGCTTCTGGTAATGCCATGGGAATTTGGCTCCTGAGAGTCATCCGTATCCTTATACTTTGGAGTGATTATTATTTTTTGGATTATTGTTTCTTTTGAAAAATCTCTACATTCGCTCATTTTAAGATTGCTACTTGACATGTTACTGTTCACATTTATGAACTCTTTATACTCGTTACTTTGCTATATCGAAAACTCGTACTTATAAATAATGGTCAATTTGCTATTTGGAACCTCACTGGGCTTTTAGCTCATTCCACTCCATTTGTTTTCCTTTCAGGGGTACGAGCGAGGTGTGAGATATGTAAAGTCTAGCATAGACTAGTTGTTTGATTTTTTTGACTTGTACTCGCGCTATTTCTCGGATGGAACATGTTGTACTGGGATTGTATACGTTTTGAACTAGTTTGATGTATTAAGACTTTGTACCTTGATTCCTATCAATGTAAATTATAAGCTTGAATTGTGAATGTTATTTATGGTTCATGGATGTGTGTACATGACTCGATTGAGATAGTGAGTGAGTCCTGGCGAGAGCTGGGCAGGCGGTCCGCCGAACCCTTTGGTACGCCTTAGGGGGAGGTGGGGTCGTCACAGATGGTATCAGAGCTCCTATTGAGCTCGTGCCGGGAGAAGGTTCTCGGACTGTGGGGATTGACTTGTTAAGTGTGGAACGATTGTCTATTGTTGGAGATTTTAGATATGTATGCTGGGTAGGAATCTCTAATACGGGTGATTTACTCTTGGGACCGGCCGGCTCGAGTTGTGAATTACCTTATTGTGGATTCTTGTCCCCGAATACCAAAGAGTGACACCTTTACGATAAGCTGAGATCTCACGTAATATTGAGATAAATTTGGATTGTGAAAGCAAAGGCACGGGGAATGTGAATAGTATGGACGTGAAATATATTGAAGATATTCATGGGATTTGGGATCCTTCTTATCCACGTGTTACGAGCCTTGATTAAGTGTAGTACCTGAGTGATACGTAAGATTAATGCTCTATAAGTTATGCGACTTGTTTTGATTAAATGTGTTATATTGCCTATGATTTAGAAGGGTCTAAGTCAAGAGTGCCAGCTAGAATGTACTCCCTGGATCAACAGGCTTTACCTGAACCATTGGAGATAGTAGAAGGTACGATTCGTTTTTACTATTGTTTAACCAAATATTGACTATAGTGAAACCTGAGAGCTGGAAATGAATATATAAGGAAAATACCCTACATTATTTCGAGGTGCATGTATGAATTTCGAGGACGAAATTCTTTTAAGGAGGGGAGAGTGTGACGCCCCGAAAATTAGGAGATTGTTTGTAAATAAGATACTAAAGTGTATTTCTTTGGGTTTGATTTAAAACCTTATTTTGTTTTAAAAAGATTAGAAACCCTAAAATTTTAATCAAAAACCCTAGTTTACTTGTGATTAACTGGTTTCCTTCAATATCTCATCTTTTAATAGAAACTCTAAATTCAATTTATGGAATTGGAAAATCCCTCATGTTATTTTAAAAATGTCCCTTTATTTGGAAATTATTATTTTTATTAAGGCTTGCTACCCCATTTATTCCACGATAAGTGTAAATGAACCTAGAAAGTAGGTTTTCACCTTTGGTTTTAAGATCGGAGTAAAATTAGGGTTTTCGCAATTTTTCACCGGATGAATTTTCGGTACAAAGTAAGGATTAAATTTGGAGATTAAAAGTGACTTTTAAGTGAGAAATAATATGTGAGTAGTAGCAATGATATAAGGTTAGTGAATGGGAAGAAAAAAAACAGTAGTACGTGAGTTTTTAAGAAAAACGGCGCGAACCGACGGGTCCCGCGCACTACCGATTGAACGCACCACTTGCCTACCATTTTTCTTACCAAACAAACTTATTGACTCTTGGATAAAATATCTCCTTAATTAACATCAGATTTGACCAAGAAATTGAAGTTAGAAAATGCAAGGAAGAAAGAGAAAATTTTGTGGTTGAGATTAAACCAAGTGTTAGCCAAACTTGTGGCTAGAATTAATTCTTATCTTTCCATCTTCTTATAAGACAAACTTAGCTTCATTTCCTTCCATTTCTGCATCATTCCAGCCGACCAAGAGAGAGAGAGAAGTGAGAGCTTGAGCAACCACATTCCTTCTTGATTCACACCAACCAAGTGCTAAGCTAGAAATCTAAACCGATTGATTGCAAGTTTGGAAGCTTGGGAAGCTAAGGAACCAAGAAATTTCAAAGGAAGTGAACTATCACTCATCCAAGCCTTGTTTTTGAGGTATTCAATCTGATCATGGTCCTTGATCTTTTAAATCTTGTGTTAAGATGTTATTTAGCTTAAGTTTTGGCTTGATTTCAAGATGAGCAAGTGATTGTGATGATTATTGGATGAAATAATCAAATCAGGGTTTTGGGGATTTGCTGCCAAACTTGATGTGTGACTCACATATGTTGTAATTAAGGTTATATAAAGGGTTTTGGTAGTGATTAGAACAAGAAATTGAGGAAAGTTACATTAAAAACTGAAAATCCCAGAAATCTGGAAAATTGTTCTTCCATTCTGCCCGTTTTTGTAGCCCTATGTTAGAGGCCGAATTGGCCTTTGGTCAAAACATTAAAGTTGTTCAGAATGGTATTTTATAGGTGCCCACAAAATTTCAGCTCATTTGGAGCATCGTAGCTTGTGAAAAGACGAAAATACCCTCGCTGATCTAGGTCACTTTCCAGAATTCCGCGTGGACAGTTCAGTCCTTTTGATTGAGTTTATTCACTATGATCCGTTTAGATTTATCCTTTCACCGAAACATTAAAGTTTTAGTACCCTGTCTTAGCTTCGTAACGCCTCCAAGAACACCTTAATTGGATCTTGGTAGACTGAGATATGGTCATTTGAGTGAAATGCGGCTGATTAGCCGAATAGTTGAAACCAGGTTACATGAGTTGGGAATTTGATCAGGTTACATTGAAAATTTGACTGAGTGCTCTTCATGAAAGTTGTAGTGTTCTGAAGTAGCTTTAAAATTCCTCTAAGAACACCTGAATTGGATTTTTGTACACTGAGTTATGTTCATTACAGTGTTCTGCGTTTAAACAGCCGACGAATTGGTTTCTGGTTTAGTAATTCGAGAATTTGACCAAGTTACATTAGAAACTGGACTAAGTGACCTTCATGAATATTGTAGCTCTGTATCTTAGCTTCGAAACGGCATAGGTTTCATTTTAATCCGATAAGCGTAGCCTCAGATATGTTATTTCCGCATTTGTACGTCAAATCTGTTTTGAACTAAATTGAATTTCTGCACTTGTACTTAATACGATTCTTGTTATTATGATATTGTGAGCCTATGGAACGGCTCTTGACATGAATTGCTGATATGTATAATGTTGGGTTGTGTTTGAGAAAATCAATGAAGCCTAAAAGGCTGGAAAATTAGGTAAACACAAAGGGCATGCTGCCCGAATTTTTACTCGAGGACTAGAAAACTATATTAGCGACTTGAGTGAAGGTTAAGTATTTATCACTTGAACTAGTAAAGACCTTTGCTACTATGTTTCTTGAGTGTTATATGTTAAGACTTGGTCGAGCTCGTAGCTTGAGGAAAAGACTTAATGGCCAATGTAAACTTGTATTTCCATGTACTTTCAACTCAAGTGTTATTTCCAAGTATTTATGCTACAAAACCTTATGATTTGAAAAGCGAGCAAGTGTTTCGCGAGTGTCTTTCAAATGAATTTCAATTGGTCGATTTTTAATGAATGGAATGTTAACGTTTCGAATTCGACTCGTGTTTCAAAGTTCTCAAACTGGAATTTTTATCGCAGATCTGGACTCCAAGCCTGGAGTGTAATTGAACGTGAATACTTGAAGCACTATATCTTTTGGTGAGTGCTTTCAAATACCGAATTGAACTTGATACGTGACCAATATGAGTACATGTTATATACGTGAATTGATAGGGCAAGAGTGTACTTTATCGCACTTGCCCTTACGTGACTTGTACTTGTTTATGGATTGCAATTGACTTGATATACTTGATTGTGGTGCGCGCAATTCCTGGAATTCCAAAAACCCTGTGGCGAGTTACTCTAGTCGAGCCGGCAAGGGCTTGGTCGATTGGGTAACGAACCCTGGGTCTCTTGTATTGTCGAGTGGAGTGATATCTCCTCGACTAATCGGTATACTCGAGTATTACCACCCGTGTTTATTGAGGATTTTGGGCCCAGCTGGGGGTTTGAACGGTGGACGGAGAGTCGTGTAAGTGGTGTTCTACTGGATTGGTTACTTACTTGAAAGTTGACGGAGTGTCAACTACTACGGGATCAAGCTTCTGGTAATGCCATGGGAATTTGGCTCCTGAGAGTCATCCGTATCCTTATACTTTGGAGTGATTATTATTTTTTGGATTATTGTTTCTTTTGAAAAATCTCTACATTCGCTCATTTTAAGATTGCTACTTGACATGTTACTGTTCACATTTATGAACTCTTTATACTCGTTACTTTGCTATATCGAAAACTCGTACTTATAAATAATGGTCAATTTGCTATTTGGAACCTCACTGGGCTTTTAGCTCATTCCACTCCATTTGTTTTCCTTTCAGGGGTACGAGCGAGGTGTGAGATATGTAAAGTCTAGCATAGACTAGTTGTTTGATTTTTTTGACTTGTACTCGCGCTATTTCTCGGATGGAACATGTTGTACTGGGATTGTATACGTTTTGAACTAGTTTGATGTATTAAGACTTTGTACCTTGATTCCTATCAATGTAAATTATAAGCTTGAATTGTGAATGTTATTTATGGTTCATGGATGTGTGTACATGACTCGATTGAGATAGTGAGTGAGTCCTGCCGAGAGCTGGGCAGGCGGTCCGCCGAACCCTTTGGTACGCCTTAGGGGGAGGTGGGGTCGTCACAAACTTCATTTGTAGAAGAAAATTCCGAGCGGACAAGTAGCTAGAACAATTCAAGGCACCGATTATGGTTTAAAATGCTGCGCGATCGCTTAAGATGTCGTGGACAATTTGTTTTAGACAATTTAGATGGAGACCAAGACATTGAAACTCTAACGGGGATCAAGAAATTTAGGTAAATTACACATGACTCCCTGTAGTTTCAACATTATAACATGACTTTAATGTTTTAAAACATTCAATTCACCATTTATGATTTTATGTAAAGTGAAAACTGAATGAAAAATAGTTTTTGTAATATCGTTAGTTGAAATACTAGTATTGCTCTCACTTAGGAACTAAATCATATAACTATCTAACCACTATATATAAAATTATAGAAGAATTATGTGGATAAATGTAAATATTATAGGGGTAAAACGGATATTATGAAAAATTATAGGGAATTAAATGGGTATTATAATTCCATTGACGTCAAAGCAACAAAAAAAAAAAAAAATGGCTTTCCATAATTTGCATAGTACTAAAATCTAAGAGAACAATTTTCACTTAGAGACTTATAGGATTTGATGGTTCCCCTTTCCTGGTCTTGGTTTCATCACTTGCAGCTATAGTAACTATCCACATTTTGTAAAGCCCATCATACTGTTTCAATAACCCCATACTTGAATCAAGTAAGTAATCGAGTATCTATGCTGGCAATAGAAACCATACTCGATGATGCAAAATTTGCACTCCCAAATAAACCCTTTTCACAAAACTGAATACTTCCATCTATTAAATTTACCCGAAAAGTATATCTGAATGCACAAGTGATGTGAATGAATCTAGTCATAGGCTTACAAAATTTGCGCACTACTGTGCTAACGAGTGACATGAAATGGGAAGCAATTTCCCTGCGTGGCTCAATGAGACTGCGCAGAAAGATTTGATGGCACAACTGTTTTGTAACTTAGCTCTTGAACTATCTAGATCTAGTATAATATATAAGAAAAATAAAAGAACCTGCAAATACAAATTTCGACATTAGAACACAAATGAGAACATTTCAACCATCAATCGTTTTACTTGGTTCGATTTTCTATCTTGTCAGGTTCAAATGCTGAAACCGTGGAGGGTGTGTCTAAAAATCAAAGGCTTCATAACATACAGAGTGGTTTATCTCATATAAATCGTGCAGCAGACGAGATAAAAAGGTGTATAAAATGTTCTGCAGGATTTTGCATGCATTAGGCAGCCGAGTAGTATTGGCAGCCCTTTTTTGGTTTGTTGATTTTGTATTGGAGAGTTTTATGACAAATATTTTCCTCAGTAGAAAAACGGACAAGAGCATAGAGACACAGTGAGGAAACTTGTTTCAAGCCACATTTTTCCCACGAGGCTAGTTGCCTAGTTCACATTTCATTTTGGGCAATTAGGTAGTAGCTAACTACATGAATTCTAAAATGTATCTGAACACAATCTCCGGGGCTGTGCTATTAGCAAATTATGCCAACCTAGGGAGATAGACATAACACAGACATAGACTTTGTCGGTCAAACTGGTCCAAGGACAGGACAGCGCATACCGATCACTGCTACTAGTCCATATTATGTATGACACATTCATGTGTCGAGTCGAGTCGAGTTCCAGAAACAATTCTCAGGCTGGCGAAGTCGTGTGCTGTGCTTACACAGACTAAAGAATGACTGAATTTTAAGAGAGACGATATCAAGTTGACATGAGTAATGCTACTTAGCTATTGCACTTGAGTTCCTTTCAAAATCTTTAGACTTTTTTCTTGGTTTTAGAAATGGAGATTTATTTGCTCAACCCATGGTCCAGATTGAGTAGTAGTATTTTCTGAAGAGTCCCAAGCTCTTAATGATGTCTCACACCTAATTCTTTGCACCTGAATGGCTCGATGATGAAATGATCCAAATCACAAGCAGAACTCCATTCTCTGAAGCACCATAAACAATGGAAAGAACAGAGAGTGGGGTAGTTGTCTCATATTTGGATTTGATTATCAAGAAGCTTCTAAAGCAGTAAAACTTGCAACTCATGATTCTAAGGTGAATGATCCTTGAATAAACTTTGGAAGTTGTCGCACTAATGAAATTCCGTGTAAAGATCCTTGAATGATCCAGCTCATTTAGGCCTTGTAATCCTCTGCAACAAAGGGCTCAGAGAATACTCAATTTTGATAAAGGAAAAACGTTAAAATATTGTTCAATCCAAATTCCATGGCTTCTGCTGGCCTTATGACGTGCTAGTAAGGTGAAGAATTCCAGTTCAAAATAAGCAAATCTAAGTGCTGCAATCTACTGAGGCCTCAAAAGAATGATTACACGATGATGCCCAATTCTGTCTTCGGTAATGCGACCAAGATGTCGAAGGACCTGCAATGCAATCCTCAAGGTTAACCTATAAAAATGCAATCTAAAGACCTGCCTCATTTTTGTTTCTATAGGTACTTGTCTCAAGATCATAAAATGTTGCAGCCACATGCCATAACAGACAGGCCACACTAGGAGAAAAGGACACGTTTGTTCAGTATCACTTCGTGTTCACTGTCTCTAATCCTAGATATGATAAATTACTTAACTAAAAATTATATCTGGATTTCTCTTAAGTTAATTTCCCCCATTCTAGCAGACAATTTGTTATCAGGAAGTGATTAAATAAATACTCACAGTCAATATTCCTTTTCCTGTAGTGTCAAACTTCAATGTAGGCCCCTTGATATCAGTTTCGAGGAAGAAGTGTTTTCCTTTGATAACCTCTGACGTTGCAATCTCCCTTAGTTCCTGCAGGGCTTTAGCAACATCAGATGTTATGCAAATGAATTCCAAGTAACTTGACACCACTAGGTGCGGGTAAGCATGGAAAGGAACAGAACCAATTTAGAAGATTCAAACTTAGATTTTAACACCAATTTTTTTTCTCCTGTCCTAGATTACAATATATACAGTTACATATACAGAATAGCTCCATTAGCAATTTGATCGTGCCATCTTTTCCAATGACATGCTTGCAGTGAGATTACTAGATAAGGCACTGGTTTTGGACGCCAACATCATCACAGGCAAAAGCATCAATATTTCAATTGAGCATTGATGAATAGAGATAAACTTCTGTGCGAAAGATTTACTCACCAAAGCTCTTTCCAAGGTACTCTCATTCAGCTTCAGAAAAGGAAAACAAAAGCACAATCAGGGTAATTGGCATGAAGATAAAGGTGAATGAGAAAAAGAAAAGATGCAGTGGGACCTTCTTCCGTGGTGCTGCTATAAGTTGGGCATTGGCATCAGCATAGGCTGCCATGTCATTAATGGCAGCATTAACCTTGTCCAGTGTGAGCCTTCCTTTCATGTACCTATATGTTGCTAAGTTAGAAGAATGCATGAATTATACAGCTACAAGATATCTGATTTTTTGAATGTATCCTTCCAGGTACTTCGTTTTCTAGTCCAGAAGCCAGAGAAAATAGAGGGCAATACTTAGTTTCGATGGAGGAGGAAATTTGCAGGAAAGTACTTCTATCAATTAGAGAATTGTTTGTACTAAAGACACAATAAGGACGCAAATAGAATCCTTAACTTATCTGAGTAAATTTTCTGGAATATGCTTACTGTGGCAAGGAAGTCAATTCATCAGCAGTAATATACCAAAGCGGTGCAGATGCACGTCCCTTTTTCTCCTGGATATGAGATTGGAAAAAAGGATGACCTTGTCACTCTTCATTTCAAGCAGAAATGGGATTAACATTAATATTGCCATAATTTAACTAAACCCAACTGATAAAACCCAGTGTGGGTGAATAATCTACATAGTACAATTACTGCAGAATACCATAGTACAGAGCAATGAGCTCTCAAACTCATCTTCTGAGAGGTGACATGGTGTAAATTACCTTGACATTCTATACCAGTTTATTGTGCTGATCGATTCATCATGACATTGATTCCAGGATTGAGTAATACGTGTACGACTTTTTAACAGAACATAAACTAAGAGAAGGATTCCTTACTTTGGGTGCAGCAGGCTCCTCAAGTTTCAAAGACTCAATACTTTGATAGTCTTGGCACTGTGGCGGTACACTGGGGACACTGATGAATACAAAGATAGGTGTACCACCAGGCAAACCATAAGAATACAGAAAGATGAACCTATCCTAACACACAAACACACACAGAAAATGAACAGATACCAATTTTGAGCAATCTGGTTTCTGCTAGTCATCATTTCAGGCAAATAAGCCGGAACACAAGCAGATATACCCTTCAATATCTTCTGTTGCCTCAATGATGCCTTTATCAGTTTCTACAATTACAACAAGAATTCAGAATTACAGAAACCACAAAGCCTCATTCCATACCTTCTCCTATCTCTAATCTACTTGCGCTAAGTCAAGTTGAGAAAAGTTATATTTTTGCAGAATTAAAAACAAAAAAAAAATCTAAAAGAAATACTAAATATCGGATCAAAATTTGTCATTGTGTAAATCTAATGCAAAATCAGATAAATTAGGGATTTCCACAGAAGGTGGGGGAACTTTGTTGCCCTAATTTACAAGTAAACCGAATCAAACTACATAATCACAAATAAATAAATAAATAAAACAATCCAAGATTTTGTGTAGTAAAGAAACATAATCTTAATCATTAACCACAGTTTAGGGATGAAGGTCTTTAAAAAAAAAACCCTATACAGAAATCAAAGAAATTGACACATTATACTATATAAAAAAAGGGAATTTATCGTGTAAATCACATATTACGAGTAATTAAGAAGAGGATGCTGATTGAATTGGATAGAAATAAGTACTTGGGCTTTGGGGATAGCTTGGCGTTCTTCGCGCAAGCGGTCTTTGATTTTGTGAACCTGAAGCTCCATGCCCTTCAATGCTGCATCGATTGCGGTTAAATCGCTGATGTTGCTTGCTGGGTACACTGGAAATTAATGACCCAAAAAAAAAAAAAAAAAAGCAAATGAACCAAAAGATAGTCGTAATATCGGCATTTGATTAAAGAGAGAAAGAGGAACCAAATTACTAACTGTTACGAGCGATAAGGAGCTGTTGGAGCTGGGCTATCCGATTGTTGAAGGACGTCATCAGACACTCCAGTGAAGATCCTGCTTCTTTCGCTTCCTCCATCTCCCTCAAAATTCCTTCTCACCAACTAACTCAAAAACTCCAAAATAGGAGCCCCAGAGAAAATGAAGTGGAATTGAATTCTTTTCTCGTTTTCTGGCGGGAACCCATGATATTTTTTTTTTTTTTGGGAGGGGTGGTGCTGGTGATAGTAGCAGGGGTGATCGCGGGCCCTCTCCGAGGTCAGTCTAACAGACATTCTAGTTCTACAGTTGCTAATAAATTTATTTAATCTATTTATGTTTTTGAGGATTATTCTTAGCCTCAGGGAAGATTTTTTTTTTTTTAAATGTAAGTGAGAGCGGTATAATTTAAGACCTCTAACTTATATTCTCTTTTCCAAATCACTTAACTCATTCCTCCTCCTAATAGTAGGAAAGTTGTATACTTGTTCTCCTATTTTTGAGAATTTTTTGTTAAACTTAACGTTATTGGTCAGTTTGGAATGTGTTAGTAGAAATATTTTATTACAAAAACTTTGTGAAAAGATACATGAAATTAAGTTACTTGAAACAAAATTAGTTGTAGATATGGGATGAGGCCCCTTACTTTTTTTTGTGATAAAATATTATAATTTTATTAAAATTTGTATTAATAGCAAAAGTTAAATGTTATGAAACATACACAAAAGAATAGAAGTAAAGAATGGATACTACAAATTTGACGAATAGAATGGATAAAGCCCTTTCCAATTGCCCACAATTAAAATGAAATAATTAATGACTTAGATTTGGGCCACAATTAAATCGGACTGATTTGGGTTATTCAATTTAAAAAATTTAAAATAAAAAATGCAATTTGTCCTTTTTTCTTGAAAAGTTAATGGTTCGAATCCGAGCCACCTCAATTAAGGTCAATTGGAAACTTTAACAGAGGGAAAGATAGGTTAAATGGTTTGAAAGATGGAGTGTAAGTGAAAGTTTTCGGATTCCAAACCTTCACTTACACTGGGAAAAAAAAATTGGAAACCTTAATAGTGCTGAGCAATTTCCCTTTTCCAAAGACATTCTGTTCATCGTTCTAGCAGACATGTAAAAACTTGTTAGGAGGCAGTCTTCCAATCGAATGTAGCTTGATGGGGCATTAAATCGAGCCTTATGAATATTCTATCTTGACTCTTTGGGCATTTCCTTTGTTCAACTCGAAACCTCTATGAATCATTGATGACATCAGCATAGAGAAATAAAGGTGAGATAGATAAGGTTTTTTTTTTTTTTTTTAATGTATAGTCATCAAAAGAAATTTTGTTTGTTGATGATTTGACAACTTTATCAATTTCTTCAAATGCTGATGAACATCTTCAAATTAACGATTTACTTTGTAGCAATATTTTGGCTATTAATCCAACTAAACCCAAATATAAGTCAATGATTCGTGAGACTTTAATAAGATGGTGGCATGTCATTTATTCCATGTAAATAGAGGACAAGAACTAACGAGTTATGGAACCGCTCGTCTTTGAATTGAGCTGCCCATATTAACCCGAAAAAGGAATAAAGGAAAAGGCGAAAAGCATCCAACACCTCTACAATTAGTACTGTATAGATTTTAGTAATGCCTTGTTGATCTTCCACTTCTTCAACAGATAATTCAACACATAGATGCAGTAACCAAGTAGTAATATATTGAGACAATCGTCTTCATGATCAACTTAGGGATAATTAATAAGGTTCAAATATGATTGAAAGAGCTTTCAATGAACTCATGATCATGAAGCTATATGTCCTTTAGATTTCCGACAGGATGAACATATACATATCAATTAGTTGTGATGTGGAGGATGTGTCCTGACTGGTGCGTAATCGACGTGATACCATGGTCGTTCCTGCCCCAGATGCTCATCCCCGGAACTCCGAGACGCAGGAATCTCGGTTGTATCATCATCATTTGCTTCATCTACCTCAGATGTCTGATCAACTTTCTCCTCATGTTTCTCATCATCAAGATGATCGTTAGCAGATGGCGATTGAATATCATCCTTCACCTTATCATTTTTCAGGAGAGAGCTGCTGCTTTTAGCTGGTGCCCATCTCGGTTTTGGATTTGACCCAATATAAACCCCAGCCGTACTTGACTTCTCTTCATTCTGCACAAAAGTTACCCCCAATAATTGAGTTAATTATGGTTTTTTATTAGCAAATGTCAATTGAATTACATCCTTCATGCACCTTTTCATTTTTGAAGAGAGAGGTGCCGATTTTAGCTGGTGCCCATTTGGGGATTGGGTTCGACACAATATAAACCCCTGCAGGGTTTGACTTCTCTTCATTCTGCACAAAAGTTACCCTCAATAATTAAGTTTATGGTGTTTAAATTAGCAAATGTCAATTGAATGGCATCCTTCATGCACCTTATCATTTTTCAGGAGAGAGCTGCCGATTTTAGCTGGTGCCCATTTGGGGATTGGATTCGATACAATATAAACCCCAGCAAGACTTGATTTCTCTTTATTCTGCACAAAACCCTCGATGAATTTATTGTGCATGCTGTCAAAGTGTCAAGTATGTAGATGCATACACCCTTGGGAACTAAATTAAGATGCATGAAGTTAGATCAATATTTTACTAACCTTGACTGAGGAGAACTGAAAGCTTTTTCCAGGCTCGTTTTCATTGTTGCCAATTGGCCTAGCGATACATGCAGAGAGAGCAAGGCATAGCTGGAGAACGAGAAGGAGAGAAGAGGATGTGCTAGACATGGGAAGAGATGCGCTAGGGCTAATGCATTTGGATGATTGAAAAGGTGGTAGAAACTTGTTGATTTCGTCTGTAATGCTGATAGGGGTATTTATAGTACTAATGCAACTCAAATCATCCTTAGATGCTGAGTTTTTCTTTTTATGGAGCATGCAGATTGTATGGGCGATTAGAGTTTTGAGAAGTTTAGAAGGAAGAACAACTTATGGGTGCTATTTAGTACGTCTGCCTCACATTTCTATTAAAATGAGGACAATGAAGAGAGGTAATTTTGTTTATTTTGCCATGTACATGAAGAGAGATATAAAAGTTTGGCAAGGGAGAATTCCCTTCAAGGAATCAGAAAAAGATCATAAGCAATAAAAGTAAAGCTAGAAGACAGCAACGCAATGCCATAAGAGATACAATCGGTTCAACTTCAAACAATAACTAGAGTTTGGTGGGAAACGTATATTTATTAGAAGGTATTCGCTTGTTCACATGAGTATTATTTATGGAGATACAAGGCAAGGAAACAACACTTTGGAAACTATGCAAAATCCTTCATCTAAAAGATGCACATTATCCATCGAATCAATTGATCAAGTAGGGTGGTTAATTCCTAATCGAGTTTGTAGTTTATATCTTGACAAGCACAATCAATTAGCAAGAGCCTCTGTCCAAACTTTGTTTTTCTCATTTCTTGGCGTGTTTGATATATATATAATATAGGATTAATCTTTCCTACACTGACAGTGTATACACTATCAACGTTAGATGAATGACAACTATGCAAAATTTGAATTTGAAATTTAACTTTTGCACACATGTCATGAATCCAACGCTGATAGTGTATACACCGTCAGTGTAGGAAAGATTTACTCATATATATATATATATATATCTTGGTGTAATACGCTTTGGAGTTGTAAGTAAGACTATTGGATTCGTATTCTTTCTATTACAATAGCTTGACTCTAATTGTACTCCTTCAGCTCTTACATTATACAAAACTTTCGGAATCCAAGTTTTAGTAAGGAGGTTTATGAGATAATACTGGTCCAACTTGTCTTTGCCCAACCGTAATGTCTAGTAGTACTTGCCGTATTGAAGCAAGTGTGTCTTCTGCACTGTATTATGCATATTTTCAATTCTAATGTAAGATTTGTTTGTTCTTTTTTCTTACAAACATCATTCAAATTCTCTTCACTAATAGCAGTGCATATTCACATACAGGTAAGACATCTGCAAATATACACCAGCTATAACATCTTTTGTATGGTAGAACAAAGAATTTTCGAGTTTACAAGTAAATGATGGCATTTTCATTGAGTTATTTTATTTTTAACTTTTTTGAGTAAGCGATGCTCCTAATTCTTGTGGATTCAAAGAATTAAGAATTGGTTTCAAGCAGAAATACCAATATGCAGTATTAAATTAGGGTTTTAACTAAATTAGTGCTCAATCTATAATTTTCGGGATTGCAAAATTTCAGTCTCAAATTTGGGAATGGCTGAAACTCATACTCTTGATGAAACGGCCAGCACTTTCTTGGGATAGAAACTTTGTCCCATTTATCACTACCCATTGCAGCTAGGCAGTTATTTAATTTACTTTTTTTAATGATTAACACCTTAATTTTACTTTTCTTAAAAAGTAACACATAAACCTCACCATAATGACAAATAGACTGCTGCAAAGTGGGGCAGGAAGGGCGACCTCCTCAAGATTTTAAAAATTATTTTATATCTCATTAAAAAAATGAAAGTTTTCATTTATATCCTTATAGAAAATTAGAGTTTGCCTACCAAAAGTTTAAAATATTTTTAAATTTGCATAAAATGGTAAAAGATTTAAATCATATTCTTGTAAAAAAAAATAGTTTTAAAGTATACGTCTTTATTAGTCTTGCCTTCCAAATCTCAATTTGGTTCAACCAACAAAATGCCCATCAATTATCCATTATTAGACGAATCTGAGATGTAAATACACAATCTATTGCCCTAATCAAATCGCCATGTATCTACGACTAAATAGTTTAGTACATCTAAAGAGGCAGAGAAAAGGGTTGCATAACTGTTACTTTGTATTTTATCCTTTGTTGTATCAAATCATAGAATTTAGACATAAAAAATATTCCTAATATTAGAGAAGCTAGGTTAGGCTTAATTTTCTCACAGGAAAATGGTTGGATTGAGTGGTAAAGTGAAATGGATTGTAAGTAGAAGATTTTAGGTTCAAAATCTCCCACTTGACACAAAAAAAAAAAAGGTTTAATTTGCTCACCTTATAATGATCCTAAAATCTTTGCAGTGGTCCATGAGAATTATTTCAATACAATCATATTTAGTAGGTATTGTGTTGAACGGTTTCCATCAATTCGTTATGAAATTTGTTTTTTTTTATCAAAAAAGAAACATAGGTATTGTACGAAGATCTTTGCTGTAATGCATGACAATTATCTCGTAGTGCAACCACAATTAAGTATAAAGAGGTTTTCCTAAGTAGGCTGGAATGCTGGATTATCTTGAACAGCTGATCATACATAGTAGTAGAATTGAATGCTCCCAACTAATCCACCGACCAATCCAAATATCTTCTGCGAAATGTTAATTGACATAAAACTGAAAGTGCCGACAGCAACCCATAACGACATTCTCGGAATGAATCAATGAATACTTAACCACCAACCCCAAAAGCTAAAGCTGCCAACGAACATGGAAGATATAGGAAATATCCCTGATTATCGTTTTTCTCTTAATTTGGCATTCTCCAAATATAGTTATTGATTTACAAGCAGGATACATTGATGAAAAAGGGCCTTGTTTTTATCCACTTTGATCTGAACCAGTGCTTTTTTTTTCCATGCAAGAAATAAGAAGATTGGATTGCATCCTAGTTCTGCGACGATCAATGCATGAATACTTTTGATTACTAGGTTGTAGCTGATGTTTTATTAGCAATTATCATACATATTGACCATAGCAATCAAATTCATAAAATCGACATTGAAACAAGCAAATCCTCTTCCGTGTTTGATTTCCTTCATCCTCTAGTAACGCTGTACAAATCCACTTTGTCGTTTCATGTGGACAAACTCATATATTCATCTTATCTTGCTATCAGTTTCAATTAGTTGAATGATCATGCACCATGAATAGAGGGAATATCAAATTTAGAAACCAAAACATAGAGCTTCTAATGAAGGAAAATGTAGTAGTAGTATGTGGGCTTACTCAGCCTCAATTTCTTCAAAACATAACTCAATTTACAGTAATTGATTAAGTCATTTGACGGGACATCATTAGAACATCAAGTTCATGGTGCGATGTTAAAGTAACTACACTACAAACTGTTAAGGCTGTTAAACAGATCATGTCGATAGTAATGAGCACTGATCATGAATCATGATCATCAGGGGATCAGCCCAGAATAACAAAGCTAACTTCTCAAAAACTTATCTGCTTTCAGAAAGGTGGTAGAATAGTTATCGTCAGATACAGCAGAAAATGATGGATGAGCAGCTCAACATATATTGCTAGTTGTGAACTGGAGGATGTGTCTGGGGTGGATCATAATCCAAGTTGAACCCCGGTTGCGGCTCTTCTCTTTTCCGGTGAGGCAACATCCAAGAAACAGTAGCCATAGACTCTGTTTGAGCAGCATGATCATCATCTCCATCTTTAATTTTCTCATCATGATCACCATCTTTCACCTCATCTTTCTTTTCTGCAAGCTTCTGAGCTTTTCTCCCTTGATTGTTCTCATTCACCCCATTTTCCGCAGGGGAGTTCAGGCCTTCTTTGGGTGCTTCTGATTTGTTTTGGATCGAGGGTTTTTCATTTGAGGAAACAGAAACCCTAGCAAGACTTGACTTCTCTTCATTCTGCGAAAAAGACGGCCCCAAAACTTTTAATTTTTACTATCAACCATATCAAGTTACAAAATAAAGTGAAATCCTCTAAGCAGTATTTACTAACCTTGCTGGAAAAATGGGAATTTTTTGCCATGTTGCTCTGTTTATTGATGGCGCCAATTGGTCGAGCATTACATGAATAGATAGCAACAAATAGAAGTAGAAGAACAATAGAGAAGGACGTGCTTGACATTGGAAGTGATACTAAGTGATGAATCTGACTAATGGTCTAGCAACTGAAAGGAGGAAACAAAATTTGTTGGTTTCTTCTGCACAGCCGGAAATGGTATTTGTAGTACTAAAATAACCAAAATGAGCATTAAATGCTGATCAAATGGTTCTCTTTGAGGAACATGCAAATGTATGGGGGATGAGAAGTAAGTTGGAAGATGAAGATATGGGTGGCCTCTTGTACGTCTCTTTCAGATGTCTATCAAATTGGGACCAAGAGACAGAAACCCCACCAAGGAAAGAGAGGTGGACTAGCTGAATTTTGCCATATATATGAATATGAAGAAAGAAATAAGAGTCCAAAAAGAGAGATTTTTGTTCCTTCAAAGTTCAAAGCATTAAGCAATAAAAGTAGAAGATCATGAGAAGGTAAAAAGAAAGAACAAGAGAAACAAAAAAGCAAGAGCCTGTCGAATTTTTGGGTCCACCGAGGAACCTCATTTCTTGTCGTGTATGAATTTTGTGGTGTTTCATGGCTTGTGGTTCCTGGTTTCTAGCTCTTGCCCACCATATTCCATGAAAATCTTATGAAGATCGATGATTATTCTATTCCAAAGAGCAAAAAAGTAAGTAGCCTTTTTAAGTTGACGAAGCACCAAGATTTGCAGTACAATAGTTTCACTTTGCATGTCCCCTGACCCCTAACTTTTAAATTGAGGGAATGATCGATGAAGTACTAAAAACAAACCTTGGTTCTTGTGTTGCTCGATCAGCTTCAACGCTAATCAAAACGTAATTCGTTAATAGGAGAAGGATTAGAAGGAAAAGGAGAAACTGCAACCCCTCTTTGTATGTTTTCTATGCAAATATAACCTATCCTGTTGACACATGGAAAAAGACATTCTTGTGTATAAAACTGTTACCACCACCCCCAAAAAAAAACCCGCCGGGGCAAAAAAAAAAGAAAGTGTTAATTTTTGGAGTAAGTTCCCTGTATTTTGGTTGGACTTTTTGATGGTTTAGTAAAGGTGTTAGCAATTATCATTTAAACGTAATTTGACCTCTGCTATTGTAGAGCAAGAATCAGCAGCCTATGACTAGTTGACCGAGAGTCGTCACTATGGCAAATATCAATAAACATTTCTGAGACAAGTGTTGTAAAAATTCGTTTATGGAGCGATTAAATATTGAAGTAATAGCCAAATTTTGTTAATCCCTTCACGAAAGATCTGTATGCTAAATGTTGAAATTATAAAGATATGGTTTCTTGAAAGCTAATTATTTGACAAGAGATTCTTTGTTATAATTTTTTCCGTTACACTCGTTATATTATTTAGTTGATTGACACATGTTCCATGCAATAATGAATAAGAATTTGAGTTTTAAAATATTTCTTCTTGTCACTTTAAAAGTTGTGTGATATAATAATGTAACATGAAAATGTGTAACTAAAACCTCAAGTGTAATTATCCTTCTTACTTGTTCATGTAATTGAAAACGTTAAATGAAAATTCAAATAGGCTTCTTATTTTCCTGACACTATGAGAGTTTCAACTGTTCCTTCTCTTTTCCATTTTTTTTCCCCATTTCAAGCAAGAAAATAGAACGCCAATATAAATTAGTTCAATTAGTAAGAACAGTCCACTTTTTGACAAAAGATCTTGTGTTCCAATCCCGCTATCAATGTAAAAACTGTGTTAGTAAATTATGTATAAGAATTTTTACGATCTATAGTCCTAAACCATACTCCGACCCGTGATAGTGATCGAAATCAAGTCCTCACATGTAAACATGGACCTAAAAAGGAAGAAACAGCATGTATACGTGGGGGGTTCCAACTTCCAATTTAACATGGACCTAAAAGGGAAGAAAGGTGAAAGCACGGACAAGACTCTGAGGACAGAAGTCACAGAACGAGACATTATCGTTACATGGCCTATCCCTCCCATGTTACTCTTGTCAGGGACATTGGAGAATGCCCTAAACGGACCATCAATAACGGTCACACCCGCCACGTGGCACCTATCCAGGAGACTCAACTTGCCACGTGGTCATAACCCCACATAGGCCGCCAAATATTTTTTACGCATATATATATATATATATATATATATACGGTAGTAATTCTCTTAGGACTAGGTGGTCGTTTGAAGCAATGTAATAACCATACTAAGAATGGATCCACCGTAGAAATCGTCTATACCTTGTAAGTTAATCATTGAGGGAGGACAAAAAAAAAAAAAAAGAAAGTAAGAAGAAGAAGCATATAGACAAAATTTTGCAAAGAAATAGCTCCTTTGTTTCTCGAGGAGAAGAAGAGATGGTAAATATACACTTATATATGGATAAATAAACAATCGTTCTACTCTTAACTAGTATTTGATGCATGCATGCCTATCTACAGCAGTTATTCATACTAATGCATAATTCTAATTGATCAAGAATCCTCTTTAATCTCAGAAAATAAACAGGAAAAAAGTGAAACCATGCACCAACTCCCTAATTGCTTCTTCGTGTTGATTGATTTGTTTTCTTTCACTTGTTTGTTCCACTTTACTACTTGAAGTTTACAGTTCACAATCACACACACACACACACACACACACACACACACACAAAATGATGGTGGTGGTGGTGGTGGATTAGAGCGGCGGCGGGACAGCAGAGGTTACCGAGGCGGCATTGGGATTCATTTTGCAGAATACTCTGTTTGGCGTTGACAATCGGATCAAGCTCGTGTGTGTCTTGTTAAAGCCAAGCATTCTTGGACGGCTCATCTCCGTTGTCCCCACCCTAAAAAAAAAAAAAAAAAACTAGACTAGAAACCATGCATTAATATTAGTAAAAATATCCATCACCATTCACCACCACCGTTCCAAATTAACCAGTTAATTAAAAAAGTCTTGTACGCGGACACGGGTGAGTGTGAATTTTTCTTGAAGAAAGTTGGGACTTGGGACTTGGAAGCAGGTACAAGTAGCAGTGGTGGTCCTGGTGGATGTCCACAAGGCTTGTCATCCCTCGCAAAAAAAAAAGAAAGAAAAAAATCGATTCCATGTAATTAAACCCTGGAAAGAATTTAGCTATATAACTTGCAATGTACGTTTAATTTTGTAATGTTTGGACCTGTTTGATCCTGATTTCTGTTGTAAAATTGTGGAGTACATTCAAATTAACTGATCTTATTTCTGGTAGTACTAAGCCTACAAAAATATGATCAAATTAGAATCCACTGCACCACCGCCTCACAGTTTTTACGAATGGTAAATCAATACAAGCAGCAGTATGTAATTAGTTTGACATGTAATGTAAGAAAACAGGAAAAAGGAAATGTTTCAGTTGGACAGATTTTTAGCTTGACAGTACCTGATAATTGGCTAGACCGTTTTTATATTCATTATGAGAAAACCAGTCATGCTTCTTAATTTTGTCCGCAACTTTTTTTTTCTAAGGTAATAAACAAAAACAATCAGGTGCGTGCAGCAAGAAAAACAGAAAAAATGAGGCATAATACGAAAGTTCTTAGCTGATTCTTTTGCCCATCCTACTTGTGGGACAAAACTGCACGGCCGGGGTCTAAGGCAGCAAGATACAACGGACTTAATCCACGCATTGCCTTCATGACAAATTTCCAAAGGCAATCTTGCTTAGCTAACAATGTGAGTACCAAAGAAATAGATTACTTGTTAAGTGGTTCTTTCGTAGTAACCAAGAAACATGTATACGTGCTTAGCTTGTCAAACAACTTCAACGGTTCCAAAATCCAAACGATCAGCTCATTGCCTCTTAGGGTGCAAAACATTTTGGATTAATTTTATATATACTGTCAGTGTCAGTGTCAGTATATATAATATCACCATTAAATATATGACATGTATAAAATTTGAATAATTTACTACAAGATTCTTTGAGTTTCGAAACTTATACACAATTAGTACAATGGACTGCTTGAATAAAAATAACATTGATCTAAGAGACTCAATAGGCATAATATCAAAATTTAGAGGCCACAATTGATTTTTTTTTTTTTACTTTGTCATTTGATTGGCATAATAACATTTTGTTTCTTTCTCTTTTTTTATTTTTAAATCAACCCAAATGTTTCTTAATAATAAGTTTCAACCTTTTCTTTCTTTTTTCTCTCTTTTGAAGCAGAAATATTATTGTTTGGCTCACAAATATGGCAGGAAAACTATAATTAGCTCTCACTAAGCGCATACAAATGTTGCTAAACCATTTGTGATGATGCTAATTAAACCATTTGTCATCATTTTTTTCACACTATGTAGAAAAAAATAACCAAAGTTTCCAAGACGTGAAACGGTGAGAGTGAAATCAGCAGTTGTTTTTTCCTTAGGTTTTCTGTAAGGGAAAAGTGGGCAAAAAGTAGCAGCAATGGAAGAAGAAACAAAGAAGGTGAGAAAATAAAGGTCCTTATCAATCGGTACTCGGTAGTGCAAATTGGTCGCTAGTACCTGGGATTCATTTAGAAAAGCATTTTCCATCCAACAAAATTTCCAAAAAGAAAGAAAAATTTACTGAACGAGTCTCTTGCGTTCCTTAGTGTAAGCGCCAGATTTGCTTCTCTAGCTTCTTACTAGATCAACCAAAAGGCCGACTGCATGCCATTACGCACCAAGGAATCTTACTTAAAACGATTAAAGACGTAAAAATTCTGGTACTCTACTAAACTAGTTATGAAACGCAATCAGTTTTCTAATCTCCTAATAGCGCAAATAAGACTTCCCCGCTGTTCTAAGTCATTACCAACAATTTAGTTTCACCCCAAACTTTCTTTTGAGAAACAATTCAGTTGGTCTTTCTCAAGTTTGGTCGCTGTGAACGCTTGGATATTTCTAAGTATGTAACCTAAGGAATGGAGGGAAGGACAGAATAGAAATCAAACGCTCTTAAAAAATACTCGCCATGGTAACAGTGACATAGTGCATTCTAATTAGCATTTTGAAAATTGGATTGGATTGATCATTTCGATCAATTGAACCGTGAACCAATTATGGGCCGATCCGATTTTATATTTAACTTAATTAGGAAGTCAAATAAGTTGGTGAAACCAGATCAAGAATTGATCAAACCAGTTAAAAGCAATAACAAATCAGCCTTTGAATTGATTTTCACTAAATATTTCCTTTCTTTATATATTATTTTTATCCAAATAATTTGATATTAAAATAACTAAATAATTAAAATATTTTTAAAATCGTTGAGCCAGGGTTGAACCGACTATCGGAAACACATCCGATTCATTTGTCAGTTTCGGTTTCAAAGCATTGATTCTAACACTAAAACCAACTATAATAATATTAAGCATGACTATTATCTAATCATATAAATTGGCATTTTTATCTAACATCCCCAACGTATGGGAAATACTAATGGAATATTAATTATTAGACATAATTTTTAAACTCAATCCGGCCAGGCAGGCCAACTTAATAGTTAAACCAAATAAGAAGTCAAACCTATGAAATTGGTCGGCTCAATCACAGTTTAACTACCAATTCTACTATTTCATGGGCCTTTGAGGTTTATAACTTTTCAGTTGGAGGAAATGCAGTAAGTTTGCAAAGTAATTTCCTTCTGTTACTTATGTTTTTCTTTGAAAATTTCAAAATTTATACACGTAAAAACTTAAATATAGTATTTTTCTATGATATAACTATAGTTCAACCAATGAACTTTCGGATGAACTGTTAACTTGTTTAACTTGGTTTAATAACTATGTTATTAGGGTACAAATGTTGAAGAAAATGGTGAGGCCAATTTATACAGGTATACCAAGTTGTACCTTCAATTTGAATTCTTTTTACAACTCCTCAAAAAGTCTTCGAAAGTTGAGTAAAATGCAATTTCGATATTCAAATTTTGACTCTTAAGCGATTATGATATCCAAACTTTAGATGAAAGCAAATCTGATGCTTGATGTTACAATATTTAAGCATATTTGGTATCCTTAACAGATTTTTTCGAAATTTGTACTGAAAAAATATGCTATCACGTGTTTGACAATGAAATCATAAAAAAAAAACTTTCACGTTGTTACCTAATTGAACGATCTTGAAATTGCTACTTCAAGCTCTTCATGTAAAACTAAATTTCACAAATTTTTTTCCCGATTCCATGGTTGAATCAATAAAGGCTCGACTAAAATAAAATGTTCTCAAATTTTTTTTATTAGAGAGTACGGAGAGAAAAGGGGAGTTTTGAGTGTGTATCATTAGCTCAATTGGGTATTTCTAAGTTATTTTGTTCTTAAATGAGTCACCATATTCTATTAGTCCTTAAATTGGGCCATCAGGTTAGCACTTTTTAAAAAATTTTTAAAATTTCGCTGCTGGGCACAGACATCACATGATTTTTTTTTCCAATTGGAATTTGAAAAAATCCGTCAAATGTATTAAATGTGCTTAAATATCGTAAATTGAGTACTAGATTTGTTTTCATCCAAAGTTAGGGTACCAAAATCGCCAAGGGTCAATATTTCAAATACCCAAACTGCATTTTACTCTAGAAAGTTTGAGTCTACTTTAGTTTTACATTTACTAATAATTACAACTTAGCAGAGATGGGGCAACCCGATCTTGGTCCATCCAACCCTATAATTCAAGGGTTGGGTTAGCGTTGTGCATGGGTAGACTTGGGTATGAACTCAAAAAATAGGCTCAATATTAAAGTTAACTGAGTTTGAATAACACTAAGCTCAACCCAATATAAGCTTGGCTGATCCGATCTACCATTTGGCTGATCCTATCCTCACCTTGCGAGTCAGCCATTTTTTGATCATTACCCGCCCTGCATATCAAGTACCCGTTGAGATAGGGTCGGATGTACGGGTACCTGCCCCCGTCCCGCCCCATTTATAATTAAACTCTCTTCTATAAAAATATAAGATCATAATCTTTACAAATGAATCTTGTAAATAAACTAAAGTCTCTCATATTTGTAATGCAATTTGTTCAATGAAATTACTTATTTAGCTCTAAATTATTATTTTATAGTATGTATATAAAAATAAAAAATAAAAAATATATATTCGGCGCGAGTCGGGTATTCGCGAGTTTTTAATTATGTGACCCTAACCCTTCCCGTATTTTAGAGGATACTCAACTCTCTTTTGACTCGATCAAATAATACAAATCAAGTATCATAATTTTCAAATCGGATTGGATCAAATATGACAGATATTCGGATTAGGGGATAATTTTGCTCACCCCTACTCTTTGATTTCAAAAATTTAATGGAAGTTAAGCAGGTCATGGAATCCGAATAAAAGTTCAAGAAACTTGAATATGAAGGAAAGAGAGGAAGGGCTCAACATCTATAAAAGGGCTTAGATGACCATAGACTGTGAATATGTGATTGTCCAAGGTGCCAAGCACTTTGTGGTCCTACTTGGAAGCGTCGGCCTGCTCCAAATTAAAAGGCCCTCTTCGTTTAAGTCAATTTTCTGCTCGTGGCATGGCAAAAGCCGATTCCACCCAAACCGCCTAAATTGGGCAATCAAAAAACAGATAAATTTGTTAACAGGATTTCCTTAAATAGGTTAATAACAGTATTTATGGTGCTATTGCATTCCTATAAATTAGGCATTTGGGCGGGGCAACGTTAAGAGCTTCTTTCCACCGAATAGCAAACTAAGCCACAATGATACATTCAACGCCTGATAGTTGGGGGTGAAAAGGTTATGGGGAGGGAGGGAACCACAATGATACCACCCCTGATTGGAAGGTGAGTTTTTTGGATGTTTGTCTAAAATTTTACTGTAGTTTACTGTAGAAATATTTAAAAAAATTTTTGAAATATGTTTTTTTTGGAATATTTTAAAATGTATAGTTTAAAAATTTTGAAAAATCTTTTGAGATTACTGTAGTTAAAGTTTTTAAAAAACTTGTAACAAACAAACTTGGCAAAAAACTTGGCTAATAAAATTGTACCTGAAGCAAGAAGCAAACTAATGATAATTTGTTCTGATGTGTCCTATTCTGGGCCATCTCTAAGCCCATTTTGTGGTTTCCAGTGCCTGTCTCCATCTGAATCTAATGCGACCGAATGACCACTGTTGTTTCCAGCCCATTACTTGACTCCATGTTTCATCCCCTAGCCTAGTAAGCACATCTTTCCATCTCCAACACCCTAAAAGCCCATGACATGAACAAGAAGGAAAGTGCAAAAACTCTAAGCACTTCCCCAGCCATATGGTTCCTTCCAACTGCTCATTAACACAGACGACCAAGCCAGCGGTCTGCATTGCTGCTTTCTTCCATTTTACAAATGATGCAATGATCAGTTGTATCCATTCTGTTTCTAGTTTGGTATTTTCCTAAAGAAATTAAACTACTTCCCCTCAACGTGGCTGCTTTTATCCCATGCAATGCCAATATGCAATAGAAATGAGCTGCTGCTGCAAAGATTTGAAAGAAAGAACACAAAGAAGATGCAATTACACTAGTACAAAAGCAAAAAAGAATCAAGTCTAATGATCAATCCCATCATAATGTCATATTATTTATTGATCCCATCATGGTACCAACGGGATTACTGGTATTTGTGAATGAAAGTATATTAGATAATAATATATTTGTTAACCAACACCATCACCGTGTGATTCTTTGAAAACTGATGTATCTTATCTGCCTTAAAACATTATATTAAGATATTAACTACTAACAAAGTATGTTTATCACAACCTCATAATGGGGCACCTTTTCGTGCTGCCATTGTTGTCACAATAGCTAATTAAAGATACAATTGTCGTCCTGAAAGCTGAGGCTCAATATCTTGGTAGCAAACTAGCAATACATCTACACAAGCCCTTTTTCAAAAAGTTGAAGCTTGTCGGCCTCCCCTCAGTTGAATTGCATTATCCCTCAATTGCTTTTTCTTCAGTTGGCTTTAACTGCTAAACCTTTACGTACCAGCATAGGCCATGCCTACTTGCCCCTAATCACTTTACTACAATCTCAATAGCTAGAGCAAATTATGCAGTAGTTTATAAAGGTTACAGTTTTGATGACAAGTTCTCTTGTGTGTACTTTCTTTCTCGGTCACTGTCTCGTTGCATGCTCATAGAGGAGGTCTCAGCCGATGACACTTTTTAGATGAGAAACCTTCTATTCACATCAACCACTAGGGAAACCAAGAGAGTTTTAAGACTCTACTTGTGTGTAGATCAAGAGATCAAATCTCTTGACCTGCATTTTAAATCCAGGATTTTTCGAAAAAATTTTGCCACCGAATGCCTACAGAATAGAATCTACCGTGTCAAAAAAAAAAAAAAGAAGATTACTAGGGGAAAATGTGGGGCCAAAAACAAAAAGACTTGCTCTCTGTTTTTCGTGGCAGCCATTCTCCTACCAATGTTCAAAGTAGTAATATATCCAAGTATTTCATAAAAGGAAATGACAGAAGATGGTTAAACTAGAAAACCGTTGCTAATTCTTGTAAAAAAAAAAAAAAAACTTAAAAAAAGGCTTAAGAAAACCAATTATTGAACTAAGGCTTAAAAAAATATTTGGTTCCAGCGCTTCAAAGGTTTGCATTTTCTTCATCCTAGTCTTGTAGCTATATAAAGTATTTGGTAAAGACTACAGGGTGTGTGCAAATGCATGTACCTTGTTAACCTTCAATCTTGATCAATTGTTTTCGTGGGAGCAGTGACAATCAAATGAACCCGTGATCCATATAAGCAGCGATCACCGAAGTAGAAGGATCACTAAGCCTGTTTGATAACTTAACATTTAAATTTAGTGGATTCACATCTTTAGTATGTTCAGACGTGTTTGATAATAAATATCAAAATTTCAGTAGTTAACAATTCAATAATTTAATAAATCTAAATTTTAAATTTCAAATTTTAGACTTCATTTGTATCAAACACACCCTAAGTTTTGATTGTCCTAGTACCCTAATCATTTGTCCTTTAGATGTCCCTACAAGAAAAAAAAAAAAGAAGAACGGGACACAAGGTCAAATTAACAAATATAATAGCTCTATGGAATGGATCAATTAGTTGAAAAAAAAAATACTTCGTTTTATTTATTATATAACGGGGAAGAACTATGTGCAGGTGAAGCGTCCCTGGCTAAAGGCCTTTGAGGAAGTCCGATGCCAGATGGATTGTGAAACATTTTTACATCTATTTGATGGTGAGAAACAGAATGGTTAATGCAAATCCAATAAGTTTCAAGCTTTTTCAAACAAAAAGTGATTTTGTGTTGTAACCATTATGTTTTACTTTTAGTTTGGTGGCTTAGATGAGGAGTTTCTTTCATTTTTTGTGTTGCTTGAGATGTAGGGTGCCTTGAGAAGAGAGAAAAGAACATGTCATCAACCTTTTTAAGCTATTAAACAAATATATATATATATATATATAGAGAGAGAGAGAGAGAGAGAGATGATTAGAGATTGGAATTAGGAATTAAAAATAAAATAACAAGAAGGGTAGGGTCAAATAGGCAAGTAAAGAGGCCCTGTGAGTTGGATTCACTTTCCACTTCATCAAGGAAGAAGAAGTTGTTACCCATCACATGGCTAAGGGCTTAAACTAAACATCTTTTCTGACAAATCCAAATCATGGCATTGCTAAACTATTCTTTCCGGGACTAAGTGTGTCCCCCCTTTCTTTCCCACATACATGCCAAATTTCAATTCTTGTCCAGGCAAGTAGGCAGCTAATTAAACAAGTCATTTGAACCTTTCAACCACGACCCTTGGATTTTTCTTCCATTTTTTTCCCCCCTGTGTTTTGGGTTATTTTCCATTTTTCTTTATCACTGTTTTGGTTTGGGTGAGAGGGTATAGGACAGAAGGGAGAGGAAAGTAACTATTCAAATATACGATTAGGTGTCATAAACCTGCCCTTCCACCTAAATAACCCTTCGGTTTTTAGCTAAAAAGCATAGGGTAGGTAATAAGGCTATGCGCATTATGCATGAGGATTTATCACTAAACTTGTTAGTTTTTATACTGCTTTTTATGGCCAATGATATGTTCCCTTGAATTTGGCCTCCATTTCGATGGTGATGCTAATTTGTCTTCGATCGTCTATAGAAAAAGAAGATGGTTATATATATATATATATACTCTTCTTGTATGTCAACGTTCCATTATCTATCTTGTTGATACTAATGTCGCAATCTGAGTTGAATAATCTTTTCTTTGCTTATTAGGGTTGCAATCTGACTTGACTTGAAAAATGTTTATGAAATGAAGGATGAAAAACAAGCCAAGCACTAATATATGTAACAGTTGCTATTTGCAACAATAGAAACCAACCAGAGGTCGGATGTTAACTAATTAACATACGTACAGTTGAACTTCTTGATGAACCTCAAACCTCACATTTAATATGTATCATCATGACAAATGCATCTAGGATAAAGTCATTGAATCGACTAAATTGAGGGGAAAAAAAATACAGTAAAACCTTTAAATAAGATCGCGAATATTAGCTATAAAGAAGAGAATAATAATGTCCGAAGTCCAACAACAGAAAACGATTTCTAAATCCTAACAAACAACAAGCATCTTTGCACTTAGGCGTTAACCACTACCAATTTGCACAAGACATTCTGGTTATAGTCAACTGGGAGATGAAAAGGCCAAAGATACGGTCAGGAACTGTAAGGGGTACCTTAAACATTCGTGTCGGAAGCTACTGTGCAGTGTGCATCTCTTGTCAAGAAATTCAGGAGGAAGAATTTGTCCTCAAAGTACATGTGCAATCAATCAAGGTTCAGTGTATCAATGCCTGCCCTTATTGCTGTCTTTGGCATTTCGTCTTCTAATTTATTTCTTGTGAGCAGAGTCTTGAAGGGTTTATAAATTTCGATCCATCCTGCCTGCCTGCATGCATGCATGCATGCATGATATCCAGTTACAAGAATTAAGATGTTCATGTTGCAGGAAATCTTGTCGTGATAAATTCTCATGTACAATTGTTTTCAAGAAATGTTGCAATCAATCTTCCTCGTCTCTGACGTTGCGAGTCTGACTATGGACATTCAAGAACCAGAATAAGAAAATGACCACATATCCCATATGGTCTAACCGATTACGTAATTCTTCTACTACTTACTAATTAAAGAGACATTTTACTGCTTTAAGACTGAGGGCTCAATTTACTTGGCTTTCCAATTAAACGCACATACATACTCAATAATTAGAGTAGAGAGACATTTTACTGCTGACTCATGGCTCAAGTTTCCACATCCCACAGTCGCACTTGTTTCACAATTAGGTATCCCAGAGTGCCCAAATCTTGAAAATTTTACATTATCTATAGAATTACAGTTTGGTGTTTCTTTTGGGGTTTGCAACCTGATTTGTACTAATTTCACATCTTGGCGTCATCTGGATTAAATAGTCAGAGTACATGGACCATATGAAAATGAGACGCTAATTATCTTAAAATAATTAATTAGTACATTGTTAAGAATCATAGATGACACCTTCCAAAAAAAAAAAGAAAAAAGAATCATGGATGACACGGAACCGAGAAGGATGACGCTAAAATCAAAATATGAGCGTCGCTTTCTGTATTGTAGAGCTAGTTGTTCGTATTATTATAGTTGAGTGCAAGCAAAAAATATATATATAAAAGTAAAAAACAATTTCCAAGGTTTGAACGTTTAGTTGTTGCCTTTGTGTCCTAATCCTTCATCCCTCCATGATGACAAGTTAAACACGGATAGTTAATTATTGACCAAACCATTTACACATGCGAAAGTATCAAATCATCAATCAAATAAAAGTCATGTTGTAATTGATCATTTTCTCTTTTACCTACAACATAAGTTCGCACTCCAATTTTTGGCCAATGAAGCGCCCTTTTGTAACATCTTGATCAATGTAAAACTTTCTTCTCTAGTTTTATTCGTGCCACAAATCAATGAAATTTAGTCAGTATATATATCAATCAGTTTACACATGTTTGAAATTTCCTAATGTTCCTGCATGGGGAAAAAGAAGGGCCTTTCCAAAAAAGTTGTCCATGGTTTCAAAGACATCAAACATCAAATTCAACCTCGAGTGATTAGTCTTGCATACTTTATGAAGTTGAAAACTAGAAAATTTCCAAAATCCCCCCCCCCCCCTCTTCTTTGTTTACATAGGAGAATGTTCGGATTTAAGAATGAGAGAGAAAGGAAAGAGGATTTAAACTTAAAATCATTATTAATTTTTAAGATTTCAACTATTAGATTAAATCCTTCTCAATTAAGCCAAAGAGAACTTAGCAACCAATTTGGGACATTCTAAGTTTCTCTTCCAGAGTTGAATCAGATGTCAAAGCAAACAATAAGAATTATGCATGCAGATTAGGTGTTGAGAAGTATTTCACAGTCATTAATTCTCAGAGGAAATTTACGTGCAATTTTGCAGCTGAAATCATGGGCTTTCCTGCTCTGTAAGAACAAGTTAATGCTAATCAAGAAACTAAACGTGACTTCCCTTGTGAAGTATCTTTTTCATTTTCATTAAAAAAACCAACATTCCAAAAAATCATTTGATTCTTTTTGTATGCATGAGAAGCACCTAATCCAAAGGTCCAATGCATGTACTATAGTTGAGAATGCATCAAATTTTATCCAAACTACACAAGAAATGCTTAGTGTATATTACTCATGTCTTTTTTCATGTAGATTTATTCTACACCTAATTTACTTAAAGTAATTATCGAATCAGCATGTAGATTTATTCATTTCAATGTAGTAGCAAACTTGTTTAAGATAGAAAATTGATTTCACAGTTAAATATGCGTGAAAATCACCAAACTGGCTCGAGCAAACACTCCATTCCATTCCATTGATAGACCCCAAACATCACCAAGCCAGAAGCCACACTTTACTGCTTTTCTTACCAATCTTCGCTTATCCCTTTTTATCCCACTGTGAATCAGAAAGGGACATTGTATTCAATCAAATAAACCCGGAAATCATTGGTCAATAAATTGGCTCTGTTGAACTCAAAGCCCCCATAAAACTGAAAACCGATTCAGTTTTCTTTTTAGTTTTGGAAAAAAAGATGAAGTATGACCTTACTTTTCCAAAAAAGAAACAAAAAGTAAAGAAATCAACACTCAAAAAAATTAATCAAGTATTGAATCACAGCCTCACGTCCCAATCTCGAGCACATAATGTATCTGCTCCATTAGAAATCCATCTCGACATTCTCAAAACAAATATTTTAATTTATGAAATTGCCGCAATCTTTTACACAGACCAAAGTGCTTGCAGCGCAAGTAGGTCGAGCTCGAGGCATGAGGCTGTTGAAGCACAATTGACCATTCAACTTGTGTCGACATCAAAGAAAATTCAACAAATTTAAAAATTTTAGGAGCCCTGAGAAGGAAAAAGTATCATTAAGTGCTCCAACATAATTTATTGAGATCTTATGAAAAAATTAATCGTGCAGATTAAAGCAGAATTTTATAGTAAAACCTTGCCAATTAAACAGAATGAATACGAATTTGGCACCAAAAAATACAAAAAAACGGATATTTTTAATTATAGAAAAAAGAAAATGTAAAATGGTAGTATGTAGATTTAGCTACACCATTAGATGCATGGGTTCCAGACCTATTATTTAATTCAGCCAGGACAATCTCGTACTAGCATAGAGTGCGTTGTACATAATTATTATAGTAGTGTAATTCATGAAACTGTTATATTGATTTCTTTCTCTTTTTTTTTTTGGTTAATACAACTGATTTTTTCCATCTTTGAATTAGATAACCCAGAATCCATATGAATATATCATGTATTGACTGTCGACTTTTAGTTGTATACGTAGAATTTATGTAGCTAGAATTATCAGGTACTCATGTTTAGACATCTGTCATTTATGAATTATTTAAAATGATTAATGCTTAATATCCATCAAATTACATGAAGGTTGCTACTCATACAGACATTTAAATGTAATTATCCACATATAATTACTCATTTATTGCACATCAAATCCTGTCATTAATGTGGACCCTTTATCTAAATCAGTGCTTTCATGTGATGTTAATCTCTCTCTCGTGTCTAATTCAAGTTAAAATTGTGGCCATCTAAAAGGATGCCCAGAGCCATATGGTTAGAGAGGTAAAGGAATGGGAAATATTTTTAGAAGCGCACCACTTAAAAGCCAAAAGCAATGCATTGAATAAAAGGGGCTGTTAATGGACGGACAAGGATAATTCTTGAGTCCAGTCCACATCTCTCAAACGAATGTTTGTTTCGCTTCCTTTACCCAAATGTAATTGTAATTAATTAAAAATTGCTAAACATATTAGACCAAAAAAATTTAAATTAAAAGAAAATTTAAAAACTAACTTCATCATTAGGTATGTAATTTGTCTCATTGCACTTGAATTTATCCATTTTCTCATTTAGGCATCTCATCATTCATCAAGAAAGCTGGGAGGGGAAAAGACCGGTAAAAATCTTTCTTTGGTAAATTAGTAATATGCTGCCTTTTTGAAGGATTAATCAGGGATAATATCAGAAACCTCCCTTGTAATTTTTCTTAATATCACTTAGCACCTCTAAAATTTTAAAAATTTCACTTATCACCCTTACTTTTGTTATTTGTGTAACAAAAAGTTTTCAGAAACCTTGAACTACCATTTTGCTCATTTTACTAAATAAAATACTCATAAGCCACTTTGTTTATTCCAAAAAAAATCACCATCTAAAAGCGATCTCTAGTAATTCCACCACATCACAAAATTATAGTCCATAAAAATATCAATTTGAAAATAAAAAAGATATTTGTAAAGAAATGCATTAGCACAAATTTAACTCTATACTTTCAAAACCAATTTCTTGTGAACTTTATATATTGTTTTTTCAACTTCTTCTCAACTCGTGGCCCAAGCCTTTAAACTGTACTAATTATTATAAAAATCAACTCAAAATAAAATAGAGAAATTACACCCCATTCTGTCACAATCACAACAAGTAAAAAATAAAAAAAATTAATTTACAAATAAAAATTTGTATAGTCATCCAAAAAAAATGTGTAAGAGAGAACGTTGGAGAAAAGAGAAAGAGAAGAAAGTAACTTTTGTTTCTTTTTTTTTATTTTCATATTTTTTGAACTCCATTTATTTGATATATTGATATGTGAATTATGCAATTGTGAGGGCTTTTTGTAATTACTAAATGAGGTAAGTGATATTTTAAAAACTTTAGAGGCGCTAAGTAATATTAAGAGAAACTTCGAGGGTGGTCTCTGATATTAACCCTATTAATTACTGCCACAGAGAATGAAGTACCGATCCTCCACGCTCGATGGGTGCGAGTGGTGGTTGTGCCAAGGACACAAACCCTAGCTGCAAGATAGATAACTACGTCTCCAGACAAGCCACAAAAATTAACTAAAGGTGCAAAAGCTTTTAAAAAAAATAAAAAAAAGAAAGATATCGAGAGAGAGAGAGAGAGGGGAAGGGATGAATTGAAGGAGGGAGCACTTTAACCACTTTTTTATGTTGCACGCATCCATGGCAGAGAACCGAAGGAAGACAGAAGAGTGCTACAAACTAAGACAGACAGCAGAAGGAGAGGTGAACGAAACTAAACAAGAAAAATATCAGCTCCTTTAACTAATCCATTCTCCTTCCTTCTCTCCACCCCCTATATACCTTAACTACCTATTAGTACAACCAGTCTTGTAGCATTTCCTTTCATCCTCAAAAATAAACAAAAATCATCCGCAGCAAGCGAAAGGCAGCAGCCATCCACTGTACAATTAGCTCTGATTGGGTTGGGGTGTTTTGGTTACTCGTGTAAATAGCTAGCTAGGTGATTTTCATAGATAGTTCTTGAATCTACCTCTTCTTGGGGTGGGCTTCTTGAGTTGCATGCATCACTCTTGATCACTGTCTAGAGAGATTTTGGGTTGGCTTGTCAAACTTAGGAGTCTACATCCTCTTTTGCTTCAATTCGAGATATAATTTTGCATTTCGTTCTCTCTCTATCTCTCTTTTTTGTTTGGTGGTTGTGGTGATTCCAAACTGGGGAGAAATAGTGATTTGGGTTGTTTTTGTTTAAATGAAGGGGATGCCCTTACCCTTTGATTTTCAGGGGAAGGGGGTGTTAGACTTAGACTTACAATTTGTTTCTTCTTCTTCTTCTTCTTCCTCCTCCTCTTTTTGGAACTATAAAAACGCTAGCAATTGTAAGGCAAATTGTCTCTTGAACCGTAATACCAGCATTTCCAGTGATAGTGAGCCCACATCTGTCCTGGATAACATAAGGAGTCAAAGTCCTCCTACATCTTCTTCAACCCTGTCTTCATCTCTAGGAGGAGGAGGAGGAGGAGGAGGAGGAGGCGGGCCCAACAAAAACAGCGGAGGTGCAGTTGCTGGTGGTGGGGGTGGTGCCTCTACAGATACAACCGGGGTGGCGGCGGTTTCAGGAAATTCATCCATCAAATGGCACCAAGATGCCCCCTCCACTACCACCAGCTCAAATGTTGCAGCTGAATCTGAGCTCCAACCTGTGCCACCATCTCTTGAGATGGGTGGTGGTGGCACCACCGCCGCGGAGGAGTGGGAGAGTGTTTTACCGGAGTCCGTGGCTGCTTCCCCCAGCCAAGAGCAGTCTATTCTGCGCTGGATCATGGGGGATGTGGATGACCCTTCTATGGCCAATTTAAACAAGGTTCTCCAAATTGGTGGTGGCCCTGCGGCCGCAGACGACGAGTTCAATCCCGGTTTTGGCGTTGTTGATCAAGGCTTTGGAGCTGACCCTGTTGGCCAAGTGACCAATTTTTTGCCTCCAATGAACACCTCACTGCCAATGGCCAGTTCTGCCAGTTTGTCAAGCAATAGGGTGAATGGTGAAAAGATTGGCTTGTTGGCGAATTCGTCAGGCAGTCCTGCTGTGAATAAGCTATCTAACCCTCAGAATTCGATTTTTCCTGCATTATCGAGCAATCTTGGGGTCCCTATTGCCTTCAATCAAGGGCAACAGCACGTTATCCAACAGACACCAACAGCAGCATTTGAGTGTGCTGAGATGAAACCCCCAATTTTCAATCCACAAATGTTAATAAACCAGCACCAAGCTCAGCACCCGCAGAACCCCTCTTTTTTTATGCCTTTGGCATATGGACAGCAGGAGCAGAATTTGTTGATGCCACCACAGTCGAAAAGACATAATCCAGGACCTATAGGAGGGACTGATCCCGGCTTCCAGATCTCCAAAGCTCCGTTTTCGGATACAGGGCAAGAGCTTTTTGCAGGAAGACAACAGCCACACCAGCAGCAGCAAGCACTGCCTCAGGGGCTATCTCATCAGCTTCAGTTGCTTCCTCACTATCTGCAGCAAAGGCCTGCTGCAACGAGTCCAAAGCAGAAAATGATAGGGGATGAAATGGGGCACTCACATCAGCAACAGCAGCAGCAGCAGCAGCAGCAAGCAATAATTGACCAGCTATACAAGGCAGCAGAGTTGGTCCAGACGGGGAATCCATTACTCGCGCAAGGGATATTGGCGCGGCTCAATCACCAGCTCTCTCCTATTGGTAAGCCTTTCCAAAGGGCTGCTTTTTATTGTAAGGAGGCCTTGCAATTGCTACTCCATACTAACAACTTAAATCCCTGTACGGCCAATTCGTCGCCGTTTAGTCTCATTTTCAAGATTGGTGCATATAAATCCTTCTCCGAGATCTCACCAGTTGTACAATTTGCGAATTTCACTTGCATTCAAGCCCTGCTAGAGGTTTTAGAGGGATTTGATCGAATTCATATTATCGATTTTGATATTGGCTATGGTGGTCAATGGGCTTCTTTTATGCAAGAGCTTGCCTTGAGAAGTGGTGGTGCACCATCATTGAGAATTACTGCATTTGCCTCTCCCTCAACTCATGATCAGCTCGAGCTCGGCCTAATGCAGGAAAATCTAATGCATTTTGCTAGTGAGATAAATATGGCATTTGAGTTTGAAATTGTGAGCATTGATTCTTTGAATTCTGCTTCATGGTCGCTGCCTCTTCACGTCTCAGAGAATGAAGCCATAGCAGTTAATCTGCCTGTCAGTTCTTTCTCGAGTTGTCAATTGCCACTATCTCTGATTCTCCGTTTTGTGAAGCAGTTGTCTCCAAAGATTGTGGTATCTGTTGACAGAGGTTGTAATAGGACTGACCTTCCATTTCCAAACCATGTGATTCATGCCCTTCAGTCTTATTCCAATCTTCTCGAGTCCCTTGACGCTGTAAATGTGAACTTAGATTCCTTGCAAAAGATTGAGAGGTTTTTGCTCCAACCTGGGATCGAAAGAATTCTGTTGGGTCGTTATCATTCCCCTGAAAAGACACAACATTGGAGGACCCTGTTTTTGTCATCTGGCTTCTCCCCATTAACTTTCAGCAATTTTACAGAATCACAAGCTGAGTGCGTCGTGAAGAGGACCCCTGTTCGTGGATTCCATGTCGAGAAGAGGCAGTCTGCGCTTGTCCTCTGTTGGCAAAGAAAGGAGCTCATCTCAGCTTCAGCTTGGAGGTGTTAAGCAAATGATATTTAAGATACTAGTGATTGATTTCATCGATGAAGCTGCCTCTTAAGTCACAACTCACTGGTTTAGTCTCTCGACATTTTGAACTTTTCATGCTTGTGATATATCCTTCTGCTAATTGTCTCTGTGGCTTAGGCAGATTATTCCATTTAAAGAGGAACCAGACATTTTAGTAACTGGATGTTCTAATATAGTTATCTTATTCCATTGTATTATGTTGGACGTAATTATCCATAGTTATGGTGCTGTTATACATTTCTGGGGAATGGCATCATGCTTCTAATTTTATGTTCAGACTGTTGTAAACTCAACAACATTGCAAAGCAGAAATTAACAAGAGGAAAAACATGATGTTACCTCTATATTGATGCATCATTTTGTATGTTTTTTTATAATAGAAAATTCATCTTAGCTTCATCAAGTCTTGACCAGCTGTCTCTTTCCCTCGACTCAAGCTCTTTGGCAGTTATAGTTTAGTGGATTGTTCTGATGTATAAGGTTTGCCAGAATTCAAGCTCTTTTAAGTTTTGCTAGCATGATTTGACCTAGTTTCTTTCTACTTCCAGCTCTTGTCCTCTTTCTGTCAATGGCAAAACATACCAGTTCAGTTGTCTATGGTTGATCTTTGATCTTTGATCAGTTCCGAATGGCAGCTAAAGAATTCTTCGAAGAAGTTTTCCCATCTCTCTCTCTCCCCCCATCCCCATATAACTTCTCTTTACATCTATGCATTCAGAAGGGAGAAGAGAAAGTTCTTAAAAATTTGGTTAGGCATATCTTCAAGGTGTGGTCTCTCGGCCTGTAGGCTATGTCCAATGCTTTTTGGTGATTGAAAGCAGTTTTTTAGCACCATTCTGTTAGCTATGCTAGCATGTCATTGACAGAGCAAAAATAAATTCATCAAGTACAAAACATTCCCATTCATTACTATTTAGAACCCCATAAAGTTTATGCAAACAAACTGATTTTGATGCATCTTGTTACATTAGTAGTTGAGAATTATCTTGCTTATGTTTTGATGAAACATCGAGGAACTCTGAACTTGGGTGCTTTTTTCATTTCTAAGAGAAAGAGGTGGAATATAAAAAATCCCATTTGAGATTTGAGGCATAATGACCATGAAAATGGGGACATAGATGGAGATTGTGGTCCAATTACCTGTGCAATCTATTGTATTAGATGTCTTATGCTAATGGTTTCCCATTCTTCTCTACCTCTTGAGAGTTGGCAGTCGATGACAGTGCCTGGCTATTTACCTCGGAGCAGAAGAATGAACCAACTCAATAGTTTGAAACTTAACTAAAATAGTTTAGTAGTATTATTTTGTGCAAGTTTGGAACCGTCCTTTGAACGACGGTGGGCGTAGAATTCGGGTGTTTGTAGTTATCAACGATCGGATGTTGGCCTGTATTCCATTTAGTACATGCATCCGTAGGGCTATGCTGTTGATTGCAGCAATTTTGAATGATTAAAAATCAATGGTGGGCACATTATACAATCATCCCTCAATGTTTTTAGGTAATCTAGCACGTTACCATGCATGCTAACAACTGTATTTTAATGCATTGAATTTGCTGCTCTCTAGGCTTATGCCAATTTTTATAACGATTGTCCTAATCAAATCACATGGGACTTGTACCATTGGACCCCCGCATGATTAGTTTAAACTCACCCTTTCATCGCCTTGGAAGTCCTTCCCTAAGCATTATTTTAATTATGGTCGCGTTTGAAATTTTTTTTTTGAATTTTTGTTAAAAAATGCACTCGAGCGATTTGATATTTGTAAAGTAAAAATGTGATTGGGAAATGCGTTCACAGAAAACGTAAAAATTTTTTTGTTAGGAAACTAAATGTCTCTATATGCATGTCAATGAGAGAGAGAGAGAGAGAGAGATGGTTTGTAAACTTCTTGTTATTATATATACTACTCCATTCGTCCCACTTTGACAGATTTGTTTTTCTTTTCCATGCGTTCCAAATTATTTCCAATTGAAGAATATAGTTAATTTGTAGTTTCTCTAAAATGTCCTTAGTTAATATAAGTTGTTATTGAGTATAACCTAACTTATATAATATAAAGCTAATTAGTAATTCTCCATTTAATGTAAGGGTATATTAAGAAGATAGTGAGTTAGATTTATTTTTTCAATAAAGGTAACTACTTTTCTTAAACTATGTGACCAAAAAAAAAAATCAAATCTATCAAAATGGGACAAATGGAGTATTGCCTAGAGAAAAGCCTAATATATATATATGATTGGGTGCATGAAATAGTTAGAACTTTTGCAGCCCTACAAAGAGCTTTCTTTTTCCTATTTGAAATTAAGAGCTTTTTGTGATGGTAGTAGTTTAGCTGCTTTTGCATATTTTACAATTTATATTCCTTGGAGGGCTCAATAACCTTTTTACAATTGAATTTTTAATAATGAAGGGCTGTAATAAGTACAGCTACATACATTGGGCATTTCATTGAACATGTATAAACTGCCCTAGGCCAGTGAGAAGAAGCTATAAACTGCCCTCAATCCTCGGGGTGGTGGATTTTTTAATTTTAATGTACATTGTTAATCAGAATGTGTGTGTCTACATACATACATATATATATATTTCTTTTTTTGACGAATACTGTGCGAATAATAATAGAGAGTATCAGAATACTGTTGCATTTCATTGGTGATCATGTGACAGTTGAGGATTATTTGTGCAGCTTTTATGTGAGAAAGTATATCGAAGTAATAATATTGAGACAGATAATGACTTCATTTCCTTTTCACAAGACTTGGGATGTTGAGACATGCTTTTGTCCTAATAAGTATAGTCTTAAATATGACGAGCCATTAGTTGGCTTGTTTAATCGTTGTTTAACGTTGTTGATTACAATAAAGCTTATGTTGATTAAAGTATTTGGGGGGGTGGGGCCATTATACCAATCGATTGTGACAGACTGACATGTCTTCTTTACCTTCTCAGCACTTTTATTTCTTTCTTCATTTCCTCTCCTTTTTTTTTTTTTCCTTTTTAAATCGAAAGTAAACAAACCATCCCTCGCTTTTTAAGGTAATTATACGGAGTACAAGAAAAGCTGAATAGTTTAAATGGTCTTCATAAGTTTGAATGTATCTCTTTCTCGTTCTTAATGTTGATAAAAAAAAAAAAGTAATTTAATTAGTTTCACAAGTTATTAATTGCAAGTATGTTTACATACCATATTGGTCCTAAAACACACTAATCTGATTTGAGAAAATAATTAAGCAAACAGCTAATAAAACTTCAGCCACGTTAGAGAGGGAAAGCACGTTAGTCTTTTGGACAATATAAATGCCTGCAATATGTACGTTCTACTTACAAGTGGCCAATAAACACCATGAATTAGTTTCAGATTAGAGGATGAGGGTATCAAATGAAGTTCTCATTTTGCTAATATAGTAACTATCAATAGTTACTCCTTGTCTTTTCTTCGAGATTAAGGCCTCGATATACTTATTAGTTGGACAAAAGTGCCGTGTCAGGTACATGCTTAGCTGATGAGCCTTTATTTTAGCAGTATCCGTTTGAAAAATTTTATTGTAGCAGTGTATATGAAAAATTTTTACTATAAATATTTTTTGAAATATTTGATATATTGTATGAATGAGATGTTTTTTGAGTTATTTTTATTTGTACGTTACTGTAGCATTATGTTTGAAAAACTTCTTTTTGAAAAAATGGCCAATCCAAACGGATTCGCCCTCCCTATTTCTTAAATCTTATTGCTCGCTTGCTTCTCTTTTTTTTTTTTTTTGAAGAAAGGTACATACCTGCATGTTTAAATAATAATCCATTTAATCCTTTAAAAACAAAACCAAAACAAGCTTAATAGTGATTAATTTAGATTTTTGAAATCTCTACTATAGATCCTTGAATTAGAACCTAAAACTATTTTCTGAAGCTTCTATATCTTTCTTTGTGTTATTGTTTTGGTACTATATTACTTTTGTTTTTTTCTTTTTGTTGGGACAAAAGCCTCGTCTCACTGTTGAGTCTTGTCTTGCAGACATAAGCTGTACTGTTACTTAAAGCCTAAAATAAAATGTACAGTAGAGAACAGAACACTTTTTTGTAATGGTACCTTTCCTTTTCCTTTTTTCTTTTCTCTTAGGCAATCAGTTTTATTCTTGTTCTTCATGCATTTTCTGCGCGTACCTCTGCATGATGATTAAAGCGGGGCAATTGGCTTTCCTTCTTGTACTCCGTTATATATAGATAGGGAAAAAAAAAAAAAAGAAGATAGGGTGAAATAAATATAGGGATTTTTCTTCCTTGAGCCGGAAGAGACTATTTAACGTTTTACTATATTTTTGCTAAAGAAATTGTATATTTCTCTTTAGACAAACTAAAAACAAAAAATTTTATGTCAAAGGAAAGGATTATTGGTAAGCACATTTTGTCCCATAATCAATAGTAATGTAAGTGAAATTAGAAGAAGGCAGAACGTGGACCGGCTGTCTCTTGTCTAAATTTGTCTGCAATGTGTGCCCCATTAGCCTTGCAGTTTAATGGCAACCAGTCCTTAGTCCTGTCATTTTTTTCGTCCCAACTATTCCCCTACAACTTTTTTCTTCTCCCTCCATTGAAAATATGTCTCTTTTGGCTTTTCTCTGGGCTTGATGGATGTTAATATTTACAATTTTTTTAGTTAAACTAAACTTCTATAGAGACTAAAGGACCCTATTTGTAACCTTTATG
Source organism: Coffea arabica (assembly GCF_036785885.1). NCBI lineage: Eukaryota > Viridiplantae > Streptophyta > Magnoliopsida > Gentianales > Rubiaceae > Coffea > Coffea arabica. The sequence goes on from NC_092313.1 coordinate 22,193,860, forward strand.
TATTTTCTGTTTTTCTTTCTTAAATTTGAAAACAAGTCTAAACCAGCGGAGCCCTTCAAATTATCAGCCATTCTGCAGATGTTTTTACCCTTCAAATCATTTCTAACGAACAATCTGTAAGTTTAAACAAGAAAAGTCAGATAAATGTGAATAGCTGGTTCAGAAATGGCATGTTTTTAAAGCTAAAATTAGACTTGTTAATTTTCACGCGTAAATGTTATCCTCTCTAGCTTAAACATAGTAACTAAGAGCATCCACAATGCTATTACACTTTGTGGAGTGTAATACACATGCCACGTCAGCATTCCACTTTCTCCTCTTTTATTACACTTTCACTCACAATGGATTACACTCCACAAGGTGTAATAGCATGAGTCCACAATTAATCAAATATTTATTTTAATAATGCATAACTCATATCCCATAAATAAATAAAGTAATTTTTAAAACTAATTTTGTTATTTTTAAAAAATAAAGTACTAACTTTCGTTAAATTTTGTACATTTTGAATTTTTTTATTTTCTAAAAATGATATTATTAATTTTTAAGTTTGAATAATATATCTTTTTCTATGTTTCAAAAATAATATATTGTTATTTTTTAAAAAATAATTATGTAGGAAATTAAACAAATATTTGATACTTCAAATGCGAAGATATCATAATAATCCATACTTAATTAATAATGAAAATTTTATTAGTTGAACTCCATAACATAATATTACATAAGTTAAATCAAATAAAATACAAATAATAACAAAATGAATACTAGTTTTCATTGTCATTGCCTTCGAATCGTTCCCAAATATGCTCGACCAAGTCTGATCGAAGTTGATGATGTACTTCTCGATCACTTAAAATAAGGAGGTGGAGGATACATGGGAATTGGATATGAAAAATTTGGCAGACTTTGAAAATTTGATGGATGATTGGAAGTGGATAAATTTGGGGGAAATGCATAATTTTGCACATTTGTAGGAATACCAGAAAATGGGTAATTTGGATTTTTTTGGGGGTTTTGATTTTGTAAGGATGATGAATTTTCTATATTTGGAGCATTTAACATATTTGTAAAACTACTCCAATTTTCATCCATAATCACAAAAAATGAATTAAATGAGTGAGAGAGTAGAAGTGTGTGAGAGAATAAAAGAAATAATAGAGTAGAATATTGGGATATGTTTTAGCAAAAAGTGTTGTGTGTTTATATAGAATTCTAAAAATAGTGCCGTTGGATATAACCGTTGGAAATGTTAAATGTGCTTTGTGCTGCAATTTTACCGTTGCCATGGACCCACATTCAATGGATTACACGCATCATATGTATGATGCGTGTAATCTCCATGACACGGCTCCAATGGGGAGCCGTGTCATGGAGCGGTGTAATGGCTCCCCATTACACCCCCATTGGAGCTGCCCTAAGAGTTGTTAATGAGGCATTAAAGAATTTTAAATGAATAATTTCGTTATAACATCATTTTGACATCATAAGAGTGGGAGATGGAAGTTACACAAATGACTCTGTAAAGATTGTTCAGTTTGATGCAATGAAATCTAGTTGTTTTTGCCATTCCAAGAAAAAAAAAAAAAGTAAAAAAGAACTTCCACTATAAGTTTCAAAGTTTACTTTTTGGCATGCTTTACTATAATTTGGATCTCCTTAAAGAATTTTTGGTGAGTCAAATGACCTTTGCTATAATCTATAGCCTGTAAATAAAATAATTAAGAAAGAATAACATTTTCTTGTTATAAATTAGTATGACCTAGAGAGCACCGGAAACCCTAGATGAGCATTGCACAAAAATACTACTGATTTTAGTTACATATTACGATCGTGAGGAGATGACCAAGAGAAGAGCTGCAGAAGAACACAAACACAATCTATATTTTCCTCTTAATATGTCAAATTAATGTATTTAATAAAGAGAATTTCTATATTCAACATCACACGTTATAATCTCGTGCCTGAAAATAATCCAATTTTCCTATTTTTTTTTTTCTTAATGATGAAAATCTTCCATCTCTGCAAGTACTCCGAACATGCAATTTTTTTGATTAACTTAATGCCTCGAAGCACATGAAATCTGATATATATATTTAAAGATTTGCTCTACATGTTATCAACATCGTTACCACTAAATGTCTTGCTTGTTGCATCAGAGGAGCCATTCAAATAATAAATCATTTCGGAAGACATATTGTACCTTTGACTTGACTAGATCATTACTTGAGCTGACAAGTTGATCTAACCAATGCCTAGGAAAGAAGAAGATACAGTAAACTGTTCTGCAGATATAACTTAGAATCATTATTGATTCCAACCACCAAATCCATCCCTACAAAATCTGGATTTGGGGATCCAAGAGTGGTTAGATTTCCTTTGTTTGTTAAGACCATTTACTAAACTGTAAACTCCAAAGATGTAAGATTATACTTAATCCCATCATGGATTATTATTGTTAATAATAATAATAATAATAATAATAGGATTAATCTTCTATACACTGACAATGTATACATTTTCATCATTAGATGCATGACATATAATCTGAATTTGAATTTGAAACATCAATTTTGCAAATGTGTCGTGCATCCGATCATGATAGTATATATACTGTCAGTGTATATAAAATTTACTTATAATAATAATAATAATAATTTAGTATATGGGAAAATATGCAGATCTTTAGGGCACTGTTGATTCTTCTTTTTTAGGACATGATGAATCACATCACTAGGAAAAACTCGAAAGTGCTTTGTATAAAAAGTAAAAGTTCCACAGTTTACCTGAGACTGATATTCAACTAATGATGTAATTAAACACTCGATTTCCCAAAAAGGAAATACCTAATACATGATTGAACTACTTATGCTTAAGTACTTTGGTCTATGCAACTTGCAGTGGAAAACATAATTAAATCACCGAAAATATGTTTAGTAGTATAATATTATCCGTGGACCATAATGCTTTGCCTCCTTAACGCATGCCACGGTTGGATTATTTTCAGTATAATTGCTTGCGTCAAGCAATTGCAAAAGGATTGGGGTATACTTATGCATATCTAATTGCCTTGAGAGCTGGATTAGCAGGAAAAAGAGATTGAAGACAAAATTGATTAATTTAAACAGCTTTCTTACATCGTTCGGATATGCTTAGCTAACTGATTTCCAAGTTTTAGAGGATGAAGACTTCCACTTAAATAATACATTATCGTATGCAGTTAAACCCGATTGAGATATTAATTATCACAATTCTTTCTGTCTTAATTATATATCTTTGTCGATTAAGGAAAAGTGCAGCTAAACCTCAATTCTAATGATGGTGACGGATTTGGCTCATGCAGTATATTTTTTTAGGAAGAAGTAACACGACCGAAATTGACAGCTGTTAACCTTAAAAAACTGCAGTTTTACTAGTTCAGTAGATTTTTTTTTTTTTTTTTTAATCTAGTGACTTGTCCCGTTAGTTGGGTCTTGCCACTTTTGCAGTTACCTTCATAGGTAAAAACAAAGAGAACATTATGAATCACGAATTAATGTCCCGTTTTTGGCGCAAGTAAATTCCTTTTAATGCTCTTCTGCTAAGCTTCATATATACTGTAGTACATTTTCTATTGGCATACTAAATCAAGGATCAAAAATGGAAATTCTCATATTATTATTTAATAGTATTTTAATCAAATTAAAATTTAGTAATGCTATTGGAGTCATAACTATGGTAGCTTTATTATTTAGCAATTAGCATTCTGTTAAAAAAAATTTCGTGCTTGTAAGATTTGGTTACCAAATCTCTAATCTATAAACAGCGAGTCTTATCATTTTGATCAGTTGAGAAAAGTGGAAGATTTAGACTCTTACCCAATGTTTTTAAACTCGGACCGGTCAGTGAACCGGAGAGGTGGCCGGTTCGCGGTTCGACCGGTCCGACCGGTCCAACCGGCCGGTTCAAAGGTTCACTGTTTTTTTTTTTTTTTTTTTTTTTTTTTTTTTTTTGTTAAGTACTAAGCAGGTTTCATTCTACACTTGAACTTTACCAACATAACTTAATTTAAGTTATGATAATAATAAATTTTCTAAAAGTTATACACAAAACATGGAATGATAAATATAATTAAAATATCATAATTCACCACAAGTTTTCATAAATTCATTATAAACATAAATAGATACAATCCAAATGTGCACCAATTATCACAAATAAAAACACAAAAAATAAATAAATTAAATATTGAAATTCTTTTACAACCCTTAAAAAAATCCATAAAAGAGTTCAAGTTAAGACAAATTATTTGAATAGCAAACTTTTATCAGTGGCATGATAAGCAACCACACCACCTTCACAATTTCATCAACTTAAGCTGAAAAAGTTAAAATTTTATTATAAAAATATAAATCTAATTGCTCAAACTAAAAAAAACTAAAAATTTTTGAAAAACAAATATACAGTTAAACACATAAAAAATTAATTGCTACTAAACATTACTAATTAACATGTTATATTAAATTCAATGATCCTATACCATTAATTATTTTAAATTCAATTATCAATAGCTTCGATTATGTGCCAACTACCATATTTTTGACCAACCCAATGTTATTATTTGTAATTCCTACCCAATTCCTACACGGATGTGCACTACTTTTGCAAAAATTTTATCCTTAATTAATCGAATAAAAATAAAACAAAAATGAGGGAAACATATGAAAATTGAGGGGAAAAAGAAGAAAATGCAAAAAATCAACTAAAGATAATAATATAGAAAAAAACCTTGAAAAGAAAAAAATTAAACTTACTAAAATGTTGGAAAACAAGAAAAGTTGAAATTTTCAACTTGTTTACAATCTGCTAAAGATAATAACCTGATAATAATGGTGAAGACTTGAGAAAAATCTTGTTGTGGATATTTGGGTTAAAAATGGTTAAGAAGAAAAAATTGAAAAAAAAAAATAAGAGAAGAACTTGATGTTTTAATATATTTTTTAGTCAAGTAGAATTCTCAACAAACTTAAGTACAGTCTAGCGGTAAGATTGTCATATTTAAACTTGGAGACCCAGGTTCGAATCTTAGCTACACCATTCTTGATATTTTGTTGAAGAATTTAAAAAACCGCCGGTTCACGGTTCATAACGGTTCGCACGATTCGTCCGGTTCGTCCGGGTTTCAACGGTTCTCCATGAACTTCCGGCTTTAGCATTAGACCGGACCGGTGACATGGCCGGTTCGCGGTCCAACCGGTCGAACCGGCCGGTCCGGTCCGGTTCTGAAAACATTGCTCTTACCATTACTGTGTGATTAATGATATATTGATAATATTATCTCTTTACTCCTACACATATTATTATGTGTATAAATTGACTTCCTATATATATATATATATTGATTTAGCGAAATTTATGTTCTCCATATTATAACTTTTTAGTGAATTTTATGGGTTCTGCGTTTTCTCCCCTTTTTTTTTTCCTTTTTTCTTTTGATAAGCGCCCTTTATCTGGTTTTGTTTGCGAATTGTACCCTATCAAATTTATGTACGTCACAAACTCCATAGAATTAGGTGATGACAAGCATGGCAGTTGCTGAATTTATCAACTGATATATATTTTTTTTGTGTAGATGTTTAGACTTTAGCCCTTAAATAAAATAATAATGATAGGATTGCACGTATTGCCTAAATGATTGCTGAAGTGGCTCCGAATACTGATGTCATCTGTTGAAGGTTATAATTGCAACTTGGGTGTTCGATACTATGTTTAAGTTGGTGGAGAAAGGAATCGATCTCAGAATATCGAGAGAAAATTTGTCATTGGCATATTAAAAAAAAACCCCAAAAATTGTTAGGAGATGTGTTTTTCTTCAACAGGATGTTAATTAATTGAACTCCCAAGATTAATAACTTATTGAAGTGGTAGTTGAGGATCCTTATTCATTTCCAACAAGCAACAATAATGCGACAACACTACAACAGAGGTCAGGTCAACTTCTCATCGCCACACTTGTCTAATACTACAAGTTAATCAACCCAAGTGATGGTACTTTTGAACTGTAGCTTCTAATTTAAAAGTAATAATAATAAACATAAGCAGCTTAATTAGAAACATTGCTAATGGTTTAATTAGCTTTTGCACCCTAGAAATGCTTTGTTTCGGCACTGGTTTATATCTTAGACTTTTAATTTCATGGAAAAAGAGCAAGAAAAGGGACCTTTAGTTTATTAGCATGGGAAAGCTAGCACATTATTGTGACACTTGTACAAATATATCAATGTATCAAATACTTTCAATTCGGTTTTCCAGTTCATACAAAATACCAAATTGAAAATTAATCTTATCCCATGGAGTCTTTCTCCAACTAAAAATTAACTGCATATCTTATCCTACTTAATTTCCTACGGGAGAAAAAAAAAAAAATTTGGCATGCATTACTTGCTTGCATGAGTAACAAAAAGCAGGAAAGGAAAATAAAAGCAGAATATTCATTTAGAATCCCACGCCTCAACATCGCAATATCGCATATGTGGTCAAATAATTTATCAAATGTTCTTCATGCAACCAATATTTGAAATTTTGGAATCAAAATTTGTACGAAATTCAAATGCCTAGGGCTAAGTGCACGATGTAGAATGTACCCAATTGACGTTTCCTTGTACAAAAATTCACCTTTTTTTTGTTGCTGTTGTAAAAGCATGGATTCACATTTCACGAGTACATATGGGGGACTTTTAATAAAACCCTTTACATAAAAGCCTGATTGGCTTAAAGGTGGACAACGAACGAGACAATCTAGCTATCTCGATGATTAATCAATACCAAAAGAATAACCTGGTTCCCATGCATATACATGGTACGAAGGCGTGCTTAATTGTTACCAAGAAACGCCTTCCTACGTCCATTGATTAAGACTGTTTTACCTTTTCTTTTTTAATGGCCTAATAAGATTCTTGCATAAGTGAAATATGTATTAGTTTGAAATGCACTTTAAACAATTTTTCCAATTTTGCACTGAGATTTGCTCTTACACTTTTCCAATAGAACTTTCAGTAATTTTCTTGTTTCTTGCTATCTAGTGTGACAGTATTATTTTTTCCAATTTCAGATAGTGGGGGTTCTTTTTTGTTTTTTTCACGCATTATATATCTCTCATGGCAACATTAGAAACTCGTATTCAGCTATGTATGGATGATATTCCAGTTTCCATACTAAGGAAAAGCTCTGAAGTACTGAGTTCACATAAGTTGAGGAATGATTACCCAAAATTAACGTGATTTTAGCGTATCAAGCAACCGATTTCCTGTTTGGAATTTTCCCAAATTCATCTCATCTTTTTTAGTTCCCTCGTTTCCAGCTTCTGAAATTATAGCAGTTGGGTCCCCAAGATAGTATGTCGCCCCATGCACTATCAAGCTTTCCTTGTTGAAATGGAGAAGAATGATGATTCAAGCAAGCAATCTTCTTTTGGCTTTTTCCCTTACTGATTCAAGTTAGCAGGAAGTTCCAGTTCCATCATGCACTCTAGACTGGACCAAATGAATAATGTCAGCATCTCTCGAGGACTTACTGAAGTTTGAATCTCATATCTGCTAGATGCATATTTCCCCTATTTCCCTCGCGCATACGTTATTGGTATAGTGCTACTCCAAAAATAGATGGCATTAGCATGTGGCCTATGACTCTTACCTATTAAGTTCAAGTACCTTTGTCGGATGGAAATGTACATAATTTGTTTGATCAAAGATAGATACCTCTTTACAGTACTGCATAGGTGTTAATTGGGATAGGTACATGAAAAGTAATAACAGTTCCTAAATTGTAGATGAAGTCTCTAAATATTTAAGCGACTAAGAGATAAGGAGTAACAATGATTTACTAAAGAATGCGTTGAGGAAATACTTTCAAAAATGCCAACTAAATTTTTCCACAAAACAAGGAAACTAGATAAGGATTATGACTTCAGGGCTTCAATTATTTGCGAAGTTTCACTGCCACATATTTATCAATGCCAAAACAAACACATCAAGTAATACTTCAACTCAGCCTTAGTTCTTTCGAGACGTCAAGCAAAGCAAGATCAGCTGTTGCAACTTGCAACTTGTAAAGGCCTCTCGCTCTTGAAGCAACTTTTTAGTCAACCACTAGCTGCTGGTCCAATTAACGCTTTCGAGGGGCAGAGGCCATTGGTACCATCACGAAGCATGGACCATATGTCAACTGTGGTGCAATATATTATAAAACCCGTCAACTTCTTCTCCCATCTTTTTTAGTGCATACCAAGAGGATAAGTTTTACCATAGTCCCTGCTTGAAGCTCTATAATTGGTAGAGCAAAATATAAGGTCTTGGAAGTCGAAAACAAAGGGAATTTCTTTATCACTAAAATGTGCTTTTGAAAAGGGATATTCCCAAAATCTTAAAGGACGTCTTCTTCAAGGCAAGTACATTGATTGAAATGCAAACCCCCTCCAGGACTCGACAAGTCCAAAGTCCACAAGTTTATTGCATGTTGCAGCCCCACATTACTTTGGTCGAGCTACTTTCACCGCAGTGCCTTGGCCAATCATGAGGGAGACTTCGAGAGGATAGCAGCCTCCCGGTCCTTCCATTCATAATCAGCTCATCAAAACCCTATACATTTCTCGTTCGCTTGTTCTTTTTTTCTAACAAATTTTGGATAGCTTCGATTCCGATTACTACGATGAGTTAGATATGCCTTCAAAATCATAAGTTGCTTACGAAATTTATTACAGATTTCCTACTAATACAACCATCACATCCGCAACGAAATTCGAACATATGACCTTTTGTAGGAAAGTGATCCGTCATTACCAAATGAATCAACTTGTGTTGTTACATTTCTCGTCCTATATTCTAAGACAGAACTGGCTAGATCAAAGAGCTTTAGAAGGTTGATAATTCCTCCGATTAGTAAAATCCTAGGTATTTAAATTTAGTGATCTATACTTTAATTAACATGTACAACATGCATGCGAATTAAAAATAGAAGTAAAACCGAGTTTTTTGACAGTAGCTAGGAGTAGTAGGACGAAGAATACTCCTCATTTTGTGCCTCACTAGAAACAATTCGCGGCTAAAGTTAGACCATGTAATCACAATAATTATTAATTCCTCCAGATCAAGTCCCTTATGGACTTTAAACAAATGTACCAAGAATGTATAACCATGCCCAAAAAAAATTAAATAAATATAAGAAGGGTGTAAAAATGTGTTTAGATTTTCCATTCTCTACGTGCGTGCAACTACTGAGGACTATTAAGAGCCAAAAGCCAATCGCATCTTATAGTGTAACAGAATCACGGTTCTATTAGTGTCAAATGTTGGTATTATACTACGTGGCCAAAACCAACAAAATTAAACATTTTCAAGTTGAAGGGGCAACAGTAGGGGATGAATGTAAAAGGGATGTAAAAAGAGGCTTTGCCTTAGTGCTCGAGAACCATAAACGTATAATTCTTATAAGCTCTTTGATTTATATACGGACCTTCCGTGCATATTTGATGCTTCTTTAGTCACCTCAGAAAATGAAAGCAGATTCTAGCGAGAGAGGAAAGGGGAAGGGGGAAAGAGCACCGAGCAACATCGAAGCATCTTCTAGATATAGAAACACGTAAAAAGCAGACAACTTTTGCATGGTCTTAAAGGAAAAAAAAAAAATCACACACACACACACCGTTAGCATGGAAAGTATAATGATAATCAACTTTTCATTAAGGAATTGAAATTTGTAAGTTAAAGGTCTTTTGTCATGCAGAAGCCTCCTTGGAGTGAGGGATTTGGGTGCCATTTGAGAACATTTTCGATAGATATGCTATTATATGCCCCATGGCCCCGGACATTTTGACAGCTTTTGCCTTCTTTGAAGATACAATATGTTTGCTAAGGCAAAGATGAGTGGGGGTCACTCTCTAAAAAGCCTAATAATTCAGAAGAATGGCCATATCCTCAGTCCTGTAGTCTTGTTTGCATGTCAACTAAAGCCTCCAAGCCTCCATCTATTGAAAAAAAGAAAAAGACATTTGTGGGACCAAAAGAAAAATCATAAGCTTGTTAGAATTAATAGCATTTTTTTTAAAAGAGAGAGAGAGAGATAAGAACAAAATCCTGACACCCACAAATTACCTTAATTACTTTACTATCAGTTTTTATGTCGTGTCGTAACCGAAAGCAAGCAAGATGAATGGCTCTCGCTCAATAAAATTCCAATATTCGGTATGCCTTAGCCTTACCTAAAATGTATAATTGGTCTGCATTCCTAGACATACACATGTTTATTAGGTTGACGAGAAAAAAGAATTCATATTACATTGATTTTCACTAATAAATTTAGTATATTATTGGTTACTCAGCAAACGAAGAAGCTCATGTGCCCCTCAATTATTCTCGAAGGAATAAAGATGATTATAAATTCTTGATACTGGTAATTAATCAACCGAAGCACCTAACTTCTATAAACAAATCAATATTTTTAAAAGTTACAGGGGCGATGATAAGTTTAAGTACTAGAATGCGTTAAGGTACAAAAATGAAAAATAAAAAAATAGGCCAAGAAATCCAATATGTTGAGCATCCAAGGCATATATGGCCCAAGAAAAGTAACAAAAAAGTAAAGGAAAAGTTAGGATAGTGAAGAGAAACTACTACTACATGGATGTGCGTGTGCAAGAAAAGTTAGGGTTGTCATCAGGCAAAGCTTCTTTTTTTTTTCTTCTTCTTCTTCTTCTCTCCCAATCTTCGTACTTTTTAAGATGCCTGCCCACCACCATATCTTCTTCTCCTCTCCCCAATCTCATCTTTTAGTTTCCTTCATTGCCTCAATTTTTCATATGGGGTTGCTTCCATTTTCTTAGTCAGCTTTAAAATAACGCAATCTTTCCTTCCCACATATTTGTTTGCTTATACCAAAAACCCTTAAAAAGTAACAACCACTCATGCTTGTCAAAAGTCACTAGATTAGAGGTAGGCCCTCCCGAAAACTATACAACTTCCTCATTGGTCTCCCGATCACTCATCCTCCCACACATTCCCATGCTATCTATGCATGTAATGTTGAAGCTTTACGAAGGGAAAGAAAGTCCATGCAGCTGCATTGCATGGCATGGCCGCGCATCCTTTTTTATCTCTACTCTTTATGTGCTTTCGTTTTGCGTCCTTTCATGAAAGGTCAACCCAATATGGTGCACCTGTCTAGTCTATTTCGTCGTGATTTAATTTCCAATTTGTACCGTGAACATTTGTTTTGCTTTGTTTTTTCCTTTTCTTCTTCCCCTTACTTTTTCTTTTGGGACATGAATAGAGTTAGGCCAGAGGTCCCAATAAGTTAATCAAGGTAAAAACAAATTTTAAAAGGTGAAAAGAGGCCTCAAGACTTTGCCCCATTTCCTCTAAAAGCGCTAACTAAAGGGAAAAGAAAATTAAAGCCCGTAAATCATTAAATCCCCCTTTTCCTCCAAGGAGCCCAGCGCGTAAGCTTGAGTGCCTAACAACTTCCAAAACCATCGTCACCCCTTTCTATTTTGGCTGCTAAGTGCAAATGATCTGTAACAACAATAGCATCAACAACATGTTAATTTAGTACTCTTCTTATTGTAACGAAAAAGATTGTCTATTCGAATTTTGTTAGTGATGCGAAAGTTATGTTTGCGGATGATTTTTAAGAACTCTGTGAATGACTTTTGATTATGAAAGCACATCCTAATTAGTAGTAGTGATCGGAACTGAATCTATTCATCCAAATTTTTTCATACAAAAAATAGATGTCACAAGCATAGTGACAACTTGGCACAAACTAACATGTATTAAATGATTTTTTTTTTTTGTCAGCAACGATACATTTGTATAACCTACTCTATCCTAATCTAGGGGGGAGGGAGAGCCTAAGGAGGCTGTGATAGGGGGCTAGTAGGTATACATACCCAACTAGACAAAGGGAGTGCTCTAGCACAATCCTTAGATTTCTTTCGCTGCAGGTGAGATTTGAACCCTCACCTACTACCCAAAGAGGAACTTAAACCCCTCCCTGGTGGCCACTGAGCCATTGGCCCAGTGGTTAACATGTATTAAATGATTTACTCCAATAAAAATTGCGTCAGTAAAAACTATTGGAAACACAACTTAATCATGCATCAAACAATAAATACAAGGCATTGTTGCGAAACGCTTCGAGAAAAGCATTCGCAACCTATGTATGTATGCCACACGAAACATGTCAGCGTATCCACAAAAGTAAATTGAATGAAAAGAAAGGTAAAAAAAAAAGTTGTGCAATTGATGATGTCATCGTCACGCAAACACACAGAGAGGGAGGTGCAGAGCCGCAGAGAGAGAGAGGGTAAATCATAAATGTGAGAGAAGCACAAAGAGAGCTTAAAGAGACAAATCCACGTGAAAGCCGAGGCTTCGCACCTCGTGTGTTGTGCTGTTTGGAGCTGTCCTGTCTGTCTCCTCTGTTTTCAGCTTTTGGAAATAAATGCCCCAGGCCCCCTGCCCAAAACACCCCTCACTCACGCAAACAAAAAAAAAAAAAACATTTTGTTTAATTAATTATATATAAAATTCATAATTTCTTTTGGTTTTTGGTGAATGAAACTACAGTCACAATGTGCCGGTATTAGATTATGGAATTAAGGGCTCGATTAGTTGGAGGAGATACTGGTTAACCCTTTTAATCAATTTCCAGCATTTCATCATGTCATGCACTCGAGTAAATGTTTTGACCTGATTTACTACCAAATAACATCAAATAATCTAATAAGAGTAAAAATTATATACATCGCTCACCGGTATAGAAAAGATTAATCCTCGAAATCAATATGCATGCGAGTAAAATGGTGCAGAGTACCATTAGGAGCTATGACTCCTAAGAAGCGGTAACAACGAATGGCAGAAATCTGAAGTCACCTAGATTCATTGAACTGGTTTAATATCAGCTACATAAGTACTTATTGTCATTGGCCCCAAGGAAGCAAAAGTTTCCGTCAGCGCACACACAACTGAAACACAGGAGCCATTTTGATTTAGTTCCAAGGGCAGCAATTTTCTTCCATGCTGCTGGATTACAATTTGCAGCAGCTTATTTCATGCGATCCCTAGCAGTTTACATACAAGTAATTCATACAACTGTGCGCAAGAGCGTTCTGCAGAGGTTAAAAGTATGCGCCTAAAATACTTTTGACAAGAGCTTCCCAGTAGAGGTCACCCCTGAGATTTCAAGTAGGGACTGAAGACTGAATCTTACATTCAACAACAAAGAATTGCAAGCAGAATAGAATCTTATTAGAAAATTGTCATGCTTTAAAAACAAATTTACAATTATATATCACAAATCGTTGGCCTCAGCATGCAAAATCGCCATTCAAACATGAGTTCCATCTGGATTTACCAGATGTCTAGCCAAAAACATGTTAGCCATGAAGAACATGTCAAAAGTATACAAAGACGCTAAAACTGCAATGCATCTCAAGCATTGGAGCACGAAATCTCTTTCCCAACCAGACGCCAGCTTGTTATAACAAATTGGCTGAATTGAGGATGTGTTCTCCACTTTTTTTGCAATTCTGTTGGCGAGCTCAAGGATCCAAAATTTGCTTCTGGGTATGCCAATAGAGGTGTCATAACATTTCTGCTTGCTCTCTGTTGAGCAGCCAAAATGTTTTATCAAACTCCATAAAGTGGGAGGAAGGTTTTGACAAAGGAATAGGCCAGTGCACCGGTAAATACATAGCTGTCCACCCTATCTAGTATTCCACCTGCAAATTGAAGAATACCGGCTCATGATAAACAGGCCCAACCGATTGCTATATAGCCCCTAAAAAACAGGAGAGACGAACTTCTCTCTTAAATTGTCACAATTTTGGGAAGCAACAAACATCAACCAAATTTGGCTTTAGCAACTGAAACCCATTTCAAGCCTGTGGGCCCGGGTAGATTAGTGGTTTTGGGTTCAAAATGAACACTCCAGATTTCGGGAGAGCTTTGGTCAAACGAAGAATGGCTAAGGGAAGTGTTGAAGACAATCTCATTCAACTCAGTTCCAGAAAAATGGGTCAGTCCGCATCCATACAAATGCTTAGATTGCAAAATGCAGAGCATGTCTTGCACAAGTTCCATGTTACTCGCCAATCAAATCACACAAAACTGAAACATTGCAAGTCAAGCACGCTCGTCTCAGATAAAAGAAACCAACATCAGTCATTCATGATCAGGTACAGATAACCAAGAAACTTGAAACAATATTTAACCCGGAAACCAATTAACCAGTGACAGAAACTTAAGCAGCATAACATGTTCTTATACAGTAAAGGCAACTGGAGAAAAGAGTATCTTCTTCCCAGGTAGCATCAATCCAAGATGTTAAGCATAATGACAAAATAATTACAGAAAGGCCAGGAGAGAGTTACCATGCCCAGGTATAAGAGATCCTGAATCCTTGACACCTGCATCACGCTTGATTACTGACTCAACAAGGTCACCCAAAAGGGATCCGATGAAGTTCAAAAACCCAAATGCCACAGCACTAAAAATTCATTGGCCAAAACGAAAAATTAAAGAAACATTAGACTGCATCAAGATAAGCTTTTGAACTATGATTTAATTATGCGTCTGCAGTAGTTTCTTAAAAACTGTCCCACTATTCAGTTGTTTATATCACGACAATTTTACAGCCACAGTCTATCAAACTCACATTGATACCGTCAACTCAAACTGCTGGGATGCAGTACCATCAACTCAAACCAAATATGTGACTGTCAAGGTGTGCAGTCTTTAGTACCAGAGAATAGACTTTTCATTCCACCCAAGTAATGTCTGATGGTTATAGCCCTATATCTTACAAAAAAGCTTTTACTTCAAGTGCAAACCATATCTATTCCATTTTCTAGACTAATATTGTCATGAAACTGGTAACATGTACAACAAAAATGCCTCTATACACGAGCACACCTTGACACTCAAAAGATATGCTGGAAGACCAACATAATGCCACATCGAGAAAAGGAAAACCACTATAGATGATACTAACAAGTTGAAGTTGTTTTTTCAAAAAGCAACTAATTACAGAGAACTCCTAAAGATGCTTCTGATGAAAAAGATCAAGCTGACAATGTCAAATATGACAAACATTTTAATGGATAATTCCAATAGATACTCTCGCAAATACAAGAGAAACATCGGTGCCATCCTCCATCATCTTTCTCCAGTTAAATGTACCTTCTATCTAAGAAATTCTTTGCACTTTGAAAAATAAGACAAAAGAAAGCTTGAACAGCAATTTAATAGGAAACATCTCAGAGGAGATAATATGAAATAAAGCTTTTCACCTTAGCACAGATCCAGGCCAACTTAGAATCTTCGACAGCAGTACAGCAGTAACTATACAACCGCCTAAGCCAGTAAGAGCTCCCTCCCACGTCTTTTTTGGGCTAATATTGGTTAGTGGTGTCCGACCAAAGGCCTGCATTGAGTACAAAACAGTCGTGTCTTCCACTCATGAGACATGAGACCGACCAATATATCCACACCATGTTGAGAATTATTTAAAGATGCATACAAGGGCATGTACTTACAACAACCATTTCTACCCCGCTTCCTCCACCCCCCCCCCCCCCCACCCAAAAGGAAGAAGAGCTTCCTTTCCTCTAAAGCTATGTTACTCGAACTCAGGCATGGGAGTCAGAAACGGGTATGTGTCAAAATTGTCTACTTCGTCAATCATCTAAAACAAGGATATGAGGACACTTTTAAAGAGTCAAATACTGGTAATTAAGTACAACGGAGATTCTAGCAAATATACAAATTATGTACATCGTTGTTTACTCATTAACAAACAGGGACTTTCTTACTAGGGAGTTTTTTGATATTTCACATATTTAAGGGAAATTTGCAATTATAGCTAGGCCGCCTTTCCTTCTAATCTGAAAGTCCTAAAGTTTTCAACTTCGCTTTCCATCTCTCCTCCTTCACTATCAACATCCATAGACAATGAAGTCAAAAAGCCAAAACATTTTCAAACTATCCCAAATGGATCCCACAGCAGTACCAGTGTCATGTCGGGTTGAGACAGCTTTGTTGGGGTAAAACAAAGAATCCGAGTAACATAGCTCCAAAGTTGAATGATTGTTTTTCCTTTTACTCATTGGAGGCAAACTTCTACTTATTGTCAGCTTTGCATTCCCATCATCAAGTAGACAAATACACAACTATAAATCTTCAAAATTAACCTAAGAAAAAATCTCTACAATTACCTAGAATGAAAAATTTAGGCAAATGTTGATTGTTAGTGATAATAGCAAGAATCCTGTTTTCCAAATCTTCTCCATCCATTTATACACTAGTTCATCATCTCCAGAATGAACCTAGAAACTTTTACTCTGGTTCACAATTATAAGCAAAACAATTAAGGTTCTGGTCCAACTCATTTCCAAGTCACACATCTTGGTTCATCATCTCCAAGTCACACATCTTGGTGACCGCAACCTTTAGTCCTCATACCTAGTTGGGAGAGATTTACATTCTAAAGTTCTGGTCCATGAATGGTCATCAAAAGGAAAGAGAGGGTAGAGCAATAGTAGGTAGGATGATGTGCAAGGCAAAAGAGTACCTTTCCACCAACAAAAGCATATGTATCTGCAGCAATAATACTGCTGATTGAAATCAAGGTTGCCACGAGACCAACCGTCCACTGTGTTTGCCCACCAAGCAATGCCGGCCAGGCAGCTGCCACTTCTGCAAAGAGAAACCCAGTTGACCATTTACCCCAAGGAAAGGATAGCTGAAACCGCTAGATCAAGCAGGCAGAACCTTTTACAAAGTGTATACTACCAAATATCCAGATATGACAGAAAACATGCAGGGAGAAAAAGGGGAAAAAAGACAACTTGAATACTATGCCGATTCATAAGATTAGAACTGATAATTTAACAAAAAAATTCCAACATTTCTTTGACCACATGATAGCCACTCAATCCCATCAAAGTATTTTTTTCCCCTCCTGCATCTTCTTTCCTTTTGGGTTTTAATTACTGTAAGGAATAAGATATGATCATGCTGGCAACCCATAATGTCAGTGCAAGCTTTCAGCCAAGGACCACAATTCTCCACATTTTCCATCTATGAAGAAATAGAAATGAGTTGGACACTAAATTTGATGCAATAGATCATTCTACTATTATGTCTACAAAGTTATTTTATTTAAAATAAAATGGGAACCCATCTTTCATTGTTCTGAACCAAAAGAATGGAGGCACCACTTCTTACTTGTATTCAGGGCTGGCACTGCCAAACCACATCTCAGCTTAACCCAGAAACAAGGAAGATAACCACAATAAAACAGGCCAAACATTGCGCTGCTGAGTTGAGCAAAACGAGGACTTCCCCTTTGCAGAAGCAATGCAATTGCAACAACAAAAGCTGCAGAAGCCACAGAAACATCAATGTGCCCAAAGTATCTGAGAAAAAAGTGACAGAGTATTGATCAGAAAAGTTTCAAAGAAAAGAAACCCAAACCAAATTCCCCTATTATCAAGTGTGATCGTGCATGCTAGTCCATCAGCTAATGATAACAAAAGGCACAAAATTAATTAGCATAAAGCAATCTGAATAGTAAAATCACAAAAGGACTATGTATGCCATTGAATCTTTAGCCATCTGGTAATTTGTGATAGGGGATGCCATCACAAGTCTAACTGGCAAAGCTTGAATTGACTCAAAAACATTTCAAAATGACTTGAAATCCCGAGTAATTTGGACTGCAGAGAAACAGCTAAGTCAATCCATACGAGTCCTGTGATAGGTGGTGTTCCCGTAGGAGAAATATCAAATCCAGTTAAAGTTAGTAAATTAACCTTTTACAATCTTATAACATGCTTGCACAATTTTTTGAATTCATTTTAGGAAAAACTAAAGTATAACAATAAATCTTACAGTGTGAATAAAGGCATGAGAGCATAAATAATAGAGCAAGCTCGTGATACATATCGAGGAGGTGGGGTCATCCCAGCAGCAATTCCAAGGCTTCGTACAAGCTCAAAGAACTCCCTGGAACCAACAAAAACAGCAGCTGCAAGAGCCCCAGTAAAGATCCATCCTCCGGCCAAAACTATACCTCCAGCGGATAAGCCAATGCCAAGTCCAAAGAAAATCCTTTTCTTCAGTTGGCTTGCTTTCCTTTGACTCTCTGTGACTGAATCTTCATTCACTGGTAGATCATTGCCTTTGTTAGCTTCCTACAACATTCCAAACTCCATTTTAATCACCTTAAGAGGCCTAAAGAGATCCAGATACGATCAGTCTGATGTACAACATATGCTTCTCTGAACTTCAAATTTTACTTCTTCAGATTCTTAGTAAATCATAAATTAGCCTAAGATCTATTGTGCATGCATTTGCATAATCAAAGAATGCACATTGAAGCATTATCTGTAATTTTCAATCTCTACATTGGAAAACAATGTAGAATCATAGAAATGAAGAGTAATAGCAGCAGTTATACTATAAAAATCTAATCTTCACAATTATTATGGTCATCATAAAAAATCTGTCTATGAAGAATATGCAAAGAAGTGATGTGCCAGTTGCATATCCTTTAATTCGAGGAATGCGAACTGAAATGAATTCTTTAAGGGACTCTCGCACTTCTTGTCAACTAAGGTCAGCACCAGTACTGTTTCGATCTCACAAGCAAAACACTTTAGCTTTTTGTGTTGCCTTCTACTTTTCCAGATAACCCAAATGACCAAACAAAAAGGATTACTATCTTGCTATCCAATCCAAAATCCCAATCCCTTGTCTAACAAGACCATCCAAAAAACAGTAGACCATGGTTGAAAAACTCAGACTTGCACAGCTTTTCGCATGAAGCAGTTACCATTATTTAGGCAAAACTTAACATGTCCCAAAAATATAAAACACAGGAACACTTCAATCTTGTCAACCAAACCTTTCCTAATTTTTTTTTATCAATAAGAGTATAATACTAGAAAAAAGCCAAAATTGCATCATATTAACATTGCTGAAGTCCAAATGAAATAAAAATATGATTCTCTCACTGAAAACTAAAATTGAATGACTCAATTTTCACAATCAATTCATCATACAGTAAAAAATGAACAAAAAAAAAACGATGTATATCACGCGCAACTGAATTAGAAAAAGAAAGAAAAGGAAGAAAAGCTACTTTTGATTTAATTGAAAATTTACATCTTTAATTTGGGCAGAGTCATCAATTCGGTCAGGCTCAGCTCTCGCAACGGCAGTGATAATCCGTCGAAAGCACTTTCCAGAAATGCACCCAGGAATCCGGGACTTGGGTCGAGCAATTGTATGCCTCGCGGGTTGTCCATCAAAAACCAGACTTATTCTCAAATCTGACAACCGGGTCGTCGGTCGGGTTAATCTTAGACTACTTCTCACCGAAGAAGAAGAAGAAGCAGAATAAAAAAAAGAGGAATTAATGGCACTACGATGATGATGAACGGAGTGGGACCCGCGAACTGAAGTGAGAAAGAGCGGAATCAAGCTGCATCTATCAAAAACGTCGACGCAGGAAGGATATGAAGATGAAGTAGAGCAAGAAATAGAAGCAGAAGCAGAAGCAGAAAAGGCAGCCATTTTTTTTCCTGGCTAGTAAATTTAGGGGAAGAGCAACGACTCAAGTGTAATTATACTCTGTCGCCATTGTTTTGTGAAGGGAGAGAAAAGACGAAGAATATGGAACAATTTTGTAATTTTAGGATTATGATAGCGGCCGCATGTGTTTTTTGTTTTTCACGACCTTCCTTTTTTGTTCAAGTTCTGGACGAAACGAAACCTATGTATTCAGGCTGTTAGGTCTGATATGGAAAATGGGCAATTGCTTTCAGACATCGATAATTTCGAGATCAATAAGACAAATTGAAGTACTCCAAGGACATCAAAGGATATATCACAACTTCACAAGGCTGATAACAAGACTTTGTTTCTCTTTTCTTTTCTTTTCTTTTCCTTTTCCCTCGTTAAAAGAATCATTGTGCAAGTTCTCAAATCATACCAACCAGAAATCACATATTTCCTTTTTTTTTTTAAGAAAATAAATCATGAATCCCTATTTTTTTTTCCAAAGTTGAAGTCTTTGAATTTAAGATCTCCCATTCACAATCTCCCCTACCTTACCATTTAATCCCTCACGAATTTTTATCAATGCGTGTAAACCAATCAAACTATGTTAGGTTGATATTCTAATTTTGCAAATTTTTTGTTCAATTAAGTGTTATCCGGTTCAAGTAAAAGTTTTTTTGTTATAATCATCTAAACTGAATTCACGTAATATATTGTTCTAATCCAAAAATGTAAAACCTTTCAAATAGAATTCACATATTGTATTATCCTAATTCAATAGGATGTAACCTCTATGTTTATCGTCATAAGGAGTATTTGTATTAGATTTTATATGAAATGTACAAATTTTGCATATTAGGCATCTACAAATTAGTGAATTCTAAGTTCGTGTCCTCTTTATAAACTATACAGTTTGTGGGATAAAACACAAGACCAACACATTATAATAGAGCCTTTCGATTAATTTTTCTAAAATAAGTTTATAGACCAAGTGTGTGTTGATAAAAATTAAAGGGAGAACTGTATAAGTAGTCCCTCACATATTGCAAATGTGAAAATTTAGTCCCTCAGATCGAAAATGATCAATTTTAGTCCTTAGCAAATAAAAAGGATCAATTTAAGTCCCTTTTCACTTTTCCAACTGATTTTTGCCAGGAATATCTCACGCGCACACCACGTGGCCAACTTTTCAAGGGTAAAAATGCCAAATCACTTATCTGTTGACCAAAACCAAAATGTAAAGGACGAATGTGGCGGCCCCACCTCCCCCTAAGGCGAACCAGAGGGTTCGGCGAGTCGCCTGCCCAGCTCTCGCCGGGACTCACTCATTCAATCATCTAACATCATCAAATATAATTCGTAAATAAACTTTACTTCTCGCATAAGCCAAGTACTTAAAAAAAAACCGTACCATTCAACTTACTCATCCAAAAGTACAATTTCAAGCATCAAAGAAAATGTCTAACTTAAAATACTTAAATTCAACTTAATTTACAATTTAAAATTCCTAATCCAGGGCACAGAAGCACCACAGGATTCACATTTTCCCAAATACACAAAAGTCATCCAAAAGATACTAAAGTATCTCCCAAAGTACGATTACAAAAGTGGGCATTCAAAATATAACATTTCTTTTCTAGTTCTCCAAGACTTCATGCATTTCAGAACCTGTCAAGGAAAACAAATTGGAAGGGATGAGCCAATAGCTCAGTGGTGTCTCGAAACATGCAATTCACATAGGGCAATTTAACAAGTACAAATGGACAAGTAAGCAATTAACAATTTAGAAAAACGAAGTAACATGACAAGAAAAGGATACAGGGCTCTCAGGAGCCAAAGTCCTCGCGCTTGATCAGGTAATTTATAGTAGTTGACACTCCGTCAACTTTCACTACCTAATCTCCATGTAGACATTTTTCCTAATCTACACGTCTCCTAGCAACGACTTTCCCCTTATTTTCGGGCCCGACTCCAACACGAATTTTGCAAGCACTTTTACCAAGACGGCAGAGAGGTACCTCCCACTCTAATAGAGCGTGGTACGTGCATCCGTTTGGTTTATTTAGTCGACGAGACCCCGCTCCAATCGATATTGCAACACTTGTACTTGTGATATTTCACGAAATCACATAGCATATAACATTTCATGATATCTCTAGCAAGTACTTTTAACAAGTAGTTCAACTAGCAGTTAAACACGATTCATGCAAGAGACACTCACCTCAAGTGAAGAGTCTAGAATTGCAAACTTTGATCGAGATTGTGCTCTTCACCAACTCCTAAAATCATACAAATATTTCACATAAATTTCCACTTTTGAGTTGGCGAATTTAACTCGAGTCAACTAGCATTTAATTACACTCAAAAATTCCAAACTAGTATTAATCGTTTTCTCAAAGTGAAATCCACAAATTTCGAGTGAAATTAAATTTTGAGGTTTCTTTAAAACCAAAAACTTGCTAAATTCGTCAAATATTTCAATAACCAAGTTCTAGAGTCGTATAAGCAATTAACACCCCTTTGGTGTCACAAGTTGAGAAAAATCACATTTAACCATTTAGAAGAATTTTTCCCCTCTAATTTTCCCCAAAAATATCTTGGAAAATTCTTTTAAGAGGAAATCATATAAACCAAGTAAAACTAGCCGTTGGAATTTCTATAAAATAGAAACTCCTTAAATTTGCCAAATTCCATTGACCAACTTGGTTCAAGGATTTTCTTGAAGGCAAAAACTTGAGTTTTCAAGAAAATTTCCAAATTTGGCATATTTCTCGAAATAGGACATTTGGTCTAATAAAATTCAAGGTTATTGACTCGAAGTGGACCTAGTAACGAAGGTTAATGCTAGAAAACATTTTCGGGACAATTTAATCCACATTTAACCAAAACGAAATCCAAACGTCAAAATCATTTCTAATTTCAAACAAAATTTCTGTTTTGGGTAGCGTCGTGAAGAATAAAATTTTGGTCCACTTTTTGAACGTAAACTCTACTAGATTTTTGTCCCAAATTGAGCGATACACACCCCTTAACTAAACACAAGTCAAATTGGGTTTATGTTAACGTGAAAATCATTTAACATGTCTTATGCAAAGCTGGAAAAATTTCCAAGTGCATTTGGTACAAGAAGTCCATTTTCTCTTCAATTTGTCCAAAACTTTTCAACTACCCAAAAGCTACATTTTCCCCCAAACAATACTACACATATTGGTAAACATGTATACAGCCCAAATAGTTCACAAATTTGTCGAAATCAACCCCCAAAAATTCGACCAAAATCTGGAAAATTTCCAGAATTTTCGGGTAGCTCAAAGGGCATTTTTCTCTTTGATTTTTCAATGAAATTTCCCATTGTACCAAAGCTGCATTTTCACCAAAACTACTCTACACATATAGGTGAACATATACATGATTTAAATAGCTCAATAACTTCACAAAATCCAGTTCAAAAAGCTGGGCAAAGTTGGAAGAAAAACAGGCCTGCTGGTTCGGTTGCAGAGCAGAAATTTTCTCTTCTTTTTGATCAACCATTTCCAACTTATAATTCGTACTTTAAGTCCCTAACAATCACCACTAACTAGTCTAGCCCCCAAATAAACAATCCAGTTCATTAACTAAGCGAAATTTGCAAAACATCAACAGGTACAAATTTGGAAAATTTTTCCTTCTCTCGGCAGCACCCCAGCTTCATTCTAAAAAAATTTTCCCAACATATAACCACCTCAAAACATACATATAGCACATAAAACACCTCTAGCTTCATCAATCATTAGCTTAGAGGATCAGCAACCCAACATGTTTCACCAAGACAAGCTAAAACTTCAAGAACCAAAAGCTGCAATAAATCTGAAATTTTGGCTAAGGGGTGAAGCGGAAGTTTTTGGGTTACCTTTGGTGGTTTTTTACTAGCTAAATGAAGTGCCTAATCCCCCAAGTTTGTTCCTAGAATCACTGAGGTCAGTCGGCACCCCTTGCACTCTGTTTCCCTCTCGGTCTGACCACCCACAGCAGCAACCCAGCAGCAAACGTTAAGGTGAAGAGAAGCTTGAGTCTGGGGTTTTTGAGTCAGCTTGGAAGGTTCTGTGGTTGGAGGAAAGAAAAATGGCAGCTGGTTTCTCCTTCTCTCCTGGTCCGACGCAACGCCGGCAGCAGCCACAGCGATCTTCCTCCTCCTTGCTTGGTCGAGACAGCAGCCAAGAATGGAGGTGGAAGCTGGAAATGGAAGCTTGAAGGTTGGGGTGTGAATGGCTGAGGATGGAAGGCTGTTAGAAGCTTGGAATGGCAGCGGTCTCTGCTTCTTCTTGCACCAGAGGAACGAGCTTGAAGAGAAGAGAAACGGCTGGTAGTTGGTGATAAGATGGGTTGAAAATGAAGGTAAGCTAGAGGTATAGGCTTGAAGACTTTTTGGGCATGCCATTAATGGTGACAATTTCGAATTTGAATCGCGTTTAAGCGCGAAAATTTTATCTACTGGTAGGAATTCCCCATTTAACATTTCCTCAGCTTAGTTGTACATTTTATAACCTCTACATACCTTAAATTTCAACTTAGGGCTACATTGCGCGTCAGTGCGCAAAAATTTACCCTAATGCTTAGTCGAACGCGAACCGTCAAATAAATTTTTAAAATTTCATGTAAATTAAAATATAACATTTATATAAGTGAAAACATCATTAATAATATAAATACACATTTTTAAATATAAATTCATATTATTTAATAATTCTCAAAGCTTAAATAATATTTATTTTAATTTTCAGAAATTAATGAAATTTTGAGACCCTCACAACGAATACTTCCCAAAAAAAATCTCCATTTTGGTACTAACTCACCGTTCCATCTCCGTTCCTCTCAACTCAAAAAGAAATTTAATTATCATTACCCAGCAGTGGACTGATTTTGATGAAAATGAGCGTTGGTGATTGAAGCGAAGAAGAAACAAGCATACCAGAGTGATGGACGAAGAAAACTTTCAATGGATCCCAAATTACAGTATGTATTTCTAAACCCTAAACTGTAAAATTTATGGAATGATGTCAGATACTATGTGAATAGTTTAAATACAGTTGCAATAAGCATGATTTGTGCAGTTAAGAAGTATTATTAGATTGATTAGGGTTGCTGGTGGTCAATTTTATGTATTAAATTGTTGTAAGTACATGTGGTCCCTTGTATTGTGTTGTGTTGTCGCTTTACATAGATGGGCGGTCGGTCCCAAAATAATTTTTGTTTCTTAACTGTCTCCTAAATGGTTGGCAGATGGTATGAATCGATTTTTCATTAGGGTCCACTATGGAGCTGAATTCACTAAGTTGCCGAACAAAGAATACCGTGAGGGTAGTGTAAAAATTGTTGACTATTGTAATCCTGACAGATGATTTATATGTACACTTGATAGGGTTGCAGAAAAACTATGTTATCCTGAGTTTAGTGTAATATACTATTATTTAAAATCCGGGAAGAACATGGAGGATGGGTTAGTGTATGTATTATGTGAAGATGTTGCTCAGGATTTGGATAGAGACGGAGTAAAATATGGTTTGGTTGATGTATACTTTGTGCACTTAAGAACCTACTCCATAAGTGAATGTGAAGCTGGACCATGTAAACTAAAAGAGGGGGCTGATCCTAAGGAAAATCAACAGGGTGGTAAGGTGCATGAAGAATCTTCTGATGTAGAAGAAATAGTGATGACTAATAATCCTGTAACTCAATCTGAAAATGAGGGTGAAAAGGATAGCATAGGTGCTGATGAGTCAGGAGCTAATAAACACATAGAGGAAGCAGCTATAAGAGAGGAGAATTTTGGTGAAATGCTTTCAGAAGTTGACATTAGAGTTGCTGATAAAGGAGATAATGCAGCAGATATAGGAGAGCCTTATCAGAATTTTAGAAAAGAACAAGATAGGACAAACTCAGAAGTATAAAATACAGGAAAAAATGCACCCTCTACTAGCAAATCACCAAAAGAGAAATCATTAAAGAAAAAATCCTCAACAAACAAAGAGCAGGCTAAAAAAGTTGAGAGAAAGAAGAAGAGTAAGAAGGAGACACATGTTGAAGAAAATGAGGAACCTGGTGATGGTGACAAATTCATTGATAGTGACTATGAGTTTAGTGATGAAGAAGACATAGTAAAATCTGTTAAAGACAGAAAAGCTGAATGGGAGAAAATTGTCAAAAATTACAAATCAAATAAGAGTACAAATGAGAGAACATGTCAAGTGGAGGGTGCTGAGATGGAAAAAGATGCTACTGATTCAGATGAATTTGATAGTTGGTGTGACTCAGAAGAAGAAGATCAGCCAAGAAAAAGAGCTAAGTTTCCAAAATTTAACCCTGAAACTGATATGATCGATCCCAAATTTGAGGTTGGGCAGGTTTTTACTTGTAAGCAGTTGTTCATAAAGGCATGCAAGAGCCATGGAGTGGTTCACGGAAGGAAGATAAAGTTCAGTAAAAATGATGGTAGAAGAGCTACGGCTTATTGCAAGGACTGTAGTTGAAAAGTTTCTACAGCTGTTATGCTAGACAAAAAGACTTTTCAAATCAAGAGCATGCAAGGTGAACACAGTTGTGAGAGGACATTTGATCACGGACTAGCAAACTCAATTTTTTGGTTGAAAGGAGCTGGCTGCTATGGCTGGCATAAAGGTGAGTACACTCATAGATAAAGTAAAGACTGATATTAATGTCAACATCTCTACGTGGCAAGCTTATAGAACCAAAAAAAAGACAGAGAGTTTAGTTAATGGTGAACATGAAACCTAATACAACAAACTAAGAAACTATTGTAGGGAAGTAAAGAGGGCTAATCCTGGCTCAAATGTTTTCATGACCACTGTTGAAAATGATGAGAGAGAAGATAGGTTTGAGAGGTTGTATATTTGTATCAATGCATGCAAGACAGGTTTTTTTAAGTGGTTGTAGGCCTATTGTCGGGTTAAATGGCTGCCATCTTAGAGGGCCCCACAAAAGTGTGTTGCTTACAACTGTAGGAATTGACCCCAATGATCAGTTGTACCCCATTGCCTATACTGTGGTGGAAATAGAAAATAAGCTGACTTGGAAATGGTTCGTGGATTAATTGCTGAATAACCTCCAAATCAGAGATGAAAATCATTGGACAATTATTACTGATAAACAAAAGGTATGTTAGTGTATTTTTCTGGGGTTTTTTTAAGCTGAGTTTGCTAGTTTTAATTTGATGATCTGTTTTCACCTTTTTATTTGTTGAAGGGACTGATTCAAGCTATTCAAGAGTTGCTTCCAGATGTGGAGCATAGGATGTGTGTGAGACACATGTACAATAACTTTAAAAAGCTGCATAATGGTTTGGCATTAAAGGAGAGAATTTGGGCACTTGCAAGAGCTCTTTACAAAAATCTGTTCAATGCTTTGATGGAAGCTTTGAAAGCAGTTGATGAGGGTGCATTTCAATGGTTGCTTGACAACACAACACCACAGCAATGGTCCAGAGCTTACTTCAGAACCTCCCCTAAATGTGACATTTTATTGAACAATCTTTGTGAGAGTTTCAACTCCAGCATTTTAGAAGCAATGGAGAGGCCTATACTAGGTATGTTGGAAACAATACGACTTTATTTAATGGTTAGAATGGAGAATAAGAGGGAGTGGATGAAGAAGTATACAGGAAAGGTATGTCCCAAAATTTTAAAAAAGTTGGAAAAGGTAAAAACTGCTTCTAGTGCATGCATAGCTACACTTTCAGGGGACTGGAATTATGAGGTGAGATGTATGTATGGGGATAGATACACTTTGAATTTGGCTAGCAGAACTTGTAGTTGTAGAAGATGGGAACTAAATGGCATTCCTTATGCTCATGCAATGAGTGCCATTGCTTTGACAAAGGAGCCTCCCGAGAACTTTGTTCGTGAATGCTACTCAAAAGAGGCCTATATGAGGGCATATGGGCCTATAATATATCCTCTCAATGGTGAGGATTTGTGGAAGGATTTGAAACAGGGGCCTGTCTTGACACCTGAAACCATCAAGCTTCCTGGTCGGCCAAAGAAGGTAAGAAGGAGAGAACCAGATGAGCCACCAGCTGCAACAACTTCTCGAGGACAAACAAAGAGACTGTCTAGAGTTGGTCTAATGGATTATAAGTGCAGAAAGTGTAAACAAAAGGGCCACAATAGTAGGAAGTGTTCAAACAGTCATGATCAAGGGAATGTCCAGCAACAAGCTACTGCGGTTCCAAGTAGCTCTCAGCCACAACAGCAGACTCCTAACACTGTGAATCCTGGTGTAAACAAGCAGTCCCAATCTCAGTAGTCCCAAATTCAGCAGTCCCAAACTCAGCAGTCCCAAGCTTAGCATTCCCAAACAGATTACCGGCCTCAAAATGCTACTCCTATTGCAAACAAGCAGTCCAATTTCACACTTGAAGCAGTTTTTGGTGCAAGTGGCTTGGGATCTGATACAAGTGACCAAGTCTTGTTTGATCTCATTAGTCAAATCCCATATCAACCTACAACAAGCCAACCATCTACTCCAACATCGACAACAAAGAATGCAACATCTCCAGTTCATGTTTCTCTATTTGTTCATACTAATAATAGCATGTTGACTTATTTCTATACTATTATTTACTTGAATTTTTGGTTGCCAATTGTCAGGGTAAGAAAATCAAGTACAGATGTGGTGTATGTCGAAGATTTGGACACACTCGAAGTAGTTGTGATTCAACATTGGCCTCTCTCTATAGGAGATACCCATGGGAACCACCTGGATTGGCTGTAAGTATTGTCTACTACATGTCTACTTCTAAGACTGCAAAAATTGCTATTGACTGTAAGTAATGACCTCCTCATTGTTTTGTTTGTATCAAAGGCCTAAGAAGACTGCAAAGATATCTACTTCTAAAAGTGCTGCAAAGAGGGCTAAAAAGGCCTAGATGACTACGGCATGTTATTGCAAAGAGGGATGACTGCAAAGACATCTACTTCTGAAAGTGCTGCAATGGAATTTGACTTGAATTGTATTTGCAATGGATATCTACTTTTGTCTTGTATTTGACTTCAGCAGACCTTTTTTTTGGAGCAATGGAATTGACTTCTTAGTTCATTGCATTTTTTTTTATAAGAGACGTATTGTAATGAATATACTTGGCTCGGTTATGTGCTATTTTTTTCATTGCAATGGAATGCATGCTCTTTTTATTTTTGAAGGGACTGATTATTTTCACTTTTTACTCTTTTTTCGCTTATAATATCGCCATTATCATCTTTATTATCTTTCAAGTTAAGACTTTTATTCCATCTTATGCTGTAAGCTCATATTCAAGAAAAAATCACAATATACCAGAGAGAACTTAAGCTTCATAAGTGCATTCCAACTCCTATTTGTACAATCAACAGGGCCACTAAACGTAACCCAACCTAAATACAGCAAATAAAAGCCACCCAGTTCCCAGTTCACCACCTGCACCAACAAGTGCCAGTTACAAGTCAATCTTTGCTCAACAAATTCTGCACTACGAAAACAAAGGCCACAAACAGCAACAATTTCATCATTTTCTCCTTGCGTCTTGTTTCTTCCAACTTTGCCTCCAACTCTCTTAATCTCTTCGTCAATATTTTTGTGTGTCTCACTAATTTATCGCACCTCTCGCAACTGTTTGTATCATACCACTTGAAATAACCACAGCCGCCACTACCATTATGGTTCAAAATTACCTCTTCAAATTTCACATTTTTTAAAAGAAAAAAGAAATAGAAATCAGGCACACTTACTTCGTAATAAGCGCAATCATAGAACCTCTTTCTTGGATTTTCAGCTGTCCACAACGTCTTCACCCTAGCTGGTACACCGCAATTACAAGTTGGTGGTTCTGCCATGGAGATGAAACTTTGCTTTTGGGTTTGGTTGAAATGAAGGAGAAGAAGAATTTTGGGAAGCATTCGTCCTTTACATTTTGGTTTTGGTTAACAGATAAGTGGTTTGGTATTTTTATCCTTGAAAAGTTGGCCACGTGGTGTGCGCGTGAGATATTCCGGGCAAAAATCAGTCGGAAAAGTGAAAAGGGACTTAAATTGATCCTTTTTTATTTGCTAAGGACTAAATTGATCATTTTCGATCTGAGGGACTAAATTTTCACATTTGCAATATGTGAGGGACTACTTGTGCAGTTCTCCCAAAATTAAAATCTGAAATATAAAATTTGAATCCATTAACTTATTGAATTGTAAATACTAAAATCCTAATACCCATTCTGCATCACCATGCATTCTGCGTTAAGTGATCAATCACTTATTTGTTAGAATAAGTTTTACCTACACAATTCAAATAATTTAGAGACAACTCAAAATTTACTTAGACTAGTGCTAAAGGCACATCCATGTGTGTGCAATTTAAAAATAAATTAATTTTTATGAAATTTTCTTTAATGAATTGATAGTTATTTTGGTAGTTATGTCAATTGATAGTTATCTTGGTAATTAAGGATTAATGAATAAAATTAACATCAAATTAACTAAGGATTAATGGAAAAAGTTAACATCAAATGAACTCCACAACTCTTTATTATTGTACAGATTTTTTTTTTGTTATCAAACATATCTGTTAATATCTTAATACATGTTAATATCTTCATCCGTGCTAATTTGAGTTATCAAACAAACCAAGTTTACATGAATATAAAAAAGTAAGATTGAATAACTGATTAATTAATTTTTCACAAGAAAATAACTAAAATGTAATTATTAATGACCCCCAACTTTTAAACTTTTTTTTTTCCCCCAAAAGACCGGGGTTACGAATGATTCTCGATCAGGAGTTCTCAAAAGTCAAAACCCCAAGCATCCGACGAAAAGAAAATAAAAAACCCCAGTTGCAGAAAAATGCCCAAGAGCAAGAACTCGTATTCGATTTCTGATGAAATTGAGTCGGCTCAGAGATCATCGAGCTCGGAAGAGGTCGAAGTCCCAGAAAATAACGTGGCCCAGAAGAAGAAAATTACCGAATATGAGAGGCAGAGAATGAAGAGGATTGAAGAGAACAGAGCAAGAATGGAGGCCTTGGGTTTGAAGAAAATGGCAAATTCTTTTGTGGGTTCTCTTACGAAATCAGCCAAGGAAATGGTTGACAAAAAAGGTAAAAGAAAAATGGATGATGATGATGAAGAGTACAGACCTTCTGATGAAGGTGAAGAAGAAGCATTGAGTTCTTCAAGTGAAGATGATGACACAAATGTTGATGACGAAGACTATTCTGGGTCCAGTGCCAAGAGGAAGGTACTAATTATTTTCATTTAAGGTATGGTTGGCAGTTTCTGGGGTTTATGGTGCTAAAAGATTTGATTTTGAACCATGTTTGAATAGTACTACTTTTGATTGAATTGCTGTGGTTTATTTTTTCTTAATGATTGTGGTGGTATATGTTATTGTGTGCTTGCTAATAATAGAGGGAAAAACGTTATGGTGGAGTTGTAGAGTGGACTTTTAATTGGTTGGATTAGTATTGGAGTTAATTAGATAGTTTATGTTCTTAGTTTTGCTTCATAAACCAGGAGAAATTTTTCTTATCAGGATCATATTGGATACAACGAGTCGAGAGTTCCTCCAAGTTTTTTATGTATTGGTTTCAATTTAAACACTAATGTTGTGTTTAGCATGATTTAATGAAGAGAGAATCTGGGAGTTGAATGACAGTGTGACTGGTCTCTTTTTGGGTAATAGGGGGATTAAAAAGCCAGTTATGCACACGTAAAAACTCTTGCTTGAAAAGAAAACCCTTATACTGAAACATCTTTTTTTCAAACTGCTTTCCTTTTATATAATTTTTAATTTTTTGGGGAAAGGGGCGGTTTGTGTGCTGGTGGGTTAGGAGAAAACGAACTTCCTGTTGAGGATTTGATTTTGAGAAAAAGGAGAAAGAGAGAGAGGAAAGACATTTCTAGAGGTGAATCTAATTGTATTGGTGTTTGTCCTGTTGAGATTATTTCCATGCAACTTAGCTTTTCTAACCACAAAGGTGGATGCTGATCAGTATATACTAATTTCTATCTGTAATAAGCATTTTGAAAGTTGAAAGCAATTGTGTTGAGATGTTTTTGCCACCTTGGTTATTGGATTTAAAGAGGCTGTCCTTTAGAATGTAGCTAAGGTATGGTCAGGTTTCAAGACCTCGTTTTAAGTTATTTGATAAACTCTGCTTGCAGTTAGTGGTTGGCAAGCAGCAAAGATGAATTGAATGTTAATTTTTTGCTGCATGTATATACTAATAAAGGAGAGAAATTAACTTTGAAAGAAGATGAAATAAGAGAAAAAAAATTACAATTTTAGATGGCATTCTTGGATTTATCTCATATTAACTGTCGGTTTGGGTTCACTTTGCAGGTGGTTATATAGATTTTAGTGATATCACCACTTGCATGTCTTAGAATTATGTCCTTCTCAGTACAAAGTGTTTTTTAAACTCAAGCTGTATAGAAGCTCAACTATTCATCCTAGTTGTCGTTAAACTTTGTCCTTCATCAAGAACTTGCATTCATGACTTTTTCTTTTGTATGCATTTTGTTAGATTTAGTTCCACGAAGGTGAAGTTGCCTCAGAGCAATGATCTTTATAGCCAATTTATGGTTTGCGTGCCTGTGAGTTTTTTGCACATCAACAAAATGCTC
This sequence comes from Coffea arabica, assembly GCF_036785885.1. Classification (NCBI taxonomy): domain Eukaryota; kingdom Viridiplantae; phylum Streptophyta; class Magnoliopsida; order Gentianales; family Rubiaceae; genus Coffea; species Coffea arabica. The sequence goes on from NC_092313.1 coordinate 22,226,101, forward strand.
AATTATTGTTAGAGTCCATGTAGGCTCAATCTGATAACTTTTCAGTTTTGGAGTGCCTTTACAGTTGTATGTTTTGGGTCATCCCCTATATTTTGATTTGACGGATTTGCTGATTTTGATATCCAACATGCTCAGTTGCTGACTCTAATGTTCTTTCCCTTGAATCTCGTCTTCCAGGCAAAGAACAGAATTCAGATGCCTAAGAAAAATGTTACCCCTCAAAAGCCTGTGAATGACTTGGATTTTGTTGATGATAATGACGCTCTATTGCAGGTGGAAGCTCTAATAACTTAATTGATGCATGTTTCTTTTTGATGTAATTTCTTAAACTGTCATTTGATAATGAATCCACCAACAGTTTCTGATAGTATGTTGCTTTCCGCACTGATTTTCAGTTTTTATGTTTCAGGCAATTGCTCTTTCACTTCAAGATTCTGCAGGGTTTTCCAATAGGAGGACTGGGGCTTCTCAAAGCTCCACTGGCTATCATGTAAACGGTAGGACCAATGAAGGAAAAGAAAATAGCCACGTTCAGGAAGATGCAGGAAAGATAAAGAGAAAAAAATCAGTGCGTCTCAGCTTAGACTGGTGGCTCTACTAGAAGAGCTTTTCTTTTCCTCTGTCTTGTGTGATATTTCTCATTTACTCCAGACTTTAGACTTTTTTTCTTTCATTTGTGGTCAGCAGATGAACAGTCGGGTGCAAATGACAGAAGATGAACTGATTCTACACTTCTTTCAGTTTGATGGTAATGGTGCATCTGTTTTATAAGATTTTAAGCTATTGTCAGAGAATTCTGAAGTTGCTATAATATAGGGTCAAGGTATTCCTGAAGACTTCAGTGTGTGTTTATTCATGAGTGGAATGCAGCTATAAGCATAACAAGTAAATAATGTCATAGGTATTTTGCACCTGAGTAAAATTCTCTTCCAATATATAAAATGGATCCTTTGCCATTTATGGAGCTCAGAATAGTGGCAATTTCTTCATTTGCTACTTCAGATAAGATGCTCCTATCTATTAAACCAAACATGTTGAGGAATTAGAAGTTTTTTGTTTTTTTGATTGCCTGATTGGGCATTGGCACTACATTACATGTTAACCTTGATAGGAAAAAGTGGATCATCACTAAGAGGCAAGCAAGGGTGTCTGCCACTCATCAAGAAGTCAAAAGGATCATCCCTTTATGCAATCAAACAAATATATTTGATTTACCCAAGTCTTGAGAGTATAAGGCACTTGATATTATATTAAATGCTTTTAGGTAATGTGTGACAAATGGAAGATAGAAGTATCAGTGTTTGACATATAAAGTTCTTTTAGTAATTGGATGCGTGTGTGGCTGCGTATTTACCAAAAAGTGCTCATTTAATTCATGTTATAATAGTTAGCAACGTCCATTTTGGTGTAGTTGAAAACAGTTTGCTGTATTTAATTAGTGATGAAGTTTACTTTTTCTTTTCCATATTTTCAGAGTTAGGAGCATGCGGAACTTTACATTTCCTTTTCCATAAATCAGACTTAGGAGCATGCTGCGGATGCTTGCCCTGGAGCTCCTTGTTTTACATTCTTTAGGAATATAAAATAACTGCAACATTATCAGTGTTAAATGAAGTTGACTGAAGTTTCCCTATGTTTCTTATTATATTATAGAAGATTCTTTTACTACTTGTACTCTCCATTTGTTCCACATATCATTAACATTCTCTTCTTGTGTATGTTGTGTTGCAGAAGCGGGAAAAGGGGGCATAACCCTGAGAGATCTAAGGAGAGTAGCAGTTGCCCATGATTTTACATGGTCTGACAAGGAGATGGCAGATATGATAAAGTGCTTTGACATTGATGGAGATGGGAAGGTCACTGCTTTCTCTCTGTCATCTGACTTGCCCTTTCAGGGTCCCTGATGAGTGTCCTAAGATATGGAAAATAAAGTGGCTTGGAAGTGTGCTGAAATATCATTCGCCCAAACCTTCCGCCTAGCTTGTGTGGTGTAAAGTTTACCTTCATATGATTGAAATTTAAACTATCCTTTTCTACCATTTCCTATCTGTCCATATTGTCAGTTTACCTTGGGTTAATATAGTTGACCTTTACAACATTTAGAAAACTTTTCCTGGAAAGAAGTTCTTGATTTGCCATGGTTTGTGTTTTCACTGACTCATCCAGGCCCTGTAACTCACTTTCTTGCAGCTAAGTCTTGATGATTTTTGCAAGATTGCTGGTCGATGCAGCATGATACAGGCATCCTAAATTGCTGTGATGGGTGTGAATGGAATGATAAGCTTGGAACTTATCTACTACTACTAGGTATGGTAGCAAATAGGGATTTGCATATTGGGACAGTCAATGCTCCATATTTCCTTTTTATCTGTTATGGCAATCACTAAATGGAAATCTTGTGAAATTTGAAAGCTCTTCATTTCAGCTGGATAAGATGTGAAGATGACTTGGTTATCATGTTGGGATAGTGTTTTGAATCAATTACTGATCCTTCGATTTCTGCTGATTTCAGGATGCTTTCTATACTTGGATGCAAGGCTAAATGGTAGAAATGCTCCAAAGTGATTTTGTAGGGGTTTGAAACATTAGGGCTTTTTAAAACATGAAAGCATAATTTGCAAATGGTTGTGCTGGACTGATTTAAAGTTCCAAAGCTTCAGAGTAGCTATAGCAATTTAACCAAATATCTGTAATTTAAAGCTATATCCTTTTCCAATGCAGGATCCTACCATGTTAACAGTCTTATTAACAAGATTGTAATTAAACTGTTGTTAGTGTTTATCTGTGTTGAGCTGATTGCTCCTTATTCTCTATTTTGTCTTCTAAACTCACAAACATTCCCTCTGACATTGTGCTTCTTGATCCACTCATCCACTGCTTTAAGGTTACAATGAATTCCCTCCTGTGGCTAACCATTTTCGGGCTGTTTTAGTTGCCAAAAGTAACCTCATTTGGCTTTTGTACAGTGATCTTGCTCGAGGCAAGGAAAGGAGTACATCTTTATTTTGCATTTTTAGAATATTTTGCTCCTGTAATCCAATTATGTGGGGGTGAATGTCCCACATGCTACATGTGAATGAATGTGCAGGCTGTGCTTGGTTGAGAGCTTTAGTGCGGCGAAGTTTCCTGTTAGTCCAATTCGTAATTCCCAGACTTGTGAATAAGCTCATCTTTTCCCTCCATGAGTGGCGGAAAATCAAAAGAATCTTCCGATTGATTAAGTCAAACGATTGAATGCAGCCTCGACAAACTCACAATGAAAACTCTGTCGATAACTAATGGTAAGAAGTTTTCCGGGGATGCAGTTTCATGCGGTGATGCAGATGTCAAAACAAGAAAGTCAAAACTTCAGATATTTCTTTATTTTTTTACCAAAGCCAGGATGACTTTTTTACAAACCTAAACTCCGAGAAAATCACAAAAGCCGGCAACTCTTGAGGTTCCTCAGGAGACTTATAAACTAACCCAAAACCCCCCCCAACACTCGATGTGGGATAACTACCTTAAGCAGGGCAGCTGCTACTAAGACCTAAAGAGACTTCACTAACTCCGGACAGGCAGTTGTCTTTTTTACCAAAGCCAGGATGACTTTTGATCATTTTACAAACCTAAACCCCGAGAAAATCACAAAAGCCGGCAACTCTTGAGGTTCCTCAGGAGACTTATAAACTTTTTGCCAGATATTTCTTTATTGATCATTTGCTTTTGTTCTCAAAAACAAATTATATTTTATTAGTCTTGTACTTTTGCAAACAAGAAACTTTTTAAGGGGGAAAAAAAAACCAAACAGTTAACAATGCAGGTGCTATTTGTTTACTCAATTCCAAAAGTAATTCAATTCGATTTCTACTATTGTTCAAATCAGACAAAATTCTGAAACTCAAAAGATGAAAAGCCTCGTAATCTTATTGATGGTTCCCTGAGATTGGGATAGTGTTATTCTTGGTTAAAACTTAGAAACTATTCTGGTGTGCTGACTTGACACCCTCAATAACTGATGGCTAATGTAAGTTCTACGAACGCATCAAACCACGGCAGCAGATTTGCAGCGTGCTTAATGAAACTGAAAGAACAGATCATGAAGGTTCCAAATCGAATAGTTTAGCATTTAGCATATGCTGTGTAGTATACACGTTAACTAAACCCTCAAATGCTTGGATAACAAATCAACAATAGACAATGAGAAAATGAATCAATAATTGTTTATATCAGGGCCACAAAGAGGAAAATTAAGTATGACCACTCAATATAGGCGCGTGCAGGTCTAACTGCTACCGGGGCAAAAGCCAACAAAATGCATGACAAAAATTATGTCCCTCTCATTGAGTTACCAACATAACATGTTAAAGCAATTAGTCACACAATGAATGCTCTAGAGCCCCAAAGGCAATAAGAAAAACCCATCAAGCACCTTCTTAAGCATGTTTCTAAAGTCAATCAGATGGCTACACACAATACAGAGCTCTTCCCGATCAGTTGTACTTCTGTCTTCAATGATCTAAATTTTTTTGAAACAGGCTACGTAACACATGATATTGCAGGTTATGCAAAACCTCCATTGATTACGTCCTCTTCAAAATATAACCCAGGAGAAGGCCAAGGAGACCCACAATAATGACATACATTAAGGGGATGCCACCACGGCTTCTGTTACTTTCACGCCTCAATAGATCCTGTAAATGACACGACAAAGGTCAGAGAGTTAGAAGGCAGAATATCCCAAGGCTTTCATCTACATAAGCTATTGACTTTGAGATATTTCTTATAAAAAAAAAAAAGATTTCTAGCACCATATCCTACTGCCCCTTCTCCTACCCTACAGATACCAAACCATGAGAGATCAGAAGCAACCATACAGGCCAAAACGCAAAACAGAGAAATCAAGGGGAAAAAAAAAAAGAACTCAAGACAGTGGGCATCAAATGAGCTATTTCTGAATCGACGGGACCTTTGCACACAAAAATTCACAATGAAAATCAATAGATAAAAATAGACCAATCCAGCAAGCCATCTCTAAGCCTGGGGTAAAGCCAAGGGGCAGATTTCTGAGAGGCACTGACAAATCTAAACTGCATCTGGAATCTTTTCAAACATCAGGTTTTCCAGACTATCATTCTACTTGTGTATATCATTTGCAGAATGCTCAAAAACATCATTCGAATATCATACAGAAATCTATCAAAGTTATTGACATATCTAAACTGCATGTGCTAAATGCAAATCTTGTCAAACATCCAGGATTTCTAAACATGAGCAATTTTGTTCCTATAAAGTAAAATTATTGCAGAATGTTCAAAAAGTTTATTGTAATCTTACTATCCAGAATTGTATAACAAATCTAAGTCATTAAATAATTGCAGAATTTTGTTACACAAGCTTCAGCTAGTTCAATTTTCCAAGTCACCAAAATGGATGTAAAAGGGCTGAAAAATAGGGGTTCTCAGGTATATGCTTCAGAAAGTGGCATATTTCCATTCAGAATTTCTCCTGGTAGTACTTCATCTGGTACAATAAAGGATGCCAACATAATATCCCGATTTATGCATATGATACAGCTAAGGGGCAATCTATTACAGGTCCATAAAAATCCAAATTTCCCAAGCCAGTAATTTCACTCAAATTTCTCATGTAAAGCAATCCTAATTCAGCATAGCAGCTGCACTTACTTTTTGACACATTCAAAATAGGTACTCACCCACTACTTGGCTCAAAATAAATTGGAATTTAAAAAAAAAATCCAGGTGTTAATCAAAAATAAAATAGACCCTGTTTTTTCCTAAAAGAATGAAATTAAAACAAGGAAATAAGAGTTATTGATCATAAACTATCCTAGAACATTTCACAATACAAATTCATGCATCCTTCCTCAGGCTCAAGTGAATGAATAATATGTATTCATGTTGTACAGCTATAGCATGCGCATCTTCCTATAAAAAACATAGTCCAGTGGTCTCTGGTTAACATTTTTCTTACAATATAGCTTATTCTGATTGAATCTTCATGGTCATTATATTAGGCCATTTTTTCATATCTTCACGCTGAAAAATAGTGCTATTTGCTTCACTTGTCATGCCTAGCTGTTTAAAAACACTCCATATTCATTGCTATTTTTTTTTTTTACCTTCTCATATAATTCCACAAGGTGTTCATTGGTATTTGTGGACTTCTAGAAGTTCCTCAAGTGGTTGTGAAAGGAAAATTATAATTGAAAAAAGGACAAACTACATTCACTGGGAATGTCTCAGGTGAATACAATTCATATAATGCAAATCTGAATGACCAAATGTGGTACAAGTAAAACACAAAAACACCAAGGTGCAAAACACGGTGCAACTAGAGGGATCAAATGAGATGACTTTGTTTTACCAGTTCTTGCTGAAGCTTATTCCTTTGCTGAACAGCATAATTTTTCTCCTCAGTCAGCTTAGAAATGAGGGCCTTGACCTGAAACAAGGAAGCAAAATAGCAGTTCAGTTCAAACACATGATTGCACTTTCTGCCAAGAATCAGTCCATTATCCAAACAATAACCTAGACATGTGGATCCATAAAATTATCATAAAATGTCATGAACTGCAGCCAAATGAGTTATTTTGATTTTATTTCAAATTAAACATTCTTTTTTGAATTAAACTAATATAATGAATAGCAATCTCTGCGTAAGAGGCTCAAACTAAGGAAAAGTGTGAGCTAAATATAAAACAATAAAGCATCATAGTGACCTAAATTAGCAGGCCAAGTGAAAAACAAAAACTCACTTGCCATTTGCCCTGAACAGCTATCCCAGTTTCAGCTAATTCAAATTCAATGTCTAAGGTACCAAAAGTTCTTTCCCCTAATTAATTATGGTAACTTAGCATTTGCTGCTTGAAGTAAGAAACCATCAGCAGCTTTAGCTACAGTACCTTTGATTCCTTTTCTCTTCTACGTAACATGCAAGTAATTAGAATAGCTTATGTGGATAGGCTCAAACGAGAAACTTAGATGCGTAGCAAAAAGCCCCAGATAATGATGTTGGAGGAATATTTCTATTGCAAACTATTGATAGAAGAATTGTTTTTCTACATATCTCCAGCACCTAGAGTATATGCCCTCAAAAGTTCAAAGAAAGACGACAAACTTATTATAATCAGTGCCCCAGAGAATCCGAAAAGATCCACACACTATTCATGGGAATGCAAGTGGTCCAGTAGAGGGGCATGAAGGAAGAAACAAGAAAACACAACTGAAATCCCCACTTAAAAAAGAAGTGACAAATCTACTATATACTCCTGTCAAATAACAAGTGGACATGGAGAACTTCAATAGAACTTTCAGCATACAATTAAACCATGGCAGAACAAGATGGTTCCCAAATAAATGAGAAATTAAAAAATGATTTGTTAAATTTGTCAAATTCAATTACAATAAGGCAAAGTGCTTTTATCAAACAAATGTCCAAAGTTTAGCACCCACAGCAAATTAAGACTCAATAATTATAATAATGCTACATAAGCAAGAAATTCATAGTAGGGTCTTAGCACATAAAATCACGCAACACAATTTACGAAAAGCAGCTGTTAATGCCAGACCAATTATTTTCCAGCCAAAGCAAATTTTCTTTACTTGACAAAATTACCCTCCAAGTCAAATCATTTCTCTCACTAATTTTTCATGGGTCTCTCAAACCTCTCTCTCCAATTAGTGTCCGGCTCAAATCCCCCCTTGCCCTGCTACACCTCCTGCTCCAATCCTCCACATCCAGCCCCTTCAAAACTATTTGAGGCATCATCCTCCCAGCCCCACAAACACCATGGCATCACCCTGCCTTCCCATCCAATGAAATTTATCTCTCCCTTCCTGCTGCAACCATGGTTGGCTGTCACAGTCGTGATATCAGACACAGTGATTCCACATTGGTCGCAAATTGGGTGATACACACACTTTAACATACAACGTTCCTCAAAAATTGACAAAATCATTAAAATAGAAAATATACCATAACAAGCACAATGATCAAATTAGATTTGCTGTATGCCTACATTAATCGGGATAATCGGTAAATTTAACCAATAGCATAACAAGTATCACAAAGAAAATTGATTCTAGAATCAAATACACTGTTTTAGGAGACATATCAAATCCAAATATATGATAGAAATAATCATATGCTATATAATGTGGTGCAATACTATTATAATGGAGACTAAATTACAACTCAACCTTAGCAATCAAAGTGACAGTGAAAACAAAAAAGAAAAGAACCTGATTAATAAAGAAAATAAATGGAGCCTCCAATTCCTTGTACCAAAAACAGATAATTCTAGGCCCACAATCTGCCGTCTAGCTACTTGGGCTGAAATGGGTCACCATAATAGTCCAAGTTTCCAAGACCATTCAAATTTATTTTCTTTACAAAATCAACCCATCCCATCCCTTCCATGATCCTTCTTCCTTCTCCTTCTGCCTGCCTCTGTTTTCTCCTCTTTCGTTTCCCTTCTCAAACCTATCCCTGAATGAAACTTCTTTACTTTTACTGAAAATTATCACAATTTTCACCAAATATCAAATAGGTGAAGCTGCTAATCTTAAAGAAAATATCCTTGCTCCTCTATATTAATAGGTCGATGATTACTGTTAATTTGGTCTCTGCTACTGAAGCTCACTGATTTCCAAGACGACTCAGTAAGACTTGGGCAAGTCTCATTGATATTTCGTTTCTCTGTGCCAACTCAGGTGATATCGGCCAATTTTGGACGAGTTGTCATGGAAATGGATAAATCAGAGTGTCGGGTGTCGGTCTCGTAGCGGCAAGCCTTGATCCAGTTATGTATCATCCGAGTCAATTCGGACTCGGATGATATGGCGAACTATGGCTGCCACCTCTACTCTTCATCCCATGTGCTTATCTATCTATGATTGTTATACGAATTTGGGTGCTTTGTTGAAGCTTCTCATATAAATCCTACGTTGAAGCTTCTTATATCATCCGAGTCAACTCGGACTCGGATGATATGGCGAACTATGGCTGCCACCTCTACTCTTCATCCCATGTGCTTATCTATCTATGATTGTTATACGAATTTGGGTGCTTTGTTGAAGCTTCTCATATAAATCCTATGTTGTACAATTTCAGGTGGTTTACCACAAGTAATTAGTACTATATTACCCCCAGAAATGGTACTATATCATTTATTGAGACATTTCAAAATTCTAATCTAATGCTAGATTTGCGCTTTAGTTGATGATCACTGCTGACTGTGAAAGCAACAGCATTGAGCTGAGGGAAGAAAGTGAAAGCAGAGACGAAAGAGGAGAGAGTGGCGAGATGAGGGGAGGCTTTAGGTAATGAGAAAATTTGATATTGCCGAGGGGGACAAAAACATATAGTGCAAATTTGCTCTGGCCTGGACAATAATTCATGAAATTAACACTAGCCTTTATGAAACTATATTCAAAAGTTAAGAAACCCAAGATGAGAGTAGTGATTCAAATAAAATCAATGCCCTATGAGTCAGGGAAGAATCTTGTTATCAACCAATCCTAGAAATATTAAATAGCACAAGACAAAACACCCAGTTATCTATAAAATAGGACACCAACAATTAGCCTCCTACCAACAGAGAAAGTATCAAATTATCAGTAAAAAATAGAAAGAGTATGATATGACCTCTGAGGAGTTGTCTACCGACTCAACATTTGATTTTAAACCCTGTGCGTCAGCATGTGATCTTAAAACCTGTGGTTCAGCAAGAGTTCTTGTACCCTGCAAAAATTAAAGTACATAAAATTGTCATTCACATACAACTCCTTCAAGTTCAGTTTAAAGCATAAGGACATCTCAGGAGCTCACCGTACTAAACTCAGATGCACTGATGGTACCATTGTCCGAAACTGAAGCCCTCGGAGATGAACCTTCCTCAGATCCCTCTCGCACAGGTGATGGTGGTTGTGGAGGTGCAACATATGCAACTCTCAACTTGATCTCCTCAACATTATGTCCTTCCTCCTTATTAAACTACAACCAAGGAATTCACATGAACCACTCTTGTTTTAATCGCACACCGTGAAATATCAAATGACTCACATGCTATGATGAAATTTACCAAATCGGATGTAATATCCTTGGCCGTAGCTCCTGGACTTGCAAGTACACTTTGGACTAAGAACTTGTCCTTGCATTGCATATCCGCCGGAGCCTCCTTTTGCGCTTGCATTGTTACTGACACATGTACAAATACCAATATGTCATCCGTCTATTTCACGCATAAGAATGCTCGTACATATATATATATATATATATACACGCACCAATACAAGATAATTATTTTTTTCCCTTAATACTAGCGTAAATATATTAGGCTTTGAAGTTCTACATTTGAAATAATAATAAAAGAACAACCATGTAAACCAATCATTACGAGTACACTTTTTCTTTGTAATCAGATACCAATATGTCATCCGTCTATTTCACGCATAAGAACACTCGTACATACACACACACACACACACACACACCCCAATACAAGATAATTACTTTTTTCCCTTAATACTAGTGTAATATATTAGGCTTTGAAGTTCTACATTTGAAATAATAATAAAAGAACAACCATGTAAACCAATCATTACGAGTACACTTTTTCTTTGTAATCAGAAAAGATGCAGTCTCCCGATAAAGCATAGAAGTTTTTGTTATGGTAAACAGGAAATTCTTCCCAGTAGTCAGCTCCACTTTAAACACAAAATCACTCAAACCACCCTGCCTACAGCCACAAAATATACACCTATACATAAACGCAGAAAGGAAAGAGAGAGAAACCTATAACATCGCAAGTAGAGTGAGGCATGACAACTCCGGTGTTAGGCCGTACACAGTACTTCTTCGGATTGGTCGTTTTCACCTGTTCGCAACAAAATACAAAAAAATAGTTTAAAAACCATGCTTCTGCTCAATTAGGGCACAAGATTCAGCAAAACATACTTGCAGGATTCTATGCGTGAAAGTGAAAATTAATTACAATTACCTTGAACGCAACATAGTTATCGCTTTTGTTGGTTAATTGCATAGAGCATGAGATCTGCTTCCTCAATTCGACTTACCAAATCAAAAAACACACGCAAAAAAAATTGATTAAAGCAAAGAAAATCAAACTGCAGATCTGAAAAGTAAAATAATTCCAAAAAATTCAAGAACAAAACCAAAATGGTAGCTTAAGAGCCTGGATAGAGAGAAAGAGAGATTACATGGAAACTCGAGCTCTTGAGGTTCGATTTGAAGCAATTCCTCGTTACTCATTGTTAATACGATCCTCTATTAGTTACTTAAAAAGAGAGTAACTGTTACTTTTCCGGCCGAGGTTACGGCTAAAAGGGACTGAAAGTTGTTTCCCGGCAATCGGTGGAGACTGAACACTGGTTTTCCGAGAGAGAGAGAGAGAGAGGGAGAGAGAGAGGGGTAATGGGTTGGAATCGATCTGGAGAGTTATGAATAATTTTTAAGTTCTTAAATGAAGCGTAGAGAGGAAGCGTGGGACAGTCGCGTTTTGTCTTTGTGTTGGATGCCACACGGACTTGCTCGGCTATAAGTCGTTCTATACAGACAACCGCTTTAGATTTTGATGAGCTCTCTCTCGGGTAAGGGCTTGCGTTTTGCTTGCTAGCCGAAAATTTTTAAAAAAGAATGGAAGGATTTGTTTGGATAGTTTCTATATCTCAATTAATATTTCGCTTGCATCATAAACACATTTCCCAACCCACCTTTTTATATTCCCAATCACCTTTTCATCTCACATACATCATATCACAAAAAGTGTTACAGTAATTATTCCAAATAATATTTCAAATAATACCCTATCCAAACAAATTTTTTTTGTGGAATGTTTTTGTTCTTTTTTTTTCCGATCTATTTTATGATTTGTATACGTAGAATACTGTTTAACACTTTTAATTTGTTTCATATGTGAGAACCCTAAACCTTGCATATTTTCTAAGTGTTTTGGTTTACTCTTGTTCCCGTTTAATTGAAGTATTGTTCACTAATCGTTTTAAAAACGGGAAGGCTTTGTTGTTATGTGCAATTATGTATGAGCTATGTATGTATGTGTACGTGTTAGAAGTACAATTGAGCGTGGCAATCAAACTTGGAAAAGAGGAAAAATTTTGCGAAAATGCTGAAGGACCGAATCCGGCCGGAAATCCGGCCAGTTCTTGGCCGGATTGTTGGCCGGATTGTGGAGAAGTTTTGAAAAAAAAAATGAGTTTCGTCTCTGCCTCATATCCGGCCAGGAATCCGGCCTGAAATCCGGCCAGAAACCGGCCGGATTGTGACAGGACAGTTGGTTTGACCAGCGTTTTTTCTTCCTTCTTATCACTTTGAATCACCAAAATATCTCATTTCTCTTCTTGTTCAGCCGTGAGCTTTGAGAGCAAAGAGAGAAAAAAACTCTTCAATCTTCATCTTTGATTTTTGCTTCAATCTTGGAACTTCACCGATAGAATTTAAATTCCCTCCGTACAAGTGAGCTTCTTGGAAGGTTAAAGCTTTTGGGTGGAGTGATTTTAAAGGGGAAGCTTGGAATTGCTAGTCTTCTTGAGTTGTGAGGTAAGATGATTAAGAAAGTTCTCTCTTGCATTGCTAATGGTTAAATTGTGAATTGTAAGGGTTGGATATGTTATTTTGTGAGTTATATCTTGATTTGGGGTTGATTATGGTGAAGTTTTCTATTTAATTATGATTTTTCTGTTTGCATATGATTTTGTCTATGTGGCCAAGTATGATGAATAGAAATGTTATAGAATGAGGCTAGGAGGTGTGAATGATGGTTATTTGCAAGCAAGTTTGGTTTGGAAGGAAAATTGGGAAGACTAGGTTTCAATGTTCTTCATTCTGTCCGAATTTATATCTCATAGATAGAGGCCCAATTGGACTTTGCTCAAAACATGAAAGTTGTAGGTATTGATGAGGTTAAAGTGCCTGCAAAATTTCAGGTCATTTGGATTAGTGTAGAGAGAGATATGTCGATTTTACTATTGCTGATCTGGGTTGCTCAGACTGTGAAAACTGCGTTTGTATTTGGTTGTTTTGACTGGCATTGGTTTGGATTTTGAAGTTGGTGTCTTCTGATGAAATGTATCTGGATGTCTTAGCTAACTTATGCCTTTGGAATTTCGGCATTTGGACTTGTATAGACTGAGTTGTGTTCATTACAGTTTTGTGTGTTTTGCAAACCTGTTTTGGTAATTCTGGTTTAGTATTTGGCACGTTTGACCTAGTTGTGCTAGGATTTGGACTGAGTAGCCTTCTACATTGTTGTAGCCCTGTCTTTTAGCTTCGAGATGGTGGGTCTTGCACCCTCATCCGATAATCGTAGCACCATTGGTGCCAAAACCGCAAAAATGATGTCAAAACTGTTTTTATCCGGAAATGTTTCTAGCTTGCTCTTTGTATTTATTGTGTATTTATATGACTTGTAAGCCTAGTGAATGGCTTTTGGATGGGATTATTCTATATGACACGTTGGGACTGATTTGAGAAAAATAATGAAGCCATTAATGGCTGGAAAATAGGTAAACACAAGGGACATGCCGTCCGTTTGTTTTCTTGGAAATTGAATAAGTTAAAGTGGTTTTGGAAATGTATCTTGTATCAAATTGGGTGTATTTCCTTGAGAATTTCATTTGGGTTTTTCAAATATTGATTCGAGGGCTAAGTTCTAGTTAAACTTGTATATTTCCGCAAGGCAACTAATGTGACCATTTTACCGTTCGAAAACATGTTACCTCTTCGATTTGAACCACCAAATGTTTACTTACCCCGTATTCAAAATAAAGAGGTTTGAATTAGGGGTTTTATCGGCCAAGTTAGGGTTTTCTCGGCCACAAGTGAACTACTTTCAAGTAAAGTTTTACGAGTCCTCTTTTCCATATGATTCTCATCAAAACCCTTATTATATAACCACTACTTGAATATATAGTGGCTTGTAGCTGCACGAATGAAGATTCTTTACAATTCCAAGAGAATATTTCCTTAGCCTATCTATTGGGATTTTGATTTGTTATGGTTAAATGTTTTTCGTTAGAGATTTTATAACCCTTTTGGTTTGGATTGCATTAGGGTTATTCTTATTCACGGATCCAAACGCCCTCTTTACACTTTGAAAGTCCTTTTATACGTTTACTCGCGAGTAGTCGGGTTTTGGTTGTTTTCATCTAAATCATGTTAGATGGATTGTAATGTGGTCTTTGTGGCCTTTTAGGTTTCCGTGGTGATTGAGAAGTGGGCGTTATTTTGCGTGTATAGGTGAGTGTTCCTTATTTGTTATATTTTCTGATTATATGGCTTGTTTGAATGATTGATAACATGTTAAACGCTTTCAATGATTGCTAAAACGATTTTCGAGGCGAGTGTGTACTTTACCGCACTTAGCCTAAATGATTGTGAATTTTAATGATTGAGCGATTGAAATGTTAATTGTGCATGAATGTAGGCCTTCGGGCTGAACTGGCCATAGCCCCTTGTTACCGGTCGTCTCGAGCCAGTCGGACTCGGTCGAGCGATTAGGAACTTGGGTGAACGATTCGGTATACTCGAGTATTACCCTGTAGGTTGGTGGAGCCTGACCAAAAGCCAGGGACGGGGTGAATGAAATGAATGAATGAATGAGGGGTTTTACTTATACAAAATGTATTTTCAAATGATTGAAGGAAGGAGAATGAATGAATGCACGAATGGCTCCTTGTGAGCACGTATCCTTTTAATGAATGTGTTTATCGCTTTATTGTACTTGTATCGTGAATTGTTGTTTACATGCATTTGTTTCTCTTGTTGCCTATGTGTACGGAACCTCACTGAGCTTTCCAGCTCATCCCTTTAGTTTTGTTTTCCTTAGCAGGGGAAGACGTGCGAGGATGGAAGCTACGAATAGATTAGCCGTTTTAGCACTCCGGTTTTTTTGTAAAGGTTCTCGCCCTAGTGCTTGGCACGGGCTAGTTGTATGGGGAATTGAGAACCTATATTTTGACAGTTGTACTTCCATTGAGACAGTAATGTATATAAGTTTACGTTTAAGTTTGGAATTATTGTTATTTCGATTGTTTTGGGGATTTTATTATCTTTTCTTATAGTGACTGACTGAGTCCCGGCGAGAGCTGGGCAGGCGGCCCGCCGATACCCTGGGGTACGCCCTAGGGAGAAGTGGGGCCGTTACATCATAGCTCTATGAAAATATGTGATTCGGTTTGATTACTTGAAATTGTGATTTAAAGACGTCAAAAAATTAAGAGAATTTATCGGATTTTAGCAACGAGGACTTATCTTTCTTTTGTAAACTAATATTAATATATATTAATATACATATTATAAAACAAATTTGAAATAAAAAATATTATATATATAAATAAATATTAATATATATATAATATAAAACGAAATTGAAATCGAAAAATCTGATTTCTATTTTGGATTTCAAAAACTTCATTACTGAATTCAAACCAAATTCGCATAATTTGAAATCGAAAATTCCGAATTTTTTTGTATATTTGGAGTTGTTTTTGATATATTGTTTGGATATGGTGTTTTTGGAGTTGTTTTTGTTTGTGTATTACTGTAGCATTGTAGATGAAAAAATTATTTTTCAAAAATGCTGAATCCAAACGGAGCCATATGTATTGTCCTTATTTGATGAAAATGTTCGGTAGCAAGACAAAATTAACACATGAACCACGAGTAACGTATCAAAGATAATTAAGAGAGCTTTCACATTCAGAAGAATTATCTTCTTTATTTTATACCATTACGTGTTTTTTGGGGGGAGGCAGAAAATCTTTAGAAATTGGCAACTACTATTTGAGAAATATAGGGAAAACTGTAGAAACCTCCCCTGAGGTTTCTAACACTTGCACTCACATCCCCTGTGGTTTAAGAAATTTCGCACACCTCCCTTAAACTTACTGATTCTTTGCATATTTAGTCCAAACGATTAAAATATTGTTTTAAAGAGTGAAATGCGAAATTTGTGCTAGATTTGCCCTTTGTGCTATTTGCCAAGTAATATTAGCAAAGGAATGATAAAGTACTACAAATTAATTAACAATTAACAAACTTTAAGAGATGTAGTTTACGTGTAAATAGGCATTACCTATTCAAAGTACCAACTTTTTATGGAAATTTTACTTTCAAGCATTTAATTTATGATAAATACATCAATGTCTGTAAGTAAAATTTAAAAAGTGTTACAGTAATATTCTTACAAAAAGGAAACTGATAGGTTATATATTTAATATAAATTAAATATTTTTTTAAAAAAAAATGGCCCATAAAGTATTAATTTTTTATGACTTTCCTTCATTATATGAATAAAGTATTAGTTCTTTATGGGTATTTTATTTTGAATCATTTAATTTATGTTAAATACATAAATGTTTGTAACTAAAATTGAAAAAGTGTTACACTAATATTTTTACGAAAGGGAAACTAGTTGGTTTTGTATTTAACAAAAATTAAATATGTGAAAGTAAATACAAATTTAAATAGAGGTTTCAGATTTTGAGGCCATATCATGTGAATAGAGGTAAAATACAAATCTTTTTTTAAATTTAAATTGCCCGATAGAGATTTTGAGACCATATCACGTGAATAGAGGTAAAATACAAATCTTTTTTTAACTTTAAATTGCCTGATAGAGGTATCAAATTTAAATTTGTATTTACTTTCATATATTTAATTTTTGTTAAATACATAACCTATCATTTTCTTTTCATAAAAATATTAGTGTAACACTTTTTTAATTTTAGTTACAAACATTTATGTATTTAACATAAATTAAATGATTCAAAATAAAATGCCTATAAAGAGCCGATACTTTGTTCATGTAATGGAGGAAAACATAAAAAATTAATACTTTATGGTCATTTCTTTTTTTTTTAAATATTTAATTTACATTAAATAGATAACCCACCGGTTTCCTTTTTGTAAGAATATAACTATAACATGTTTTGAATTTTACTTATAAACATTGATGTATTTATCATAAATTAAATGTTTGAGAATAAAATGCCCATAAAGAGTTGGTACTTTGAATAAGTAATACCTATTTGCCTATAAACTACACTCCTTAAAGTTTATTAATTGTTAATTGATTTGAAGTACTTTATCATTCTTTTGCTAATACTACTTGGCATGTAATACAAAGGGCAAATTTGGCACAAATTTCTCATTTCACTCTCTAAAACAAAATTTTAATTACCTGGACTGAATATGCAAAGAATTAGTAAGTTCAGGGGAGGTGAGTGCAATTTTTTAAATCATAGAGGAGGTGAGTGCAAGTATCAGAAACCTCAGGGGAGGTTTCTGCAACTTTCCCAAAAATATATGATTCCCTTCTTCAGCATGTCAATCAGTCAATCTCTGTAACTTTTCTCCTTACTTATGACGATTCCTTTGGGTTTCGTAGTGCCTGAACCACATGCAAACAACCCAACACGTTATAAAAGGGAGAGCTCTAACCCCTAATTCCTTTTAAGTTTTAACCCACAATTCCTTTTAATTTCCTTACCAACCAAATTACCACCTCCCTCAGCAAAGCATCAAGAGTTTCTTTGCAAATTGGGCATGCAACCGTACCAGGAATAATGTGTTCGCTTTCTACCGGGTGTTCGTTATTCCTCAAAAACTTAAAAGGGAAGACATACGATATATAGAGTGGCAAAAACTACTTTCATAAATTTGATATATGCGAAATAAAAAAATTGATTGAAAAATACGTTTACAGTAAGTGTAAATTTTTTTTGAAAAAAAAATGGCAATCCAAATAGGACAATTTTTTTTTCGGTATTTTTAAGAGCAAGGATAGCTTGGAAGCAAGCATTTCGATTGTCATTTGTCAGTAGGTTTACTCAAAGATTCAATTCGCAGTTACACAATTTAATTAGAGCCAGGGAACATGTACATATATAATAAACATAACTTCAACACAAAGAAATTTTTCTACCATAGTCGTGTTCTAATTATTGCGTATAAGCAGCCTTCGTTCTCAATACAAGTCTTCCACCTTTGTTTTCTCCTTTTTGTTCCCTTGTGCTAGAACTGCAAACGAGTCGAGTCAAATCGAGTTTTGATCTAATTGAATCGCGTCTTGATTCGATTTTATCAAACTCGAACTCAATAAGCTGTCAATCTAAAGCTCGAGGTCGAGATCAACTTAAATTCGAGTCGAGTTCGAACTCGAGTTTGAGTTTGAAAAAATAAAAAATAATTATTTTATTTATTTTAAAAATAAATAAAATAATAATTTTAATAAATAATTAAAAATTATAAATATATATAATTTTATTATTAAAATATATATATATATATATATATATATATACACACACTCGATCTCACGAGTTTAATATTTTAACCTCGAATTTGATTTAGCCAACTCAAACTCGACTTGAATTGCTCACGAACGGTTCGATTCGTTTGCAACCCTACTTTATGCAATCTTTGTTTAGGTGAGATAAATTGCAGAAGGCGTTAGGAGAAATTTTTTTTTTCAATATATTGCTGATGCTACGAATTCATTACATGCTAGTACATGAAAAATATCTTAAATATGCATCAATTGGTGCTACTTTATAACATTTTGACATCATTAAAATTTTTGTTGTCTTGTACATCATTACCTGACTATTGTTCCTCTATCTCCTTTTTGCGGTAGATAGCTGTGAGCGTGTGATCATCATAAAAGAAAAGAAATATGCCATTTTGTAGGGTCAACAACAGTCCAAAGTATCCTCTCCGTCCCAAATTACATGTCATATACTCCCTTCGTTCCACTTTGATAGTTTTGATTATTTTTTCACATAGTTTAAGAAAAAGTAGTTAACTTTATTGGAACAATTAATTTAGGTATCTATTTTTTTAAAATACCCTCACATTAATTAGAGTATAACTTTATGGGAACTTGAATTGATGGTAAAAAGAGAATCAACTCTCATTGAATGGGGTAGGTTTATAGTAACAACAACTTATATTGAATAAGGATATTTTAGAAAAATTAAAATACAACTACATTCTTCAATTGGAAACTGGACTACAATTTGGGACAGACGAAAAAAGAAAACAGAACTATTAAAGTGGAACGGAGAGAGTATTTGCTTATATCACCATTACAATTTTCAATACACCTTTTTATCTTTCTAATTATTTTTTTATCTCACATACATCACATCACAAAAAGTGCTACAGTAAAAATATTTCAAATAATTTACAATCCAAACACGCTATTTGATATTTCAACTTTTTAAGTATAGTGACTTGACGGTGATGTTAGTAGATTTGTTTTTAAAGTTATTTTTAAAAATTCAATTTTCAAATTTGAATCTAGTATGAAATGTAGATAAAGATGGGGTAACATTGAAAAAAATAGATCAAAAGTAATTTTAAATTTGATAAGATAACCAACATTTTGAAACACCCTAAAATGGAAAGGAGTAAATCTTCAATCCATGCTCCACCGGATATAAATATTCTTGTTCATCAAAGAAGAATTTTTCTTCAATTGGATCAAATGATGAAAATTACCAAAAAGAGAACAGATCTTTCCTGAAAGTCGTCTTCAGAGATTCCTGTGTCATTTTGACCTCCAACATCCAATT
This sequence comes from Coffea arabica, assembly GCF_036785885.1. Lineage (NCBI taxonomy): Eukaryota > Viridiplantae > Streptophyta > Magnoliopsida > Gentianales > Rubiaceae > Coffea > Coffea arabica. The sequence continues at coordinate 22,245,717 of NC_092313.1, forward strand.
TCCAAGGCTGAGATTCAGTCTTCTCTTCGTTTGGTGTGCAGCTACAACAATTAGATAAATGTTTGGCTATAATTAGGAGCCAAGAATGCCAAAAGAAGTTAGTACAATTGTTTTTAGTGCAAAAGGGAAGACTAGAGGAGCGAAGAAAAGTCGTACAACCGACAGAACTAGAGAATCTAAGAGCGCAGGAAGATGGCCTTGGCCGCACGATCGCATATTTTGGTAAAATGCACTTTCTTCTTCTTATTACCAACTTTATGGTGTGAAAGAAAACCATCATCTCAACAAATTTGTCATCTGGAATCAGCGCTTTACTGATGCTCGTCTTTCCGGCATCTCAACAAATTTGGCCCACAAATTCCTTTGACAAACGCACTAATAGCAGTGGAGATCTAAATTAAAAATCCAATTTTTTTTTTTGTCAGGATTAAAAATCCAATTGAAGGGCTCACGTGGGGCCCAAATATGTCTAGCCAGATACTGCAACTTTATCAAGTGGAAGGGCGAGCCTCAGGCGGTAGTTCGCTGATAGGATCTTTACTTAGACGTTATCGTTTCGATTCCAGCCTAAGCTATCGTATGGTGCATTTTTGGGGGCGGGCTTTGTAGGAATTTTTCTTGATCAATCAAGACCGTAAAATGTTCAGGTACTGTTGCTACTACAACTGCTCTTGCTCCACGCTCTTGAAGGTCAACATCTTGAACAAGTAATCAAAGAAGCCGATTAAGCAAACAAAAGCTTGTAAACATGGTTGAGCAGAAAACCTCATAGATCTTTTGACAAAAGAAAAAAGACTCATAGATCAAACTATATCCAAGATGAATGGAGCTAAGTATTTGCATGGTATCCAAGATGTTTACCAGTAGAAACAGAGGGCATAAACTGTAATCTCTATCCTTGAAAACGTCTGTTTTTATTACCAGCCAAAGGAGGCATATTATCTTCCTCGTTATTCCAAAAAATAGCAACCTCGTCTATATTTGTTGGGGTGTCCGTATCGTTAATATGAAGAGCTAAGCAACATTAGACTAAAGAAGTGCATGTGAAAATAAACTAAATGCAAGACAAATCAAAATTAAACATCACAAGTGCAATAACTGAGACATACACGCAATGCTTGAACATTGGTTTTCTCATGAACCAAACAAAGTATGAAGGCATTGCCTTGCTCTACGTATACAACCTATACCAATTCAGTTGTTACTTACAATTTGCTTATGCAGCCAGCAAAATGGCTTGGCCCTACAAACTAGTTACCACCAACAAGCACTGAAGGCTCTTTTTGACGACGATCACGAGCTGTAAAACCAGCATACCACGCAACCCTCATGAGCTGCATGCCAAGAACGAGCACCCACCAACAAACCAGTCCCCTGATGGTGTGCAACATCCATGCTGGTGCAGTGAGCTCAGCTCCCAGCTTCAGCCCCCTCATCAGCTGCAATAACCGATAAGATTCATACACAACAGGGGTCACCAACCATACTGGCGACTGCCAGTGCCATGTAAGCATCTCTGTCAGTATTTGTACAGACAGAAGGAGAAGGTAGGGACCCAACAGAACCAAATATGATATAGGAGGCAGAAAAGGCTGAAGCAGACCCTTTTGAGAAGCAAACATCGTCAACAGCGGAACAACAAAGCCCATTATGTTTGCAACCATGTTCCAGAACTGATAACTAACAGGAGGCCTACTGCCGAAAACATGTCCAGAATTTTCTGGACGAGCACAAGAATCAGCTAGGAGGAGAAACAGGGATGCACCAAGATTAAAAATGCAGTCCAGTCCTGTCAATGAAAGAAGGCTGGCAATATTTGGGCCGAGGAAAATTGACGAAACTGGTAACCACAAGGTGGGCACCATGCCTGTTGCTAACAGAATGGGAGGTCCCAAAAGCCACACCGTCCATCTCAGGTAGGGGAGCAGCAACATTGGCCGATGACTTGCATCCTCTTTGGAATTTTTTGCTGTAGCTTCATCAGTTTTCTCTGAATTCAGGGCTTCAAATATAGTGCCAGACTTCTGCAAGAATCTACCTTCAGCATCGCTAGCAGGAGCATACGCAATCTCCGCAGGTTCCCACGGGGTCATATTTGAAGAGCAAAGAGCAAGGCGCTTGAAGCCTCTTCTTGTTAGTGGCTTTTGGAATTTCCACAATTTCAATTGCTTATGGTGGTCAGAGGATAGACTACCCACCGATAAGAAAGATGTTGAATGGGCTAAAGTTGCCATTCCTTCTGCCACGAATGAGCTCAACAGCTAAGATGGAATAATCCTGACACTTACCTGAATAAGAAATAAAAAAAATCTTCAGCAAGATTCAAGTATAGACTAAAATGAGAAAAGCTAACCGAGTGCATTTGCTGTATAACACAATATTTCCAGTTAAGATTCCAATGAAATCACAAGCAAAAGGTCCACACCTCTTGGGGTGTTACAAAGAACTTACGCTACAACTCAAGGACTTTCAATGCCACAAACAGTAAAACCAGAGCACACCGTCACAGTGTCTACATTACCCAGAAGAAATGAGTTTGATTCCAGATTTGATGCTTTGAAACAATCATTTAGTCAATTAAAGGAAAAAAGTAAACCTCAACATAGTGTCCAAGCTGATAAAGAAATAGGAAGAAATCGACAAAGTTAGGATTTAGGATGAATTGAAATATAAATGGTTAGCCAAAAGGAACTTGATAGTCATTTTCAGATATACTGTAAAGATAATCATAGAAAATACAACACCATTCTATCATTGTATCTCAATCTATTCTCTAGTTCATTTGCTTCCAGCCCCAGTTTAAGATTGCCTACCAAGGAAGTTCCGGTTGTTGTCCACGGTTTTCCCCAATCAAGCTGAACTACATGACTCCACCATTTGGCTTAAAGAAGTACAGGACCAACAAAGTGATCTTTAACCAAGTAAAGAAGCTCAGTCATCGAACAGGAAAAAATAGTTGAAACAGGGGGGCACATGACCGTCTACTTTCTTATAAACTAATGGCTTTCACTTTTACGAATCCAACAAAGATTTCGCAATTTTTATTAGACCCGTTTTTTAATATAAAACCATAAGAGGTTGAAATTTCTTATCAATTAAATCACTCGAAGGCAATCAGAAACATCTCAAGCAAATTCACGCAATCCCAGAACCTCAAAGATCAAACATAATAGATAAATTCTATGAAAACCAAATCCACGCCTAATTTCCTCATTGGTGAAATTTTTTTTTTTTTTAAAGAATTTTCTGAAACTAGATGCACTCAATCAAGAAGTAGATCCAAAAGATAGTAACAAAGCTTTTTTCTGGAACCCATGAGAATCATGTCATCATTTTGGACCCAAGAAATTATTATGTAAATCACCTAAAGTTTGCATTTTCAAAGATTCTTTGTTTTTCCTATAGTTTGAAACTACCAAAACCTCCACCAAGATTATTGTATGATACGTTTTTACTGGAAAAGAAATTAAGTAATGTTTGCCTAAGATGAACTGGGGATCAGATAGAATAAAAAGCAATCAGCTATATGCTAAAACCAGCAAAATATTCAAACTCTTTTTGGGTTCTGTGTCCAATTAATCAGGTAGGAAATCAGAGAAGCCAAGAAACCAAAATTCAGATAAAGATACCGGAATAGTAATTAGCAACTAGGAAGTGAAAGCAAAGAGAAAGTACCATCGAGAGGTTAACCATTTCTACAATCTACCCAGTGGCAGTGAGGTGGGACTTGGGAGAACCAGAAGAAGCCCTGGTTATTTCCTAGTAATTGTCGGAATCAAATATCCTAATGACAAGTAAATGACGTTTTAGGACTGCAAATCAGCAGATGCCTCCGTGGAAATAAATGGGCTCACTTTCAACTTTTAAGGAGCATTTTTTATTGGGCCTTGAATCATGTGAAGATTATTTGAGCCCAGAAAGGGTGGAAAAATGTAAATTACACACAAAGAAGTTACGAAGTAGATTACACACAAAGGAGTTGATTACATTAGGACAAAAACCAGGCCAAAAAATCCCCTTGTCCCTCAATGCGTCTTAAATCCCATGACTCCTAACCCTTCCCTGTTGCAAAAAAAAAAAAAAAAAGAACAGACAAAAAAGACGTAATCTATTGAAGTACTTAAATTTTATCTCCAACATCCAATTTAATTGGTAAGAACATTAATTAGGCGATCGTGAAATTCGCGATTCGACTCTTAAATTCTTTTCTTTCCTTCTTTTTATTGTAATATTTGGAATCTCCTTTGAGCTCCAAAAAAAAAAAAAAAGTATTTTAAAAGACCAACATCAGACTATTTAGGCCATAGGAGACCTATTTTGAGAACGATGTGCCAAAACCAAATAAAATTGTAACAGCTATAGTGTACATTAGCAATTATGCTTTGCTTCCCATTCTAGGTTCTTCAAGTCCAGAAGAGTCCCGTGAAAAATTTTGATAAGCGTAGATGCAATATGAACGTCGTGGGGTTGCATGGGGCTGCCTTAATTTTTACCCCTTCAAGAGAACCACCTTTTATTCTGGTTGTCACAAAACATTGAAAAAAAAGAAAAGAAAAGAAAAGAGGCACGTCCAACATCAATGTTTATTGGTCTTATCTCCATTATCATTACACTCTCTATGCGGTTAGGAATAACTCTCTCTAATCTTGGGGTCTTGGCTCGCCAATGCTAGAAGGACTATCAGGAAACAAACCTAATACTGTGTAAGTCCAAACGATCAAGGATAAGATAATAATTGAAGATTGCAGAAAGAACTGGTTTAGCACATGCTGTAAACATTTTTGACAAGTGTCTGATTGAAATCAAGGCATTTTATAAATCTGTAGTGATTTAGTCAAATATCATTAGTCTAATGATGACTTGGCCACTAATAACTATCGGCTAATCAGAAGATTAATTCGTGATTGTCTCTCCAATCACTAGTCAGAATCTTTATGGTAGTTTCTTCGAATGAGCTTCTCTTGGAATTTTATCTCTGCTTATAATATTTTATACTTCAATTGACAAAAACAGCAGAGGTTAATTTAATTCCCTCGTCCAATTAGTCCACATGAATGGGATTTTTCGTTTAACAGTTGGATCTTATCGTTATAAACGTTCTCCCAGAATAAAAATCTAGATCTTTTTTTTTTAAAAGTATTTTTATACTAATTATTATTTTAAGGTCATTAATGTCATTTTATTAAACCATAATAGGAAATTGCAACAAAAAATAACATTAGGGAAAAAGTGCAAATTTGTCAGGAAAAAATTAGTCGAGATGATTGTGAGAGTTGAATAGGAGAAAGATAATTGAGGAGAGTGATAGCTCTAGTACGTTACATTCCATAGGTGATTTTTTACTTAAAGATGCAAAATTTTTTCTTTAACTATTAGAAAGTTTAATTTGAGAAAAATAAACTTTGTCAAATAAAATTTATTTCTCAAAGCATAAATTTCTATTTGTGACTAAAACGTACTATTTGGGAGATATATTTACCAGTTTTATTGAAAAACTAACACTAATTATTCTAATATAGTATTGGAAAAGACTCACTAACACTAATATTAATTATTCTAATACAATATTGAAAAAGACGTTAACAACCTAATGCGTAGCTAAGGGCCATAGTAGGTTATCCAATATCGTTACTATAACCATCAACACTTTAGCATTGTCCTGTGGGTAAAAGATAAAGGGCAAGCATGATTTATCCCAAAAAACAAGAATAAAGGAAAAAGCATTCAGAGTTGGTCAAAGCTTTATATGGAAAATAATCTTAGCATTGTTGGCTTCGAATCTTCTGTTCCCAAATTAGTTTCTATCCCCTCTGTCTCTTCTTTATACAGTTGCCACGTCTCTCTAACTTTTGATAATCCAAATTCAAACGAATCGATAATAATCGATTGATAAGTTTACTCAAAACTAATTAAAACAGATAACTCAAAACTTTTTTTTATTTTAACAAAAAAGAGTCTTGTTGGTCATGAACATAGAAATCAACTAAAACTTTTCTTTATTTTCTACCCCAAATCATTTTTTTCTTGAACCCTAACTAGTACTTTAATTTGAGTTATCTATTTTAATTGATTTTGAATAAACTTGTCAATCAATTATTATCAATTTGTTTGAGTTTGGGTTATCAAAAAATTAGAGACACATGATAACTATACAAAGAAGGGATAGAGGAGTTAAAGACTAATTTGGGGATGGAAAATTCGAAGCCAGCATTGTCCGGTTGGCAAAAGGATAAAGAGCAAGCATGATTTATCCCAAAAAAAAAAACACAAAACAAATGGAAAGCATTCAGAGCATGTGGTCAAAGCTTTATATGGAAAATAATCTTTTACACCTGTGCATACACATATATATGAATGAAAAGCTATTTATTGGACATTAATTGCTTGTATTTTGTCCAACGATAAAAACGCTATAAGTTCCAACTTATGTTATCAAAACTAATACTAGTTAGTATATTGTACGCATAGAAGAAAGCTGCAGAAAATGGGGGTAAAGAATACACGTCTTCTAGTCCTGGCGATGCTATTGACAGCGGCGATTGCAGACTCAACAACAACTCACAAAGGACCGATCGGTCTGGAGGACTGCCATGACGAGGAGTGCCGAGACTACTGCGACAAAGCCTGTACCTTCTACTGCCGAACCCGTTGAGGCGATGTTGGCCCCGTGTGTTACCAGGACTGCTTGGAAAAATGTCCTCCAGATTTTGTCTAGAATAGATGGTTTTGCATCCAATAACTACAACAGCCACTGATAACAATTCGCTAATCAGAACATTCGTAATTGTCTCTCTAATCACTAGTCAGAATCTTTATGGTTGTTTCTTCGAATGAGCTTCTCTTGGTATTTTATCTCTGCTTATATATATTTTATACTTCAATTGATAAAAACAACAGCCGGTTAATTTAATTCCCTTGTCCAATTAGTCCATCTGTATGAAAATGTTAGGTTTCTTTGCTCGGCTTATGAGCCTCCATCGAGGATGGCTATGGAATTCACTTCACTACTTACGCAAACAATTTCTTTAACAAAGGCCAAAATCAACATTTGCATAAATCCACGGTCCACACCGTTAATTCACTCATCAAATTTTGGAAACAACTTGTATCTCATTTCCTTTTAACCCTTTCATGCAACAAAAGAAGTTTTGAGTATTGTTAGGGGTCTCACATTCCTTGGCTGCATTTACGGCAACGTTGCTGAGAAGGGCGTGTGGCTTGTACTAAAAATCTAAAGGGATAATTTTATAAACCTCCTCTCAAGTTTCTGATAATTTCACTTAAATTCCCTTTAATTTTAAATATTATACCGACCTCCATTGATATTCTGAGTTGGTAAAAATAGCTTTTACCTTTCTCACTATTTTACATGAAAAAACTTGTACTTTTAAAAGAGAAAAAATAGGGAAAAAATCAGAAAAAACTCATTGGAAAAATTTTTGTAACATCTTATTGAAAATAGCTTTTACCTTTGTCACTATTTTACATGAAAAAAACTTGTACTTTTAAAAGAGAAAAAAATAGGGGAAAAATCAGAAAAAAACTCATTGGAAAATTTTTTGTAACATCTTAAAATAATTACCAATTGAAACAGCTTATTTTAGTGAATTTTTTTTGTTATGGATTTTAGTGAAAGTGATTTATATGGTATACCAAAAGATGTGATTTGTTTTTTTGACTAGTAGCCTACATTGGATTGTTGGAACCATAGTTATTAAACTCGGCCCGGAGAGGAGACCGGCGAAGGAGGTGGGTCAACGGGTCACTGGTTCAACCGGTGGGTGAGTAGTTGAACCAGTGGGTAACTACATATATTTAAATATTATATTTTATAAATTTGATATAGGATATATGAGATAAATTGTAATAAATAATGTCATAACAAATATTCATTTAATTTAATTTGCTATAGAATATTTAATTCATATAAGAATCAGCAAAACATAAATTTAATTAGTAATCCACCAAACTTCAAGTGTAGATGTTTATTGTAATTATCTAGGTTATTTACAAATTTTAAATGCAAAAAAATATTTGTCTTTAAAATAAATTATGTAATATGTTGTTTTTGAAATCTATTTTATAATTTATAGAATATAAGGGTCATAAGTTTTATTAAAAGATTCCAAATACATTTGTTTTGGAGAGTTTAAAAAAATAAAGATGAAATTAAAAAACATTCATATAGCATAAGAATGGCCATTAATGAACAAGTGACAAAGTGGCCTGGTGGTGAGCTACGCACAAACAATACTGAAGGTCTGAAGTTCGAAACCAAGCAAAGGCTTGGACAAACATTTCTTCCTCAAACCCGGTCTGCCCACAAAACCGGCCGGGTTTCCGGTCTGCCCACAAAACCGGCTGGGTTTCCGGTTTTTTCCGGTTGAATCGCCGGTCCGTTGAAAAGTCAACGGTTCATATGCAGAAACGATCCAATTGAAGAACCGGCCGGTTTAGTAACTATGGTTTAATAACTATGGACCGGGCCGGGTTTAATAACTATGGTTGGAACATCTCTATGTGGTTTTTTTTTTTTTTGCTTTTTTTTTTTTTAATTTGATAAAACTATGCCTTAGGAATATGATAGTAACTAACACAGATAGAAATGTTAGTGGTGACATGGCTTTAATGGTAGAAAGAAAAGAATATTTGACAGTCTCCTGTTACTTTCTTTATTTTCTTCTCTAATTGGCAGCCTAAGGTAGTTTTGATAGAAGTGGGGACTTCTTGGTGGTTATAGAGGTAAAGGGATGGTAGTGTTGGTGGTTTTGATGGTATAGAGAAGAATGTAAAAAAAGTTTTTTTTTAATCTTTTTAACAAGAAGGTAATTTAGGTTTCTCATATAAAATTTTGTGTCTTTCTATAAATTTTGTTACCCAAACAGTAAATATAAGGGATGTTAGTGTAATTTTTTAAATTTAGAGAGGAGTTAGATGAAATTATTAAAAATCTTAAGAGGCTTCTAAAATTATCCAAATCTAAAACTCAACGGCGCTCAGACGTGCAAGCATATGCTCATTCTTATGGAGGTTTTGCAGCAAATAGTTGCATGTTGATTGTTGACCACTTATCTGGTTTTGCAATTGATTGATTCCTAATAATCAACTTGTGAAAGGTATATTCGCCGTCATAAGTGATTTAAAATCCCTGTCTAAATTAGAGGTCGAGAGTTGAAACTGGCACTCTGTAATTGAAAGATCTTTGGGACTTGCACATATACTAATAAATATATGACAATCTGAAAAATGACCAACCTATTTCCACCGGGACGGGGGAGGTCAGGGTCAGCTATCCCTATCCCGTCCTCTATCTAAATAGGAAAAAGGTTAAATTATTCAGCTCTAGCTATTATCATCGATCGTAACATGCTCTGAAATTATATGTTATTTACAAGAATACTTACAAATTCCTCACCAGTGGCGGATTTACACTGGGGGCAATGGACCCTTTAAATTCGTATGATACCTATAAAAATTTGATGTAATTTCAACTGTATTCCCTGAAATTTTGTGTATCTATTGGTTTATAGGTCCCCACTGCCCCTCTTAAATTTCTATAATACCTATAAAAATTTGATGTAATTTTAAGTATGCCCCCTGGAGTTGTGTGTCTATTGGTTTATATGCTTTTAAAGTTGTCTTTGATTTTACCTGTTGTTACAACTACCGTAGAAAGGGTTTTTTCAATAATGAATATAGTGAAGAATCGGTTACAAAATAAAATAGAAGACACTTGGATGAATAATTGTTTAGTTACTTATATTAAGAAAAATATACTTCGTGAAATTCAAAAATGAAAAGGCTGTAAACCGTTATCAAAATATGAAAACTCGTCATGAGCAATTGTAAATGGTTTAGTTTGCTTTTGAAATAAAATTATTATTACATTAATAATTTTGAGTTTGTTTTTTGATATTTTTCATGAAATATATGCATCATTTGTACTTGTTGGTGAATATTTTTTTCCTTAAAAAACTAAAAAAAAAGTAGGTAAAAAATTTTAGAGTTGCTTTTACCCCCACTGAAAATTTTTTGTGGCTCCGCCCCTGTTCCTCACTAATATAATTATGAATGAAGTTCAATTACATACCTTTTATAAAAAATGATTTGCTTTTATCAACTAAACTAATATATGTTGGCGGGGCTAGCCGTCCTTGATCGTGCCTAGGAAGGGTAAACATAACAAGTCTTTTACCTGAAAAAAAAAAGAACATAAAAAAAAATCAAAATTAAATCTCCAATTTTTTACATCCCACTCTTTTCTTGCTTAAAATTTTTCTTTAAAAAAAAAAAAGAGAAAGAAACAATTTACCAGGAAACACAAGCTACAACTAATCGTTGTTTTACATATTTATCTAAATTTCACACAATATTGAAGTGTACAACAACTCCTTAACTGATAGAAAATCAGTATTGAATCTTAATATTTAGATTAATCGATATTAAAATGGCCAAAGATGATAATTACAAGCAATTCTTACACTTTAGATGCTGATTTGGAAAAGCGACAATGAGCTTTGATGGCGAGTGAGAAATTGAAAAATTTTCACCCACCAACGGAGAACTTCCTCTCAAGTTCAAGGGTTACATACGGGTCCTACGCACTATGGGAGGATTTCCAGAGTCTTGATGATCCTACGTACAAAGTGACGTCAGAGTCTTATGATCCTACGTACAAAGTGACGTCATCAGAGGGTTTTACATGGGTCCTGCGCACTAAGGGAAGACATCGGAGTTGCATATGTGTCTTATGTACCATGGGAGGATGGTGGCAAAAAGGGTTTCTGATGCTAAAAGGGGTGAACATTCCCTGCCGCATTGCCAATGAGTTTGCGTCCAGCAGAAAATTCTTGGGAGTGCAAGGTGAAATTGGGTGGTTTAATAATAGAAGCAGGAGTTTTTGCGCGTTTTGTTTAGATTGCGGATCCTGTTTTTTGGACTTGGCATATGATTCCAAGCTCGACGACCAGAAAAGGGATCAATTAGACTAACAACAGTAACAATCATAATCCAACACAACCGTACTTTCTCCCGACTCCGTTGTCTGTATGACATAGCATAGCAAGACAACCGTCCCGACCATTTTAAGGACAACCAACAAGGAGGGGTCCTACCATTTTTAGCAGAAAATACCACATTTAAATTTCACGACTTCCCCTTTAAATTTCACGATTTTCATTGTAGCTTACTGGAGTCAGCACACCGGTCTTCCAAGCATCAGCACTCTGTTTCGTTTGTTTCATTCCATTTCCAGTTCGTGGTTGTAGCGAGATGGAGAATTCAATGGTCATCCTTGGCGATGAAGTCCGGGAGGAGACCCCAATCGGTTTACAGACATCGAAAACAAAGAGAAACAGATTTACAAGGCGCAAATGCAACCACGTTGGAAGTGGCCGCTTTCTTCCAGTCGGTGTCCGTGGCCGCAGGTTGGTTCTCTTCTGCTATATTCTTAACATATACGGTCGACAGCGTTGCATTCTTAAGAATACCGGGCCTGTTGGACAAAATTATTACAGGGGCTCCTGCATTTGGCAACATGGCCCGCATTCTTGGAGTGAACTTCCTTCGGTTTCTCTCTGTTTCTTTTTTGGTATTGTGGCTCTCTGAGAACTTTGTTGCAGATGGAGATGGGTAGGGTTCGCCGGTCTCTCTTATTGGCAAATGAATCTGTCTCCATCTCAGTTGCTAACAATTGAATTTTGTTTATCAATAAAGAAATTTGCGCCTGCATGTTACTGTGAAGTAATTGGGTTTCTTGCCACTTGATTGCAGTACCAAGCCTCCTTTTCATACGGTCTTCAAAGGTTTGACTCCAGCTTTACTTGCCATTGTGGCGGTCAAGTACCAGGCGATCTCTGAAGACCCATCCAAAAGATTTGCTGTACATATTTGGAGTTTCTTGATAACCATTCTCATTTATTCCCTGTTGCTTTCGAAAATGAAGCAATCACGAAATCGCAGTAATGATTACTGGAAGATCTTCGACCGCATTGCTCTGGCAGCTGGAGTAGTCTCGTGTCTCTCGCTAGTATCAATGATTCTCCCACACTTTCATGGCCTAATAGCCCTTTACACTTCCTGGGTATTATTTGTTGTCATCTCAGCATTTCCGGTACTTCAGGGCATTTATAATGGGCTTCTCACAGGACTCACAACTGTGCTTAATATTCTTGTTTACCTGGCAAGAAAACTGTTCAATGGAAGCATCTTTATTCAGCAACCACCCCAAGAGGGGACAAAATCACCTGTGTAATTCCTTGACTAGTGCCACACTCTGATTCTGGGTTAGCGAGCTGAAACTAAGGGTTAAATGCAATAACAAGTATGAAATCCAGTAAACTTTTACGTTTTAGTTTTTACTATATTATTTCAACGTGTTTGTATTGTAATTAAAATTTTCTCGAAAACATTTCAATTCTCAGACACAAACCTTTCACAAGCAAAAGCCACATGAACATTTTAATGTTGGAATTGATTCTGGGCTGGAAAGCAAATGTGGCCCTGATCAAATTTGAGGGAAAGAACCATGGAATAAGGAATCTTCGGTAGATATGGAACTAGAACTAGCATAACACCCCTATTTCAGATCTTAATACGGTGACATGTGTCATCTTTAAACTATAAAAGACTTCTAAGTTTCAACTCTCACCAACTCAAGCAGCAAACGATGATCCTTTTCTAATGGAGAGATTAAGACAAAAAAGAAAAAAAAAAAGGATTAGGGTTCTTCTCCTCTCTCCCTCCACGTCTTCTCCTTCTTCTCCTCCCAGATTGGCTAATCTTTCTCGCAGTTTCTTATCTTATTTTTCCTCTAAAATACTTTCAGTCAATTCAAAGAAATTGGCAGAATCAATTTTACAATAGAATGGGAAGCTACTCAGTTTGGTTTTACTTTTTTCTGTTTGGATTATTCATACGTGAAATGCTATGAGGTTGGATTTTGGGATTTGTGGGAGAAAAGGGAGAACAAGTTTCCATGATAGAGAGAAGAATGGAACCACTGATTTTTTTTAGAGGTAAACTTGAGTTCTATCTCATACTTAAAGGGGGATGTGTGTCATCGTGATCATACTAAGATCTGTGATAAGGTGTTGCACTTTTAGGTAGCAAATAATAGAAAGCCATAGTGGAGGAGTCTCGTTCCCACCCAATATAGAAGAAAGCCCACCTGAAATACGTACTGGAGCTGTCGTTTCGAGAATCATGTCTTAATTTTCGAAGTTTTGTTCATGCAATATGATTTATTTCTATCTTCGACTATTGGCCTAGCAGGAGCTTTGTGCTGTGCCACCACAAGTTTAGTTACGTCTATCTCAATGCTCGCAACGGATCTTCTGTCCCACATTCTGTGCCATTCTCTGTCCCATTTTTTATTATATTGCTATTTTTCCTAAATAAACATCATGTTTTAGTTTTTTTTTTGTTTCCCTTTATATTGCTATTTTTCCTAAATAAACATCATGTTTTAGTTTTTTTTTGTTTCCTTAGGAAGGGACAGAGAGTGGCACAGGATGTGGGACAGAAGATCCGTTGCGCTCAATGCTTCACTTGGATTTGGACGCTAAGAATGCCAAAAGAAAATTTTAATACAGGGGCTCCACCCTTCCTGGCATCTAAATTTTGGCCTATATAAATTATTTTGCTGCATTTAGATGCTGGGAAATGGTCACATCATGATTCATCGAAATTTTTGGCTCACACACTTTGTTGTCAATTGGAGAGCGGTTGAAGCGTTAACCGTCAAGCCAAGGAGAGGGGTTTTTACCTTCAAAATTTACAAGTCCCGCTCTTCCTAAAATAAGAAATCTGAGCTTGTTTTCTAGACCAGTCTTTCGATAAATTTGGATGACACATTAAGAAAATAAAAGGATAAAAAGCTTGGTTAAGTCACAAAATTTTCCAGCATCAACAGTACACATTCTATGTCATTATTGTTGGATATAATTATTGATGATCCCACATTGAAAAGTTTGTAGAGGATGAAAACGTTACATACATTTGTACACCAATTCAAATAAAATTGGATAGTAATCAACGGCATTTTGGATGGTTGGCCACCACCAAAGGCTTTTAAATCTTAGTGGGGTGAAAGGTCAAAGGTTCAAACTTGCCTTCAATCAATGTGTCACTATATGTGATTTCTTCTAAATTTATATGGATGCATAGTACGCCCGTCTAGTCCGATGATGGTTCAGTTCTCGTCGATTTCTTTAGGTTCCACTAGGGATCTCCCCTCTCTTAGTATAGGTTAGAGTAGGAGTAAGAGTAGAAGTAGGTAATGCTAGATATTGCCATCTGATAAAAATAAAATAAAATAAAATTGGATAGTGAAAAAATTATAAAAGGAAATTCCAAATTTTAATGTATTTGACCTATTATGACTGTTGGGTTAAATAATGTATAAATGTCAAAGGATGCGCACCTAGGCCTCGAGCCTTCTAAACCCAAAATTAATTCTATTAATTTCATAATTATTATTTTTAATTCAGCTTCAATTTTTTATTATCAAACGTATTTGAATAATTAAGATTTGAATCCATTAAATTTAAATGTTGAATTGGATTATCAAACAAGTGTTAGTGTCTCCTAACAAAAAGATAAAGATATGTGCCCGGTAAAGGTATCTATTTGTTAAAGGAGTATCTGTTCAGAAAAAGATACTCCTAAAAGACATGCTATTCTACAGAGAGATATTCAGTTGTAAGTGGTAACCTAGTAGGGATCTAAAGTTTAAGGTGTAATATGTACAACACTATAGTTGATAGTGCAAAATGAGAATTAGTCATGGGTTAAGGGGTGCAAATCCAATTAGTCTTTTTATGGGTAAGCAATGAAGATCCACTATCAAAAAGTAAGGAAATTTAAAAGAAAACACAACTCAATGATTAACACACCTAAATCACAACCAACTTATCATATAAATCTAAGTACTAATAATTATTATCCTCTTTTGTATTTATACACTTTTTCTAATTAACTTTATATTTTAAAAATTTTAACACCTCAAGTAGTAATACTATGTAAAATATTACCAGTATTATTAACAAGAAAAATTCTACACTAACCGATGTACAGTTAGTGCCCATTGAATACCCGCCAAACGGACCCAAGTGATAATAATATGAAAAATATTACTAGTATTATTAATAAGGAAAATCATCTACTAAACAACATACGCTTTAAGTGATAGAAACAAACTAATAGATAATCTACCTCATTATTTTTAAGAATTCTCATATTTGTGTCTACCACTTAGAAATATTATAATTTAGAATAATTTTTTTGTAAGTGAACTCTATTAATAATACTGTTTGTATAGTGTCCAAGTAATATTAAAATTACTACTAGTAATAATAGAAGAACTACTACTACCATTAGTATATTAGTAATATTAAACTTGAAAAAAAAACTACTAACCTGAATATGGTCTTAATTAATTAGTACCATTTACATGAAGGGTTAGAAGGAGTGGACCATCGGGTCAAGAGAGATGCAATGTACAGCACATCCTCTACATCTTTAATTGACGATGCAGTTTTCAAACACCCAACTTACATTCCTAAGAATTTTAATCCCTTTCTCGTAACTAAATAGTTTTTTGTCTTTTGATTAGGCCACCTTGGTCACTATTTAGGGCTACCAATATGTTAGGAATTTAGAATATTGAGATGATGAATTGCAGAATTGAATCAGAAGGAATGATGAAAAGATGTAGAGAGAGAGAGAGAGGAAAGAAGAGAGAAAGTGAGATTTCTTGTTCATAACCGTATGAGCAAACTTACAAGTGTGAGCCCTACTTATTGTTATTGACTAACTAACCTAACTAACTCAGCAGACCTCAAAACGGTGCTGTATTATTAATGTTTATTTCAGTCATTAATTCTAACTATTTTTGTCCATTATTTCTAAACCTTCTGTCCTAACAATCCCTTCCCCTTCGATCTGACTTCTCCTCAAGTCTGCAAAATCTGGGAACTGTTGTTCAATGAAAATTTTGTCCTCCCAAGATGCTTCATCAAAGCTGAGATGATTCCATTTGATCAAGAGCTGCACAATAGGTTGTCCATCCTATAAGATTGCCCTCCTCTTAAGAACCGTTTCCGGTTTTAGAGGGCACAGATCATGTTCATCCCATTCTAGCAATGTAGTAGACATCTGCTGCAGAGGGCCAACGTTCTTCTTTAGTAAGGATACATGGAATACTGGATGCACTTTGGCTCTTGCAGGAAGTTTCAGTTTGTAAGCTACCTTCCCAATTCTTTCTTCAACCTGAAAAGGTCCAAAATACTTGGCAAAGAGCTTCAAGCATTTTCTAACTGACACATATTGCTGCCTATAAGGCTGCAATTTTAGAAATACCCAGTCCCCTACTGCAAATT
The DNA here is from genome assembly GCF_036785885.1 of Coffea arabica. Lineage (NCBI taxonomy): Eukaryota > Viridiplantae > Streptophyta > Magnoliopsida > Gentianales > Rubiaceae > Coffea > Coffea arabica. The sequence continues at coordinate 22,262,096 of NC_092313.1, forward strand.
CTCGTTCAGTCCTGTGCTTATCAGCAAAATGCTTCATCCTATTCTGAGCTTTGGAAATGTGCTCTCTGATGCTACTGACAATTCTGGTTCTTTCCTGCAACATCTGGGCTGCAGCAGGTATCATTGAATCCAAATAGGGTCCTAATGGGAGAGGAGTTGGTTTGTACCCAAACAAAGCTTCAAATGGTGAGAGTTCCAGGCTTGTGTGGTATGCAGAATTATACCACCATTCTGTAGTAGGTATCCATTTGCTCCATTGCGATGGAAACTCACAGGTCATGCATTTCAAATACGATTCCAAACATTAGTTAAGCCTCTCACTCTAGCCATCTGACTGTGGATGGTATGAAGAAGAGTAACTGAGTTGAGTTCCCACTAGTTTGAACAGCTCCTTCCAAAAACAACATGTGAACACCTTATTCCTATTAGAGATAATAGATTCTGGTAAACCATGCAACCTGAAAACATTGTCTAGGAAAACTTGTGCAACCTATCTTGCTGTGAAAGTGTGTGTTAGTAGCAAGAAATGTCAAAATTTAGTAAATCTGTCAATAACACCTAGAATGGTATCATAGCCTTGTGATTTGGGAAGCTTCTCAATGAAATCCATAGAAATATGGGACCAAGCTTGTTGAGGAATTGGAATGGGTTGTAATAAGCCAGGATATGGGAGGTGTTCAGGCTTATTTCTCTGGCACACATCACACTCCGATACATAGGTAATAACATCTTTCTTGAACTCTGGTCAGTAGAACAAAGACTTAATCCTGTGCCAACATCTTTTCTGTCCAGAATTTCCCCCTATTGCAGATGCATGTAAGGCTATGATAAGTTTGTTTCTGATGCCATTCCCTGTGTCCACATAAATCTTTCCTTGATTTCTCAGTATCCCATCTGTCAGGGTATAAGAAGGTTAGGATGTTGAATCTAGTAGTAGATGAGACACGATTTCTTGGCACTGTGAGTCACCTTCATAACTTTTCAACAGCTCCTCAATCCAGCCTGATTTTACACCAAAAAGGGCCAAACAGGATCTAGTGTTACTGTTTACTGTGACAACCCTTTCATGTCTCCTTAAAAGTGCATCTGCAACAAGATTTTCAGCACCTTTTTTATATTGAATTTCATAGTCCAACCCCAATAACTTGGTTAACCACTTGTGCTATAGAGTAGTGTTCAGTTTTTGGTCAAGCAAGTATTTCAGTGACTGGTGATCTGTCCTCATGATAAAGTAATACCCTACCAAATAATACTTCCACTTAGTAACAGCTATGACCAAGACAAGGAATTCCTTCTCATACACAGATAATCCAAGATTTATGGGGAAAAGTGCTTTGGTTAAAAATGCAATAGGGTGGCCCTCCTGCATTAATATAGCTCCTAGACCTCTTCTATTAGCATCAATTTCAATGATGAAAGGCTTACTGAAATCAGGTAGTTTAAGTACTGGTACAGTGACCATGAGTTGCTTCAATTGCTCAAAAGAATTCTGAGCTCCCTCATTCCATGTAAAGCTATCTTTCTTCAAAAGTTCAGTCAGAGGTTTACATATATGCCCATAGTGTTGTATGAACCTTCTGTATACCCTGTCAGCCCCAAAAAACTCCTTAATTCTTTCACAATCTGAGATACAGGCCATTTCAAGATACAGTCGATTTTAGATTGGTCCATACTAACACCTTTCTTAGAAATAATGTGCCCCAAATAGTCTACTATCTTCTGAGCAAAAGCACATTTGGAATTTTTTGCATATAACTAGTTTTGCCTCAATGTATCAAGCTCTATTTTCAAATGCTAGACATGTGACTCCAATGTGGGACTGTAAACTAGTATGTCATAAAAAAAATCAGGACAAATTTCCTTAAATATGGTTGAAATACCTTGTTCATCAAGGATTGAAAAGTGGCTGGTGCATTAGTATGGCCAAATGGCATGACTAGGAACTCATAGTGGCCACAGTAAGTCTGAAAGGCTGTTTTGTGGGTACTCGAATCTGGTGATATCTTGCTGTTAGGTTTAATTTTGATTTGAATACAGCTCCTGCTAACTCATCCAGTAGCTCCTCTACATTTGGTATTGGGTATTTGTCTTTAACAATAATCTCATTCAGTTTCCTATAATCTACACAGAATCTTCAGGACCCTTATTTCTTTTTCACCAACAGGACTGGAGATGCAAAGGGATTGGTAATGTGTATGACTATTCCTTTTTTCACATCTCTGTAACTTGTCTCTATATTTCCCCTTTTTGAGAGTGGGGATAACGATATGGTTTGAGCTTGACCTGGTTTGAGAGTAATCTCATGGTCAATGCTTCTGTTAGGGGGTAAGGAATCTGGTGCTTTGAATACATCAGCATACTCACTGAGAATGCCTTCTACTTCTTTGGGTATCACACTCTCAGTTCCACCTTTACTTTCTTTTAATTCTATAGCTGCACACACATATCTTTTATATTCAATGAAATATCTCAAATCTTTTCCTTTAATCAAATCTAAGTCACAATTTTCAGCTTGTCCCTGTAGATGTACTGTCTGTCCGTGGTTGAACAAGGAGATTCTCAACTGATGGAAATCAAACGTACTTGGGCTGAAGTGCACCATCCAATCAACTCCCAATATGGTGTCCCAACTCCATTACCTTAAGATCAAACTTGAATTTGTGTTGATTGACTTCCCATATTACATCCGGACAAACTGCATTGCTGGTAACACAGGCTCCATTTCTTATGATCATAGAGAAAGAGTTTGAGACCATCTGATATTTAATATCCATGCCATTGACCAATTCACTATTGATATAGCTATCTAACTGCCAGTATCTACTAGAATTAACACCTCTTCCCCATCTATTTTCCCTGTTATGGTAATAGTCTTCCCTTTTAAAGCCTCAAATAAGGCATGAAGGGACATTCCCATAACCTGGCCAGGGTTTCATGTTTGGTCATCTTGTTCCCCCACTGCATTCTCAAACATTGACTCAAACATAGCTGCACACACATGTCTTTTATATTCAATGAAATACTTCAAATCTTTCCCTCTGATCAAATCTAAGTCACAATTTTCAGCTTGTCCCTGTAGATGTACTGTCTGTCCTTGGTTGAACAAGAAGATTATCAACTGATGAAAATCAAACGTACTTGGGCTGAAATGTACCATCCAATCCACTCTCAATATGATGTCCCAACCTCCCAACTCCATTACCTTAAGATCAAACCTGAATTTGTGTTGATTGACTTCCCACATTACACCCGGACAAACTGCATTGCTGGTAACACAGGCTCCATTTCCCATGATCACAGAGAATGGGTTTGAGACCAATGGATATTTAATATCCATGCCAATGACCAATTCATTGTTGATATAGCTGTTTGAACTGCCAGTATCTACTAGAATTAACACCTCTTCCCCCTCCATTTTTTCTGTTATGGTAATAGTCTTCCCTTTTAAAGCCTCAAATAAGGCATGAAGGGACATTTCCATAACCTGGCCAGGGTTTCCTGTTTGGTCATCTTGTTCCCCCACTGCATCCTCAAACATTGAGTCATCTTCTTCCTCATAGATCAGAAAATTTAGATGACCTAACTTACATTGATGTCCAAGTCCATATTTCTTCCCACACTTAAAACAAAGCCATGATTCCTTCTGTATTGAATCTCTTGAGGTGAAATCCTTTTTGAATCTTGATGATCAGCTTGCAAATTTTTGAATTTAATGCTCCTAAAATTCCCAATTGAAGGAATTTTACACGTGTTAGTGTTGACTGCCATTGAAGCAGTGTTCTTGGTGATCCCAAACTTACTCTCTGCAATACTCTGTGGCCTTCTTTAACTCATCTAGATTGGACTTTAATGTTGTGTTCGTGCCACTGAAAAACTTCAAAAGCTTCAGACAGTGTAGTTGGTCTCAGCATTCATACCATAGGCTTAATTTTTTCTTTTAAACTACTGATAAAACTTGAAATAAAATAACTCTCATCAAGATTCTTGTTCTTGATCATCATTAATGACTTCAATTCTTCAAACCTCTCCCTGTATTCTTCAACACTCCCTTTCTGTTGTAACACGTTAAATTTCTCAACCACACCTCTGTAGCCATTATCATTGAATCTTTTACACAGTATCTCCCTAAATTCCTCCCAGGTTAGTCTTGGTTTCATCAGCCCTTCCGTCAAGATACATCTCTACTATTGTTACCTTTTGATCATCCTGAATTTGGTATTTGATAAAATATTTGTTGCATTTTCTCAGCCAATCTCTCAGATTTTCCCCTGAAAACAGTTGTAAATCAATTTTTGGAGGATTTGGAATTTGGATTTTACCTTCTCTCCTGGGAGCTCTTGGAAGTTCTGTTTCTGGATATAGTCTGGATTGAAGAGGAGGAGTTGGTGACAATGGCGGTGTTTGGTCTGCTCTTCCCCTGATTTCCTCTTCGAGCAACTTCTCTTTCCCGCCTGTCACATTCAGCATCAGTGAACTAAATTTGTGTTCCAGAAATGCACCAAATTTCTGTTACATTCCAGCCACCAAGCTCTCCATGCGTTTATTACTTTCTTCTAGTTCCACCCGGATTTCCTCTTTGAGTTGTTGAAGCGATAACTGCGAAGATTGAAGATTCTCCATTATTTTTAGTTGCTTAGTCTCCTGCCTCCTTACTTGTTCTTCCAGTGTCTTAAATCTAGTGCCTTCTGCCATGATTTCGTAAGGATCTGTCTAAGGATTTGCTTCCTCTGATACCAATCTGTTAGGAATTTAGAATATTGAGATGATGAATTGCAGAATTGAATCAGAAGGAATGATGAAAAAATGTAGAGAGAGAGAGAGAGAGAGAGAGAGAGGAAAGGAGAGAGAAAGTGAGATTTCTTGTTCATAACCGTCTGAGCAAACTTACAAGTGTGGGCCTTACTTATTATTATTGACTAACTAACCTAACTAACTCAGCATACCTCAAAACGGTGCCGTATCACTAATGTTTATTTCAGTCATTAATTCTAACTATTTTTTACTATTATTTCTAAAACCTTCTGTCCTAACACAATATAGCTTTGTGAGTCGGGTTTCGATAAACCCAAGTTCGGTTCACAAAAAGAATTAGAGCTTTTAGGTTTCGGTCAAGCTTATACTATAAGTTTCATATTCAACTCAGAAATATATATACACATGTGAGGCTTTGGACTTATATCAGACTCGGTTCAAACTCAACTAAACTTATATCTAATATATGTTTAATATTTAAGTATTGTTCTATAATTGTATGTAAATTATTAATTTGTTACTTTATAATATATATATATACACTAATAGATTATATGCATTATTATTCTCAGCACTCTAAAAAGAAGTTTACGCACTCTGCCCATTTTGTTTTTAATTTTTTTAGCAGGAAAGGGATGGGATTAAAAGAGAGATTAGAACTTAAAATCTCTAACTCGTGGAGTCTTAACTCTAGCTACTAACAGGTGATCCATCCTTTTTCATTATTGTTAAAAATGACATAAACACCCATAATCTAGACTTTATAACAATTTAAATGTTAAAATTACCCTCAATACATAGTTTAATGATCATTTTGCGTTACTTGTTTATGGAGACATCTACATTAGTGACTGCAATATCTTATTTTTTTTTACAAAAAAAAACTCACAAAATTGTTTAAAGTTGTAAAATTTGGTTTAAAGAATAATGAATAAGTCCAAAAGTAATAGATGATTCGAAAACACAAAAATTTAGTACTTTTTTCAATAATTATTAAACAATTGATCATTTATTGCTATGAGGTATTTCCTCCATGTTTAGTTGTGAAAAAGTTTAAAACTAATTCAAGGGTTGAGATACTAGAATTCAAGAAATAAAGTAGTCAAAATTACAACTAAATAGTCAGAGGGCCAATTTCGTCTCCTAGAACAGTTAATTCGAACTTTACATTTAAGTCCAAATTCTGCCGACTCAATTAAACACGAAACTTTGTCCCAAAAATTTCAGGCTAAGCATGCTGAGCTCGTGCCGGTACATCATTGTGCTGTTGTCAGACAATTTACGTCAGACGTTTGACATCATCAGGATTGAGAATGGAGAAAAGGATACTCCTATTTACAAGGCGCGGCCGTAGGGGTACTACTACGCTCACAGGGCAGTTTGTTACTCATGTACTAACTCCTATCTAAACGTTACATACTTCTTCCTCTGCTACCTCACTGCCTTAACGTATACCTTTTCAAGAATTTGTTTCTCCTATCTTGTGCTTCATATATTAAGTTGTAAAACTAATTTTGCCTTTCATTTTTTTTTGGTAATTAAAATTTTTGATAGATTAGACTCCGATCACTATTACGAGTCAGGGTAGACCTTCGGAACCATAGATCATTTATAGAGGTACTTACAAATCACCCACCAACATAGCTTTCACATGAGCAGCGGAATTTGAGCACACAATCTTTTGTGAGTTTGTAACTCGTTTTTGTCAACTGAACCAATTTGTGTTGGCATTTGTCGTTTTATATTTTTTGAGAGTTCTGTATAAGTTGTTTGGACATCTAAACTTGAGAGATTACCAGCACACATACTCTGTGGGTCTAAATGAAATCAAGGCATTTTATAAATCTGTCGTGATTTAGTCAGCTATCATCAGTCTAGATATGCCTTGGCCACTAATAGCTATTCGCTAATCAGAACATTGGTGGTTGTTTCTAATCACTAGGAGATCTTCATGGTTATTTCTTCGAATGAGCAACTCTTGTACTTTCTCTCTACTTAATTATATTATTTTCTATTTCAGTTGATGAACACAATTAGTCCTTTAATTTCATTCCCTGGTTCCATTAGTCCACGTGTGGTTAATTTAATTCCATCGTCCAAGTGTAGGTAAATATGTAATGTTTCCCGTCAAGGAAGGCTATGGAATTTCACTTCACTACTTCTGAATGCATTGTCTTTAACAAAACGCTAAAATCAACGTATGCATAAATTTATGCCGTTAAGTCACTCATCAAATTTTGGAAACAATACTGTATCTCTTTTTTTTTTTTTAAGTTTTTTTAGTAGTACCTATTGAGCACTTATTAATACACCAAAATCATATATAACATATCATGTAAATGCATACACTGATAATTATTTCTCTTCTTTGCATTTATATACTTTCTGTAATTAACTTTTTATTTATGAAAATTTAACATATGAACTACGTCTTGTACAGCCTTTCATTTTTACACCGCGTGCAACTAGCAATTCTTTTTTCACTAGGATTGTTACGAATACCTTCTTTCACTGCATGCTCAGCAAATGGGAGCGACTTGTACTAAAACTCTAAATCTCAAGGGAGCTTAAAGCATGCAAGCATACGCTCATTCTTATGGAGGCTTTGGAGCAACTGATAACATGTTGACAGGAACGGAGATGGTAGAGGCAATTATGAATTCCCCCCGCTTTTTTCCAGGTTCTCTTCTTGCTTCGCCAACCCTCAAAACCCTCTTTTTCCTTCTCCTTGCTCAGCTGCCGCCCCTCTCTCTCCCTTGATCCTCTCTTAGATTCTCCCCTTTTCTTTTTTCGTTCTCAGATCCTCCCCTTTTCCTTTCTTGCTTTGCCCGTAGCTCTTTTCTCTAGTTTTCTGCCCGCTACCTGAAGCTCTTCCTTCTCAGCCGCCAAACTCCTTTCTTTCTTCCTCAGCCCATAGCTTTCCTTTTTCCTCAGCCCCCCTCTCCTTTCCTTTCTGTTTTCCAGCCGACCCCCCTCTCAATCTCTCCCTCTCTTTTTGTTCATCAGCCGTCACCCCTAGTTCTCTCTCGCTCGCTTGGTTTTTTTTTTTTTTTTTTGTCTCTAAAACCCTCAGCCCATAGCTTCCTCTAGTTTCTTTTTTCTTTTTTTTTTCCATTTTCATCACCACCCGAGCTCTCCTTTTGCCCTTTTTTCTTTTTTTTTGTTCCAAAATTTCCAAATTATCCTAGACTTCCAAGTGTCTAGCTACCTAACCCCCCTTGCATGTGTTGTCAACCAAGAATGAAGACACTTGTCCTATTTGCATGCACTTCACTTGCTTAATATCTCCCTAATACACTTGTCTAAAGATCCCCTAATACACTTGTCTTCTTATTTTTATTTATTTATTATATATTTTTTCAAAATCAATTTAGGTAAAGAACAAAAAATGTTAACTCCTAATTGTAAATGCATTGCACGATTTTTATTTATCTTAAAAAAATGAATCTAAAAGGTTTAAAGACAAATTTTGAATTTTTTCTGAGAATTTTTCCTTTTTTAGAAATTTAATGCAAAATACCTTAAAAATGAAAATGATAAACCTAATTTATAAAAATAAACAAAATGAACATTAACTCTCATTTAATCAATTAAAATAAAACAAGAATAAAGCTAAAATTGAATAAAATAAATGAAATTTTGGTGTCTACAACTGTAGCAGAGTTTTTATAGTATATTTTGAGATATTTTTAGAAAATATTTTGGGATATTTAAGAGTAAAATATTTTTTAGAATATATTTTGGGATATTTTTTAAACATAAAAAAAAATTAGACTACTTTTTAAAGTATCTTTTAGAGTACTTTTTAAAAATTTTAATAGTATTTGAAAAATTAGTTTTTAAAAAACTCAGCAATCCAAATTAGTACATGTTCTGATGATGATAAATTTATCTAGAATTGAACGAATATCTTTCCTACACATATGGTGTTTTGAAGCAGATACCATTTTTTTATTTTATTTTATAGTAGCTATGAATATCTTCCTTGTAAGTATTACCATCCCGTTTTGGTGGCCTTGGTTTGATGATGTAATTATTGTGTAAGAATTACTCATCTGTGGTGTAGGTAGATATCTAAAGTGCTCTTATGATCGATCAGTCAAGTGGTCCCCTACTTGACTGAGAATCTGGATATTCCAAAGAGCTTTGGCAAATTGATTAAGATCCTCTTTCTATTAGTCCGTAGTAGTTGTTAAAAGGATAAAAAGCAAGCATGATTTATCCCAAAAAACCAGCTTTATATGGAAAATAATCTTAACGTTGTCCAGTTGGCAAAAGATAAGTAGACGTATAATAGAATTTATCGTATCGGAAAAAAAAGAAGATAAAGAGCAAGTTATCTCAAAAAAAAAAGAAAAAAATCAAATGGAAAAAGCATTCAGAGCACGTGGTCAAAGCTTTATATGGAAAATAATCTTTTGCATCTATGCAGATGCATATATATGGATGAAAATCTATTTATTGGACATTAATTGCTTGTATATATTCCAAGTACTATATAACACTTCCTGCTTCCAACTTATTTTATCAAAACTAATACTACTAGTTAGTATATTGTATGCATAGAAGAGAGCTGCAGAAAATGGGGGTAAAGAATACACTCCTCCTTGTCCTGGCGATGCTATTGACAGCGGCGATTGCAGACTCAACGACAACTCACAAAGGACCGATCGGTCTGGAGGACTGCCATGACGACGAGTGCCGAGACTATTGCGACAAAGCCTGTACCTTCTACTGCCGAACCCGTTCTGGGGATGTTGATCCCGTCTGTTACCAGGACTGCTTGACAAAATGTCCCCCGGATTCCCCACCATCATTTGTCTAGAATAGATGGTTTTGCATCCAATAACTCCAACAACCATTGCATTTGATCTTATCAATGCATTCAATTGTTGTCTGTAGAAAAGTTTTATTCCGTTATCAGTTATTATATAATATAACCCATGAAGTAATGGAACAAGGATTTCACAAGCAAACTTGCAGGCCAAAATTGAATCATCTCCAACTCCATACAAAAATTAGTTTTGCAACTCGCAAGCGCCTTAACTATATATTTTCAGCCAACGCTGGAGAAACTGTTCTTGCATGGAAGGGTGAGATTTCAATCTATAAACGCAAAAGATTGGAAGAGCGACAAATATCAGTCGTTTTCCCATGCTAATAATTTGGGCTCGAATTAGTCGTAGATTCTGAATTATGATGACTCACGGGATGAGAACGACGCAAGTTAACCAGCAGAAGTACGGCTGTTGTTGACGGAATACTTAATAGAAACACGTTTAAGGTAGCAAAAGAATAATCAGCTCTGAGTTATTATCCATAGGTTCCATATACAGTTGAGATTAAGCTTTCAACACATATACAGTAGTATTACACCTCTAGCTTAAGATGATTTGAAGTCTGCAGAGTTCTCTGTCTCAGTGGATAAAGGGCCAAAGTTTGTGCAATTAGCAGCAGCTGATTTTGGCAGTTGACCAAGGAGATTTCATGTGTGGAGAAAGATTTTGAGTGGGCTTATTGCTTATTTGAGGGCAAATGCATATCCCGGTCTCGATTCATGTCCCAGTGGGGCAGAAATCCAGCTCTGAAAAGAGAATTACGCAATTTTCGTGACCTGACCTTTGGGCCTTCACTCTCGTGCAACACTAGTATTGATAAGTAAATCTTTGCATTCAATTTTCAATTTCTTGTTGAAAATGTACTCTTATCTGCACTTTCTTTAGTATACATTAAATAAGTGTATCTTGCAATATTTCTTTTCCTTCTTTAGCCATATGCATTCCTCCAGTCCAAGCCCTATGTAGTTTGTAAAATATGATCACAATTTAACCAGCTAAATAGGGTAATGACTTCTTTCATATTGCATCTAAACAGCACCACAGTTTTTTTTTTTTTGGGGCATAAAAAACCCCTGAAAAGTTCAAGCGAGCTAATCCACCAAAAACAGGGCCTTCAATTTCTGGCTATAAGTAGTAGCTCAATCTCAAATGTTTCAGGCCAAAAAACGATTGACAAAAAATAACTGGGAATGCCTCATTCTTGATCTATCATCTAATCAACCAAGTGTCAGGAGCATATATCATGTGGTATAATGCGTAATAATAATACATGGTTCTAAGGAATGGGTATGGGTGAACTGAGTTGCAGAGATTTGACAACATCAGTGTCTGGCAAGTTGAGAGGTGGCAAAGAAAAATGACTGTAAGTGGAGCTGCCTCTTCTGATCTCTTGCATGGTCAGAAGAGCAGCCACCGTATTCCGAAAAATTCCTTCACCAGCAACAGTTATTGCCTCTATTTCACCTCTAGCTTTCTTTTCTGCAGGAGCTGGGAACAATGAATCTATTGTGATTTCACACTCTTTAATGAGCTTTGATATGAGATCCGTGGTGAAGAATGGCTGTTGCAGCACCTTTTGGATGAAGGGCAAGCGCAATAATCCGCCTGTTCTTTTGTCATACTTCTTCAATATCTTAGCCAATCCTACATATTCGAGGGACCAAAAAAAAAAATTTGTGGCTAAGCACATAGTTTTTGTATTCTGTAGCAAAGGGAAGTTCATTCACACAAAAAACTGAAACCCCATATGGAAAAATTTTGCATATTTATGGGAAAACTGAAGCTTATGCATTTACCTGTATAATTGACGTTGCTGTAGTTGATAAGGAGCACCATTTCGCCGTGGAAATCAACAATGTCTTTTCTGATCTTTCGCATCTCCGCTTTGTAATCTATCTCCGACGCCTCGCTCCCGGATTTAGCTATCATCCTTTGGATCCTCTGTTGCAATTCCTACATCCAGAATTCCAGAATAGGGTTAATCACATTTTATCCCCCTAAAGAATACCCAATTTTTCAGTTTGCCCCCTAACCTTTAATTTTGCTCACTTAACCCCCTTTAGGACAAAATTGCCCTTGCATTATTTTGACTTTTTATTTACCTTGTTTTCCTTTCTTTTATTTTTTTTCTCTTTCTTCTTTATTTAATTCTTCCTCTTTCCCACAAAAATCTTCACCTTAATGATTGAAATTAAAAAAGAGAAATTGCAGAGATCTATCTTCTCCTTAAATGATTAAAAAAATATTCAAATTACTTTCCTAAAATGCAATTTTTTTAGCCTTTCAATTCTTTTAATTTTGGATTTTCCTCTTTCCTTTCTAGTTTCTCATTTTATTCCCAAGAAAATATCTTAAGATGAAATTGTGACTTGATTAATAATCATCAATTGAAATTTGTGACATGTGGCATCACACAAAAAATCAAAATTAATTTTTGATGCTTTTTAAACCTTCACCTAGAAATATGCAATTACAAACTCAAAACAAAAATTTTCGTTGAAATGGAATTTCTATTGGGAAGGATGAAAGAGAGAAGAAAGAGAAAAAGAAATAAAAGAAAGGAAAACAATTTCATCTTATGATATTTTCTTGAGAATAAAATGAGAAACTAGAAAGGAAAGAGGAAAACCCAAAATTAAAAGAATTGAAAGACTAAAAAAATTGTATTTTAGGAAAGTGATTTGAATATTTTTTTAATCATTTAAGGAGAAGATAGATATCTGCAATTCCTCTTTTTTAATTTCAATCATTAAGGTGAAGATTTTTGTGGGAAAGAGAAAGAATTAAATAAAGAAGAAAGAAATAAAGAAATAAAAGAAAGGAAAATAAGGTAAATGAAAAGTCAAAATAATGCAAGGGCAATTTTGTCCTAAAGGGGGTTAAGTGAGCAAAATCAAAGGTTACGGGGTAAACTGAGAAATGGGATATTCTTTAAGGGGATAAAATGTGATTAACCCTCCAGAATATCTACTTAGAAGAAGTATGATGACCTCAACCTTGCTATATTATCGAATCAGTGCACAGAACATAAAGGCAGCCCATTGTACTATGGTCGGCAAGTTCACGAAGACCAAGTGCTTTTCCTTTTAGTTTCATTTTTATTTTGGATGGACATGTATTTAATTGTTAATACAATACAGGCTATTCCACAAACATCTTCATCTGAGAATGATTATTTGATATGTAGTTGATGCAAATTCTGATCATCAAGTTATCAAAACAAGAGCCTATATATATCATCAAGTTATCAATTAAGTCTCTTTAATTTTTGAGTAAATTTTATATATGCTGACAGTTAATGTATACCCTATCACCGTTGGATTTATGACACATGTGTAAAAGTTGGAGTTCAATTTTAAATTTTATATAATTGTTATTCATCCAGAGCTTGACAATGTATACACGGTTAGTGTAGGAAAGATTAATCATTAATTTTTTTTTTAACTTAAAACACTTGACATGAATCTATACCTTAGAAAGTTTGTAAATAGAGAAGAAGAGCCAAGTCTAAATAACATCACTTCATTACATTATATCCTTGGACTCTACACTGCTCTAGCGAAGCATTAACTCTACTTCCAAACATTTTTCATCAAAAAATTCTACAGCCTTTGTCTAACAGCATAAACACAATACCACATCTTGCCTTTAAAAATTACTAAACAACAAATCCTACGCAATTACTCATTTTGGTGGTAATTTGTTTGGGCCTTTTGGCCTCTTATATGACTAGGCTGGACACTTTTGGAGAATCGTTTTTGGGCTATATATTTAATCGGGCTTTGAGTGATCAGTTCATATAAATGGACTAAAGTCTGAGTACTAAGACCCAAGGGGGCCGGGTTGCCATGCAGACAAAGAAAACGAGTGGACCCACAAAAGAAAAGAAAAGACAAGCAAAAGAAAAGTTGTGGGTCCCAACATGTCTGAGTTCCTGTTGCAATTTTGAACGAAACGAAACTCGGTTGACTGACTCAAGTGCTTGTGACTTTTACGTCCTGGTCTAGACTCTGGTCTAACAAGCAAATGAAGCTCCAAGAAAGGGAGAAAAGCCACTACTGACTGAGTTCTATACCAAAATTTCAGCGGCCCATTTTACCATATATTATCACACATTAGTCATTACCACTGAAAAAAAGGGAAGAAAAGAAAGTTGTTCCAAATCCAAACTCGTGAAAGTAAAAAAGGGTTGGTTGGTTGGTTACCTTATGCCGAATGATGAAGTCCTCTTCTTTCTCCATGAAGAATGAATTGAGTTTGTCGATCTCCTTGTTCAACAGGACTACAAACTCCGATTCTGCTCGAACATACTCGACTGATCCACTCAACACTGGCGGAGCTGATGAGATTAAATTTAGAAGCTGCTTTAAATCCTTGTAGGACAAGAACTTGTCTCGCCAGCCCGGCAAGCTTTCTTGAATTTGTTGCTTTAATCTCTTGCCAAACTTCATCCCACCACCCCACCCTGCCTTTTTTTTTTTTTGACTTTCAACACGTTTCAAACTTCGATCGAGGAGAGAATCAGGTATGAAAAAGAGCCCAAAAACCTGAAGGAAAAAAATGGTAAGAAAATATGTTGGGTCTGCGATGGACGAAGGGAAGGAATGAGAAGGGAAAATTTTTGGACGGTTATATTTGTAGTAAAAAAAGAGATAGAATATTTAGGGAGCATATGCTTGGCGTGATGAAGTGGCAGTCAGGAAAGGTATAGAAAGGGGCCTTCGATGTAAGGGAATTCTCGGCATATTCGGTTACTATAGTCATGCCTGTGACTAAGGCTACTTAATGACTTTTTGGCACTCTTACGAGTAATTTATTGAGGAAATTAGGTGGTCTATTGGACTAAAGTGACATGGAATGTGAGAAAATGAAAAGTTGTATAAGCATTGAAGCAGTTGACCACTAACAGATGGCAGGATCTTGATGTCTGTCATTGAGGTTCTGGCTAGTGTAAGCTGTGACGCTAGGATAGAAAGAGGAGGAATTGGGCTTCTGGAAACGGATGATTCCTGGGAATCTGCTTTGGAATCTCCTATCATGAGAAAATCAAAGCTATTAATGGGAAGGTTTCAATGGGAAAGCACCAAATGGAGGAATATCTCGATATATGTTTGAACTTCTGGTAGCAAGCAGTACATGCTGTATTTTTTTAGTATATCAGTCAGTATGTGTGGGCTCAGCCAGTTTAGCAACAGTGACCATCGTACGACTTTTTGACGTTTATCAATGTGCAAAATCTTCGACTCCTTTGACATTTTCTTTTCTTGTCCTCTCTCCTAAGAAAAGTACTTATTTGAAATGTGCTGTCACAATGCTTGGCTTGGATATGGGTGGACAAATCCTGCCACAAATGTTGGATTGAAACCACCGAGATCTTCACTTTTCTGTGATTTCTAGCACATTTTGTAATGAATGAAATCTCAACTTCATTGGCACATTGTGGATTTAATAAGAATCACATGTAGAGTTTTTTTGTTTTTGATTTTTTTTTTTTTTGGGTGCTGAGGAGAGCTGAAAGTCCATCGCATTCTATATGTCTAGGCGCATACAACTTTGTAGTCTCGGCAACGTGCACATAAGTTGGATAAGTTAGTAAGAACGGATCACTTATTCACAAAAGAGCAGTGTATTTAAATCTCGTTACTGGTGCAAGAACTGTATTTGTAGGTAATATGTATAAATCCTGTGAGCGACATATGGTTCCGAGAACATATTCTGACCTGTAGTGATAATTGGAGTCGAACCCATCCAAACTTGTATTTTTCAAAACAAAAAAAAAAGTTTTCTAACCACGAATTATAATATAACGCACCAACAAACTAATCAAGATATTTTGTGTGGTTGGAGCTAAACGTTACAATGTAAAGAAGACCAAAGCATATGCCCCTTGAAGTCGAAACAAAAAATAATGGCTTCTTCTTCTTCTTGATTTTTCCTGTTCCTCTGTTTTTTTTTTTTTTTTTTTTGGATAGAGGCGTGTTCCCAATTCGTAATTTCAGAACATGAAAATGACAACAGAATTCATCGCACATTTCAAGGAATATACTTTATTGGGCAGCATCTTTTTCGCATATTCTCTTCCCTTTCAAGCTCCAAACTCTCCGCCACGGCCTGGTCCCATAAAATAGGATAAGTGTCACCCCATTTTTTTCTTAATCCAAAGTTTAAAACGACATGCCTCTCCCATAATGCCTTTTACTGGTTTCTCCACAATAATCTTGATAGTTACCCCTATCTGAATTACTATTTTTTAGAATTTTTATAGAAAAATGTACGGTAACGATAAGATATATGTGAAATAAAAAAATAATAAAAAAATATATTCATGAAAAGCGTAAAAAAATTTTTATATAGAAAACTATAATCCAAACACTATATTCGTTGTGTTCACAGTTTACTGAAAATATGATTATTGCATGTAGAAATATTTTATAAACCTCGATGTTACAACTAGGCTTCCAATATTTATTTTTGGAAGGCAAAACACTCAAATAAATTTCGTTGTGTTGGCTCCTCCGTTTCGAGGCGGGATCCTGAGTAGGGGTGTAATCGAGTCGAGTCGAGCTCGACTCGACTCATATACACCAAAGCTCGAGCTCGACTCGAGCTCGAGCGAGCCCAAAAAATCGATACTCGAGACTTGACTCGAAAAATTTCCTTTAGGCTCGAGGCTCGAAAATTTTTTTCATTTTAGGTCTTTTTACAATTATGTTATTATTTTTTTGCCATTATAGGATTTTATTATAAAGAAGGATATATTGTAAATTTCATATAACTTATACCCATAATGGTCATTTTATAATTATAATACATATATATTATTTAAATTATAAATATATTATTTAAATAACTCCGGCTCGTCGAGCTACTCGATTCGACTCGAGCTGGGCTATTTCGACTCGAAACTCGACTCGATTTTCATTCGAGTTACTCGAAACTCGGCTCGAACTCGGTCAACCCGAGTTCGAGCCGAGTCGTTGACCGAGCTACTCGCGAGCTACTCGCAAGTAGCTCGGCTCGCGTACATCCCTAATCCTGAGAGGTGATTCGTGATCACCTCGTTCTATAAAAAGTGGGTTGGGATGGGATGTCAGACGTGCTATAGATAAATATGCTACAGATAATTTTTCTTTGAAAATCTTCTGGTTTTTAAAAAGAATTTCCAACAGGCTTCCATTATGAGACGTTACGGTTTGTGCTGCATTAGCATTCTACCGGAAGGATTTGCACGTAAGTTAGTATTAGATTTCCACAAAAGTTGATCCAAATCTTACCTGTTCGTTGTGGTTAAGATTTTGGTCTTCGTACCGGGCCCTAACACGAACTTGGCTGTGGAAGGAAGATTGTACGTAATTTCAAACCTAAAGAAAGAAAGAGATGAATCTTGAGAGTTGAAAAAAAAACAAAACCCACAGGCGTGCAAAATTGGCAAAGTTAGGACATTCGTTCACGGGGTGCAATAATTTTAAGTTAAACACGTGGTTTGTGAGCTTTTGGTGCAATGAACCAATTTATTCAATGTCTATAGTTTGTAATTTTAATTTATTATTACACATATGTGCAGATAATATATGAACAGTTAAATTGTTGTATGAATAGAATATTTGGTTCACTTCTAATTCATATACTGGGACATATAAGTAAAATTTAATTTTAAGTAAATAAAACTTTATTAGAAAGAAAATAGAAAAAGCATCGTGTTTGATTTCAAACTTCCATAGAAGAAATGGTAAGGAAATTTTCAACATTTTTGGGGGACAATTTTAGGTTTAGATGGAATATCTTGAAAATTCAAGAGGGGCAAGAGCATGACCATAATAAAAAAGGGTAAATTTTTTAGAGATTAATTTTTATACACCGTCAGTGACAAGCAGATTTAGATGAAAGCAACATCATTATATTTTAAATTTTAAATTCATCAATGTATCATATATCTATATTTGCTAGTGTAAGTATTCTTTATACCGATAATGTATATAATATTAATTCAATTTTTTTATAGGTTACGTTATAGGTTTTAAAAATTTGAGCTTAAAATGACTATAGCTCCGCCCATGATGCAAAGAATTTTCATTGTTCTTGAAAAATTTTCCAACAGTTCCATCTGGAAATATATGGTGCGGGAGGCATATTTTCGCTCTCCGGTGGCTAAGGATTTCCAAGACCTGGATATAAAGAAGCCAAAGACATATTCTACCAAAGTCTTTCTTTCGCAATCTAAGTATCCTAAAGTCCTTATACTTGTGTTGATGCATAATCTTTGCAATTGGTTGGTATGGTGGTTGGTTCATCTGATACACACTCAATTGAAAGATAACGCAGGGAATGATGCCCCTTCAAATTTACACTGAATATTGAGTCCCACATTTGCAAGTCTGGCTAATCAAGGGTACATGAGAACTAATTAGGGGGAACGAATGCGAAGATAGCTAGCGTGTTGATCAACCACTTTCACAGTCGAGGACCTTATTTCCTTTGCGTGAAGGCTGCAATCAAATATTTATCTATATGATCTTTAGCCCAGATCTTGCATTCTTGTCGCTTTATCATTTGCCACAAATTGAATTGGGAGTTCCGTGTTGGGGAGCATTGTGGTATGTCTTTTCCAAACGAAAAGCTAAAAGAAAGAAACGAGAAAATTCTGTAGTGAACTGGTAAAACTGGCATCTGACATGGAAAAGCAATGAAAACAACCTATGGTTTCGTCGATATCGATCCTAACTGCATTAAGTAATTCTCCATGTACAAATGAACTTCCAAGTTGTGCTATCAGAATCCATAGATTGAGATTGTTGGTTAGAAAATTACATAAGATGGAGGGAGGGAAGAAAATTGTTGCTGCTCTGACGATCTTATTCGCGGTGGCAACAGCAGAGTTATCATTGTGGTTAGGCCTTTGCCTGATAAGTACATAACATTAAACTTGAAAGAGATCGACCTTGTACTAATCTTGAGAGTTGAAAACAATTAATACCCCACTGGTACCCTGGTGTGCAAAGAATTTTCATTATTCTTGACATATTGCTGTGTATTAAGGTGGTGCATGCCGTGATGGTTTCGGTATTCTTGACGCATTTGACCTAGGTCTTTCTTTCACAATGCAAGTTATCCTGATTGAACTGCAAATTCTCTCGATGCATAGTTTTTCAAGGCCTGAATCAAGCAATGGGCTGGTTAATTACATGGTTCATCTGATACATGCACTTCATGTCTAATATTGATGGAGTCCCGCATTTGCAGGTCTGGCTAAAGGGCACATGAGAGTTGGGTGAATGAGAAGATAGCTAGCGTGTTGAACCACTTTCATGGGGACCTTACAGTTTCCTTCCTGCTTAAAAATCTATGTGATGATCAACACCCCAGATGCAGACTTATCTAAATCGTGCTCTCGTCTCTTCGTCTTTTGCCACAATTAAATTCTGGCTTCCAAACGAAAAACCAAAAGAAAGAAACGAGTCGTGCTCTGCGTTGAATTTGTAAAACTGGCATAGGATTTGGAACACCCAAGAGCAGCGAGTGCCTCTCTAGATGTTTCATCCATAATGATCCTTACTGCATTATGAAAAAAAGATCTTCCAAGTAGTTGTATCAGAAACCATAACTTGGGTTTGTCAGTGAGATTCAACTACATAAGATATGGAGGGAAAAAGAAAGCTGTAATCTGCTTCACGACATCTTCTATTTTCTTATGGAAATCATATTAACTACTAACAGAAAACATAATGGAATTATAGTTTTATAATTTGCACTTTTATCTGGTTAAAGTGTTTCTTAATTGTAGCTTCTAGGGAAAAGGGTTAACTCGCGCAAAAGATTACTGCTCAACAGGTGATATTCAATGCGAATTCTCAAACTCGGATCCAAGGAACACGTTGTTCAACAAGAACACGAAAATTTTTGCTGCCGGAGAGGATTGAGTCCCATCAGTTTTCTTCGTTCTTCTTCTTCTCTTTTTTATCTTCGTTACCAGCATTTTTTAGGGTAGGTGTTACCAGCTTTTTTCCCACAAAAGAGCATTTGAAATTTTATTTCATCCTAGCCATTCAATTTTAGGAATCACCAATTTGTTCACTTTTTTACGACTTGCTCAAATTAATGTAACGAGTAAATTATGGCTTCATTGGCACATTACAGGTATAAAACTATGTGGTAATTTAGTATCACACTAATGAGATCTTGATAAGTATTCAAACCAAATATAAACACAAATCTATACTCAAAATGATCAAACTACTCGACTTTTTCTAAGAATCGAAAACATTATCTAAAACTTGTGAAGCATTCAAACCAAATATAAACATAGTTAAAATCGTTAATCCTACTTTTTCTTTTTAATGTTCCCAATAGTACGAAACAGATGATTGTGAGGGACTAGAATAAAACGACTTTCAAAATTTGAGGGCAAGAATGCAATTTCAACACATAAAGTTCAAGCAAATTCGTCTTCTTCTCCACTACTCATTTTAGCTCGGCGGAGACTCCCCTCTTCAGTAATAGTCCATGAATGCAGCGGCTGCAGTGACTAACGCCATCACCAGATTACCTTTTCCACCCCCAATTGGATACCCTTTTGCCCAAAATGAGAACCCCAGACGCGTTATCGAGTCTCTGCGCTTTCCTTCAACTTCGTCTTCTGCAGCAGTGAAAACAGTATCTTTATCTTTGGAACAAGAGTTTCGGCCTAATGCCCTTCGCAAGAAGCAAGATTCCTCATCCAGATGTGGGTTCAGCCTAGGGGTAGACCTGGGTCTTTCGCGGACGGGCCTTGCCATCAGCAAAGGCTTTGTAATTCGTCCCTTAACTGTATGTATGATGAATTTGCCTTTAAAACATTTTTACTTAATTTTTTGGGCTTTCATCTGTTATTGTTTTGGTTGCATTTTGTGGGCTTATGTATAAGAGGTTGTAGGTTCTTGAATTAAGAGGCCAAAAGCTGGAGCTTCGTCTACTTGATATTGCTCAAAACCAGGTACAAAGTTGAGTTTTTGGGCGGGCATGTTGTTTTGTGGCTATTGAAAGGGAATCGCAATGAAGGTTTCCATCTTTTTGGAGCTATGAGTGTTTAAACAAGAATTGCTCAAGCCGGAGGATATAGTACTTAAGTTTAATTTGATTTTTTAACGAGCTTTAAAATGTATTCGAGCTTTACTTGATTATCATGTTTTTGGTTACTGAACTCGAGCTCAGCTCAGGGAGCTTGATGTATAGTTCAAGGCTTTTTGCTTATTTGCCGAGTTTGAAAACTTCATGTACGCTAAATCATTGTTTAGCAGTGTTTTGATTTGTTGCCATACGCCCTTCTCAACTCAAGCTCCATTTGATTTCAAACTCAGTTAGCTTTTTATAGCTTTCAGCCTTGACTTTTTCCGCTATTGAGCACAATTTCCATTCTTGCTTTGGAGTTTTTAAGTAAAATATCTTATCTAAATCCTGAGGGTTTATATGGAATTTAGGAGGTTGACGAGTTCATAATAGGGCTTCCAATATCTATTGATGGGAGAGAAACACCACAGTCGAATAAAGTCCGTAGTGTTGCTGGTAGACTTGCCGTCCGGGCTGCTGAGAGGTAAAGTGATAATAAACAGGTTTTGTTGTCTGGGATGTCATGCTCTCAGACTTCTAATTTGACATTCATGATGGTTTTGTTTTTGCAACCCTGCTTGATAAAATGGTAAATTGGAATTCAGGATGCGGTTGTATGATATTAGTCTTCAACAAATTATGTAACAAATTTGTTGCCATTATGGTAAGACTTTTGCAGGACGAATAAGTCGAAATTCTATTTCATAGATTTTGTAATGAACTTCTTTTTATCTGTTCATGTCAAGGTATGACTAATACCTTCATCTGTATTAACCTTCTATTTCTGAACTTATTCATCAGTTATGTTGCAAGGGAACTTGCTTGACTTGTTAACCTTCTAAATGTTTTTCTGCTATCACATTGATCTCTATTTCAATGCAGGGGCTTGAGAGTGTACTTGCAGGATGAATATGGGACCTCAACTGAGGCACTTGATCGTATGATAGACATGTAATTCGTTTCCTCTCCTCTTGTTTATTTGATTAGATTCCTGAACAGCTCTTTTGCAGAATTATCAAAATTTCTTTTGCCATTGAGTGGTAAAGAAAAAAAAAGGAACGTATTCTGCGCTGAGCTGCTATGCTTCTAAAATGTCAAGGTTACTCATGCATCCATAAACCTGAAATAAATAGTAGAATGCTGATTAAACTTTCCCTCAAAGACACATTCCACAGCTTCTTCAAGTACTTCGGCAGATTACTAAAACTTAGTACAGATTTGGATAAGAGTTTGGTTAGTCCAGTTCAGCTGCTTAAGATCTTTTTGAAGAGCAAATGGGGAGCCTTTTCTCTTCATATATTAAAGCACGAGGGTAAGGTTGTCCATTCCACAAAAATCTTCCTCCAGAGCTTCCACTATGGGAGCACACACATTCACTGGCACATCGAAGACGGGGAGATAGGTTAGATAAGTGAAAGGGAATTTATCAAAATGCTCTTTATTCCAAAAGAAGCAAAAAGATTCTCAAACGTGTAAATCGCTAGTGAGATCAATAGAAGATAATCAGATGTCCATGGGTGGATTATCGTATGCCATACTACATATTGCCACTATCTTTGAAAGCATGAGTTAGAATTTAATGAACTTGAAACGGGACATTTATTTGGAAGATAGGACCTGTAGACCGACTAAATGTACCAAAATTTTGCAGGGGACACAGCAAGTCTGGTCGCCGGGGGAGGATTGATGCCTATGCAGCTGCGGTGCGCTTTGTATTCAACATTACCATTTTGTTTTGCACGTTTGAATGAATGTTTTTCTGGTGGATTTGATATCTGGCATACAAGTGTGAATATTTTCTCCATTTTCCTCAATGACAGATGGTGCTCGAAAAGTACTTTTCAGAGTCAGGAGGAGGAGTTGAACTTGTCTTGCCCAAGCAGTTGGACCTCCAAAACAAACTTAGAGGTTGTGCTGCCAGGAATGTTGAGTCGTTTTAAGCGGATCTTTGCTACTCAGAAATTTGCATTATGTTTTCATGCGTTCATAATTCTTTTATTCTTTTTTATCTCAGATCGGGGTAGGTTTCTTCTCCGCAAACCTCTGTATTTGTAATGTTTGCAATCTTTTGCATCGTTTAATGATAGATAGGGCTGTGGCGGAGGCATACCAATAATTGCAAAACATACAGACAAATCTAATAGGAGTACATTTCCCCCTACTATGATAGCAGTCAAAACATGTGGAACTTTAAGTTGGTTCCTCATTTTGTCAAGTTGCTTTGTGATTTCATTTTCCTTGTTAATGCCAATACAGGAAAGCTATGGAAGCGTTCTTAAAAGCAATTTTCTGGAAGAGCAACAGGTTGAAACTGCGTTGTAGCAGTGAGTCAGCAATCAATTATTTATTACAACGTATTTCAGACATCAAGATTCCAATTATCAATGCGTCCAACTTCTTTTCCTTGTATAAAACATTTGGTTGATCAAATTTCTTATCCCTGCCTAAAATGTACAAATCGATTGTTATTTCTGGGGTCCAAGGACGGAAAGGGTATAAAATGCATGTTACTGTATCGGAGCAGAAAATCAACTGAACAAGCACTACTGCAGATATCCTTTCATCCAACATAGATGCAGCACTGACATCCTTCATCTGCCAGACTTGAAATCTGCCCTTCTCCAAGATGGACGCCACAATCTGGATTTCCACTAGTAATGGCATCTGATAGACAGCAAAAACTTGAGACACAGTTTTGACTGCAGAAAAACAGACGAGATTGACTGAAACACAAATTCAGATAAAATATCCTACTTTTTCTTCTTAAAAGGAATGGAATATGCTTCTTGAATACAGAATAATAAATGGTGGCTTCTTCATTGGAAAAACTTGTAAACTTGGACATCGAATAGAAATTAGTAAGGGTGACAAACAGGACGTACAACAACTTCAGGGTTAGCAAGTGTGAGAAGATAGTTTCTGAGTATTGGGAACTATGGAACAAGACAATCAAGAGATGGCAAAGGTTATTATGCTTACCAACAATAAAATCATTGCACGAAAATTCTTACAAGTTACATGATGTAGTAAATTTTACTATAGAAGTCTGAATTACTAAAAAATTTGGGAAAAATTGGCAGAAGAACAGCAAACCAGTAAAATATCAGTGGCCATGTCTAGCTCATTGGGGTAATAGTTATGGCACAATAAATACCTTGAACCAGAAGAAGTGCGAGTACAATACATGGCAACATAGTGGTTTCATACAGACATTCAGAGTTGATCTGGAAGTGCAGTATTGTAGGATATTGCTGCTAATCTGTTCATTAAATAGTCAAAATTTCTGCAGATAGCTCAAAAAGTCAGGAGTATATATACATACAAACACAATAGGAACTAAAAAGAAAATCTTCACAATTGATGTGAGAGACTAATCTAGTATCTTTGACAGATATGCACATAATGCCTTTTACTCAATTTGTTAAAGTTATTGCATACTTAGATCCAAATTATGCATATATACATACATATATATATATATATATATCCTCTCCCTCAAACTATTGAAATTCCAAATTATTAGTCAGGAACTCCTTTTGTTCTTAGATTTTTAGTTCTCATTCTGCAGAATGAAGAAATTGTCATGGTAGAAACACCAGTACCATTATATGCAACAAAGCCTATATGCAAAATTTAGATGTCTCCTGCGCCAAAGATTTCAGTGTGATGTTTAAAAAACTAATGTAGCACATGGCAGAACCCCATGGTGCAGGATAAATTCTATTCTGACAAGAAGGCAAATCAGAGCAATTTTCCTTGGCTTCTGCCTGTGCACCCCATTATCTCAAGATGATTTTCCTTTGAAAAAGGGGGAAAAGATTATATGTTCAAATTAGATCTAGATGTTCCCTCGGGGCTGATCATGTTGGCACTTGTATGAGATCTAAACACAATGTGTCCTATGTAGCACTCACTTTGTCTGGGTATAAATAAATTTTCATTCATTTTTTCAGTAGGTCAATTAAAAACTGGAATCTTTCTCTATAATGCTGCACTGGACTGTCATTGCACCTGTTGATGAGATAGTTCCGTCTTACAAGGGTGTTGACTAATCATATCCAATATAGAGCCTTCAATACTAGAAACAAATCATGTATACCTCAATGCGTGTCATTAGTTTCTAAAAGTCGACTCAAAACATAATAATAGGTTGTTTCCTGCTACTTCCTTAAATTTTATGTTGCTGATGTGTTTCACTACTAGTCAATCACCATTATCTTAATTAAAGAGTATCAACTAGGACACGCAACATTACCAGATCACTTCTCCCAGTACTGAGAGTGGAAGCCAGCCATAACGAGAAAAGATGGACAAGCTCAGACCATGATCAGCAGTACGAGGAATAAGGCACATTTAAAGGCCTTCCAGTAACTGCACTTTTACTGGACATTTACTGCACTTTTACTGGACATCTCCAGCCTCCGAGTTTCTGCTGCATAGCTCTGCCAGAATAGAAAATAAAAATTTCGTCACGATTCCATACATAAGAAACCACAAATGGCTAGTCCAAGAAGCTGTTTTCAATCCAATTACCAACCATGTAAACCCAATTGCATGCTTCAAACACACTGTAACTTTATCTCAATATACAGATTAGAACAACACGTCTTACTAATATAGTGAACAGAAATCAACAATAATGAAGTGGTGAATGAAGTTGTAAGCTATAACACTTGATAAGTTAGGTTTCTGATTGTTAAATATTTTCTTTCAACTAGTTTGAGCCATTCTGCAATAGGTGACAAGCTTCAAATTGATAACTCTATAACCACTTGCACTATAGATATGTCTTGCCTACGGCCGTTGCTTGTGAAACACAAAAAGAATGTCCAAAATACCTGTATTGGCCATGCGATTGTTTAATTTTGAAGTAAGACCAAGCTTGCCAGAAAGTTGTGTAGCTATTGGTAACAATGGCATGACAGCTTCACCATATGACCCCAAACCAGCAATTCAAACTTCGCCATAAGTGTTTGATGATCTGTAAAAGGAGGACAGTAGAACACACAGAAGAGAAAGAACTAAACCTCTCTAAAACTATATAGACTATTATCCTCTTGATTCAATTGAACTTGGAGAAACTCTAAGTTTCTCAACATACCATTGAGTAGGATAATCTTTTCAGATAATTAGGATCCACCAGAAAGACCAATACTTGGAATAATTTTTGGGAGCAGCTTACACGCCAGCTTTGTATTCAATTCATCGCTATTGGGAAGGCAAGTAAGCTCATTTTCCAGAGTAGAATAAGCATCAGCAAAAGCCTGCACCATGTAACTACCTTAATTAGGTCTTTAAATCAATTGTGACCTGCACTCACCATATAGCAGTCCAACAATCAAGAGCAGACACACACACACACACAATCCTAATCCTATCATAATTGGTACCAATCTCCAGGGAAAGTTCCTTGGCTACAACAAAATCGAAGATGAAACATCTTGCTAAAACACCCCACAGAACCCAAATTGATTCAAACTAAATCAATTGCACGCCTATTTTTACATCATATAGTGCTAACTGGAAGTCTCCACCACCCATTAAATTCAAGACCCAATATGACAATTACTGAGTAACATAAAAATGTGATTTATTACCAAATTCTCAGGGACACCAAAAAAAAAGGAAGACGCTGAAACTAAAAACTAGCTAACCTTGATACACTGATGGATCCGGAAGCAATTTCTCCCAACATTATTTGCTGGATATAGAGGATCATCAATATAAATTGGATCAATGCTGCAAATTAAAAAATTTGATCATAGTCAATAGGACAAATTGAAAACCTAGTACCCCAGTAAAGAAATTAACAAGGTATACAATTACCTGTACCCCTGTTCCCTATTTATGTATACACCACTACCCTGTACAGAGATACGCATTTGGCGAGGATCAAATACGTTCCTAGATCAATAAAGGCTTTACATCAGTATCTAATCCAAGGCTTTCACCCTTACAAGGAAAAAAAGAAAATGATACTGATACGTCAGTGTATGACAACTAACTTGTCTACAATTGATAATAGAACTAAAAGAGTGAATGCCAAAAACAGAAAAAGGAAAATTTCATGGAAGCATTTGACTTACCCAAAGAAGTAAAGAAAATCCATGAGGAGACTTCCATAATTCTACAAATCATCCAGTAAGCATGTTAAGAGTTAGTCTGACTAATAAACCCAACGAATGGAAGTTCATATATACACAACAAACATATCAAACTGAAAGTCAATGTTCTTACGTTGAATAAAACCCAAATAAATGTTCATGAAAAACATTCCCTAGCATATCAGCAAGCACACATGACATTCACAATAGAAATTCCAAGATTAAAGCATACTGAGAATTTATGAAAAGTGGTACCAGTCAAAAGCATTATTGTATCTATCCCACCCAAAAATGTTACTTTTACTTGCCAGAAATATCATGCAAGAGCTGAAAAAATCTGTAGGTAAAAAATGTGGCTAGCATCAACCATTTCCTCGTACAAAGTAGGGCCAAAGAAGTTATACATTAGGTGAAAACCTTGTTAGGGAAAGTGGTACTATCTCGATGTGGCCCAGTAAGAAAAGCCGGATAGTTAAGCGACTAGTATTTTCTTTACATCCACTTAAATCTAACATATAAAGGTAGAATGACAAGGTTTCAAAATCAAATCTCTTTAGACTATGAAGGTAATTTGAATTCTTGAAATGACTGATAGAGTCTCAATCTTTTCAACCTGTCTATTAATAAATTGATTATAACAAGTCAACATCAATGTGATGCCAACTTATCATGAATTTAAAATGTACAAATCAAAAGCTAGAATGTGCATATAACCATGCTATTGACACCTTCGAAGGTAAACAACTAATCAGTTAGTTTTTGCATTTCTTGGAAAAAACAGAAGTAAACTTCTCTACAATTTCAGTTCAAAGTTCATAAAACCGTTAGCTCAGTGTCTTTCTTTAGTCCCATACTAGATAAAAGTGACTTTCATCCGAGCTAACAGTTATTTAGTTACAATGATCTAATATTTCAATTAAATTATCCCAAATATGTTATGCATCCTCCAAATTTATAAGCAATACAGTTTCATCATTTTCTCTCTGACTCTATCAAACATTTACATTTCTGTTAACTCTTCATATTCATAAGTTGCGAAAAAAGTGCAATGACTTATTCCAAGTTCAAAAACACTAAAAATGATATATGCTACCATGCATATTAACTCAAAACGGTATCAACATGGAATATGCCCTAGTTACATGGTAGGGTAAGAACAAGAGAAGTGAAGCTAAAAGTATAATTTTGGTAAATTTAACAGGGATAACAGTAGCAAGAATAATTCTTTAAGACATCTGAATGTAACATTTCATATATGGTCGAAGAAAGACAAAAGTGTGAACTCATTATAGTCCACATCCATACCTGGTTAATAGACCGGCCAAGATGATGTTCATGCTGCAGAAAACGCATGATCAGCAGTACCTGCACAACAGGGACAAAAAAAAATCAGCAACCACAACTTACAGAGGTATGAAGAATTTATAAACAAGGATCTCCAATTCTCCATAAACTAAAAAATGATTGTAAAAAAGAGCTCATAGTTGTATTCACATTAGAAATTATGAGATCAAGAAAGAAAATCAATGTCCTTACAGGCATCAACAGTTGGTTTCCATTTTACCGCACGATAAGAGATAAGATGATCAGGATAAAACTAGATATCATCTGATTTGACAACAGAGTTCTATACACTCAATCATAAGTTTATTGTGTTTAAGGTACATTGAGCAGGTAGGGAGAGCGCACACATTGTGTTTAAGCTCTATCCATCCAGACACATAAATGTTTCAGGAAAGGGATACTAACACAGGAAATTAAGAGGGGACCATGAATTTTGATTGAAAATAATTTTTAATGGGCTTGATCACTGCAAAAAAGGTGCACCCAAAGACCGGAAATTGTTCGAATGGTAGGAATTTCAGGGTTAAATGCTCCCACAAACTTGAAAGCGATGAGCAATGGCCATCTCATCTACCTCATGTTCTGATGCCAAGCCCAATATTACCTATTTATCAAGAATCAAATTGAAAAGAAAAACCAAAGAGAACTAAAAATTTCATCCATTTGAAGTCAAAAAGTTCCTCTGCAAAATTTCATGTTAACTAACCAAAAAAATTTCATCCATTTGAAGTCAAAAAGTTCATCTGCAATGCAGATCTAATAGGTAGGCACTTACTAAACAATATGAGCTTAAACCACCCGAATATGATTGGTCCAGGCTACGATCTGCCAAGAATTTCTTTAGCACCAATGCAAGCGGTTTAGCAGCAGGAAACTGTTCTGTAAGTTCTTTGACCTAAATAAACAGTCAAATATATCAGCACGGGAAACAGCAAACCAAAGAAAGTCAAAAGGTCTTAGTAGTGGTTTGGACACAAACCATAAAACACACAGACCTTCCGTAAAGCTACTCCTATTATAAAACCAGATTTCCCCAACTTTTCATTTAATTCTAATTTCAACTTGTGCTAATATCACATGCTGAGTGAAATCCTACCATATCAAATGGGCTGGAGGAGGTACCCGTGTCAGTTGAATTGCATTTTAATTTATGCCTTTTTTTTGGGGGCTTGGTGGGGGGAATTTCATATATATTTTTCTCTTTGAGAAATAGGTCTCAGCAATACATCATAAATAGATGCAAACATCTTAAGATGTGTTTTAATAGTTTCTGCATGGATCTTTTGGGGCATACCTCAAATACCCATGCAAGTACTCACTAAATGGTTAATAAGCTTAAGCAAACCTCTTCCCAGCATCATCCAGATTACCAGCTGAACCTAGAAACCCGTCTTCTGCCCTCCCCCCTACCAACCCTCCTACTGGGGAAATGTGGAAAAATTCTTTATTTTTCCTAACCTCTTTTACAACTTCATTCTGCAAAACCTACTAGGAAGAAAAAGAATGGAGAAGAGAAAAAAAGAATGGTAAAACCTAAGTGTACCAGTTCTGTAGTCTGCAGTCCAGTATGTGATGGGGACTTGAAACTAATGTCAAGACGAACTGATTTTACATCCTTCTCCATTTCATACTTCATATGACAGCACTTATTTGAAGCACCGGTTGCTAATCCAGTGGGATCAGCCTGGAAAGAGTTGTTTTCTTTACTAGTTTTTTGAACTGATTCTTCTTTTGATGCTTGGCCATTAGATGCAGAAGATGCAATGAGGTCCTGAGGAACTTCCACCACGAGCATGATAATTGGAATCTAAAAAAGGAAAAGGCATAACAAGATGAAAGCTCAAGAGAAAGGGATTACAAGATTAGAAAGGAGGGATCCCAAAAAAGTAGCAAATGAAAGAAACTGAAACAGAGACGTTACAGCAGTATTCTCGACAATCTTGAGAGAGTCATTCTTAACCCATTCCTGATTAGCAAGATACCTAGCCGCATGCTGCAAGGAAAACAACAGCCCCCTCAGTTACCATCATAAAATAAGCTAATATTGTTCTTTTTTCAAGATACCTAACAGCATGCAGCAGGGTGAGTACAACTGCTGCTTACATTATTGTACAAGAACTGATGCAGATCTAAATTCTTATCCTGGATGATATAGCTGCCATAGATTAATGGAAGTCCAGAGAGATTATGCTTTTTATTTTATTTTACTTATTTCCGGGCTGAGGGGGTGGGGGATTCTAAAAATCCTTATTGGTTTGCATCCAGGAGCTCAAAAATTACTAATAAAAAATCCACATTGGATAAGATTACAATTTCTTCTGGTCCAGAAAATGGATAAAGAACTTTGTACAAACCTGTAGACATGTTTCTTTGATACCATTGCGCCCCTCCAAGATCCCGGCTTCTTTTATAGGTTCCTAAAAGTGAAGACGAATTAGATACCATTTTATCTGTTCTCAACACATAAAGCCAAATGAAAGAGACGAGTAATCCAGAATAGCTACAATAAGATAATCTCACCAAATTTCTCACTGGAGGGAGACAAACCACAAGGTCCACATCACTTGATGGAAGTGACAACCCAGTAGCATTTGAACCAAAAATATTTGTCCTGGATCGAGGCCACAAGACTTGAAGAGACCGTGTCACTCGCTTGACAGCCCAATTAATAGAAGGCTTCCACAATAAATTTTCTGAAGCAACCTTTTGTATCATAACAAGAGTATGGCCTATTAGTTAAGGTAGTCCACCACGTTAAATAAAAAACAGCGAAACGTAGGTCAAAATAGTAGCTGCAGATTCATCTTAAATACATAAGCAAACTCTTCAGCGCTGTACCTGCTTGCAGAAAGAGTCAATTTCATCATGAAGGAGGCCATGGATCACAGAGAGAGATGCCTTGTGATTGGAACAATTAAGCAACTCAGGTGGTTGCAATGGAAATGCAACGTCTGGCTGAAAACATATATCAGAATATTCAGCCAAATATAGAGAACAAAATGAAAGGACAGAAATCATCTAAGAAAACAGAAAGGTAGAAACATGATTAACAATGGTACATGTTCCTGATCACGAGCTAGCTGAGAAATAGCAATCAGGCGATCCTGCAGCAAAGCTCCTGGCACAGGTTGCGTCAATTTACGGGCTTGGAGGCTTTTATTCCTCCAAGAAGGCCAAACTACTTCACTACCATCCATCCGTATACAAGCTTCTTCAAAATTAATTCCATCATGGGACCAGCCCTTAACACCCCAGTGCCTTGGGCTAGAGCTACCAGACCGAACACTAGGAAAGCCCCTATGTTTTCTAGAATCACCAACAGGAGAGGGAGGAGGCGGACGTGGAGCACGAGGAACACAAAGAACAACAGGTGAAGGTGGCCTCTTAATCCGAGGCTGCTCCCGGCTAATAGGAGGAATACAGGGGCTTTTACGATCAAGATTACGTTTAAAATCTGATTTTGGTATTTCTCTTGGAATATTTGGGATGATAATCGGTCGCAAAATGGGGTATTGAAGTGAATCTCCAGTCTTCGCTTCACAGTCACCAGACAAGTTGGAAAAAGATCCTGAGATATTGTCATCTGTAACTACCTCTGCGATTGTTGATGAGGAGGGGACAACTTTGCCACCTATCTCATTCTCAGATAAAACGTAACCCACAGCCTGGTGTGCTGGACCTAATGGATCAAAAGGAGAGCAAAAAGAAGCAGCAGATGGAGAAGTCAAACCATTCGTACTATAAGAAGAAGAAAAGCCAACCATATCATCAACAGCTTGGTTCATGTCTGCTTCACGCCAAGCCCATGAGTTGTCATCTGAACTAAGAGAAGGAGGACGAGAAAAGCTGCTCACAGGGAAATCAGAAGGATTCCAGTACATCACACCACCCCCAAAATACTGATTATAATCCATCCCAGAAACTGCATGTAGCTCTAGTTCTTCTTCAGACATCCACTGATTGTCCTGATCATCAGCCAGCTCATGCAAATTTATGGCATCTGAAAAGTCCATCACATCACTGGAACAAACCCTCTCATCCTCAGCAGTCATCACACTGCAGTGGACACCTGAAGCTGAGAAGCCCTGCTGAAAAGAAGATTGCCGCCTTGAGATGAACCCTGAATCATAGTTGCAAGCGACTGAAGGAGCTATTCTATTGACACCACGCACCATTGGAGGCCAGTCTAAACTCATAGGTAATGGTTGAGATGTAATGCCACTGCACCCAGTTTCAACTGGAGAATTTCTCACTCTATGAACTGCTGGTACAAAGGATTGATGGAAGTGATTTTGCCAATTATAACCAACATCCAGGTGCAATCTATCAGTAGCAGCCGGGAGATGCGAATTACAAGGTGGAATCTGTATAGGAGCTACAGTTGGCCATTCATAAGAGAGATAGGCAGAAGAGTTTATAATGCCTATATCATAGAGTCCAGATGTACCTTGCTCCCTAAATGGAGTAGCTTTTCCATTGACATTGCTATCTTTGCTCAGTTTTGTCAAAAGTCTTGATTTTCTGTCCACCTCATGTTGCTGCTTACTCTTTGCCCTCTTGGTTTCCACACTGCCTAAATCATCAATCAAATATTGTGTTGGCATAGAAGGAGATGCCTCGCAGTCCACATTGCCTTTTACAGACTCAAGACTGGCAACCGCTCCATTAGTTACAACCACTATGCCAGAGTTCTGGCAGTCCCTGAAACCAGGATTTTTAGTGCCTTCAGAATTACCAGAGTTAAGAGGCTTTGGAACTGTAGAATTACTTGAATTCGGCTCATGTTTATCATTTCCTATCCCTTCATGTGCATTATCAATAATTGGATCTTCAGCTATACAATCAGACTCTGCATTCCCATTCTGACAATTAGAGGAAACTAAGACAGCTTCCACCTCTCTTCTTTGACAACTTTCAATTTCTACTGAGCTATGAGTGCTGGAACTTCTAAGTTTGTTTCTCTGTTTTTTACTCTTCCTGGAAGCACTTCCATTATTGCGGGCCTGGTGACAGTCAATCAGTTATAAACCATTTCAATTATTAGCTTAAAATGATTTATATCATATGAAAAAAGACAAGTACAACCATGTCAATTCTTGAGACAAGACACTCTGTCGAAGGATTTCTCTCCTTAACCTTTTCAGAAACCTTGCTTGATGGACTTAAATTATAACTTCTTTTATGTGGAAGTCCAGTACCATTTTCCTGAAATACGCTTCAACAGAATAAGGTCTACTGCTAGTGAAAATTTCATCCATATTGATTCAGTTTTCTAGAAGGAGTCTGCGAGGATTTAATGTACCTTTGCAGGTTTAGGAAGTGAATTATCAAGTTCTGAAGATCTTGCTGCAGAATGAAGCTTTTTCAAATTCCGATTCTTCCCCTTTTTCTTGTGGTTACTAGTACCAAGCTTTTCCTTCTGCTTCTTTGTTGAGGAACTCATTTTTCCCTCTTCAAGTAGCTCAAATTTTGTACAATCAAGTGAAATCACCATGAGTATATCCCGCAATTTTCTTAATATAAGGTCAGAAGTTGTACTAACAGAATCCAGTGAACTAAAAAACAGCTTGTCCTCATTATATCCACTATGCTGAAACACTAACAACATAGAAGAAATATCCTCGAGAAGAATCAAAACACTAAGCATGCATTTTAGTTGGAAGGGATATTTAGAAACTGATACAGAAGCCCTGCACTCAACTTTTGAATCTGGTATTGGGGGACGCCCATCATTTTCTTCAAGTGACAAAAAGGTGTTGTATGCCAATGGTTGTTCAGTGTTGGGATTGAGCATCCTCTCATTCTCCAAGACATCTTTACCTTTCAAAGTTTCAGCAGTCTGACAGTTACAACAATCAGGGATCAGATCAAGCTTCCAACAAATTAAGAACCTCAATTTTCTGGGGTTTGGTAAATAAAATTAATATAAGCAATCATTCAAGAAGATCATAATGCAAGAAATCACCATATGTAAAAATGGGGAAAAAAAAAAGAAGCAGAAAAGAATGCAATGTACAACAGTCATCATTTGCTTGCAGCAGAATTAAGGATTGCTGAGTCATTCCATTCTCATAACCATTTCTTTATCAGTCATATGTTATAAGCTCTTTACTCATTAGACTTTTCACCCAACTCTATAAATGATTAGAAGAAGTGTGAATTTTTTCTCAGGCAGCTACTCGACGAGTAATTACAAATCATGCTTCAGCAACTCTTTTTTCCCCTTTTGGGGTTGGGGGGTACTTGTAACATCTTATGATCTTTGTCAGCATGTCGCCATTAGTGCTGCTTTTAACCACCTTATTATATTTTCTTCTTCTTTTTTTTTGCTCTATTTCCCAACTTCATTTCATACATATTATATGCTTCCCCATATGGCTTGCATTGGCAAGAGAAAATTGATTTCACATGAATTAACCCATCTTTTCTCATAAAATCACACTACCCTTCTTCCTTACTCACAGAAAGTTACCTACTCCTATACACTAATTTAGGTAATACCAACTCCCCTTCGCATTTGACCTTTGTCTGGATATTATAGTTTAGCCAACTTGGTAGGTCAATTCTATTTGACAGTGAACAACCTAGAATTTTATTTTCGATAAGGTAGCTATCAAGACTAGCACACCATTTTCTACCGTCAAGACTAAAGATTAAATGCATAATCAGGTTTGCAACAAAAACCAGAACCACTAGATGATTCCCAAATTTATATGTTAGAAAATCATCATTCACCAAATATTAATCGTAAGCTGCATTACGTGCAATTTAGAAAAACTAAAATCATAGAATAAGAAAAGTTCCACAACAAAATATACCAGAAGTTTTGCTGCTTTTCCGACTACCAATTGAAACACCTTCTTCTTCATTGCCTCATCCAACTTCGTCCACCAATCTATACACCCCTTCTTCCTCCCAAACACATTTGCTGCAACCCCAGCCCCATTGATCTTCTCCTTCAATTTCACACCTCTTTTCTTCCCACTGTTATTACAATTCAACCAAGCCAACCTCAATGCAACCTCCAATCTATTTGCCACGAGTGTCTCCATGCTACAATACCCCTTTGCCTTCAACCACTCCATTTCTGGCCATTCGGCCGCCAACCCTCCACTTTCCTCTCCTCTCAAAAATGCCCCATTCGACACCCCATCCATGATCTCAACAAACATCTCCACATTTTCAACAAATTCCTCACTCACAGTAATCGAATCAATACAAACATCAGCCCCTAACCGCGAAAAATCATTAACGTTTTCACCTTCTTCCGAGCTGAACAACCGAATAGACTCGCGAATAGCCAGCTCAAACTGATTTGCCCCAGCGACTCGGGACAACAACCCGTTAGACTTACGAAACAAGAGGCTGGGGAGGCTAATGCTGCCGGACGCGTGGCGGTAATCAGGAGCCGCACGGGGAATATCGGCTAGGATGAAGAAGAATCCATGACCATTGGTCTTGAGCTTGAGGAGCATTTCGAGAAGGGTTTGGGTGAACTTGAAATCAACGGCTGTGAGGTGAGCTTGGCGTTGTTGGACTGACAAAGATGAGAACCATTTGATAATTGATGATCTGGGGTTAGGATTAGGGTTTGAATTCGGGAAACTTGAGTGGTACAAAGAGAGGTGGGAAGTTAGGGAATCGATGAGTTGACGAGCTGAATTCATTGGGAAATTTGAACTGTAATTAGGTTTTTGTCTTTGCATTTTGAATTTTGTTAGGAAGAACTCTGTTTATCCGAGTGGTGGTGATAGTAGCAGAGGTGGTGGTACGTGGCGGCGGCGGTGGTGGTGAAATGAGGCGGGAGAAAAGTACGGTTCCTATGAGGGGAGACGGGGACCGTGGAGATTAATTAATTGATGGAAGTAAAATCCAAGCAAGGGGATATTTTCTGAAGTTTGACGTGGATTTTCTTGTGTATTATATTCCAGAAGCGACAATTATTTTTCTTTCAATAAATCTCAAGCAAGGATCCGTTTGGCACCCATGGTGTTTTGAGACAAAAGCTTTTTTTTCTAATTTACAAAAATATTTACAATAGTAGCTAAACAAAAAAATATTTTACTATAGCATTTCTCTTTATATTACTATGTCTGAGAGAAAAAAAATGCTGGAATAAAAAATGTGCTTAAAAAATATCTCTTAAAAGAATTTCTTCCAACTAAGTCCAACCTAAACTTTTCCATTGGTTAATATGGAGTTCATGCAAGGCATTAATTATAGAGTGTGTGCATTAACTAACTGTCCAATAACAATTTAAAAAAAACTCTTAAATAATTTAGTCAGGAAAAACTCTTAATTAATTTAGTCAACAGTTGACAGGTTTAGAAGGAAAGCCACTAGATCAAAACTTCTTTCTTGACAAATAATTTTTACTTAAATTCATCTAACTTAATCATTTTTTTTATTATGCTAATATTGTTACTCAATACCCATTTTTTTTCCCGAAAACGATAACAATTGTATAACCTATTTTATCCTAGATTACAGGAGAAGAAGGAGCCTCAAGAAGCTTGTGTTGAGCACTAGCAGGTATATACATCTTACTAGACCAAAGAAATGTTTTAGTATCACCCTTGAATTTTTTTTCCGCTTCATATGGAATTTGAACCCCACCAATGCCCGAACCTTAAAAATAGCGAATGTAATAATTCTTTCCTCGTGAAGCTTGAACTTGACCAATCAAAATAGAAAATGGACAACTGCAATGTGATCTGGCCTATTGAGCTTAAGCAATTTGGGTGGACTATGATCCATTTCTCTCATATTAATCTCCTATTTTCAATGTCGATGTGCAACATAGGCCTCAGCTTTGTAACGGAGAAAGGATAGAGGTGGAGAGAGGAAGGGGAAGGAGAGGGATATGGAGAAAGAGAGAGAGATAGAGGGCATGAGTGCCTAGAATGTCTCATTTGACGTTCTCCTTTCTTTTTTTCTCTATCCATATGTAACAACTTTCATTCATTTTTTTGTGTTCAAGAGCTTGGATTTTCTTTCTTATTACATTCAGTTTTCCTGATGTGCTTCTGTCAATCGTTCTTACGTTCCATAGCATCTATACAAAATTTTACCAAAATATTCAATTAGCCTTTGTCTTCGGCCATTGAAAGCTACTAAACATGGTTGATGGGACTTATGTACAATTGACAAAGGAGCAAGAGGCGTTGGAGGACATCACTCCAGGAGAGCTTAATCAACCTATCGATGTTGTTCAGGTAGTCCCCATATTAAACATCAGCTATTATATCCTTTGAACACGATAATATGTATGTTAATCGTCATTTATATATGGGTTCAATCTTTGAGCCATCTTCAGCTGTCATAATAATATTCAAACATAATACACGAGCTATGTCTTCATATCATCAAATATTGTACCCAAAAAAAAAAGCACTATATATCATCAGATATAGGGTATATATAGTTGTGTATGATTATCATAGCACACATCTGATATCTCCCATATGCAGGAGTATTCGTATAGATAATATGAGAAAGTTGTATCATGTAAAATGGTTAGAAACTTAGAAGATATATTATATAATTAGAGTAAATCTTATATACACTGACGGCGTATACACACTGTCACGGTTGGATATACGACACATATACAAAATTTAAGTTTTAAATTCAAATTCGGATTATGTGTCATGCATCTACTGGTGAAAGTGTATACACTGTCAGTGTATAGAAGATTAATCCTACTATATATAGCAGTAATTTTTCTTTTGTATTCTCTCATATATAACCCATGATTTAAAAGTATGATTAGTTATAGTATATTTCTATGAACTTGTAAACTAGCTAGTGAATAACTTCGTAAAAGCAAATTTAATGAATGTCTAGCTTGATACTTGAGAAAGCGTCTGTGCATAAATGTTAACCAAATCAAGGTGACAAGATTAACTTCGTACTCGACACATTATATGATTTGGGTAGTCAATAACTAATCATAATATTTGTTATGTACAAATCTCATGGAAGAAGTTACTTCAATAACCTCTAACAATCTGCATGTGTATTTCTGTTTTTTTTTTTTGCAAAGTTTGTGACTGTTTTACTGCACCTTGAAAACATAATTAATGTGAGTAGTTCACGGCATCATCTATCAGATAACTGCAGCTAGGTGTCCTCAATGTGGTCAAGCTTTGCCTGAAAGCTACCATCCCCCTGCTAACGAAGACTGGAGTACTGGGATTTTTGGTTGTGCTGATGATCCAGATAGCTGTAAGATCTCTAACAAAACGTATTTTCATTAAGCATAGAAGACATATAGAAACAAATTAATTTGCAACTGATATATACATATATATATAAGTAGTGTTACTTTCTGTAATATCGATCTAATATATATATATGATCTTTGTTTGCAGGTTGGACTGGATTGTTTTGCCCCTGTGTGTTATTTGGACGCAATGTTGAGAGTTTGAGTGATGAAGTCTCATATTCTTGCGCATGTATGGGTCATGTGATATGCATCGAAGGCGGCATTACTCTTGCAGCACTTATGGCTGCGTTTAATGGTGCTATTGATCCCCAGACAGTAGGGCTTATAACAGAAGGTCTTCTCTGCACTTGGTGGATATGTGGTGTCTACACGGGCATGGCACGGCAAGCATTACAGAGAAAGTATCATTTAAAGGTGATCTCATATTATTACTTTAAGAGAAAGCTATTTGCGTGCAGAAATGTTTGAGACCGCATTGCAGAATCAGTGAATCATGCATTGCTATCGCTTTTGGCTAATATTTTCCATGCGAACTAAATACCGGAGCTCCGTTCGGATTTGAGAGTTTTTGAAATACTTGTTTTTCATCTACAAATCTACAGTAACACACTCCAAAAACACCATCAAAAAACACTCATATTTCAAATACAAGTTAAAAAAATAAATAAATAAAAATAAATCCTATCACCTTTTCTTCTTCCTCCAATCACCACCACCCACCAACACCAACACCATCTACCACTCCCTCCTCGACCATCACTATTACCTCCACCGTTGCTCCTCCCCCTCCCTCTTTCTCCCCTCCTCCCTCCTTCTCTCCTCCCCCAAGAACCAGCAGTAGCTCCAGCTGCGACCTTTTGGTGGCACTAGTCGCGACCAAGAAGGTTAGGCCGGCAATCTTCAAGTGGGTCTAGGGAGTAGGGGAAGAGGGGTAGGGAGGAAGGAGAAAGAGAGGAGGGAGGAAGAGGGGGAGAATGGAGGAGGGAAGTGAGGAAGGAGAAAGAGAGGGAAAAGGGAGGAGGGGGAGAGAGAGGAGGGAGGAGGTGGTGGAGATGGGTGGTAGTGGTAAGTGGTGTAAATTTTTCAAAAAGTACCCCAACATATTTTAAATTTTAAAAATGCCCCCAAAATACATCCCAAATATCCCCAAAAATACCTCCAAAAACACTATCAAAAATAGGGAAGGGGAGGAGGGAGGAGGGAGGAGGGAGGGGGGGAAGGGGTGGTGGTGGGTGGTGGTAAGGTTTTATGCAATTTTAAAAATATCTCATTAAAATTTTAAATTTTAAAAATACCCAAAATATATTTTCAAAATTATTCTCAAAAACACTGTTAAAAATAGGTACAGTAAAAGTTTTTCACGTACATTATTACAGTAAAATATTTTAAAAACACTCTAAAAAACATTTACGGAGCCATGCTTTTTTAGGTTTAATTCCCAAAAGGACAAATCTATAGTGTTTTAGATGGTTCTCATGTATCTATGTCATTGTTTGCTTACAGGATTCACCATGTGAGCCTTCATTGGTGCACCTATGTTTACATTGGTGTGCTATATGCCAAGAGCACAGGGAGATGAAGTGCCGCCTTTCTAATTATCATGCAACCGAAACAACAATTGTGAATCCTCCCCCAGTTCAAGAAATGATCGTTGGTAACAAACAAGAGATGCGTATTGGTCACAAACCAGAGACCTCGTCTTCCAATGATGAAAATACAGGACGCACGAACTTAGAATTGCAACCTATATAGGATTTTGGCACTTAATTTGTCTAGGAGATTTTGTAACTGCACCTATATGTGCACAAAGCATGCATGGGAAACAATTAGGTAATAATTAACAAAGCATGGTTCGAAAAGGATGCTGATTAATACCTTTAAAATGCAAATCACCATTTTAAGTTGTTCAACAAGTCCAATTAATTGTTTTGCGAATGTTACATAGCCGATGTTAATTAACCAGGTTGATAAGTTGCAAAATTTAGTTAATTATGCCACTTAAAATTCAAGGTACTTGCAAAGAAAACTAGTTTGGATTTCTGTTTATATATTTTTCTTGGTTAACTAGTACTCCAACCTAGCCAAGGTACCATAAGTTCCGAAGAAACCTAACTCAAGTCGCATAAATTTGTTGAGTTTCTTGAGTAGTGAATGGAAACTCACCCTACAGAAAAGAAATCAAGGGTAAACTTTCAAGACAATTAGTTTTCTAGTATGAAACGAGCAGCTAAATTTATACAGATAGCACACGAGAAGTATGACATGCTAAGCCGTGTATTTCATCCATGAAACTTCCCTATCAAACTGTCTTAACCATAGCCATTATTAACTCAAAAGAAACAACACACACACACACACACACATTTGAATCTCAAAGTCAGCCTATTCCAGGATTTAGTATTCCTTTTTTGCAGTTCTTAGGAGGTATTCAGTACCCACAACTCCTTTGACTAAAAATGGGGGCCCCAAACTACTTTCTAGCTGACAAATTTAGGAACAAAAAGGAAAAATTGGTGTCCCTTAACATTTGATTACTAAATTTGACAAAAAGAAAGAAGACAAGACCACTTTTGAAGACACAAACATTTTTAGAAGAAAGGAAACAATTTGAGATTTACCTTATTCAATTACTTCCATGAATACACAGATGTTTTGTGGTCGAAGGTGAATGAGCTGCAGAAGGAAGGAGTGCTAGCTATCTCTCTTCGGAATCCCTTGCATATTCAGTATTTCAACCCGTCTTCCGCTTCCTCTTTTACTAACACTCCCTTTTACAGACCTGGGTTGGTTTATGCATGAGCAAAATTTTTTTTTTTTTTTTTTTTTTATATTTTTGTAATATGCTCTAAGCGGGTCAACCAACGTTCTGTTCGTGGGTTGCA
The DNA here is from genome assembly GCF_036785885.1 of Coffea arabica. Taxonomy (NCBI): domain Eukaryota; kingdom Viridiplantae; phylum Streptophyta; class Magnoliopsida; order Gentianales; family Rubiaceae; genus Coffea; species Coffea arabica. The sequence continues at coordinate 22,303,326 of NC_092313.1, forward strand.
TCACACGCTGAAAATGTATTCTAGGTTGAGTTCGAAGTAAGCTACCTAAACCCGTGCACGATAAACTTTTTTTAATTTTGAAACTTGAGTTCAACTTGTGTAAAAGAATAAGCTCTCTCAGGAATAAATTGAGATCAAATTGCTCGAGTTCGAATGGTAAGACACAAAATCTATCCTCGAAATATATGCCATGTTTCGATTGCAATTTTATAAAAAAAAAAATTTTACCTCTCGGTAAATACATTTTTTAATTATCATTTTTTCTTATATATATTAAATAGATACAGTATATTTTTCTACAAAAGTTTCAAAAAATAACAATCCAAACAGGCAAAAGTTGCTCTTGTGCATATCAGTCAAGGCCAAATCACTACAATTTTCAACAATTTTATCTAGTTAAGTACTTGTTTTAGTGGAAATGTTCATTTGCTAGAACTCTTGTCTGCTTTGATATATTATGGACTTTACTTAATTAGGACAAAAACTAGTACGACGCTCGAGTAGCAAAACATTAGACCGAAATGGAAGTTGACATGCCTTGGTTATTTATGCATGTGTATATATTTATATGTATGTATATATACTAGGTAGAACTGGTCATAGCATAACACAACCATTGCTAAGGTTACAAACAAGTCGATCCAAGTTGAGTTTTGACCTATTCGAGTCGATCAAAACTTTTGGGGTATGATGGGTGTTAGTTATATTGATCTGAAAACATATTATTGTTTGATCTATAGCCTTGTGTTCCATAATCTCATTCATCTTAGATATTGTTGAAATTCTGGAACAATACAATTCCTGATATTATGTCAATTAAGTGTTGTTTAGTGACGCTTTCGGTTGAGTACTGGGGACTAGATATTTGATGCTTTTTGGGGATGAGAAAGCATTGAACGGATCGTGGCTGAATACTGGATGGACAGAAAATTCGGTATGTTAACAGAAGTTGCATGTAAGAATGGTTGTGAGGTTTTACAGGACGGATTCAACTCTTTCTGAACGAACAGCTTTTCAATTGTTTCAGGATAAGAAAGTCAGATTCAGAAACTTTGGACCTAATAGCACCATGAGGGTGCTCCTACCGAAATTGGTGAAAAAGCTCATGCTTGATGCTTTCTCAGATGGAGGATATAAATGCAAGCAGGTCCATTTTGAAATTCCAGATGTTGGGGACGTCTGCTATGTCTTTGATGACACACTAGGCCGCTCTATCTCTAGTTCATTTGGATCTTTAAAGATTGAGTGACAGCATCAGGGAAGATGGTAGCGGTCATACGACCACTGAGTGGACGGTAGTATTTTATGTGCTGGGCAGTTTTATTTGGATCAAGGTTTTTGAGCTTTCTTTGGGTGCCATCCTAGCTGTTTTTCTATAGCTGTTTGGGCAAGATTATTTCACTTGGGATTCTCGGTGACAAAGTTTTCTATGCCAACCCAATGCCACCTATAATATTTTGCCAAGTGTCCTGTTATTATTTGCACTTTAATTTTCTAATAATTCAATTGGTTTGGTTTAACACAAGTTTTTTCTATCCTCTAAAACTTTGAACCAAACCAAATCAACCGGTCTAATTCCATTACCAATACTTTTGTACAGCAACCACTCAAGATCGATTGCTTTAGGAAAAAGAAAAAGATAACCCTAAACAAAATTGCCTCCAAAGTCCGAACCTTTTCATCGTTGATTGCTTTGAACAAAGTCAAAAAGAGAAAAAGTCCCTGAAAGCTTCAACCGTTGCCTAATAAGCTAAAACTGTAGCCTTCGACTGTTGAAGCAAATTGACAAGACCTATTCAGGAAGTCCTCAAATTAAAGCTTTCTGCGGCTATGTCTGCGGCTCTTTGATAACCAATGAAACCCCAGTGTTTCTTTGATGTAACTTAGCTCTGCTTCAATCTTTCTTCTTTGATTATTATTGCTTTTTTTTGGGGGTCTCTTTTGGGAGGTTGGTTGGTGGTGTTTGAGGTTTTAGTCCTTACCGTGGGATTAATTTTTCGAGCAAATTTAAAACCACGTGGTTCCTTAATCATGCAAGCTGTGTGTGGAATCATTCTACCTGCCTAGGATGAGTTATTTGATGATTCAATTCAACTTTAGCAATTTTCTTTTGTTATCAGCTAATTGCTATTGGGCACTCCTCGGAGCAGGTCAGGTTGGTGCTATTCAATTGGGCATCAGCCGGGAACTGCAAAACTGGGCACCAGATTTACGTCCTCCTTTGAGAGAAGGTACATTTACTTGGAGCAGTGTTATCTTTCTTAATTGGCGGAGCTGGTGGAGGAATCAAAAGGATGACGTCGTTGAAGTGTGGAGCTCATCGGAATCAGCCAACAATATAGCTGAAAGAATTTCCAGCAGCGGTGCGAGTCACCATTTCGGAATTTTCAGCACACTAGTTTCAGGGAATTTTCTCTTTTTGGCTTTTTCAAAGCAATCAACGTCAAAAAGAGTTCCTGTGCAATTTTGTTCGAAGGCAATCAATGATGAATGGAATTAGATCGGTTGGTTTGGTTTGGTTCAAAGTTTTAGAGAATAGAAAAAACTTGTGTTAAATCAAACCAGTTGAATTATTAGAAAATTAAAGTGCAAATAATAACAGGACACTTGACAAAATATTATAGGTGGCATTGAGTTGGCATAGAAAACTTTGTCACCGAGGATCCCAAGTGAGATTATTGTGCTGTACTTAATATTAAGAATCATGAAGCCAAACGCTTCTGCACTTGATAAAATAAGTTGATTGGATTTTTTTTTTGTAGTGATCGAGAATTTCCTATAATTTATTTCTCTAATTGAATCAAGAATTTCATTCTCATCTTTGCCCTTTGTGCATCTGGAAGTCCGAATGTTACTGTCAGAGGGGATCCGTTATAAACAAGAGCTCACCTACAAAAAGTGATTATAAATCACTGATATCATCAAGTGATAAATACAAATATGAGAATCTCCAAAATCAAGTACGAGGCGGGATATTCATTTAGTTTGTTTATGTCGTCGCTTAAATCGTATGTTGTTTAATATAGGATTTTCCTATCAGCAATATCTCATTTCTGTAGCAATTATTCGGCAAGAAAAAAAATATTAGAGAAAACTGTCGGCATGTAATAGCAACGTTAGAAATTTTATTAATCTGTATTCATTACTACTGTGCTTTTTCATTTTTTCTGCCATATATTAAACCATACGCATTAGCTAGTCACACAAATTAAGAACGACAAGGCGCATCATTAGAATTCCAGTAACCAAATCAACCCCAGATTCTGGGACTGTGGCCTCTTCAAACTCCCGAGCAACACTTCGGTTCTTTTTCAATATGCACAACAGTTACTTTATTCACCAACAACGCCAACCTCAAAGACTATCTGCTATCTGTCCTTTGATACGACCCAGCCTTGACCCATAAAAGATCAGATAGTCTTTTATAAGGGCTAAAAATCACATAAACAAAGAAAAAATCAGTCCAATGCAGTAGAAGAACTCTTACAAAGCATTAGTGTCCAAGTTGATCGCAGTCAAGTTATTGAAACTGAAAGCAATTTAACCAAAGCATGGATAATTTCTAGGCAAAGGAATTTCCCACCTTCGTTTCAGCCAGCTCAAGATCATATCCAAGTATATGATAATCACCTCCTATTACAATATTTTCAACTGTGAGAAGTGCAAAAATGGGCACAGAATGAGATCGATGCCTGACAAATCAAATAATGTGATCATGAATTTCACAAATTAATGGCAACTAACAAAGATAAGTAAGAAGCGAATCACATAAAATGATACTTAAACAAGTAGCTCCACAACTTCTGGGCAGACAGCTGACTCAATCACAGCTTGAATTTTGTTGTTTGTGCCATCAAAAGAGACGGAAGAGTTTTTGAATGCACAACCCATTGAATGCTACAGCATGTTATTACATTCTTTGTAAGAGTATTAATAGTCTGTCAAGAAACAACTCCTAGAAAGAGGTTAACTGCATAGAAAAGGAAATTGAAGCGCACAAATATTAACTTGACATGAGTACAAGTAATTTTACTAAGTTACCCTAACTTATGAAATGTGATTGATTACTGAACAATTGCACATTACATGAAAATGAGGAAGGTAAAGAGAGACAGAGATCAAAGGACAACAAAAGAAAATTATTAGCACTAGTTAACAAACTCAAGAGCATGGGTGTGCTATATGTCATTGGTGTGCTATATGTCAAAAGCACAGAGAAATGAAGTGCCGCCTTTCTGATTATGACGCAGACGAAACAACAATTGTGAATCCTCCCCCAGTTCAAGAAATGAACGTTGTTAACAAACAAGAGATGAGTATTGGTAACAAACCGGATGCCTCATCTTCCATTGATGAAAATGCAGGACGCACGAAATTATATAGGATTTTGGTACTTCGTCTAGGGTCTCCAAAAGTTAATTGCATGAGATGACTCGGACATCCAGATTCTTACCTTAAAAAAATGTCAAGATTACAGTTACTAGTGGCAAACATGTCTAGCTCTTGGGAGATTTGTAGCTGCACCTGTACGTATACAAGCACGGGAAACAATTCGCTGGCAATTAACAAAGCATGGTTCGAAAAAGATGCTGATTTATGCATTTAGAAAGCAAATTAATATTTGGAGCTATTCAATAAGTTTAATTAATTTATTCTATGAGTAATACATGGATGATGTTAACCGTTTTGATAAGTTGCAAATTTTAGTTAATTATGCCTCTAAAAACTCAAGGTACTTGCAAAGAAAATTGGTTGAAATTTCTGTTTTTTTTTTTTTTTTTATCGTTCCTTGGTTAACGACTCCAACTTAACCAAGGTACTATAAGTTTCGATAAAATGTTATTTTTCTTTTCTAAACTCCAACCTAACTCAAGTCGCATAAAATTGTTGAGTCTAGAATACAAAATTTAAAAATATTATCCGCGATATTTTTCGAACAGTCCTTGAACTCAGTTACAATATTTCAATGACATCAACATTTTATACATTGCAGAGCTTAAACTTTTCATTTGTGGCACTTTAACTGTAATTAACTAGATGCCATTTGAATTTAGGTAGTATGGATAAATCGTAAAACTTAAAGGGCTTGTTTGGTTCATGGACTAGATGAGGTAGGATAATTCATTCTCGGATTAATAATCCATATCATCCAGTGTTTTGTTGATTCTAAGTTGGATAGGATATATCGGGACATAATCCTATCTTGTGTTTGGTTAGAGATTGGATGAGATATGATTACTATTTTAATGACCAAAATACCCCTTAATTTACAAGATCATTTTAATAAAATAATTTATAAATTTGTAAATTTCATTAAAATAAAATAATTTTAAACTTTAGAATTATAAAGTAAATCAAGGGTTTTGATATATAAAAATTTGCATTCAAAACTCATTCTATTCGGACCCTTAAAAATAGGTTCTAACCTAGTTTTTGAATCTAAATTTTAAATTTAATTAAATAATGGGGTGAGTTTTGACTGAGTTAGGGTTAAATTAAACAAAATTCAACCCATTTAAAGTTCTAAATGAGTCAACCTCAAGCCAGTAGAATATTTTTCTTTGGGCCGAGCTTGAGCTTATATAGAATTTAATTGAGAAAATAAGGTTAATAAGGGCAATATAATCCTTTTATTATGATGTAAGCAGGGGTAAATTAGTCAAAAGTTTAAATTCATTAATAGGGGTAAATTTGTCAAAAAATTTAAAATAATGAATAGGGGCAAATTAGTTAAAAATTAATATAATTAGTAGGGGCAAATTAGTCCATTTATTATCATATCATTGTCTGCGAGTTTGATTGTATAATATTCAATATGAATTTGTATCATTTGCACGGGCAAATTAGTTCAAATATTATTTTGTTAGTAGTAGGGGTAAAATTGTCAAAAAAATTTAAATTAATTAGTAGGAGCAAATTAGTTCATTCATGTTATATTATCGTATAAGGGTAAGGTTATATAATTATAAGAGTATAAATTTTATATTATTTGTAAAGATAAATTAATCTAAAATTTCATCATCCTATCTCGTAGTCATCGAAGCCATTCGGTTAGTTGGGATATGTCATCCTATTTGTAAAATGCAACCAAATATGAAATGAAATAAGATGATTAAGCCAATATTGTATTATCCCATAAATCAAACGGATCCAAAAGATTTTAAAGTTAAATATGAGACCTAGAGGGGTAATCTTGAAGTGTTTCAAATAGTTTAGGGACCATCGACTAATTTCGATAATCAAATATCTAACCAGGCATCCGTTTCTGCAAAACCCGCCCATTTCTGTATTTGTTTCTTCTTGCCGGGGTTTTTCTGCAAAACCCTAAACCCTGCAGTCTATACTTATGGCTCGGAGTGCAAAATCCTCTGCGACGTGCCTGCTCTACACCCTCTGCTCCGGCATCCAAACGACACTATTCATTCCGAAATGCCCACCGAAAACCCCAATTGCAACTTTATTGGCCGGGAACTTCCACCTCCGCTACTTCTCTGCCGGCAGCGCCGCCGCGAGACTGAGGGAAGAGAAAGAGGCTATGTGGAAGGAGTCGATGGAGAAGGTCCGAAATATCGGGATTTCGGCGCACATTGATTCGGGCAAGACCACCTTAACTGAGCGGGTTTTGTACTATACGGGTAGGATCCATGAGATTCATGAGGTAAGAGGGAAAGATGGAGTCGGTGCGAAAATGGATTCTATGGATTTAGAGAGAGAGAAAGGGATTACTATACAGTCTGCTGCCACTTACTGTACTTGGAAAGATTATCAGGTGAAAGTTATTCCAAATTTCAGTAGGATTTGTTCATCAAGTTTGCTAATTTATTCGGTTGCTTTTTTCTTAATTATTGCATATTCTCATTTCTATGTTGTCTGATGAATTAGGAATTGGGAAGATGGAAGACTTTGAACAAAATTATTCTTTTTATAATTGTTGAAGCTTAGGACATGATTTGAATCTGAAATGGCAGTACATTTGACATAACAAGTGACGGTAATCTGAATTGGGCCCCTTAGTAGTTATATTGTGGCTGATTGAGCCAAAAAAAGGAAGAAAGCAGAAAAAAGAAAAAGAAATTTTTTTTTAGCAACTGCTAGACATGCTCTAAAAACAGAGGAGGAAGATGTATATTTTACCTAAAATGCAAAATTCCAAGTAAATGAAAGAAATGGATTTTAGAAAACGTAGAAAAGAAATAGTAAGTAGAGAAATATGAATTAGCTTTTCTGCTACTTCAAGCTCTAGTTGCTTTTTAGCTGCATGGGCTAGAAAAAGCTTTATATGTTGATAGTGGCTGTTTTGCTGTGATTAATTGTTTGGTAAAATTTGATTGGCTATTGCAATGGGCAAACCCTACATATAGTTGGGTAGGCTTACAAGAATGTTAGAAGAAGTTTGCTTGGTCATTTAGAGGTAGGATATGCAACTGTTTTTCTACCTTCTTTTTTCAGTTGCATATTGGTTATGATGAAATCTGGTCTAATATAGATTTGATCTTCGTTTTTCCATCTCTTAACTCACATGTGAACATTCCTGGAGTGGTTTTAAAATTCTCGTCTTACCTTGATAAGTTGAGTAATATGGGCTATACTGTTACAGTATTACCTGGTACACCTGGTTTATTTGGTTTCCATAGATGGCCAAGGGTTACTTAATGCTGTAGTGGAACTTGTAAATACTTCAGTAGGACAAAATGACGTTGTATTTACGCCAGACTTGCAATATGATTTTTTATTTAGCAAAAAATAGAGAACATGAATATTCTGTTTCTTACAATTCTATTTCTTTATTTTGCTGTTATTATCAATTTCATCTCAGTGCAGTCTATTAGTGCATTAATAGTTTTAATTTTTATATTTTGTTCTGCACAAATTTGTAGGTCAACATAATTGATACTCCAGGACATGTAGATTTCACCATTGAAGTGGAGAGGGCTTTGCGTGTTCTGGATGGTGCAATTCTTGTTCTTTGTAGTGTTGGTGGCGTACAAAGTCAGTCAATTACTGTTGATAGACAAATGAGAAGATATGAGGTTCCAAGACTTGCTTTTATTAACAAATTAGATCGAATGGGTGCAGATCCGTGGAAAGTTCTCGATCAGGTATGCTTTTCTAATGAACTATCTGTTTAATGAAGAATCAATAATGAAATGTTGCTCCTGCACTAAGAACGCAGTATTACTTTTCCATTGTTGGGTGCATTGTTGCTGCACATTATTTGGCATTTTTTATTTAAAAGTTTTAGCAAATAAAGTCCATCTGATGTGAATTTGACTCCTTTTTCATAGATTTGATTCATTTTATTCTTTTTACTTTCCTTTGTCTAATTTACATATGAAACATGGTTAAAGTAATAATTATGCTTGCTCACGAGGATGAAGACATTTCATCTTGGCATTCGCTGATTTTGAGATGTGGGGTTCTTCTTTAATCATAACATGATTCTGTAATTTGTATTATCGTGCATAAGCTGGTTTATGCCTTTGTGTTCCCAACCAGATAACAAAAAAAAGTAACAAACTCATCTTTTCCTGTCTGTGATAAATATTGATAGGTATTCAAACAAGACAAATCAGATGGATGAAAAGTAACAATGTAGGTTCCTTAAAAGTCATGCTGAAAGCTGGAATAACTGATATTAGGGTGCTCATTTCTTTTCCTTTGTCTTCTATTTGTTGGTAGGCTAGAGCCAAGCTTCGACACCATAGCGCTGCCGTGCAAGTTCCAATTGGCTTGGAAGATGATTTTCAGGGTCTTGTCGATCTTGTGAATTTAAAAGCTTATTACTTTCACGGTTCCAATGGGTCTGTATTAATGTGTTGCAGACTGCCTTTTTAAAAAAAAAAATTCCATCTCTATATGTCATTTACTAATAATTGAAATTTTTTTTCCTGCTTTCAGTGAGAAAGTGGTCACTGAAGATATCCCCAGTAACATTGAAGCGCTAGCTATGGAAAAGCGTCGGGAGCTTATTGAGGTAGTCTCTGAGGTTGATGAGACGCTTGCTGAGGCATTTCTCAATGATGACCCTATATCATCCACTGATCTTGAGGTTTGAACATAATCTTTTTCTGGATTAAATGCTGACACAATTACATTATATGACTGCCCCTTGTTTTTAATTTGCAAAAATATTGCATTCTCTTGGGATGGTGCTTCTGATATTTCATTGGTAAACTTGCTTTCTGGTCAATTTGCAAAGTATTAACCCCATATGGGTTCATCTGTCAGGGTCCTGCAGAAATGTTCGCCCAGTCTGTCGAAATACTGGTGGTGACTTGTTCTCTGTTCGAGTTCTGTGTGTATGTATGCATGGATTGATAAAGCTGTAATGCGAACATGATCATTTGAAAAATGCTAATGCACAATATGATAGTTATCTAGTAGACTAAATGAAATAAGGATGGCTCAGACAAAATCTGTTGAGGAAAAAGTGGAAAGTAGATGGATATTCAACTCGTAGTTCTAATTTATCAGATAGTAGAGGGTGGTTGAACATAACCAAGTGCTGGTGCATACAGTGCAATTTCGTACTTTCCCTATTATGATCAGGTTTTTAAAATGCGGTTATGCATACTCTAATTACAGGAGAAAATTGTGACCTGACCTTACTAGCTTTGCACTAGCAGATCCTGGTGTTCTGGCTTTGCCTTTTGAGATGCCTTTGAAAAAGTTTTCTGGTAGTCTCATGTTTGGTTGATGAAGATAAACTTAATCCAACAGCCAACATCATAGCCTAAGCTATCATTGTTTTTGTTTTTATGCTCCACAAACAGCCATTATGATGTATCCCTAGACACACAAGCCAATCAGTTGCCAAACCACGATTTAAGAGAAATGAAGGGAAAATCTTGACGAGTTTGTCTTCCTTTTCCATCTTTCCCTGTGCTGGAGGGAGAAGTTAATTCAGTTTGAATGAGATGCCTCAAAGTGCTTCATTATTCCATTTGTTGCTTTTCTTGCTGTCATTATTGTCTTTTTTCTGCTGAGACTTTTTTCTTCTGTGCCAACTACTTTTTCCCTATGTGAAATATTTTCTTGTGTATTTGTGTTAATACCTTCTTTTGTCTTATGGTATCAGTACTAAACCTCTTGTTTTGCTCATCCTGTAGGAGGCAATCAAGAGAGCTACCATTGCGAGAAAATTTGTACCTGTTTTTATGGGCAGCGCATTTAAGAACAAGGTGCGGACACCACTATATCTTTGTTTGAAGGGTCATTTTTTTTCCTCCAATTTACTTTTAGAGGATTCTAGCAATCTAAGTTGCTGTTGTATGTTGTATCATTTGTTTAGTAAGGGTATTCTTGTAAATAGTCGATTAGGTTTGTACTCCTATAAATATTAGTTGGTCACTCATAATACGGTGACTAGATGTTTTCCTCCCAAGATACCTGTTTACAGTTGCCATTGGCATAGGTCAGTGCTTCCATGTCGACATGCGACAGTTTCCTGTAGCATGCTCACCTTCCCAAATATGTCTTTACTGCTCACTTGGTGTGAACAGACATTTAAAACTGGGCTTATTCATCTTGTTGCAAATTTAACATTTTCTGTAGCTTCCTAAGTTTTTCATTGCGTTTCATTGACATCTGGAGTGATTATAGTGCATGCTATCCTCCGGAAGCTCTGCTTAAACATGCAATAGAAAATTTTGTTCACCGTTTTACTTGTCTTGGTAAGTTTATGCCCCTAAATGGAATTAATCAGTTATCAAGTCTTACTGTTTTGATCTTAACTTCTTCACTTAGTAATCTGATCTTGGATTCTAGTACCTTGTGTGTTCTTGTGATGTTTGGAAGCTGCTAGTGGTCCAGTCTTGTTTATATAGTTAGGTAGCTTGCACTTTCATCTTAAGTATCATTGGATTGTCCATTGATCATAAGTCTCAATGTTTACTGTGTTTCTTAGTGGCTGCATAGCTATCTTATGGCCTATGGAACTAGTAAGCAAGCTGCTTCATATATGTCAGCTTGTGAAACATATGGGTCCCACTCTGGGCCTAAGGGACCATTTGGAAGGGGAAGAAGAGCTTCTATGTTTATATATGTATTCTGAGGGGATGAGGGGTTTGCCAGATAGGGCAGGTAAGGGTGTTACATTCCATTTAATTTGGTCAAGGGTGGTATTATGTCATGTATGGTTGGAGAGGATAGCTTCCCATTCTGCTTGTCTTGTTGTCTACAGAGGGGCTTTTAACATGAGGCTTTGATACCCTGAAAGATGAGACTTGTCCGGAGTAGAGTGCAATGAGATTAATCATGCAAAAGCAACTGCTACTCATTTTTGGTCATCTCGTGGGCACCTGATGCTGCAGACTAGCTAAGACTCTGGCACTATCAAAGACTAAAACTCAATTATAAATTGCAATATCAAAGAAACAAGATAGCCTGCTGTGGCGGTGTGACTATCTTCTTTCACTAAGACACCGATGGCAACTCTGAAAAATTTCCCCCTTTACCCCCACCCTTGACTCTAAAACTCCTAATTAGATAATATGCTAAATTTAGGCTTAGCTAAATTCCCATAATGCTCTTAGAACTAAAAAGAAGTAGTACTCATAAAAAACCGACCAATAAGAAAGATAGCCAGGCCAAATGCCCAAAATATCTTTAAAATGACTGACAAATCTATCAAACTAGAACCATTCCTAGCTGAAAATTTATTCAGGCACTGGTAGACTTTTTGCCCTTGTCGATTTGCAACTGTATCACTATCTTTCTAAGATTGCCCAGATTGTGAGCCAGTACTTGAATTGCTTAATGATTGTGCAGTTATGCATTCTGTTGTATTAAAATCATGGTTTTCTTAGCAATAAAAGCTTTTTATGATGTTATGAGCTACAGCGACCTTAGATGTTAGTATGATCTTAAATCCAGCTGCTTTTTTGATGTGGTTAATTGGTATTCATTCAAGGGCTGAGTATTACATGCATTTCTTTTCTGACAATTTCTATTGATCCTTGCAAAATCTGATTCCTTAACCTTTACTGACAGAACTTTAACATTGTTCTTCTCTGCACTTTCCATGATCAATGTCACATATATTATTATTGTTATTTTGCCATTGCTTGTTGTGATCCTTGTTTCCTGCCATTTTCTGGATGACAGGGGGTTCAGCCTCTTCTTGACGGTGTCCTCAATTATTTGCCTTGTCCTACTGAAGTTAGTAACTATGCACTTGATCAAACTAAGGATGAGGAGAAGGTATTAATCAAGTCGAGTTCTTTGATGTCATACCTTTGCTTAACAGCTGAGCCAGAAATTAAAGCGTTGTTTGATTTATTATGTTACTAGGTTACATTGTCTGGAAATCCAGCGGGACATTTGGTTGCCTTGGCTTTCAAATTGGAAGAAGGACGTTTTGGCCAGTTGACGTACTTAAGGTATAGCATGGTTTGTAGCCTTTTGTGCTTCTTTCGTTGATTGGCCGTTTCTTTGTTGCTTTTATTTGGACAATTTGATAATTCCTACTTCTGTTCAGAATATATGAAGGTATCTTGCAGAAGGGAGATTTTATGGTCAACATAAACACAGGCAAGAAGATTAAGGTGAACCCAGATTTTTTTGGGGGGTTAATATTTTGGTTCCACTTATCCATCCTGGGATTGTTAGTGGGATAGGGAAGACTATTAGATAGGCTGGAGATTGCTTTCTTATTTTGTTTTTTATAGGAGGCTCTCTTGAAGTTTGCTTCCTTTTGTTAAATTAATTCGACATTGAGCTAATGTTGGTCCTTTTTGCATGAGAAATTAGAAGCACGTTAACCTTTTTTTTTTGATACCTTGAAGTATGAGAAGTATTTGCATGTACATATGGTTCACTTTAATTGAATACAAATACTGTCTGATCGAAATATGGGTGATAAGTCTATATTTAATGCGAAATGCTTGTTAATTGAGGTTCTTGGATAATCACTCACTTTCATTTAATATTACTTGTTGACAGATTCCTCGTTTGGTTCGAATGCATGCTAATGAGATGGAGGTATGCCATTCTTTTTATATAAGTCGGTCTCTTCTTTGCTCCTCTTACTTTTGTGGGGATTCTTTTTGCCTCTTGTTCTCTCTCTCCCTCTCTCTCTCTTTTCAATTTTTCCTGCCCATTGAAAGGGTCAAATTGTTTCTAATCCTGTGGAAACAAAATTCTGGTTACTATAAGATCAAGGGAATGAAAGAATTTCGTGGATTATATTGTGGAAGATTTTTGTGAATATACTGTTTTGTAGCTCCTTGCTTTCTTTCGTTTCTCTTTTTTTTTTCTTTTTTTTTTTTTCCTTTTTACTGGCAAGGTGTGATGCTTTTCTTGGGCTTTTATGCTACAGGATATTCAAGAGGCTCATGCTGGACAAATAGTTGCTGTTTTTGGGATAGATTGTGCTTCAGGTTGATCAATTTCTTAGATTTATGAGAACAAATGCAAAAGTTTATTGGGAGACTTAGCTAACTAGTTCTTTCATAACTCATCAGGAGATACATTTACTGATGGATCGGTTAGATACACCATGACTTCAATGAATGTCCCTGAACCAGTGATGTCCTTGGCTGTTTCGCCAGTTTCCAAAGATTCTGGAGGCCAGGTGAGTTCTTGCATTAAAAAATTACTCTTCCCTAGTATTTTGGGGATTTATAACTATTAAATACAATCATGGGCAGTTTTCAAAAGCACTGAATCGATTTCAAAAAGAAGACCCAACCTTTCGTGTTGGATTAGATCCAGAGAGTGGCCAGGTTTGATCCTTCATTGATCCAAACTTTAATGGGATCCCTTGCCTTGGGATTGTACTTGTGAAATTGAGGAGGGGCAGAAGGGGGCAGGGGGATGGGAAGTATATTGTCTAACCATGGTGGGTTTAATGAGCAGACAATTATTTCTGGCATGGGAGAACTGCATCTGGACATTTATGTTGAGCGCATAAGAAGAGAATATAAGGTACCCTCCTTTTCTTCAATAGAACTACGCATAAATTATCCCACTGCAGTTCAGTTAAAAAATTCTTTACAGAATATCTTTTCTTATTTACCCAATTATAAGCCTTATTCCTTTGCCCTTTCTTAAGGTTGATGCAACTGTTGGAAAGCCTCGTGTCAACTTCAGAGAGACTGTTACTCAGCGAGCTGAATTTGATTACTTACATAAGAAACAAAGTGGAGGACAAGGTCAATACGGAAGGGTGATTGGGTAAGTTCAGTATATCCTGACCTTGCCATGCTTCTTTCTGTTTTAGGTACTTTATTGGTTATGTATGAAGTGAATTTGGCAGTTTCTGAACATTTCCGCCTTATGTACATATGATGACTGTGGAATGGTCACATCCATGACCACCACTGACATTCCCTCTTCTGTCCTTTTGTCTGCTGTATGCATCTTCGATGGGAGAAGAAAAGGAAGGAGTGGGGCTAGAGAGAGAGCTACCTCTTCTGTCTGTTTCTTCCTATATCGCATATTGTCCCTTGTCTATGATGGATATTGTGTGTGTGTATTTATTTTTTTTTGGGGGGGGGGGGGACATCTTGATGTTCTGACATATCTAATTGCTTCTGTGTTTCTCTAATTTAATGACACTCAACCGATCTAACTAGCTAACAAAAGCATTGGGGCATGATGGGCTTAGATTCTAACTTTTGCTGCTCCATACATGTTTGACTGGCTGAGATGATAATCTTGTCGGTATGTGGTATACTGTTTTGTTCAAATACACTGTGAGGCTTTAGCCTTTTCTTAGTTCTTTGGCATACTTGTCTAAAATGCCTTGCACCCATTTTGATGCCATGTCTTTTACAGTTGGAAAATAAGGGATTACTTGATTTCTGTTCTTTAGGTATGTGGAACCACTTCCAGCAGGCTCACCTGCTAAGTTTGAGTTTGAAAACATGATTGTTGGACAAGCTATACCATCTGGCTTTATCCCAGCAATTGAGAAGGGTTTTAAAGAAGCTGCCAACTCGTGAGTATCATCTTATTTATTTATTAAATTATTTTATAATGTTATTTGGCATGAAAGTTGCAAAGGTGGTGATGACTAGGAGGACCTTCTCCCCCCCCCCCACACAACAAAAAAAAAAAAAAAATCCCCAAACCTCTGCATTAGTAAGTACGGTATCATTGTTGTTTTGAATATACTTCTGTGGCCTAGTACCACATTCTGAATGAGATAATTGCCCAAGCCTGCAAGTATAGGGTTTCAATTTATCTGAGTCTGCAAATAGTCCCTGATCTCCAGAATAAAGGGAAATATTGTTGGATGTCCCCTATTCTTGATAAGTTTAAACTACAAAGATGTGACATGTTGTCTCCACCAACCTCAATATCACATTGCCATTACTTGTTTTACCTTGTAAATACAGTACATAATCCCAAGTCTATGCGAAGGTTTCAATCTTTTTTTGGGAAAGTAAAATTTTTTTGGGAAAGGTTTCAATTTTGTTATCTGTTAAAGTTTAACATGTTTCTGAATCATACCAAAACTCTACTATACATCAGTATTTTGTCTCAAGAAAGGATAGTGTTATCTTCTGTTTTCATCTTGGTGTTGAATGGAATTCAATTTTTTCAAGGGAAAATTTTACTGAACTGCATAGTTGATAAGCTTTTTCCCGGTTCACTAAGAATCAGCTCAAAGTTGCTCTCCAACGAAGCCAAGATATCTCGTGATGCTTGCCTAACAGAACTGTTGATAATTCGGGCACTTCGAAATATTTTTCTTCAGTTTTCAGTGGGGAGTTTTATCTGCATATCTGGGAGTGTTTTTTGTGCCTGTAATCACGTCTTAGATTGTAGCGACTAGGTCTCCTTTTTCAGTTCCAAATGCCTAAATTGCAGCAATTCTTTGTTCATATCCTGGATAATTGATCCTTTTTATTTTCTTCTAGCAGTAGTTTTTAACTTATTTTCTAATAGTTTAATTTTTCTATGCCCCAGCGGTTCATTAATAGGTCATCCAGTTGAGAATATTCAAGTTGTTTTGACGGATGGTGCATCGCATGCTGTGGATTCAAGTGAACTTGCATTCAAGTTAGCTTCAATATATGCATTTAGACAGGTGCTTAATAACATATTTTATATGTCAAAGACTTTCTTTGCTTGACGTTACAAATGCTCTGCTACTTGCATTTTGCAGCACTGCTTTTTTGTTTCCTTCCTTGTAATGGGTCCGGCAAGAGGGATGGGCACTGACTAGGTGGTTGACGCTGATCTTTGACTGGAGCTAGTTTTAATAGAATTTAATTGATATCCTTTATTTGAACAGTGTTATTCAGCCGCAAGACCTGTCATTTTAGAACCCATAATGCTGGTGGAATTGAAAGTACCGACAGAATTTCAGGGCACTGTCACTGGCGATATCAACAAGTTAGTACTTTTACTTTCTGTGTTTATCATGTTATTTTGCCAATAGATGTCAATGATCCCGCAAGGGGTAGATCTGTTTGACTTACTGTTTTTAATCCCTGGCAGGAGGAAAGGCATGATTGTGGGGAATGACCAGGAAAATGATGATTCTGTCATCACTGCGCATGTATGTACCTATTCTGCTACTCTCTCAGCTACATAGCGCATCCCTCTCCTCTGCTACCTATTTTCTCCTTTTTCCTCCATGGGGATTCTTATGCTTTACCTCATTCGGAGAAGCTATTCGACACCATGAACTTTCATGAAAATTCGATATCCCAACATCTCATCAATTTTATGTTTGGATTACTAGAATAAATCCTCTTAGAACTATTCCAGTAGTCTGAGAACACGGTACGTGATTTTCAGGTCCCGCTCAACAATATGTTTGGGTACTCAACGGCTCTTCGCTCAATGACCCAGGTGAAATAAGTGCATGATGAAGGAATTGGTTTATGGATCCGATAAATTGACATAGATCAGTATGTTAATGCTTCGGTTACTCTTTATTTACAGGGTAAAGGTGAATTTACAATGGAATACATAGAGCACTTACCAGTTGCTCAGGATGTGCAGACACAATTGATTAACACACACAAGGCCGCGAAGGGTACTTCATAGTTGGAAGCATTTTCTCCGATGATCACACCACTACTCTTTTTAAGTTCCAGTTGAGTTCAATATGTTTATAGGGGCTAGAAGGCCATACATTTTTGGAACAGCCATAAATTAATGTTCTTATAGACACTTGCATCAACCGAATGTTCCACCTCAAATAATTGTTTTTCCTCACAATTTACTTCGACCGACCTCCAGAAGGTTTGTACCATACATCATATATTAGTTATAGGCTTGCATACCAATAGATGTCTCAATATGTGGCCATGAAAGTGAATTTGGAAGTGCAGCAATTCTTTGTAAACTACTATTGGATAATTTAGGTCTATTGATTGCTTCTAGTGTACAAAGCTTGTTTGGTTGGGTTACTACAGTTTATCATTTTCTTTGTCTAACTTTGATAGTTTTATTTATCCTTTTTTATCCGTGTCAAATTATAATTCATATTACAATTGAAAAATATAATTAACTTTTAATTTATCTAAAATATTCTTATTTAATATACTTGATTATCAGTAAATATGGTCTACTTTATTTAATACAATCAATTTTTTCACCACTAATTGCGTTGTTATATGTCCTAAATGGTGTAATATTTGTTGTTGTAATTGATGCAAATGTATAGTGATTAGTAATATTCTTAATATTAATATAAGGAGATTTTTAAAAGATATTAGGATAAATTTATTTTTTTCGATAAAGTGAACTAATTTATCTTAGATTGTGTGTGAGGAAAAAATCAATAATACTACTATTAAAGGGGGATGGGAAGAGTTTAGTAAGGTTTTCATATATTGGCGTGGAACTTTCTCATTACTCCTGATTCATGATCAAGTATTAGGTAATTGCTACGGAGTGCGGGCCAATATAAATTTCTCGTGCATGTGTTAAATTATCATTAGTTTTTGGATTTGAAAAAAAATAAAGCGAAAATTGCCAATTTAGTCCCTAAACTTTTTTTTTCTGTCGATTTAGTCCCTATACATTATTTATAGCCGATTTAATCCCTAAACTTATATTTCGGTTTCAATCAAGGAGCTTAGCGGCGGAGCCACCGCATAATTTCCATCAGCGTCCCAATCGAGCAACCCAGAAGGGGTATTTTCGGAACTTCCATTCTGGAGCCTTTACCAAAATTAACCGAAACAAAAGTCCTATGAGAAATACCCACCCAAAACCCAAAATGAAACAAAAAAATTTCTCCAGTCGCCACAAAATTCTTGAAAAAAATCCTCGCATAAGATTCAGCCACCACCGCTGCCACTCCTGCCACACCTAGCGCCACCGGGGCGTGCTTACTGGACGACCCACATCCGAAATTGTCACCACCGATGACGATGGAGTAATTCGATTTGAATTGATCCGGTTCAACAAAACGGGTCTGGTAGGAAGAGGGAAGTCTGGTTAGAGCATAGGACCTAAGCTTTTTGTATTCTTCCGAGTTGGAGGGGACCAGGGTAAGATACTTGGCGGGAATGATTTGGTCAGTGTCTATGTTGTCGCCGACAACGTAGCAGATGCCATGAAAAGTGGAAGCGGTGACGGTGGGAGGAGGAGTGGTGGAGGCGTTGGGGGGAGTGATGGCGGAAAGGGGCTTGTGTTGGAAATGGGGAAGAGCAGAATGGGAAATGAGGGGTTTAGTGGAGGGATAGTTTGGCGAAATTGAGGCGAATTTGAGGGAGGATGGTGGGGAGAGAGAGGTGGTGGCAGTTGTTGAGGTGGTGGGAAATTTGGCGGTGGCGGTTGGGTTTGATGGGATGATTGAAGCTGAAGCCACCATTTTGTGAAACGTGTTAGAGTCGTATTTTAGTGGGTGTTGTGCGTGTTTTTGTGCTCTCTGAAAGAAGTGCGTCACCTTGGGCGTTTCTTGTACGGGCTCTAGCCTCTGAGGGCTTCTTTCTTCTGCCCGAATCAAGGGCAGCGCTGCCCTTTGTTACTGGTATTCCTACTTGTGATTCTCATTTGCATTTATTCTATCAATTGGTTGGCTGAAGATTAAGAAGATTTAGATGATAAAACACAAACATGGGATGCATTCAGATTTTTTAGTGAGAACTTTTCAAAAATTCTTCCAAGATTCGAAAGAAAGCCACAAGGTCACCACCCCTCTTCTATGAGAGCTGAGCAAGAAATTTTTGCCCAAGAAATTTTTTTGTTTTCATTTTGGGTTTTGGGTGGGTATTTCTCATAAGACTTTTGTTTCGGTTAATTTTGGTAAAGGCTCCAGAATGGAAGTTCCGAAAATACCCCTTTTGGGTTGCTCGATTGGGACGCTGATGGAAATTATGCGGTGGCTCCGCCGCTAAGCTCCTTGATTGGAACCGAAATATAAGTTTAGGGATTAAATTGGCTATAAATAATGTATAGGGACTAAATCGACAGAAAAAAAAGTTTAGGGACTAAATTGGCGATTTTCCCAAAAATAAAAAAAAGGAATGACGATGCTTCTCGTCTTCTTCTAAAGCAACACTACAATTAAAGAGTGATAATCTCTTAGCTGACGTGTAACGACAGAGTCCGTGGATCAAATCCGAACCGCGAACACTCAAAATATCCAGTTCACTATGGCGGGAAATCCCACGCATCTTCCGAGTCCTCCTCCTAGGGTTTCTCTTTCTTCAACTCAACGATGTCGTCCGCCAGAGACGAACTCTCCCAATTCGACATCTCTAACGAGGTACTTCTAATTTTTGTGCCTGACAGAAATAATAAACCTTTGTTTGATGCTGTATTGTTGTTTCTCCGATTTTTTCATCCAAAAAAAAAATACAGGAAAAAGATAAGCTGGTTGGCGAAGTAATTCGATGCATTCTATTCAAAACGACACAAAATAATGGGTGTCCAATAAAGAGGGAAGAGCTGACCCAAATTGTTACCAAAAAAAGTTACAGGCAGAAGAATTTACCTGCTTTTGTGATTAATGAAGCTAAATCTAAGCTTTCTAGCATTTTCGGGTACGAGCTGCGCGAGCTTCAACGGTCGCGCCCTTCTTCTGCCACCCAAAAGACCCGTGTCGGTTCTTCACAGCAATGTGAGAAACCCTGCTTGCATTATTTTATCATTATTTTGCATATTTTGAAATTTGTTTGGTTAAATTCTTGACTTTTTAGCGGTTGTAGTTTTCTAAAATTTGTTTTGTTGATATTTTTGGTGATTTAGTTGGGAAATTGAATATTCTTATTGTTTTTAATTGAATGTCGGTTCTCGAATGCTGTTTTTTGAGTCTGACTCAAAGTCAAATCAAATGCTACTAATGTTTGTTACGGCCGGAAGGGTGATTAACAATTAGCATATGGCTACCATTGCTTGAAACTTACGAGATTTTTTGACTAGGATCTGAGATTATTGCACTGATTAATTAGGAGTTGGATCTTCTTCGGTTCAACCACTGATCTTAATTAGGATCCACAATAAAAAAATATATAAATGAAAGAATGATTAAGCCGTTGGGCTGCTATTCTTTCTTGTTGCTGGCAGTTCTATGCACGGAAATATCTGTGTGAATATATATTTTTTTAGGTGCACTATACTGTATCGATCTATACGTATTGATTTTTTATGTTTCTATTAGTAACTCCTTCATGGGCGGTGTTCATGGGTTTCAGTTGTTATCTTGTGATTTTAGTGCTAACAAGCATGAAGTGTTATCTTGCCTTATTTTTCTGATTATAAGTTCCATGGTTTACAGCTGGGGCTGATGCGAAATCGTATGTAATTATAAGCCAGCTACCAGCAGATGTTTACAAGAAGTACGTGGAGAATGACGAGACATCCCATGTAACTGGTTTTACTTTTGTTGTCCTCGGTATTATCCACCTTGCTGGAGGCAAGATCACAGAAGGTATGCCTTTTTATCATCTATGTTTACCACATGCTGCTAGCAGTTCTTTGTTAAGCACACTGCCTTAATATGGACAGAACTTGGGGGCTGTACAATTGTTTCCTTTAATCTTGATAAGTTGGTGAACATTGCATCTTTCAGCAGTTATCGCATGTCATGAATTCAGCTGGCCTAGTTTCCAGGCTGCTTCATGGTATAAATGCCAAAAAGTACAGAATTATGGAATATTTCGGAACATAAACCTATTGTTCCCCACCTTGACTACTTTCATGTATGAGCTTGTGTGCATGCACAGGCTCTTTTTTTTTTTTTGGTTTTGTCTGTCTTGTCCATATAGTGCTTTGTAGTTAATATAACTTGATTGATGTTGAAGATAATCTTTGGCATCATTTGAGACGATTGGGATTGGGTGAGAATGAAGATAAACTGGCATTGGAAGCACTTGTCCAGCAGAGGTTAGGATTAGAATGTATAATGTGCTTCTCATACCTAATGCATTTTGTGGCCGTTCTGACAAGTGGCACGGCTATCTGGGTAATCCATGTTTCCGTCTTGCTTCTATTTTTTGTAGATATTTACAGAAAGACAAAGTTAGTGGCCCTGAAGGTTATACTTTGTTCTATGAGTTTGCAGAGAGAGCTTTAGATGAAGCAGTCAATCGTAGAATAAAGGAATATGTAATGGAGGTAATCTGATGTTTCTTTCATTCAAGTTTCTGATGCAACTTTGTTGTTTTGCTTTCACTCAACATTTTACCCCCATAAAGTTCTAACTAAACTGCTCCCTCCATTTCTTTTCTCTCCAAAATTTCCTTTTTGGTAATTTACTTCACTTGGGAATTGAGATATCACTCTTTAGAGTTCACTTCGACACTGCTTTGAGATTTTATTTGGAAAAAAAAAAGGTATCACTGTAGGTTGGGCTCTTGAGATTCTTCCCTAAGGTTAGTTCTATCCCAGTCTTGCATTACTGAACCAAACTGTATTTTGTGATGTCAGATTGTGCAAAAAGATGCCTCCCCAAGGGATGCTGATTAGTAGCTGATAGGAGATTGTGGTAAGTCAGAATATATGTTTTGATCATGGGAAAAGATGGTTGGATGCTTATTTTGATGATGGAGTGTTTAAGTGCTTCTACAGAGAAGACGATTATGGCATCTGATATCTCAGTATTTACTCTAAGAGTTTAAGAAGTTGAAGTGTTCAAGATACATCTGAATTGTTTTTTGGGTTGTCCATTCTTAGAATTTTGTGACGTGCAGTCAGGTAGTTTGCTGAATTTTAGCTCCTCAATTGTAGATAGACGCTAACTGTTGTTTCTGACAATGAGTAACTTCAACATGCAGCAGTTGGGCTTGTGGATCTTAGTCATCTATGAGATCGTTTATGGCATTATTTACCTTTTTTTGAATGTTAAATGCACCATAAGTAAAAACTTGTGACATTCCATAGCTGAACTTGAAAATAAACAAATGTTCCTTTGGCCAATATCAAATAGATACTACAAATTGCAACGACAGAATTAAACTACCTTTTTAATTTAATGAAGAACAGATGATGGAACCAAAATCTGAGCTACAGTTTGGGAATTCAATTACAAGTTCAACAAATTTCTGAGCTACAGTTTGGGAATTCAATTACAAGTTCAACAAATTCTCGTACGAAGAAACTAGTAATACAGTCACATTATCATCTCAAGATCCCCTTACGACCAGTGCGACGCTTAACGAGAGTGCAACTTTATCGGCCCCGGATATCCATGCAAATTCCAAGATTCCTCCATAAGAATCCAACTAGGTACGAAGAAGCGTCATAACTCTACATGAAATAATTTCTCGACACAAAATGATAATATAACAGGCCCTGCCAGATCCCCAAGTGCACAGCCTACAAAAATATTTTCATTTTGGCATGAGAAATTACAAGCATGGGAAAGATAAATAACCACAAAAAACAATCAAAATGCTGATTTCAGAAGTTCCATCAAAGTGCTTACCAATCCATTGACCCGTTGTAGGCCTGATAATAATTGCTCCTAGTCCTGCCCCGATGGAAGCAAAAATGAGCGAGGCACCACACCTAAGAGTAGCAATATAAATCTTTCTTCCAAGAAGCTGAAGTTCTGCTGCTCTATCAATTTCATCAGTTTCTTCTTTGGAACCGCATATACGCAAAAAGAAGCGGTACACATCTATGCCAACTTGGACCAGCCATGATGCTAGAACTGCAAGGAAATGTCCTGCTTCCACAGAAGATCAAGTATTATGGACTTAACTTTAAGCTATGCCAGTAATGAAGCCTGCAACTAGAACTTTGAGAATTGGAGGTTTAACCTCTAAAAGTAGTTCTGCCAACAGAATAGATGTATGTTAAAGTAGGCATTCCCCTTTGAGCCTTCCGTGCAGCTGACTTGGGGGTATCTGCAAAAGCAAATCAAGGCAATCAGACCAATTCAAAAAAACTACTTCTGGCAAGTGTAATGCACTGAAGTACCTTTTAGAAGTTTCCACGCCAAACGCTGTGAAACATAATGTACAGCAAGTCTTTCCAGTACGCGCCTCGTAGTTACAACAGTGGTCTGGGTCCATAACCAAAAAAGGGGGAAAAATTAATGCATGAAGACAAAAGAACTGTTAGATTCTAAAATAGCTTGCATATTAATCATGCTTGTGAGTAGTCAATAGAAATTGCATAAATGATCAGCCTCCTCAAATAGCAATTGTACAGAAGGAAATAGGAAATTCCTTTTATATCAGAAAATCTAATGCAGCTCACAATAAAAAGCGAAATGGGAACTTCCAGCAAAAAAAAAAACCATTTCAGTTATCAACTAGAATTACCACTTTCCAGCTGTTTCCAGACATCAAATTTAGTGAATTAGGATTTTATGATCAAGGTTAACAGAAGAAAAAGATCAATGCTATATTAAACTTTTAGAAAAAATCTAGAAGAAAATGATGAGAGCCTAATTTTAAAAAATTTAGTTACGTCCAGCATTCTGATGCTTATAGTTGACCTAAAATTGTTTAAAACTGATATAAGGATACTTAAGGAATTCTAATTAACTCACTTCGCGTACAATCTGCTTCACAGATTTCTTAAAAGGAACAACCAAATTTACACGTTCTTCGTGAGTATCCTGCAGAAAGTCATCATCATCGTCGTCCATATTTGCATGTGGCTCCAACAGAGGCAAATAAAATAATAGAAAAGACCTCAGTGACGTCAAAGCAAGAGTCTTCCAATGAAATGCTGAGAACAAAGGTTTTAGCTCAATTATATACTCTTTGGTGCTGTAATCTACAGAGTCCTCCTCTTCAAAAACATTCTCAGACACACTCCGTATGCGAGATATGTAATCTCCATTTATTGCTGCACCAGCATCACAGTAAGCAACTTGAGGAACACCTTTACTGCATCATAACCACCACATGTTCAGAATTCTGGCTATAACTGTAAGTCAACGCACAAGCAAGAAGAACTCTAATAGAAGAGAAAAAGTGAGCAGTCAAACGACCCCTCGACATCCTCAATGACCATCCACCCTCCCACCCTTTCCGTTCCCTTTTGCCCCAACTGAAAACGTAGAAAATGAGAAACCCTTTGTTTCAGGTGGAATTCGGATATGGACAAGAAGAGGAACCTAAGGAGGTCATATAATGCTTATGTTATCATGTAGAACACAAAGTTTCACATTATATTTGTACACATTTGGATCAAGAATGATCTGTATCATAGTCCAATAAGCACTAACCGGAGCCAATTATGAAGTCTCAGCCACAAGGAAGCATGGCAAGAATATGAAAAGATGATAGTTATACACATTATACAACAAGGGAAAAGCCATCAGCTGATTGTTGTAGTTTTAGACCCCCCATCATGTCTCATCAACAGCCTAGTGAGCAGACTGAACTCACGCAGCCCCATATTCTTTAATGCACTTCCAAGCCATAGGACTTCATATCCACATAATACCAAAATTTAACATCTGCATCCCATGTAAAATTTCACAAAAAGGATTAGTAAAACAGTGGCCTCACATATTTACTCCCCATGTATTCCCTGAATTAGAAGCTATAGAAAGTTTCAACCTTTTCCAGTGTTTCACCATAATATCAAACTTCACATACAGCCAGAGCTCCACGAAACATTGAACTTCTTCATAGATAACAAACACAACAATTTTAAACAAATCTAGTTGATCATAGAGGCAGCCCAATTTGGGCCCTTTCTGCAATTTTCAACGTAGAAGTAAACGTCTTATTCACCTAGAAGTTCGATGAAAAATCAAACTTGTTAATGAATTTCAATGATAAAGTTCAAATCCATCTTGAATCTAGCTTTAAATTTTATCCCGACCCAAAAAAAAAAAACCCCCAAAAAAAAAGAAAAAGAAAATCTACGAACAGAAAAATGTCACTAAATAAAGGGGTTACCCAAAAAATGCCCAAGTGGCAAAAGGAGCCGTGGCAGCTGCAGAAGTGGCGGCAGCAGAGGCAGCAACTTTAGCTGAGAAGAGCCCATAAGAATGGACTGTCCGGCCAGTTAAACTTGGGTTTTTCCTGAGAAGATCCATTACTATAGCTATCCCCGCCATTGTTTCTCAGGGTCTTTTCCTTTTTTTTTTTTTGTTTTAAAAAATCAAGCAACAAAACTGAATCCTTATTGAGTATCGAATCACAAAACCAATAACCTAAATCAAAGCCTCCCACCGCTCTGTAACTTTGGCTCCGAAAAAATATTGCTAAGATTGTTCAGGAATCAGAGTACAAGGTTTAACAAACAAGAAACAAAGCTGAAGATTATTTCAGATGGAGTACGAGGATTCCAGCTATTTGAGTAGCTCATATAATTGAGAAGATGTTGGTATAAAGGTCTTGGGGCATGGCTTTTCCGTTACTAGTTGGGATTTGGAAGAGGAAGGAGACAGAAGCGGTAGGCGAAGTACTCTTCAGCTTTACACCATCCTTCCTTACTACTCACTACTAAGTCAAAAAGCAGTGCCAGCGTGACAGCCGCTGTGACACAGAGAAAGCGAGAGTCACAAATCCAACGGAAAACTCGATTTTTCTTTTTTCTTTTTTTTTTTAAAGCAAATATTTGCTAGGTCTACTTGTGAGCATAGCAATTAATAGAGATGTGCCAATAATCTAATCCCAATTGCACGCCCATTAATGGCACACCTAATTGGTGTGTAATTGTAAGAAAATTTTAATTATTTGTAAAAATAATTTAGGAAGATTAAAAGTTTACTTTTTTCTTTCTTTGGAAAAAAAAGGAAATAGTACAAGGATTACGTTTTAGAGGTAATGGATTTGTGCCACCACATGCTAGTTTTAGTCAGTTGCCATAACCAATTAACCAATTCACTATAGGCAATTAATGCCTGTTAGTTAGTGTAGCTTCAAAAAAAAAAAAAAAAACTTGAAAAATTAACTATAGGCAATTAAGAGCTCTTGTTCCGGTGCTTTTGTTAGAAAAATATTTTTACATGATGACAGTACTTTTACTGTGTGGTCTTTTTTATTAGAAAAGAAAATACTTTTACATAATAAAAGCACCATTAAAGGTACCATTCCATTTAATCTCCTATCGAAACACACTAAGCTAAGCCTATGATGAAGAAAAATATGATCTTGTAGACAAGAAACCTAATAATAGCTCAGATTACAAGAACCAAAGTACATTCTTTTATGTTCAAGAAATGTATTTGAGGCATATGGATGGCTTCAACTATCTACGAAGGGCAAAATGTTTCATGCTTGCCTCCTCCATCATTTACAATTCTAAATTTTCGGAATCAAGGTTAATCATAAGATATAAACACCTAGGTTTAGGCAAAATGAAACTCGCCTCACCATCCAGGATCTACAGCCAACAGCCTCGCCAAAAATTGCTTGCTTCTCCTCAAAAAATGCGCCCAGGGCTAAGGAAAAGGCAAGTTCATAAGTACATTCTGCCAAGAATTATAGAAAAGCTTCTCTCAGCTTTGTTGGAAGCTCCAGATCAGGCTCAAGAGCAGTAACGGGTGAAAAGTACTCGTCTACCATGTCTGCAGTCACTAGCTCCAAGCTTGGCGGGTTCCACTGTGCATCGCGAAATATCAAGTGTAAACTGAAGGAATATTGTACCAACAGCCATTTATGATTGAACTAGAATTGAATGGCAAAACTTAAGATAGAGCTTCGCTATAGCCTATAAGAATCATCACTGCTCATATCAAGACAGATTTCTTTAAGCAACAGCGAACATCAGTGGATTTACCTTTGGCATAGAATCTTTATCCACTAATCGTGCTCGAACTCCCTGATATAGAGAGACAAAACGACCCACAATTGAGGAAGCAATCAAATTTGGTGCCAATAAAACTGCAATCAAGATATACTTTATACCTCACAAAAGTCACTGGTAATCTTTCCAGAGATCCCTTGTAGGGACATTCTGTACTCACGAATTAGGCACTGATCAAGAGTTTGAAATCTACCTTCTCGTATCTGGACAAGACGCATTTGTAAATAGTTAATGGATATTGACATTTGGTCTGCGCAAGCTGTATTGTGAACTAAAATATCAACAGGACTTACGGATCTCAAGGAAACTTTCAAGCTCAATGGTGAGGTATCTTTGAGTTTCTTCAATGTTGCAGTAGACCACATATCTTTTGTTCTACTAGCCTCACTTTCCTACGAAAATTTTAGCATTATGAACTGTCAGTTTTTGACAATGAAATTATTTTACATAATGAAAAACCTAAAACTAACTACATTATGCACTGGTCGATATTTTACTGCCCAACCATTATCACACAACTTAAAAATGTATCACTTTTGCCTGATTCTTGATAGATCAAACAGGTAGACCCTACTTGTTCATGTTCTAGAAATGTCATTGCATGCACAAACACCATGACTTCTTTTACTAAATCTAGCACATACATAAACTTCCAAGCAGAAAGAATAATGATTTGTTTCTCCATTTCTTTCAGCTGGATCTAAGTTAGCTTAGATGAAACACATCAAAAAACTATATAATTGTTAAGGAATTTTCAGCTTTGACATGTCCTACCTATTCAAGATATCATCTACTAGACAAATTAATGGGACACAAGACTTCCAATAAGAAAGAAAAAGGATATAAAAAAGCTTTTTACTTACCAAAGCATCAACAATTTCCTCAACTGTGTCATGGCTGAAGCATTTATCAAGTGTTTCAATCCTAATAAAAATAGCAAAGGAAGGATCAGCTATGTTCACTACACAAATAACGAAGAGAAGACAATAGTTCTAAAAGCAAGAAACATGCAAGAAATCGCATAGTTCAATAGTAACATGACAAAGGGAAGTAAAATGTCAGCTGAGGGTTGCAGGCACCAAAGAAATGTTAGGTAACTGAAACTTCACAAAGCATAACTCTTGCAGGTTCCATTACCAAGTCTCGCTTTTACCTCATTCATAATAGCACGTATACAGGATATCAAACTTTCATCTCTCTCACTTTGACCCAAGGAAGGAAATTTCAAAAGTTATAGGTTTATAAAAATAGAAAGCGTTCCCTGTTTAAATTAGAGTTACATGAGATAGATGAGTGTATTCATCAGCTACTGCCCAAGTTAGTATGTCTTTTGATGTCATTCTGATAACGAGGAATACGGTATCATGGTGATTGGCTTGAGAACGAGATGACTGTTAATAGAATAAATTGAGATTACATAGACATTCTCCCAAAATCCTTCTATAGGCAAATGATTACCAGTGAACCACACTTGTTGGATCTGGGTGGACAAGGTCTCCAAAGTTTTGCAGAGAACCTTCGATGACAGACGGATCATCAGTAGCCAAGCTTCCAAGTTGTTCCTCAATTAAAGGAAGCTTCTATACCATTGCAAAGAAGAAAAAGTGAAAATTTGTTTTGAAGACAGAAAAAAACACAGAAATACAAACTTAAGTTCAAAGGTATTAACAGCAGCTAGTGAATAGTGTGTAGCAAGCCCACAGGATAGCATTTCCACTCCATTGAGTTTGTCTCCAGTGAGGGCCAAGTACTCTCCTGCTAACAGCGATACCATTAGATCCTTCTAATCAGTTGACTGCCCAGTCAATCAACCTAGTACAAAAATAGTAATTTTGCAGTAGGCAAAGTTCTGATCAGATAGGGAGCAAAGATTTCAGCAGTGAACAATCTCAACTCTATGCTTCCTAATCATTTTTTGACACTCTTTTGCCCCAGAGTCCAGAGGTCATCAAGATATAAAAGTGAGCTACTCTTCTGCAATTCTTATTAACTTCTAGTTTTTCGATACCACCATGATTCAGATGTATAACTGGCAAAAACTAATCTTCCTAGAACAACAACAGGTCAATAAGTATTACAGACATATATTCAAGAGTGGAACGACATTCAAATTGAATTGATTTTGTAGCTAGACAAATGCAAAAGTACATTATTATGGTTATAGCAGATGGGTGAATAAGAATAGTTGTGGTTACCAAGAGATCAAAGCACCAACTGCCTTACTGGGAAGATTTAATTCTTTTTCATGTGAAAGCTTTGTTCGGTGTAATTCCTATAGACTTAAAATACCAGGCTTAAAACCTTGAAAGAGAAAAGGAGAAGAAAAGAAAGAAACTTATGCTAGTATAACTAAAGAGTGATTCTTCACTTAAGTTGGCATCAAACTTGGCCCTTATATTAAATAAAAATGGACAGGACACTTGGCAAAATTTTTGATGGATGCTACTTGAGATAAAGCTGGTAACATATGAAGTCAGAAGATAACCAAGTACAAATTTGAAAAATGAACAAAACAGCAACAAAATTCTTATATGGAAATATGAAACCAATTGGTGATGTCCGCTAGACATAAATAACGGCTCAAAACACAATTTGATGACTGTCAATACATACCTAAATAACCAGGCAGATGTGAGAGGTAAAAAGATGCTCCAGCATCCGGGTGGAAACCAATTAATGTTTCAGGTGTAGCAAAAACCTAGAGATATTAGAACAAAGATTCAGCTTCATTGATATTTAAGATGAATATTCACATAGCCTACAAAAGAAATATTCACAATAAGCAAATAGAAAATAACTTATTTGATATAAAACCAGACGCAACATCAATATACTTTTTTGAAGGTCAATGCAAACTTTCTGTGTTCCTTCAATACCCTATTTACATCCAACCGAGTACTCAGTTAACATGCTGATCTTCTCCAACTATTTTCTTACCCAACATGCATAGTGTCAGATTCTTGACTAACCACTAAAACATATGACAAATAACGAACATTCCTTGTCATTGTCTCCATAGTAAATTCAAATGTTCCTTAATGCAATCTTTGTACCTATTTAAAAATTTTATGTTTTCACCACATTGACACATATGTGAATGAGGTGTGCACCTTACACAATTCCAGATTATTATTTTTTCTGTTTTAATCCAAACACTAGTTAGTGAGAACACTAACGTTGGATGGTTGACCTAGGAATTGTATGCACTACTTAACAGACTTCTGCAAGAAGGAAAGTGAAGAAGTTAAAAAGTCTGCTTGTTTCCTACAGTTTTATCAGTTGCGACTCGGAATGTTCCAGGAATTGAGACTCCAGCTCCACCACCCATAGTAATTCCATGTAATAGTGCAACCTGCATCAACATCAATGCATGCTACAGTTTAATAAAACAATAGTAAATCAGCTCCTCAAAATGCCACCTCACTGATTATATGTGCCACTCGATTATAACAAACATGATGAGACAAGAGAGAAATAAGGATGATAATGGTGACAGTTAACACAGACATATTTACTCTGACGATCAAACAATAAGCAACACATGAGTTACGGAGGCCAGAAAAATTACAACGAGAATCAATTTCAGATCTTTTCCTTCTCTTTGGGATCGAACAGGATCAAAAGTACAATGTGAAATCTTCTGTTTTTTCTCTTCTTCTATCCCTATCCCATAGGTAGCTGGGAAATTGATTCTGCGCGTGTTGGTGTGTGTATCTGTGTGTGTCTGGCGAACATCACATGCACAAACATGCTGGAGAGCTTTTTATTCTGTACGTGGTGGAAGATTTAACTAATTTGTTGGAAGTTTTGGGCCACTTTTAAACATAGCAATCTAGTAAAAATGACCACTTGTATAGTCAAATAACTACGAGTAACAAAATTTAACCATTTGAGTATAATTATGTTACAAGAATCTTATTTCTACTTAGCTTGGAGGCTTCTTTAGACCTCTTGGACTTTATGAAGTTCAGTTGCTCAATTTCCTCTATCTTCCATTCTCTCTATTAATCAAGAAAGGAGCTATTGAAGATAAAGATACTTCTCTAATTTTGACTATTTTCAGTACAAGCCCTTTTTGGGACTTTGGACACAAGAAGGAAATTGAATCATACAACAGTATCATATTTGAAAGCCGTATGTAGCCCTAAAGAGCATGTTCAACATGACGACTACTATATTTGTGCTTGACCTAGAAATTAGAAGAAAATGATACTTACATGTGGTTTCAAGTATGTACCGAGCATATAAATGAAATTGTATGTTGTCCAAAAGAATTCTTTACCCTGTTCAATATTCCCTGAATAAATTGAACAAGAACTTGATTAATCATTAATCCAAAGACGGCAAAGAACAAAACTGAAGTAAAGAGGTTATTGTCAAGAAAATAAGCAAAAGAGCTGGCACTCAACAGCAGGACAAAAATTCACATGCTGCATCACTTTTGTGAATGACAGAGAAACAACTAAAGCATAAATAGTGCAGAAGTGTTGAAAAAGTTAAATTTTAGAAGCAAAGTTCCGTCAAATTCCCATTAAAAGCCTCATAATCTCATTCCTAAGTCATCCTGAATCTTGAATTTAATTACTCTCAACTTATTCAACAATCCATGACCTTTTGTAAATAGAATAAAGGCTTCTTTTCACAATTATTTCGTTTTTTCCAAAAGGCAGTAATATGAGAATTAACAATATTAATATTAACAACATTTTGCTTTTCAGGTCTATGATCTTTCATCAATATATATATATATATATATATATATATATCCACCAAGAAACCAGAAGAAGGTTAAAACTTGCCATGTACAACAGTTCAAATTAGTTGGAGTAAGGCTGGAGTCAGTCCACTAATATCTTCAAGTGAGATTGATACATAAGAAAAAGAACACTAGAAAGTTTCTAAGAATTTAAATTCAGAAGTGTTGATGCCCGAGCAATTGATCATGTTAGGTTGTTAACTACAGAATCAAGTCACTAGAGCTTGAAACACTATTAACTTCATTTGGTCGTTCGATACAAATGGCAATGTTGAGAAAAAAAAAACATGGTTGAATTTCTTAAATTTGGTGTCAGCACAACACTCCCAATCCCTGAATAAATTTCTTTTTCTTCTTTCTGGATTAGTTCAATTAATGTCATAAACACTTGAAGCAAGTAAAAATATATGGTTTCGTACCTTGGCGTATCACATTATAAAGAGCTACAATATCACCACCAGCACAAAATGCCCTGCCTCTGCCCTTCAACAGTTCCAAAACTATGATTGGCTTACTTCGCATAAAGTGCAGAAAACGCAGAATTGATAAGAAGCAAACACTCACAATAGTTAGCAAGGAAAAGAGATACCTTCAATTGCACAATCCCGATATCAGGATCATCCTCCCAACTTGAGTACAGCTTTTGTAACCTAGCCCCCTTAAATTCCATAACAACATCAAGCAATTACTAACAACAAAAAATGGTCCAGAAGAACTTGGAGAAAACTACAGCCCACATGACTAAATTTATCAATAAAAACAAGAAAAAGGAGGAATCTTGATAAATGGGACACGCACAATTGAAGTGTTAAGGGCATTAAGCACAGAGGGTCTATTGAGAATTGCAGTTCTGGAAGCGCCATTTCCCTCCACCAACACCTGAAAACACAAAGTCGTCGAGAAGTCTTCGTCAAAGTGTTGATTATGTAAAACAAATACAGCCAAAAAGATTAGAAGAGTGAAAACTTACAAAGTTTTCCTGATCATCGGTGAGGGGACTGTTGGACAGAGAAGAAAGGCATCGTTTTAGCCTGGAGATAAAGCCACCATTATTATTTGCTGTATAACGGCTTAAAACAGATGAGGCAGATTTCACTCGTTGCATCTCTATGTACAGCTCCAATCTGATAAATGTATCCTAGGGATTGGATTCTTGATGCTATTCTTTCCGCCCTTTCTCGGGTTGCTGTAGAGGAAGTCTGAGCTCAGGCTCGGTGTCGGTCAGTAACCGAAAAGATTCATCCTTCAAGTAATTCGGGGCTTTTCTGTGATTTAGAGAATTTCTGTGGCAAGTTCTTACTGCTGCGCAAGTTCTGGGGCTAAACATCAAGTATAGTAGCATTTACTACAATTTTTAGCGTGGTTAATTTCCGCATAATACAACCTTAACCGTAACTAAAATCGTTAAAAAATTTTGTAGAAGAAAAACTAGGCAATCTAAACAGACCCAAACGTTTGGAGTCACAAACCTTATAACGAGGGAAGGGAAGATGGGAGAATTTGATGGTCAAATTAAGGAATTAAGCACCTGATCAATATCTCAAGTAGCTAATTTATGTTTTGGGCAAATGCGCAGTTTGATATTTCATAACTTAATTTTACCTTTTGGATTTTTGACAATTTGTCAAGTAATGATTGTTTTTCCTTTGTTTTGGAAGAATCAGTCTAAAACATTTATTTCTTATATTTCAACATCATCTAACCATTTTATTAAATGTCTTTTTAGCCACTTTCATGGTACTCAATGTATTTTTTTTTTCTTGTCAAAACACTGATAGGTTTAGATGTTTAAAGGTAAAAATTAGAATATTTGAAGAGCTTGTTAAAATTTATAGGAAAACTGAGGAAATTATATTCTACACTAGTTGCAAAATTAAGCATGTTGGCCAAGTTTGATAACTAAAAATGACAAATGTGGTGGTTCTTTTATACACGTTATGCATATTTATTAATATGTAGTACAAACCATTTTCACTGGAAATTTTGCTGTATCCTTGATCCCATACTATATGTTTCAAACAATTATTGAATCTAATTATGTGTATCCCTACCACTTCCCCGGTTCTCAATGTACTGTATCAAACTGAAAATATTTTTGCCATAAAACTTGATGATTGCATGAAAATAGGTAGCTGGAAACCATCCCTCAATCGCCTTGCTCAATACGTAGTCTAGCCCTGTGCCCATGATGAATGATAAACCACGTATTCTTTTCTTTCTTTAGCCTTTTCCCCTAACAACAATAATGATGGCTGCGGTTTTTTCATCATGTTATCACCCTTTACGGCTTTACGTTAAAGAAAACTTGTTACCACATCTTGATTCTCGTGTTTTAGATCAACCCTGTTTCTTATCTTAGTTAACTTATCTGTAACAAGTTATTTGATTGTTCTTTTCGTTGGAAAGAAGATATTCTTCAGCATTGCAGCATAACTTATTGGTTTTGTCTTCGTTATACCTCACTTCACTTGCTGGCCTAAGGATTTGTCAATTCCAGAATTTCCCTGGAATCAAGTAACTTGTCCGTCTAGTTCTGTTTTGGGGTTCTTATCTACATAAATGACCAGTGTCCTGTATTGTGCTGTAAACTGAGCAGAATAATCATCATCGTTCCTTTCGTGGTCCGTGTGATATGGAGTATTTGGCAGCAATAGAGAAGTCTCTATTTCTTTTGGGTTGTGCATACTTGTCATGGAAGATCATTAGATACATATGGGGCCTCGCGAAAATAAAAAAGGAACCTATAAAAGTTTTGGTATCTGGTGCTGCAGGCATGTTACTTCAATTTCTCTTCCACTCTGATATGTGATGATTATCTATTTGTATCTTGTTAGATTGCTGGTTATTTAATTCAGTTATCAGAATGAGAACCGAGATATCTACTTCATTGTTGGGAAAGAAAATGCCTAAATGACTTTGTTTAGACTTTTGTTTCTGCAGGCCAAATAGGTTATGCTCTGGTTCCATTGATTGCTAGAGGGGCCATGCTAGGTCCTGATCAGCCGGTAATCATACACTTGCTTGATATTGAACCAGCAGTTCTGTCCTTGAAGGCTGTAACCATGGAATTGACTGATGCAGCCTTTCCTCTTGTTAAAGGTCAAAACCTAATAACTAGTGAGCTAAGTTAAATGTAGTTGTATTAACTTGTCCCTAGTAGCGATGCTTTAGTAGCATAAATTTTTCGGTCAACAGGGATTGTTTCTACTACAAAGGCTGCTGAAGCTTGCAAAGGTGTTAAAATAGCAATCATGGTTGGTGGATTCCCACGAAAGGAAGGAATGGAGAGGAAGGATGTAATGTCCAGAAACGTATCGATTTATAAAGGACAGGCTTCGGCTTTAAAGCGGTTCGCTGCCCCAGGCTGCAAGGCAGGTTTTGCAACTGGAGCAAATCTGATTGATTCTTCTTTTGTTTCCTAAAGATTTTTAGCCTGGAACGTGGATGCTTATAAGTATTTGATAGATAAACACCTGAACACAACAGCAAACTTGAGGTTCTGCTGCCCTTATATCAAAGGACTAGCTGTATATTGATTGTTTCTTGTATTTACTACCTGTAGATTAAAATGTATGTTTGCTGCAGAATTGATGTTTATCAGTCCATGCTCGTACCATACAGGTGCTGGTGGTTGCAAATCCAGCCAACACCAATGCACTGATTTTGAAACATTTTGCATCACCTTCGATCCCGGAGAAAAACATCAGCTGCCTCACAAGACTTGATCACAACAGGGCTCTAGGTCAGATTTCAGAGAGGCTAAAAGTCCATGTTGGGGATGTAAAGAACGTGATCATTTGGGG
Source organism: Coffea arabica (assembly GCF_036785885.1). Taxonomy (NCBI): domain Eukaryota; kingdom Viridiplantae; phylum Streptophyta; class Magnoliopsida; order Gentianales; family Rubiaceae; genus Coffea; species Coffea arabica. Next base: position 22,339,017 of record NC_092313.1, read on the forward strand.
GAATCATTCCTCAACTCAGTATCCAGACGCCAATCACGCGACTGTAAACACTGGCAAGGGGTGGAAGCCTGTGAGAGAAGTTGTGTCTGATGATCAATGGCAAGCTTTCTCTGCATTTCCTCCAAGGAGAAATAATCAATCTTGCTGCATTTCATAAATAATTTGCTATCGTTTTTCTCTTGTATTAAGTTTTCTATACCGGTTGAATGTGTCAGGCTGAATACGGAGTTCATCACGACAGTGCAGCAGCGTGGAGCAGAAATCATTAAAGCCAGAAAGCTGTCCAGTGCGCTATCTGCCGCAAGCGCTGCTTGTGATCAGATCCATGACTGGGTTCTTGGAACTCCAAAGGTTGAATTCACTTGAAGGGTTTCCCTCTTTCATTGTGCAAGAATCTTAATTCCCTCTCATGGCTTTCCTTCAGGGGACTTGGGTATCCATGGGAGTTTGCTCGGATGGATCTTATGGCATCCCACCTGGCCTAATATACTCTTTTCCCGTAACCTCTAAGAAAGGAGAATGGTCAATCGTGCAAGGTTAGTGTGATACAATGATGCTACATTTGTTTTTATGCTTGTGCAGTGCGAGTTATACCTTTGGTTTTATACATCCAATCGTTCTCTACGAAGTTAAAAGTTAGATAGCTACACAATAATAATACTACTAATAATGGTCTGCATGCGGTGCAGGTTTGGAGATTGATGCATTTTCGAAGGCAAAGATGGAAGCAAGTGCAAAAGAATTGATCGAGGAAAAAGAATTGGCATATTCGTGTCTCAATTGAATACTAAAATTTAAGCTGTACTAAATTCATAAACCATCATCAAGTGTTGGAAATGAGATACCTTTCCAATCTATTTGGATAAATGTTTGCCATGTCCAATTATATATTTGCATTCTTTCCATTTCATTGTCGTCATATTTTCGTACTGTATGGGTTGTCTGGAACTAAAAACCCACAAGTTTGATAAAGAAAACTAGTTAAAATATATATATATATATGTATATGTTGAAAACAAGAAAAAGAAAGGGGAGAAAAAAAAAAGATGAAATTGTATTCATTATTAACAACGAGCTCATTTGCTTAAGTGGGTGGGTAGGTAGTTCATTGGGTTTTCTCACATTCAAAAGAAATAAATCAGCCCACTTGATTTGGGCTCTTAGGTTCAAATTCTAGCGAGGACAGACAAAGGCCTGAGCGGTCCAACCCAAAAAACCTGTCGTCCTTGTCTCTTATCCTCGTCACTCGCCTCCTCTGACATCCCCGACATCGCCTCTGTTTTACCCATCACCGGCGCAAAATAAAAGGCCAAAAAAAAAAAAAGGGAAAGAGGAGGACGTAGGGAGGAAACTTCACGATTTCTGCTCGCCACAAGCGTAATCACGTCTGAAGATTTTCATATAGAACTGTAATATCCTTCTTCATAGCTCTCTAATTTTTGTTTATTTTATCTGAAATTTATGAGTATTTAGAATTTTTGTGGTGCTTATTACCTAGGATCTCTTGGGAAACTATTCTGTCCGTTTCTTATATGTATGTTTAACGTTGTGTACATGAGATGAAAATAGCTGGATTTGTCGTTGTTTTTGGAGAATTTTTTCGGTTCTTCTCTGTTCAATTTCAATTTCGTATGGAGGTTGCGACTGGGAGGTTTGCTTACTAACTGTTCGAGTCAAACCCGGGAAAGGAAAAATAAACGCCAACTGTTATGCATGCTTAAGTGTTAAATTTTCCTTTTGTCAATCTGACGCCGGTTACTCGTTTGTTTGTCCTGAGCAAATTCATTTTTGCTTAATGTTGTAAGAATGCAAACTGAGCGCGTAGCTGGTTTTACATGGGGTATGGAGGTGATCATGTCAGCGAACGCCTTGACCTTCTTTCCTCACGACTAAGCTCCCGGATTCATTTCTTTTGGTTTGGAAAGACATGTATCGGTTGGTGTTCCTTTTTCTTTGGGGGGGGTGGGGGGGAGGGGGTGTGGTGGTGAAGGTGGGGGTGGGGGTGGGGAAGGAGATCACAATGTGGATGGCTGAGACAGCTTTGTAAAGCATGACCTGTTGAGACCTATAAGCATGATTACATTTGAGGCGATTGAGATGAAATTGTTTTTAAGATTAAGTAAAAATAATTCTTTGTTTCATGAATAATTTTTATTCGGCTTGTTGGGACAAGAAACAAGAATGGAAATTTACAAAGATAAGAGTGGAAATTTGTAAGTGAAAGCAGGTAAAGCGGACACAGACAAAGACACTTAAAACTGCTATTCATTTCAGTTTCCTGGTTGACAAAGAGTATTAACACTATTAAGTACTAGTTTTCATGTCAAAAAATGTCAACCAAATCCTAGAACCCGTTCTTGTATTTGCGAAGAGTTTGACTCTGACAGTTGTTTCTGTGACAGCTAATTGCCCAGGATTGTGAGATGGTTTTTCTTGATTTGTCAGACTTTGTTTACAGAAATGGATGAAACCATGAAGCAATTTCAGGATGGTCTGATGGAGGTTGAGATTGAAGCTGAAAATTTTTTGTTAGCGCGACACCAAGTAAGTGAGAACTATCTAAGCCTTGAGAAGAATGGATAATTTCCTATTTTCAACCGTCTCTGGTTTGTAAAAATGTAATTGCAGTTAGTTGAAAACGATAGATTGAGGAATGGCAACAGGGAAGCATTGACAGCACTAAGGAAAAGGGCTAGGACAACCAAAACAAGTATCCCTTCTCCTTTTGAGTCAATAATGAGGGAGATTGAATCAAGGCCATTGGTGAAAGAAATTTGTGGAACATGTGGTAACCATGATGGCAAAGAGAATACATGGTTGATGTTTCCAGGAACTGACGTTTTTGCTGGTATACCATTTCATGCTGCTCATGCCATTTTGGATAAAGGTGTGTTACTTTTTCATTTTGTTTAGTGTCTTCATAAAATTGCACTCTGTTTATTTTATTAGAATTCAGATATTCTGTCTGCTCACATAAATTTTGTGCACGTGATGTCCTTATATCAGCAAAACAGAATGTCAATCATTTGATTTCTCGTGAGAATATTTCTTAGTTTATTGCACCATTTAAGAATAATTTACTGTAAAGTGAAAGGGTAAGCTACTGCCATCTCTTTGTTTAATTTGTAATAATATATCCGAGGCTATGTGAATATAAAGGTGGGATCCGCTTGCATGTGTTTATTGCTTCAGGTACGTAATAGAGCAATAGCATATTTGCATGTTTATGTTTATTTTTATTTTTTTTAACAAAAAGGTATTTGCATGGTTTTTTGTGTCATAAGAATTCCAGGTGAATCTTTTTTAGATGCTGAACAATATTGCAGTGGAGTTATTCTTGCATAAGCTAAGGGCAAAACATAATCATAAGCTGCTTAATATGGTCATATCATATGTAATTATCATGTGCAATGGCTTGAAATGGGATTGTTGAAAAGTGGGAACTCGCTATAAGTTTGTTATACTCTATTGACTAGATACTTTGTCTTTTTGCTTGAAGCTGTAGAAAAACAAGGCTTCCACATTACTGTTGCTTTTTATTACAACCATCCTTCATATGCCTTAAATTTCTCCCAGATGTTGTGATTACTGGTATCCCCAGGAAGAAAAGAGAAATGGAAATTTCATGTGGAATGCTGATATCTTGTATTAATGAAATGTAGATCAAGCTGGGTTAGATTTTGAAGCTAAAAAACTTCAAAGTTACATCAAGGAGAAGTCCTTCTGGATTTCTGAAAAAGGAGTTCTTGCTGACAAGATCAGTCCGGGTGTTCTTAGGTCTCTTGTTACTCTAACAGATCAGACAAAGTAAGTTTTGCATGGTTAGACATTCGGTACTTTTTTTCCTTGTATATCTAGGTGAGACACCTGGTTGACATTTCCTCTGTAGTATTCTTCTTTCTCTATCCTATGCATTAACGGGCAAATTATCCCATCCAGGGATCAGGAAAAGGAGTAAATCATCCAAGTCCTCTTTTGTATTGCAAAAACCAAGTTCGGAGACAGAAAGGTTATTAGTGAAATCTCTCTCTCTCTCTCTCTCTCTCTCTCTCTCTCTCTCTCCCCACACACACACTCACTCACTCACGTATTGCCTTTTCTGTGTATCCACTCTTTTGATATCTGTATATCTCTGCTGGGAAATCCACATGCATTATCCCTCAAATCTAGCTGTTGAAAGCCATGAGAAAGCTGGGAGGAGCCTTTTCTTTAAGAGAATTGTAATTTGTCCACTGTGCATGTTCTATATTTTTGGTGAAATTCCATTTTTGGCATTGTGACTTGTGACTCAGCAAGAAACTGTATGCTTCCATGGATGTATATTTGTGTATTCATTCATGTTGGGTAATGTGTAATCAAGCACCACATCATACAGGTTTTGTGAACTTGGAAATCATGGTTAGTCTGTTCACAACTTGTGAACTTGTATCTTTCGCATTCATTTTTCTTATTGTGTATATAATACCTGGCTTCATGAGCATATAGCAGTTACTCCCAAGGTTGGTCTCCTCTTCTCATCATTCAAGTATACTTATTAGATTATTTGTCTGTGTTCTTGTACTTTTCATGGGACTAATTTGTGCTTTTGAGAAGTGAAGGTTCTTTGTACCTTGTTTCTATGAGCTACCAAGCTTTTTCATTAGTGGTCGAGATGACCGTTTTGAGGATCTTGTAGAATTATGCCCAATTGCAAAGTTAAATTGTGTCAATGGATATATACAATACATGATTGTTGGCAAACTAATTGAATAGGTTGCTGTCAGTGGGGTTTTCATTTTGTTTCACCGAGGGCCAATGCCAACCCCAAACTTATTTAGCTGGGAGTTGGATTTCATAGTATTTGTCATGCCATTGACTTTGCTCCTCTGAGTTCATCTTGTGAGGAAAATAAAATGTTCTGTGTAGTTAGTTCCTATAGTCTGGGCATTTGGATTTGTTATTACATGTTCTACAGCTTAATGCAGAAATGTGGTGGTTCTTTTCTGAGTGTTATTTACTGGAAAAATGTGCTTGCTGTTCTGCTAATTGTATGCATGTAGTGCTAGTAGCTTAACAAAATTGGATCTTGTTGTCAAAGTTTTATTTCTTTCTGGTTGGTGCTCCAGTGTTACGAAGGTAAGTATGGATTGATACTCTCCGTAAATTTTATAGGTCCAGGAATATTGGATTACATAAGCCTGGTAAGAATTCTTGGTTTTCCTGTACAATAGACGTAGTATATGTTAATGTGGTAGTTATGTGGTGGCTGTGGGGCCAAATGGAACTTTTATAACTGAAGAAGATGATTAGTGATTTTTCTTCTCTTTGTCCTGGGGAGTTTTCCTTTTCACACCAACTTCAGAGATTGAAGTTGGTATGAAGACATTCAAGCAATGCCGTTAATTCTGCTTGATGTCTTCTCTAACCTCCTCCTTTTTCCCCATCTTTTTTCTCTCCCTCCATTTTGGTCTTGATTCACTGGGAAGAGGTAAAGACTGAATGGCCAATTCGTTAGAAAAATTTTTCAGTGTACGTTCATTTGAATTGGTTCCTGGGAAGAGGTAAACATTGAATGGCCAATTCATTGGAAACCTTTTGGTGTACATTCATTTGAATTGGTTGCTGGATACTGAAATAATCTAGTTGGCCGGGAAAGCATCCTGCTGATGCGAGAAAGTAGACAATCATTTGCTTAATGACGCTATGAACATAGATATGTGCTGTGGAACGGAGATGTCATCCACAATTGCCTTTAGATGCAAATCGAATTCATGGAGTAATAGTTGCTTAAAGTGCCGGAAGGAGATGCTAAACGTACTAAAACTTAGGTAGGGTGGATTGGTTGGCAAAATAACTGAGCGATACAATATGGTTGACTGTAATGAATTTGTTATTTAGATGTTCATGGAATAGTTTCTCTAGAAGCTCTCGCTGGTGTAAATATGCATTTTGTGTGGCACAAAAGTCCTGTATTACATTAGCATATACATATTAGGGTTGATCCCACTGCCTCGTTAAAAGGCTAGAACCCTTGACATGTCAAAGGAGCAATGGCAGTTTGAAAGAAAAATTGATGGGGAGTTCAGGCTAACCTAATTTGGCCCATATATATATTCTTGTGGCTTTGGACGCTGCATTTGCCTGAATTGTAGAAGCCTTTGATGTGACAGATCACGAATTATCCCAGGTTAATGGATTATGCGTATTTGCAAAGTTTTTCTTGAAGGTTTTAACTCGCTACTGTTACGTGAGATCCGTTTAGCCTATATTCAAAATGGTCTTACTGTAAGTTTGCATGTCAATGGTATCTTCCACCTTCAGCGAAGTTCGTTTTGTTTACTTGTAAAGATCTTGAAAGAAAAACCAGTGTTAATTGTTCACTGCTGCTTATTCTTGCTAGTGCGTTCGACCACATTAGGCAAAATTTGTCTGTACAGCTTGAAGTATCTAACTACTTTCGACCCTCCACCTGTTCTTGGTCCTTAATTGCCTGTCTGCTGAAATGTTATGCAGAATTTGCGTGGAGCAAAGTGACGGAGAGGCCCCTTTAAATGTCAGAAAAAGGGGATTGGAGTTTATGCTAACAAGATTAGTTCCAGGGTGTTCTCCAATCTCTCGTCAACATTCAACAAACAATCCAAATCGGTCTGCGAACCAGAACAATTATCTCAATGATGTGCACCCGATGCCTGTAACTTATTCCTTGAAAAACTAAAAGATTTTGACATCTGGCCGTCTACTTGCATTATCATTTTGCTGAATATATTTACATTAAAGGCACAATCAGTTCTTCTACTGATACCTGGAGATTGGTGGGCACTTTTCAGAACTTTTATTTTTTTTGTGCTGCAACACTAAAGAAAAACATTTAAGCACACTCTTGCATGTGCGTGTGCCCATACGCGCGCCATTTAACTCAATTAATCAGAGGATCAACATATGGTCCCATTAGAAATGAACGTTACAAACAACGAGTTACAAAGAGAGAAAATAAAGAAAATTGTCAAGTGGAAAAAGAACAATAATTGTGCCACCAAGACATCTTTAAGTCAAGTCTCGGTGGAGGTGGGAGGTCAAGGGTTTGATCCTTGCCTCTCATCAATCACTATTTGTGGCTTTTCCCTCTCTTTCTTCTTAGATTAGGTTAGAATAGATTATACAAATTGTTATCGTTGCTGGAAAAAAAAAAAAAAGAACAATAATTGTGCATCCAAAAATTCTAAATTTGGGCATCGTACCCTTTTCATTGGTTGAGTATGCGAGATGTTCGCTTGGTTCTCTGCATCTCCTGTTTGAAACTGGCTTCGCCATTCATGATTTTTGGTTCTCTGGTGATGATTTGTATTGCTTGCATTTATTGACGTCATAATCCATGGAATGACTAAACATGTTTCCCTTTGGACCACAGAAGATACGAGACCATCATAATTCTGTGTCTGATGCTATAATCATCCATGCTTTTTCTCATCTCGTGTTATGTGGGATTCAGACGCTTTATTGTTTCTGGCCATTCCTCATCGATCTAAAATTTGAGTAGGTGTTGTTCTAGTGATCAAGCTGGATTGACGTTGTCATGTTGGTGTAACACAATAAATTAGAATCTTAAAAAGTGGACCAATGCCTAAAAGTTTTCTTGTCAGTGCGGCGAACATATCATTTTGACTTGATATTTTTTTTCTGAGTCACGGTACGAGCCAAAGAGGGACCTGCACATGATTTATAATCTAAATCACTGTATTGGGAATGTATTATCACTATCATTTTCTGCATCATTAGACTTGAGATGTTGACAAGCCACAGAAAATAGTTTTGGCGCAGCAGAACTACTCTTGCCCTTGCCCTTGCCTATTATGTAAGTATTCAACATCAAGTATTCAATGATGATAATGCTGCCTGACTTGCATGCATTGCGAATATTATGCTGTTTCCTACAATTTTATATTTTCTGTCTGGCGAAACGGGGGTAGCCACGGTTACCACCTCCAATTTGACTTGTATGTTCTTGCACGATCTTCTTGCCTTTGTTGTCATTTAAGGTGACAAGACCTGTGGAGCCGGGATCCCTTCAAGAAATGGAGGCAATAATACTACTGTTAGGTTAATCATCATGCATGTTCCATTATAGTTGCATGAAATCTTAAAGTGCTGTTTATAAACTCTAAGACGGAGATAACCATCACAAAAATTAATCCCTTAAAAAAGTTACTGGACAGTTTTTTTTTTTTTTGGTTTAAAAAAAAAACAAAGGGAAGTTTAAGCATGTCGCAACTTCTTTTTATCAATAAAAGGAGTTGTTAATCATTTAGATGCGTGACAGACTACATACAATTTGACCTTCAGTATATGCAAGTTAGGTGTCTTTCACATGGACTTCCTTTTGTTTGCCTAATGACATGTTGATGTGGTGGGGCTTCAATACATAAATCAAAGTAAATGTGACTCTAGTAATAGTGTGAAGGAGGGGGGGGTGCAAAATATGAGTTGTTAACCCTTCATCAATAGTGTGATTGAATGCACGTAATACTCAGCTCAATCAGCTATGTTTTGATATGGGCCAACTTTTGGGGGCTTGACTCTGTCAATTAGAACAAATGTTGTTCAAGAATATACCTAACTAGGCAGGTGGGATAATATTATGTCCAAACTGTTGAAGATAAAACGTCTGTGAAAAGAGGCAGAGGAAGGTTGCTTTCAAATAGCGAAGGTTAAAACTCTTTTGAGGTTCGGTTGAGTCTTTTGTTGGCACCTGCGACTGTTTCGTTTTCAACCAAACAGATGGATGACTTTGAGAAAATGCACCAGCTTTTAATCTTAGAAATGGTTTCCCTTATCTCAACTTTCCTTTGCTTTCCCGTACATTCCTTGCTCTAAAAGATAGGAACGATGGTTTACACTGAATTGTTCCCTTTACGCATGACAGACAGAATTCAAAGGAAGTGAAGACCCCCTAGCAAAGATTTTTTGCTCGGATTGTACTTGGCTATCAAAATACTAGATGTTTGATGATGTTAAATCTTCCACTAGAGACAACATCAGCAGAAGTGAAGACCCCCTTGCTAGGATTTTTGCTCGGACTGTCCTAGGCTATTGAAATAGTCGTTTGATGATGTTAAATCATCGACTGAAGACAAGATTAACAGCTGCATCCCATGATTGGGCTTTGGTGGTGCTTTGGTGGTGGGTAGGTGTCATAACTCATAATCCTCTTAGATCATCTAAACTGAATTGTCGGCATCCTAATTAATTTAGACCTTCCAATTCACAAACTACTCGACTGACGAACTTGTGCACTTTATGCCAACCAAATAAAAATAAAGGCACAAGACTAAAACCCCAACTACAATGTTATAGTAATGGTTAGAGCTAGCGGTGTTAAAGAACCTGAGGTTTCAACTCAAAATTCATTGAAAATAATTGGAGGGATTAAGATTTTTACTATTAGTTAACTTAGAGACTTTGGCTGACGATGTGGGATTATATTATTGCATGAAATCTTCTTCTTTTTTTTTCCATGCGGAAAGTTTCTATGCTTAATGATCACATGGGCTAGAAAAAGGGAACTCAGCTGGAAGAGAGAACTAAATACAGGAGAGAATTGACAAGTCATTAAAGGGTAGAAATGCATTGGTGGATGATGAAAATGTCAATTTGTTTAACTACCACCAAAATGTTGATGCATATGTCTCCGATTTTGCCATTCACTCTCTATTCCGAGTACCAACAGACAGCCCTTCAATTTGTAGCATTCGGATTGCTTCTCTTTCTGTGCTGCGTTGTTTTAACCATTTTGCTGATTTTTGACAATTTACACTAACCGGAAGACGTCAAAACCTGGGTCATCTCTGATTTTGAGTTCAATGATATTGCCCCCAAAAAAAACTACTACCATATGTGACTGGTCCCGTGTGTTGTTTAGACAGAAATGAGCTATCCATCCTAACCTCACAATTAATTATACCTTGGCCAGAGCTACAGAGTCAATCAAGCTACCATAGGATTGGTGAACCAAAATTATTGCTGGTACCAGAACCAGTAGTATATTGTGCTTTTGACACGCGGGGGCTGGGTTCTGCAGTGATGTTCCTTTAACAGATCATGATCAAGTATTTTCCTGAATGAATAGTGTCGGCTTTTAAAAATGGGAATAAGAAAAAAGAGTTTTTAAGTATTTACGTGGAAAAAGTTTTAGAGAAGTTTAGTCTAACTAAAAAGGGATAACATTAGAAACCTCCCTTGAGATTTCTCCTAATATCACTTGGCACTCTTGAAGTTTTAAAAATATCACTTACTCTCACTAATAATTATAAAAAAGATTATATTAACTCTCACTTGATACATAATTCACGTATCAAATAAACGGAGCTCAAAAATTTTTTTTAAAAAAAGAAAGAAATGAAAGTCATTTTTTTCTCTTTCCCTTTGCTCCAACATTCTCTGTTACTTATTTTTTGGATGACTACGCAATATTTTATTTATAAATTACAATAAATTAAATATTATTTATCTTTTACTTTTTGCGATAGTGATAGAGTGGGTTATGATTTATTTACTTAATTTGAATTGATTTTTACAGTGAACGGTACAATTTAAAAGTTTGGGCACGAGTTGAGAAGAGGTTGGAAAAGAATATAAAGTTCATAAGAAATTAATTTTGAGCACATGGAGTTACGTTGGTGCAAGTGTATTTCTTTGCAAATATCTTTTTTTATTTTTCAAAATTATATTTTTATGGGCTATAGCATTATAATGTGGTAGTATTACTAGAAATTGTTTTTTAGATAAAGGTTTTTTTTCGAAGCAAACAAAGCGGTTTAGGAATAATTTTTATGTAGCAAGTAAATGGGTAGTTTATGATATTTAAAAATTTTGTTACACAAATAACAAAAATAAGGGAGTTAAGTGATTTTTTAAAATTTTAGAGGTGTCAGGTGATATTAAAAGAAACCTCAGGGAGGTTTCTGATATTATCCCAAGTGAACAAGACTAGAGTGGTCGTTATGAGCTTAATCTGCCACAAATTATTAACAGTAAAAAGAGACATTATGCTGGTAACCATTTAATTGTCACTTCTTTGAGATGGCAAGAAGTTAGTGACGGAGAGGAGAACAAGGCCTAGCGTGCTATAGCTGCCTACAGAGACGGCAACCGATGTGCCAATTGCTTGCGAATGGAAGGCACATGTGATTTATGACATGGAACTTTTCCAATTGAAAGCTACTAATGAAAGCTTCTTTTGCCATTTTGGAAAGTGGAAAACCAAGAAGAGACAAATGTAACAAACTTGAAACTTGAAAGAAGAAGAACTAATTCAATTCAAACCCACTAAGTGAAGTGCATAGCAAGTACTTTTTCGATTGATCATCGGTCTTTTTTCCAAAATGATAATGTACATAGAGCATGCCCGCAGAAAACTTATCCTCGAAATGTTTTTCTCATTTAGCTACCCACCTAACAGAATACACAACTACGTCTGAACAAGGTGAAAATTAGTCAAGACGCCAAAATACGTGTCCTATATAAGCCAAATGATGGACTCATGGACGTCGGGTGGTAACTGGCTGCATTCCCAGGATTGGCAACGGGGCGGGTTTGGGGTGGGGACGCCCCGCTGCCCACTGCTTACCCCGCCCCTCCCTCTCGTTCTCGCGGCGCAGGGTTAATAAAAAGTTGTCATATAATTTTATTGTAATCAAATTTTAATAAATAATTCAGTACTAGAATATCAACATTTCATCAAATCATTATTCATTGTAATTTCGTAATTGAACTCATAAAAACTATTTGAATACAATTTAACTTGATGAAACAAATACAACTAAAATAGTCAAGTTTTCTTTTTTTTTTTTGTCGCACGTCAAGTTTTCACTTTCGAGAAATAAGTGTTATTGTGTTAAGTATAATTAAAAATTTAGTATAACTAATTAATAATTTCTATTAGTAGACATGCATAATTATTAGTATAATTGATAATATCAATTATATACTAATATACATTATATAATAACTATAACTAATAATATCATTATTGTAAGTTTGTAACTAATTAAATTAAATATTATATATACATATAAATATATATATATATATATATATATATATATATATATATATATATATATATATATATATATATAATGGGTGGCGGGGCAGAGGAAAAATATTCTCCTCCTTCCCATCCCCCTCCCGGCGCCCCATCCCCCGCCTATTAATCCCCCCACGGGGCAGGTGCCTGCCATTCCCATGCAGTCCCAGTCTTTCGAGTTACCAGGCAAAGATCCATGATTTGCCAAGTAGGCCTGTTTTATGGCCTTAAACCGATGGCCATTCCCATGTTTTCTCACCACCAAACTTGATCGGTTTGGATGCTTGCTTGGCCTACAACATGTGGACGATAGGAGTTAGGAGAAATGTGGGGAAAATAGAAAAGATTTAGTCACATATTTGCCCCCCTTGAATTTTAGAAATCTTAAATTAGGCAAGAAAAAGTGAGTGCAATGATTTTATTGCCCTTTTATCTATTAGATTATCTATAACATACTATTATTTTCCTTTTATTATTAAGAGATATACACCTTTTTTCTAGTATTCATTATACAAAAATATCAATTTGGTAAAAGAAAAAAAAGTTTTATATTTAATTTTTTATGTTTAAAATTTTTCCTGTTGGATTAATGTTCATACATAGACATACATACATACGTACTTACATACTTACTTACTTACTTATTAGACTTTAAATGAAACAATAAGGATAAATAATATAGTGATAAGAATAAAGACATTTAGGAAAATTTTGAACACATAAGGTAATATTAAGCTTGTCATTTTTCAAAATATATATTTCATTGTTAAGCTTACATAAACTAAAATAATAATTTTATTGTCATTTTTTGTTTATCAAATTAGTGAAACATTAAATGCTTAACCAAAATTGCCTCAAAAGGGCTAATATGTCTTATTTTTAAGCTTAGAAGAAGAAAACGGAGATTAAGGGTGCGTTTGATAAAACTGAAATTTGAAATTTGAATCTATTAAATTATTGAATTATTTAATATTAAATCTAATACATTTGAGTGCATATTATAGTGATAAGTGAATAGCTTATAACTTAATTTTGAGAGCAAGTTTTATATAGAAAATTCAGTGCCACTTAATTAATTTAGATGTTAAATTTTTTGTTATTAAACGGTTTGAATATGTTAAAAGCTGAATCCATTAAGTTTAAGTGCTAAATTGGACTATCAAATAGGATCTAAATTTAAATTTTATTTTTTTTTACAATAAAAAGACAATAATAGTAATTTTCAACAATAAAAGTACAGTAGCATCATAAGTTCTTACCACTAACCGATGGAATTAAGAATTTCAAGGTTAACTAGTTTTTATGAGAAGTAGAGTGGCAGCAAAGTGTGACTGCCCTAAAGTCCAGGGGATCAAAGTGTGACTAGTCCAATAGAAAACAAACCAGAACTCCCCAAAGCTTATAAACAAAACAGCCGAGCCTCGTGGAGTTGAAAAGTCCATCCTTCTCTACCCTCCCTGAAAAAAGCCTTATAGGCTAGCCTAAAAAGAGTGCATTTTTGTGTTTTGGGGGCTTCTTTTTTTTTTTGGGTTCCCGGGAGAGAGAGAGAGAGATATATATATAGAGAGAGAGAAAAGGCGGGGAGGGGGCGAGGGAACACACGCGCCTAGCTAGCTTGATAATTATGATAATGTGATAGTAATTCTTTCATCTCTTTCTCTTTGTTGTTGAACAGGGCGCAAAGCTCTCTCTCTCTCTCTCTCTCACACACACACAGTCCGACTAAGTCGACATTCCGTACAATGCGAGTCAACGTCTGTGTCAGCCTTTTCCCACCAGAGGCACACCCGAAGAGACAGCCCACGCTCCGTTCTTGTGGTTCCTCTCCATTATAATCCAATTTCTATTCTCCCCCAGATTTTCTGATGATACCTGCACTCGCCATAAATATTTTACCACCCCCCACTACTATAATGCTTCCTCTCGTGTTTCACCGTCTCCTGCTGCCTATCATGTTAGTATAATTTGCGGAAGTTTGTGGGGTGCAAAATATCCCCTAATTCTCACAGCATCCACTCAAAACATATGATTGCATTGATCAATTATTTCCACAATCTTTTCAGTTTTCTTCCAATCATCATTGTACTATTCATATTGCAAGACTAGTTTCATGCAAATTTATATATATTATGAGAAAAATTAGGTTGTGTTTGGATTGCATTTTCTGTGATTTTTCATGGAAAAAATACTGTAGCGATTTGATGTATGTGAGGGAAAAAGGTGATAGGAAAATGTGATCACGGAAAAGATGTAATTTTTTGACGGAAACCGGCAATCCAAATCGCTACATTAATCTCTTGTGTTCCTTCATCCAGTAAATAGTTTTCTCTAGCTGTGTATGCAAAGATATGACACCAACAAGAGTGACTATTATTTATTTTCTATCGGTACTTATGAATTGATAACTTTTTGTTGAAATGCTTTGGAAAGGAAAGGACATCCCCCATCTTATAGATAGACCTATCAATTAGGAGATGTGAGTTAGGTTTTGATACCTTCAAATTTAACTCATGTAAAATATCATTCTTTTAAACCCAAGTTTAACGTAGTTAGATTCACATTTTTATAATTCATGCTCGGTTCACCAAAACAAAAGTTGGGTATTAAATGTAATTCGAGTAGGACCAAATTCACCTCATGAATTTTTTAAGTTTGCAACAACTAGCTAATCTACATACATTCTATAATATCTAAAGAACAATTTCAATTTCACGATAAAAATCATATAATTTATCATAACATCCGTAAACTTGTCAACTAGAGATTGAAAAATAACAACTTATCAAAAAAATTAGTCATTTAAGAGCCCGTTTAGGATGTATTTTTGGGAGAAAAAAGTTACTTTAAGAATTTTTTAGAATATGATGTATGAAGATAAAAAAAATAATTAAATTTTATGTAGGAGAAATACTCACAAAAAATATAAAAAATTTTCTCTAAAAAAAATCGAATTCCAATCAAGGCATGGATTTCAATACTATATTTGATTAGATTTAGATAAACAAATATTTTTAATCTCCCCCCTCCCCCCCCCCCCCCCCCCCCCCCCCCCAACAATGAGCCCTAGCATATATATTATCTAGGCCACGATTAATACAACTCGAGTTCAGTTGACATTTAAATCAAGCAAATTATTTTGATCTATAGTAAGTTCAACTCACGTCGCATAAGACACAACATGCTGAATTTGGATAAATCAAAGCGAAATTGGAGTAGTCCAGCCCAATTGACGCGTCTGCCTACAGCCACAACACATTGCGCAGTACATTTATGATTTTAACTCTACTCCTCGGCTCAGAACATATTAATTCCGGCTGCTCTGCCGCCACACTTGTCAAATTTTGATTGATAATCAGAGTATGAACTTATCCAAGTTCTTATGCACAGAATTAAAGCGAGCGGGCACTGAAGAATGAATGATAAAAGAGAGAGCGTGCTGACAATTTCGCGAGCATGCATGTGGGAGTAGGGGCATAGGCACGTATTGCATTGCTGAGATGAAAAGAAAACGTCGTACGTTAGAAGATACGATCGTATCCTCATCTGTCTCCTTGTTCGTATTCAACAGCTACCCTCCTGCTTCACTTTATTTACAGGAGATGCCTCCCACTCGAACTTTTTTGGCCATGCTTCAATCTCCGTTCTAGTCCTCTCCTTTGATCTGTAGCCTTGGCCAGAGGTCCCCCCAATTCCACAAACGTTTGGAGTTGGAGGTTGGAACTTGGAGTTGAGTGTGAGAGATCATTCAATTCATCATCCTAAGGAAAAGTTATAACAAAGAACCCGCAGCTGGCTTTAGGGCTTGCCGCAAATTGAGGCACTCGCGAGCGATTTAATCAAATGTTCGATTTGAACTTGATTTAATTGAGATCGAGTTCGAACTTGAATAACTCGATGCATATACCAAGTCAAGTTTGAGTCTCCATTTTGTGCTGTTCGAATGCTTGTCAAATAGCTCAATTACCGATATATTATTTGTATTATATATTTATTTTAATTATGTAATGACTAATAAGGGTTTATGTTTTAGGTAATTTATCATAAGTTTTATCTACTTAAAAAAATTCTTAAATGGCAAAAAAGTAATACTGTAAAAACTAAAAAAGAAACTAGAATTTTAGGTAATTTACCATAATTTTTGAGCTTTTTTTTTTTAGTTTTTCGAGTTTTATTTCAAGCCTTGAAGTTCGTTAAAACTCAAGACTAATCTTCACCCTTAACGAGTCGAGTTCAAGCTTGGAAATGCATGCTAATGAGTGGAGTTAAGCCACATAGTTTTATGTTCACTCGAGTCTGTGACAGCCCCACCTCCCTCAAATGCGAACCAAAGGGTTCGGCGGACCGCCTGCCCAACTCTCGTCGGGACTCAAATCTGGAACGAACGGAAACCCTACCAAACGCTCAGAAGAATTTCGAGGAAATAACATTCAGAGCCCGATTGAGCCGAACTATAAGATACAATCAATCTTTAAGACAACGTTCCCACAGACATATAACCATAAGGAAAAATCTCGGACAAATCAATATAATAGGGTATAGTGACGAAAATGCATGCGAGAAAATAAAATAAAGTATTATGAAATAAAGAAAATTTACGGGTCCTTACAGAGTCGAACTCGAGTCCAAGTATGGTTGTGTATCATTGAGTTCAAACTCGAACATAGCACTATTCGAGTTTGACTCAACTTGTTAACACCCCTAGTTGATTTTACAAAATTCTTGTACATGTGTGTATGCGTGTGTGTATATATGTACTGTGACAACCCTACCTCACTACAGTTCTCAAATAAATTACAATGTAAATCTCAAATATTACATCAAATACTCCACGAATTTACATACCACAAGTGAATCGAAATTCAAAGTATATATGAGATATTCCATCCAGTCACACTAATAAGTTAATATAAGTGTTTCCTTTGCCTCGAGTCCTGTGGAGAGAAAATAAATATTTGGGGTGAGTTAGAAACTCAGCGAGGGTCCAGTAAAAATCAATAATCAAATAAGTTTTCACAATAATGCATTTAGATGATGTCATGAATCAATGATCAAATGTAAGTTTATTGCTCTTGTGAGCCAGTGAAATAATTGTACTTAAACATCCAACGCTCAAATAGATCAAGTAACAATCACGTAACACAAGGGAGCCATTGGTGCTCCAACATTCAAGACAAGTCAAATGTCATTAAGGTGGAGACATTGGTGTTAAGTACAAGACTTCCAAGCACTCATTTGAGCCAAATCATTACATAGCACACACGCAAGCACACATGATATGCAATCGAGTAAGCAGTGTAAGAAATAGTTCGAAAAGTAACTTTGGAAACAGTTTTGAAATCACTCATCAACCACAGCTCATGATCCTCATCCGTCATAGATAGTTTCTTTGCTCAAGTCTAAGCCCTAGATCACAAATATCATGTCAAGTAAAGGAAATTCTAAAATCATCAAGTTCCTCCCACCTTTTGGCATTTTAATCACAACTGAAGCTACACTTATCAGATTGAGATGAATCTTATGGCGTTTCGAAACTAAGACATAGGTCTACATTTCCTATGAAGACATCAACATCCATCCTATAATCAACACCAAAGTTCACCCAAAACAGCCTCAATTGCACATACAAATCATAAGCTATTAAACACACTTAATCAGGGCCACAACACCCTTTAATTTTAGCTAATTGATGACTCCAAAACCAACCACCATCAAGCCCAAATTGGAAACCCTAAACTGAAATTTATGCACATAAGTTGGAAATTTCTTTAGACAAGTTAAACTAACCTATAAAACCTCAATATTTCACATAGCAAAGCTATCAAACCATGGCCGACACTCAAGCATCATATGTGGGCAGAAATTTACCAAAAAAAACTGAAAATTTTCATAACACCACTTCAACTCATGAAATTTCCCATAAAACTACCACTTTAACAACCTTAAACCACTAGTATAGTAGTATTAGAAACAAAGAGGGATTTCTTGGCAAACTTACCTTGTAACCTCAAGAAAGATGGCAACTTAATGCTTGTTCCTCCAAAATTACTCCACTAACACCTTAAAACCTACCTTAGTTAGCACTTTTATGGAGTAGTTTGTACAAACTATGGTTAGAGCTCAAGATTCAAGTAAGAAAGTTGGGATTGAAGATGAAGTTTCTCTCCCTTGTTTTTCCTCTCAAGAATTTCAGCCAAGACTAAGAAAAATGGGAAGAAAAGAGAAAATTTTGGTCAATGTTTGGTTTTAGTAAAGTTAAGAAAGGTTTGGTCAAAGTCCAACTTCCAACGGTTTCGCGACACTTGACTCTTAGGATTTTGTTATCATCTTCTTGTCTTCCAAAACTAATTTATTTAGTTAACCTCTGATTATCCCCTAGCACCTTATAAAATAACATTTCTTTATGTAAAATTTCACCTAATAGTCAAAATTTTACCGCACTTACCGCACTAGCGGGTCCCACGTCCATAATACATTTCAAACTTACCATGTACTAACTTATACCAAGAAAATGATTTAAAAGCTTGACTCACTTATAAAAATAT
This sequence comes from Coffea arabica, assembly GCF_036785885.1. Classification (NCBI taxonomy): domain Eukaryota; kingdom Viridiplantae; phylum Streptophyta; class Magnoliopsida; order Gentianales; family Rubiaceae; genus Coffea; species Coffea arabica. Next base: position 22,357,620 of record NC_092313.1, read on the forward strand.
TTAGGAAATTAAGGTAATAAAGTAATATAAAGAAAATGCATGAAAAGAAATAGAATAGATATAAAATAAGAAAAAAAAAATTTTCGGGACGTCACATGTACATGTGCATACACACACATATGCATGTTTGTGGCATACTTAAAAAAATTTCTTTAAATTTCTATTTTTCAAATCTTGCTATTATCTTCTCTGATTTATTTTCTCCTAAAAAAAGGAAAATGTTACGAATGTGCCAATTCTAGAAAAGATTTTTTTAATTGATTTTAGAACTCATATATATCTCTCATGTTTTATTTGAATAAGGCTGCAAACAAATCAAGTCATTTGCGAGTCAATTGGGTTAAAGTTTGACTCAAGTTTGGTAAATATTGAGTTCGAATGATACTCGAATCAACCAAATTAAGCTATCGAACTTGAGTCGAGCATAGAGAAACTTGACTCGTTAGCTCATGAGTCTATTCAAATATACACACACATATACATACACACATGTATATATACATATACATATATGTGTGTGTATTATTTTAATAGTAAAATTACATATATTTTCTCAATATTTTTATTATTATTAAGAAAAATGACTATTTTATTCATTTTTTAAAAAAATAAAATAATTATTATTTTTTTTACTTTTTAAAGTTTGAGTAGACTCGAATTCGAGTTCGACTAGACTCGAATTTGAAATCGAGGTCGATTTCGAATTTTACATTCAAAGTTCATCGAATTCGACCTCCATTTCAAACTTGGTAAAATTGAATCGAATTTGATTCGATTAAACCAAATCTCGATTTCAATTCGACTCAACTCATCTGTAACTTTGTATTCTGAAGTTAAATGATAGTCTATGTTCTTTGGGTGAAAATATGGGCAGTTGAAACCTACAAAATATTGAAAACAATCGGATTCAGGAATTGAACATTGGGAGACGAATACATCTATGCATACATGGATGTAGGGAGGGTTTACCTACAATATTTATGAACACCCTGTTGGGGGCCAAAACCTGAAGTTCTAAACTTTTTCCCTTTTCCTTCTGGGTTTTGGGGGAGGGGGTGTGGGAGAGGGGATTCCTCTCCAAGATTTGCCTGTGAATAATCTGTCTCGCATTTTTTCACCTTTTTTTAACTTTTCATTTGGGCGTTTTAAATGACAAAACACTAGATGAATAAGTTTAATATTGAAGTTACATTTTTGTTTATCAAATTTACTACTTTGGATTCAGATTTTGATAGTGTACCAAAATTGATCTCTCCGTGCATTTTTTGGGTGGTTTCTGACATAAATCAGGTGACATATTAGCTCACATGCCCATCTAGTGAAAGCTAAAATTAGTGAAATTTTCCACAGTTTTATCCAGTTTATTGCGTCTTTTAGCGGAAAGTCAGTTGCCAGAACTTTTGTCCCCTGTGGTAAGTTATGCAAATTTATTTCGTACGTAGCAGTAGTACAATATGGTGTTAAGGAGTGAAATTCTGGTTGCCTCTTCGCAAAACATTAAACCAGAATGGAAGTTGAGCATGAGTACATTTGTTAGAGAAGACAAAAAATTATGCTTACAGGATCATTATTCACTTGAAATCTTTGACCAAATAGATTTATTTAGAGTATAAGGATGACAATCGATCTCTTTAAAGCAGACAGCAACAGTTCTTACTGTTGGAAGAGGCTGCACCTTTGTATTGCATTCTGCTGTCATAAACTTCAGTTCCCTGTGAATCAAATACGTGTGAAATCCATCTCATGGAGCCATGCACCAAAAAAATAGAGGATAGGATCAAGTTGAGGATTTGATTAAGATAAAATCTGTATTTAATCAACATGCAATATACATTGATCTGAAGTAGAGATGTTAATCACAATTCATTTGTGTTGAACCATCCAAACAAACTCATTAATAAGTGAATTTGGGTATGCACTACACTTTGAATTGGTTTAAATAATGTTTGGATTAGACCCATTTAATTGGTGTATAATGGGTTGATTCGCTTCATGCATTTATACATATTTTAAAATAATTATATATTCAAATTCAATTTTTGGTTAGTATTAGGGGGATAAATTTAAATTTCTCACTAATTTAATCATAATAAAATATCGTTATTTCTTGTCAAACATTATGCGAAAAGTAGAATTTCAAGCAGGTCATAATAGGTAATTGGATATACCTATAAATATACCTATGTCCTTTTTATTAAATGGGTATAAATGATTTAACCAATTTGAACCAGCTTATTAAATGGATATAAATATATTAAGTAACACGATTATACCTATTATCGAAAACTCATCCAAACCCCATCGAGTCTTTCATTTTGACACATCTAATCTGTAGTAACCTGTAAGATCCAGTTACTTTGCTAAAACTTGATGACAAGACCTTGTTAGACAACTCTCTAGGGACCTAGAAAATTTTATTTTCTAATTCTTTTAGAGTAAGTTGATTTTCTTTAAAGTGTCATTCTTAAAGAAAATGAAAGAAAATGAATTATGAGTTATTGTGTTTTGGTTCCAAATTCAAGAAATTGAAAGCATCTCAGTAGTCGGTACCAACAAAATACAAGTCGAAGACCAGAAAATTTTCCCTTTCTCACTCTATCAATGGAAAGGAAAAGAGAAGGAAAAACAAAAAGGGGGAAACAAAAAAAAAAAAAAAAAAAAAAGGAGGAGGATGGCGAATTTGGTAAAGGACAGTATCGTCAAGGAAATTTAGTCGGTCGGTGGGTGATGATACTGCTCTAGTCCAACAATAAATGTGGCTGTTCAATTGCAACACCTAATTATAGGAAAGTGCCGTCACGCGCTAGCATGTTGCGTGGGCAACTTTGACCACCCGCTTCGAGAAAACTTGCAGCGATTCCCGTTCCTTGTTTCCTCTTCAGCCAAGGAAAGCTGTTGTTGCATCGCCGATGTATGTATCAGCTCGCTTACGCGTTTTTGTCTTGGTGAAGGTTAAAGGCCTTCTAGAATGACAAAACTATCCCTACTAAAATCCAATGCAAATCTCCATCTCAGACCATGACTTTACTCTGCGAAACTACTACTGTTGAAGTTGTTTGACAAATTTTTTCTTTTTTTTTTCACGTAAAGTCTGATAAATGTTAGTGGATAAAAATACCTTTTTGTAGTTAGCATTTTTTTTTTTTTGTGAAGGTACTTTCGTTTCTAATAAAGCTGAAGCTGACAAATGCCTTTTTTTCGTTCATTTGCCCTTTGATTCATTTGACAAAGGTAAAATGCATTTTCATTCACTTTGTCCAGTTTTTTTTCTTTTTCTTTTTTCGGTCAATTCCTCGTGTGGTTTACATGGAGAAGAAAAATGGGCAAACTCAATTTTTAAGCAATTGCTATCATTTTGTTTGTCACGTAATTTTTTCTCTTTTGTGTCCCAGGTCTTGTTTAATGGTGTCCTCCCGCTAAGCCGTGCAGGAGACACAAGCAAAAGTAGGATATGAGCATCGTTGGGCCGTTTAGCAAGTGAGTTTTTTGGGTGTTTGTCTAAAATTTTACTATAACTTACTGCAGAAGTTGTAAAATTTTTTTTGAGATATGTAAATTTTTAGATATTTTGAAATATATAGTTTAAAAATTTTGAAAACTTTTTTTTTTAGATTACTGTAACTAAATTTGTTAAAAAATTTGTAGTAGACAAACTTGGCCAACAATTTGCTTACCAAACAAGGCCGTTGTTTCGTAACTAGGCGTGGAGACGAAGTGAGCTAAGTGCAGTTATTTTGTGAGCTAATTACTTGGTCATAACTCCAACTTTGTTTAAGTAGTTGGAATATCTTGATGAGTTTAAATTCGAGCCTTACATGTGAGATTTGAAAACTCATGAGTTTAATCGAGTTTCAAATATAGTATTTGTTAAACTTTGTTTTTTATATTTATTATTGTTAAATACCTGTTGTATCACTTGTTTATAATTATGTAAAAAATATTCATTTATTTACTCAAAGCTTGATAAGTTCGATCGAGTTTGATTATAAACTCAAGTTTGAACAACTAAAATCAAATCAAAGTCGAATTTAAACTCAAGTTTTAAGAGTTTAATAAGCTATAGTCTAACTCGTTTGCATCCCTATTCATGACTAGGCATCCCAATTTCAAGTGAAAAGCTTTTCTTTGTCCCACCAATAGAAAAGTTGCAAACCGAAAAAAGGTAAGATAAATGACTGTTATCATGGCTTAGGCATATATATTGATTGTTGAACTTAATTGAAACCGACTTGTGGTAACCAATTATGAAGTTTGATAAATCTAGCTTAGATTCCGTGGATGGCATTTCATAAATCAAAATCGATGTATTGTAATTTTTGACTATTTTATTTCTCATGATAGCCAAGAAATCCTAGCTCTTCTTCTTCTTTATCGCTCTAACAAAACCATCATATAAATCTTTTGTCATAAAGTTCGGATGTTGACAATGACGATATAGCGTTAAACAAAGAGTTTAGTCTTCTTCATTTTGAGTCTTGGAGGTACTAGCTAGCCAGAGAAACTTTTCTTCTCCTCATTAATTTGTCACGTATTCTTAACTATATATTTTGAACTAGATAAATTGAAAGAAGAGAAGGCACCAAAGGAATCAAAGAATTGCTCCTCGAAGAAATTTTCATACAACCCTACAGGAGAAAAATTGCAAGTCAATGCCAGACTCTACACCGTTAATGCTCAAGTGTACATATAAAAGAAAAGGAAAAAGGGCAAGACCTAGACTAGTTCTGATCGAAAAATACTACATGTGAGTTTCCCAAAGTTAGGAACTGTTTCTTGGCAAGAAGCACGCAGCTGAATTTTAGATCAAGAATGCCTGCACCATTTTCCTTGACAGGAGATGTGTCAATGATCACCACCCTTTCAAGATTAGCTCTATAGTATTTTTTTTAAACCGCATTTCCAAGGATGATAAAAATTAGCTCTATATTTCATGATCAGCTCTGGAAAGCCTATAGCAAATTAATAAGACATGAGCTTGGATTAAACGGTGGATGCCTCATACTTGAGTCAAACTCAGATAACATCGATTTAAAGAAAGTGGAAAACTGACGAGTCTTCTTTCAAGTCTTTACTTACAAAAGAAAGCCGTGGATGAGACGCATGGTTAACGGGAACCATACATACAGGGAAGAAAGAAAATTCCAGGAGGAGGTAGGTTTGACAGCAATTTCGCAGATAAAAGTAGGCTAAAATGGTAAAAGAAGCAAAGCAGAAAAACGTTTGCACAACTAGCGGCATCTCTGAGCAAAGCCGCCTCATAAGTCAGTAGTTTCAGCTCTGCTCTCACAACCTGCTCACCCTACACAATTCATAGACAAAACCTTTTCTCTCCTCTCTCTCTCACTCCTCACCCTCCAAACTTACAAACTCAGACACAAACAAACAAAGATAAATAATTGAGGCCTATAGCCCAGAGGAGGAGTTAGTAACAGTGGGCAGTAGAGAAGAGATACCAATCCTACCATGCCATAATAGAGAGCACAAAAGGCAAATCAAAGCTATTGCCCCCTCCCACCCCGGGGTGCTCCTCAACAATCAAGTGATCACCTACTACATGTCTCTGTAAAAAGACCTAAAGCTATATATTAAGCTAGCTCCCTAGACCACCTACACTAGTAAGTAATACTACTGCCGCTGCTGTACTAGGGTTTTGAATTCCACACTGCAAATCTCTCTCAGTCCTCACTTCCAAACTGTCACTCCTCACAAGGTTTGTTCTCCCTTTCTCCCTTTCTTGCTGCCCCTCTTTTATCTCCCCCGCCCCCCCTTTTTTATATTTTTTTGGTTTCGGAATTCTTGTGCCCCTCACGGGTAATGAACTAATAACGACCCTCTAGCCCCGACATAAAAGGGCATTGAAAACCTCTCAAAGTTGAACTCAAAAAGCAACCAATTACTGCTACTACTACTAAAAAACCCACACTGCCAAGCGCCAGAAATCTCTGCAGCCTTTCTCACCACAGTATCCTCAAACCCCCACCTTAAAGCTGACAGCTTTCGTTCTTTTCTTGATTCCCATGCTACACACTGCAAATTCAAGCTGCTACTCCCCTTTCTTGCTATAAATGAACTCGCCAGTTCTTACAAGTGTTTTCTCTTCAATTCATTCTGCAGATCAAGAAACTCATAATTTTTCCAGCCAAGAGGGCTAATAAGAGTTTTTGAAGGCAATGTTGGACTATGAATGGGGAAACCCATCAGCGGTCATGTTCACCGGAGATGATTCCACCCAAGATGCTGACCAAAATCGCCAGCTGTTCGACCCCTACGGCACCCAGAATTTCGGCGAAGCCACCGCGGCTCTTGTCCACCAGAATGTCCACTACTCCGCCGCCGCTCATCACCAGCACACTGGCAATCCTTTCCACCACCCACATGACCCGCAGGGACAGTCTAGCAACGCCCACTTCAGCTCCCTGTTCGACCCACGCGCAGCCTATGGCGCGTCCTCATATAACCCGCATCATCAAGCTTCAATGCTGTCGCTTGAACCGGCCGGTTCAACCGGTTTCATGGTTATACCCAAGAGCGAGCCGGTGGTTGGAGGGGCCGATTTTACTGCCGCCGGTCGAATTGGGCTGAATTTGGGTGGGAGGACTTATTTTTCCTCATCCGAGGATGACTTCGTGAGCCGGCTTTATCGCCGTTCCAGGGTGGTTGAACCGGGTTCGGTCAACTCCCCAAGATGCCAAGCTGAAGGCTGCAATGCCGACCTGACAAACGCCAAGCACTACCACCGGCGACACAAGGTGTGTGAGTTCCACTCGAAAGCCGCCACGGTCATTGCCTCCGGGTTGACTCAGCGATTCTGCCAACAGTGTAGCAGGTTGTAAAATGACCTAAACACCCCCCCCCGCGCATGCACTCTTCTCGCATTTTCCCCTCTAAACCCAAAAGTTTTTGCTCGTTTCCCTGACATTTTGTTGCGAGGAGAAAACCATAATCTTGGTTGAGGATAAGGTGATTGACGAGAATGCCCTCGGGAAACGGGGGATGTGGACGAGGTAATGATTGGACTTGGGCCGTACGGGGGCGATCCCGAGGGCATTTGTGTCCGTAAAATTATGTTTCCTCATAGGTTTGCACCGCGGTTCACGTTTTTACGTACGGTTTGCATTTTTTGCTTTATATAGTAAGGGCTACTTTTCCTCCTTGTGATAACTGATAAATGTTACGGGGCATAAGCTTTTCTAATCAAGCTAGAAAAACGTACTATAGTCCGAAAAGTATACTTTTCTTTTCCGTAGGGGGCGGAAGCGGACTCTAATGAATTGTACATTCTAGAATGTAAAAACGCATTGTTCAGCTTTTTGTTAGGTGCATGTACCCCAAAAAAAATAGTTGCAGAATTGTAACAGATTTTTCCCAATCCCAGATTCCATCTCCTCTCTGAATTTGATAATGGGAAAAGAAGTTGCCGGAAGAGACTTGCTGATCACAACCGTAGAAGGCGAAAATCCCAGCAGCAGCAGCAGCAGCAACAGCCAAACCAAGAACACTGCAACACCAACAGCAAGAAGTCCCCAAATGACAATACGAGTAAGCTCTAGCACTAATTTGGCTTTTCCTTTCACGTCAGTGTTGGATTTGAATTCCCCAAAAAAAAAAACTTGAAATCATGATGATATGCTACTTTATTGTGACTCAAGGAAGAGTTGTTTCTGGGAATTTTCGTAGGGTCGCCACCTGACTCGGGAGCTCATTCATCATCGGTGACCGTAGCAGTTTCGCCACCAAGAATTTCATTGGACTGTTTTAGGCAAAGAGCATCATATCAAGGAGCTGGTGCAGCAGCAACAAATTCATCCGCGTCAACAAGTTCGCTGTTTTTCTCGGACGGGTGATCTTCATCACAATTCATGCATGACTTATTTGATTTTAGCCATCCAATGTTGGATTATGATATGGTGTGGTAACCACCTCGTCTTAAGCTCACGTACTATATATATATATATATATATGGTAGCCTATATAAGCTAGCAAATAACATAGGGAAGAAGACGATATATCAATTGATAGGCGTAACTTGGCCCTCTAAAGTCTTCCACTTTGCCGATTCACTGTCTGTTAAAAAGGGTTGCATGAGAAATGTATAACTATTAGTATTATCATATGTAGCAGCATCATCTTTTTCTCTGTCCAATCTCAATATTCCTCGTACGCAAGTCAATTTCCTCAATATTCGCATGTTGTGTAGCTTAGCTTTGCAGCGAGTGAATTTCTCGGGGCACTTATATGTAAAGGCGCTTCAAAGTTTGTTTTTTTTTTTTTTTTTTTTTTTTGTGGAATCTTCATCCTTTCCTTAGAATAATGGTGGAATTTGTTCCACCCACTGCTCTGCCTTGGTAATAGGAATATGGTTTTGGCAGAGAAGGAAAAAAAAAAGAAGAGAAGATCATTCATTCATAGGGGCGGGCCGATGATTATTACCGTTTTTAGGGTGCGCGCAATTATCTTCTTTTGTCCGGTGCTATGATATTTATTGCATGAAAACTCAGTGAAAGGGGGGGTAAAAACAGGAGAAATTAATTGACCGTGGGAGTAACAGTAATAAGAGTAATGGTTGGAGGAATATTGCCATGGCGAGTGAACATGCTAGTTGGAGAAGAGGTCAATAAGTCAGGCTGTCTCCTGCATGGGAGCTATTTTTGACGAAGCTTTTATACAAAGTGGGTCCGATTTATGAGGAATAGTACCAGATCCAGTTACGAATGCCCTACCAATTCATCAATTGCTTCCTGTTCTTCCGACTCCTTCCTTCCTGTGTCCATTTTAACATGATGGTTTCTTTTTTTTTTTTTGACTGTGCATTGGCATGTGATTTTAAGGACGGTGACAGAGCTGTTGTAGCGGACCCCTTTGCAACTGATTGACTGGGGATGATGCCAGCCATTGCCTTATTTTATCACTCTTTAATTTAAGTGCGTAGAAGCCTTCTGATTGATCCTGCTTCCATTGCTTCTCTCTTTTTAAGCTTTCTTTCTTTGACTAAGAGTATTTTGCTATTCACTTAATGTTCCGAAAAACCAATTCATCCGGCCACAAATCCAGGAATCTGAAACGTAACGTAAAATTGTCTGAGAAAACATTGAAGTATATTTATTAATTATAGTTGCTGTTGGAGTAAGTAATCGAATGGCTGATGTTGGAAAATTTTGGCATGTCTAGCCAGCTTATGTTCACATGCACAATTAATTGGATGTTGTGTCACATGTGAAGAAGTTTTTCCACGTGGGGGCTACATAGTGGGGCAAAGGAGAGTTATTAACTTTCCTCAGCAAAGATATGAGGCATAAAAACTCCCCGCAGGTTCCACGAAATTTTCCTTCGCTTGGACCCTTTCACAAGGGGAATCGTCCTCTATTTTCTATTGTGAATTCAACTCCGTATTTTCCTTTTAATTATTTTTTTTCTTTCTTTGAAAATACCGGTTTTGAATGAAGTTTCAAAGATAGTTGACTAGCGGCGAGCAAATTCAATACGTATCAAACTCATATCCGGTTTTAAATTCAATTTGATAATTTGAAATCGACTATTCGGTAATTTGGTACAAAAAGCGGTATTTATCAAATTCGTCGAATTCTAATGTGGTATGAAATAGGTAATGAAAATTTTAATTTGGTAATAACCGATTTCGAATTCAAATTTGGTAAAATGAAATAGGGTACCATATTACAGCATTTGAATACCAAATTAGTTTATAAAATTATATAATATATAGGTAAATACTATATAGTATTAATATATTATATAGTTAGAGGCCATTAATAATAGATAGTATATAGTATTATTAGGTACTTATAATAATAAAAATATATAATGATGCATAACATACTATTTTAGTATTTGTTATATGATTATTATAATACAAATATACAATAATACATAACTATAATACTTATCATTTTATACATAACTATAATTAGATAATAAGTATAGTACTAAATATTACACATCATTAGTAATTAGAATTTAGACATTGGTTCATCATTCATGTTTGGATTATTAAATATTTGAATGTGTAACTTTTAACTTGCAAGTATTAGTATACTCTAAAATTACATTACATATATAATATGTGGATTAATATTCTTTAATCACTAATCTTGTTTAAATTTGGCATTTTTGAAGCTATATTTTGGGGATACGGTTAGAATTTTAAATTTTTATTGGTGAACTTTTGAAAATTTGAAAACTTTGCACCACCTACCCATTGCCCCTCCCTCCTCCACCTTCACCACCAGTCTTCTCCTCTTCTTTCCTCCTCTCCCTCCCCTGCATTCCACTGCGCCTAAGAGGGAGGGGAGGAGAGAAAAGAGAGCAGAAGGAAAGAGGGAGGAGAGAGATAGGGAAAAAGGATGGTGGCTGTTGACGGTGTTGGTTGGTGATCTGCGGAAAAAGAAAGGGGATGACAATTTATTTACTTATTTTTTTAGTGTATTTGAGTGTAATTTTGGAGTTGTCTGTAGAGTCACTGTAGACTCCATAAACAAAAATAATTTTGAGAAAAGAGGGCAATCCGTACAGAACTGAGCTTTCTGGGAACGATCTTCCTTTTCCCACTTGCTTCTTGTAGATTCTTTTCTTGATCACTAAGTGAGATGAAGCAGGCAGCTCAGCAGTGCAGTCTGTATCAACTTTTGGCATCATGAAATGTTGGAAAAGCTCAGAAAGTGTAAGCCTTGTTTGGGTTGTGATTTTCTGCCGAAAAATTTTTACATTTTTCGTGAACACATTTCTCGATCACTTTTTTTTATCTTTACATATATCAAGTCACTACAGTATATTTTATTACAAAATCTCTTAAAAATAGCAATCCAAACTTAACAATCCCTTCTCAATTCATTAATCGGTTTTCGAAGCTGCCATTGACATTGAAAATGTAATTAAAAAACCTAGTTACTAGCTCACAATTTGATTAGGTACAAAATTTATTAGACTTGAAAAAACCAATTTTGATTAGATTGGGCGTAACGAAATTTGACTTGTCCAAGCAGACACAGCAAAATTGAGCCTTTATCAGATCATGTTTAAGCATCACGAGATATTGAGATAGAGCACATCCAATCTTATATTGGTTAACGCTAGGCTTCGATTGTTTAAAATTGACCATGTGATTCCCAAGGTTATTATGTACTTTAATTTCTAAATTGTTCCCTTTTTTTTTTTTCTTTGGTAATTCAACAAAAAAATTTTTAGGAATCAAATAAAACACGTACCCCAACTCAACCCTTGTACTGAAACTCAAAGTAGTATTATGTTTTCTCTCAATTGGACCATTTACCTTTTTTTTTTTTTGGGGGGCTGGAGCTAAAATATCTTATTCTGGTTTTTCTTTGGCAGCATTTCATGATTGTGCTCAGAGTATTTCATTTTTTTTTTCCCCTTCTGCTTGTATTTAATTAAATATGATTGTGTCCCTTGCATGAGAAGTTGTACATTTTCCTGGAACTCTCATTTCTTGTCCGATTGGACGCATCGTTTTAATAGGTAATCAAACAAAAGAAAAATAACAAAGAGGATTGTTACAAAGGAAAAGAGGCAGCACGAAAAGCAAGCTTGCTTCATTGGATGAGAGCAACATCTCCCTGGGTTCCCCCCATAACACAATAATCTGTGGGATCTACACCCTTTTTATTGTCTAAACAAAAATAGAAGTACTCTGCCTTTTGGTACCGAATTGCAGTTCCATGCAATAATGACGCTAGCATGTCAGAGTCCAACAGCCAAATTTCAATTATATAAACAAATAATAGAGTGTTAAGAAGTCCGAGCTTGGCAATTAAATGCCAAATTTTATATGTGATTATTTGGATACATATATATATATATATATATATATATATATATATATATATATATATATATATGAATATACACACATAGACGCATATTCACATCCCTCTCCACATCCTTACTTATCTTAATTGTTAGGGATAAAATTTGAATCCTGAGAAAAAGACTTAAATATGAAAAATATTTGTGATTGTATCATAAACACGTTATTCAGTCAATTTTTTAATTTTTCCGACTATCTTTTTATTTCATATATATTATATTAAAAAATATTATAATAATTATTCCAAAAAGTACTTTATCAAAACACATACAAACAAAATTGGCAGAAAATGCTATATTCATTATAAGAATCACAACATTTAAACAAAATTGAAAGAGAATGATATATTCAAATTCCTGCATCTTAAATAAGAGGCAAGGCAAAGTTGAATTGATCTCTTCCTATTTTTGTTCGAATTACGCCAATTTGACAGAACCAGACGAAATTCATCGGGGCCTATCCTATTACCCTAAATAATTAACTTGTAACGTCATAAATGTAGCTAGTGCATTCCATTTCAAAATAAGGATAGCAATTTTTATTTAAAAAAATTTTACAATTTTTATGAATATATTTTTTGATTTTTTTAAATTTTATATATATCAAATTGCTATCAAACAAGTTTTAAAGGTTGAAATTTTTCCAAAAAGAGAGAGAGAGAGAGATAGAGAGAGAAAGGAGGAAAGAAAAAGACAATCAAGATCGAGGGAGGTAACACCTCAAAAGCAATCCTCAACCGTGGATGGGGTCCGCGGCTTTGATGTTGGATGCAACCACTCAACTCACTGCAAAAACTCTTGGGTGAATGATTCATTTCGAAGGTATGCACGTGGAGATCATTGCGTTAATCAAACCAATTCTTCTAATGGGGTTGAGTTTGTGCCTTTCATCTGGGCCCATCCATGGACGTGAGGAGGGCGGTGTCCCAAGCCCTAGGTCCGTCGTGACGACAAATGATAAGATTAATGAGAGGGAACCTAAAAGACCCTAGACTATGCATACAGATACTACTGTGGCTCATCATTGTTCCAAATTAAACACCCCTGCCAATGCAAGTTGGCTCCCTATTTGATAATTTCATTAAATATTTAAATTTAATAGATGTTCGAATGCGTTTGATAACTAAAAATTAAATATCTGAATTAATTAAATGATATTAAATTTTTAGATAAAATTTATTTTCAAAAATAAGTAGTAAACTATTCATTTATCACTTAATGTATCAAATTTAGTATTTAATAATTCAATAATTTAATGATTCAGATTTTAAATTTTAAATTTCAGTTTTATCAAATACACTCAGTTCGTGAGGACGGGCTGTTTCCTCACAAAAGGTCGTGTGTTCGAATCCTGCTACAGTGCTACCGATGTGAGGGTTGTGTTGATAACCAATCTGTAAGAATTTCTGTAATTAACCTATGGTCTCAAAGACATATCTTGATAATTAAAGCCGAACCCACCCAAACTTTTATATATTAGAAAAAAAAAAAAAAGCATCCCCCAAATTTAATATTGGTCTATTTGTCCAAATTTTAACCGATGAATGTATCTTATTCTCAGTTAGAAGCATATCGAATCTTCAAAAATCCAAAGTGACGCCATAGCTAGATCTCCATCCTCTCTCACCAGGCCTCTGGCACTTTTCTTTGGACCTAATCTGACAATGAGTAATAATACTAGAAACAATCAACAAAGACTCGATGGCAACACCAGACCAAACCCTAATGGCTTCGTTTTCAACTTTCAGCTAGAAATATCAGACTGACAAAAGAACCAATGCCTCAATTATATAGACTAGATTGCTCGAAAAAAAATCCATAATTTACTTAATAATATCATTTACAAGAGACTCTGGCCAATTCTTTTTTTTTTTTGGGTAAAAGAAAAAAGGGAACCATTAGTTGAAGGCAAATGAAAGCCAGATGTTTTGTCAATATCTTGATCACAGCTCAATAATCTCGGGAGTAAGTTTCCAAAGCCTACCATGGATAAAATTACAAATGATAGTTTCATTCAACCTTCCTTCCTTCAGCTCATGTAATTGACTACTACTAAGAGTTATGCATTGTTCTTCTTTGTAGCAGCAGCGAAAGTTCATACATGAATAATAATAATAATAAACAGGAAAAGAAAATGAATTACAGACTAATCACAAAATCCAATCTCTGCTACCAAAAAAGTGTTCACAAATTTCTAGCTCTAACAGCCATAGACTACACAAGAAATGCAACAGCTGACCCCTGATCTACCTATCGATTACAAATTACACAAAAGTTTACATGTATGTTACGGAGTAAAAAACAAATTAAGCATGGTTAACCCTCTTACAAATGGTGTACGAGTTTATGGATATACATATATAATGCTAAGTTATAATCTGAGCAGAATTTTCCAGCAAAGAATTATGAATTGTTCAAACAACATGGGCTCCCCCAAAAGAGCCCCACAGTCCAGGGCATTCTTCATCTTCCTTTGATTTCCCCCGCATGGACAAGAAACTAAACGCAGAATCTGGAGCCTGCATCAGGTCCAGTGTCACGTGCTCCCCGGCTTCGTTGATGCGATCCCAACTATGCGAGCCAGTGGCCATAAGCTGCTGATAATTAGCGAAAGCATTTGATCCATTCTGACGTGCACTATTCAAGTCTTCAGTCGGATGATTATGCCAATGCCATTCCTTATCAACAATGAGCTGCCGAGCCAAAATAGCCGCTCGATTTTCAGCAATTAACTCGTGAAGTGCAGCGCTGCACCTTGCAGGGAGATCAGCCGATGAAATCCAGGAATCGTTCTTTGATGACAGAAGAGAGAGAGCACATCCACTACTTATTGGATAATACGGATATCTTCCACTACAAGTCATCAATTTACCATTCACTGAGAAAGAGATCAGATTGTTAATCCTGCTAAACATGCTGCAACTTTAGATAGGATTTGCACACTAAGATCAGGTTGCAATTGCTGAACTATTAATGACTTTTAAGATGAAGCAGACTAAATCATAATAGGGAGCATGCAGCCATCAGCATATGACGATGACATCCAGGGACGGACCATGGTTTTAGCTCGGAGGTCCAAAACGTCGGGTATAATGGAGTTGGAGAAAACTCCGTGCTTGAAGTAGATTTAACGAAACTAGTGGACATCAGTACTTGATCAAATAAACAAAAGTCATTTGTTGTGGGATTCATTTTTAATTAACAGTTTGGCTAGCAAAATGTCCGATAGGCACTCGTTACCAAGATTCTCAGATATTAGTTTTTTTTTTGAAAAAAATAATTAATTGAAGAGGTTGTTTAAATGCAGGAGTACAATAATTATGATTATGTATATCCACGTGATAAGTAAATCAAGAGTAATTTAAGTGCGTTAACAAGTGTTCACTAAAAAAAAAAGTCCACTAGGTACCTAATAAAAAACATCCTTTACTAAATAGAGTTTTCTTAGTTGATAATATTTTAGAATTAAACTAAAACCTAATTATAATTAATAAAGGAAAATAAAGTTGGTTTGCAAGTGAAATTGATACTTCTTTATTGCTATCTAAAAGTTATACAAATTGTATAAGACACAAGGAAGCATATCATTTATTGTAGGATGCTTTAATGAAGAGAAATTAAAGGATACTACCATAACTAATAACGGTACATTTTGAAAAAAAAAAAAAAGGTGATATATTTTTGGGGAGGGCAAAGTTATAAACTATTTGGAAGGTGGGGGGTAAAGTGATTAGTTTCACTTAAAAATACTACCCTAAGTGGTTCCTGGTGTCCGCAATTGATCATACCAAAGTTTCATATCTAATACATGCATCTGTTGCTGAAAGTCATGCCACAGGTAAAATTTCTAAATCAACTCTTGAGCTGACCTTGTGATTTTGCATCATAATTGAAAGTTCCTCGTGAATTTTTTTTTGGGTGCTTGTGGTTTTTGACAATTTTCAGAATTTGTTGGTTCTGCAGATGATTTATAATTTCTTTCAGACTTATAATAAAATCTAAGGCATTACTAGAGGTTTTGAAGCTATTTTCTTATCAAGTAAGGGTTCTTGAGACTTGCAGCCCCTCTAGATTTTTGTTGATTACTAGACTTGCAGCCCCTCTAGACTTGCAGCCCCTCTAGATTTTTGTAGATTTTCAAGACGAATGATTTCTTCATCCCCGTCTCTAGTTTTCAAGACAAATGATTTCTTCACAAATTTCAATCATCTAATATCCATGCAAGGCACCTTGGACGTGTCTTTCCACATATTTTCCAGGCCTCCCAAAATAGAGGATCATAGTAAACAAATTCCTATCAATATCAACCAAAAGAAAATGGGTGATTTTCCGCTGTCTATGTTTTTGTGGTTGTCTAACATTTCAAGCTTACACAATTTTACTCTGGTCAAAGGATTTACCTTGCCAGTTATCACGTCAATAAAGAAACGAGTAGTCATACTTTGAGGATCTTGTCTTTTGGGATGGTTGGTTTGAGTATTATGGAGAATGAAATTCATATGCTTGTTTAATTTATGGTTTCCATCGCATAGCCCCAACATATATTCGTTCCTCTCAGCCTGATGATAATCACCTCTTTTACTGGTGAAATCTGTCATCAATCGTCTCTAAGTTCCCCATGGAGGACGTCGGTGTAGCTCAAGATATCCCCAACTCAAGTTTCCAGTGGAACCCATCCATTTCCTAGTTGTTAACTACCCATTACCTAGCTCGACCTATTAATGAATACTGTCCCTTGTGTTTCCACGTAGTTTTAGTTTGGACACCTTACAACTCAATCAAGAAAGCACAATTAAACCCGTCTCAAGAGCAAAATGGAAGTCAAAAACATGATGCACTTCCAGTTGATTGGAGGGCCTCCCTATATTTGATAAAAGAGTGAACTTTCATCCTTCTCATAATCTTCATGCAACCAAGGCCAAAAACACCTAGCACTAAAGCTGCAATTAGATTCCAAATTAACTCCTCGCGAATAACCTCAATTTTAAATAGTTCTGGCTCGAAAGGAAGTTTGCTATGAGCTTGTGTTTTCCCTCTCCCCTTAGTTTGGTTTCGTGTCCTATTAACCTACCTATATTGAGCTCGAGTTCAAAGGGAACTTTTTTGAGTTTCAGAATTTGTGTCTTGCTACTTGTAAATTCCATTCAAATATTTCGTTCACCTAACTTAAGATCGACAAATTTGTGAACTTGAACTTAAGACTCAAATTGAAGCTTACCTGTTTTCATTACAAAAGGGCTCAAATCATATTCAACCCCGCCCCACTTACCTACTAATCTGTTTCTTAATACACAGACTAAACAAAAACTCAGTGACCACTAGGGAGGGACTAGGCTGTAGCTGTAGGTGGGGGTTCAAATCCCACCTGCAGCAAAAAAAAAATCCAATTATGGCCCCCTTTTGCTCTAGTCAGGTTTGTATACTTACTAGTCCCCACACACAACCCTCCTTAGGCTCCCCCTCCCGTACTATCCTTTATATACATAAGTATACCAGAATAAGCAAATGTGTATAATTTTATTTACATACAATTCTATAATAGAAAGCCATTGCTAAGAGGTTCAAGATTCACCAGAGTTGTAAATGCTTTGCTTCGCTCTCGTGCCAACAAGAAGCACTAACAATTGAATCCAAGGAAAAAGCAACATGACTTTGTACGTGCAGACTAAGTTGGAGGTCTTATATCAATAGAAATAAATTAAAAAACAAAAGACAAGCACTTTTCATCCTTAGATGAATGCATGATCAATTCTATTGTTAGACACAAATAATCTAGTATGTCGCTAGAGGTATTACATAAAAATTTTTTAATCTTTTCAATTTACTAATTCACATAATTCCATCTTTACGTGATCAAGCTAGTCTTGTCCAAGGCATCGTCGGGTAATCAAGCTCACTTATCATAGATTAAAACAAAACTACTACGTAAAAGTAAATTTTCAGCAAAAACCAAGCCTACCAGGAAAAGAAAAGAAAGACAATAAGCACTAATCAAGAATGAATACTTGCATTTGTATAGAAAAATCTACATCTACAGCCACGAAGATATTTCTATGCAGTTTAGAATATGGTCCAAGTACCATAATTGTTTAATGGTCCAAGTAATAGCATGTTTTGATGTGCGAAAAATCTTCATATTTCGAAACAGATAAAAAAAGGGGAAGAGAGGAGGGAAGAGGGGGGGGGGGGTTTGCGTGCTTAGTGAAGCTCAACGAAACATTTTCGTATCTTTTAATTTGTGGACTATAGAGATTGAATCTGGTTCTTACCAAAAAAAGAAAGAAATACATTTAAAAAAATACTATAGTACTTTTTCTTGATATGATGAATGTGTAATAAAAAGGCGATTGAAAAAATAAAAATACTGTTAAAAAATGTGTTTGTGATATAATTACAAATTTTTTACAAACAATACACTATTCAAACACACCGGTTTGGGGAGAGGGTTGGGTTGATGATAATATGAAAGAGATTATAAGTAACAAATCTTGAATTTAAAATCTCTCATTTATCAAAAAAAAGAAGAAAAACACATCCATCTAGGTAAATTTCCAAAATTGGCATTACCTTTACTGCAAGACCAAAAAGGCAAGGAAATTGGTTACTCAGAAAAGAAGTGCTAACCCGAAAGTACAACCAAAGTCCTTGCAAAATCAGACCCTAAATAGTATGCACACATCCTAATATTCTCAACACAGTGAAATGAAGCAAGAGCACTAGGAAGGAACTAGCTACCAAAATTGGCTGTAGACTTCAGACCATTTTGTCACCCAAGAAGATGATTATCCTAATTATCTTTCCCTAAAGTTAATTGAGCAATACCAGTGAAGAGACCCTTCACTTGGCAGTAGTAATTTCCTTTGTCTGTACAAGCCGGCGGGCAAGGTTGAAGACATCACAACACACGAATAACATTTGCCTCAACACTTGTTAATGCTAATAAAATGGAAGATGGATAGGTGAGTATTATGAGTACCTTGAGTCTGGTTTCGAGGTGCAGATTGATCTTGAGAGCTCTTTCTTCTCCTCTCATTATGCCCGGCCAATCTCCTCCTGCAACTTCTCTTGGACTCGTCAAACTCTTCCACAGCATGAAACCTACACAAACCAATCACCCCCCATCAAATTGCTAGCTAGCAACCCACAAATTTACCAGATTCTAAGATATCGCACTTTCCCATGCATATGCATATGCAAATATGACCCGGCCCCATGTTCTACGAAACAGCTGAATAAATGAGACAATAACAATATATTTCAGAGACCCGTTCACCATCAAATACTGCAAGATCGGGTGCAACCCAAGAAAAAAACAAACCCCGACTCGGAAAGAGACAGTAGCTGAATAGAACCTGCTACATTGTTGACAAAACCGCTGTTCAAGCCCTAGGACCACAACTTTCGGAGCCTTGGAGTGCTGCTCGCAAACCTTATGCCTCCTATGGTAGTCCTTCGCATTCAGCAGCGCCACGTGGCACCCATCAACTTGACACCTCGGCACCACAGCCGGTGTCACAGCCACCGTCACCCCAGCCGCAGCCGCAGCCGCCGTCATAGTCGACGGCCCAACAAGCAATCCAGCCGCAGCGTCATAGTAGGGTTTGCCTCTCTTTGTTGTCATCGAAAAGCCACCAGCTGCTGCCCCCTGACGGTCACCAAGCGGCGCTGCAGCATCCCCGAAATAATGCCTCTTCCCCAACTTCAGGCACATTAGGTGTGGGTCCGGATAGCAGCACTGGGGGTGGGACCCTCCTCCTCCGCCTCCCCTACCGTATAGACATGAAGGAAATGGAGACGAAGACACATTATCGAACATTAGCGCGTGAACCGCACCCTTTTCTTCTTGTTGGGATGCAATGACGGTGGCCGCGGTGGGGGCAGGGGTGTTGTCTAGGTTGAAGAAGGAGGAGGATTTGTCAAGATTATTAGTATTCCAATCAATTTTCGGAGTGGCAATAGTTCCAGAATCCCACATCGCACGTGCATTATTTCTATCACTGGTACAATTGGTGTTATTATTGTTGTTACTACTATTACTGCTATTATTATGATGGTGTGTTTTTCCAATAAGGTTGTTGTTGGTAGTGATGTTGAATAAGTCCCAACCGTTTTCCATAACGAGTGGGCTGGTCAGAAACTCAGCAGAAAGAGAGAGAGAAAGAGAGACAGAGGAGGAAGGAAGGGTTGTTCTGATGGACCAGAAGTAAGAGTACGTTGTTGTGGCTGGATGGGTTAGATAGGTATAGAAGTACTAGCTAAAAGAAAGAAAGAAAGAAAGAAGCGGTTTTGCAACCCAAAGGGATAACAGTGCTGCAAATGGGTAAAGATCTGAACGTTGTCTTTTATAAAAGAAGAAAAAAAAGATATGGAAAAAGGAGGTGGAGAGGGGGAGAGAGAAAGTGGGGTTTCAGAAAAGAAGAAGAAGAGATAGAGAGAGAGAGAGACTTGGCAGGAATTTATTGGATGGGTTGGACTGGATTAAAGGGAACTGTTGAGTTCGATTGCGGTGGGTGCTCGCTGCTGCTCAAAGAGAAAAGCTGCCAGCAGCAGAGTGGTAGGGAGAAGCGTCTCTTAATGTGGTGCGATCAGCGATGGGGATGGCTGCATTTGGCGAGTGAGTTGAGGAGGGAATTGGAACTGAGAGTCGGGACGGGAGAGCTCATATCATATGCACGTGACTTGCCGAGGAAAGCACGTGACGTGGAGGTTGGTGGGGCCCGGCTGCGGCACTTATGGATTTTGAGTTTTGACATTTCAGCTTTGGTTTTGAACAAATGCAAATAAGTCGATTTTAATACTACTATAGTACTAACTAATAAGTAATGGAGGATAGGGGTCCTAAAATTTGGATATTTCACGCATTATAGCTTCTTATCTTTTTATAAAACTTGCGATGGAGCGTGCTTAGTTGGATGGATGATAGATGATTACTAAGTAAAATATTTATGATGATGTAAACAAAAAATAAAAAACATAAAAAAAATGAGTTATCTCGACCCGGATTTCATCAAAATGATGAACTAATGCATTTAAGACCATACAATTAACTCTCTACAAAGTTCTAAAAGCACTTTAATTTCTTTCAAATAAAAAGAAAAAGAAGCCACCCCTCCATTGGAATATCATCATTTTTCTCCTCTCTCTTTGTCATTGCTGCTGGTCTTTGCATAAAGTTGATACATAATGGTACAGATACTCAGCCTTTCAGTTCAGCGAATTGGAATTATAATAATTAAATAAAATGAGGAGGGAACTTGTTGTTGGTCAAAAAGGTTGAGATGATAACGACGCAAGAACGAAGGAGAATTGGAATAGTACTTGCACAACTCTCCTAACTAGTTAGCCTGAAATCAAGATGGAAGCCAATAATTCTGACTACTTTTCTGCCAACTATAATAAATTTATCGATAATATCTATTGGGGTTACTAGTAGGAAATGGGTTCCTGAAGGTTCACGCCCCCACGTGGTCTCAGAAATTTGTGCGGTTCAGATTATAGCATGTAACTTGATTTTCACGTCATGTGTGGGACCCACAAAAATTTGTTCTAAAGTTATTCCGTGTGTAAAAAAAGTTACGCGACGTGCAAAAAATATTACGCGCTGTTAAAAAATGCACAATCCGCCACAACCGTTTGTGCCCCTTGTCCGTAACTAGTAGCATTTGGTTGGAAACTTGGGATTGTCTGTTCTTCGTGGCTTCATGGACCTTCCTTGCATTTATGTTCAAGCTTGCAAGTTTCCCTCCCTCTGGAGTCTGGTCTTGTAGGGTCATCACACGGTAGCGCTTCTACCAATAGGTTATATTCTCGTCTGTCTACAGGAGTTGGAGCCATTTAGGCTTTATTTGGATTGTAATTTTTTTTTAATAAAAACTTTTTATGTTTTCTGTAAAAATATTTTTCAATCATTTTTTTATTTTACATATATCAAATCGATACAGTACATCTTTTTTTTCCACAAAAACTCTAAAAAATAGGAATTCGAACAGCCTGGTAACTTGTCTTTCCAATAATGATAGCGCGGGTTTATTGGATAATGGCATTTGTCTCTAGTAAATACGCATCTACTATTTGTTAGTTAGTTCTTCCTTCTTGATTTCCATCTATTTGCTAATACGTGCATTAATTAAGCATAGATTTACTCTAAGGGCCTAGATATTTAGCAGACCATAACTCTAAATATGTGCACAATTGGCAGACTTGTACCAGTCGTCTCTCTCAAACGTACGTGTTTAGCAAAGTGTGAGCGCTCACAACTTTGCTTTTCCACGTTGTGCTGCAAATTGAATCGCTCGACATGCAATTTCTTCGTCAAGAAGTTTATTGTCTTGACGAAAACATTTGGTTTACTTTCCTGATTCACAAACAAAGTCCCTGTGGCCCAATTGATTGATTTTGTTCTTTCGTTATTACCCAAGAAAAAAAAAAAACAACTGCCTAAGTCGATAAATCTTCTTTCGCAATTTCTAAAAATCCACGGATGCATATATGATGGTTTAAATTTCCAAAAAAGGAAAGGAAAACCAATGAAAGAATAAACCTTGACCTAGGCAGCTTCACTAATATGACCTTAATTGCACGACAAGCTTAGAAGAAAAAAAAATGATGCAACGTCCGCAGGAAAAATGAAATTGACACTAAAACCGGAAGAAGGAAAGCGTACTTCTTCCTTTTTTTAAAAAAATGTACTATTATTTAAAAACCGTATCTATATATTTCACTTCATTCATTGGTTGGATTTCCAATCCGAATCATTTAACACATCAACTCGAACTTGAAAATTTGATAGGATCATTTTTGAGCCACTACGGAAAACAGGGAGAGGAACATGTGATCTCCAGTAGAAAGCAGAAGTAATCTACGATAATAATGATCATTTGACACATTGTAGATCCTAATTAGTTTAGCTATGCCTTTGAACCCTCTTAACAGATAGAACTCTACTGTGCATGTCTGTTTCATCCGATGATGCTACACTCAAATAATTGACAACAAAACAAAGAAGAGATTATGGTATACATAATTGCCCATTTGCCTGCGGGGTTTCATTTCGTATATATATATATATATATATATATATATATATGTATGTGTGTACGTGTACGTGCACGCACGTTTATTTTATTTATTTTTGCATGAATCCGTCGTGTCTCAACGGTCAAGGCAAGGCTTCAATGGCACATATGTAGCAGAAGAGAAGAGAAGAGAAGAAGAGAGATGATTGACAAAAAAAAAAAAGAAAACTAGAGCGCAAAAAAAGTAAAGAGAAAAATTAGAGGAAGAAAATACGTACTTTGACACACAACAGAATGGGGTATGCTACAAAAGAAGCACTGAAACAAAAATGTGCAGTCACATTAACATGTACAGGCAGTACATAATTTACCATTCATGGTATATTGATATTAATGGAAGCCTCCAATTTTGGTAGCAGAAGACCACCAGAAGACTTGAATGCGTAGTTCAATGTTATGTATACCATTTATCATTCTAGTAATTTGTTCAAACGTTTGACCCTTTACCATTCTTACCTTTGGATTGTTGTTGTTTAAAGATAAACTTTTTCTTTTCCTTTGAACAAATTTTTAATTAATTATTTTATTTTATATATATCGAATCGTTATGATATTTTTTTTTTTAGCATTAACGCGTATGCTGATTTTTCTTATATCGGAGGAAAAAGATAGAAACAAAAATTACCTAGGAGATGGAGTTCAAGTTATAACGAAGAGTATAGCGCTCTTGTCATATTCTCTTCTCATCTTGAACTCGGGGCTAATATATATGTAAGTGGCGGAACAGCAGAAAAGTAGTTTTCACCAGGCACATTTACACGGACACTAAATTTAGTAGTTTGTACATGGAAATTTGTAAAGACAGGGTGGGTCGGAAGTAGATAGCGTGCAGTTATTGGGTCTTAGCCATACGCTTCAATAATGAGTGTATGTATAGTTACTACTATATAGTATAGGCATAGAGTTGTAAGTTTTGCAAGGGAGGGAGAGGTTTTTCTGGGGAGAAACATCTATATCATCAACCCCACTGCAGCGAAAGATGATGAAGAAGAAGAAGAAGAAATAAAGAAGAAGTACTCGAAATTAAAATTGATTTATGCTTCAATCTTCAATAAATGCAACACAGACTGTAAAGTATAAACAGTGCAAATGCAAAGGGTTAGCCATACACTTGTCTGCTGTCAGAAAAACCCAGGCCCTACGCCAAGATCTTTTCCCACTACAGCCAAGATTGGCCGGATTGCCTGATCGTGACTACTCTTTCCCCACTCTTTTTCCAATTACATTACTATTTTCCCTTTCACCGCCCAACCAAGAAGTCCAACTACATAGCCAAAGTCACAAAATCAAACGCTAACTATGAAGAAAAGCCTGCAAAGTTCTTGTTTATGCTAATCGCATTTGGCACGGATATTATAATTTCATGACAACTGATTTTAGTTTAGAAGTATGAACAAATTAAAAGATGCATGATTCATAATTAATTCGTTGGAGTATATAAAGCTATTCTTTGAAGTTTTTGTATAAAAAAGATTTGAGTATATAAAATAAAAAAAAATAATTAAAAAAGGACGTAAAAACTCTTCTTTAGATAACTACACGATTCAAACAAGTCTCTGTTATTACCAACACAAAGATAAAAAGGAAAAAGAAATTAGAGAAAGTTTTACACAGCTAGGTAAAGCCTAGATGGTTTCAGCTAGCTTGGTGAGCAACGGAGCATTGTAAGGGTGCAAGGGAGACAGCAGGGTAAACAGGGACTGCAATGGCATGGGGGGTTGCGCAGAAAAAGGGGAAAGAAGCGGATCTGCTGCAATTTTATCCTGAACTGTTACATCGTCGGGCTTGCACAAACTTTCTTCTAGATGGGGAAAGGGGAGACAGTTAATAATACATCCCCCAACGGAATTCGACAAGCGGTAATTAGTAGTAAAAAGAAGACTTGTCCAGATCGATCAACCGCAGCTAGGTTAGGATATAAAATAATGTCTGCATCATCGCAGTGACGGTAAAGGAGATGAGAACCAACCGGAAAAAAAAAAAAAGAGTCACAACTAAAGTTTAATTTGGCAGTGCACAATAGTTGTATAATGAGAACTTGTGTATAAAATCTAGGATTCATATTGTCCTTTCTTTTTCTTTTTTTTTTTGAAGTGGGACTGGAGCCTTTTAATGAAGAGGGAGGTCCACCTTGTTTTCAAACAAAAATCAGCAAAAGATCAGGTTTCTTTTTATGCGTAAAGGTTGAGTTGATAATACTAATAGGGGATGTGCAGATGCTTGATTTAGAACGAAAGCCGCATGACCCCAGTAAAATTCCATTACCAGCTGCTAAATTGTACTTTCTTCCCTGCCCAACCCTATCTCCTTCCTCCTTGAGTACTTCCTGATCACTGCTCTCTCATCTAAAAGGGTAACACCATGCACGTACGGATGCCCTCTGCTTACCTTGTAGTTGTCCCAACATCTGTTTCAATTAATTTATCGCCCCGCTTCTTCTTCAGCTCAAATACATGTTAAATCATGCACCTCTTTTAGGTTAACGTCATTAAATTTTGTACTCGGCCTAGAAATGACTAAATGGAGCTTACCAGAAAAAAAATACTGTAACTAAAAAAAAATGTGCCCAGAAGTTATAAATTGAAAGAAACTAACCATGATACTAGTAACACAATAATATCTATATATGTGATGCTGGTGTAACCAGTTTTTAAGTAGTAGTTACTTATTACTACACGAGCATGATTGACTCTCTCATGCAAAAAGGAAGGAAGGAGCCACAAATCCTAGAGAGTAAACCCTAAACGAAATTAATGTATAGCTTATTTATAATCCTTTCCATTTCTGGTAACAAATCTAAAAACGTACGTACACAATTACCAGCGGCTTCAACAATTTAGCACAGGACATAAAACTGGGCTGTACAAGCAAAAGTGTAAAAAAGATAGGCAAAAGAAGTACTCTGTAAAAGTCGACAAACCAGAGTGGCCGAGCCATTGCTTCCCACTTCCCAGTATACGGTACATGTTGATGGCAAATGTGAAGTACGTTGCAGACACCTTTTTCCTCAATTAGTAGTCTGTGTGGAATAGGGTTACCGCATCCTAGGGTACAGGAAACAAAATAAATACTCCACGAGAGATGCTTTATTGCTTGGTGAAATGGGTCGTTGACAGGTGGACTTCATCAAACTCCATCCAACAAATTCTCCCGTACTGTAGTTGGCTAACTGAGTGACATAAGGTCACTACTGCTGCTACTGATTCCTTCATTCTTGCTTGCTTCACGTACCCCTTACTAGTATTATTGTTTCTTTTAATGAAACACCCAAAAGAATACAAAGAAAAGAGATAATATTTGAAGCATGGGAGTAGGGGACCAATTTTTACATTAAATTCTTTTCATCTTCCCCCACTTTCCTCCCTTCCTGGGATTTAGGAGGGGACCAATCATAACCCTTTTTTTTTTTTTTTTCTCTTCCCCATAATTACTTAGTACTCAATTAACTTCTCCCATCGTGGGACTTTTGACCTTGCCAAATGATTGCAAACCTGCTCTGTGTCATATGAACCTTTCAAATTCATGCCTCATTTATTTTCGACATGCATGGTTTCAATTGTTAAACAAGTGAATTTTATGAAATAATAACTTTTGACCTTGAATTTTCACATAATGGACAGTTTCTCCGCAACAAATATGAAGAGATGATGAGAAAACGAGGAAAGGAGAAGGTTGTTTAATATTTTTGGACTTATTTTGGTAAGTGGGGAAAGGTAAAAAACCTGAAAGTTTGGCAGTTTAATCGAGTAAAGTTTCACTCGGGCCCATGTCTCTGCGGGCCTCAGACGTCTTTAAGAAATCTGCAAGTTTCGTAGTCTGCACATAGGAGCCTGATTAATGAATGGGCCCATCCAAACTCTTTTTTAGCTGTCCGCCCCTGACCGCCCAACCTTGAGAAAAGCGCTGACGTGTTCTCCCTGCAAGTTGTTTGAACTTTAGGCTTGAAACCGTAAGGACAATTTCCAAGTCTCCACGCTATTGATTCATTTTGGATTCAACGTTTTCTGCAGTAACAATTATTTAAACCTTTTATGTAAAATTTGCTGTTAATAGTACATTATATTATCATACTAGGTCTATTGAAAACAAAAAGAACTATGTCAATTGAATTTCAGATGAATCAGAGAGGAAGAATGCACATAAATAAATTCTAATTTCTACTATGAATTAAAAAAAAACTGATTAGCATGAAAATTGTATATAAAGATAATTCAAAACTGACTAATAAAAGTCTTGGCAAGAATTTTAGAAAAATTGTACTTCAAATTTACATAAGTCCATTTTGTGACTCATTCTATTTAATAGTTTTTCAAAAATAAATGCATATGAAGTCTTTTACGTTGCAACCGACTTTTTTTTTTTTTTTTTCATTTTCCAAGGGGCTAATAAGGCCTTTTCCAACATGGATTGTGTAAATCCTTATTTAGATTAAAAAATCATAAGAAATAATAGTTCCAAAACCCAACTTAGTTGATGGTGTCATTAGTCAATTGACCGCAAAATCATTGATTTGACTTTCAAATCCTTTCCTTTCCCCTTCCCTCGTGTAAAATTTAGAATTCCCTAAAAAACCTAGGATTCACTAGTTTTTCAAAAACTAGTTTTTTAAATATTATTAAAATTTTTAAAAAGTAGTCTAAATTTTTTTTAATATTTAAAAAATATCCTAAAATATATTCTAAAAACTCTTCTACTCTTAAATATTCCAAAATATTTTCTAAAAATATCTCAAAATATAATATAAAAACTCTGTTATAGTAAAATTTTTCAAAAATAATCCAAAAAATAGTTAATCCAAACGAAGCACTAGATATTCTTGTGGTAAGCAAAACTTTTGGACCAAGGCTTTGGAGTTTGGACCTCTCGTTTCTTATTTGGATGACCTCTGCACCTCTATGTAGGCATGGCCACGGTTCCAGAACCAACGGTTCTGGTTCCAGAACCGCCGGTTCTGGTTCTTCAAAGAGGTAGAACCAGAACCGCACCATATAAGATGGTTCTGGTTCTGGTTCCAGAACCGGCGGTTCTGGTTCTTCAAAAAGGTAGAACCAGAACCGCATAGTTCTGATTTCGATTCCTTATGGTTCTGGTTCTGGTTCTGGTTCCGGTTCCGGTTCCGTATGGTTATATACAATTTTATTTAATTTCTTATCCTTACCAATTTTAATACGAATATAACAATATATTTAAAATTTTAAATAAAATGTAAAAAAATAAATACAAAATAAATATCATATTTTAATTTTATTATTATTCTACAAAGTACGAAATAATAAATAGATAATAGATGAAGAAATTGAGAGTAGTTTAGAGATGGAAGAGAGAAGATTGATTTTGGTGTAGTAGAAAATAAAATTTCAAGTCTTATTTATAGGACAAAATGAAATTAAAAATTTGGAACGTTGTATTGTAACGTTCCAAATTTGTAACGTTGTATTGAAAATTTGGATAAAATTACAACGTTGAATTGTAACGTTGTAAACTTGTAATTCACCCTAACCCCCAATTTGTCAAATTTAGCAGGCAGCCACCTTTCTTGTTTTTTTTCTATCCTTTGCTTTGTTTCTTTCTTCCGTTGAGAGCCTGAGGACCTTTGTGCAAGTCAGGAGGAGCCCCCGAGAGCAAAAATTGAGAGCAAAAATTGTGGTGGCATCATGATGACCTTGGTCATCATGATGCCTCTACTTTTATTATTTTTTATATTAATTATTTTTAAATTTTTTAACGGTTCTGGAACCGGCGGTTCTGGTTCTGGTTCTATTTTTTAGAGAACCAGAACCGGAACCTTTATCCAAGGTTCTACTACGGTTCTGGTTCCACGGTTCTGGTTCCGGTTCTGGTCCGGTTCCAAACGGTTCGGTTCCGGTCCGGTTCCCGGTTCCAAGTGGAACCATGGCCATGCCTACCTCTATGGATAGAGAGTCCAGGCATCGGCCAGACACCTTTGGGCTAAAGCATGCTTTGTCTTTAACTTCCCAATTCTACTTTACGCAGGCAATTTTGTCCCCTAATCTTCAATTATAGAGTACACCAACTTATGCATTCAAATCTTAAAACATCGAGACGGCTTCAATATACATTTTAAAAGAAACATCTTTTTTGGGACTTGCTTTTCGACCATATGTCTTCTATTAAGAATTATGATCAAGCAATATTTCCTGACAACTATTGACCAATGCTAGGATTCCATTTCTGGTGCATAGATTTTTTTTTCCAATTCCTTTTTTTATAAGCGAGAGATCTTAAATCCAAGATTGTCTATTTACTATCTTTCCCATTTTACGATCCAACATAACTCTCTTTCCTTTTTGGTACATAGCTTTTTTTTTTTTTGGAGCTTAGCTATTTGTTAGAAACTTCTTACATATAGGGGGTTAAAAACAAAAAAACCTTCTATGGTATTGGTATGTCTAATATACAGAAAAGTTCCCTGTGATTTCAAAACATACAAAACGACATCTCATGTTTTGAACTAAATTGTAAACTAACAGAATTCGTTAAACTTAAGGGAATTCGGTAAATTTAACGAAAAATTTAACGAAATCTGGTAAATTTAACGGCTGAGACCATCATTTTCGTTAAGTTTAACGAATTCTGTTAGTTTATAATTTAGTTCAAAACACAAGGTGTCGTTTTGTATGTTTTGAAATCACAGAGGGCTGTTCTGTGTATTAGGTATACACCACAGGGGACTTTTTTGCTTTTATCCCTTACATATATTGATCATACTTTATTTCACCATTTTTTGCTCATGTTTAGCTTAAAATGGCTGCAAAATAACTCTACCACAGAGTTTATGCAAGCATTTTTTGTCCACTACTTGGCCTATTTCCTGTATTTCTTTGCCACAATGCATAGCCCGCCACCAGGGGACTGCAACCGTCCGCAATGGTTTTGGTCATTTTCAACAGCGCGTAATTTCGATTACACACGGCGTAACTTTGTTTGCACAACGTGTAACTTTAGTACAAAATTTTACGGGTCCCACACACGATGTGAAAATCGATGCACAACTTGTTATCTGCATCGTATAAAATTTTTTTACCAAATCATGGCCATTAAGATGACCGTCCCTGCCCCTTGTCCGCCACGAGGTACCTGCACGCACAACGTGAGCCCAAAAAACTAGTCTGAGTCTAATGATGTGATACACTCACGCCACTCAATTCTTTTTACACTTTGGTAATAAATTGGAGATCTGATAAGGTAAGATATTTTTGTAGCGAAAGAGTAGGAAGACAATTTTATTGCAAATAGTTGATAATGCAGAAGGTCAACTTCGTTGATCATTGTCGTATGGCTTGAGCAGATACAACTTTCGCACCTTTCGAGTTAAACCATGTTGTACATTGCGGTTAGGGTTTGTCAGAAGAAGCCCTTTATTATTTTGGCTCTGTTTCTAATTCAATTTTGTTACTAGTTTCCCAACAAAAGCCTGCAATTTTTTAGGGAAATTTGCCAAATTGGTCCCTCATATTTTAAGAAAAAACTTTTTTAGTTTCTCAAATTTAAAATCAGTCATAATAGCCCATCACATATTAAAATGCCCGCCTAATTGGTCCCAAGGCTCATTTTCACTCACTTCTTCGGGCAAAAAGTGCACACTCTCTCATGCGCCCACAATTTTGAAGGCAAAAATGAAAAAACACTTTGTTTCCTCTTTTTTTTTCAAAAAAAAAAAAAAAAAAATGTAAGCCACCAAACCCTTTCTTTCTCCTTCCCCCCATTTTTTCAGTTACCAAATTTGTAAGCCACCGAGCCCCCAATCAAAGAAGAAAATTTCAATATGATTACTTCCAAGTAGTAGAAAAAGAGCAAAAAAAGATATCTAAAAAATTCACCCACTGAAGAGTACAATGGAAGCAAACAATGATTGATGTCATTGTAGCAGCGAAGTGTGTTTTTATTGTTACCCTTGAAATTATGAGCACGTAAAAGAGGTATGCATTTTTTTGCCCGAGAAGTGAACGAAAATGAGCTTTGGGACCATTTGGGCGAATCTTTTATATCTGAGGAACTATTGTAATTGATTTTAAATGTGAGGGACTAAAAAAGTTTTTTCTGAAAATATAAGGGACCAATTTGGCCAAATTCCCATTTTTTTATTTAAACAAGGGCAGGTAGACAACTTTCTTATTCTGCCCCTCTTATCGCGGGTGCAAGAGCACATAAATTGGGTGGCTCAACCAAATAGGGATCAAATTAGCCACACAAATGTAGTTGAAGGATTAAATTGGCTAAGGACATAAATTTAGAGACTAGTTTGTCTCCGATAAAATAGTTGAGGGACTATTTTGGTCATTTGCTCACCCCCCCAGGTGGTACCATTTTGCTCTCATTTTTGTGTCTTTTATTATTATTTTTTTTTGTGTCTTTTAGGATGGATGGTTTCGGTATGAGGCAAAAAGATAACCCAAAATGTTGGACTCTCCATTTGAATGGTGTAACTCAAATTTGAAATTACACATCATGAAACAGGGAATTACGCATCTTGTCAATTTGATATACCGTCTGTTCAATTTGATGTCTAATATCATTTTTCTTTCTTTAGGCAATCTCCTCTCTAATTTCATTTCAAGATACACTAATTCACAGATTATACTGAATACACTAATTCATTACCTCTTAAAGACAAGAAGTATATTAGGTGGGATTACTTGTCAACCCCTGATGCTTGAGTTAAACCAAACAAGGTGTAACACTTCGGATCTCATGCACATTAGCTACGTGTTGATGTTTTATAGTTTTACTATCATTTCACCCTCCGAAAATCTTGGGGCAAACCAATTTTCTTTTTGCAAGTTGGCCATCAAGTAAAGCATAAGGTGTAGATCTCGCAGCAAAACATTGGTTCAAACCCTGGCACCCGCAATAAAATTCAAAGTGCAAACAGATCATGGGTTCAAACCCTAGCACTTGTACTAAAATCCAAAGGGCATACAATAGTTTACTCTTTTGATAAAAAAATGGGATTCTTTTTCTCTAACACTCCTATCTAAGATAGGCCCTCTCCTAATATAAGTTAGAATACGAATAGAAATAGGAGCTGACAATAGATAAAAAAAAAAAAAAGAAAGAAAGTAGACTGTTAGCCAATAATAGTAGTTGGATATGGAAGTTGAGAAGCTAGAAAACAGGTACACAAGTTACAACCTCTGTTTTCAAACTCGGACCGGACCGGCCGGTCGAACCGGGAACCGGCCAGGTAGCCGGTCCGAGTCACATTAAAAAACCGGAAATTTCAAAACCCGGTCAAAGCCGGGTTTGACCGGAAAAAACCGGTTTTTCCGGTTCAACAGTAATTTTTTAAAAAAAAAATCAAACTTTTTAATATTATGTTTTGACCCCCTAAATTGTTAAAACTTATTGATATACCTCAAATATTTGATACTTTATAAATATTGTCCTAAAATTTGATGTTATTTTTCAATTAAATTCATAATTTTAATTCTAAACTTGTTAATATTTATTAAATAATATAAATTGCTACTTGATTGTTCTAATTTCTTGGTATTTTCTTGTTAAATATATTTGAAACATCAAATATATATGGATATACCTTTATTAATATTAATATATTATTAGATATTATATATATAATATTTTAATTTTTAAATAATTTTTATTTATGACGTCATCCGGTTCGACCCCTATCGACCCCCGGTCGAACCCATTGACCCCTGACCCCTGACATCGGCCGAGTCGCTATTCGGTCCGGTTCTGAAAACATAGGTTACAACTTACAAAGCCTCGTCCCCCCATCTATCGATCCTCCGCGCAGGAAGAAAGACACCATGGCCCAAGTACAATGTAAGGCTTCGCAGACAAAACCTATTATTTGGGTTTTTTCCGAACAATGCTTGGTGAGCCTGTCAGCTAACGTGAGAACAAGAAGAAATTAGCAATTTGGAAAACAAAAAAAAAATATCTTCTTACATTTCTGCGATCGCAAAAGCATGCACTATATATGGTGTCTCCCATTCGCCGTTGAGCAAAATAGAGGATGGTTCGTAACAGCTATTGAACAATAACAACTTAAGTATGGTTATTGAAACTATAGTTTCGGTTGGAAGTGTGAATGTTGAGTAAAAATAGATGGAAAAAAGTAAGTAAAAATCACATCTCTTGTGGTTTTGGTTTCTTGAGGCATAAGTTGGGTTTCGGTACCCTAAATTGAACCCCCAAAGCGTCAGTAAAAATCACTCCTCCCTCTTTTTCCTTGGAAACTTCATTGTACTTCGGCCCACCAACCTTAAGGGCCTAGTAATTTTTTTTGCCTCAATGAAGCAGCAGCCTAAAATGTAGCTATACGTGAAACTTTCGAATAGACATGTGATATTGCTGATGGTCTTTAAATTGCAATTTTTGTCACACAACAATTTTTTACTAATGGTATACTCTATTTATCCTTTTCAAACCAGTTCAAGTGTCATCATAATTTTTTGGAATAGTAATTTTGTCACTTCAATAAAAACTATTGTAACATCAAAAAATTTAACTGTGATAATAATAGTTGACTCTCGCATATAGTGCAGACAGACACGTACATACACACACATATATTTCGCAATTGTGTGATCAATATAACAAATTACAACTAAATCATGATATTATCCTCAAAGGCGATTCTCAAGCAATCATTAAATTGGTTTCTTGGTATTATCCTCGAGGGCGATTCTCAAGCAATTACTAAGAGCATTATTTCAATGGAGGGTGATCAATCTGAGATCGGTCTAGTTTTAGATGACATTTCCAGTACTTTAGTTCATTTTGTCACTTGGAAAGCCAATTGGATTCCAAGAACACTTAACAACGTGCAAAACATATAGCTCACGTTTCTAGGTGGGATTCTACTCTCCCAACTTTGTTATTTCCGCTCTTAATGCGGACATTAGTTGATAATAATATCCATAGTTCTTTATTACAAAAAAAAAAAAAAAAATCTTCATATATGGTGGGACAACTATATATTATAAGAAAGAGTATACTATATACTACATGATGAACGTAAAAATAGAAGATAAATTCGCATAGTAGTGTTTCGTGAATCACAGTCGTATGATTCACAAAAGATGGATCATCCAACAGTACGAGTCAACAGGCCATCCAGTCTCATATAGGGGACAAGTCCCCACAAAAACAGTTGAACGCATAATTTCGTGTGGTAACCGTGTTCAAACTATCTTAATATTCCCAAATAGAATTAGAGGACGTTTCTTGTTAAGCTTCTGATTATGGAAATGTTTCATGTTAGTAAAATTTGGCTGCAAAAAGCAGTGGGAAAATTGGTAGGAAAGACTGGAAAGTAATAAGTTAATCAAAGAGTCGAGAGCTTCCATGAGAAAGATCAAATTCCGCCTAATTTTGGCAGCCAAAATTGTGAATTTACGTTCTCTACTCCTAATTGACTTAAAAAGCATCGTGCTAAAGAAACAAAATGAAATCAAAAAGCAAAGTTGCTAGGCGGCAATCAAGAGTCAAGAGCCTCCATGAGAAAAATCAAAATGATCTAGTTTTTAGCAATCAAGTTTTGTTACATACAATGCATGTATTTTGAAGATTGAACTAGTATTGCTAATTAATACGTATTGAAGAAGAGGAAGCCGAGAAGACGAGAAGTTAATAAGACTTTTTCCAGGAGTTTCTCTCTCTTTTTTTTTTTTTTTTTTGGGGTCAAAAGTCATTCTAGGAACCCAAATTGGAGAGGTATAAAACAGATGAGAAATTGACTAGAGACTTTTTTGATGCTGTTGACGCCTTTGAGTCTTTTACACTTCTCGAACTACCACTGCAATATCCCGTATTGGATCCTTTTACAAACGACCCGTCAAAACAAGGGCAGCAATAAATCAATCATAACCTTTAACGACCTGCAGCTATGTTCTGGTACTGAGGTGCGATGCTAGTTGCTTCAAAAGGTTAGCCAACCTTAACTTGAACATGAAACAACTGAAAAAAATCACGTTCTGCCGTACCAAAAACTTGTGCTTGCTTCTGACACCTCCAAGACTTCAAGATTGCTGGCATTTTTTTTTTCTTTTTTTGCTAATAACTATATAGTTGAGAAAATGAATTACATTTTGTGCTGATCTAACACTCAACTTTAATTTCATTTAGAAGAATAAATTTAGTTATATGACAAACTATATTGAAATTATGCGACTTTTTATTCCCGTCTGGGGCTAACAAATAACTATTGGTTGCCTCATGGCGCCATGAGCATAAGATACTACTCCAATCTCCTTGCCTTTCTTGGGCACAAATGGAAAATAAGCTAAAGGAGTTAATAATGGAAATCATCAACCATTTTAGTCCAAAAGTCAGATTCTATGTACCCATGAAAAAGATACTCAACCAACACGCACAAACAAGAAGATTCAACCCAACTTCTCCATGATATCTTTTGTTGAGCAGATGGATGGGATATTATATTGACTTCATTGTCAATTATTCCTACATCATAGCTAACAATATCTCAATGACGATTAAATAGCTTCTTAGTGACGTATCTACTTCCCAAATCAGAATGTTGAAACATTACCTTTTTTTTTAATTGTAATATGAGATTCCTACATATATCCATCTTCCGGTCCTCGCACCAAACAAGCCCACCATGTTTTCGTTATTTTTTGGATTTGTTCTCCTGCCTCTTCTCATTTCCTCACCATGCCTCTCTGCTAGAACAACTCCAATCTACCAAGATAGAACCTTACCCGCTAAAAATTACACCTACAAATGGCAAAATTTTGAAAAATTCCTAGATGCCAGCAGAGGAAGCCAAGTTAGTGACATGTCCGAGCTCAAGAAATATTTCCATCATTTTGGCTATCTGAAGGTTGAAGAAGAAATGAACTTCACCGATTTATTCGATGAAAAATTTGAGCTAGCCGTGAATAAATACCAAGCAAAGTTAGGCCTTCCGGTTACAGGTAAGCTAGACTCCAAAACAATTGATCAAATCATGTCACCTAGGTGTGGCGTAAGAGACGTGCCTAAAATGTTGCACGCAACGAGGCATTATGCATTTTTCGGAGGCCAGCCGAGGTGGGATCGGAGCATACCGATGACTCTAACTTATGCATTTTCTCCTGTGAATTTGATCACTTCTTTGAGCCTGCAAGATATAAGGGATGCTTGCAAACGTGCCTTTGGACATTGGGCATCAGTTATTCCCGTGACATTCGTGGAAACGGATGATTACGGTTTTGCAGACATCAAAATAGGGTTTTACAGGGGTGATCACGGAGATGAGGAGGCTTTTGATGGAGTGCTTGGGATTTTGGGTCATGCATTTTCACCAGAGAGCGGGAGATTTCACCTTGATGCAGCTGAGACATGGGCTGTGGATTTTCAAGTGGAGAAGTCGGACGAGGCGATTGACTTGGAGTCCGTGGCTACGCATGAAATTGGGCATTTGTTAGGGTTGGCACACACTTCAGTTAAGGAAGCTGTTATGTACCCAAGTTTGAAGCCCAGAGAAAAGAAGATTGACTTGAAGCTTGATGATATTAGGGGGATACAAGCTCTTTATGGTTCGAATCCTAATTTCAGTATTCAGAATTTGTCAGAATCCGATCTATCCTCAAACTATGCAGTTGATTTAAGAATTGGTTCCTTGTCAACTTGGTGTGTCTTGCTTCTGGGACTGGTGTCATTCTTGTGTCTTTAACTGGGCACCACTGTTCTCACTACCGTGATTAGTTAGTTTACACAACCAAAAAACATTAGGGAAAAAGGAAAAGCCAAAGGGATATTGAAAGTTAATGTAGAACGCCCATTGAAAATATTTGTTTGGATTGCTTAATTTGAGGTAGTGATCAGCTAATCGATTAATAGCTGATATGTCAGCTTCAACTTTTTGACATTTATGTATTTTTTTTGGGGAGTTGATAACCATATTTCAAAGAGAAATGTAATTATGATATATTCCTCTTGAGGTTGTTATAATTTTTTGGACTAAATCCACTTTGTAGCTCTAAACTTGTATCACATTTTCAATTTACACCTTTAATTTTAATTTTGGATACTTTGAATCCTAAACTCTTGATTTGTTTGACTTAAGTCCAATCAACAGTAACATTAATAAATTAATGGAATAGAGGACCGTACAAATTAATGATAATATACTAAAAACGATAAATAAAAAAAAAGATCAAAGGATCGCAGATTATACGAAATGATACAGTGTCATTGATTCGCACTATTCTGCATTTCGTAAATTTACTATCAATGTTGTTGGTTGGATTTAAGTGGTACAAATATGAGAGGTTAGAGTGCAAAATATCAAAATTTGAAATTTCGGGTATAAAGTAAGAATAGTTTAGAAGTTTGGGAGTATACAGTGAGATTAATCTTAATTTTTCATAATTCTGACGTTCCTGAAATTATCCCTTATCGCGTTTGTACTTTAAACCACTTTTTCCCCTCTTTATTCTTTCCAGAACAAGGATTAGCACAACGACAGGAGGCTTATTAATTATGATGATATCTAGTCATTTGATTTGTTGTTGTGATGAGGTGGTGTTGAACTGTTGCAAGAAACCCGCCCGCAACATCTCAAAATATCTATTACTTTCAAGTTTCTATAGTGCAATTGTACCTTTTGCTACGTAGATTTCCAAATCTCATGACATGCCCTTTATCTGCCTCTTCCATGTTCATGAAAAGCAATTATTAATTATTATCATGATAACTAGATTAATTGACAGTCAACATTTTTGTAAAATCCGGCCACACTGAATTTACTGTTCGATTAAAAAGCAAAAAGATGAAAGGTAGTATCTGCATAATTTCCTATCGGAAAATATTTTAAAGAAAAACATAAAATAGTACACAGTCTTGTGGTTGGTGCACTCATCGACTGTGAGTTTAGGTGTCAAATTCCCCAAGTAAAGGTCATCACCCTTTATTGCGTACGTGTTGGTGACCCGTTATTGGGTGATGTCCAACATGGGCGGCCTCACACATCTCCGTTTTGACCAGCCAGCGATGAAACAGTCCTCCGTGGGAAACAGCGAAGAAACATTTTAATATTCTGTTTGTAACCATCAGTTTTTTGAAAATTAATTTTTTAAATACTATGAAAATTTTTAAAAAGTACTCTAAAATACACTTAAAAAATAGTCTAAATTTTTTTAATATTTTAAAAATATCCCAAAATATATTCTAAAAACTCTACTACTCTTAAATATCCCAAAATATATTCTAAAAATATCCCAAAATATACTCTAAAAACTCTATTATAGTAAAATTTTTCAAAAACACTCCCAAAAATAACTAATCCAAACAAGTAAAAAATGTTTATTCTTTTTATTAACATATTTTTTAATTATTTTTTTATTTTATGCACATAAAATCGCTACATTATATCTTTTTACAAAAATTCCAAAAAACCACTACGGTATTAAATACAAATCAACATTTCAGAATTGAGTTAATTGCATTATTGCTGATTTTGTAGGTGTTGCAAACTTGCAATACATTTCATCTTTCTTTTTCCTCATCACATTCTGGTTCTGATCCCTCTCCTCTACTCAATTTACTGTCTTGCAAGAACGGATCATTTTTTCATAAAAAATCATGGGTTCGAATTCTACTGTCGATATAAGAGCTGTGTTAATGAACAATCTGCAAAAATCTCTATAAATTATCTACAATTTTCGAGACATGTTTTGACTCGTAACAGTGACCGAAGAAGGAGGAAAAAGCTTGAAATTGGGACGTAAAAATATGGTATATACTTTTCGACTTTCTGAGCAAAACATACGAGTTCCATTCGAATCCTTTCTGATTTGTTACTCCTTCTCTAGTCATTTCTACCGGCTATGCAAAACATCGAATTTCGATTTTCCGATAATCTTGAAATGTTGACATGGGCAGAAACTGCGAAACCGCGATATAATGACTATGGATTGCGTTAAATATAATCCGTCGAATATAATCTGTTAAATATAATGACTATGGAATGGGAATAGTCGGGCCCGAAAATATAATCCGCCGAATCCCGAATACCCACTACATCAGAAAAAAAAAAAAAAAAAAGACTATGGATTGCGTTAAATGCATGAGTTTTCTTCAGAGTTCTGCGTTGGATCTTTAATCAAACAACAAAAATATTTGTCAATACACTTCCTTAATTTATACAAAAAGATTTACCGTCACATTTCTCCTGAATGAGAACGATGTGACGTATGAGCTTATATGTCTTGATTCTGTGGTTTTACCTATTATATGTCACCACTCTAGTGAAGTCTGAGTAAGCTTTTCGTGTAACACGCGTAGTGCTGGTAAAGAGTGCTCTCTTTTTTTTTTTTTTTTCCTGACGTAGTGGGTATCCGAAGTTCGATCAATTATATTTTCGAGCCCGACTATTCCTACTTTATTTTGTGCCCCACCTCCGAGAAGACACAAGAAAATAACAAGAATCGAACGCGATCACACGATGCCAGAAACTAAGAGGGCACCCTCAACACCAGCCGCGCCAACCCCAAGGGTTTGTCAAGAGTGCTCTCGATGACATGATTTTTGTGAATCGGATAGGCAAAGGATCCTCTTTTAACTTCCTTTAACTTTCATCTTATCTTTTTGTTTGTCTGTCTTTTACTCGAAACTTTGGGCATGCAGTGACTGACTGACTGACTGCGGGGACTGAGTGCGCCAATACCAACCACTAGTAATCTATAAGTCCTTGCCACTGTGGAGAAAGAAAGAAGTTAGTGCATAAATAACGCATCAATCCCAGCATTAAGTCGATGCCTGCCTTTTCAACTCCCTATTAAACATAACTAGATCCCTTAAGTTGGAAATTATTGCGAACCCTTTTGTTTCTCCACAATTAACGGTGTTTCAACATAGGAAACTTAATTTCGAATATTGACAATATTGATAATTCTATATACATGTCACATGTGTATAAAGAAGATTTCAAAAATGTGCGTCAAATCGGCCAATGTAATCAACCTTTAAAAGGTCAATGAATTAAATCATTTACATCTGTGAAGAGAAGTTTCAAGTGTTAATTTTTTGAAAAAAAAATTTTGATAGTTAATTTTAAAAAGTATCTAAATGCAGGGTGTAATAATTATAATTGTGCATGATGACACAGTAAGTTAGAGTGTATTAACGAATATCAACTGAGCACCTATTAAAAAAAAATTTGCCATCCATTAATCCTTTAACTGGTGGGTTGAAATTACTCGGCCAAATTTCAAAAATCCTCTTGAGATTGTGCGATGTGGTGATCTTCAAGCAAAGTGTACGGGTTGTCTCTCGTGGATCGTGATTAACGAGTTTGACCGCAGGGGCTGGGCGAATTTAGTGATTGAAGATGCTGGCAGTCCAAAACTTGTCAGGGGCTGGGCCAGCTTAAAAGCCGAAAGAAAACTTGAGTTAATCTTGCAGTCGCACTTGCATCAAGGCTGCAGCCTACTGAGTCAAGACTCAAGAGGGTCGGAGTATTTCTTAACTTAGTGGTGTATTTTACCCTCAACAAAAAATTTTCTTATCCTACTAAGGGAGTTCTACAAATCTTTTTTCGCTCCTGAAAAAAATGAGTAACAACAAACCAAGAAAATGAAGTGGAGCTAGTTCCTCGAATTACAATTTTTGCTTTCATATATATATATTCCATTTACCATGTTTAACCTGCTTAAGATTTAGAAAAAAAAAATTTAAGCGAAAGAACTTTCAAATAAAGAGAACGCTATGGAGTGAGTAATATGAGGTCCAAAATTCCTGGTTTATTTTTACAAAGTTTGAAGAGCATTAATAGGGTCGAAGGACTTCTTGAGGACTATTAGACAAAGTATTAAATTTTTGTAGAAGAAATTGTCTAATGAATGCTCTTAAACCACAACTCACGTAGAGAGGGCTCATAAGGTCTCTCTCGCTTTCAGATTCAATGTTTGAATCCTTTGTACTAGCAGTTAGAAAGTGGGGGATAGGCGACAAGAGATTTAAAAAAAAAAAAAAAAAAGTGGGTTCTTGGTGTTGCTTTCATTTTTTATAAAAGTAAAGTTAAATGGTAAAATTGCCTGAATACAAAGAAACCAATAAATATGACATTGTGCAACGTAGATGGGACAAAAATTAAATAAATATGATATTGTGCACCGGACAAAAATTTTTATACGTTGACAATGTAAAAAATTCTTTACACAATTATGCAGACGCAATGATGTTTATTGATTTGTCATGGTATATTACTTGGTGTATCCATAGATTTACCACTAATTTTTAGTTTGATTCGCAGTTAAAACTATTGAAAGATATGGCAAGGCCAGAATGTCATGATTAAATTTGACTAAATCGGATTTGGTTAGAATCTTTGGAATGATTTTCTAACAAAGTAGACGACATTAGTCAGCGAAATGGACCCCGAATCAAGCTTGTCAACTGAGGCCTAAGCAGTACTTGGAAACTGTAATCATCACAAAATAAGATAAGGACTACATCTCAAGAATCTCAGCGACGGCCATCTAACATGATGGAGTATTTTTTTAGCTCTATAGTGATCAGGTTTGCACACATTCTTCTTCTTATGGAGCCCTAAGCATGTACCAATCCCCAACCACCTCCACTGGCCTACTCTCCATAATGTACTACTTTCACAGAGTAGGGAATTGATTAAATGCTAACTTCATCTTCTGTCTTGCAATGTACAGCAAGTTGGATGGGATGGAACATTGGCACGGAAGTCGCACAACTTTAGGAGAACGAACGAGTCGTCCTCTTCCGTTAACCTACATAACAGATCTAGTTCTTCTTTTCTTTTTCTCATTAGGAAAGAAGTGTAATCTAAAAAGCAGGAAATAGGAAGGAAAATTTGAATTCAGAACTTATATAATTTCTAAAATTTCTCGGCGCAAAGTTGGACATTATGAGAAGATAGGAGAGATATGTTGCATACCTCCAAAGAAAAAACCAACACTTATTTATCATTTTCTTGTTAGAAAACTTTTCTTACTATGTTAAGAGATTTATTGGATTTTGGAGGGTATGCAAACAAAAAGTTAAGCAAGATAACCCACAGTTACTATCTTGACTATTATAGTTTTTACTTTAATCAAGTAGGATCTTGACTAGCAAATTAGTTTAATGTCTCGAGAACATAGTTATCATCGATGTAATCGCCAAGTCGTCATCCAAAACTTAAAAGACAGTGAGAAATTAAATATATTAAACTAATACCAGTACATGTTTGTTAATTGTATCCATGGAAGGTATTTAGTACTCCAAGTAATTATAATTAGGGTCTGAAAGTGAGGTGATCCATCATTGTGCACCCCAACATCACTATCATCGTGCGTTAAACACTAATCTAGAATAGAAATATGTGCATCGCAAAGTTGACAACTTTCGTCCTAGTGGCATCCAGATGTCAACCAGAGAGAT
This sequence comes from Coffea arabica, assembly GCF_036785885.1. Taxonomy (NCBI): domain Eukaryota; kingdom Viridiplantae; phylum Streptophyta; class Magnoliopsida; order Gentianales; family Rubiaceae; genus Coffea; species Coffea arabica. Next base: position 22,399,925 of record NC_092313.1, read on the forward strand.
CTCCACGTGTGATGAGCTGTGAGTCAACATTCGCCATTTTCAACCACATAATTCTTTGAATGCGTTAAAGATTGCAACTAACCCCCCCAATTACAAGCCATGCAATTGTACTAAGGTATTGCCCCACAGCCTATAAAGTCTATGGGGAGTAGCATAACCACGAAGCCGAGTAGGACGCTGTACATTTCTGATTGTATCCGTTAAACCCTTGCTTTCAATAATGAATAATTGATTTGAGGTCCAAATGCTGAAGCTTATGTGTCTCCATCACGTTACTTTTAAGTTTTTTTTTTAAAAAAATTTTTCGAGGAGGAGGGGAGGCGTTATTGAGGTTAGAGATTTAACCTCGAGCATCAATGTAGTTATCCTTTGAAGACGTTAGCATCTTGTTAGATGATTTTGGGTGATTTCTGCGATCTCGATTTCTTTTCGCAATGTTAATATAAGTTGATTCAGTTATTAAGCAATAATTATCTTTTTATAGAAAATTGAGTATTCAAGTCTAGCTATTGATGTGGAGATTGTGTTGACAGGATCGGTAAAGACTCCTGTTTTTATGATTTCGAAAACATGTCGTGGTAGTAACTGAAGCTGAATCTAGGCGAACATTCCTTACAAAAGAAAAGAAAAATCTTTTCTCGAAAAGGATGTACTTTTACGGAGTTAAACATCCAAAGGAGATTAAGAGAGAGATAACTCAAAGCATGCCAATCAGTAATATGAGGGATAAGACCAATTAAGGAACCCCAAAGAGATTCTGGCGTAGAAGTATGATAGTTTCATGAACCATTACTGCAAATGATAAGTTGATCCGGATTATCCGTTGAAATCATTGAACTTAACGTGATATTCTGCGTGAGATTACTTCATTTTTATGAATAAAATGGTAGCTCTTAGTATCCATACTGTTTTTTTCAAATATGACGACATTAAGAATCTGATGCAAACGAACGTCTATAAAGAATTCAATGTAAACAAAAATCAGTATTATAATCTCCTGTGATAGCGCTTTTTTTTTTTTTTTTTTTAACCTTCCTGTGATGGCTGTTGTACCAATGTCATAATTTGCGGGTACCAGTAGCACGCATTCCAAGATTTCTATTAGTTATTGAAAATTATTATTTTTGCTCCGTGACAGTTGTCCTTTTTATTGTCGGTTCATGCAAGTATTTCTTAGTAAATGGATTTGTCGAATTGGTCATCGGATGTTCTGAAACAGCTGAAGCGTTATCAAATGACATGGCTGAATGAAAAGTGAAGTAAATAAATATGAGTATGTCCATGGAAGCGATAGGTAGGGCTGCAAACGAATCGAGCCGCTCGCGAGCGGCTCGAGTCAACCTCGAGTCGAGCTCGAGCTCAGAATATTAAGCTCGTTAGCTCGCGAGCCGGCTCGCGAGATTGGGTATATATATATATATTTATTTATTTTTATTTTTATTTAATAATAAAATTACGTATATTATATATATATATTTTTTATTTTTTATTTTCATAGTAAAATTACGTATATATCCTTAATATTTTATTATTTATTAAGAAAAAAATATTATTTTATTTATTTTTAAAAATAAAATAATTTTTTTTTATTTTTTTTCGAACTCGAGCTCGAGCTCGAGCTCGGCTCGACTTGATTCGAGTCGAGCTCGAGCTCGAAATTTGCCGGCTCGTCGAGCTCGAGCTTGGTAAAATTTAGTCGAGGCTCGGCTCGATTAGCTCAAAACTCGACTCGACTCGACTCGTTTGCAGCCCTAGCGATAGGTTAACTGTATTAATAAATATCCGTTAGATGTCTATAAGAAAAATGAATTCTTTAACAAAAAAAAAAGTACTGTGACTTTTAGGCACGGTTTGGATTAAGGGAATGGAAAGGAAAGAAGACGACAGAAATTGGAGTGATTTGATTTTTGTTGTTTGAATTGATTTTTGAGGAGGGAAAAGAAAGGATAGGGAGGGGAAGAGTCGAATTATTTCGTTGAGTTATGATTTCTGCTTGAAGGAAAATAAAATTAAATGAATTAAATGAATTAAAATAATTTATATTTTTATAAAAGATCAAAAGATCATTTTTCCTCTATCTTCTTTGATGTATCAATATGTTTCGTCTTTTCCTTTTTCAATCCAAATAAAAACTCAGCATTTCCTTTCTTTTCCTACCATACTTGATCCAAATAAGATGAATGTAAGCCACTTTTCTCTATTCTGCTTCCCTTTTTCTCCATTGGTATCCTTTCTTTTCCTCTCTCTTCCTCTCCTTCAACAGTTCAACCCAAATGGTGCCTTAAAGCACCCCTCAAAAAATTTGTTCATTTTGCACAACCGAATAATGCCATGCTAATTAAAGATTGTCAGGTTTGCCTCAAGAAGTAACGCTGGAGACCATAAAAATTTAGCTCGTGAGATATAACAAGAGGCTTCACACCACCACCATGGATGACATAACATTCAAGTTGTGTTGCGGAGCATCCTTCCGGTCTTGAACTTGCAAGGTCCAGCATAACAGCGAACTTAAATACGTCCACATTGCAAGGGTTGGTCCACCAGAACTGAAATGTCCTCCTCCTCCAAGGAAAAAGTTGAATGTCGCCTAAGGTGATGACATGACGAATTTGGGGCCTGAATAGCATAGGCTTAATAGGTGCGAGCGTGGTGCATGGTGAAATATTGCCACGTCCTTGTATAAATCACTAGTTCTTAAAGAATTAAGTTGCAGTGGAGTCGATGAAAAGAAGATAAGTGTACACCCCAACAGATTAATAGGACATCACAACTGACAAACTATAAAGAATATCAAAATTTACTCGTACAAATGTGGTGTGTGTGTATATATATATATATATATATATATGTATATCCCATCTGATAGAATTGCAACCTTAAAACTGTTTGGCATTGTGCAGTTTGGCGTGAAGCATGGGTTATATTAAATATTCTTGGTGTTCTCCAAATTAAAACATGTTTCTTCGTTTCAAGAGACAGGCTTGTTACTACATACAAACAAGAGAAACACGTAAGCAGCAACCGACTTTTGTATGATGAGGCTAAACAAAACGTGGTAGTGGTAGATGGAAGGTGACATAACGTTTTGTCCGAATAACCAGACCTACATCTCCCACCACCACCACCATCAGTTTCACGAAGATGCACAACAAAAAGAATAACGCATGGATTAAGAAAGCAATTAGTTGTGGATCGACAAAGTTATACTCTGCCAACGAATCAAGGAAAAGATTTAGACCAAATTTGCAACCATGCACAGAGCCTAGCAGACAAGTCGATGAAGGCCAGAATAAACATATATTATCTCGAATACGTGAAGGGTTAGCTAGACTGATAACTGCATGTGGATCCATGATCATGAATTGTGTGCTAGCAGCCAGTAGAACTTGCTGCACAGTTCCACATGTTGGCTGCTGCTTTGCTTGCGAGTCGGAAAGAAGAGGTGGGAAGAAGTGAACTTGCAAAGCCAAGCAACCACATATGCCTGTCTATCCATGTGACTTCAACTGGATGATATATGATGGTTACTTTGCGAGGGAACAAAAAGAAGCATTGTTAAGGTAGATAGATGAGATGACGTAAAAAAATCCTGCTTCCATGAGAGTTTCCTTGCTCTTCAAATAACCTATTCACCTTCACATGGATATGCCATACCAATCCATTTCCGCGTAATGATGAGAAAATGAAGGCAAGTGTGGGGCGACGCCTAAGTAAATGGTAACAATTGTAGGGAAGGGGAAAACTGGCAGAATATGTTAAAACGTAAAAAGGCTACGGTCGTTAGGAAAGGAAACGTGGTTAAAAAGTCAATTGAAGACTCCATAGTCTTAGTCTCTCCGTTGTTGGAGTTGGTTTCATAAACGGACAAAACAGGTAGTAGTAGTGGTGGCGGTGGTGGTGGAGGAGGAGACTGTTTCGTCTGATGTACTTTCAAGATCATAGAGTCAAGGGTCAAACAGGACATCGGATGAGGCAGCAGCTAGCTAGGATGATGGACCAAGCAGAGACTGATATTAATTGGTTAATTAGCTAGCTAGCTCCTATTCAATTTATTTTCTTCGTTATAGGGTGAGGAGGGAAAAAAATATGTAGATTGAACCTAATTTTTGTGCTTGATTAATAAACAGGAAGAGAGCAGCGGGGGATTGGAATTTGGATTTGTTGGTGGGAATTAGTTTCGATTTTTTTTTTTTGTCCATTTATCGTAACCGAGGAAACAATAATTGTGGGGTCTCATAAATACCTTCAATGAATCTGGAAAAAAGTTACCAGCTTTAGGTACTATGAATTCTTTGGCATAAAGGAATCCAAGCGCATTCAATTCTCCTTAAGAGACTCAACAAATTAAGGCAAAGCAAATGAGAGGGTGCAACTTCCACCTATAGCCCCAATTTGGGACAAAGACAAACCCCCCACGCCCCACACACACAAACCCTACCATTTAAAGAAATCTAGGTCAGCACCCAAATGCCATCATAACTTTGTACGAGTTAAAATCTCTCCACTGGAGCCACTGTCCAATTTACCATACTTTCGCTGTACCTGTTGGTATCGCTTACGATAGACAACTATCAACGTCTTATTAATAAAGCTTGCATGAAATATTTGACAAAAATGTATGGTTTTGGAGTTATCAAGAAGAATAAAAAAAAAAAAAATCGAATTCCTGACTTTGTGTACTGTGAACTGCAGCTTTAATCAGTTTATAGGAAGAACGAACCATATGATTAACGCGAGTGTTTTCAACAGCTTATTAATAAGGGGAAAAGAAAGCCAGAAAAAACTCAGTTGATTAAGCTCTTTCTTATTAGAATAAGAACTTGAAAAACTATATTACTAGTGATATTAACACAAGGCCCGTTTGGCACCATCTTTCTTGGTTTCTTTCTCGACATGACTTAGCACATTACATCCTTGAGAAGCTTGTACCTGCGAGTTCCGGGGCGGGGGGAAGGCGTGCCGCTGGGATTTTTTCCTCCTCTTTCAGAGCCCTCTTGGCGATCGTGCTGCTTGACTCTCTCGCCTGAGTAATCTGATCTGCTGTTCATCCCCCCATCATTTCCGGCCGAAGATTTCCTCGACGATGAGCCACCGTGCTGACCACTATTCCTTTCCTCACTTTTACACCAATCACATACTTCTATTGGCTCTGATGATTCACGATAGTAGTTGCTGCAATACCTGTAAAAAAAAATTTTTTTTTTTTGGGCCAAAACAATCCAATTAGCAAAGACTCACTAAAAAGTTTTTTTTTTTTTTGGAAAAAAAAAAAGTAAAAATAAACACACACGGGGATTCTTACGGTAACCATAGAACCAATTTAACCAACTAGATTGTTGTTAAAAAAAAAAAAAACAAATTAGAATGATCCCGCTCAAGTCAACTATCATGGTAATCATAATCGTTTTGATGGGGTGATTTGTTAGACTAATCAGAGAGCCTTGGATGTTCCCTTGAGCGGGCGGTGGTTAAGGTCGTGAGCTGTGCAGTCGGAGTAGTACTATTTTTGTTTAACTAAGGTAGGGCTGAAACGTGGGTATGCCTCGATAATCAGCAAGGATTATGGAAATTCTAATCTATAAACATGCATGCATACTAAAATGACCATACTAATCAATAATCACTAATCACACCCCTTGAAGAGCCCATCAGGACACACACACGTGTATTACACACATAAGTGTAGAAATTTCTGGATGGGCTCTTAAGGGGTGTGATTGGAGTAATACGTGTGTGTGTGGGAGGCCAAAACTATTTGCTAAAGAATTGGGGATGGCAGCGAGTGGGGTTGGTGGCGGAGCATACGAGTGTTGGAAGCGGTTGCGGCACTTGTTGCAGCGGAAGAGCTTTTCCGGGAAGCCAACATCGCCGCACATGGAACAGACTATCTCATAATCCACCATTTGTATTATTGATGCTTGAATTGTTATGATGATGACAAAGAAGACCACCCAAGAAGTAAGAATGGAAAGAAGGAAGAAAGAAATCTGGCAAAGAGAGAGGAGTTATGGTTGGCTTCTGAGTCGGTGTATCATTTATATATATATATATACTCCTTTGGTTCCACTGGAAGTATCATTTTAGAATATTTTAAAATGTTTGTCAAGAAAAAATCAAATTATTTTTTAATCTTTCATTTCAATATAATCTCCCTCTTTAATATTATCATTAAAATTTAAATTTTAAATTTATGAAGATAAAATTAAAAAATTATAAATTTCATAATTAAATTACTATTTTTAAAAAGTTAAAATTTTCGAAATATAATAAAATAATTGAAACGAAATAAAAAAAAATATATATATATTCATATATTTATCCGCAGACAGAGAGAGAGAGAGAGAGAGAGAGAGAGTTAAGTATTATTATTACTTCTAATAAATAGTTAAAATGGGGTGCTGTGCATAAGAGATATCTACGGGTAGACCACAGGTTACTTGCAGTCGTTTTCAGTTGTGCGTGTATGTGTGTGGTGTGAGGCACAGAGAAAGAAATGTGAACCTTAAAATGTGTGGGACGAAAATGACTGTTATGTCCCCTTGCTGAGCTTGCAGCTTGCTTGATTTTATCCCTTACCATTCTCTTTCTCTCCCTTGTCATTTTCTATCTCTTTCTTTTTTTCTTATTTGTTAAACAATTTGCCATTTTCTATCCTTTTTTTTTAAAGCTTTTTTGAGAAATAATGCTACAGAAGACACACAAATATACCATTCTTTTTTATCTCAAGCTGAATTTAAAGCATAGGGGAGAAACACTCGTTTAAAGAGAACTCGAGATCAGCAATGCTTTTGTTTGGATTGCGGTTTATTTGCCAAAATATATTTGCTTACATCATCATTACAATTTTCAACACACCTTTTTATCTTTTCAATTATCTTTTTATCTCACATACATCACATCACAAAAAGTGCTACAATAAAAATATCTCTAATAATTCACAATCCAAACAAACCAATATTATGTATGAAGCATAATTTGTGTGAAATTGGTTACCAATTAACTTAGTAAAGCCTTAATGACAAGTTGATCATCAAAAAAGATTTAAAAAATTGTACGACGATGGTTCAAACTTCACGATTCACATTTTAGTATGTCAAGTGCACGCCTTTAATCTAGATGCGCTTTGGCACGTCTAAATGTTATATATAGTTTGTTGGGGAATAAAAAAATATTCTAGTTTGGGGTGACATTAGAAAATGAAACATAGTTGTGTTGGCTTTGTGTCTTTTGTTTTCTACTATTACTTAGCAACTTTTCTTTTTCGCCCCTACAGTAATTAAGCTTTGCCAATGTAAGTGTAACCAGTTAATTTGAAAAGCAAAGAGGCAATCAATCTGTCGTTGGAAAAGCAATTTAACTAATTATCCCTTTTGCACTAGAATTGTACGTTATGCTTGTCTTGTTATTAATGTGACGATTGACTTTTAATGGGGACACGAGAAACATATATACCGATAAGAGGTTAAATGTGCAATCAAGAAACATAAAAAGCAATCTATAGTTGTCCTTTACTCTTTGTTTCTGTCCCCCTGACAAATGGTATGGTGGTTCTATCCCAGTGCAATAAGCACCATCATGTTCTTGTTCCAACTTCTTTTTAACTGCATTTCTCAATTTTGAAGAATCAAATGTACGTAACTTTCTAGGTATAAAAGCACCAAGTAGTCCCCAGTGACCGACATTCTAAGGGTTTCTTCTTCTTCTTCTTCTTCTTTTTTTTTTTTTTGGAGAAATTCTAAGTGTCTATTCTCGAGTTTTAGTATGTCTTGCCAATTTCACTTGTAGCCATATTGCTTCATGGTTCACGAACGATGAAGATTTGATTGATTTGAACACGGCATGAGTGGTTTATCTAAAATGCCAGTCGTCCTATAAAAAGTGATTGAACAAAATAATAAAGCCGGGTGCCATGTATCAATCCACACATGGCTTGCTCTTGTGTCTATCTTGATCTAGCAGTACAATGCCCATCCAGTTTGCCTTTTTCTTTTTTGGTTTTTGGTGTGGACAAAGAGGAATTATATTACACCAAATAATTTTACACATAATACATAACATGAAATGCAGAATTTTTTTTATGGTATCCTTATTGAGTTTTTTTTTTTTGCTTGTATAAAAAGATAAAATGTTATCTTATTTATGATTTGATAACGAGGAAGTAGTCGTGAACATAATAAAGAATAAAGATAGAATTTCATCATCGCTTTGGACAATGTACTTTTCCCAAGGCAGCCTGACTCAGATTTGTTTGGATAGTGAATTATTTCTAAAAAATTGTTACATTTTTAATAACTTTTTTATCTTACATACATCACGTTAAAAAAATATTACAATATTTTGTTTTCAAAGAATTGTTCCAAACAATCTTCTACACACTCAACTTGGATGATAATTGGCACTTGTTTGATTTTTTTGGTATACAAAAATGCCTATAATGGCAATTTTCAAATAATTGATTATGTTGATTGACTAGCCAAAGACGGAATTGCATGACCAGTTGAGAAGATTGATGGGGGGATTTGGACCACCAATGCAAACCTAGACAAAATATCTGATGGTAGTGTAATAAATTTTACGCGTTACATATGAGCGAACAAATATTGGTTGAATGGGGAAGCGATGAGTTGAGTGGCACGGACGGAAGAAGCATACGTGAAAATTTTCATATTCGAGACCTCCCTCTTTCGCTATAAAAAAAAAAAAATGTTGGTTGAATGTAAACAAGTTTTTTTCCGAGTTTATAAAAGCTGTTCCGGACTTGTTTCAGCTTTGCGAAACCTTACGATGGCTAGCCTAATCCTTAAACCCTTGACACATTTCATCAGATTGAGAAAGAAGTAAACCTGTACTGCCGTACCAAAGCCCATTTATAACAGTAATGCGATGTTACACGATATATATCTACAAATTCGGTTCAAATAATGCCTTAATAATTGCTTTGGTGGTGCGTAGATTAGAGGTTACCTAGCTACTAACCTCCGTTCTTTCTTGTAAATGATCCATCCCTCTTTGTCCTCATTCCTACCAAAACAAAGGCTGTGACTTAAAATGTCAAAACCTAGTCTGGAGGACAAGCTTGAGTAGGAACGAAACTAAAGCTGGATTTGCCCAGACCAAAAATTTTCCCTTTAATTTGAAATTTTACAAACTTTGGACGCAAATTAGGTTAAACCTAACACTTGATACGAAACTAATCAAAATCCTCATCTTTTGACAATTTAAGCAGTATTACCAAGGCCTCAACACTCATTTGAGGAGAAAAAGTTAAAATGCTTATCAGATATGCCCTATCTTACCTAATACCTACTTACGGTGGAAGTTTATAAAGTAATCAAGAAGATTAGGTTCCGTGCTTTATTTTCTTTTCTTCCTTCTTTTTTTTTTTTTTTTTTTGTTAGGGATGCTTTAAGTATATGATATACCCTGTAAATACACAATTCTTTCAACCCTCTATCCGGACATGTACATAAATTGGATCGGAGAGGAAATGAAGACCTAAAAGTCTCACTAGGAAAACTCCCGGTCCCAAATGAAAACTACAAGCTTGTGGTGGTGTTCATTTCTGAAAAGTATACTAGACACCAATGGTGGTGGTTGGACAAGGCGGAAGGGAGTTGTGATCCTCAGCGTGACGAACAGAGTTCAAATTCGACTCACATTTCTACGTTGAAAAAGATCCCTCCTTATTTAAAAGCCATTTGATAGAATCTTAGGAGATTAGGCGTATCCCTACTCAACCTTTATGGTACCCAAAAAGAAGTGTACTAGACGTTCTGTGAAAGTGTGTGTGAGGAAAAGGGTTTAGTTATTCCGACTATTTATAACAGTGGATTGGATTGTTGAAACAGTAATAAAAGTAAATTACCACAACGCCAAATTAATCATCCAAAAACTAGAAAATTAGTCAACTTGTATCTGTGGTTGTCATTAGATAGGTGAGACGTGCTTGTCATTTTTATTATTTCTGGTATGAATTGAAAATATTTAATGTATAACCCAAGTACAGTTCTTTCTTAGTTAGCCGTTTCAAAAACATCTTTAAAAGCCGATGGTTTCGCTAAAATACTAGAAAATGGGCCAGAAGAGAGGAACGTATTCGCGTCCATGAAATGAGAAAATAAAAAAAAATAAAGTAACTATGATAATACACTAACTACATTCATAATAATAATAATAAACCTTTCTGATTGTTCTAAGAATGACTTCAAGGTTTATTTGGGCAGACGCGAAACGTTTTCACAGAGCAGTAGAAACAAGAGTTTCATGTGGAAAGCGTTTTAGTACATGGAAAGTTATCATCATCACTTCGGTTAACCATATCAGTAAATTTGTTTAAAAAACTGTAATTTTGCTTGTCAAAAGTCTTTTCCCAGGACAGAGACGTGTTTAAAAGTTCGTACGTTCATTGAAGAAAAACAATTCCGTGGTTGTTAAGCTTAGGCCCGTGTAGGTAGCAATGTTTTAAAAACCGGACCGTTAATCGAACCGGTGAAGTGAAAGGGTCGAGGTTCAACCGGTCGGACCGGTTCAACCTCGGTTCAATGAATTTTTTAAAAAATAATTTATATAAATATATATGTGCACAAAATAAGACATGTAATGGATAATTTAATACTTTATATGATGAAAAGTTTACTATTTTTTAATAACTTGGATTTTTAAAAATAAATTTTTTAAATTATAAGTTAAAACAAATAAATTTCATCTCAATTTCAATTATATCTACCAAAAAATTCTTAAATATAATCCAAAAATATCACAATATTTGAAATTATACAAAATTCACGTCTATGAGAATTTAGACATTGTGAACTTAAATTTTAATTTACAATTTAAAAAAGGAAGTTTGGAGTTCGAAGAAAATCAAGAGAATTGAAAATAGAAATGCAAATTTGATAAGAAACAAAAAATGAGATAAAAGTGAGTGGTTGTGGTATTAAATAAATTGGGTTAAAGAAAAATAATTCTTTTTTAAATTTTTTAAATTTAATGGACAAAAACAAAATTAATATATGGAAGAAAACATCAATAAATTAAAAATAAAGAGATTTGATTAAAAAATGAGTGGCAAAAGAAAAGATGATAGAGAGAGAGAGAGTGTGTGTGTGTGTGTGTTGAAGATTAAAAAGAAAGAGTCATGAAAAGATGATATTTTGTAAAAAAAAATGGAACAAAAAAAATGTGAGTGTTTGTTTTATATAAATAAGTTATAAAAAAAACTAATAAGATGTGATAGTGCAACGGTTACTACATTGGTTTTCTATTACAAAGGTCTTGAGTTCGAATCTTGATAACTACATTTTGCAAAAAAAAAAAAAAAAAAAAAAAAAAAGGAAAACTCAAAAACCGGAAATGACCGGTTCAAATCCGGTTCAACGGTTTCGCGGTCCGACCGATTTTTGACCGGTTTCTTGACAAAGTCAAACCTGCCATTGAACCGGACCGGAGCCATGGCCTGTTCGCGGTTCAACCGGTCGAACCGGCCGGTCCGGTCCGGTTTTCAAAACACTGGTAGGTAGTCTTTTCCCCTCACAACATTAGTGAAAAAAAAAGAAGGTTCAACCATTAGTATGCTTTCTCATTATGCTTTAGAGTTTTAAAGGCCCGTTTGGATTAGCTATATTTGGGAGTATTTTAAAAAAAATTTTGCTGTAGCAAAGTTTTTATAGTATATTTTGAAATTTTTTTAGAAAATATTTTGGAATATTTAAGAGTAGAAGAGTTTTTAGAATACATTTTGGGATATTTTTTAAATATTAAAAAAATTTAGACTACTTTTTAGAGTATGTTTTAGAGTACTTTCTAAAAATTTTATATAGTATTTGAAAAACTAGTTTTTGAAAAACTCAACAATCCAAACTTGTTCCACTCAAAATGCCAGAACATGAAAAAGTCTTGCAACCAGCCCTCAAAAATTATTGTTTAAGTGGAAGAGTATAAGCAGAATTTTCCATGATTCAAGTTCAAGCTAATTAAAATTATTGGAGTATGTACCCAGGAGGGTAAACTAAAGGGCGTGCGTAAAGAATCCGTTGCTCCAAAATTCTCAAGTCCATTCATATCTTTCTTTTTAAAAGCAATGAATCCTTCAAAATAGACACTCATGAAATCCAAACAAATGTAAACTAGCAAGCTCCACCGTACCATGTACAATATCTTTCGGGCTAATTAAACTTTGCCCCTCCTGCACCCCCCCCCCCCAAAAAAGCCATATATATATATATATATATATATATATATCTTGTGGTTAACTTGTTGATGGTGTTAAGATGAAATTATAATATTTTGCATGATCAAAATACCCTTAGCTAATTCTTGAACACATATAGCAACTATAATCTAGTGAATGACTATTTTTTTTTAACAGTTGCCAAATCTATTTAAACACAACTACACCATTTATTCGACCTTTTAGGAAAAAAATTAATAATTTTGTAAAAAAAAAAAAATCTAAGTGATTTAATGCGTTTATCTCAATACTAAAAGTAATGCTTACTTTAGGTGAAATAAAATATTAATTTTGTGCACTTAGTATGTAAATTACTTGAGAATTTTTTTTTAATGTGACACTTTTTATAATGTGATTTATACATGATAAAAACGTGACGGAAAAATAAAAATGTTGTGAGAAACATGTATAAAGAGTCTCAAAATTTTTTTCCCAACTATTGTGGAATCAAATAAAATATAATACGATTGTGGCATAAAAATAGCAGTTTGCATCTTTTAGACTCGTGAAAATCTTGCGAAAGTTACAAGGCAAATGAAAATTATCAAGACTAATCAGTTTATAATTTAAAGGAAGGAAGAGAAGAGATGGGAAATTTTTGTAGAAACTTTGAGGGATTTTAAATTTGTTTTTTACCCCGCAGCACAAATTTTCAACTTTTTGGTATTTCATCATCTTTAAATGTTTTAATTTTTTATATCATCTAATTCCATATTTTTCCAATAAGATGCTCCATATTATGACTTAAAGTATAACATGATTATTCTACAACCATTATGTATGAGCATTAATATCATTTTGTCATAATTTGAAATGAAAAATTGCTCATTAATGTTTGATTGATCAATGAAGAAGGCAAATTATATATAGTTGAAGTGAAGGGAAAAAAAATGTTATAAGGGTCACCTTCAAGGGCACAAACTTTAATTAACCCATATCTTTCACTTGGGAAATTGTATTCCCGTCAGTGTACGCTAACTTTTCCTTTTGATTCTCTTTTAGTGGTAGAAAGCAAGTTATCTGTTCCCGAAACCCTACTCCCCTGAGTTGATGGTTCGATTTTCAAATTTTTCACTTTTTGCTTTAGAATTATTATGTTTAGAGTCTCCAGCGAAAAAAAAAAAAGAAAACAAGTTTATATTTAAACAAAAAATAAAAATCCAAGACATTCATAATCTACATGATGTCGTGGAAAGGCGGGGTTGGGTTGATTAGCTGGGCCAATGTTTTCAAAATCAAATTGGACCGGTCGATTTGACGGGTGAAGCAATCATTGAATTGGTTTGATTATCTATTAGACTCAAAAAATCAATTGAATTGATTAAATTAGATCACACAAATAAATTGAACTTGACAAAATTGATAAAAATAGACTATTGAACTGGTTCCAACTAATTTTGTCCTTTTTTGAATATATATGTCAATAATATCCAAATTATTTAATATTAAAATAGAAAATAAATTAGTCTTTGACCTGAGATTGAACCGATTCAATTGTGAACCAGAAACTTTATTTGATTCACTTATGAGTCCTGATTCAGAAACTTTGGTTGGGGCTTGATAGCAACATGCTTGGTACATGATCGGCTACAAAAATGACGTCGGTCCACCCTATTTGGCCCTAAACATTATTTATGTTCAGAAAATTAATTGCCCCATATTTGGATTTCAAGATAAGATTTGAGATCTCAGCTTCGTGCAACAAATAAGAAGAAAAGGGATTTCAGATCTCAGAAGAAACATTCCTACCAACATTAATACCGTCCAAACAAAATATTTAATATTATTAAAATGTCAAGGATGGATTTGATAGATTGCCACCCTTCATGCGATCTGCGTAGACAGCAAGGAGAAATTTAATATATTAATGAGCTTCATAAATATGAAAATTCCATCAAATGAAACTAAAGCTTGCCGTTGTGCATGTCTAAGTACTTTATTAACAAATACTTAAGCAGTGCTGATGATGCCTTGATTTAGTGGCCAAATTTTTAACTTCAAGATTTGAAGATTCTGTATTTAAATCCATTTTTCTCCTCTCCACTTATTAAATCTCACCGCTCATCCACTAAAAAAATTTAAAAAATATATAAATAACAGCTACTCAATCCACAATAAGATTGGCCATTAATCTAATTTCAAACCATTTTGACACAAATTTCGTGACATGTTTTTAGACAACTAGAAGGTAACTCAAATATTGGCTTCTATGTACGAATATAAAAAGATTTTCTACTATCGTGTTGTATCCTGTTTTGGGTAATTGAGCTTCTCAATCATGAGTTCCACTCAGTGGCGGAGCCAGAAAAAAATCTTAGTGGGGGCAAAAATAATATTAAAATTTTTTATCTACTTTTTTTCTAGTTTTTTAAGCACAAAAAAAAAATTCACCAACAAGTACAAATGATACGTATATTCCATGAAAAACATAAAAAGACAAACTCAAAATTATTAATGTAATAATAATAATTTTATTTCAAAAACAAACTAAACTATTTACAATTGCTTACGACGAGTTTTCATATTTTGATAACGGTTTATAACTTTCTCATTTTGAATTTCACGAAGTATATTTTTCTCAATATAAGTAACTAAACTAAATTTTGTGACCCATTCTTTCATATCTTTTCTAAAAAAAAACTCTAGGTACACACTTAAAATTATGTTAAAATTGTATAAGTATTATAGGAATTTAAGGGGCACTGGAGGCACACCTTAAATCCGCCCCTGGTTCCACTTCACTTGACTTGGGTTCTTTTTCATCAAATGTTTGAATTGCCATTTTTTCCCCCTAAAAGTTTTTCCCAAAATACACTTTATGAACACCAAAATAACACAATTGATTTTGAGAAAGATAACTTCGGCAGCAAGTAGCCAAGGAATTAGCCGTGGACAGTTGCATCCAAGTCACCGATGATCACAAAATGCAGTTGAGAGGGAAAAGTTCTTTTTACTGATCATGTGGGGAGCAATCACCATAAAAAGTACTTAACGTTGGGAAGACAATGGACAGCAAAGAACATGTTCTGCATCCCACCCAGAACCACAGGGAAGATGTAATCTTGCTGCTTTCCCATTTCTTTTTATTTGATGTGACGATTTCCCTATAGGCTTAGCTTGGATGGCATGCACTTCAAAAGGGTCTCCCCTAGCTTGCTACAGAATATCCCCCAATGCCGGCTGATGTGAGTACGAAACCGGGGAACAAATATTTCTGTACAGAATTCTTTTTTGAAAAAAAAAATTAAGTTCTTCTTTTCTCCAAGAAAAAGGAAATTTGTTTCCATTAAATAAAAAGAGAAACACGAATGCTTCAATCGAAGCATTCGTGTTCTTGTGAGAATTTACTTTTGTATCTCCAAAGTTATTATAGAAAAAAAAAACTTCCCAATTAATAAAGTATGAATTAATCTTTCTATATAAACAGTGTGTGTACTTACAAGTCTAAATATATATTACATTACCTTACTTTGACTTTTAACGTTAAATTTTATATATGTAACATGCATATAAAATAATTTATCCATTAAGTATCGACGTCTAAATCACATGCATAGAAAGGAGAAGCATATCCCCGGAACACCAAATGATTAGTGGAGACTTTAATTAATGGAATTTGAAGTTAATGATAACGCTAAAAAAAATTAGTTATGGTACTGAATGAATCATCCCAAGAGGCAAACGGTATAACTGCATGCACCAAGACTATTTAAGCTGTGGTAAATTGGCTGTTGAGCATGATCTGACAACATGCACCTACTTAAAAAGGTTGAACATTACTTTGACAATTTGTATTTTTTTTAATTCAAGAAAAAATTCAAAGCCTTATAAAGAGGAATGCCAGAAGAAAGGATTTAAGAATCAAATCAGCAGAGACTTCACAATTTCAAGAAAGACTCTAAACCTTATAAAGAGGAGGGATGAGAAATAAAAAAGATTTAAGAGTCAAATCAGTTGAGACTTCACAATTACCTAATGATGAATATATACCAACAAATTAGATTTCGAAGGCATTTGGCTTTTCACACTTCTTATAGTGGTTTCGCCATTCACCTTCCCATTATGCAATTGTCGACTAATAAGGTGTTCGACTATGCTCCAAGGCCCCAGTTCATCCTACATCCATGGAAGAGCTGGTTATTGTGGGTAGAAGTCGAAGTAGTGATCTTTTTGTCAATGTCATGGTACGTCAGTCGACAATCAATCCTGTTCTGTATTTCTTTTGCGATGCTGGGATGGAATCACCAAATGCACCGCTGGAACTTCCAATAACTATCAAGGGACAAGGATGCGCTTTGCTTTCCGCAAAAAAGGACTAATTACAGAGCTGGATTTGACATTTATGGTAAGATGATATCAGTTCCAGATTTAATGTGCAGCTTACAAATTTGAAAGGCAGAATATTGAAACAAGACGAGAATTATTGTAGTGTGCCCTACTACCTAAAAGTTTAAGGAAAATAGTAACCTCACCTGCACCGGAAGTTGTGGACACTTCCTAATCATTGATGTTGTGTTCTAAAGCAATTATATTATCTATTCAACCTCTTAAATTTATTCTCTTTGATTTATCTCTAAATTTTGGTTAAATCTGCCCTATATCATAGAAATTTATGTATGCGGTTAAATTGCGAGGCGATAGAAAGTAGGGATAATTTCAGAAACCTCTCTGAGGTTTCTGATTATTTCAAAAAGTTCCTCTCTAGTTTAAAAAATTACATTTACCTCCCCTATGATTAGCATTTTAGTAACAATATAGACCTAATATGCTAAATTTGTTCTCAAAAATCCTAAAATACCCCTTTGTTACTTA
This sequence comes from Coffea arabica, assembly GCF_036785885.1. Classification (NCBI taxonomy): domain Eukaryota; kingdom Viridiplantae; phylum Streptophyta; class Magnoliopsida; order Gentianales; family Rubiaceae; genus Coffea; species Coffea arabica. The sequence continues at coordinate 22,416,966 of NC_092313.1, forward strand.
GAAGGGGGAAAAACTCACTAATAAATTTCTTCCACGTTGCAATTATTGTAAACGACATAATCATTACTCTAACAAATTCAATAAACTACTTCAGTTTAATCCCCATATTCTCACAATTTTGACACCCTACTATTGCGCCCCAAAGCTTCCCATGCAAATCAACTGTAACAATTAAAGTTTCCATTCAACCTAATCTTTGGGCTCTTTTTTTTTTTTTTTTGCCTAAATTTAGTACTTAAATTGACCAATGTCACTATCCAAACTCAATCTAAATGGTTGCAACCTTGTTGATGCTAAAATAATCTAACCCACCAAGAATACCAACACGGAGTAATCAAAAGCAATACTAGAGACCACATCCCATGTTTTTCGGCAAATCTTATTGTAGTTTTTATATCCCAAAATTCTTTTTTACGTAATTGGCATAATAACGTAACCTTCCTCAATCCACATTCCCTTTTAACTATCATTTTTATTTTCTTGTTTGTACTTTTTATCACTGCCATCCTTTTCACCTTCATTTAGTTTGACAACAAATCTAATCTGACAACTTGTCATTTGACAATTTCAATTTAATAATACTTACAAAAAAAAGGAAAACAAATAAAGGGAGAAAGGATCTATTTCTCATAATAATATGGAAAATAGTGGATTATGACATGTAAGAGAAAGAAGATAGGAGAGAGAATTCGAGAGAGAATAAGAGTTTATTTTGTGTGATAGCCGTTGTTTTAGAATGAAATACTAGTTGTACTTGTAGGGTTTTTTGTAGAAATTATTTATAAGTGAAGAATATTGTAGTCATTTTACTACATGAAGGGAGGTTAGCGTAATTATTCAAATCTGAAGGTTGGTGAGTTAAATTGTCAGAAACCATAGGGGAGGTTTCTGAAATTATTCCTAGAAAGTAACAATAGCTATAAAGCATAACAATATAGATTTGGGGTTAATTGCAGTTTGCACCCCTCAACAATTCGGCTATCAGACTTTGAACTTTCAATTTCGACAATCTTTTACCTTCAACTTCTGATTTTTAGAACAATTAACAAATCAAGCTAAACCTAATCAAGAAAAGAATGATTGTACTGGTTTTGCCTCAATTTCCTATTAAACCTCCAAAAATAACCATTTCATTTTCATATTAACAAGGACAAATAAATCTCTAGAATTGCCTTCAAATACATAAACAAAAGGGAAAAAAATGAAACATAACATATATCAAATTTCACTACCATCAATACGGTGAACAACTATCGTAACTTCTTCCCACACCACTACACCCTCTTCACTAGTTTGCCACCACCACCACCTTATCATATCAAACAAATTAATATCAAAAAATATACCAGATAAGGAAAAATGAGGCCTTATTATCGGACCAAACAAATTAATGCCCAAAAAATTATCAGACAAAAAAAAAGATCAAAAATTCTATATCCAAATCCTATCACCATAAATAGCCATACCACCACCACTGTAATCTCTCAACTTTAGCACCATCAAAGCCTTTTAAAACTCATCTGATGAATTAATTCCAAAAGATCATCAAACAAAAAAAGAAAATCAATTACAAAATATTCCTTACACAAATCTAGTCATAATAGGCAGGCCATTACCATAACCTCTTAACCTTTGGAATCCATTAGTATGGCCATCTTTCCCTCCAAAAAAAAAAAAAGTAAAACCTTATTTCTAATTTTTTTTATCAGTACCATTTTTTCAATTCCAATCCTTCAACAATAGATCTTGATTCTAACCTCTCCAAGATCCACTTTTTGCTCAAAAATTAAAAAAAAATTCACACCACCTTCGCTCTGCTCCTCATCACTAATATAGGAGGCATAAAGCCCTTCCTCGAGATAGGAAGCCGGAAGCGTGAAGAGAGTGGAGGTGAGAGAGGTGGTAGACTGTTGCTACTTCTTCTCTGGGATTGGGGCCAACTGAGCAGAGGACAAAAAGTGAGGAGTTAGGTTTCCATTGGGTCCGTTTGGATTGACCATTTTTTAAAAAACAAGTTTTTCAAATATAATGTTACAATAGTACACAAATAAAAATAACTCAAAAAAATCTCATTCATGCGATATATCAAATATTTCAAAATATACTTATAGTAAAAATCTTTTATATACACTGCTACGGTAAAATTTTTCAAAAATACCCTAAAAAACAACTAATCCAAATAGAACTATTTTTTGAGATAATTCTATGATGGGGTTTTGTGGGACTCTGATGGTTGAATCTGCAAGGTAGGGAATCTTTTTTTATTTGAAACCTTTACTTTTTAGCTAATTATTGGTGCCAAATTTATGCATCTATTATATGGATGAAAAAGGGTACTTTTGGAACAAAATATGATAATGGTCCTTTTAATTGCCAAAGTTTAGTGGATTGTAGTAGATTGCCAAAAATCAAAAGTTGAGAGTTGTAAACTGCTAAAATTAAAAGTTTAAGATGTAACGTGCAATTGCTGAACAGTTTAGGGATGCAAACTGCAATTAAATCTATAGATTTGTGTGTCCATGTAAAACTTTTGAACCATAGCGACGGGCAGGATGCTACCAATTAAAAAGCAAAATGTAAATAACTTATTAGTGTACCTATCTTAATTACCAGTTTTTATATTCATCCCTAAATCCTTTTTGTTTGGAATATGTAGGGTATCTCAATGTCTTTTTGCACGAATAATTCGGATATGAGATTTTATGCCGGGAACAAATATCACCATATCTACTTACTTACTCACTCCTGAGGAGAAGTGACATTATAATTATGCACATTCTCCTCAAGAAAGACACCCCTACGTCAATTGAGGAGCACCCTAGTTGGAAAACGAACGGCCTGCAAGCATCCCCAAGGATTGGAATCTTTCCACCTTATGCATTCATAATTTGCATGGATTCTTTTTCCCAATTCGCTGATACAACCTAACCCGGACCTCGATGGATTTCAACTTTTATCCTCTCTTTACGCTTCAGCAGCAAACACACATTTAGGTAGTAGGCTCTTAGAAAGGTAGAACATTATCATCCCGACACGCAAAACATTATCTAAAGCGAACCAACCTAGAAAAAAAGCCTATTTTATATTAACTAAAACTACCAAACAGTCTCTCTGCAGTCCTTCAAAATTCCATCTGTTTTCGACAGATGGCCACTGGAGCACTCCATTGGATTTGAAACATGAATTATCCTTTGCATGCAAGCGTTGCATTGTGGTCATGTCTTTACAAGTGAAGCGGGTTTTCCATCCCATCCCTAACGTTTCCGTAGCCAAAGAAGCTTATTAAAAGACGAGGAAATTAATTTCAAACCCAGAAATGAACATCTTCCTCCCATAAACAATCACATTTTCACCTCCTCCCATTCCCATCCAAGACGCTTGGGTAACCATAAATGTACAAAGCCCAGAGTTTCCTAAAAGATTATTACTCCTCGTACTGGCCTCCTTCGGCCTCCGTTTCCCCTTTCTTTTGCAGTTTCCTCGTCCACGTTATACTGATCCAAGAAATTAGGGACCACAAAAGATTTCTACCAATAATGCTCCCACTGCTGCAAGATCTCTGTCGACTTTCATGTCTCCTCACCACCGATACCATACCCATCAGAAGACGTTCTCATCGCACACGTGCCTTCGTTACGATCCCTGCAACCAAAAGGGGTGCCAAAATTAGTAACCAAACCAATAATACTGGTTAAGTACTATTTTCTAAGGTAGTTGAATAAACCTGTACTAAATGGGATGGCAAAATGATGTTCTGATATAAATTTTCAGGCCGCGTGACATTAGTTTGCCATATGGACAAGTGATATCGTTTGGCAAATATTGAAATAGAATTTGGCACCAATTTATGATTCATTTACCTCTAATAATACACAAGCAACTAGAGAAAAAAAAAATAAACAAGAAAATACATCAAAATCATAATTTTCAACAAGGCCATTCATTCCTTTTTGATAAAAATCAACGTCATGCCCACTGGATACATCAGATCAGTCCACTCCACAGCTAAATTGATTAAACATAGATTGAAATCTTATGTGAGCCCATAATTGGACATCCAAGAGAAAGATGGATGTGACATGCAGCCACAAATCGACACTCTTCATATGCTCCGCCTTCCCCCCACAAAAAATTTACCCCGTATAAGTGGTCAGTTTTACATCATTGTCTTGTCAGAAAATAGTAAATTACAAGAAACAACAAAGCCAACATCAACATCTTCCTCTTCACCTCAGCACCATGGTATCCGCAGTCATTTTCAACCCCTCCATGATTCCCACATTAGAGGCCACCAAGTGAATTAAAAAGGCAGCTTTTTCTTTCATCGCCGTATATTTCTGTTAACCTGCTTCCCAAACATTGACTAGCACTGGTGGGGGAAAAAGAGCTTGTGGTCCATAATCAACCTAAAAGGCCTCCTCGTCAAGCCGAAGGCTGGTGGGCTCCCACCCAAAACTGACCTCATCTACGCAGATGTGATCTTGCGGTGGAAAAACGTACGTAACTTATTAAAGTTCCGTTTGATGGGGCGGTGTTTTTATATATTTTTTTTTAAAAAAAAGAACGGTTTTATGCACTAATAATATTTTTAGGATAGTTGATAACTAATTTCTCGTAATTTAAGAAGTCCAGTATTTGGTAACGTAAAAGCACTCTTGACAAAAATATGTATCAGATTGTAAGGCACCGCAATCCAAACAACCTCTGAGTTTTGTAAAAAACCAATCAAATTTTGTTTTGTTTGTATTACAAACACAATTTTAAACTCTATTTTATCTCATATATATTATATCACAAAAAATGTTATCAATATTATTTCAAATAAATTTATTTTCAAATAATCTCCTATCCAAATGGACCCAGTGATCTAGCTAACAAAGCTGGAAACTGTCCCAAGAAAAAATATTAATGTCTTGCGGTGGAAAAGGTTCATGAAATGACCACAACTTAATTCAACTGTGTCTTTTTCCCTGTTTGTATCTACTGTGTAACGCACAATACACCACCATTTGAGACTTGGGCCAGACATTTGCCCGAAAGTTGCATGAAGTGTAATATCCTTTTAATCAAACGGGCTAATTGGCCTTTTAGAATCTGACGGAGCCCACTTGATAGTGGCCACCCCAAGCCTGATGCCAGGCAAACTAATTTTACATGAAAATTAATTCCCTGTTTGAACCCACCAAGGAAATCCTGATTTCCTCGTTATTGAAAATCTTGTCCCAACAGCTAATGCTAAATAGATTATAAAATAGTATATTGTTGTTGGTGCTTCGATCATTTCATTGTTCTTTATAGGAAAGACGGTCCCTAATTCTAGCCACATGATGTGGAACTCTTCTTTATACGCTTCAATTTCCTTCAAAATTCAGTAATCAGACTTGGCTGAAATTTGCTATCCAATTAGGTCTTTGACCTATAAAATCGCACTGATTGGACAAATAAAAGTCCTGAACAATTTTATTTAGATTATATTTAATATGAAATTAGCGAAGTTTATAATTTTCTTTAAGTGAAAAGAATTGTAGGTATGAGATATTGAATTCAAGATCTCCTATTTATTTATCGGGAAGGGAGAGAGAGAGAGAGTGAGTGAGAGAGAGGAAGAAATGGTGAAAAGCTATTATCAACAGTACATTTTACATGTATCATGGGCAAACTACTCTGAGAATCCAATAATGTACAATGGCGATCCAATTATTTACGCAGGATCAAGTGATCTGCTGAAAATATTGGTTATCCGAATACAAGTGAGATTGGAGGAGACTTCTCAATGGATATGAGAAACCGATGCGATTCTTATTTCTTACCCGCATAGCAGTATCGTCTGAAAAGAACTGTGATTAGTACTAAACTGCAAAGCAGCATACTTGAAAAGGACTCTTAACGAGTTGTAGTACAAAAGGACGACCATTGGCCTCAGTCAATGATGATCCAAATAATCGAGATGAACTAAAGATTTAGGACACTGCAGTCTCGCAAAAAAAAAAAAAATTACACGAAAGATCTTCCAAATTAGTAACATGATGAGTTTAAGTGATGCGGTACATCGTTTGTGGAGAGTGTGTGTGTAGTATTTAAGTTTCATGGGGTATCCAAAAGTTAGCGCCTTTTGGGTATTCCTTGTGGGGTTAATTTAGGTATTGCATGTGTATAAATTCTTGACAAAAAAAAAAAAAAAAAAAGTGATGCGGTACATAAGCTTGTAGTTTGGAATTGCAAGGTAGGATCCCAATTATGACATTATCAACCCTATTTTTCAATTAAAAACTCATAAAATAATTTGTTTGTTAAGTTATAACTTGAGATTCTGGATTCAAAACCTCACACGTACAAAATTTTTTTTTGGAGATAACACTACTTGCCAAATTCATGCGCCACTTAATTATTCCGCCTTGATTCGAAAACAATCCCCTTGAATACCATATTTAAAGCAAAAGAGGATTTAACTAGATAAATAAGTAAAAACATTACTGACACAAGTTCATTCCTGAGATTGCCAAAACTAGAAAACGGTACAAGTAGCATTACAACTAACACAAACAATTTTGGGACCAATACAAATAACTTACTATTCAGCAATATTACAAACTAATCTAAAGAAGATTATATCAACTCAGTGACATTTAAATCCGTGGTAATTCTGTACAACTAGCACATTTGGTCGTTGGAGTACAAAAATATGGTTTTCAAGATACGTTTTGCTTATAGGCACAAATCAAAACAGGTTGATATCAAGTTATCCACCATCACTCCTTCCAAGAATAGGGAGCCCGTTCAACAACCAAATAGTCTCCCCTAATATCTTTCACAACCCGAATCTCATTGTCAAGGTACAGGGTCTCAAACCTATAAAAAGAGAACTAATCCCAATAAAACAAACAATGGAGTACAACATGTAAACTGCAAAGTTATAATACCAAAGACTCTTTTAGATTGAACCGGGACAAAAAGTTATAGTACTACCAAATAAAAAGAGAACTAATCCCAATAAAACAAACAATGGAGTACAACATGTAAACTGTGTCAAGGTACAGGGTCTCAAACCTATAAAAAGAGAACTAATCCCAATAAAACAAACAATGGAGTACAACATGTAAACTGCAAAGTTATAATACCAAAGACTCTTTTAGATTGAACCGGGACAAAAAGTTATAGTACTACCAAATAAGCACAAGTGAGCGATGGTCAAATCTATAATCTAGCAAGTATACGATCAACGATACTAAGAAATGAAAAATGTAGCCTTTCAAAAATTTATTCAACTTCGATTGATTAATTTATTTATAGTTTCATTTCCTTTCAATTCAACCAAAGAAAAAAAAATCTTCTCCCGCTTCAATAAGAAGAAAATGCAGCCATTTCAACAAAAGCCTGTTGGAAAAAAAAAAGAAGAGGATATCTTACCACCCTTGGCCAAAAGGAGGCAAAGGCAACTCCCAATTCTTCCCACGAAGGACTGCACTTGTAAACCTATAATGTCACATCAAAGTTTGATATTTCCCTACTGATGAAATACGCCCAAAGTTTTTAAACTTAGACTAAGCATTCGCTGCATTGGAAGCTCTTAGTCTTTAAAAGTCAATGCTTAGGAACAAGTCACGAGTACTAAATCACTTGCATATGTAGAATTCTCGAGTTGCTACAGAAATAAAAGACACTTTCAACCAAAACATCAATTTAAAAACAAAAGAAAGGCATTAAATTATTCAAGAATGTTCCCAGTAACACTAAAAGTTCACGAAACCAATCCCAAATGCCAATTCAGTGCAATATATACATGTCCAATTCATATCCTAAAATAGCCACCCCCATCTAAATAATTTACTACTACTAATGAGCTATTAAAGACTCTTTTTTTTTTTTTTTGCCTTTTTTTGATGGAAATTTTGGGTAAAGGGACGGATTGGAAATGAATTGCAATAGTCAGATTACTCCGATCTAAGACGAGTAACTTAAACACATATGTATGTATGTGAAGTACCTGAAATTCACCCGCTGTGAGGATGCGATTTCGATAGTAGACCGGACGAAGAAGACCCCATCAGGTGGGAAAGTGATGACATTATTGAGGGTTTTGTTCTGGACATCAATCACTTGCAAAACATCACCGGCTTTGGTACCAAAAACTGATGCGTTTTTTATGATGTAGAGCTGCTCTTTCTCCGTGGTCCACAGCATCCGCCACGTGGCAGAGAGGGAGTCGTCGGTGGTGGTTGTGCCCCGGCCGAGCTCGGCTACGGCATCAATGGCTTGGATGATCTGGGAGAGCTTTTGTGGGTTGGATTGGGTGTTGAGGCCGCGTTCTTGGTCACTGATGAGGGTGAGGAGGTGGCTCTTAGCTGAGAGCGTCTGGGGCTGGTCTGTGAGGGAAGAGCGGGTGAGAGTAGTGGCGGAGAAACGGTGGTGGTGGCCGAAGGGTGGTGGGAATAGCGGGGATTTTGAAGTGAAGGGTGGGAGGTGGTTGGGGGTGGGTATGGCGGGAATGTAAAGGCCTCTGGCCGTCATGTTCGTGCTGTGTGTATGGGTTGAGTGGTTGTGAAGTCAGTAGAAAAGAATCCAATTTGTGGCCGTGACTTTGAATATTTTCATTTAATCAAAAAATGGGTTTTTGTTGGTTTTCCATTTTTTCCTTTTTTTTCCCGATAATTTTCTGTTGTTTTCTTCCCATTTTATTGATTGTGATATTTTCTTATAATCGCGGTTCATAATCAAATTTTGTAAAATCTAAAGCAAGGGAGAACTCTAACTTATTGCTTTTAATTATAAAATAAAATTAAAGCGGTAGAATTTTTTTCTTTTTTCTTGTCAAATAAAGTGGTAGAATCAGAAGTCATAGTTAAGATCATTTTTTCTCTTTTAGTTGGAGCTTGAAGTACTTCATCTCACTTTGGGCATCCACGAGTGTGGTGATTATTCCTTTTATTTTTTTTTTTCTCAAAACGGGAATGGTGATTATTACTTGAGTGTGATAGGTTAATAAAAAGGGTTCAACTTGACTCGAATAAACTCAATGAAATCTGTTAAGTTCAAAATTTAACCTTTATAACTATGCCCTTGCGTACACATACGCCAATGAAGAAGGTACTAGCGTGACCGTAGATCAAAAGTTCAAACTTCTATACTTACAATAAAAATCTAAAAAATATGTAATTGTGCACCCCTATGATTTAGAAATGGAATCATCTCCATTTAATCTCCGTTGGGCCAATTAAGCCCTCCTCTAATATAATAGGTTAGTGTAGAAGTTGGAATTAAACATTAAAAAAATATTAAATTACATGTATACAATAGACATTTCCTAAAATTTATTTATAAAAAGAGCTTGCTCAATGATGTGATCACTTGCGTATACTTAACTAATATTTTTTTCCCTAATTAAGGTTGTATGCAAGTGTATAACTTAAGAATTTGAATTTCATTGTTTAGCAGCAAATTTGGACGAGTTATTTGATATTGTACCATTTAGGATTGAAAACAAGGAGTACATGTTAAACAAAAAGTGAAAAAAAAGGGAAAAAAAAGTACCAAATGGAGACATTCTATAGACACACCCAGGCATGACTAAAGAAAGCATCTTTGCATTTTCTTTTGCATTCATTTTCCCTACCATGGTCTTTTCATAACGCCTGTTCATTAAATTCCCAACTTCCTTAGTTTCCCTGTAACCGTACCATCGTTTTTGGATAGAAGTTTATTTGGATGATTTATTTGAGATAATTACTGTAACATTTTTTATGATGTGATGTATGTGAGATAAAAAAGTGATTGAGAAGAAAAAATGGTGATTGAAATTGTGAAGCAAACTATTTTATCTAAAATTATCTCAATCCAAACAATTGATTGTAGCAACAATTTTTTTTAAGGAGCAGGCAACAAATTTATGATCCTAACAAGAATTATTCCTCAGAGTCTCATTAAATAGAAGGTAATACCAGTGCCAGAACGAGCAGGTCCAAGCCGGACTCGGGGCACGGACGGTTGCAGGTGCAACCGTTCCGGACAATTTTGATCATTATCAACTGCGCGTAACTTTCTTTGTACATCGTGTAACTTTTTTTTCACATGATGTATTTTCAGAACAGATAGTAGTGGGCCCCACACTTGGCGCGAAAATCGAGTTACATGGTGTAATTTCAGCCGCACAAAATTTTGAGGGCAAATCTTGGCCCTTAACCGTGCAGGGACGGTCATACTGATGACCGTCCCTACCCCAAATCCGTCCAAGCCCATTAATTTATACCCAAAATGTTATGTACGAAAGAAACAACAGCAAAGTACTAAACGACGCCGTAGCATTTCAAAGTACTTTCTACTCTCACCAGCTGAGCCCGGGGAACTTGAAAAACCCTCCCGAGTCCGAAGTCCAAACAAACAAAAATAGAGCAGCAGAGTAGCGACTAGCAATAGGGCACCCACAACTAATAAAAGCCTTCCAGAGAATTCTCTTCGCTTGCTGAGTTGCTGTGCTGCTGTGAAGTGAACTCGGTTGGAACTCAGCTCCACTGAGCACCGATCTAGGGTTTTCTGTTGTAGCTTCTTCGCATTGTTTTCTTCGATTTTATTTTCTTTGGTTGCAAATTTAAATGGCGATTGCGGCGCAAACTCCCGATATCCTCGGCGAGCGCCAGTCCGGACAAGATGTCCGTACTCAAAATGGTAAAATTTGTTCCTTTATATCAATTATCGGCTGTCTCTCTCCTTTTGTTGGTTACAAATATGTGGACATTTTGTTATCTATTGACGAGCTTGGCTTAATGTGGTGATTTTATGGGGGAATGGGCAGTGATGGCATGTCAAGCAGTGGCTAATATTGTCAAATCTTCGCTCGGTCCTGTTGGACTCGACAAGGTAATTTTTAGCTCTTTATTTGTTTATCTATTAGCTTAGTTTTGTAATTTCTTCTCTAATTATTTTTGTATGCGAATTGGAAGTGGTACTTGAGGCATTGAATTGCAAATACACAGAAAAAACCTGGGTGAGCCGGAACACATATTTAGGAAGGAATTGAAAATTGGGGAATATAATGGAAGGGAAAAAGCATAAAGTCTGCTTGCTCAAAAGATCAACGAAGGAAGGAAAATAAAGAAGTGAAAAAGGTCGAATTTTGCAATAGTGGAGATATTTGTTTTTAGTTCTACACTTTTTGTGCCCTACTGTCCTTACCACTAGTTGCTCGACAAGTTCCGGCTTTTTATTTGTATGAGGTGCCACTGGTGATCTGAAAACCATACAGAGTTATTTGTAGCTCAGAGCTGCATTGGACACCAAAAAAAAAAGCTATACTAGAATATATCCTTTGTTGATTTATTGGATGAAAGGAAGGAAATGATTAGTGTCAAACTTGCCGAAAGGACTTGATAGGTTATACAAAAATCATGGTGAGATATATATAGCCCAGTGCTAAGCTAAGTAAGATATGAACAGAAAATTGTCAATGTATCCTTTACTGACATCTTGATGAATTGGATATGGCACTGATAACTGTGATATTATGGTCATTATGCCCAAAGTTAAGTCTTGAAGTTATTTATATTTAACCTCATTTTTTGAGTGTGAACCTTGGTGTCAGATGTTGGTTGATGACATTGGTGATGTGACAATTACTAATGATGGTGCTACGATACTGAAGATGTTAGAAGTCGAGCATCCAGCTGCCAAGGTCTGAAGATCAATATCTTTTCCTTACTGTGTAAAGGTTCATTAGTTTGCCTTACCTGTGACTCTGCTGAAATTTCATACCTTTTATCTTTGCAGGTCCTTGTTGAGTTGGCTGAACTTCAAGACCGGGAAGTTGGAGATGGAACAACTTCTGTGGTAATTATAGCTGCAGAGCTACTTAAGGTAAAATGAAATTCACTTTTAATCCTGGCCAGATGATCAGTATTCTTAAAAGTTATTTGGTAAGAATTTAGTGATCAACTGTCAATGTCTGCAGAGAGCAAATGATTTGGTGAGAAATAAGATTCACCCAACATCAATAATCAGTGGATACAGGGTATGTGTTAAGTTTCGGTAACTTCTTCATCACCCCACCATTTTTGTTTTCAGAAATCTGTTTGTAATTCTACTTTGTTTTCTATTTATGCACCTTTTTTCTATTTGGATTGGTGGCAGCTAGCTATGAGGGAAGCATGCAAATATGTTGATGAGAAGTTGGCTGTGAAGGTATTGATTTGTTCGATGGTTTTGAAACATAGAACTGCAACTTCATTCCCGATTTTGATGCACATAAATAGATGCTAGTGTGCCTGGACGGTATTGACTGGATGAACTTATAAAGGAAGGGAGCTTATTCTTCGTCTTACCTTTCAGTTATTGATCTACTAGAATCTGTAGGAAGTACCATCCCACACAATTTTTTTGAGCTATAAAAACTTGTGTTTCTTGTATGAAATGATTTCTCTTGTCAAAAGAATTACTAGGCAATTACTTCTATATTATTAAGAATTAGACTTGGCTCAGCAATGCATACTGATATTTTAAGACTGGACTAATGTAATCTGTATCTTTCATCTCTCTAGGTTGAGAAACTCGGCAAAGATTCACTCATCAACTGTGCCAAGACAAGCATGTCATCCAAGCTCATTGGCAGTGATAGCGACTTCTTTGCGAATCTGGTATGTCAATTAGTATTCAATCCTGGGCTTGCAAATTATATTAAACTAATGTTGTGTGCTTAATCTAATCTCCTTGGAGTTAGTTGAAGGATCATTCCTATATTGATCTTTTCATTAGAATGTTGGAGGTGAACCTTACAAAGGTTCTTCTTTTTTTCTCCCCACCTTTCTTTTGATGGTTATTATGCATGTGTTGCTCAGATTTTTGTCATTTTTCATTGATCTAATGTGGATGCGAAGGGTTCAACTAGTTGAATTGTACCTTTGGAATCGTGTGAAACTTATTTTGTGAACTCCATTTGGATTTGCATGCTTGTGGATAATCCTAAGGGTTAAAGGGTAGTTCTGTAAATAAACTCTAGGTTTTAGAAGATCAAGAATCTGGTCATTATGCAAAACTTTACAGGTTTATATATTGGTTTATACTGAATATTTGCAAATTCCATATATTTTCTTTGTTGCTCTCCTCTTATGTGATTTGAGTTTGTACTAATTTGGATTTTTTTGGTTCATCAAGTTTTGTGCCTGTTAGAAAATCTCTTTCTCATTGGAAAAGTACAAGTGGAGTTGTTGTCTTTTTGGGGTATAAAAATGGTTGATTTGATAGCTGTGTTATGATTAGGTTGTTGAAGCAGTACAGGCAGTAAAGATGACGAATGCTCGGGGTGAAGTAAAATATCCGATCAAGGTCGGTTGCATGTATTGTTAAATTTCTCTTGGCACAGTTTGTTGTATATAATCAGATCTTAAATCAATTAAGCTTGTGAATCTGCTCTCTGTTGGGGAAAATGGTTTTCCGTAAAATATATAAAGTGGACTCTGTCGAGGATAAGAATTTTGCTAAATCCATTCCATTCTTTTGACTTGACTAACTTTTACACTTCCTCTTTTCAGGGAATTAACATACTTAAAGCCCATGGAAAAAGTGCAAGGGATAGCTATCTGTTGAAAGGGTATGCTTTGAATACAGGACGTGCTGCCCAAGGGATGCCCATGAGAGTTGCCCCTGCCCGGATTGCTTGCCTTGATTTTAATCTTCAGAAAACAAAAATGCAAATGGGTGTTCAAGTTTTAGTCACTGATCCCCGGGAGCTTGAAAAAATTCGTCAAAGGTGATTCTTTATGATGAAGTATGTTACACTGTCATACATTATTTTCAATTTGAATTATGGCTGCAAGAGCTTCAGTATCATATATATGCATCATTTGGTAGGTGGTGAACAGAAAACCCATATTCTCCAAAAAAATATCTTCCTCATAATATCAAGCATATCAAGCAAATATCCTTTTAGTAATCATACTTCGTAGTGTATTTTAGCATTGACAGATTTTTCTCACAGAGAGGCTGACATGACAAAAGAACGCATTGAAAAGCTTCTCAAGGCTGGGGCCAACGTTGTTTTAACTGCAAAAGGGATTGATGACATGGCACTGAAGGTAAGTTCCTGCATTGTTGTGTTTCTTTCATGGCTGTAATGAGCACTTGACAATTTCTGTAGCCGAATGAAACTGTCGGCACATTTGGGAAGACCCTCAACCTGTTTGAGTAGAAAATTGTGTCTTGCTTTTATTTGTCCTGTGTAATGTTGCATTGCACTTGCTAAAATGAATATATAACTAGATGTGCTTGAAGTGTGCAATTTTGTTTTGGTGCGACATCAAATAAATATCTTATCCTCAGTCCACTCATGCATGTACTCTTTTAGATGTCTAACACATTTATTCTCATAAAATATGCATGGGAAAACTACCAACCTTTACTCCTTTTAGGACTGTTCTGTTGATCAATCAAACTTCTAGTGGAACTGTGGAAGTACTATTGAATGACCTGGGGACTAGGGTTACTTTGTTTGGTTGCTTCATCTCCTAATGTCACACATAGTTCAAACAAATAGTAATTGTCTTGTCGTAACCCTTGTGACGACCATGCTCAGGATTATGCATGTATGGATGTCTCATTGCTCAATTATGGTATGATAATGAGCATGCTATGTTGTTTCAGTACTTTGTAGAAGCTGGTGCAATTGCTGTTAGACGTGTCCGTAAGGAGGATTTACGCCATGTTGCCAAGGCTACAGGAGCAACTGTGGTATGTTTCTTGGCCTCTTATTTAAACTTGAATTGTATACTTCTATTGGGTTTTCCTTGTTCTGTACTTCTCTGATCTGATGGAAGATTGGATTACACTTGTAAAGCTTATAAAGTTGACATTTTTGGCATGTTAGTTAGAGAGTTATGCATGGTATCCTTGTCAGTTGCAGTCTCAAATGACTAGTTGATTACGTATAAGCAAGGAGACCTAAGCTTTACTGGTAAAATCTTTCTTGCAGTGTACACAGGACCAGTAGATGTGTTTGTTTCTTGGGCTATGTTGGTACACAACTAAAGTCAAATTTATGGGAGGGGATGTATAGTTGTTAATTTGGGTGGAAATATTTTGCACCTTTTTCTTCAATGTATTAGTTTTTTTGAGGTACTTCCAGCCTATGTTACTCGGACTCTGCTACCAAGTCCTGACAACATGGCTATTCTAGTGCAAAAAGAAGAGTTGGCCATGGGTACTGCAGGGCAAAGTGAAGAGTCCAAGTAACATAGCTTCCATCTGAAACCTTTGAAGATATCTGAGTGGACTTTTCTTTTGCTCTAGCAAGTTGTAATCTGTGGTCCTAGCTGCTGCAATTGGAGAAACCAAGATCATTGGATTGTTGTACTGAAAGCAATAAATTTCACCTCGTATGCTTTGTGTCTATAGAGAAGGTTCATTCAGGAAACTATTTTCCCTAGAAAGGAAGGATAAATGGATTATAAAATTTTACTTAATGTCTTTGTTATATGAGGGAATTATGGAAGAAATTAGGTTGCTAAGTATAGAGAAGAGAGTTGAATTCGTCCTATTAAGAGTGATTAGTTCCTTTTCTATTGCATTTTTTTAAAACTGTCCTGTCATTGCGAATGATTTTAGAGGTTGTAAAATTATTTGCATCATTTCCTAAATATGCTCTGTGCATTTCCTTATGATGAAACAGTGATTGGAGCAAAGGAAAAGTGTAGAGTATCAACTTGATGACCTTTATTTACAGTTGTGAAAAGTTTGACCATTTGGGGGGTCTAATATCAGAATCAGAGAGATAACAAGTGTTGAAAATCGATTTTATTGATTATTTTTGTGTTGAGTTGATGGATTTGCCACACTGCAGGTCTCAACATTCGCTGATATGGAAGGTGAAGAAACATTTGATCCATCACTTCTTGGACATGCAGATGAAGTGGTGGAAGAGCATGTTGCTGATGATGACGTGATTATGATCAAAGGGACCAAAACAACTAGTGGGGTAAGTAGAATACTTCCCACATCTCCCCAAGGGGCACCTTAAAAGAAAAAAAGAGGTAGAAGAAAAGATAACGTTGAATGCCAAACTTAACTCAAATGCTACAGATACCAATATCAATTGTCTTATGACATTATGCTTAATGTTTTTCAGGTTTCATTGATACTAAGAGGTGCAAATGACTTTATGCTGGATGAGATGGACAGGGCTTTGCACGATGCATTATGCATTGTGAAAAGGACACTGGAATCCACTACAGTAAACACCTAATTTGTTGACTAGCTTGTTTTATAACTTAGTATCTGCACTTCTGTGTTCTGAATCTGAAAGACCTGCACGAAATATGGATCGCAGCCTAGTCAATTCTCATCAATTAATGGGAAATTAAATTTTTACTATTAGCCTAGACCACAGTTTTCATGATTTAAATATAAGAATTTGTTGCCAAATCAATTTCTGTGATCAGATTTGATGCTTAACAACTTCTGATTGCTTTTGGAATTGGTGTTGGCTAGCTATTGCTATTTTTCAAATCAAGTATGCTACTATTCATCTGTTCCACACTATTATTATTTACTTTGATGGATTTTTTTTTTGTACGTTCACAACAATATTGTCAAAACTCAATTCTGGCTGATTGAACTACTTATAAATGTTAATATTTCTGAGTTTTGAACTTGTCATGATTCTGTTGTCTGAAGAATATTTGAATGTTACACAAACAAGATGTCAAGTCAGGCTAATGAATTTCATTTGCAGAGGGCCACCTTGTGTAGCTCTATATTCACCGCTATTCATATTTTATGTATAGCCAAATGTCATTCAATCAGCATGCATTTCCATTTGGATTCCTCACTTTTTGAAAAACAAGTTTTTCATATACAATGTTACAGTATTACATAAACAAAAACAACTTCAAGAACACCACATCTATACAATATATCGAAAAGAATTCCAAATATACAAAAAAAAAAAAAAATACACCACCACTCGCCCCTTCTCCTTCTCTCCTCCCACCTCCCTCCTCCTCGTCACTCTTCCCCTCCTCTTTCTCCTCTCTTTCTTCCTCCTCCCTTCTCCTCCCTCTTCCTCCCGTCCTCCTTCCTCCCCGCATCTATAGTAAAAGTTTTTTACCTACATTGCTACAGTAAAATATTTCAAAAACACCCATAAACAGCTAATCCAAACGGAAATGCCAAGCTGTGTTATCTTATTCATGTGTTGTGACAGCTCTTGTTGATTTGTAGTGAATTTTATGAAAACAGGTTGTTGCTGGAGGTGGTGCTGTTGAAGCTGCCTTATCTGTCTATTTGGAAAACCTGGCTACCACATTAGGATCTCGGGAGCAGCTAGCTATTGCAGAATTTGCTGAATCTTTATTGATCATTCCCAAGGTTCAAACTATAATAACAAGCGAAGTATCTAACTTTTTTTGTTATCATTCCTTTGGATTCCTAATCGCAACTGAGTAATATTTCTAATGCAGGTGCTTGCTGTCAATGCTGCAAAAGATGCAACTGAATTAGTTGCAAGGCTACGTGCATACCATCATACTGCACAAACCAAGGCAGATAAGAAGAATCTATCAAGGTATTCTTTTCTTAACCCTGAAAACTGCTGTCTGTTTCAAATTTACATGTCATTCTGTAGCTATCAGATTGTCATCTCTTTTCCTTTATCAACTGCACTTCTGGAAATGTTGTAGTTCTTGACAAATTAAGGTCTGACTTTGGATAACCTTTTATTGAGTTGATACCGGAAAATTTTTGAGTGGTAATGATAATCCGGAGTTTGTTATTTGTACTGGACAGTTGTGTATAACCGATACAGTAGTGTGATTTTGTTGGAATTTTTGCTAAATTCTGAGACTGGAGATGCTTCTTTAACTGGCCAAATCTCTTTCTCATTTGACCAGGCTATCGCAGGCTATAAAGTTCACAGTTTTACTTCTTTCTTTGCTTGGCAATGATGTGGTTTTGTGAAATGAGTGGTCTTCATCATGCAAAATTCATTTCCTTCCTTTTTCACGAGAAAACGAGAATTTAGACAGGAATGTAAACGGCTCAAACACTGGTCTTGTGTAGAAATCTGATGGCATTTGCCATGCATTTTGAAACCACTTTGGTATTTTCTTCCAATTACTATGAAATATGGAGTCAACTGGTATCTGCATTCATGCAAAATTCATTTTCATGTAAATGCTAAAGCACGGGTCTTCTGTACAAAACTGAAGGCATTTACTATGTATTTGAAATCACTAGGTCATGTTTTCCTGTCATTACTAGATATGGAGTCATGACTTTCTCGTGGTTATGTAGCTTTCCTTTTGTCTGCCTTCTTGTTTGGTATAACTAACTCTATCTAGCTTTTCCAAAATGTTGTGTAGATACCTGGTACAAGATTAACAGAAATTTAAACTTTTAAAGACTCCATACTCCTAGGATTTTGTACTTGAATTCTCAAAGATCCTAAGACTTCCCAACCCATTTGATGTAAAATTTCTTGGAGTAATGACAATTTTGATGCATTATACTCAAGTAATTAATTGAATGGATAACCTAGAGATTCTTGTTTGGCTGACACGCTTGTGTCTTCCTCTGCTTTCTGTGTACGAGGAAAACTGAAGATACTGAGAGCTCACTGCAAAATTTTTTTTTGGGAGCAAAATAGTAATTTTTATTAATTTTGAAAGTTTTATTAATCAGGTTGTAAAGCTTATACGTGGAGCAGTCAGCCCACATCAATAGCTCACTAAACATATCTATATATTCCGTACTATGAACAACGAAAACATAATCAGCAACATGATACACCTATCAAAACAATTATGAGTGAAACCCTAGTCCACGATGATATCCCAATTAGCTTTAGTGAGTGGAATTTCCTTCCAAGAATACCAATAAGCCTGACAGCACCCACAATAGCAGCAAGGATTACTTTAGCAGTAGCAGAGAGATGCTTGTAAATGACTTCATATCTGGCCTTCCAAGCCTGATATACAGTCATAGCCAGAACCAATCTTCTGAATCAATCAACAAAGAAATTGGTTTGCCAGTGCTGGCAAATCCAGCTAAGCTCAATGCCCTAAAAACAGAGCACATAGCTTGGACTCTGCTCCATACCAACCCAGAAACAGCATATTCAAAAAGTAGGTGTTCCATAGATTCCTAGTAGCATTACAAAGCACAAACTCGGTTGACTAACTAAAGCACCTCCACTGCCTTGATGTATCTGGGGTTGCTAAATGTTTGTGGCAAAACAACCAAAGAATGAAGGAGAACTGAGGAATGCCATCTTTATCCCACACAAATTTGCACCATTCAACCTTAGCTCCAGCAGGTCTCAAAGCTGTTGTGAAATGTTCTGCAGGAACCAGCTATCCATTTAGTTTGATCAGCCTTATCTAGAGTGGGAACAAACAGATTTGGACAATTTCCCTCACTTCAGCAGTATACTTTCTTTCAGTGGACCATTTGCATTTTCCATTCAAGATGCACTTTGCGACATCATTGTCCTTTCTTTTTGTCTTTTTTTTTTGGGGGGGGGGGGGGGGTTCCTAACATCTGTTTCCATTAAACAACTGTAATTTGAGTATTTTGGAGATGTAAGGTGAATTGGAATATTTGTAAAATTTCTGACTTGTGTGTGTGTGTTTTTTTTGTAATATCATAGCATGGGTCTTGACCTGGTGAAGGGAACCGTCCGCAATAACTTGGAGGCTGGAGTAATTGAGCCTGCAATGAGCAAAGTAAAGATAATACAGGTCAAAATTCTTTGGAATGTATTTAATTGATTGATATATATATATTTTTTTTTGCAACTCAGTTGCTGACAAATGTAGTGTTTGTCTCTCTCTTTGGACAGTTTGCCACTGAAGCTGCTATAACTATTCTTCGAATCGATGACATGATAAAGCTTGTCAAAGATGAAAGCCAAAATGAAGAGGATTGAGGACTCGCTGTATAACTGGTCTTGCGCTGGCCAGAGTGAACTAACCGGAGTCTTAGATAGATTTGTTTGATTTGTATGCATTTGAGGAAGTTGATTCTCAGGGATGGACAGATGAGCCAGAATTCCAAAGGTTTAATTATAGTATTTTTGTGTGTTCAATTCGGATATATCTGTATATCATTTCGGACAGAAAAAATAAAGGGTAAAAAACTCAAAAAATCTAAAAGATTTATAAAACCCTGAAGTTCAACCAAGATATGTTAGGACGAAGAAAGTTTGTTCCCTAAAAGCACCTCAAATCAAATCTCGAATTTATATAGACAACCGAACAATTTACCTTAGTTAAATATTCTGAAAAAAAAAAACCAATTGAGCTGGGAAAACCCCATTTTTTACATTAACAATATAGAATTCTGGAAATTGATTTCTTGGCAGATGTTTTTCTTCATTACTTCCCATTTCACCTTCGTACTTGTGATTTTTTTTTCTTTTCCCCATCTCTTTTTGAACCATTGACAAATTGGATACAACTTCATTCTTGATTATTAAACTTCCCAGCCTAAGATTACCTTCCAATTTTTATTTTTTGGTACCTTTTCGGAGGACTTCTATTCAGGCTTTTAAAGTTTTCCTACTCTCCAATTGAGTAGGTTAGACATACAGTGAAAAATTTTCGCCATAGTTCCTGTCTTGATCTCTGAGTGAGTAGTGTTCGTTGCAAGGAAAACATTTTTATTTTTCTGTTTGGAAAATTAGAAGACCTGTGGTACTTGGGATAGAATACGGTGATCGCGACTAAATCTCATGGGTCCGATCCTATCCCAAAAAAAAAAAAAAAAAACCTTCGTGTTTCAATTGTCAGAGCACGGTACAAGAAGAATGCAACAGGTCTTTTATATCAATACAATCAACACAAGCATAGTTTCAAGGGGGGTAAAAAGTAATTAACCCCATTTTCCAGTGGTAGCCTACTAGAGAGATTGCATGGAGCAGCCGCCAAAAATGCATAGTAGGGCGGAAGGCACGACATAGGATGAACTTCCCGACGATCTTCTGGCTAAGATATTACTATCAGCAATATTACTATAGGAGTGAAGACACTGTGCAAGTTAATGTGTGCATGCAAACAGTGGCGTAATCTTTTGTCCAAGAACAAAAGAACAAGAACGTCCAAGAAGACTCTACTCAGCGGCAGGAGGAACAAAGACTCTACTCAGCAGCAGAAGGACGTCCAAGAACAAAGACTCTACTCTAGGGTAGAGTATAGCTCCATATATCCACGATCTCTTTTCCGTCGAGCCGAGAAATATTTTCTACCCAATCTTTGAGTCCTGGCCCCTGTATTCGAAGCTCTTTCCCTGAATATTTCAGGGTACCAGTAAATCCTTGTAAATGGTCCAACCACAGCAGTCGAGCCTCTATACCATTTTTACATTGCTCTTTTATATTTTGCTGCTTCATCCAGTCGCGAGCTTCTCCGGTGAATGCAAATTTGTTTTTATCCTTATTCCATCTGGTTCGGCATATGAAGAATGACCCTCCAGTTGCATTTTCGGGGAGTTGGACGGGCATTGGTGGGTGAGGGTTGGGTTGCTGTACGCGTGGGAGTCTATCCGCCATGGGGTTTGAAGTCTGGGGATTTTAGGAGTTCTTAGCAGGAGTTCTTAGCTTAGCTGCTAGTTACTAAGGTTCTGTTTCCCGTCTTGGACTGCGTGGATATTTATAATGTCGTCGAGCTGAATCGGACTGCTAGGATAGGATAGAGCGCAGGAAAAAATCAAAGGCAGAGACAAAGGAAGACCATGCATTACTATTCTTTGAATACCCACTGATTTATGTAATCGGTCATATGGCATGACTATTCTTTGAATACAAACTGTGTTTTATCCGAATTTGAGCGTGATGTCTAATTTCCAATTAAAGCTAGTAGAAAGCTAAGGCTGGCAGGTCTGAAACGTGGGCATTGGGCTGGAAGTGGGTTCCAGTACTTTCCTGGCACCACGCCTAGGATGTGCCAGAGCATCATGGACGTACCACTTAGCGGAATAACAACTAACTCCACGTTAGTCTTACACACTAAAGGTCCCCAGTTCGATCCTGGGCAGCATCACGTTGCAGCCATGTTATTGCGTACTAACAAAATTGACGATTGAAATTGTTTTGGTTTTGGTGATTCGAAAACATTTTCATCTTTTTAAGATGTGATGGTGCAACGGTTAATACATTGGTTTTCTATTACAAAGGTCTTGAGTTCGAATCTTGATAGCTGCATTTTGTCATTGACCATTTGGTTCAGTGGTCATCAGTCATCACCCTCTTTGGTGATGCTGGAGGTCAGGGGTTCTACCCCTGCTTCCCTCAAATTTGCCACAATATGTGGCTGGTCTTAGTTGACCATCTCCCCTTACCCCTTCCCCCTAGATTAGGCTAGATTAGGTTATAGGACATCTACCGTTACCGACAAAAAAAAAAAAAAAAAACTAACTCCACCGCCTTATGGAATTAAATGTTTTTCTTTTTCTTGGATAAATATATGATTTAAATGTTAAATGCTGATTTGTAGAACTCTGACCAAGTAGGACTGAAAACAAGTCTCAACGATGCGGACAGAGGTATGTTTAAAATTAGTTTAAAGATTAAAAGTAACGTTTGAACTTAACTTGTGTTTGATAATATTTTGAAAGACATTTATCAAGTTTGGTTTGAAATTTTAGATGCATGTTCATGAAAAGTTTGTCTTGGCTATGGCTGAAAACAAGTTTCAACGAATCAAACAGAGGTATGTTCAAAATTAGTTTGAAAATTTAAAAAAAAAAATTGAACTTGATTTGTATTTGATAATTTTTTGAAAGAAACTGATCGAATTTGGTTTGAAATTTCAAATATATGTTCATGAAAAGTTTGACCGGGCTTGTCAAAATGTCAAATTCAAACACATACAATCAAAACTTGGCTTAGCTTGAAATTTGTGTTGCATTATATTAGATTTTCACACAAATTTGTTGCTTTTTGCCCTTAATTTTTGCTCTATGATATTTAAAAATCTATTATGATGAATTAAGGATGTGATTAAAGTCAATTTTGCATATTCAAGAAATCTGTTACGATGAGTTAGGGATGTGATTAAAATCAATTATACATATTTAAAAGACAAGAGTATTATATGCTTGCTATTTTATAAGATAAACAATAATATATAGGAAGAAAAGAAGCGGAATAAGGAAGGAAACTATAGGTATGTTTTTATGAAATTTACTTGCTTTATATTTTTCTGAACATATAGAGTCGAATATCGTGAAGATCGTGATTGGTTCGCTAATATTTTCGAGTTTGAAGTCATGTTCAAATTTGGATTGATACCTAAGCAAACAAGTTTGAGCGAATTTTAGTTCAAGTTGAGTTCAAATCGAGTACCAAACTATTTAATTCGATTTACAACTCTATGACCTAGAATCTAATTGCTGGTGCATTAAGAAACTGTTTTCGTATATGGATTTAAAAAAGGGCTTGCAAAGAGAGAACCACATGATGGATTTAATTTATGCTGGGGTGATTTTTATTGTGGCAGTTCTCTTGATTAAAAGCTCAAATTTGCGCGATACGATCTCAAATTTATGGAACCAGAAAACAAAAGGAAAAAGGTTAATAAATCACGGCAAAAGTGGTGCTTCTTAAGTTAAGGTTTGTCTAACGAATCCAATGAGTAGTTGTTAACACATCTATATTTCACCCAATTTACCATATATATGCAGGCTAATAATTACTAACTTTCCTCACATTTATACACTCACCTCCCCTCTAATTATAATAAAATTAAGGATAAATTACACTCACCTCCCCTCTAATTTTTTAGAAATGCTATACACCTCCCTTCTCAATTTTGAGATAATAGAGATTTACCTTCTAGATTACTATATATTATCAATCACTTCTCTTACCATTAACCAGATAACAAAATTTAACTCATCTTGCCATTCATACACTCATATGTTCTCAAACTGCCCCTTCAAAAAATATCTAGGTTTCATTCCAGAACATTCCCCAGAAACCTTGGGAAAACATGAAAGGGTTAAAGCTATTCAGCCATCATTTGCGTATTCATTTTCACATTGAAGTTTGAAACAACGAAAACTTATTTCCTTTCTAAATTTGCCATTGGCTAATTTCTTGACCACCTCTTAGAGAGTGTCCTGTTAAAAGTTAAACCTTGTCCAAGAAGAACCTTGGCTAGCTAATCGCACACCAGCATAATTTGATTTCGATTAGGAAGCCTGTAATTGAGTAATATTCAAAATTTTAAAATTAAAAAGGCAAAGAATAACCGGAAGCTTTGCAATTCAAGGCTTAAGCCAAGTAGAAGCAATGAAAACTAATAAAAAATAAAATAATTCCAAATCCGTTAAACTGGTCTACGATTCTGCAAGCACAGTATTCGAACTGCATTCAAGAAGATCAACCACAATATTGACCCCTGATTTGGTCAAACTTCTCGGGGGGAAGCGTAGTTATATATTAACACTAAAAAGAAAATTACTAATATCATGAACTTGTGAGTTGGGACGTCGATTCAGAAAGGACACTAATCTCTACACAACTAATGCTGGAGAGATTTTCGGCTAAGTGATCTCAGTGATGCACTGGATAACTAATCCTGAAGAGATTTTCGGCTAAGTGATTGATTCTGCGTATTAAAGATGGCATCTTTAATGTTTATCGAAGATGGGATCTTTAATACTTATCAGTTAGTATTTAATAAAGTCTCAAGGAAAGAAACATTTTTATTTTTCTGTTTGGAAAATCAGAAGACCTGTGGAACTTGGGATCGAATACTAGTCTCAGTGATGCGCTAGATAACGAATCTTAGAGAGATGTTCGGCTAAGTGATTCAGAAAGGGGACACTAATCTCAGTAGTACGCTGGATAACTAATCTTGAAGATTTTCGGCTAAGTGATGGATTCTGCGTATTAAAATGGGATCTTTAATGCTTATCGGTTAGTATTTAATTTCATCTCAAAGAAAGAAACCTTTTTATTTTTCTGTTTGAAAAATAAGAAGACGTATGCTACTGGGGATAGAATAAGGTGATCGCGACTAAATCTCATGGCTCCGATCCTATCCAAAAAAAAAACCCTTTATGTTTCAATTGTCAGAGCACCAGGTTTTTCAGTATCAACACAAGCATAGTTTCAAGGAGGGTGAAAAGTAATTAACCCCATTTTCCAGTGGTAGCCGACTACAGAGATTGCATGGAGCAGCCGCCAAATATGCTTTGGGCGGAAGGCAGGACATGGGATGATCTGCCTGACGATCTTCTGGCTAAGATATTACTATCAGAATTTATTGGAGTGAAGACTCTGTGCAAGTTAAGGTGTGTATGCAAACAGTGGCGTAATCTTTTGTCGGACCCTCTTTTCCAAAGTTTACACTATGAGCTCTCCAAGAAACATCCTATGCTATTGGTTTTGGATACCTATACCTTTGATGACAGAGACATAATTTACTTCACGAATTTGGATTTAGATGATGGTCAGGAAGATCCAACTGCCGGCAACAATGAGATTATGACGATTAGCACTGGCATTAGTCATATTGATGGCAGGCTTCGAATGTTGTCATCATCTTCAGTGGCCCGTGGTCTAGTGTGCTTAGCCAATTCACACAGATATTTTCTGTGTAACCCTAGCCTCAAAGAGTTAATCACGCTACCAGAGCCCACCGTTGGGCGCCTCTATGTCGACGGAGGGGGTTTCGGATTCATTGACACCAGGAATGAATATATCGTGATCCACTTGATTGCTCCCAAACCCAGCGGGCCAAGCCCTATCATTGGTTGTGAGATCCTGAGAATCTCGGCCACCGTTTCTGCTGCTGGTGCTGGAGATACTAATAATGTCAATAGTAGTAGTAGTGGTATATTATTAGGGGGATCATGGGAAAAGATTGGTAGCAAGTGTCCTTATCAGATCGATGCTGTTGATCTGGAAGGTTGGGGAATTTTCGTAGATGGTATCTTTTACTGGAGAGTGGAGACAGAAGACGGCAACGATATTCGCATCTTATCCTTCAATTTGGATGAAGAAAGATTTGAAGATGTTCCCCGGCCACCGGCTAGAGGGCTATTAAACGGGATCCTAGATGATTACTGTAGGTTTCCAAGTTTGGTGGAATTGAAAGGAAACCTTTGTTTGGTGGATCCATATGCAGCAACTATAGAACCCACTTCCATGGTGGATATATGGGTGCTGACAAAGGATAAGTATCAGGAGACCACCACGACATCATCATGGATAAAAGAGTTGAGCATTCCATTGCCAGGTTTTGACTATCAATTTCATGATATTGATGTTGTCGGGGATGTCGATGGCGATGGTAGCTTACTAATTTACACGACTTGGCATCCGATGGAGAACGGACTCACGTGGCAACCGAATGTTTGGCGCTACAGCCCCCAGCATAATGAATTTAGGAAATTGAAAAGCTTGAAAAGCTTTGACATTCCAGGGGGTGAAGCCCCTTTGTTCTGCCTCCACACCGATAGCTTCTTCTCAGTTCGAAATAGACGAGATACGGATTCAGATTAGTATAATAATGATTAGTAGTTAGATGTGCATGTCTCGACCAGCCGCACTCTCTTCTGTTTCTACACGTGCGGCGGAAGGATTCACGTCAAGGATTATCCTTTGAGAAAGTACAATTCGTGATTAACTTTCTCCAACACCCTGCACTACTTCTTTGCTTTTTCACGATACTCTTCCTGTCATGTGATCTTGCAATATTTTCTTTATTACTGATGCAGCGTTTTCCTTGTTACCATACCTTCCATTAATGATATCGTACTTGTCCTTTACCAATGTTTTTTCCTTGGATGTCTTCTAAGAATATAATTAAAAGAGAAAGGCAAGAAAGCCTATACTGGCTCATGCTCATTCGCTGCTACAGGTACTGCAGATTAAAAGAGAAAGGCAAGAAAGCCTATACTGGCTCATGCTCATTCGCTGCTACAGGTACTACTGCAGTAGCAGTTCCTAGAAGCTGCAGTTGTCAATAAAGTCACATTTTTTAATCCTCAAAATTTGTTGTAGAAAATTCCAAAAATGGCCATATTGCTTTAAAATTAGTAGTACTTGTTGAGCCCGATTGTTATATCTCAGAAGCACTGAATTGACCTAAAATTTGAGAATCACCTTCATTCAATTGCTCATTGCATGGTTACGTTCCACTGTTCCCTTCTCCTCGTTCACTTCATTAATTCATCCTAAACACTCGAGATCCTTGCCCCTTTAATCTTTCTTCTTTATACCCAGTAAGAACTCGAAAAGGCAAGGTTCCGTTAACACGCAAACATGCATAGTGAAACACTGAACAAGGAGGAGTCAAATAGTTGTTAACCAAAACCACCCTACAAGAATATTCTCGCTTTAAGTAATTGCTATCGGGAAAAAATTCCATGATCACTTAAAAATCACGCAAATGAATTCTATAGCGCCGTTGAATTAATACTAGGAGGGTACACACCGCGCGACGCGCGGTGAGGTTATATGAGATTGCCATGCCCCATCGAATGAGATTATTCTAGTACAAAATAAAAGGAGGAAAACACTAAGAGAAAGCTAAATAATATGATATTAAAGCCAGTAGCAGATACATGCCTATTTCAATATCAATAACAATGTTCTATAACTTATTACATTTGTCTTGATTGTTTATATATTAGGAAAATTTTTATAAGTGATATAATGTACAACATTTTGGAATTAGACAACTACGATTAAAGAAGACAAATTATTAAACTGGAAATACAATTCAAAATCCAAGAAGAATTGGTGCTAGAATGTGTATTCAAGGTTGTAATCTATCTTCCCCCCCCCCCCCCCCCCCCCTTTGGTAGATTTAACTAATTGAAATTGCAATAAAAAAATGCCTTCGGAATGAAAGAATGTGATAAATTCCATATTCAAGCATTCTTGTCTCATTATTTCCTATCAAGAGATAGTAGCACTCAGTGAAGGCAAGGCCTCGAATAGCAACTACCTATTAACGACGGAGCCTGATCTTCCTCTTCAATGTTGTATGCAACTATCACGATTGGAGACTTCCTAGTATCGTTTCAAAATATCCTTGAACCATGCGATGTTTTAGGCAACCAAAAGCAATTGCGAATACAGAAGTTTCCCCTCTTAAATACCATACACCAACAGATAGAAATATGAGATCCAAAACTCCAATCATGTTTAGGAGAAAAATATCCGCGATCAAATTCCATCCCCTCTACAATGTGCAGGCTATTTTTACCATAGCTCCATGTCTCACTTCTTCTTAATTCTCTTCCTACTTTTGAAAAGAGTCAGAAGTCCTGTTTCCTACTGCATAATCATTTCCTGTACTAACAATAGCAATATTTACAAAATCATGACCGGCAAACCTACAATCATCAGAAATTTAAAACTTAAAATGATTTTTCTTCTTGCAATAGTACAAAGATGGCAAATTACCTCCCTGATGCCAATTTGAGTTCTGAAACAAGCATTTTGGTAGTTTTATCAAATCCCATATGAGAGCTGAATATGTTTCATCCTGGAAAAAAAAAACAATGAAAAGTGAAAATGGAACATTTTAAATTGCTTTGACACAATAATGGCAATTTCAAAAGCAATTGATAGCGGTAGCAAAGTCACCTTTAACTTTGATAACTTTAATTAAAGAGAGCAATGTAGACAACAATAAAAAATAGGTCAAATTAGAGATCGGACAAAAATAAATTGGAGCTAAGATGAGAACAAATTCAGCAACATTTGCACCATCCTGCCTCGCTAATTTAACTCCCACATACTCCAAGGCATCCTCCAATCAATCTGTTCTGCGCAAGTAAATTACATGAAGTGCAAATAACAATCTAAAAGATTTAGAAGAAAACAAGAAGCAAATAGCACCTTCTTCCATTAAAAGTATGAGAATAACTGACATAGCCAAATATAAGACGAAGAAAATTTTTAAGACATCATGTTGTGGAATCTACCATAAGGTCACCTCAAAGTGAAATAAGTAGATTGCTTGAACTGATGCAAACGCTATGATTGTTGCTTAGTAAAAAAACAACAAACTTGCTAGCAATTTCAGCACTAATATTGCTTGTACATATCAAATACACTGATATACCATGTAAGACTTGTTACCTGTTTAAAACACTTTCAGTATCTTTAACAATCTTGGGATGTAATTTAATGTGCAACACCAAAATTCTTCCTTTTGGTCCCGAAGTTACTCCAACTACTTTTGCCACGAAGTCTACACATGCCTGCACAATTAACAAGAAAACTTTACTAATCATTCATCACTTAAAAATATTATACAAGAAATAAGTAATAGATGTAAACCAGAAGCTTCTCCAACGCTGAACCATTATGGTTAAAATAGAGTTCTTTAG
Source organism: Coffea arabica (assembly GCF_036785885.1). Classification (NCBI taxonomy): domain Eukaryota; kingdom Viridiplantae; phylum Streptophyta; class Magnoliopsida; order Gentianales; family Rubiaceae; genus Coffea; species Coffea arabica. The sequence continues at coordinate 22,446,291 of NC_092313.1, forward strand.
CCATAGCTATTGCATTTAGCATAGAACTTATAGTTTCAATTAAAGCTACAATACGGTTCATACATGAACATTGATGGCTAGGGATAAACAGTACGCCTATGTTTTTCGTTTTGCTTCGTCATCATGAAAGTTTGTTAAAATAAAAAAAAAAAAATCATCTAGTTATATATATGATCAATCATCATCAACAACCCTTTTAAAATCAGGGTTCAAGGTTCCAAGAATAAGAACCATTGAGACAGTTTTTAAGATGACCTTAGAGGGGGCACTTTTTAAAAAATTGATAAACAAGACCTATGAGACAGTGAAATAAAAATATCTTGCACAAAGCCTTTTTTTTCCTTTTCCGTTGGGGTGCTGTATGAATAAGTGTATCTAAACATTCATAAGATAATTAGTTGAAAGTTAATTATAAATATACCCATAATTGTGTTGTATATAACATGAATATGATAATTACTACCAACTTTTGGAAAACATAAATCAAGTATGAAAAGCCAAAATCAGTTTGAAACATATAACTTGTTTCTGTTCATAGTAGAAAAATGAAAAATAAAATGCACAGCAGACATAGCAACCTCCTTGGGAATAGAAATAGCTCTTCTGTGACATGCAATATTGTATCTGACTGTAAGGATAGCAAGCAAAGAAGCTTTGCATGGCATATAGTGCAAATTAAATCAGAATTTGATTTCTTTCTTCTTCTTTTTTTTGCCGAGTCAAGTACACAATAGGGGAGAAAAGTGGATTTCATTTGAAAAAATACATCACCATAAAATAATAATAAAAAGAAACATGGTAATTAGAATAATATACCTTTCTTATATAGAAAGACATGATTAAACATCTTTCAGCCTTTTCTGTCCTCCAAAGGTCAAGAACGACATCAATCTTCCATGAAAATAGAAGTGAATGAGATGGTAGTGTTTTCATAGTACAGAGAGAAAAATGTTGCTAAAGACCAGAACATAGCAATAAAATTTCTCTCAAAGGATGACCAATCCTCTCAAATGTCCCAAATAATAGTAACATCATCTTCAAAATAACCTTCTTAACTTTTCCATTTTTTGTAAGGGCTTATGCAATCCAACATCACTATAAAAACATCTTTTTTGAAGAATATTTTAGATTGTGATCTTGCAACAAAATTATAACGGACAATCTCTTTTTCAGCTAAAGCAAGGCCAACCATTTCTTTGAAGATGAATAGAGGCATAAAATTTTGACAAGCTGCCTTCCTTGAAATAAGTCAATATTCATTCCCAAAACTTTTTGTCTTTTGTGCAAGCAACCTTATAATTTCAATATATTTTCACTACCAGAAAGGTTTTACACCAATATGGAATAAAGCCAATTAAAATAAGAAAAAGTGAATAACTCCAAAGACCCCAAGACCTGCCATGTTTACATTGACTGATTGGAAAGGTCCAATGTCTCAAGCGATTTGGTGATTGGTAAATGAAAGGTAATAAACAAATTATACCTTAGCATCAACTTCCAAAGAATTGATGTAGAGTTAGTTACTTGGATCCTACAATGAGAACCAAGAAAGCCAAAATAAGTCTTACAAACCAGACAAATGCTAGGAAAATACAGTGTTATATTACCAACTTAAAGGTACCTTTGGTGACATCTAGTTGAAGATACAAAGTTGCTCTATCAATTTGCAATCATCAACATGCCTTATATGCATGTTCTTTCCCATGTTAAGATTCATCTCACTCTATTGGCCAATTAAGTTCCATTCTACGTTTTTTGTCTAACTTGATAACATATTTAGAATTAAACAGTCACAGCAATACAACTCAGCAAGAAAACCCACCAAGCACAAGTTATATGATACATGATAGAAAACTTACTATTATTAATTGTTTAGTAAGGAAATAAAGGAGTATAAATTCCAAATTTCTAGTACTAACTTTTACATATGAGTTATGAAGGTTAATAACATGTGGATCCCTTGTATACATTTGATCAAACAACTACATGACAATGCGGGGTAGAATTGCTAACATGCACAACTTAGTCATATCCGTTTTCTTTTCTGTGAGAAAAACTACCTCACTCGTAAGTGCTTTAAAAGCCATCATATGGGAAGAATGATCAAAAAGGTTGAAAGAAAAATGGATCACGCAATAGCTTAACAAGTGAAAGCTAGATCAAGAATCAAGAGGGTTGATCATTTCAGAACTAACTGAAACATAAAGGGAACAAAATAGGAGCTCAAACAACTGAACAGGAGCTGAAAAAAATTCAGTATTCATTGTCAAGAAATCATCAAACTACACTATATTCACTCATATTGAAAATCAATAAGATACCAATACCACTAATGAGTAAATACGATTTGTCTTGATGACTATATATTATAAATACAGTACGTAAAAATATTAAATTTTTTTCAAATTTCATAATTTCAGGAAAACAAGTAGCATTCTCCTCACTGAAACTCTAACTTTAGTCACCACAAATGAACAATTTAAGGAATAACAATTGAAATTATGGTAAAAAGGAAAGCAAAAAACCTGTAATAATGAAAAAGCAATAAGTGATAAAGTCCTATGTAACCTCTTCTGCAAAGAGCAAAGGAAAAGGGGTTTAACATTTAGAGTACAAACTGCAATAAAATACACATGAACAGAAGAAGGTACAATCAAACTACTCACTAATTTTACACAAAGTAAGCTGGATACGGTATTGAGTTGTGCTGCTATATTCTGGAGTAGTTCTTGGAAAGGACAAAAGAAAATTTCCAAATTTTGGACCTGCAATATCAAAAAATTATACATTAGACGACAAAATCGAGGGAAAAAAATCATTTAAAGGCATCGGATTGACAAAAATCGAAAAGAAACAAGCTGTGAATTTAAACAATTCTTCACATAGAACTTATCCAGAATAATGCTATGATTAGGCTCTCAGCAAATTGGAATTGGAATAAATTGAGAAATCAAAGATAAAAATTTAGTTCGTCAGTTGACCACTCATCGTAGATATCGCTTTGGAAAAAGAAACAACGAAGAAAAAAGATTCTTGACCTCGACAGAAAGAAAGTACACCAATCAATTTCGGAAGTTTATTTTGTCGCGTTCTACACCAATCAATTTAACAAATTACCTATGATTTTTATTTTACTTCAAAAGTTTATTTACTTTTTAACCCCCAAACACACAAACAAGTCTTTTTACTACTTCTTTTCCCTTAAAAAAAAGTTTCAGAAAGACGTACAAAAACAAATATGTTTCAGACAGAAAAAAACACGAGACAAAATAAAACAGATAAAAAGGAAATTGGGAACATGAGTTAAACAAATAAAAAATGCAAAGTCAGGTGAGAAAAAGAATTAAGAGCCTCAAAGATGGGGAAAATCATGGAAAACACTCACTCTGATCCGGAGTCATCTTTGAGAAGCATTAGAGAAACATACAACCTTCCACCTTCTTTTTCAAACAAACAAATGCAGATGTGATTGATGGGAGAAGGTTACCTGCTCCCAACTTTTCAGTGATGGTAGCGGGTTCCCTTTTCTCCACTCCTTTCATTAACCACCCAACTCCCTCTCTCTAACCCTTTACTTTCTCTTTCTTCTCGTCTTCTTCCTCATCCTCACAAAGAAAACTGCACTTTTTCTCTCTTCAATTTCTTTAACATATATATAAAAGGACAAATGCCATGGCTCAAAAGGGATGATTGTTTTGCTGATGTGGCCAATCGTTATTGGCTGGAGTGTGTTCGTCCATCTGTCTATTCTGTTCTATACTTAGTACCTAAAGTCAGTAAACTTTTCAATAATAACTTCTTCTTCTACATGACAGACCAAAACTGTCCTAAGACATTGGCACAAGTACAAATTTGAAAAACTACTGATAGAAGAGTTGTATCTAAAAGCATCCCAATTTAATCACCAATAAAACCCAACCAGAGCCTTTCACATGAAAAACAAACAGCTCTGCATTTTTAGAACCACTGTTAATTCTAGAATTGTGAAAACAAAATGACTATAGCCCATGAGACATAAACAAGATGACAAAAATAACAAGTATCCCCGTGAAAAAAACTCAAAGCAAGAAGCACTCTCAAATTGAGACCTAAACAAACGCAAGCAATTTGAAAGAATTGACAGAACTGCAACAATGTATACATTTTCAAAATCACAATCAGTTAGTCCTCGGATGCTAGATTGCTAATCACTTGAGACAAATAAACCAGCCAATTAATGGGCCCCAGAAAGCACGATAGTCAACACCCTTAACTATGTACACTGATAGGCATTAGTTAGTGAAAATTAAAAGCACAAGTCTTCACAAAAATTAAAAACAAATACAAAAAGGCGTATAATTAGACATTTAATAAAAACAGAATTTAACTTAAAAAAGTAGATGGATGTAATAGAAGTTAGACAAGGAAGAATCCATCTTCCTTGAAGCGTATACATCTAACAATAATTCACGAGTATGCAGCAAAGCTACTCAGCATTCATCTATTAACTAAAATCAGGATACTAAATCCAACAATGACTCATGTATATAGAGAACTGAAATACTGCTCCGGACATTATTATGTGGCACAATTAAACTAACATGAGAGTATAAGTCAACTTATCCGGAAAACTAAATTCCAATTTGTCAAATTACAAAAGGAACAAATTTGCGCTTTTTACCAAGCACAACTACCATCTAGGACTCTGGAACAATATGAATGAATAGCCAAGAACCATCAGACTTAAATAAGGACTATGAAAAGAAAACAGCCATATAGCAATAGAAAAGGACATGATGCAAGAAAAACGTTGATGCAAAGCAGAGACACTTCCAATCTATGACCACAACAAGTGAGCGATCTAAAACATTCTTGACAGTGATTGATCAATAATCAACATGGTTAAGAGATCACAATCAAGTAAAAAGACAGTACCCCTGCAAAGTTACAAGTCTTCCCAGATGATTAAATAGCAGAAGTTTGAAAGATAAAATCACTCTCCAACGATGACCACAAAAGAAAAGCAGCCTCAAATTCTTCACTTGATCTATTGCGCCAATGTAAAAAGCACAAGCATCACAAATTCACAATCTACTAAAGTCATTAAATAGCATAGCTTAATGTCTAGTCACTCTCAAACTATGAGCACAAACAGCAAGCAACTTAAAGTATTCATTTTACTAATAAATCAAGCAAAAGTGAGATATCACTACAACAGTAGCTACTAAAAAGTGTCAAAATCTAAAACTAACTCCTCCAATGTAATAGTACATGACCAAAACTGACAAACCATAAAAATTAAAAATTAAAAACAAAAGATTTTGCACATAACTTCCCCTTCTATATCACCTGTTTTCGAAATTATCAAACAAATCAAATGATCAGAGGCACATTAAAAATCTCGGATTTGAAGCTACTGAAAATCATAAAAATCCTAAAACCCTGATCCACCAAGTAAAGTTACATATCCTAGGAAACCTAATCAAGATTTATGCCGAAAAACCTAATCTGCCAAGCAAAGTTATAGATCCTAGAACACCATAATCGAGATTTAACCCTGAATCACTTTGTGTAATATAGCAATCTTAAACCCAAATTTTCATAAATTCAAATTTAATCTAAAAAAATTCTATGCCAATAAACTAAATTCCCATCTCCCAAAATTCTGAAGTCCATAAATCTGTAACAAAACAAATCAAAAAGTTACCCGTTTCCGCTCTGGGAAAAAACAAGAAAAAGATCATTTAGTCAGAAAAGATTAGCAATACTGAGAAAATAAATTGATAAAATTCAAACACCATTTAGAAAAGAAAAATAAAAGAATTAAAGATATCAGTAGATATCATTCACCTGAATGTTCAACTAACATTTAAACAAGTCAAAGCCCATTAATTTACGCCTTCCTTTTGCTGCACTTTTGAGAGGCCGAAACGCATAGCTGATCCCCCATCTGAATACAGGAAAAACCCCAAAAATCTGTATAAAACATTCAAGAACAACCATGTATCAAGTATTTCTGATGAAATATTTATTAGAAAGAACGAATTGAATTTCAATAAGGAAAACAAAAAATTAGTGAAACGAATAGCTTTAGTTTACCTGAATCTTCAATTGGCATTTGTACAAATCCAAAAGCCCTGAATTTGCGTCTTTCTTTCTCCGCCATTTTCACACACAGAAACACACACCCAATCCCTATCTCCTCTTCTGGAAACAAATGCTACACAAATAATTTGTGGAAAACAAGAACTTGTTCAAAGAAAACTCTACAAATCTTGGAAAAAAATAAAATTGGGCCCAATTTGAACGTTATAATTTGGGAAACATATAAAAAAAAAAGCACAGAAATTTTGAAATGGCAGAGAGATAGGGAGAGAGATGGTAATATCAGCTTTGATGAGAGAAATGAAGGAGAAAAGGGCGGAGGGAATATGAGAGTTTATATAAGTAGATGGGGTTTTGAGAAGTACAATCAAGTAATTTAAAAAAAAAACTCACCGATGATGATGATGCTGAGAATTTCTGAGAAGGGGAGTACATGGAGTTTAAAAGGAGAAGCAATCTTCATTTTTTTCCTTTTATGATAGATTACCCGAGAATGAGATGATGAGACTGGCAGGGAAGGAGAGGTAGAAGGACTCTGGAGATGGAAGCGTAGAAGTCTGGAAGAAATTAGTTGGAGAAAGAGGAGAAAAATTTTTGACGTCTGTCACAAGTATCTCGAGCCCATTCCCATTGTGATTGTCACTGAAAAAGCCGGAAACACGTAACCTCTCACTGAAAAAGTCGGGAGCAAGTAACCTAATTGCCTTACCCCGGGCTAGATCACGCGGTCTGTGGCTGCTTCCGGCAGGGGTCAAACCTCACTTAATGCCTAGATGCGATTGGGGTGGTGTTGTACTCCAGACGCAGGGGATTAGTCGGGCCGCCTTCGGGTCTTGACCCGGACACTCCTGTGTTGACAAAAAAAAAAAAAAAAGTAACCTAATTTGCCCAATCAAATCAATTGAATCTGTGGTTTAAAAAAAGGTCACCTGCAGAACACGTGATGATAAACAAAACCATGGGATTAAAAAATTTTGGACGAACACCCTCCAACCAATCACATTTTGCCACATCACCAATAATACACACTCTTGAGGCATGGCATTCCCTCTTTTATACATATGCTAGTAAACGTACAGTTAGATGAATACGTTAAAGGGGATTATAGAATTTCACTTGAACGCATCATTATTAGAAATCAAATTAAGGAGAAAAATAACCAAACAAAAAAAAACTGAAAGACACTCCATAGACAATGCAATGGACACTCATCAGTGGCTTCCACGATCAAAAGTTTCAAATGTATGGTGTAGTGTAGGTCCTTATGTCTATTAGATATAGATATTAACGTAAAAAATATTAACATATAGTTATACGACAAATTACTTAGAATATAGGTAAGAAAAAAAAGTCGGACACTTATTGATCTGACACATGCCGGATATAAATCTATTGTTGCCGAACTGACACAGCCCGGCACCTAACACCAAATTTTTTTTAAAAAAAGATGTCAGATACCGGGCAGACACAACCTGTCACTTGACCGAATTTTTTTTTTTAAAAACATGGCACAGCCCGGCACCTGACCAAATTTTTGAGCTTTTAAAAAGCTGGCAGAGCTACAGAATTCCTAAAGGTAAGAATCCCTGCCTGTGTCAGACCTTGTTACAACTATTATGGAATTTTTTTTTTTTACTAATTAGAAAAAACTAGGATCTGGCGAAGTAATGGAGAAATGTTCTGATTAGTCAGCTATAAAAAATTGCAAAGAATATATGGCATCTCCTCCAGATAGTTTAATTACCCTTTGATCTTTACAAACCATTACATGGCACGTCTTGGAAAGTCGAAGTTGCCGCTGAGTTCACTTACGTGTGCTTTCCCCAATGGTTTGAAAATCAGCATCAAGAATTGGGGGAGATGTAATTGAAGAACATTAGTGGTGGCTAAACGCAGTATCTCAACTTTGAGAGGATAAATAAAGCAGATTCCTATTTAATTTCTAGGTGTTTTATTGGAGTCAAATTTGGGATTGTTCTCTTATTTGGTTAGTGTTGCTTTATTAGCTAATTTCTTGTTTACCAAGTATTTTATAATTGATGCATTATTTGGACCAAATATTAAGGAAAGATCACTTTTGCAATGCATGTGCCGAACAATGTGTAGATTCCCCAAAAATGTTTTGAGTGTACTTAAATACTAAGAAATATACCGCAGGAGAGGGATGAATTCAATGTTACACATTTGTCATGTATATATATACATACTAATAATTATTAGCTTCTCTTGCATTTATATATTTTTCTATTTAATCTTACATACTTTTTCTTGTATTTATTTATCTTTTCTAATTAATCTTATATTTTAAAAAATATGATACCTGAAATATATCCTAACTAATATTTAATTAGATTAATTGTTAGATCTACATGCAGGATTTGATTTCTTCTTTCCAGCCATTCTCATACTACTGTTCAATTAAAGGATGTTTCCTAGTTCTCTTGCTCCTTTAATTCGGTGTCTTTCGCTCAATAGACGCATTTTGGAGATTAGGCCTGGTACTTACCTTCTATACGTGCTTAGTACAAATGCATGGAACTGTTTCTTCAATCTGTTGGCAATACCTCTAGTTTTTGTCCCCTCAAACCTTTTTCCTATTCTGTTTTAACCAATCTCAGGATACATATAAGGCGGATGGTAAAACTATATTTAAATATAGTCCTCAAACAAAGAAACTACACATTGGAAAGTGGAAGATGCTGCTAAGTACGGTCATGTATATAGTGGTGTCAGGTGCCGGGCTGCCATGTTCTAAAAAAAAAAAATTGGATCAGACAGCTCAGCACCTGATATCTTTTTTTAAAAAAAAATTTTGGTGTCAGGTGTCGGTTGTGTCAGTCCAGCAACAATAGATTTATACCCAACATGTATCAGATCAACGACTGTCCGATTTTTTTTTTCTTACCTATTTTCTAAGTAATTAGCCCAGTCTCCCACACTGGCTAACTGGTCTAGTACTAGTAGGCTAGCACTCACACTAGTGCTGCCCTTCTTGCTTCCACAGTTCCACTCAGTCACTTCTCCCATCTGCTCTCATATCTCTCACAATCTTGATTTATCAGTAGCCTAGCCTGCTAAAGATCAGTAGTGACTAGTATTAGAGAGGCACGGAGCTAAACTGAGATTCCAAAATTAACTTGATAGCCCGGCAGCCACCCTCCAAGCCATATAAGATATTCCTTGGACTTAAGGAAAGGGAGATGGATACGGATGTCTTTGCAATTGATGATCTTTTGGACCTTTCCCAAGACCAACCTTTCATTTCTTTGTACTCCCTCCTCCTCTGCTAGCACCACCGCCGCATCCACCCCTTCCATCACCGGCTCATATGGTAGCCACCACCATTTCTCTTACCTAAATTACAATCCCATCACCCCCATCACTAGTAAAATATTATACTCCCTCACCACCACCATCACCTTCGCCGACCAAAGTAAAGTGTAGACTGGCCTGCCAATGCATTCTAATAAAAGAGTATGAACTAGCCAACACAAAATCTAGTCTAATAACAAGAAAATGTTTCAACACTTAGCCCGTAACAGAAATGTTGGCATATTGAATCAAGACTCAAAATTAAAAATTTTTATATTATTATTTTGTAGTGTTTTAATCAAGTTAGGGTTTTAGTAATTCTATTGGAGTCAAGTTATGGTAGTTCTATTGTTTAAGAATTAGTATTTTATTAGGAAATTTCTTATGGTTGTAAAACTTGTTTATCAAGTCATTTAATTTATAAATAGGGAGTTATTGTGTTTAGTTGAGAAGAGTGAATGATTGAGAATCTTGTTCTTATGATGTGATTAAAAGATATATTATTGGTATTATTCCTCTTCTCCACACATATTTTTATGTGTGTGAATTGCCTCCTCCCCTCATATTGATTTTGTCAAATATATCCCCTATATATTTTTTTGGGTACTACATCTGGTATCAAAACCTTATATTCAAGAAATTGATCCTGAGGTTCCTATGCACATTGAAGAATTGATACAAAGGTTAATTATGGGTGTTTTCCGCTTTCAGAATTAGAGCATAAAAATTGCTGCAAAAAAATTAATTGATCGAGTTAGATCACAAGGAAGGTCATGAAATGTCTAATTTGTGATGATTGGACCATAAGATTGGTTCGGAAAAATTGTCAAATTGATTGTGGTTGTGAAGACAGAGATCAAAGAAGAATCTTGTTAGTTGAATTGTGATTATGAAAATCACAAAGTGAATTGTCAATAAGTAGACATCAAATTGGGCGACGAAAACAATGCATCCATAAGCATGGACATATTTTCGCAAGTAAAAAATAAGTTGAGCAACGAGATAAATTTGTCCAGGTGCATGGAATATTGCAACAGTAAAAATCAAGGGATATTATTGATCGTGATAGTGGTGAACCAGATCCAAGAGAGAACTTGATTTAAGGGAGACAATATTGGCATATTAAATCAAGGCTCAAAATTAAAATTTTTCATATTATTGTTTAGTAATGTTTTAGTCAAATTAGGGTTTTAGTAATTCTATTAGGCAATTATTATTAGGCAAATTAATTCTAAATAATAATTGCCTCCCCTCATATTGGTTTTGTCAAATATATCCCCTATATTATTTGTTGGGGTTCTACAAGAAATGTATTTCAAGATTCAATGAATTCTAATGAAACCAGATGTCCTAGTACCATGTCATAACTCTGAACATTCTATAATGATCATTCCTTTAGCATCATAGCCTAGCTTAGAAGCTATGCATATAGTAGGATATTATGGCTCAACTCCACTCACTCAAGACTGAGGGGAAAATCCACACAAGCGCTACTTAATTACCAGAAGTTTGGGCTTGGACTAGTATTTGGTAAGTAATTATAAGTCCGTTTGGATTAGCTGTTTTTGGGGTTATTTTTCAAAAACAGCACTGTAGCATTTCATTTTTCAAATACAAATCCATTTGAATTAGTTATTTTTGGGGTTGTTTTTCAAAAACTATATGAAAAACTTCTACTATAGATGTTTTATGGATTATTTTTAGATGTATTTTTAAAACATATTTTCGAGTATTTTTATAATTTATAATTTTTATATTTTTATAACAATATATATTTATGCATTTATAATACATTTATAAATATTTATAAATAAATATATTTATATATTTATATAAAAATATATAAATTTATTATAAATTTATTATATTATATATAATACATAATATAAATATATTTATAAATGTATAAATGTGTATTATTATAAATGTATAAATTATAAATGAATATCATATAAATGTATAAATGTATAAATTATAATTTCCAATTTTTATATTATTATATTTATATACATTTATGCATTTATAATACATTTATAAATATTTATAAATAAATACATTTATATATTTATAAATAAATATAAATGTATTATATTATATATAATACATAATATAAATATTTTTATAAATGTATAAATGAATATCATATAAATGTATAAATTATAAATGAATATTATATAAATGTATAAATTATAAATTATAAATTATAAATTTTTATATTTATATACATTTATAAATAAATATATTTATATATTTATTTTTAAATATATTTATTTATTTATTTATAAATTTATTTATTTATTTATTTATAAATATATTTATTTATTTATTTATAAATTTATTTATTTATTTTTGTAAATACATTTATAAATATTTATAACTGAATATATTTATAAATAAATATTTATATACATTTATAAATAAATATTTATATACATTTATAAATAAATCAGACCAATTTCATTATCTCAATAGTGACAGACTCTCCCCCAAGGAAAAAATCCTTAAGACCCATGCACAGAAGCAAATGAATCCACAAAAAAACAAGAAAGGAATAGGAATCGAAAAGCAACAGAAGCAAAAGATAGGAACCAAAACTCAATAACAACATGCATCCACAAATAGTTGTCAAATAATATCCATGACACCACTTCTCTTTAACATCAAATCTATTTGCCCAAAAACTTTCAAGAAATTTCAGCAAAAATACCAATAAAAGTCAGGCATCATTAGCTTATACTAATGAAGTTGGGCATCATTAGCTTATTACATAGCAAATAAAACAATCCCACCATCATTGATCAGTCACGCAAGGGCAGAATACGCACAGGAAATGCGTGTCATACACGAACTGTATGAAAAGAGAAGACAACTCAAACATGTAACCAATTTCGTCAGCCATCCTACAAAAAAGATAAAATGCAACCGATGTCTACGACTAAAGAAGGCAACTTTGATACAAAAAGTTTTAACCTTTTTACTTGAAATCAACAAGAGAAACTTGTAAAAATTGGATAACAATGAAATATACAAAAAAAAATATTGTGTAAATGGTTTTGTATTCAACTTAAAAGGTAAAAGCTTTACTGAGTTATGTAGAAAAAGATTTGAACTTCCGATACTTCTCTTCAAAATGCAACTATCCTAGTTAGATTTATGATTCTTAAAGATTCCAATTGTTGTTGAAAGTATTACTTCTCTACTCAGCAGTAGGAGGTCCAAAAACAAGGACTCTACTCTGGGGTAAGATATAGCCCCAAATATCCACAACATCTTTATCCTCGAGCACAGGAACATCCTCTACCCAAACTCTGAGTCCTGGTCCCCATACTCGAAGTTTGTGTCCTGAATATTTCATATATTAGTAAATCCTTTGGAAATGGTCCAGCCATAGCAGTCGAACCTCTAAACCCTAACGACGATCAGCTATATCTTGCTCCCACATCTAGTCGCGAGCTTCTCTGATAAGTGGGAATTTGTTTGATGCCTATTACAACTTGTTTGGGATACAAAGAATGGCTCTCCCGTTGCATTTTCGAGGAGTGGAACAGGCAATTGTGGGTAGGAATTGGGTTGCTATTGGCGTGGCCGCAATGAGGTCTGGATCTTAGTAGTTTTTAGCTGCTAATTGGAGTTTGTTTTAGAGTTTAAAACAAAAATAATGCCTTTGAACCAAGTTTCTTTACTGACAGGTGCCGAACCTGTGCAATAATAATAATAAAACCTAACTATCATCAAAAGCAATCAATAATCAATTCTAAATATTGGAGCAGGGACTCTTGGTGTGCAATGGATTACTTGATTCACCCTATTCCCGAAAGTTTGCTTAATCCGATATACTAGAATTAATTATCTGACTAAACTCGCTAACTAGTAGACGGTGGCAAGCAAGGTCGTCTCCTCAGGGATTGGGGAGAAATTTGTTTCCTTTCTAGTCAAGACAAATGGGGATTTTCAGGATTAAATGCTAATTAAATAAATTAACTGCAGAAAATAATTAATTAAAAGAAATAATTGGGAAGACTCTAGCCAAGGGTATACTTCAGAAATGGTTCATGCTACTGATCATCGATTCAAGTATAATTCCAACATTTATTAATATATTGGTTATAACTGTTATACATGCGATAAACAACCAGTTTTTCCTTACTTATTCGATAGTTAAGGTATGACCGTTAACTATTTCTCTAACCCGAAAACAATCCTAGATACGATCGTAGGATTTAATTTCTAGACTGCATTAAGATTTAGAAAGGCCCAATCCTAACTAATAAACACGCTATGAGAGTTTGTTTAAATTAGATCGTATGTTTTCCTGACATAAATTCAATCATGCCAGTTGCTACCGGGACCGAGATAATTGAACAATTACAAATCCAACTACCCCTAATTAGCAAAATAGCATACGTGAATAATTAAATATTGCACACTATTCAATCATACACAAAGTTATAACAATTAGAAGCAGAAAACATATAAATATCAATAAATGGAAGAAGCAGTTAAAATAATTCAGATGTCACAGTAATTGCCGAATCAAATCTTCAGTTGTCCCCTTGACTAGAATTAGGGAATTAGTTCTCCATTAATGGAGAACAAGCCATGCATAGGGAATTTGGGAAAAGTTGTCAATTTTTGCCTTTCAATTTCGGTCAACCGCGGAAGAAAAGCACAAAGAATTTCCGTTGTTGCTTCCAAATTGTCTTCAAAGCAAGACACACGAGAAAGTCTGATGCTCTCTATAATTTCGGTCAAACAAAAGTAAAAGGAATTTCCACAGTCAACAATGGCGGCCACAATCGTTTGTTTTCTCCCCAAAGATAAGAAAAGTCCAAAAGTTCAACTAAAGAGAAAAGTACAATCCCCTTTTCTTTGTTGGTAGTCCCCCAAATGAGAAGGAAAAATCCTCCAAATTCAGCCAGACCCCACTAAAAAAAAAATGTATCCTTTCTAGTTTTTCTCCTAAAAAGTTGGTAACCAACTACCAAAAACTTCCTAATTAATAGATCCTATTACAGATAACTCTCTTCAATTTGGGAGTGACCCCATTGCTTTCCAAAGTTGTAGTCCGCAGCCTCGCTCAATATTCTGGAGCTTCCCATGTGCGACTGAGTACGGCCTTTTGGGTTGGGGTTAGGCGTGGGCACGCCTAGATGTCAAGAAGTCCTTTGGAATTCGATTTTTCAACACTTTTCAGCATTACTTCCTGCAATTAACACAAACCACCAAACTCGAGTAGAATCCATCCAACTAGTGTAATATTTAGTCAAACAATCATGCAATAATATCCAAATATCCCGCTAAAATGCACCCTATCATTTACCGCTAGCGACAGGAATGCTACTGGTGCAAAAAATAAGACCCTCACAGTGTTTAGATATCAAGCTCATGTTCGCAGAGCATGTAAGAATTAGTAGCCACCCTTGGACCTTGAATTCGGAGCTTACCATTATTATACTTGCTATTAATAGTGAATACATTGTTATTATTTAAGTACTCTAGTTGAGCAACTACGCCATTTTTGCAGGAATCCTTGAAACCATTCGAGCAGCATTGCATCCAAGGCTATGCTTTCTTGATGGGTTCAAAGCAAGCTTGACCTTCATTATACCTGGTGTATAAGAGCAAGTTGGACTCTTCACTTAAGATGGAAAATCATGGTTGGGATTAGGCTCTATGGAGAGAGCCTTTTAGCAATCAAAAACGGTGCCAGCTAGGTAGTTAGGGTTAGGTTTTATGAGGAAATCTGGTAGTTGAGTGACAACTAACAAAAAGAGTGAGGGAAAAGTATGGGGTAGATAGAGTGCAGGAAGCGGTAGTCTGGGATCAAATTTTAGAAGCACTTTCTATTGTAGATGTGTTTTATAAATAAAAACATGGAAAAACATCTTTACAAATGGAAGGCTGATAATAGTCGTAGTTATCAACATGAAAACATATGAAATCATTTAGACAATTTTGCAATTTCATATTATTTCTCCTATTGAAGAAAAATTCCTCTCTTTTAGCTTGTACCCTAAAAATCCATTACATTCTTAAATTACCTATGAACAATGATAAAAATAGTTTATTTTTTCAAACAACTACTTTTTCTATTAAAAAAAGATTCAAAAACAGCCAAAATAAACACAAAAACACCTAAAAGAGAACAATAAAAACATCTAAAAAGAGTAAAAATACACTATTCAATTTCACATGTCATGACTTTCCCTTCCATTTTTCTCACTACATGTCTCACCTGGCCACCCATTCCCTTCACACACATATCATGACCTTCTCTTCTATTCCCTTCTTTGCTACTTATCTCATCTTGTAATTGCATCTTTCGTGTTACTCTCCGCTTACCTTCATCGTATTTCCCTTAACTTGTAACATCACTTTTCACATTCTCCTTCATCACTATTATTCTCCTCAATCTACTACCCTTTTCTTACGTTGTTACCGTACTTTTCTCTCTTCTTGCAATCATTTCCTTCCTCCACCTTGCAAGCGCTACTTCTCTATTTCCTATTCAATATCCCATCTTTCCACCTATCCTCATATGCTTATCTATCTCTTGTCTCACCCTTTTCCTATTAATCCTATAGCTTAACCACCCTTTCAGTTGTAAATTGCCTTCTCTAACTTGCATGTTTACTTACCCTGCAACCTTTCCTGAGTCATTGTATCACTTTCTAGATATTTTTTAAAATTTTAAAAATAATACTCCTAAAAAAACCATGCAAAAATATTATTTTTTCTATTTAAGTTCATGCAAGAAAAAACCAGTTCACCTTAAAAATCACCCTCATTAAAAGATTATTATATTGGACATATTCCCAAAAAAAATATTTTGAGCACATGATATAATACAACAATTTAGGAAAAGAAGAGTGAAAGAAAAAGGAAAAGCAACGTACCAAAAATTTATCTATTAAATTTGTATATCTATAGCTCACAGATTATATTCTAGTTTCAATTCATCATCATCTTTTCTTTTAGCATGGAAATAACATTAATTTCTTCTTCATAATTATTCAAATTTATAAAATTTAGGCCAAAAGAGGGACTAAAGTTCTACTTTTATTTGATGTAAGGCATATTTAGTTTAATGGTGAGCTAATCATATTTTGGTTTTATTTTATTAGGTTATTTATTAAGTAGGTTTCCTTTATTTATTATGGAAAATGTGGTCTATTTGGATTTCATTAGTGGATCTAAAACAAATGAAATTGATATAAGAATTGATTTAAGTATTATAATTTTTGTATTTGTTTTATATATGTATAGAAGAACAAGAATAACTTTCTTTATACTCAATGTTTAGATTAATTAAGTGAAAAAAAATAAATCTAAAAATGGATATGGGTATACTAATTTATGTATCGGTTTTTCAAGTGTATAGTTCAGATTTTATATTTCAAGTTTAGTTCATTTTCATATATTCTTTTAGCATGAACTCAACATCTAATTTTTCTTCCCATTCATTTTAATTTGTAAAAATTAGGATAATAGTGGAACTAAAGTTATGCTTATTTTGATATAAACCTTATTTAGTTCAATAGTGAGCTAATCATATATTGTTTCCATTCTATTTGGTTACTGAATATTGAATGGGTTTCTTTGATCTCCTTTGTTTATTATGAAAATATGGCCCATTTGGATATCATTACTGAATCTTTCCTTATTCGGCTTTCAAAATTTATGAACAATATGAAATTCAAAGCATATTAAACTTTAAAAAATTATATATGTTTAACAAAAATATCCATTAATTTTAACCATACGATTACGTCATTTCATGTGCTACAGAAGATTGACAACATCTTTGGGTCTTGGTTCCACTACTGTCTATGTGTGCTTCAATAAGAAGCAACTCACTGCTTTATTCCTCAAGAATAAATCAAATGCCCCTCTACTTTTATTTGAATCCCATTCATCATAGACCAAGCACCTGTACTTGCAATGATTTTGTTGGCCAAAACCCATACTATTTTTTTATAAGATTCCAATTACAATTCTAATTCCTAATCTCCAAACAAGCGCCCCCTTAGAGTTTCTTTTTGCTATATGTATTCAGTTTTTACTGTTGAGAAAACGTACCTACATGTTTGGACTCATTAAGAATTCTTCTCTGATCTCTCAATTGGTGGAGTTATTGTTTCTTCAGAAAAAAAAAATCTTTGTTGTTGAAAGAATACAAGTTGCAAGAAAACCTTTTTTGGTTTCGTATGGGAACAAATACAGCTGATATAGTCACAATTCACATTATATAGCTTGTTTTTTCAGTTGCATCCTACGGCCGCCAAATAAACCTAGGATGGAAGGCATGAAGTTGAGTAGAAGTTAAGGTATGTATGTAAACAATGGTGTAACATTTTGTCTGAACTATTTTCCAAACTTTACACCACGAAAGCTCCAAGAAAATTCCAAAGCTTTTGTTCTTGGATTTTTACTCCTTTGAATATAAAGACATGTTGTACTTCATAAATTTAGATTTGGAGGGTGATAATAAAGAGGGTAATAGTAGCAGTCTTTTTCTACTGGAGAGTAGGAAGGGGGTGACAATGATATGCTTCAGATGTTGCCATCATCTTCATCCACCCATGATCTGACATGGCAGTGAATCTATACAACTTTTGTTGAAAATAAGGAAAAGGTGTTCGAATTAAAACCTTCATTGGTCTAGAAACTATTTTCCTAAAAAGTTGTGATTCTTCAATTTTTCAGACGGTTTCTTCTTGACTTTTGGTTAGGAAGTCGTGGCTTTTGGTTCAAAAACTATCTACCAATGGTTTTAAACTGCCTCTTGTTGTTTTGATCTATAAATATATGTTAGTAGGAGAGAAATTTTATCATAATTCTTTTTATCTTAAAAGTTTTCTGTAAAATTTCCGTAGAACCATCTTGAGAGAAAAGTGAAAACACAAAGTTCATAGACTTCCTAAATTCCTGTGCAAATTTGAGGGAGAATTCATAGTTGAATCCTGGGAACAAATTGCTCATGCACTTCTGCATAAAGGGAAGGAGCAAAATTCTATTTTAGGATATTGATCAAAGATCAAGCCTCTGTGATTTATAAGTTAGTAAAGTTATTGTTATTAACATTATTCTGCTTTATTGTATCAGTGATTTGAAATTGTTTAGTAATAAGATTTGTTACTGGTAGTTTTTCCATTTCTTAATTCTTAGACTACTTGTTAGTTCTTCAACATTCTAAAATAGAATTTTTCTTGGAGTTTTTCCTGAGTCTATCTATATTAGTTCATTGACTTTGTTGCACTTGAAAGTCGTTGAAATATATTGCTTCAAGTTCTGGTGTGAAATCAGATGTTCAAATCTCTAAAAAGGTCAATGATGAAATGCCAGAAAAGTTTGAAGGAGTAGATTTCAAAAGATGGCAGTAGAAAATGCTATTTTATCTTACAAACTTGAACTTGGCACACATCCTCAAGGAGGAATGTTCCAAGCCTGCGGATCCGAATTCAAGAGAGTCTCTCTTGACCGTAGAGACATGAAGCGGTCTGACTTCCTTTGCAGAAACTACATTCTTAATCATATCGATAATACGCTATATGATATATATTTCGCGTATTCTACTGTGAAGAAAGTCTGGGATTTATCTAGAAGAAATACAAAACGGAGGATGTTGGGGCCAAAAAGTTTGTGATTAAAATTCCTCAAATATGTCATGGTGGATTTGAAGCCTATGACAAAACAAGTAGAAGAGATTCAAATTCTACTGCATGAGTTACATGGGGAAGGATGCTCAATTAATGAACACCTTCAGGTTGGAGCAATAACTGAAAAGTTGCCTCCGTCTTGGAATGATTTCAAAATCTACTTGAAACACAAGCGTGGAGAGATGTCCATAGAGGATTTGATCTTGAGGTTGTGAGTAGATGAAGATCATCGCAAGTGTGATAAGAGCATGCGCCATCCATGGAGGCCAAAGCCAATGTAACTGAGGGATCGAGTTCCAGGTCAAAGTTCCAGAAGAATAAAGGCAACAAAAAAGTAGGAGGGGCTGGAAATACTAAGGCACCTGAAGGCAAGAATTTCAAGCGGATCAAAGGATCATATTAGATGTGTGGAAAACTAGGGCGTAAGGCAATAGATTGTCACTTCAAGAAGGGCCAAAATGTTGCTAACTCCTTGATGAACAAGGAAGCGAACATGGTTGAAGAAAATGTTCAGCATATGGACACCGATGAAGACAATCTTATTGTTATAGTGACTGAAGTGAACTTCGTTTCTGATGTCAAGGGCCGGTGGATTGATACTGGAGCCACAAAGCACATTTGTTCCGATGAAAATCTATTTGTGAGTACAATAAGATCACAAATGGTGAACAACTCTACATGGAAAACTCCTCTTCTTTGAGAGTGGAAGGAAAACGGCCTATCGAATTGATGTTCACTTCTGAAAAAGTCGTAACTCTCAGGGATGTTCTTCATGTACCTGATATTAGGAAAAATCTAGTTTCTAGCCCACTCCTTAGCCAAAAAGGATTCAAACTTATGTTTGAGTCCAATAAATTTGTACTTACTAGGGGTGAAATGTATGTGGGAAAAGGCTATTTGTTTGATAGTTTGTTCAAACTAAATGTAATGGATACAAATGCTGTGAATAAAGATAATATTTCTGCTTACATCACTGATTCCTTTGACTTGTGGCATGCAAAGTTAGGTCATGTTAATTCTAGATCTTTGCATAGAATGATGAATTTGAGACTTATACCTAAATTTCACTTTGATGTCAAAAGCAAATATGAAGTATGGTGACTTTAAGTTACTTCCTACATGTGGTGGGAAAAATTATTTCATCACATTCATTGATAATTGTAGTAAGTATTGCTACGTATACTTGATCAAAATTGAAGATGAAGTTTTGGGAATATTCAAAATTTACAAAGCTGAAGTTGAAAATCAACTTGGAAGAAAAATAAAGGCAATACAATTTGATAGAGGTGGAGAATACAAATATGCTGCCTTGCAGAATTTTGTGCTATACATGGAATAATTCATCAAACTACTACAGTATTTGCACCTCAACAAAATGGTGTAGCAGAAATGAAGAATAGAACACTTAAAGATATGATGAATTTCATGTTAAATAGCTCGGGTTTACCTCATAATTTGTGGGGGCAAGACATTACTTACTGTGAATCATATCTTGAATAGAATACCATATAAGAATACTAATAAGTCTTCTTATGAGTTATGGAGAGAACGGTTACCAACATATAAAACACTTAAAGTGTGGGGTTGTCTAGCAAAGGTCTTAATTCATATACCTAAAAGGACAAAATTGGGACCTAAAACTATTGATTGCGTTTTTATCGGTTTAGCAAATCACAGCGCAGCATACAAGTTCTTAGTGATTAAATCTAAGAATTCAAATGTTCATATTAATACGATTATTGAATCCTATGAGGCTGAATTTTTTGAAGGAATTTTATCTTACCAAGATAATGAGACAAGCTCAAAGAAAAGAGGTTATGACACGAGTCAAAATGAGTTTCCTAAATTAAGTGTTAAAGATCAAGTCATGGAACCAAGAAAAAGCAAAAGAACAAAAATCTCTAAGGATTTTGGTCCAAACTTTATCAGTTATCTAATTGAGGAAGAACCAAGAACTTATAGTGAAGCGAACTTATAGTGAAGCGCTATGCGGTCACCTGAAGCTCCTTACTAGAAGGAAGCTATTAATAGTAAAATCCAATCTATTTTACAACACAATACTTGGGAATTGGTTGATTCCACCAGGAAGTAAACCAATTAGTTGTAAATAGGTTTCCAAGAGGAAACTCAAAGCCAATGGTTCCATAGACAAGAACAAAGCACATCTAGTAGCTAAAGGCTATTGGCAAAAGAAAGGTTTGGATTATTTCGATACCTATTTTTCGATTTCTTGAATTATATCTATAAGGATGTTAATAGCAATAGTTGCCATATACAACATGGATATATATCAAATGGATGTCAAAATAGCCTTTCTGAATGGTGAATTAGATGAAGAAATTTATATGGAACAATCGGAGGGTTTTGTGGTCAAAAATCAAGAGAATAAGGTGTATAAACTTGTCAAGTCTCTTAATGGACTTAAACAAGCACATAAACAATGGCACAAGAAATTTGATCACGTGATGTTATCTCATGAATTTATGATAAATGAATGTGACAAATATGTGTACTACAAGAAAATGAAGAATTCCTGTGTTTTAGTAAGCTTGTATGTTGATGATATGCTCATAATAGGAACTAGTAAGGATGTGATAAACTCAACTAAAAAATTGTTAAGTTCAATGTTTGAAATGAAAGATTTAGATCGAGCAAATGTAATTTTGGGCATTAAAGTCAAAAGAAATGATAAAAGATATGTCCTTACTCAATCTCATTATATTGAAAAAATACTGGAACGGTTTAATTAAAAAGATTGTAAACCAGTAGTAACTCTTTTTTATGCTAATTGCAAATTACAAAAACATATAGGAGATCCAATTCATCAATTGAAGTACTCTCAAGTTATTGGGAGTTTGATGTATCTAATGAACTCTACTAGACCTGATACTACTTATTTAGTAAACAGGCTAAGTAGATATATAAGTAGTCCAGGACATAATTATTAGAAAGCAATAATTAGAATACTAAGATATTTGAAGTTTA
This sequence comes from Coffea arabica, assembly GCF_036785885.1. Lineage (NCBI taxonomy): Eukaryota > Viridiplantae > Streptophyta > Magnoliopsida > Gentianales > Rubiaceae > Coffea > Coffea arabica. Next base: position 22,468,331 of record NC_092313.1, read on the forward strand.
CTTCAAATTATGAACTACACTATTCAAAGTATCTTCTTGTTCTAGAAGGATTCAGTGATGCTCAGTGGATTTTCGATAACATAGAAACTAAGTCGACTAGTGAATATTACACTAGGTGGAGCAACAGTATCATGGGAGTTCTCGAAACAAACTTGTATTGCACGTTCTACAATGGAATCAGAGTTTGTAGCATTGAATAAAGCTGCTAAAGAAGCATAATGGCTTAGAAACTTTCTAGAGGACATTCCAATGTGGCCAAAGCCTATCACAACCATTTGTATACGTTGTGATAGTATGGCTGCTCAACTTAGAGCTAAAAATAGTGTATATAATGGTAAATCAAGGCATATTAAACACATACACAATACAATTAGACAATTGCTCTTAAATGGAGTTATTTCTATTCAATTCGTAAAATCAAAGGCGAATTTAACAGATGCTTTGACGAAAGACCTACCAAGAGAGCAAGTCAAGTTCTTATTAAGGGGAATGGGTCTAAAGCCAATCAATGAGTAGAACCCGGCGGAAACCTAACCTAGCAGATTGAAGATTTCGATAGGCAAACTAGTTGGATAATATTCAAATAAGTATAGCACATGAGTTGCTAATTTCTATGATAAATATGTGTTATTGTTGATTGTTGTAAGGTATGCATAAGCATTTAATGACAACTATAAGAGTTCTTCAGAACCTATAGTAGAGTTACCTATGTGATAGTAAATGTGGGGTCGCATTTATGAGAATGATAATGGCTAAGTTCTCTAAAGCTATAATGAAACCAAAATTTGTTCAGGACTAAAATTGAACAACAACGTTGTGACCTATTGTACTATTAGACATAACTATGTATGTAGTATATTGTCTTCATTACTACAAATGGCGATTGTTTCAAGATTAGCTATATCCAATGCATCATCAAGTAACTCTGGTATATTCTCATTAGGTAAAGTTCAAGTCTTTTATGACATTTCACCTAATACATGACATGTTAATTTTCTCTCAAAGGTGTATTATTATTATATTTATTTTTGAAGTTTTAATTCAAATATGGGGTATTGTTGAAAATGAGGAAAAAATGTTCGAATTAAAATCTTCATTGGTTTACGTTCTATCTTCCGAAAAAGTTGCGATTTTTCAATTTTTCAGATCAGTTTCTTCTTGACTTTTGGTGGGGAAGCCGTGGCTTTTGGTTCGAAAACTATCTACCAACGGTTTTCAAATTACCTCTTGTTGTTTTGGTCTATAAATATATGTTAGTAGGAGAGAAAGTTTATCATTATTCTTTTTAGCTTAAAAGTTTTCTGCAAAATTGCCATAGAACCATCTTGAGAGAAAAGTGAAAACACAAAATTCATAGACCTCCTAAATTCTGGTGCAAATTTGAGGGAGAATTCATAGTTGAATCTTGGAAACAAATTGCTCACGCACTTCTGCACAAAGAGAAAGAGCAAAATTCTGTTTTAGGACATTGATCAAAGATATTCAAGCCTCTATGGTTTTTAAGTTGGTAAAGTTATTGTTGTTAACATTATTTTGGTTTATCGTATTAGTGATTTGAACTTGTTTAGTAATAAGATTTGTTACCGGTAGTTTTTCCATTTCCTGATTCTTGGACTACTTGTTAGTTTTTCAACACTTTTATCTATTCAACCCTAGTCTCCAAGAGCTGATCAGGCTACCAGAGCTGGTGTAGCTCTCATTGAGTCCAACTTTGGTGATATATTCTGTCCTTTAAATAGTGTGGGGTTTTGATTCATTGCCACAAGGAATGAACATGTCGTGATCCACCTAATTTTCTCAAAAACCATGCCTTGTTCTATTATAGGGATGGAGGAAGGCTGGCGACAATAGTCCTCATGAGATAAAAGGTGAGGAAGTGAATCGGTGTGGAACATCTATAGACGGGATCTTTTACTGGAAACTTTTTGGACTATATAATCGAAGCATTCTCTCCTTCAATTTGGATGAGGAAAATTTCGAAAATTTTCTCCTCCAGCGGCTCCAGATTTTTTAGACCTAGATAGTGGGTTTTCAAATTTGGTAAATGAAAGGAAATCATTGTTTGGTGGATGCATCAGCAGCGACTACAGAGTCCACCCCAACAATGGAGATATGGATGCTAATAAAGGAGAAGAAAACTAATACCAAGACTATGATATCAACATGGACAAAAGAACTCAGCATTGCATTGCCAGGTTTTGACCCTGAACGGGGAGATTTCGCTGCTCTCGGGGATCGTGATGGCGATGGCAGCTTAATTATTTACCAGACAGGTAAGAGCACTACTGCAACTCTGCAGCACGGGGAAGAGCGTGAAAAATTCTTCATGCGGGAACCTAGTTTGTGGTACTACAACAGGCAGAGTAATGATTTTAGGCTTTTAGCAAATTGCAAAGCTTGAAAAACTTTAACATACCGCACTATGAAGCTACGCGTTGCTTGTGTCTCCACGCTGATAACTTCTTCTCGTTTCGGAGTGATACAAATATTGAGGCAAATAATAAGAGAAGCAAAGGATAAATGTTTATTTCTTTGTAAAACTCACACAACTTATAACATGAAATTACTCTATTTATAGAGTTTAAACCAACTCCACTAACTATCCCACTAACTCCACTAACTATCCCAATAACTCCACTCACTCCACTACTAACTCCACTAGGTACTCCACTAATCCCACTAGTTATTCCACTAACTCCACTAACTCCACTAATTAGGTAGCATAAACAAATATGATTAATTAACAACGGTAAATACTTCTAACAATTCCTCCCTTAAACTGAAAGTTTATCAAACGTTCAGTTTAATATGATTTATTAACTGCACAGACTCCAAGCAGCTTCCTTAATTTCTGAAACGTGGATAACTTCAATGGCTTGGTCATTATATCAGCAATCTGATCTTCACTTTTGCAGTAGAGAAAATCAATTATTTCATCTCTTGTGAGCTCCCTTAGAAAATGAAACCTCACATCTATGTGTTTGGTTCTTCCATGTAGAACTGGATTTTTAGAGAGCTTGATGGCAGAACTGTTGTCACAATAAATTGTAGTAGCTCCTTCTTGCTGAAAATGCAACTCTTCAAGAATATTCCTTAACCAAATTGCTTGACAGGCACAGGCGGTTGCAGCTACATACTCTGCTTCAGTTGTTGATAACGTAACAATTGGTTGCTTTTTTGAACACCATGAAATAGCTGCTGAACCCATCATGAACACATACCCAGACGTACTCTTTCTATCATCAGAATCGCCTGCATAGTCACTGTCAGTAAAACCAAACAAATTTGATTTTTCACCATTCTTGTAAAATAATCCATACTCAATGGTTCCCTGCAAGTATCGAAGAATCCTCTTGGCAGCTAGAAGATGTGTCTCCCTTGGACTTTCCATGTATCTACTAATAAGACTTACAGCATGCATAATATCAGGCCTAGTTGCTGTCAAATACATCAAACTTCCCACAATTTGCTTGTAAAGGGTGCTATCAACCCTCTTTCCTCCTGGTTCTTTGATGAGTTTTAAACCCACTTCAACTGGCGTACTAACAGAATTACAATTCGACATTTGAAATCTGTTCAGAATTTCTTGCACATATTTTCTTTGAGAGATAAAAATTCCATCAGCAGATTGCACCACTTCAATACCCAAAAAATAATGCATCTTTCCAAGATCAGACATATCAAATTCAGCCATCATAGATTTCTTGAATTTCTCAAACATGGCACTATCATTCCCAGTAAAAATAAGATCATCAACATATAAGCAAACAATCAGCAATTTACCTCCATCTCCAATCTTTATGAAAAGTGTATGCTCATATGGACATTTCTTAAATCCCTCCTTAGAAAAATAAGCATCTATACGACTATACCAAGCACGCGGGGCTTGTTTTAATCCGTATAATGCTTTCTTGAGTTTGTATACCTTATGTTCACTTCCAACCTTCACATAACCAGGAGGTTGATCAATAAATACCTGTTCCTGTAAATCACCATGTAAAAATGCTGATTTCACATCCAATTGGAAGATAGGCCATGAATTTTGAGCTGCCAATGCTATCACCATCCTAATCGTGTCATGCCTTGCGACTGGAGCAAAGACTTCTCCATAATTCACCCCAAACTCTTGCTTATAGCCTTTAGCTACCAGACGTGCCTTGTACTTGTCAACTTCTCCATTCTCCTTTAATTTCGTCTTGTACACCCACTTGACACCTATAGATTTTTGTCCTTCTGGAAGATTGGTTAACTCCCAAGTGTTATTTCGTTCAATAGCTGCAATTTCTTCATCCATTGCCTTCTGCCACTTCAAATCTTTGACAGCTTCTTCAAAAATTGTAGGATCACAATCGGAAAATAGTGCAAAATATGTAAGTGGGTCTTCAGATTGATCAATTCCAGTTACCTCATAATCAATCATCCATGCAGGTCTTTTTCTAATACGTTGAGGCCGTCCTTCATCTTCTGCTACTGTTTGGGAATTATCTGGACCATTTGATGGAATTTGTTCTGTCAACTGCTGCCTGTTTTCTTCATCAACTCTATCAAAATCAGCGGGTATTTGTTGTTTAATAATATTGTTGCTCCATGGCCAAAAATTTTCCTCATCAAAAATTACATCCCGACTGATGACAATTTTCTTGGTGATAGGATTATAAAGCTTATAAGCTTTTGACTGATCACTAACACCAAGAAAAATGCATTTCTCCCCTTTGTTGTCTAGTTTTGTCCTCTTTTGCTCTGGAACATGAGCATAATCAATGCATCCAAAAATTTTGAAGTGATCAACTGTTGGTTTCCGTCCGCTCCATGCTTCCTCAGGCGTCATATTTTTAACAGCAAGTGTGGGACTTCTGTTCAATATATGAATGTTCCAGTTGACAGCTTCGGGCCAAAATTTTTTTGGAACACCACTTTTTGTCAAAATGCTCCTCACCATATTCAATATTGTACGATTCTTCCTCTCTGAAACACCATTCTGCTGCGGCGTATAAGCGGTTGTAAGCTGCTTCTGAATTCCATGCTCCTCACAAAAATTTATAAATTCTTGTGAATTATACTCTCCACCACGATCACTGCGAAAAATTTTTATGGATTTATCTGCTTCCTTTTCGACAAGAGTCATGAAATTTTTGAACGTTGAAAATGCGTCAGATTTTTCCTGCAAAAAATAGACCCAAGTTTTTCGACTATAATCATCAGTAAACGTCATAAAATAACGTTTTCCACCATTAGATGACGGATTTATGGGTCCGTGACGGGTATTTTACATACGTACAAGTTAAAAAAAACCGAATTACACCCGTTCACTGCAAGTATACAGATCAACTAGTAGTTTAGGGTATATATCGAGTCGATCCCACAGGGAAGAGTGAACAATTACCGGTATTACTAAAGTTTCTCTATTATTTAGACTATCAATGAATTATAACAAATTAAAACCTACTGAAATTATGCAAGAAAATAGTAAATGAAAGCTCCTTAGGTTGTGGTATCCCTAACTACTCATGCAAATGCTATATTTGGATCATTAAGTACTACATCTAGGCTAGTTATGGTGTAATTTCCTTATGCATTTGAATCCTACTTTCGTAGTGAATCAATTATACTCATAACTAATCCATACCTATTTTCATGGTTATGAAATTAGCTACAAGTTCATTTCTTCAATGAAATTACATGAAATGAATCACTAAAAACCACATAAGTGCACCTCTACTTTCGTGAGTGTACTCCCTATGTTTAGCACTTCTTGAACTAGTGTTAAGTCTCAATTTCCATTGCAGAAACAACACCTTAGATAATCACAATCAATGGTACCAGATTAATCATGATTTAAGCAGCCAAAGTGCTAAATAACTTGCTCAAATCATAGCAGTCAAATAACCAAATAATAAACACTAACAATTATAGGAAGTTCAACCAAACCCAAGGTATAAACTTTAGAAACACATAATGAACACAAAATCCAGAACTTGTATATTAACTAAAATTGGAATCAAATACAAAAGATAAAGAATTTGGAAGGAATACAACCCTTGTCACATGAGCTTTCTTCCTTGCCTTCTTCATCCTCCATCCTCATCCTAATCTAGATAATAAACAAGAATGGAAAAGCTACACTACTCTATACTAAGCTAAACTAACACTAGGAAGATGAAAGAGCTACATTTCTGCAACTTCAAGCTTCTCCCGTATGTCTCTCTCTATATTTTGCTATGGACTCCCATTCCCCTCTCTTGCAATGAATTTGGCTCTTTTAATGATGAAATGTGGTCAAGGAATGAAGCTTTACACTTTCTCCTTACAGCTGGTAATGTCTCTCACATGTCTAGCATCATATGTGAGTTGGTGGAGGTGAAATTGAGTTTTACGCGTACAGAGCAACCTTTTCTGACCACAATCCGGCCAGGAATCCGGCCACAAATCCGGCCAAATTCAGGCCGGATTGCTACAGTAAATCTGGGCTGCTACAGTGATCCGAGCTGCTACAGTACCTCGGATCCGTATGGATCCGAGCTCGGTTCCACTAACCCAGAAACAACCGAGGGTTCGGATGAATAGTGGATCCGAGTGTGGATCACTTGCTCTGTTTTTGGCCCAACTTCAACCAATCTTTTCTTGATGTTAGAGGCTGAACCAGCTCATGTATAAAACACGAAAGTTGTAGCCTTTTGAGTTATCTTTCTAATGCATCAAGAATCACCTCATTTGGATCTGTGTAGGCTGAGATATGACTGAAATATCCTTGCCTGCTCCATGCCTTGTTCCAGTTTCAACCAATAGCAATTGACTCTGTACTTCGGCCTTTTGACCTGGAAAACCTTCAAACTGGATTCAGATGTCTTCACCAAAGTTGTAGATCTATCTCTTATCTTCAAATGGGTTCAAGAATCATCCCAATCCGATCATTTTAGCTCAAGTTATAGCCGAAATACGAAAATGTGTCAAAACTGTCAAAATACACAAAATCCAAGTAAAAAGTGATAAAAACCTCATTTAATCACTTAAAAGCATTTTTCACCAATTATAGCCAAAATGATTCATATTCTACCAATAATATAACCAAAGTGACTAAAAATAATATAAAATGTCATACAATTATCACGTAAATTAGTCACTTATCAAACTCCCCAACACTTAAATCATTGCTTGTCCTCAAGCAATTCACACATAATCAAATGCAATGATTCAAGAGGTGAAACAATATATGCACTTTGTCCAATTTAATTCCTCAAGACTTGGAAAATATTCATTATACAATTATTCAATTTACATTAAATACTCATAATATCAAATAAAGGAAAGATAATTATACCCTAAATTCAACAAGTTAAACTTAATCTCTTACCCTAACTTAATTTTACAAATAAGCAAATCACATAGTCAATTTATAGCCTTCCTCCTCCTTATAATCATCTTTTTCTCAAAATTCTATAACTAAGAGGGATTTATTCACACAAATTTTACTTAAATAGTGAGAATGCCTTTTTACGCGAAAATCGACACTTTTAGGTGAAGATCCCCGGTTACTCAACATTTCACTTATTCAAGTTGCTAATGCATACTTTTAATTCAAGTACCTTTTTACGCGAATGTCGACATTTGTAGATGCCAACCCCCGGTTACTCGGTACGAGAATCATTGGAGTAAAACAATTTTTATTTACTTTCTTTTCTTTTCTCTTTTTTTTTCTTTTTTTTCTACTTTTTTTTTCTTTTTCGGAAATAAAGGACAATAAATAGATATTCCCTCTTAGAAAATATATAAGAATAATCAAAGGAGGAATATAACCTTTATCGACTATATCAATCACTTACTTGCAAAATTAAGTAAAGAGAAGAAATCTCATTAAACATGTAAAATTATAGGCATAATTTTCCTCATTTTACCAAATATACTTTCTAAAATGTAAAAATTCTAATTGCGTAATAAACATTTCCAAGTTAAATGAGGACTAAACCTTCCAAAATACATATAACATTTCAACAATTGGAAGAATTAAACACTTAAGGTTGGAACAAATTGGCCCTTTTTGAATGAAAATGCAAAAATTTGAAGAAATTTTGGGCTATAGTGAAATATTGGAAAAGATTTTAGAAAATTTTTTACAGAGTTTCTCCTTATAAATGGAAGAAAACTCCCTGCCAACTAACCTATTTTCTAGCAAATTATCCACATGGCAGGCATTTCAAACACAATTCCAACATTTCTAAGCATTTAAATCCACAAAATATCATCACCTAGCAAGTAAATGCAAGTTCAATACTTTCCTCCCCCACACTTAAACTTCACATTGTCCTCAATGTGAGAAAAGGAAAATAAATAAGGAGTAAAAGAAAATACTGCTCAATTGAACTTGCGCAATCCGAATCCATGTCCAAGTGATGAATTTCCAACCGTATTTGAGAAAGAATGGAAGTTCACTTATTGCACCCTGAAAAAGACAAAATCAAAACAAATAAATTTCTTAAAAATAAAAGGTTGCAATCAACAAAAAGAAAACATGCAAGTCAAGGAAAAAGGAAAGATGATCAAGCATGTGGAACCATACAATGTTCAAGGGATAAAAACATGAAATGAGCTAATCCTTGCTAATCAAATATATGCATTAGTATCCAAAGCAAAGGGAAGCTAATTTCACACAAAAAATCCACAATCCTGAATAAAATAAGTTCCATTTATACATTTTGTCCTCAATGATCAAATCCCCGCAAGTACAAAAGTAATCTCAAAATGAAGGCAAACACACCAAACCAAAATATAAATGACCTTCGTGAGAATTCATGAAATACTAAAAACTATTGAACCACAAAAATTGTAAGTGCATTTATGAATTTCATCAATTAAGGTCATCTTCAATTCACCTCTTCTTTTAGAATTACCTAAGAATTCACAAAATCATTCAATCAAGCACCTTTTCATTCATTAGATAATCTAAATTACTCACATAAATATAAAAAACTCCTACTAAGCTAATTAAAATGCTACATTTGGCTACTTAATATGCAACTTCGTCATCAAGCCAAATTAAGCATAAAACTAGCAAGAATTCACCAAATAAGTACAATAAATGCAAATCACAAAATATAGTTATCACTAACAATCACCAATAGCATCAATAAGCTGAAATAAATGCACCTAACTTCACATATTAAAAGTTGCCTAAAAATAGAAAATATTCAATCATGGCAAAATTCAAATAACAAAGTTAGGTGAAGAATTGTTACCTCAAGGTGGTTTGGTGATGTTTAGAGATCAATATGATGTGAAAACCCTCAAGAAACTTACTCCAATTTGACCTCAATTGAGTGATTTCAAGAAGGTAGAACCCTAACTAATGGTAAGCTTGAAACCACTTTAGAGTTGTTTTTGAAAAAATATGAACTATGAAATTCACTCTAGAGGATGGGAGAAAGTGATTTGGTGAAGGTTATTTGAAGATTAAATGGTGAAAAGTGGTGTTTTAGTGAGTGGTGTGTGTTTGAGGTGTTAGTGTGTGAGTTGGGTTGAAGAAGAAGGGAGAAAAATTGTGAGGAATCCGTGAAACGGATTCATCTTACGCTGGTTACTGTTCACAATCCGGCCAGAAATTGGAGGGATTCGTGGAGGGATTTTGGGCAGAAATTTTTTTTTTTTTTTTTTTTTTACTGTTGTATATCCGGCAACTTTATGGCCGGATTTCCGGCCGGATTGCTGGCCGGATTTACTACAGTGGATTTTATTTTTTTTTTTATAATCCGGCCATTTTTTGGCCGGATTTTCGGCCGGATTCTGTCCAGAATGCTCGAAAAAATTTTCTTTTCTCCCCTGACTATCCGGCCTTCAATCCGGCCAACATTTGGCCGGATTTATGGCCGGATTTGCTGCAGAAAAAGCTGTTTTCTGCAGTTTTTCCTCCAAATTTGCTTGGCCAACCTTCCACATTCAACCTACTTCATGTTCTTTGAATAAAATTCAAATTTAACATGATCATGCATGAATATAACTTAAACATGAAACAATTTAAATGCATGAAATGCAGCAATTGAACATGAAAACTCCCTTTTTGTCTTAATATAAACACCTTTGCAATTGAGATCATTTGCATGAACTCTTGCCATTGCCACCTACAAAACACACAAAAACATTAATCGAACAACTAAAACTTACTAAAAACAAGCCAACATGAAGAAAAGTGGAGTTGAAAAGTGGAGTTGAAAAGTGTTTAAAGCCTTCGTTTTTAAAAGGATCCGAGGTCGGATCATGACGATTGAGCTCGGATCAAGAAGCTCAAAGTTTTTCTCTGATTGCAGAAGTGGATCCGAGGCCTCGGATCCATTGAATCTGCACTTATTGCAGAATTTTTGCAATTTTCAGTTTGACCACAATTATTCAAAATACACCCTAGATCATTTCTATATCAAAATAAACCATTCACGCACATGTAAAATGATCTAAACATGCATTCTAAACCTCTTTAATGCATCAAAAACCATAATTACTGAATTTGAGGTATTGAGATCTTTGATCAAACTTCGCCTTTTCACCTCTTTTGGTCACTTTTCCAAAACCTACAAATGAAAAACAACAAAATTACTCAAACTTATGCTTTAAACATAAAATCACTCCAAAGTAACACTAACTTAAACAAGCATTGGGTTGCCTCCCAATAAGCGCTTCTTTAAAGTCAATAGCTTGACTATTTCACCTCATTTTTCAAGGAGGTTTAGTTAACGAATAATCCACCATTTTAGGTCGTGGTGGATCATTAAATGGTGACTTTATAGCCAAAGCCACATGATCTAATGATGTGAGAAATGGAAGTGGCTTACCTATCCCAAGTGTTTCATAGATATTACCTTGAATATGCACCACTTGAGAACTTACCAAAGGAAATGTCATAAGAGTATCTTGGGCAGGAATACCTTTAGAACCTATACTTTCACTGCACTCCTCAAGAGGGGTGAAAAATGAATCATTAAAACTTACCTCTTGAGGTTCAAAGTTAGTTCCAAAGATATTATCATGTGAAATGGACATTTGCTCATTGAAACACAATTGAAATTCATCATTTTCATCAAAATGTAACCCATTTTCACATACAACATTCCCACCATTCATGCTAGGATCATTTTGTAAATTATTAGAAGAAATAACTTCACACAATACATGTAATTGATCTTGTATTCTACCAAAGTGAGAAGCCAATTCATCTATCCTTTCCTCAATCCTATCAAAACGGTCGGAAGTCACATTAGCTAATTTTTCTATAGCTAACTCCCAAGATGGCTTAGAATCATTAGCTACCATTTCAATTGCCAACTCCCAAAATGGTTTTGATTCATATTGGACACTTTCAGGTTGGTAATCATAAGAATATGGAGAATCACTATATACACATTGATTATCCCAACCATAAGCATTAGCACTATATCGATCAAAACAGGGATTGTAATGCTCTAATTCATCATAATAATCCACATTTTGTGCTTGCATGCATGTGTTAGTAGAATGATAATCTCCACACAAGTCACAAATCACATGATAAGAATTAAAAGCATTAACATTCCTTCTCTGCTCAATTTCATGCATCATGGTGTCCATTTGAACTTGTAACTTAATTACATCAAATTTTGCCTTTAAGCACCTTAAACCATCTTCAAAAGACATACATTCAGTAAATTCTTGGTTACCTCTGTTGAAGGAGTTTTGCACTTGGTAACCATCCATTGCCAATCTTCCACTTCTCAAGCATTGTCCTCCAAATTGTCCTACCCTTCTCATCACCTAAAATTGCTTTTAAACAACTTAAGAGCAAAATTAGTAAGAAGAATAGGTGATAAAATGCATACACACAGAAAATACTAAAATGACAGAAAATAACATTCACACAATAACTAATAAAATGTCTAAACTAATAAAGTTACTCTTCACACCGATATTGCCAAATCTTCCCCGGCAACGGCGCCAAAAACTTGACGGGTATTTTACATACGTACAAGTTAAAAAAAAATCGAATTACACCCGTTCACTGCAAGTATACAGATCAACTAGTAGTTTAGGGTATATATCGGGTCGATCCCACAGGGAAGAGTGAACAATTACCGGTATTACTAAAGTTTCTCTATTATTTAGACTATCAATGAATTATAACAAATTAAAACCTACTGAAATTATGCAAGAAAATAGTAAATGAAAGCTCCTTAGGTTGTGGTATCCCTAACTACTCATGCAAGTGCTATATTTGGATCATTAAGTACTACATCTAGGCTAGTTATGGTGTAATTTCCTTATGCATTTGAATCCTACTTTCGTAGTGAATCAATTATACTCATAACTAATCCATACCTATTTTCATGGTTATGAAATTAGCTACAAGTTCATTTCTTCAATAAAATTACATGAAATGAATCACTAAAAACCACATAAGTGCACCTCTACTTTCGTGAGTGTACTCCCTATGTTTAGCACTTTTTGAACTAGTGTTAAGTCTCAATTTCCATTGCAGAAACAACACCTTAGATAATCACAATCAATGGTACCAGATTAATCATGATTTAAGCAGCCAAAGTGCTAAATAACTTGCTCAAATCATAGCAGTCAAATAACCAAATAATAAACACTAACAATTATAGGAAGTTCAACCAAACCCAAGGTATAAACTTTAGAAACACATAATGAACACAAAATCCAGAACTTGTATATTAACTAAAATTGGAATCAAATACAAAAGATAAAGAATTTGGAAGGAATACAACCCTTGTCACATGAGCTTTCTTCCTTGCCTTCTTCATCCTCCATCCTCATCCTAATCTAGATAATAAACAAGAATGGAAAAGCTACACTACTCTATACTAAGCTAAACTAACACTAGGAAGATGAAAGAGCTACATTTCTGCAACTTCAAGCTTCTCCCGTATGTCTCTCTCTATATTTTGCTATGGACTCCCATTCCCCTCTCTTGCAATGAATTTGGCTCTTTTAATGATGAAATGTGGTCAAGGAATGAAGCTTTACACTTTCTCCTTACAGCTGGTAATGTCTCTCACATGTCTAGCATCATATGTGAGTTGGTGGAGGTGAAATTGAGTTTTACGCGTACAGAGCAACCTTTTCTGACCACAATCCGGCCAGGAATCCGGCCACAAATCCGGCCAAATTCAGGCCGGATTGCTACAGTAAATCTGGGCTGCTACAGTGATCCGAGCTGCTACAGTACCTCGGATCCGTATGGATCCGAGCTCGGTTCCACTAACCCAGAAACAACCGAGGGTTCGGATGAATAGTGGATCCGAGTGTGGATCACTTGCTCTGTTTTTGGCCCAACTTCAACCAATCTTTTCTTGATGTTAGAGGCTGAACCAGCTCATGTATAAAACACGAAAGTTGTAGCCTTTTGAGTTATCTTTCTAATGCATCAAGAATCACCTCATTTGGATCTGTGTAGGCTGAGATATGACTGAAATATCCTTGCCTGCTCCATGCCTTGTTCCAGTTTCAACCAATAGCAATTGACTCTGTACTTCGGCCTTTTGACCTGGAAAACCTTCAAACTGGATTCAGATGTCTTCACCAAAGTTGTAGATCTATCTCTTATCTTCAAATGGGTTCAAGAATCATCCCAATCCGATCATTTTAGCTCAAGTTATAGCCGAAATACGAAAATGTGTCAAAACTGTCAAAATACACAAAATCCAAGTAAAAAGTGATAAAAACCTCATTTAATCACTTAAAAGCATTTTTCACCAATTATAGCCAAAATGATTCATATTCTACCAATAATATAACCAAAGTGACTAAAAATAATATAAAATGTCATACAATTATCACGTAAATTAGTCACTTATCAGTCCGCATATATCAGAGTGAACCAGCTCCAAGACATTTTTTGCTCTCCACGATTTTCCTTTTGGAAAGCTATCTCGATGTTGTTTGCCAATAACACATTCTTCACAAACTTCTGAAGGAGTTGTGATTTGAGGTAAACCAGCTACCATATTTTTCTGTTGCAAAGTTCTCAGTCCACCAAAATTCAAATGTCCATAACGAAAATGCCATAACCATCCCACATCTTTCGATTTTGTCGAGAAACATGAATGGGTCAAGTTCTGCAAATCGAGTGGGAACATACGATTTGCCGTCATCTTAACTTGAGCAATTAAGCCCAACTTTGCATCTCGAATCTGACATACACCACCTTTGATTGAAATCTCGTACCCTTTTTCGAGCAACTGACCCACGCTAAGCAAATTTGTCTTTAAGTCTGGAGCAAAAAGAACATCAGTAATAGTGTGGGTAGAAGAATTTTCTTTAGCTTGGATAATTACCCTTCCTTTTCCCATAACAGAAATTGTAGAGTTATCACCAAACTTGACAGTGCTACGGAATGACTCGTCCAATTCAGAGAATGCCTTCTTATTTCCACACATGTGATTGCTGCAACCAGTGTCTAAATACCATGTGTTTTGTTGAGTTTCTTCACTCATGTGGCACACCATCAAAAGAGACACTTCTTCTTCTTTTTCTGCAAAATTAGTCCTTTCTCCATTTTGTCTATTCAAATTAGTTCGACATTCGGACTGATAATGGCCATACCTATGACATTTGTAGCATTCAACATTGGACTTGTCTGCTGACTTTGGCCTTTGATTTGTTAATGGATAGCCTCCTCGTCCTCTTCTTCTTCCTTGAAATTGATTTTCTTGGTGCTGGTATTGTTGTTGTTGGTTGCCACGATCATTATTTCCTCTACCTCTGCCTCTGCCTCTGCCTCTGCCTCTGCCTCCTCTCCATGTTGAGTGAATTTCTGCTGAAGCCACTAGTGCTTGCTCCTCTTTCTCTTGCTGGTTAATTTTTTGCTCATGAACCAACAAAGAACTCTGCAACTCATCAATTGAAATTGCATCAATATCTTTCGATTCCTCTATACAGCATACAACAAAATTAAATTTTGTTGTCATTGATCGAAGAATCTTCTCGACAATGGTGACGTCCTTCAAGTTTTCTCCATGGATCCTCATCTTGTTAGCGATTGCCATCGTTCTTGCGAAATAATCAGTGACTGATTCGCTTGACTTCATGCGTAAAGTCTCAAATTCGGTCCGAAGAGCTTGAAGCTGCACCCGCTTCGCCTTTGCATTTCCTTGATACTTTTTCTTCATGGAGTCCCAAATTTGTTTGGAGGTATCTTTGCTAAGAATTGTCTCCAAAATGGCTCGATCAATAGCTTGAAAAAGATAATTTTTGGCTTTAAGATCTTTCAGTTTCAATGCTTCCAACTCCATTTTCTGCACCTCTGACAATATTTCTCCGGCTGTTGGCTCTGCTACTCCAGATTCGACAACCTGCCAATACTCCTTGGATCTCAAGAAGTTCTCCATTAGCATACTCCAATGATCATAGTGACCATCAAAGCGAGGAATTGCTGGCTGCACAAAATTGTCGGTGGCCATCGTAATTTACAATTCTCACAACTCACTTTTGTTTTCACTCACTAGCCTAGCTCTGGTACCACTGATACAAATATTGAGGCAAATAATAAGAGAAGCAAAGGATAAATGTTTATTTCTTTGTAAAACTCACACAACTTATAACATGAAATTACTCTATTTATAGAGTTTAAACCAACTCCACTAACTATCCCACTAACTCCACTAACTATCCCAATAACTCCACTCACTCCACTACTAACTCCACTAACTCCACTAGGTACTCCACTAATCCCACTAGTTATTCCACTAACTCCACTAATTAGGTAGCATAAACAAATATGATTAATTAACAACGGTAAATACTTCTAACACGGAGCAGAGGAGCTTCTTCTCCTTTTGGAGCAAAGAAGATATGGGAAGGATGACTGAAAGGTTTATGGAGGCGTGCATGCATGCATAGTATGGTAATAGTTAGTAGTCTACGGTGCATGTCTGGACTCTTGATCGATCCTCTCTGCTCTCTTCTGTTTCCACAACTGCAGTGGAACTATTACATCATTTTTCTTGAGATTTGAGACACTTTCTCAAATCTTTGCTCTTTTCGATAATCACATTCTTCCCGTCATTTCTAAAAGTTGACCGTTTTTTACTTTGTTCGAATCTTGTAATCTACGTTATCCATATATTTCAAATCCAAATCCAAACCCGCTTAATTATACCTGTATCTTATTCAAACCAGATACCTGACACGTTTTAAACTTTATTCTCACAGATTCAAATCCGATCTAGTCCATATCCAGTTGAATATACCCGGCAAAAAAAGTTAGATAAAGAAACGAAGAAAATATCTTTCTAAACAAACATTAATTACACACCACAAATCTCAATTAAAAATCACACATCACTTTAGATAATTATTCTAAGGTCTAAAAATTACAACTCCTAAAAGATCCAAACAAATATTAAATACTCAAATATATTATCAAAGCAATTACTTATTCAAATGGGTCCAGGTTAAATCCGAATCAAAACTCAATATTTCATATCCGAACCACTTTTAACTAGCATTAAATGGGTCTAAATCTAGCCTGATAAAACGGAAATAGTGAACAAAGACCTAGTTCTAAGATACTGTAGTTAGAAAGTAAAAACGAAGAGTAGCTCAAGTATGTCATTTTCACTGCCATTGGTTGCCCTGAATTCTTAGAATCGAGGCAGGCCACGAGTAAAAATGTGTGGTTTGCCCTGAATCGATCTTTGTAGGATTCTGGGAATGGAAGGCCATCGACAATTTGAATTAGTCTCACTTGACCATGTTACTTTAAAAGATCTTCTTACGCCGACTCATAAAATTGACTTCGCAAACCAACAATTGGTTTTCAAAGGTCTACATTCTGAACACATTTTCAATTGCTCGTAGATCAGTTTTCAAGTATAAACACTTGCAGTAGAATGCAGGAATAAAAAACTTAATCGTCGTAGAAGCAGTTAAAGTTATATGATCTTGATTCTTGCCTCCAGATAAATTAGGGCTCTACAGTAAAATGAAAGATCACATGTGCTTCAGTTAGAGAGTTGCAGGAATGAGATCTCTGCGAACATAGGTTTCACAAAATCTGATTCGCCCTTGAATCCTAGATAGACAATTATTTTACGACAAAATCCGGAAAGAATCTATACTGCCTCTAGCATATCTGATAAACCAATTGGAACCACACAGGCGTAAAAAAGGTGGAAGAAGTGCAAGTATGGCGTTCAGACAGAAATTCCATAATTGCTGATCTTTGTGACCTCTTTGTTGAGAACACGTCTTTCTTTTTTTGCCTCTTTAGCAAGGTTCGAAACCTGCAATTCATCCGAGTCATAATCAACTCACTGAGTAAAACATAACGAAAGAAGATAAGGCTGCCGCAGTTCAGAAGATAAGACTATTTGCAGATACAAAACTTGCACTGAGTAATACTCAAGTTCTACTCAAAGGTACCAAATTTCTGCTAGTAAAAGCTTTGAAAATTCTGTATTTTCAACAAGGGGCAGTGAAGCTCTTGGAACTAAAAGCATCTTAACAGTAGAATTTTTAGTGACAAAGGCTGATTTGGCTTGAAAAGATGATCATCTGACAATTCATCCCAAACAATAGGAGCCTGTAATCAACTCTAACCACCTGTTTGGTATGGGGTAATCACCACTATTCAATGGGTTTCAAGCTCTCAAAACCCATACCTGGTGTTTGGTTGGTATCTATAGGTATGGATCCATCACTATGGAGGACCCAAAAGTTGTCAATGGCCATTACCAACCAAATTGGGCACTTTAGCACTGATTCCGGAATTTGAAGCTAGGCAACTAAATAAAAAATTAGTAACAATAAAGCAAAGGGTGCATCTTCATCTCTTGTCTACTCTTCTACCCCACCACATACAATGCTTGTCGTTCTCTCCAGTCCAAAACCTTAGCCAGAAAAATTGCCACTCCAGCCATGATAGGTTTTCTTTCTCTTGTGATCCACGCTCAAAATTAGGGAGATTTACAACATTTGGCATCCAACTAATGTTTATGTAAAATTTTTGCAATTATCCTACAATTTCGATGGATTGGACTGATCCATGCCTGACTCACAGAAGATTATTTTTGTTTTGGTTGACTGTGGATTTAGATCAAAATAATGAGATTATCTCTCAAATTTGGTATTGATTTGATTTGAAGAATTATGAAATTTGTCATGATTTGGTGATGGTTTTGGCTCCCTTCTATTGAAGGTTTGTTGATTTTGTTGGAAATCATGAAGTCAAAAGAGAAATTTAAGGTTGAGCAATGGAGGTTGTTGAGAAATATCCATCACTAGCAGTTGGTGAGAGCAGACAATGGAACTGAAAGCATGAAGATGATGAAGACAAAAAGAAAAAATAAAAATAGAAGATTTCTAATCCAATGCAAACACTACCAAACATCATTCTTTGTCAAGGGAATCCTACACAAACCCATCACCATGGAGTAATCAAAGTCATTGCGATTCCTTAGCAGGAACTAAATGGGTGGTAAGTGTGTATGTGAAAAGTAAAAAATAATAATAAGGCAGCTTCTCCAAAGCACCTAACACGGTTCAGGTGAATAAAACTCATAGCTTGACAGAGCTAAAATGCAGCAAAATCATCCATTCTTAAAATTACAAGGCACTCAGAAAATTTTCTCATAGTAATAAAGTTTTAAACTGAGTATCTTGAACATGTTGTGCTATTTCATTTGTTAAATTGCAAAGAGAGCAGTAGACAAACTCAGCAAAGTAACTTTTATCTAACAGGAGCTGAATAAATTCAAGGCAATCAATTAGTAAGACCAGCAATACGATTGTCAAGTCATCATCCCCAGTTTATGTAGGGCACATGTTTGTACTTACTTCCTTTAGTTTACTCAGTTAAAAGTTATCTTGAGGCCAGAAAACAAAGCAAAAAGTTAGGCATATAAATTATTAGGAAATAAACAAAAAAGGAACATACTTGCGATCGAAAACGAGAAGCTTCTATGCTGGGGAGGTCTCGTAAAACATCTTTCAAACCTACCATAAGACAAAAGAATAAAGCAGATACCCCACTTAAAAACTTAGCTGCCACTCAAAACATAAAGCAGGTGTATTTACACCTCCAAGCATGAGAAACTGACAGATGGAAAGAGAATTTGCATACCCACAGCTTGTCTCTCTATCTTATAAGCTGAGCGAACAACACTCTGGATTTGTTTCCCAGCTTGTCTGCATGGTGATCAATATTCAACAGGGGAAGATAATTTTTCAGACAAAAGAACCAAGTAAACAATTTAGAGATGCACGCTAGGCACATCATCTGCCGATCAAACCTGAGTTTTGTTCTTCCACGTGTCATCTCCTCCTCAGCTTGCAATGCTGCTTTCTGAAGCAAAGAATCTGATTTCCAGTCAATGAATAATATTGTAACGTTATCAAGAAATACACTCTTCAGTAATCCTTAAAAATTAAAACTCCATATGAGAGTTTGAAGAAACCAAAACTGAGGATCTAAGGAGTACAGAAAGGGGACATGCTTCTAAAATTTTCTGATTTTAACTGCAAAATGGTGAAGACAATACCAACAAAGCAAAAAAAAAAATCATGAATCAGCTATGTAATTTGCCAGACTTCAAAATAACCATTTATCTCCTGACAGCACAGAGAAGAAACTGTTTTTCAACATCTTGTTGGAAGTAATAACCAAGGTGAGAGGCAAAAATAAAGATGAGAAAACAAAGACAGAATAGTCTTCCTGAATCAACAGAGATGAAGCTTGCACATGAATTATCTAATTATTCAAAAAAAAATTTGAAGATCACCTCCAATTTTTCAGCTTCAGCCTTCAAAACTTCAAATGATTGCCTCAATTCCTTGACTTTTGCATCAGCTTTTGAAAGCAACACCTGGACCAAAATATATGTAAAGAATGCGGTGTTAGAGGTCCAACAACTAAATTAGGATAGTATGAATTATTGAATGGTTTTTGCAGCAAACATAAGCTGCTTCAGTTGCAAACTAAAAGATAAGGCACATACAGACACATTTATCTACAAATTACGGGGGTTATCTAGAGACATTTATTGCATCCGAATTACAGATGAAACACAAAAGTACTTGACAATCTTGATTGTTGAGCTTTAGACCTTTGAAATCATATATCATAAAATATACAAGTATATGACTAACTTTTCCACAAATAAATATCTTTACAAACAGTTGCATAAAGAACATTTGCATATCAATTTTCAAAGATTTGATCATATTATCTACCAGAACCACAAACAGCAGGATGTGTGACAACATTACCTGTTCACTCGCAAAAAGGCGCCTTAATTTGTAGTACAATATACGCCTCGGCCCTGCACGTGGTATAGAAGACACGGTAAATTACACAAAAGTGCAGTGTTGCACAAAAGATGTTAACTGTTATGACAAAGTTACAGGCATGATTATTGCAGACTAAATAAGCTGAATTGCTGCCACACCTTGCAAATCACTAGAACTAAACCAACAATTTCAACCTCGATTAAGCAAAAGAACAAAACCAAAACAGAAAATTAAAGATAAATAAAACCTCATTCTGCAGGATAATGACAAATAAAGAAATCTGATGACATACTTTTCAGGCCAAGAAGTCCTACAGCAAAAATAGATCCTGCTGCAATAAATGGGTTTGCAGCAGCAAGATTAAAGCCCTCTGCCCAACAAAAAAAAAACCTTAAAATAGATTGAACTGGAAGTGACTTAACATGAAAGATGAAAAATCTTATTCTTTGCTATCAAGTCACAGATCACTCAGCTGAAACAGACCTCTAATCTTCCCAATAGCGAGGTCCTCATAAGCATTAAAATCAGACTTGGCATCTTGCAAAGAATCCTGCCAAAAAAAAAAATATTCAAACATGTACTTTTGAAGCTCAACAGCCAAACCCTTATGCAAAGATCGAATTTTTCTTAGAAAAAATGCATTCTTCTCTCTCCATATCTCAGCTTAATACACATTTCCCCACCTGTCCTCTATTACACTCAAGCACATACCAACATTACAGAACATAATACATCTGCACTCTTAACCAGGAAAAGGCAGCAGCCTGTGTAAACCTTCCAAATTCTAGACTCCAGTTTCCACTAGATGATACATAGAGGCACAAACACAAAATCCTTTCACAACACATTAGGATTTGTCCTCCTTTCTTTTCTTTTGCATTTATCACAGTAATAACTACATATCATACTACCTGTCTCCCCACAGATAAAACGCTTTCCAGCTGCTTTTTTTTCCCCTTTCTTACAAGGATCGACCAGTAAAGACCCTTAACAACCAGGCAATATCCCGTTATCAATATGGTTTTTAGCTTCCAAATGGTCAAAGTACAACTATCAATCATTCAAAGAAAAATAGCTGCATCAATTCTCTTCCTCTCTATAAAGCAATGCTTATTATTATCTTAATTATCTTTTAAACACGTATATAAATAAAATAAAATCAAGCACCAAAAAGCTCAACAATTTCCTGATTTTGTGAGAAAACACCAACTTACTAGAGTTTGATTGAAATGCGCGGAGGAGGTGGTGCGAATGCGGTCCAGCCGAGATTTGGTGACCTCAATTGCATCCTGCAGGTGGTGCCCGATCGTCTTATGAGCTGCTTGAGCTTGTTTGAAAGCGTAGTCGATCCACGGCGAGGCGGTTTCTTCTAGGGTTTTTAATTTCTCCACGATATCATCATTAAATGCGGGGACTATTCCTTGTGGTGGCGCTGAGTTTGATTTTTCCGGTGATGATGCGCCGTTGTCGGCAGTTGTCGTCATAGCCGTGGGAAGAGCTTCCAAGAAAAGCTGATTTGTGCTACTTTGGGAATTTACAGTTTTTTTATTGACTGAACTTCTTTTTTTTCCCCTCGATAGTGCTCGTTGCTGTATTCTTTTTTCTTTTTCTTTTTTTGTATTATTTCTTAGTGGGTCGATTAAGTGGAATGATACTTCTAATTGTACTTTTGACAAATGAAATTTTGATTGCACTTCACTTTTTATTACACTTTTTTACTATTTATTTTATCTTATATTTTAATAAATGAAAACCATAATACATACTGCAACCCTCTCTCCCCCCTCCCCCCCCATTCCGCCTCTCACAGTGGTCCGCTTTCCTTGTGGAGCATTCACGAGAACTATAAAAATTTGTTATATGATTATATTATAATCAAATTTTAATCAATAACCAAGTATCTAAAATATCAATATATAACTAAGTCATTATACATTGTAATTTTACAATTAAAATCTATAAAAAAAATCAAACAAAAACTATTTAAATACAAGTGTTGTTGTTTTTTTGACAAAAAAAATGTAATTGTATTAAGTAAATGTATTAGTAAATTTAGTATAACTAATTAATAATTTTTATTAATATACATGTATAATGATTAATATTATATATATTAATATACGCAATATAATATTTATAACTAATAATATATTTATAACTAATTAAGTTAAATATTATATATATATATTAATTTTTCCATTGGATGGCGGGATGAAAAATGGGGCAGAGATATACTTCCCCGCCCTCCACCCTATTTTTAAATGAAGGGAAAAATCACCCCCGTTTCGTTCCAATTCTCACACCAATTGTAATGTACTCTCACCAATTATTTAATAAATGAAAATTATATGATAAAAAAAATAATGAAAGTGTGATTAATAAAAAAATAAAATATAATTAACATTCGTTACCAAAATAATCAAATAGCACGACATGTTATTCAACCTTTTAATGCCTAGACATCTTAGTGATTTTGCTCCTGCCAAACAACTTCTAGCAGCATTAGTAGTAAATATGACCTTGGCGGCAGGGAAACATTAAAGATGTTGCAAATGTACTAAGGCCAATTACATGTGTTTGCGTGTATTGGCAATGTTTCATCCTATAATTGTTGCACTATTCTTTATTTGTTAAAACGAATAATGGACTGTTTAGAAGTTTAACATGTTATTAATTCAGCCTGCTCAATATTATTATGCACTTGTTCTCCATATTTCTTCTCTTATCACATCTTTTCTCTTTTAGGCAAGTTCTTCATATTATTTTGGGTGCAGTTCCAGTGTTTTAACTATGTGCCGCGTAATTGTGTAGCAAAAAACCTGTTTCAGGTTGGGGACTTGGGAGAATCTGAAAGGCCTTCTTGCTTAGGATAGAGATAGGATTTCTTGATTGCCTCAAAGGCTCAACCCCTCTGAAAAATGACCCTCAGTTTCATCGTGTTTCCATATTACTAGCTGTATCCTCCTAGATATTGCATGGTGGAGGAGTCGCCGGCAAATAAACCCAGGATGATGGAAGGCACCAAGTTGACTGATCTTCCCCAACATCTCCTGGCTAAGATACTGCTTGTGAGATTTATTCGAGTGAAGAATTTGTGCACGTTAATGTGTGTGCGCAAATAGTGGCGTAACCTTTTGTCGGACCCTTTTTCCAAAGTTCACACACCATGAGATATCCAAGAAAAATCCCACACTATTGTATTTGGATTGTTTCAAGAAGAAAGAGGAACAAACGCTCCTTTCAATAGAAAACAGGTATTGTACACCCTGGATTTGGATAGCGATGATCAAGGTGAAGAAGATCCAGAATGCTGCAACGCCGAATGGTGGTGAAAACAAGCTTGAAATATCCGAATCATCATCTTCAGCTTCATGGGCTCTTGATCTATTGTGTCTGGTCAATGATCACAGCTTTTATCACTGTAATCCTAGCGTCCAAGAATTAGTCAAGACTACCACAGCCAACTGCGACAGAGCCGCACTATCCTGTAATGGTAGGGAAATTTGGATTCATTACCAAGGATCAATATGTCGTGACTTCGACTAAGAGACAAAAAGTTTACACCATATGCTACTGTATTTGGACAGAGATGTTGATTTCAGGAACCGAAAAGCAACAGAAGCAAAAGATAGGAACCAAAACTCAATAACAGCATGCATCCACAGATAGTGGTGGAATAATATCCGTAGCACCACTACGCTTTAACATCAAATCCATTTGTCCAGAAACTATCAAGAAATTTTCAGCAAAATTAGTGTTAGTTGAATATCCCAACACCTTTTATATATATATATACATGACTGAAAATCCTTGGAATCAATGACGGAGCCAAGGGGCTGAGGGGGGGGGGGGGGCATGCCCCTAAATTTTGAAAATTTTAATTTATTATATGTAAATATATGTATAAGACAAAGTTGGCTCTCCTAATTTTTTACAATTTTAGTTTATATTATGAGAGTTTATATATATATATATTTGTGTGTGTATCAATTAGCTACCTTTGATTTAATTTTTTCTTCAAAAAAACTTATTTATTTTTTATTGTGCTAATTATTTAACATTCAAAAAATAAAACATATAATTTGATAATCCATAGGAAATTGACCCAATTTGATATATTATAATAAAAGACTCAATTCATAATTATCAATGGGTTAAAACAAAAATAATTACTTTATTGGTCCATATACGAATATACAACTTAGCCTAATTGATAAAAATTTTAAAATTAGTGATATATACTCTTGTTGACCCATATACAAATATACAAATAATTACTTGAAGGCTTGGTGAAAATAAGAAATTGAGTGATCTATCCTGTTGTTGACAGATTGATTATATTTGTTCTCACTCTTCCTATGTCAACCGCAACTATAGAATGTGCATTTTCAATAATGAATATAATCAAAACAAAGATCCAAAACAAAATAAAAGATAATTTCTTGAATGATTGTCTAACAATGTACATAAAAAAAAGGAAGTTGTTCAAAAATTTAGTACTGATTCAATTATAGATGAAGTTAGTTCCATAAAAGAACGTAAAGCTCAGTTTACTTTTAAGAAAAGAGGTTGAAATTCAAGGTATGCTAACATAACTTTTACTTTTTATTAATTGAAAATAATTATATTTATATTGCATAGTTATATTTTTGTTTTTGCACAAGTGACATATTGGAGCATTTTCTCATAATGTACAATTTGGGTAGTTTGTGATGTTATAAGATATTTAATCAAATGTTATTTCTTATCCTAATTTTTGTTATGACTATACTACATATTTATGAAATTGACATACCTTTATAATTAAAATTAATATTTGATATTTTAAGATGTCATATATTTAAATAGATAAAAATTATTTTGAATATAACATATTAAGATAATTTTTTAAAAAAATTTTTGCCCCCCTCCCAAGGAAAAAATCCTGGCTCCGTTCTATAGTCTATAGAATGGACATTTTCAATTCTGAAGATAAACAAAACAAAGCTCCAAAACAAGATAAAAGATAATTTCTTAAATGATTGCCTAACAATGTACATAAAAAAAGAAAGTTGTTCGAAAATTTAACATTGATTCAATTATACATGAATTTAGTTCTATAAAAGAATGTAAATCTTAATTTACTTTTAATAAAAGAGGATGAAGTTTCAGGGTATGCTAACATAACTTTTATCTTTTTTTTTTAATTAAAAATAGTTATATTTTTTTAAATTAAAAATAGTTATATTTTTGTTTGTGCGACTTAGGCTCCGTTTGATAACACTGAATCTGAATTCTGAATTCTGAATACTGAAATAATTAATTTGCTGAATTTTAAGCACTGAAAAGAGATATATGAATGTCTGAATCTTAATACTGAATCTATTTATACTGTTTGATAAATATTCATAATTTAATGCTTAATAAGTTAGATTGTACAATTTTGCCCTTCTATCTTTTAATCCAAAAAGGAAATAAAACCTATGATTTAATTAACTTAAAATTGTTATGTATGAAAATGACAATGATTGTGAAGAGCAATGCATACAATGACAATGTTTCTTTGTGTGGGAAAAGGGTATGGTTTCATCGTTTTGAGAATGGGAAAACGAGCTTTTAATACTCTAAAAGCACGTTCAATTACATTTCTCAATCTTGCATGTGCTTGGTTAAAGCGTTCTTCTTTTGATCTTGGACGAGAAACATTTCGAAAATCAGACAACCAATATCTAATATTTCGATATAGTGTCATAAAGTCACGTGTGTGTGGATAAGCTGCATCACATAAATAATATTTATCTGTACAAAAAAAATATATATCAAAATATAAATGTTTGTGGATGAAAATTACTGCAAAAAAATACTATTGTTAAAAAAAAATTTTGAATAGAGAATATCAGGTTATTTTGTTTAATTAGATAAGGATTTTGAATAAGGAATATTAGGTTGTTTAATTAGATAAGGATTTTGAATGTAATTAACAAACAGGGATATATTTGGTAGATAAGATAAAGTAGTTGAAGTAAATCTCTTGATTCTTATCAAATTAAGCATTCAGCTACGATTCTTGTGCTGAAAAAAATACATATAAATTTAGCACCACTTAATAAGTTCAGCAGGTGAATTTTTATTTATCAAACACCCACAACATCTGAATGTCTGAATGAATTCAGTTTCAGCACTTTTTTATGTTATCAAACAGGCACTTAGATTGTCTGTGATATTATAAAGTATTTAATTAAAGGTTATTTCTTGTTTTAATTTTAGTTATGACTATGTTACATATTTATGAAATAGGCATACCTTTATAATTAAATTTAATATTTGATATTTTAAGATGTCATATATTTAAATAAATAAAAATTATTTTGAACATAAGTTAATTTTGTTCAAAAAAATTTTGGCCCTCCAAGGAAAAAAGCATAGCTCCGTCACTGCTTGGAATATCAACGTGGAATATTCAACTGTTAGCTTTAATGCCAATTAAGTTAGACATCATTAGCTTATTACATGGCAAACAAGAGAATTCCACCATCATCGTTCGGTCACGCAAGGGCAGAATACGCCCAGGAAACATGTGCCATACGGGATCTGTATGAAAAGAGAAACATGTAACCAATTTCGTCAGCCAAAACTAAAGATGCCAACCAATTTCGTCAGCCAAAACTAAAGATGCCAACTTTGATAGAAAAGTTTCGACCTTGTTACTTAAAATCAACAAGAAAAACTTCTTAAAATTGAATAACAGAGAAATATGCATTTTAAAAAAATGTTGTTTTTCAGCAAATAGTTTTTGTATTCAACTTAAAAGGTAGAAACTTTATTGAGTTTTGCGGAAAAAGATTTGAACTTTCAGCACTTATCTTCAAAATGCTACTATCCTATTAGATTTATGAGTCTTGAAGATACCATATGTTCTCGAAAGTATTATTTTGCTCTCTACTGAGCTTAAGCAGGAAGAGGGGCCTGAGCAGCAGCAGGAAGAGGATTAGCTAATCTGAAGGTTTCACTATCACCTAACCTCCTTACTGTGATGTCCATTCCGTCATCCCCTTTAATTGCACGTCTCCTCAGGTCATTTTGTCTCCAAGCTCTTGCAGTTGGACCGATTGCCGTTATCGCAGCCAGTTCCCACCTGTAAGTCATTTTGCAGAGATACGTCGGCCGAGTGGCATTGAGAGGAACAGGAAATTCTTGAAAGGGGTATGGCGGATTCTCTGCGGGCTTTCTAGTTCTGGGTCTTGCGGCTGCCATGCTTCTGGACTTTTGCTGGTTTTGCCGATTTTGAGACGGGGAACGGCGATGAAATGTACTACATGGGGTGGCTTGCAGTGCTTATATGCGTGCTGAGTCTTTAGTCTATTAATGCATGCTATCACCACCACCGTCCATCACAGCATACCGTCCTTTCTTTTTTTTTTTTTTTTGGTTATCAACGACAGTCAAGCAGCTCAATACATAGATACCGTCCTTTCTTTCGCATCATCATCACCTCTTAGGATTGCAGCATAAATATAAATATTTTCTTTACCCTATTATAATGTGCCTTTTATGATAGTTACTCTAACCAAATTGGTGTATGAAATGCATCAAAAACTTAATCAAACTATCTTATTTGCAACTAGAATCTTGACCAAAAAAAATTTGTACAACCACCTGATTTTAAACAATTAAAAATCATAAGAACCATTAGAAACTAATCTTGTTACGAATGAAGTGCTATAAGAATTCGTAGTTATTTATACTATACATATATATATAAAGTAGGAG
Organism: Coffea arabica; assembly: GCF_036785885.1. Classification (NCBI taxonomy): domain Eukaryota; kingdom Viridiplantae; phylum Streptophyta; class Magnoliopsida; order Gentianales; family Rubiaceae; genus Coffea; species Coffea arabica. Next base: position 22,496,342 of record NC_092313.1, read on the forward strand.
GCTAAGAGCAATTATTAGGAGTATATTAGCCTTTCGGTTAGACTAATTCTTTAATGCTGTGTAGAGTCTTGTCCCAACAATATACAGTGAGTCATCACATGGAATCGATCATGGGACTTGCTGGTAACTATCAGACTATGGAACCAGTCGCACTATCCGCGAAGGCAATGTCACGTAAATATTTATCGTCACTTTATAAATTTCTATCCTTTCATCATTATAAAAACTAAACATTTTCTTCAGTTATGTAGAACACTATGCCAATAACCACCTATTGGCAATTTTTACTTTAAATACCTAACTACATATTCATCAATATAATCACTTTTAACTATTGTAATCACCGCGAATACAATAGTCATCATTCATTGAAAGAATATTAAGAGATCATTGGAGCGGATGTTATAGGAGTTTCTTTCGTATAAGAACAAAAATGAAATTTTTGTAAAAATTTGATTCACACAAAACATTATACATTGTCTAAATTGCATCTACACTGATGTGTGATGATCTGCCCTTAGCACTATGAAAAAGAAATTCTCCCTTCATAACTCTTTTTTTCGTTTTGGGATAAACATCTTTTTTTTTTTTGGGATAATTCTCCCTTGTCGGGTAACTTAGCTGGTGTTGCTCTTAAGTAGTCCCCGTCTTGTAAACGTTTAAACTTATTTATTATATATATATATCCCGTTTTCTACAAAAAAAAAAAAAAAAACTAGTGTTGCTCTTACTTTTTGGACCAGTTAGTAATTAAGTGCCTGGGCACGCTATTGCAGAAGGCCTCAGTCGACCAATATAAATACCGACCTGGTCACGTTAGTCTAGAATTTGCCACAGTCGGCTTTCATATCTTATTTTTCTGACTCTCCCAATTTTCTCCACCGAGTACCTCTGTCTGTTTTGCATTTCGCCCATTTGTCCTCTTCGTCTTCTCGATACTCTCAGTCGGTAAAAACCCTAGTGGTGCTCACCTAGCTCTTCTGCGCGATGATCCCGTTTGCTTTGACCGCGTCTACTCAGATTCGGTATCTGCTGCAGAGCTTGAACGCCTCCAACTCCGATGCCGTCCTCCAAGAACTCTGTCAGGTTTAATTACTCGACCATACCCCTGTATTTTGACATGGATTAATAATGTCTATTGGTGATTTCCCTGTGCATAGTTTCTTGAACTAGTCGACTTTTCTTGAATCTTTATGTCGTTTGAACAATTTGGTTTTTGTGATTTGCAATATATTCGAGCTCTATATCAATTTGCTATGATCGTGAAGCTGGTATGGAAATTGGGTTAAATGATGTGGCTTTTTCTCTAGAAAATTGATGCTGTCAAAGGGAGTTGGGGGAAGAGCACAGGAGTTCTGATGAAGTTTCTGTATTTTGTATTTCTGAGTGTACTATTACCCTATGTGACGTTTGGACTTTGTGGGTGGAGTTAATTATGGAAGTAAAGGGCCAATTTTTGTTGAGTTTATGGTAAAATGAAGCTATGAAAGGTTGTTATGTTAGTATTTTAGTATTCTTGGCACCTCTAATGTGCTGCAGCTCACTTATTGAAATGTAGCGAATGACTTGATAAGATGATAAAGAAGTAAAATGCAGCTACTAGATCACGCCTAATGTTGATTATTATTATTGAGTCAATGACTTGATAAGATGATAAAGAAGTGAAATGCAGCTAGTAGATCACGCCTAATGTTGATTATTATTATTGAGTCAATTTCCTGTATCGTTTCCAGTGCACTAGTATTTGTCTCTGCCATTCATGTCATACCTTTCTCTGAAATGTTTACTTTCCATTTTTCTTTATTATGATAGGCATTATCACAAATAAAACAAGAACATGTTCACCTTATCAAAGTTCATGCTAAGCTGTGTTACGTCATTGGTAAAATGGAAAATGGTACTTAAATGTCAGGATGTGCTAATTTCACTTGTAAAACTCCATTATTGTGGTGCCTATGCTAGAGCTTAGTTTTGCTAGAATACTAATTATTTGGCAGATCATCAGAGTTTTTCCCCCCCTTTTCCACTTCTTAATAAAAAATCTTAAGCTGTGAAATGCAACTTTAGATGTCCTTGGAAAATGGAGAGTTTCTGTTTGTTGCGGGTATGACCTCAGTAAACAAGGATTGAACATTTGTCTTGATGATTGAATACTCTTATCACTACTATTAGATTTCGCTGTACTGTCCAATTTTTCTGTTGCTTAATGATTAAGACGCCCAAAAGTTGAAGGGCATATAGTCTGTAGACAGTTGGTTGTTTCCACTATGACGCTGGAGTGGGCCCATGCTTTGGGCCATGGACCGGCATTCCATTTAAGTATAATTCATAAGTGTTCTTGAGTGACAATTTTGAAGTTTCTCTTTAGGTTTCAAGTCTCCGAAGTTGACATTTTTGTCAATACTGTTAACCGCTTTTCAATTTGTTGAAATAGAACTGTTGCTGCTCAGGAACTGTTCATGATGGGTTGTTCAAACCATTGTTTTCTAGGTGAAGGATTGCTTAGGGCTTAGCTGTCATGGGGTATGGCCTGGCTTGCCTCATTGAATAAGTGATTATGATCAAGTGTCAGCATTTGTGCTGAAGTGAAAATTCATTCAATCAAGCCAACCCATTTTGATTAATAAAGGTTTTTAACTGAAAATAAACCAACCCATTTTGATCATGGTGTGGCAGAAAAAAGCTTAAATAAGTAGTACAAAGAAAAGCTATTTGAGCCACATGCAGGAGAGCATGAGGAGGTGAGAGGATAGAGTGAGAGAAGCATGCAGGGGTTATAGCTAGCACTGGATTGGTGCGGGTTAGTTTGTTGGTAGAGATAAAAGAAAAGCGACATAAATTAAGAACAGAAACAAACAAGGAGGAGGAGGAGGATAAAAAGAAGAGATGGGAGGGCAAGAGGACGATCTTGCCCTGGGTACATGCAACTGTGAGATGGGACTGTAGATCAAAGCTGATTGGATCAATACTTGATCTTTCGGGTGTACATTAGGAATTGTTAGTATATAATTGATGGGATGGTTCAACCTTTATTGTCTTGCTTATATCTTTTCATTTTGTGTGCTGATCTTGCTCAAATGTGTCATCATTTCTTCCTTGATAAGGCCTTCTTCATGATTCTTCCAACTTTGCTGTGCTCATGAATTTTTTCCTATGGCTGTTGGCTCCTGGTGACTGTTTTGAAAGTATAATTTATCCAAAAAATTTACTTGCATTTGAGGTTCTGCCTTTGCATTTCCATTTGTTTTTAATGATTTTCTTTTAGGATGAAGTACTTACATTTCCATTTGTTTTTAAAGATTTTCTTTTAGGATGAAGGACAGCAGTGGTTTGTGTTTGAACCCTAAAACCAGTTGTTGACCAAATCTAGCATTTAAGCCAAAAGCTAGTCGATAATCATATCTAGCTTCAACTCTTAGATATTTGTGCTCATTTTGTGGATATGCAAGAGTTTGACACAAAGGATGTTAAGTTGCCAGTGGAGTGGTTAAATGCTTACAACATATAGAAAAATATCTACCCTGCACATTTTACTGGCTTTGCTTTGAACTGCATTTCAAAGTTGTAAGTTATCACAGCTCTTTTGATGCTGCTTTTGCATTGTGAGGAACAATCAATGTAATTGTTAAGAGGATTCTCAATTAAGTTGGAGTTCATGGAGGACTATACTCCATTAAGCCTGTTCTTTTAAGAGGTGTATCTGAATTGTACTTGTGCAGAGTACAATGTTAATGTGGGTGGTTTTTTAATGCGACTTGTCTGTCATTTGAATGCATTTGATATTTGAGACTCTTGTTAATGGTTTGTAAATAGAATCCTGTAATGTAGATTAGAATTGTAGTAATCTGTGTTTAGGCTCTGGCAATTATGAATCTCAGGAGGAGTTTGATTTATATGAGGAGTTTGGGAAAAGAATACTTTGACCAACAAGATTAATCATTCACTCAACTAATTCTAATGTTTTTGTGACAGTTCACTGCATATGGAGTTGAAGGAAGCATATTGTTACTTCAGACTTGCTTGGATCATCTAAATATTCATGGGAAAGATTTTAAGAATGTGCAATTTGAACCAGTGTTTGGTTCAGTGTTTAGATATATCCTGGATAAGCCCAATTTCAGCACAGTGTTCTTTCAATCTGTAAAGAATACAATCAATGAAGAATTTCTGGAAAGTCTTTGTAATGCTTTGCACCTCTCAGCATCTGAGAGGATTGCAGTTGGTCTTGCTCTGTCAGATTCAGAGAACCTTGACATTAGATTGTATGGTAAGGCTCGTTTTCCTCCCATATGCCTTCACTTGTGAAGGCGTCGAACAAAGTTATTCAGTATAATGTTGTTGGTTAAAATTAAGTAAATTGACTATTAGAGACGTGCAACTGTTGCTAATAATGCTCACCTGTTATTGTTCTATATATTTGTTTTACTTTGCAGGAAAAAACTTCTGCATGGCTCAGATTGCAGAATTATGTGCCGATCAAATGCCTGTTGACTCTGTGGAGCAAATTCAGCAGATTCTGATGTTCCTTCATCGGTCTGAAGGCCTTTCAAAGCATGTAGATGCATTTATGCGGATGTTATCTCTCGTACAATTGAAGGAGGGCACACAGTTCATCTTAGCTCCACTCTTTTCAGACGAACTTCGTGAGGCTAACTTCTTCAGGTATTCTATGTTGATGGTTGGCTCTTTTATTATTTCTTTGCTGAGTATCTTGAGGATGTTTACAAAGTCATCAATTTTTTGATCTGTTATTGTCTTGTTTGTAGGAACTTGAATTTTTCCAATCAAAATGATGAGGATGATTTTGATGCTGTCCTAGCTGAAATGGAGAAGGAAATGTGTATGGCTGATATATTGAAGGAATTGGGATATGGTTGCACATTTAGCGTTTCAGAATGCAAAGAGATGTTGTCTCTTTTCTCACCACTTACTGAGATCACTGTTGCTAGGATGCTTGGTACAATTTCCCGTACCTATACTGGCCTTGAGGACAATCAAAATGTTTTCTCAACGTTCCGTTCAGCCCTTGGTAGCAGCAGTTCATCTGATATGCCTACTTTGAACTCTTGGAATCCCGATGTCCTCGTAGATTCAATCAAGGAGCTTGTGCGTCTTCACTGTCAAGCTCTCTGTGTTTATCTGTATACATGTGCAACTGAATGTTCACTTGTGTATGTTTTATGTTTTATTGTCTTCAGGCTCCTGAAATTAACTGGACAGCTGTTATTGAAAACCTGGATCATGAGGGATTTTATGTCCCTAGTGAGGCTGCTTTTTCATTTTTCATGTCTGTTTATCATCGTGCATGCCAGGTAGGTTTTTTGATAAGAATATCTGCCATTATATGGCCTCAGAATAGGAGGATTATGGAGTAATTTCTGGAAGATCAAATATTATTGATACCTTGTACCTGTAGATGCTGAACTTCGAAACTGACTTTGTAGGATCCCTTTCCTCTTCATGCTGTTTGTGGCTCTGTTTGGATGAATACTGAGGGCCAGCTCTCTTTTCTTAAGTATGCTGTTGCAGTACCTCCTGAAGTGTTTACTTTTGCACATTCTGGCAGGCAGTTGGTATGGTGCTTTTTATTGATTTTAATTTTTGTTAAATAGATTTTCCCCTTGTTCTTGATCTTAATAGCTTATATGCTATTTTGGCAGGCTTATCTAGATGCTGTGAATGGCCACAAGTTTCAACTTGGACATGCAAATCATGCGTGGTTATGCCTTGATCTTTTGGAGGTTCTGTGCCAGCTGGCTGAGAGGGGTCATGCAAGTACTGTGCGATCCATTCTTGAGCAACCTCTAAAGCAGTATCCAGAAATCTTGCTCCTTGGGATGGCTCATGTTAATGTAGTTGCCTTGCTTGTTCTAATTACATGAATTGATCTTTTTCCCTTGTTATTACATTAATTTTCTAATCTTTTTATCTCAAATTGCAGACTGCATATAATCTCATCCAGAATGAAGTGTCTTCAGCTGTGTTCTCCGTGATACTCAAGAATTCAGCAGGGAATAGTATGCTTCTTCATTTGTGGCATGTCAACCCTAGCATGCTGTTGCGGGGATTTGCAGATGCTCTTAATGCTGACCAGGAGAATGTAAATAGGGTTTTGGATGCCTGCCTGGAGCTGAAGGTTGGATTTTGTCTCCAGTCAATTTTATTGAGCAGACTACCCAATTTGCTGCAATTGGATGAGAAATTAGTGGCTTGTTTTGTGTGAGATGTGGTATTAGAACTTGGCTAGGAGCAACTTAAGCTAAGATAAGATGTTCAAGTGGTCCTGGAAGTTTTGCTTTACTGTTGGGCTGTTTTTATTTTATTTTATTTTATTTTTAAACATAAGCATGGTTGCATCTTAAACTGATAGATATCAAACTTAGCTTCTAATTCTCTCTCGTTTCATTTATTTGAAAGATCTGATGGTTTGGTTGTTTTTCTTGTTATGATATTGCAATTTGCAAAATTCTTGATTTGGTATCATCTTGCTTCCTCTATTTCATCCAGTTTGGAAAAAAAATTCTGTTGTTAATTCAATGCATTGGCCCATGAAACCTGTTAAGTAATTTTTGGTTTCAAGTTGTTACAAGCATATGACTTTGACTTCAATGACATTGATGTATCAAATCCAGTTTCCTCATTCGTGGGGTGTGTTTTGAGCAGACATGTATAATTGTGTTCAATTTGTTCCAAAACTGAATGTGCAATTAAATTCTTCCTTCCTTTCCCATTCAGTATGATTCGTTTGGATATGATGTTAAAAACTAACTTTGTTGTTTTCCCTTCTAAATATCTCAACATGTCTGTTTTGTTTCCCAGATTCTATCTCCGGTGCTGGATATGATTCCTTCTTCTTTTGCTATTAGACTTGCTGCGGTTGCTTCTAGAAAGGAACCTATTGACCTAGAGAAGTGGTTGACCGCGAACTTAATGACATACAAGGATGCTTTCTATGAGGTGACCTCATTATGCCTGCGAAGCAAATTACTGATGTGTCAAATTCACTGTGTGATTCTGCAGTTTTGAGCATTTGTAGTACTTATACATGTTTGGAATTGAAATTCTTGTTTTTGATTTCAGGAGTGCATAAGATTTCTAAAGGAGGTTCAGCTTGCTGCTCAGGAAGTTTCTGCTAACCACTTCCAACCTTCTGGTGCCATGTGGAATATTTGTTCAGAGACTTCTTCTACCTTCTTAAAGGTTTTATTTAGATTTTAAGATGATTTAGTTATAATGCCATCTTCATCATGGTGCATTACCTTGAAATTTTGCTTGCAGGTCCTTCAATCGCATACAGACCAGTTAACCTCAGGCCACTTGCCTGAAGAATTGGAGAAATTGCATGAGTTATATATGCATGCCAATTCTAGACAGAAAAACGGTAGCAATGCTGATCCGTCATCAACTGATGGTTTTCCTGCTGACATTGAATCTGAAGCAAACTCTTATTTCCAGCAAATGTTTTCTGGTCAACTGACCATTGATGCAATGATTCAAATGCTTGCTCGTTTCAAAGAATCTCCAGAGAAAAGGTCATCTCTCCTTTCTGGAGTTTTTTTTAGGATGTTGAACTGTTATTTATTTATTTATTTTTGTGTTGGTTCGCATGTTGATCTGCCAAATGAAGATGGGATTTGATTCTTACAACAATATGATGTTTGATTTTTGGTTATCATTTTGGTATTTTGTGACAATTTGTGGTCTTATCTCAATAAAATAAATTTGGTATTTCTTCTGGAGGTGCCTTTTCACATCCTATTAACATTAGGTTGCACATATGCTGCCATTATCATTTTGGAGCACAAACGCAATGTCTTTGATAGTGCTTTTGTAAAAACGACGTCAAAAAATTTGAATTTGAAATGTTGTAGAATTCTCAGGGGTTCCAATCATAAATGGTGACATTATATGAACAGTGTTTGTTGTCTCTGACTGTATATGTACCTTTTGTTTGAATTGAATAATGATTCTGATCAGTGGGATTTTTGTTGACTGACAGGGAACAATCAATTTTCGAGTGCATGATCGCTAATTTATTTGAGGAGTACAAGTTTTTCTCCAAGTATCCTGAAAGGCAGCTCAAGATTGCTGCAGTTCTTTTTGGTGAGAGTTTATTGTATTTTGGTGTCTCTTAGGTTACGGGTGTTCTCTCTTGTGCTTGATATCATTGGTTTTCTCTCTGATTTTTCCTCATTGTTAGTAGAAAGTTTTGTAGATGATTACAAATTGGTTAGTACTCAAGCTGTGGCATTATCTTATCTTTGATTCTCTGCCAAGCTTGATTTTTTTTTCTTTTACTCTTTGCAATTGGTTGCATTTTTTTCCCTCTGAGATGTCGCTTTCTGTTGGCTGAACTATTTCCAGTTGTGGTAGGAGCTTGGTTATATGCTTTGAAAGTGGCAGTTTGTGTGGAGATTATATTCTTTTTTGGAAAATATTAGGCACGATGTTCATGTTGGTGGTATGGGGAACCAGTAGTTTACCCATGTAACTTTGCCATTTCACACATGCCATTATATAGATAGTTCTCATTGTTCACTCTGTCTTAGTTTGGATGTATATGGCATATCTATGTGCTTGCTTAGAATTGCTATGAAGATGGTGAGAGGAAGTGTTGTCACATTTATTGAGGTGCTGCCTGGAGTTATCTGTAGTTTGTCAAGCTATCTTGGAATATGACTTAGATGCCAAAAAAGTGTCCGAGGGCACAGGTGGAGAGCAGGTGTATGGTGAAAATAACGGGGAAGATTTACTGATTTTATTGAGGAGGGTTTCAACGAGTGAATCAAACGATCTATATAAATTTTAGTGAGGATGAAGAGGCTGCTTGTAGAGCTTGCAGTCCATTATGAGATGGGACTAGGTCATTGAAAGAGATGTGGGGTTTGGGAAGCATTTTTTCGATTACCTATTCTACTATTTTTGCTTCTTTGGCTAATATCCTACTGAGCATATGGATACATGAAATATTTACACCCTCTTAACTGAGCATAAGGATATGCCTAAAGATTTTCTCTTGTTTCTTGTAGTATGATAATGTACTGGTGAATATTATCCCTTTCCCCACTGACAAGGTGTTTGCTCATTAACCATTAATTAGTGGCCTGAAGTATTGGTCCGCACAATCCTAGCACTTAAGCCTCATTTACTGCTATGGCTTGCCATAGTCTTCTATTTTGTCTATTTGGAAGAAATTAATCACAGTTCTTTGCTGTCTCTGTGTTGATTTCTGTTGCAATGATTAGTTCTGTTAAATATATTTATTGTGTTTTGCAGGATCTCTTATCAAGCATCAATTGGTGACGCATCTCACGCTTGGTATTGCTTTGCGGGCTGTTTTGGATGCATTGCGCAAACCTGCAGATTCGAAAGTGTGTTCTCCTCTTTTGTCTTGCAATATAGAAGACCATTATTATCTCTGCCATGCTTACTAACAGTGTCTCCATGTGCATGCAGATGTTTGCCTTTGGGACTAAGGCTCTGGAACAGTTTGTGGATCGCCTGATTGAGTGGCCACAGTACTGCAATCATATCTTACAAATATCTCATCTACGTGCTAATCATTCAGAACTTGTTGCTTTTATTGAGAGGGCGCTTGCCCGAATCTCTGCCGCACATTCAGAATCTGATGCACTTCATGGTGCTGCTGGTGATCAACATGGTGCTATTCAGGCATCTTCCCCTAACATGGAAGTAATGATCTTTGTCAATCTTCTCATGTTTGTTTCATTTAGGGTTTCATGCTTTTACTACTTTAAGCTTAAATGAGTAGATAATACACGACCTGCGCATGCTGTAGATGTGAATTTTGCATCACGCAGTTTTGACAGCTTGAAATATTATGGTATTACTATACATCATGCTTGTTGGTTTGTTTGTGATTGATGTGATGTAAATGTTGTTTTCTTAGTTTTGACATGCATTTGGCTGATTAGTTGTCGCATTAGATTTTCTGTTAATATCCTATAATTTTTGGTAGTAAAATAGTTTATGGTTTAGAAGTAGCAAGTTGACTTACACCCTCAAACAATTAGATGCTTTGACACTGCTATTACTGGATCTGTTGGTGGTCTATTTGTCAGTTTTGGATTATATTGCATTTTTAAGATTTTTGTTTAACCACAGGCAATAAGCTTTTCCTTTTCCGGTTCAGGGAGGGTTTTATTCTTTAATGTTTATTTTATGGTTTGTCTTCTTTCTAGTTGTAAATTGGTAGATGATGACGTGGAACATCTCATCCTAGCATAATTCAGTTTCTTATGTCGTGCAAGGGGAGAACATAATTCACGGTTTTCACAATGTACCAGCTCGTATTAAATGCACATCGATTGTTAGAACTCCCTTCTATAATAAATATATCTGAGTGATTCTAAATCTCTTAGAATTAGACTTGGAATTGTTAACTTTTGTTTTGAAGCTAAATAGATACAACTGAATTGTTTCATTTCATGAATTCTAGTCTGTTGGTGTACCTCTGCTTCCTTTAGTTGGCATTTTATCCCTCTTTCCAATGTGGTGGAAAGAAATGCTGGCATATCTAGATGAACACTGTTACTGGTCTGCTATGCTGGAAATTCATTTTAATGCTTCCACGAAATTCCATGGCTTACATGTCTCATATTTTCTGTTGTTCATGACGAAGTCATGGGCCCAGAATTGGTTGAATCCTACATAAGGAGGAAGAAGCGTGTCGGTAGTTGGTGGGTTAGTGTGGTAGATGTACTTGAGCTTTTATGACTTTCAAATGGTACGTGGCGCCACCAGGCTGCAAATAGTGAAGGAAAGAAATATTTAACTGCTGGCGAATTAATGAATGAACATTTGACTAAGACCTGGCAACATATTTTGCTGAGCACAATCTTCGGTTCATCAGATTTTCCTGCCTGATATTAGACTTGGAAAGTTTCACTTATTATTTCATTCATATATCTTGAAGTTGGTCATGAATGCAAACTTTTTAATCTAAATTTTCTGCTAGAAATATGTAATAGTTTGATTTTAGACTGCCTCAAGGGATGAGGAAACTGTCATTTTGATCATCCAAATCTCTTAGCAGCTACGTAGACTTCTGAGTTCCATAGGATTTTCTTCATAATTGGTTTATGAAGTTGAAGTTTATGGCTTTCTAGGATTTTCTTCATAATTGGTTTATGAAGTTAATGTTTATGGCTTTTCTTTTCAGATGTCAAGCTCATCATTTCCCTTGGTTGGATCTAGTCATTCACAACAAGGCCTGCAAGTTTCTTCTGCAATCCAGCTCCCACAGAGGCAGCAAAATCAATTAGATGAGCGGAAAACCTCTGGAAGCCTGCCCAATTTCTTAAAACCTGCTTTATCCTCTGCAAGCCAAGCTGCTGGTCCCCTAGCAAGTGATACTTCTGGCATTCAGAAGGTTTGCTTTATGTAGTACATATCATGGATGACACAGAAACTTCTTCGTCTCTTATTTCACATTATCTTACTGCAATTTATTCCTGCAGTCACAAAATGCAGTTAGTGCCTTGGCTGCACACACTTCATCTCCTGGTTTTGTTCGTGCATCACGTGCCATTACCTCAGCAAGTACTTTCAACGATCCCTGCATATGTGCACTTTTATTTTGTTCTCTATGCGTGCATGTTTGTATATATTTTGTATCTTATTTATATGTACCGTGTTGTTTTTTGACTGTTAGCTTGATTTACAGGGTTTGGCTCTGCTTTAAATATTGAAACACTTGTTGCTGCTGCAGAGAGAAGAGAAACTCCTATAGAGGTATTTTCTAAACCAAGTAATGTTGTCCAGGAGTAACTTCTTCGGTGATGCATGGTGGTGGAACCTCAGTTTTTCTTAGCAGATAGATTAAATAAAGTACATCAGGATATGATTATGGATGCATCTATCACAAAGAAATTTGCCTTTGCAACTAATACACAGTGTTGTAAACTGCTTTCTTGGTTATGATTATTGACACATAATTTAAGGATATGTCAACTTTAGATCATCAGGTTTTTGGTTTTATATGGAATTTGTTCAATGGTTTTCCGTGAATTTTCTATTTTGCTTCAATAGTTAGGCTTATGGTGCAATCTTGGTTGTAGAGGTAGTGTGACTTCCCTCTCCTTCTCCCCCAACATTATTCAAAGGAATGAAGCACATTTCCTTACAAAATTTTTTTAGGAGCAGGAATAAGAAAATGTTGTTACCACTGGTCCTGAGGAAGCATCTCTATTCCATTTCTGGTGTAGATTGTCTATATGACTTTAAGTTTCCAATTGCGTCTTCTAATGACTGCTATTTTTCATATTTTATCTGTTTTGCAGGCTCCAGCATCAGAGATTCAGGATAAAATATCATTTATTATCAATAATCTATCTGCTGCAAATGTTGAAGCTAAAGCGAAAGAATTTACTGAGATATTAAAAGATCAATACTATCCCTGGTTTGCTCAGTATATGGTGATGAAAAGGTTAGAAATTTCTAATCAATTTTGTTGTGGTGTATATTTTTTGTGAATATAGTGAAATGCCTTATTTACCTCTGCTTTTATACCTTGTGTCGTTTATTAATCTTGATGGATTATTTGCTTTTTCAATTTTGCCCTCACAGTTGGTCATTTTATTCTTCCTTTTCAATATGTGTAGGGCGAGCATTGAGCCAAATTTTCATGACTTGTACTTGAAGTTTCTGGAGAAAGTGAATTCAAAGCAATTAACCAAAGAGATTGTGCAAGCGACCTATGAGAATTGCAAGGTTTTTGTGCTGCTTTATTGTTTTTGCCTTTTTTTGAGTGGAGATAAATGTTTTGGGTGGATATATTGAGCGGCATGTACAATATTGTTCAGGTTCTTTTGGGATCAGAGCTTATAAAATCAAGTTCGGAAGAGCGTTCGTTGCTAAAAAATCTTGGGAGCTGGCTTGGAAAGATCACCATTGGCAGGAATCAAGTATTGAGGGCACGGGAGATTGATCCCAAATCCTTGATTATAGAGGTTATTGTTCTGTGGCTATATCTGTTTTTGAATTTTAATTATTCTGGGCTCCTCCCTCTGTATATAGGTCAAATTTTTACAATATAGGTCAAATATGTTTTTGATACTGATATGTGCAATCTATTCTATTTCATCTGCAGGCATATGAGAAAGGATTGATGATTGCAGTCATTCCCTTCACCTCCAAGGTTATGGTTATTCGGTTGTTGATGCTTTGGTTACTCTTTATCTTTTTTTTTTGTCAAATTTATTATTTGATGCAGGTTCTGGAACCAAGCCAAGGTAGCATAGCATATCGACCCCCTAACCCATGGACCATGGGTATTCTTGGATTGCTTGTAGAGATTTATGCTATGCCAAATTTGAAGATGAACCTAAAGTTTGACATTGAGGTATCTGTCTGTGCACGTCTTTTTCATGTAGCTGGCTCTCCTCGTGTTAATATGTTTCAAACTTCATTACCATATCTCTGATCCGTTCGGACTTTTAGGTGTTGTTCAAGAACCTTGGTGTGGATATGAAAGACGTAACTCCTACTTCTCTCCTTAAGGATAAGGTCAGAGAAGTTGAAGGAAACCCTGATTTTTCCAACAAGGATGTCGGATCTTCCCAACAACAGATGGGTGAAGTCAAATCTAGCATGATACCTGCAATAAATCAAGTTGAGCTGCCTCTTGAGGTTACTGGTCCAGCACATCCAGGCGGACACTCACGCGTATTATCTCAGGTTTGTCTTACTTCTGTACTATCCTGATTGAATGAGGATATGGACTTGTGATGTAACTGTATCAACTAATTTGTGCTTGTTTTAGTATGGTGGCCCTGCCCCTATGCATCTTTCATCTGGGGCATTGGCAGAAGATGAGAAGCTAGCTGCTCTAGGATTATCTGATCAGCTTCCTTCTGCACAAAGTCTTCTACAGGGGCAGTCACCATTCTCTGTCAATCAGGTTTGCAAACATTAAACTGAGTTTTTCCTTCATAGTGCTTTTGCAAATATTGATTTAATGGGCTTGGTTGTTGTCAGCAGCTTGCTGCACCAGCATCTAACATTGAGCAACAAGTGATTGTCAATTCAAAGCTTCATACATTAGGCTTGCACTTGCACTTTCAGAGGTTTGAAGCTACATTCTGAGCCAACTGGTGTAATTGCTAGTACATGGATGATTTTATAAAGACTAAACTTTTTATTTGCTGCAGTGTACTTCCAATAGCGATGGATAGAGCTATCAAGGAGATAGTTTCCAACATTAAACAACGAAGTGTTTCTATTGCAACTCAAACAACTAAAGAACTTGTTTTAAAGGTTTTTGTGGCAGTTGCTTTATGTTGCTCAGTTGTACTCTTAATGTTGTAATGGGAGGAGGTTTTATGTTTTTATATAATTTGGGATTCCAGGACTATGCTATGGAGACAGATGAGACACGCATACGTAATGCAGCACATCTTATGGTTGCAAGTTTAGCAGGAAGTTTAGCTCATGTTACTTGCAAGGTAAACATGGAAAATCTTTTTTAGTGTTTTGACTCAATCTTGTTTTGAGACCAATGCCCTTGGCTGTACTTTGACATTGACTTACTTTCTGTTTCTCACGTTGATACTTGCTGCTAGGAACCCTTGCGAGCCTCAATATCAAGTCAGCTCAGGAATTCACTGCAGGGCCTGAATATTGCAAGTGAACTCCTTGAACAAGCTGTTTTACTTGTGACCAATGACAATCTTGACCTGGGTTGTGCACTGATTGAACAAGCTGCCACAGAGAAGGTCAGGATAGATCAATTTTCTATTAATTGGTTAGGATCTGTGGTTTTGGATATATCTGCTTTGGCATTGATTTTATATTCTTTGGGCTGGGAAGCTTCCTTTTTGTCCATCCTGGGTTGTATGAACTAACCTTGACTTTGCATCTAATCCCTTTGCCATCATGCTTCCCTTCATGTGCATATCTTTGTTAATTTTGAATTTCATATTATTTCTTTTCAGTGGAGATTTCTGGTTGGATAATGAGGATGTTGTTTGGCTTATGTCTTGACTTGCTTGGCTCTTAATTCATGTATTTCACGAACTGGTTATAATTTCCTGACTTGTCTCTTCCTTCTCAAAATCCATCTTATACATTGTCTGCCATGTTCCCATGTATTTTGATTTTCCTTTCAAGTTGTGGATTACTCATACCCTTGTATGACCTCTGGAGCTTATCCTACTAAGTCCAATGTATCTTATGAGTAAGTTCATTCTTAATCTCTCGTCTTTTGTTGATGGTGAAGCTTGCATATATGCTGGCTTTCGATTTGCTATAGCTCTCACCGCGATAGTGGTTGTAAACATTTGTCTGATGTTGAATTTGATAAGCTCTGTTGCCAGTTTGTTGGAAACCACCAGAATTTCTTCTCTCTTTGTGAAGCTTGGTTTAGTTGCATTATGAAAGTGATTCGTAACCAACATACATCGTGGAATTTCAACATGCATCAGCATAGCCGCATGTTTTCTTTGAACCCTGTATTACACTCTGCGTTCTGTCCTTCTCCCCACCCCCACTTGCTGTTTCTTGAGTAGTGTGCCTTTCATTAGTAAAACCTGAAGCAGTTCATCCAAAAGGGGGCATACTTGCAGCATTTACAACTTATGGTCTATCCAATGTTACGACGACTTCTTGAGAATATAAATGCTCAATGATCCAGTCTATATCCCAATGCCTACTATGTAATTTTATTAGAGCGTTTATCGGTGTTTATAGATTTTGCCTTTATGACTAGATTAGTTAGATAATTTCACAACCTTTACCTCTCAAAACTCTTCTTTTTCCACCTTTTGTAGTTAGATTACTTTTATAGCAGCCTTATCTGATCTTTTTCTTTTCTCCACTTGTTTTTTCCTTTGTGTGATGCCATAAGCAGGCAATACAAACCATTGATGGAGAAATAGCTCAGCAGCTAGCTATAAGAAGGAAGCATAGAGAGGGCGTTGGTCCAACATTTTTTGATGCAAGCCTCTATACGCAAGGTCATATGGGTGTTTTGCCTGAAGCTCTTCGTCCTAAACCAGGCCGCCTGTCCCATTCTCAGCAGCGAGTTTATGAGGTAAGTTTATCGTGTCCGAAGGGAGATTAATTTGGTTTCATTGTTTGATTGTAATATATCACATTTTTCCTGCAGGATTTTGTGCGTTTACCCTGGCAAAATCAATCTACCCAGAGCTCAAATGCATTGCCTGTTGGCCCTCTAGTATCATCTACAAGCAGTAGTGTTTCGCGGGGATACATGCAAGCTTCAGGGCAATTAAATGCTGGAGTTTACTCTTCTGGAGCAGTAAGCTCAGGAATGGGTTCTGTTCCACAGCCCTTGGATGTTACGTCCGATGATCTGGATACAAGTTTGACTCAGATTCAAAGGTAGTAAATTACTTTGTTAGTGCTTCTGTGCTTCTAGTTTGTGTCTATGCTTTGTAGCAAATGATGTGCTTATCTGGCTGCTGCTTTTTTTTTTTCCTTCCTCTTTTTAATACTGAGTTTATTCCTTGCTTTCAGTGTTTCATCAGCTCATGTTGGGTTGGCTGACAGTGTCAGTCCACGCAATGTTGAAAGTGAAAATGTAGTTGCATCATTTTCTTCAGTGCCTACTGAACTACAGTCAGTTGAATCTGTTGTGAAAGTAAGCAAATTCTTTTGGTCATGTGTGCTAGTGGTGGTTTGTGTGTACAATAGACATTTGCAACCTATCATGTGACATCTTCCTTTCTTACAGGAACCAGGAACAGCAATGCAGCAACTCAATCAGTCTTCAGCTTCAGAGCGCTCTGGAAGCAGTGTACCAGAACCATTATCTACCACTGGTGATGCACTGGATAAGTATCAGGTTTTTGCTGAGAAGGTATTGAATCGCCTTTTATTTTCCTGTCTGATTTGTTTACTTCGTGAGGAAAAGGTAAGAGTAACTTGTCGTATGTAAGTCAGGGTTTCGTTCAGGCTTGTACATGGTTTATGTGATGTATAATCTAGCTTAGAATATTCAGCATGCGCATAGTTTGTGATTGTCGCATACTATATCGTCTTTCCCTCAAGGCATGTGGTGAAACAAAAGCAAAACAAGTATAATACACAGAAACAAGTCTATTATACGTGCATATGCCTTCATTTACCTTGTGTTTTTCCTCCTCTTCTTTTTCTTCTCCTGCTCCTCCTACACTTTTAGCTAATGGTGTTCCTCATCTTACTGGCGCACATCTGTGCTAGCAGTTTCTAGAGAGAACATTTTTTATTTTTGTTTGACTCTTAACATATTTTTTTTCTATGATTTACTTGAAATTGTCAGCTTGAAAATCTGTTGACTGGTGATGCCAAAGAAGCAGAGATTCAGGTATATTTCTTCCCATCTTAGTAGGGGATTCAAAATTCTGCTAAAAAGATACCCTCTGCTATTTTTCTTTTGTTTCACATCGATATTAATTGCTGATGGCAATATTAGCTTCTGCATGCTTGCATTCTTTGCTTGCTTTACTGTGAGGATGAATCTATCATGTTGCTTCCCAAAATACATGCTATATTTCTTCAAGTACTTTTTTGTTTTCTTTTTCAAGGGAGTAATTGCTGAAGTTCCAGCAATAATTTTAAGATGTATAAGTCGAGATGAAGCTGCATTGGCTGTGGCTCAAAAGGTGTGGCATTTTCCTTAATTTTTTTTTTATCAATGTCTGAAATCATATCTGAAGCCTGCTTTTCTATTTTATTTTTAGGCTTTCAAGGCTTTGTATGAAAATGCATCAAATATGGCACATGTCAGTGCTCATCTTGCTATCTTGGCTGCCATGCGTGATGTCAGCAAGCTTGTTGTTAAGGAGCTCACTAGTTGGGTATGTCCGAAGTGCTTCTCTTCAGTAGTAGTACATAGTTTAGGTGCTTATATGAACCATAAGCAACAAAAAATCCTTAAGGTAGTAGGAAGGGCAAGAAATTTCCTTGGGCTAGCATGGTAATCAATTTCTCATCCTTCTGCAGGTGATTTACTCTGAAGAGGAGCGCAAGTTTAACAAAGATATAACAGTTGGTCTCATACGAAGTGAACTACTAAACCTTGCTGAGTACAATGTGCATATAGCCAAGCTCATTGATGGTGGAAGGAATAGTATGTGCAATGAAAGCTTGTTTTAAGATATTTTCTTGGAATAAGTTACATGACTAACTATGATGTATGAATGCAGAGGCTGCTACTGAATTTGCTATTTCTCTTATTCAAACCTTGGTTATTGGTGATACCAGAGTCATATCAGAGCTGCATAACCTGGTTGATGCATTGGCTAAGGCATGCTTTTTCTCATCTTATTTTTTCAAATAATGCTATTAGTCCATATGGTAGACTAACATACTGTAATAATGCAGCTTGCTGCTAGACCAGGATCTCCCGAGTCTTTACAGCAGCTTGTTGAGATTGTGAAGAATCCATCTACAGCTGCTTTGTCTGGTATTGCTATTGGGAAGGATGATGCCACCCGACAGGTCAAAGACAAAAAGGTTACTGAAGATTGTCCTTTCACTCATCATTGTTTGCTACTTATTCTTCAAATGTTTATATATTTGCTTAACTCTTCAACAGGGGGCAGTGCTCTCTGCAGCAAGCAGGGAAGAGTATGGTGCAGGAGCAGATTCTGTTGAACCAGATCCTGCTGGCTTTCGTGAGCAGGTACATGCTATTCTTTAATTTATATGTATTATTTATTATCCTACAATTTGATGATGACTCGATGGAAAATCCTCTACTAGACTGTTACATTTGGATGACTTGATTATTATACAGCTTTTATGGATTAGTGGATGTGTGAAACTTAGTTATTATACTCGTGCTTTGCTTTGTAAGTATCTGAATGATCATGGCTGCTTTGGTTGAAGAACCTGATGGCGGGGGGAAGGAGGGAAGTTATCCTAGGATTTTAAATTTGGGGGGAGGGTGACTCGATGACTTTCTGGACATTTATGAGATTGGCTCTGGATTTTGAGATTAATACATATAATGCTTGTATGGTGTTTGTTTGTCATTGGCGTGAGGCTTTAACATGTATAGTGCTTATATTTTGGTGGACCAGTTACATTTTGAGTCTCAATCAATCGAGCTTATGTTGGTTGTTTCACGTTAATCACCATTTGTCCCATGCCAAGTATGTGTAATCATGACCTGGTATTAGGTTTCTCAGAGGATCTGGAGGTAAGAAGACGGAATTTTCTTAACGGTTGACTTGTTTACTAATCATAGCGACTAAGATGTTGAACGTGGAGATTTCGTCAAATTGTTGGATTATCAGTCCGATTAAATTAGGACGCAAATTTTTTATTTTGGTTATTGGTCCCCGAGCTAGTTCATCCAGCCTCTCTGCCGAAGTGGATTATTGTAGTGGTGATTGTTGTGGTGGTGTTTGGTAAGTTTTTTGATGACATTGTCTATATAGTTGCACAGAGACTATTCAAGGAAGCAAGGATTGAGTGCATTATGTTCCTCTATTGATGATGTATAGTGCTAACTATATTATCCAGCAAGCGATGCCTTCCATCATCTTTATATCAAGTAACCAAGATTCTTTCAAATGCCTTTCTCATGGCCAGTGCCTGCGGTCTAGATTGATAGATCGCAGACATCTTAGAATACAATTAAATAAATGAGATTCAATCAATGATAAGATCGTTCTTTACAAATACTGGCTCCTCTCCAACTTTTTTAGCCAAGTTGACATAATTCCAAAAACAAGGAAGACTGTGTTGCCTGCTCTCTTTAGCCAAGTTGACATAATTCCAAAAATAAGGAAGGCTGTGTTGCTTGCTGTATAAGCAACTAAGAATCTTTATGTTTTGACTAAAGCTTCTGATATTTTTTATTTGTGATGGTTTGGAGCCCAAGCTCTTGTAGACAGTACAATTGCTCATTATCAGAAGTTCATCGCTTTAGCTGTTGGTCTATGCAGTCAAGAATGAAGTGTATAACTTCATTTATTACTTTCTCACCATGCCTTCTTTACTGTTTCTCCTCTTTTGTGGGTTGGTGGGACACCAATAATCAGGTTGGGTTGTGCAAGAGCGATCATGGTGGCAGAGAATGTAACTAAGGGTGGTATATTGGATACTATTAGCCCCAGTGAACGGAGAGTTAACTTGAGATCTTTAAACAAATATAATTCATTTGAAAATACATCTGTTTTTGCATTTCCTCTGCTATATATTTCCATTATTCAGTTTCTTTACATTATGTTTTATTTAGTAACTTTCTTTCTTCTTATTTACTTTTTTACTTTTTTTTTGGTGGGGGGGGGGGTGGGTATCAGGTTCTAGGCAATCAGTTTTGAGGATATTAATTTCAGTAGCTCATGGATTCATTAGATGTCTGGTTGAATATATTTTAGTTGTTGTTATGCATGTGGGTTAGTAATATATTTTATCATGTTCTTTTGGACTTGGTAGGTTTCCATGCTATTTGCGGAGTGGTATCGAATTTGTGAACTTCCTGGGGCTAATGATGGAGCTTGTGCACATTATGTTTTACAATTACAGCACAATGGCCTACTTAAAGGAGATGATACCTCAGATCGCTTTTTCCGCCGCCTAACAGTAAATTTTTGTTCTTTTTCTTAGATTTTTTCCCCTTTGCCTGAATATGAATTTCACTATTCTTTCGTTAATGTGTCAGGATCTTTCAGTTTCACATTGCCTAACTTCTGAGGTGATTGGATCTGGTCCTTCCCAATCACATCAAACACAACCTTTATCATTCCTTGCTATTGATATCTACGCCAAATTAGTATACTCAGTTCTGAAGGTAGGTTATTTTATCCAACATTATCTGATAGGATGTCTTTGGATCTGAAAATAAATACTTGAATATTTGGCCTTAACAATTTTTTTTCTTGGCTTTCCATTACTTGTAGTTTTGTTCTGTAGACCAGGGATCTAGCAAATTATTTCTTCTTCCTAAGGTTTGTATCCCTCCTAAATGTTTTCTCAAATTCTGATTATCGGTTTTGGAAGCTGAGTATGCCTTTCAAATAATATTTGGGCAGGTTCTTGCGGTGACCGTGAAGTTCATTCAGAAGGATGCTGAGGAGAAGAAAACATCCTTTAATCCAAGACCATATTTTAGGCTCTTCATTAACTGGATCTTGGATTTGTGTTCTCTGGAACCTGTTTTTGATGGCGCGAACTTTCAGGTACTGAAATATGGTATGTATGTGATGGCTGCAGCTTCTTCATGAGCTAATCTGTGATTGGTCTTTGTCAGGTATTGACTGCTTTAGCAAATGCCTTCCATGCTCTCCAGCCCCTTAAAGTTCCAGGGTTCAGGTCTGTACCAATTTTTGAAGCCTCTATATTTACAGATACTGTTTTATAATTTCTGTTCTGACTTATTTCTATCCAAAAGTCCACATGCCATCCACCCGTATCCTTTTCTGGGCTGGTTCACATATGACTGCATTTTGTGGTCCTGTTTTTACTCCTTTTCTAATGTTGTGATTTTTGTCAAATATTTCATGATGAAGCTTGTTTAGCCTCGTTGCAAAAGCACGCTAGATCTAGAAAAATTTGAAACCTACTACCTTGTGGTAATCTGTATGGTCAAGTAACGAGTTTCTTCTATCCCTTAGATTAACCAGGTATATACACTTAAGTACTTACCTTGGTAATTTGTGAATTTATTTGCAGCTTTGTGTGGCTTGAGCTGGTGAGTCATAGAAGCTTCATGCCAAAATTACTTGCCGGAAACGCTCAGAAAGGGTGGCCATACATCCAGCGCCTCTTAGTTGACATGTTTCAGTTCATGGAGCCATTTTTGAGAAATGCTGAGCTTGGAGAACCGGTTTGCATCATCAACTCATTGTTTTTTTCTTCTATTCTTCTCTTATTACTGACCAACCCTTTGTCAATTTTTAGATCCATTTTCTCTATAAAGGGACACTAAGGGTGTTGCTGGTGCTGCTTCATGATTTTCCCGAATTCCTATGTGATTATCACTTTAGCTTCTGTGATGTCATCCCTCCTAGTTGCATACAGATGCGAAACATTATCCTGAGTGCATTTCCTCGCAATATGAGGCTACCTGATCCCTCAACTCCAAACTTAAAGGTTTTTAACTTGATTTAAGAAGTTATTGTAATCTTTTTACACGAAAGTGTTTTTTTTTTTTAACTTGATTGTTTCATATATAAGATTGATCTTCTGGCGGAGATTAGTCAATCACCACGGATTCTATCGGAGGTTGATGCTGCACTTAAAGCAAAGCAGATGAAGAATGATGTAGATGAATACCTAAAGGTAATCCTCAAATTACTTTCCTTCATTTTTGGCACGTGTAAAGTGGCCAAGTGCAGAAAATTAGGTTTAATAAGAAACAGGTGACAATTTTATTTTAGCTGCAGTCTCCTTTTTAGTTCTTTATTATGTTCTGTTTTTAGCTTTTTCTTATGTTTGTATATGCTGCAGACAAGGCAACAAGGGTCTACATTTCTCACTGATTTAAAGCAGAAACTTCTGCTTTCTCCAAATGATGCTGCCAGAGCTGGAACTCGTTACAATGCACCGCTCATCAATTCCCTTGTGCTGTATGTTGGGATGCAGGTAAGCTCAAATTCACTCCTTTTGCGGCTGTTATTTCCTACTTTTTGGTCTGATTCCTGCTGCTTTATTTGTTATGAGGAGCCATTTTTAGACCTGTCTGTTGGTTTACTGTATTGTGTGGTTTGCAAATGAAATGTTGCCGAACACTGCTGCAGGCTATACAGCAGCTGCAGGCAAGAACCCCACCTCATGCACAGTCAATGGCCAGTAGTGTTCCACTTGCTGTTTATCTGGTTGGTGCTGCTCTGGATATCTTCCAGACATTAATAATGGATCTAGACACTGAGGGACGTTATCTCTTCTTGAATGCGGTTGCTAACCAGTTGCGTTATCCAAACAACCACACACACTACTTCTCTTTCATCTTGCTCTACCTATTTGCAGAATCAAACCAGGTAAAGTATTCCTGCTTTCTGTTGACTTGTGGTATTAGGAATTTTGTGCTGAATGGATAGTGTGGTACTTGCTGCCATCAGGAATTGACATTGATGTTAACCTTGGGAATGTGGGGGGCCTGTAGGGACCTTGTTGAGCTGATTTGGTGTCATTTAGTTTTGATTAGACATGAGAAAGCTACAAATATTAGACTGAAAAGATGTAAAGAAGCTAGACATATGTAGGCCTTCTACTGTTTTGTCATACTCCAACATTTTCTAGTGGTACGAAACCTGGAAAAGGTTTTTGTGTGATCGCATAAAGAATTTGGATGTTAACTGATGTCTTGTTTTATATAGTTCAAGTATGCTTTTCATTCAATACTCTTTTTTGGGCTTATTTTAGAAAAGCACTTGTGTTCCAAAACTGTTCAATTCTGAGTTGTGCGTCATGGGTTCTTCTATTTCACTTCTCTTTTGACAAGCTCCTATCTTTGGTATACCTTAGTTGTAGTTATAAATCTAAATTGTTCTCTTCGATATGTTCTAGACTTGCTCCAATGCTTTCCATTACTTGTGTGGAATTGAATGGGATTTAACTTCACGCTTTATTACGTATTTGTCATGCCTGTAGGAGATGATTCAGGAGCAAATCACTAGGGTATTGTTGGAGCGCCTAATTGTCAATAGGCCACATCCTTGGGGTTTGCTGATTACTTTTATTGAGCTTATTAAGGTGACCTTTCTGCTTATTTATAAATAGATGTTTGTTCTTTTACACATTGCAACTGTTTCAAACATTTTCTGTTTCATATCCAGAATCCTAGGTACAACTTCTGGAGCCGTACTTTCACTAGATGTGCACCAGAGATTGAGAAACTCTTTGAATCTGTTTCGAGATCTTGTGGTGGTCCTAAACCTGTCGATGAAAGTGTAGTTTCTGGTGGGATACCTGACAACATGCATTAAGCCTTGTGATGTTGCCATGGCCTGTTGTAACTAAATGAAATTTGTACCATTTTAGGGAAAGGCATCTATATGTTTTATACGTTTGCACTGTAAATGTTATTATTATTATTATTTTAGCTCTATTGCTACTTGTTCTGCGAATAATCTGATGTATTAGCGTGGGCACTTGTGCATTGTTCTTTGCCTTCTCAATGTAGCAAATCACTACTACCTCAAATTCAATTGTTGGTCTATGGAAAAAAGAAGGTATAATTGAATCAATTGTCTCTCATATATCGGTCGATGTGAAAATCTAGTCTCTGAAAACGAAAATGATCAATTTTAGCTCTTAACAACATAAAAATGATCGCCTGGTCCTTTTTGGCTTTTCGAGCAAATTTTGATTGGATCAAGTCATGCCCGAGTTACATGCCAATTTTTAAAGGGTAAAAATGATAGATTGCCTCGCTATTGACCAGAAATGTGTGGGGCTCCGCGCAAAACTTAACATTTATTAAAAAGCACAAAAATTAACCCACCACTGCCAACTATTCATTTCAACCTAAAAACAAAACCTAATAGCAGATTAAAATTCATCCAAAGGAAATCGGTGATTGAATGCCTGCTGTTAGAGAAAGGTCCAAATGTAAGTATATCTTTAACCAGAAATTCAATATTCAGATGAAGTGATAAAGATTATATAATGGTAATTGTTAGCAATTGAAAGCATCATAAAATTATGATAAATGTACTATGAACTATTCAGTCTATTGTTCTGATTGCACAAAGGTGGATTATTGTCATTTCTATTAACATAGCAGGAAGATGAAACGAGCTTTTGTTAAATGACTAGACCAACTCCTAATAAATCAAGAAAGGTCTTCTTCACTGTCTGTCGTCCAACAGATCGCTTCAAATAGTGCAACCATTGTTATAAGAAACATGGTCAAAATTCATAATATTAGATATAGTTATTACCACAATGAGCATCTTCACATTCTTTTTCTCAGTCTATATTTTGAGAGTAGTCAAATATGACAACCTTTAAAATGACTGAATTACGTGATAACAATATGGTATGCCCTTTGCAAATTTCAAAGTGAAGTAAATAGTCATAAAATGTTGTTAAAATAATAGCAAAAATATAATGTTAAATAAAAACCTTTCCAAACATTCTGATCTCATCTCTTTCTTCATTTTTGTAAACTGGTGTAGCAGACCATACAAAATATCCTCTTGATTTTCAGAAACGTATCCCATGTAAAATTAGAGTCCAACGTTTTAGAAGCTACCAAAGCTTGAAATCAGCAAACGAGAGCTGAACTCTTTATCGCTCACTGAGTCGTTCAAGCAGATCTCCAAAGTCTAACATTGTATTGCTTGTTGACGGTAGACCACATAGCTTTCATCGTCCACCAATAGGCCCTTGGATTGGTGATGCACCAAAAGCTCATCTCTGCGTGTGTACCACGAATCTCAGGCAATCCTACATCGAGTACTCTCCAAACCCATTACATTTCAGGAGATTGAAGAATGATCCGCGAATATGACCATTCACCGCTTTAAACGCCCGACGATGGGATCAAATCTAGATCTTGATTACCATTCTGATTCCAATTAGCAAATGAAGATCTAAAACTGATTGCTCGTACTTGACCCACATACATTCATTAAATCTCATCTCGTATATCATTGAATTTCCATGTGTTTACCATTTAAACATTAAAATGCATAAATTGATCCCACATTTATTAAACCACTGCCCTCCCCCAAACCCAAAAAAAAAAAGAAAAAAAAAGCGCTCTTCCGAAATCTTCTCCTTTCAGACGAAGACTGTGTGGTGAATCGCTTGTAGTCCTTCGAGTTGCATTTTCCTAACCGACCTTGGTCATAATTCCTTACAACCAAGTGACTGCAACTTACATCTACAAGTAAGAATCGAGAGAAGTTCCTTCAACTAATAATACGCCGGTTCCTGTCAAACATCTAGACTTGAATTGCTAAGCTAGTACAATCGAGTTCAGACTGCAATAAATAACATTAAGACAAGCCCAAGCAATAATGCTGGCAATCGAAGTATTTAGTAAGGAGAAAATCCAAGCCTCCAACCAACGTTGAGGGGGAAAAAATCTTTGCCTAATGCCTTTATTTTTTATTTTTTATTTTTATTTTTAAATTTAATCAGGGTTATGCATTATCTAGTTAATAGTTGTGAGTTGGTTTGCCGTCATTCTGGTGATAACTGGAGTAGGAAAATTCTTACTACTCCAAAGAACACTATTATCCTAAACAGAAATAGTAGCGTAGCACTCTGTCTTGTTTATATTTGGCCAGAACGAACACATCATGAACAAAACAATGTCAGTTGATGAATACATCTCCCTTAATTCAACATTAATATGACCCAAAACTCCCACTTCCACTCTAAGTTTTGAAATACAAAACAAAGTAAAAAAAAAAAACTATAATTAAAACTGTCTCAACTTCAACTAGTAACTTTTCTTATTCACGCCAGATGTTAATGGGTATCACATCATAGTTAAGCCTCCCTACGGACAAAGTACAGCTTACCCATGACATGAAGAATTGCAACAAATGCTATGAAACCAATGCTCATGACAAGCACAACATTGGGAGAAATCTTGAGCCCTGGAGCATCATCTGTGTAAAATTGAAGCATGGTACCACCTGCTCCTCCTGCAGCCCCGCTGCTGCTTGGCCTCCTCCGACGCGTGTTTGCAGCAGCAGCCGCTGCAGTTCCTCTTTGTGGAGCTGCCCCACCCAATGCCATCTGCATACAAAACATTTGAGACATTTAAAACCAAGCAATTTTCAGTAATTTCCAGCAGTCTACAAAAGTCCAGCTAAAATGATAGGTAAAAACAAAAAGTGCTTGTAGTGGAATGGTCGCAGATAAAAGGGATCAGAAGACAGGACACATCTATCGAAGTCCACATTAAGGCAGGAGGATTTCATTACAGACCAGTACTTGCCTCCCAGAGATCATCAAAGGAAAAAGACTAAAACGCAGATTGGTTACCACAAAAAGCCAAGCAATTTATTTCACTCATGGTTAGAAACTTTATTCTTGATGAGAAGGGAAACTGAACCAGTATCCTAAGCAAAAGAAATTCTGGTGTACTGATATTTTAAAAAGCATATAAAAAATCCCCACCAATTGCACCAAAATCTGTATCATCTCTCCAAAGCAAACCATCACCCTTTCACTGGTCTAGCTGGAAACTTGGTCAAACACAACAGACATCGAATTCCAGGCAAACCATTCCCCATACCACGCATTGCTGCATTCAGCAATGCTTTTGTGCAAACCAGTCAAGCAAACGTACACTACATTGTTCAATAAAACTGAAATTGTATTCTATTAATTCACAAATCAAATTCCATAAAATACAATTCTAATCGCACTCGTTCTAAATCTAATGAAGCAAAGTTACACAGCTCGGCTGGCATAGGAACTTATAACTTGTAAGGCGTGAAGCCAGAGTCGATTCTAACCTATTCTTATCCATTTCACCTGATCAACAACCATAATCGAGCCATTCTTGTCAACAAATCAGTATATCAATTCTTCATTACAACCATAACACTTCAGTTTCCAATGATCTTTCTCAACACGAGAAATTAAACTTAAATTATTTAGCCTCCCCTCGTTCATAAAATGAAATTCTACCCCAATAAAAATGAAATTCAACTAAACACACGGGAGGATAGATAATTAAGAAGCAAATCGAAGAAAATAGATTAAGTGGGGAAAAAACATAGCAAGCAGATCTATCAACAAGACACTCCACAAATCAGAACATCTAAAAACATCCCAATTCACAAAGCAAAGATTCCGCAGATAGCATATTAAGATCTCATATTATTTAGAAAACAAAAATAAATCAGATCCGACAAGAACAAGGAACAAAGCTGACGTAGATACATTCGCGAGATGTAAATTTTAAAAATTTAGACTGACCTCAGCTTCTGGAGAATTTCCGGAGAAGAATAGGGTGGAAGACGATGATGCTGTCGATTTTAGGGTTTTTTGGTCGGAAATAGAATCCCAGATTCTGTTGACTGGAATTGCGTACAGCTATACAACTTTTTTATGTGTGTACATATATATATACACACACCCAGGCCACATAGGCTTCCCCAATCAGAACTGTCCACGTCAGATTGGGGGCTTCTCTCATCTACATCTACTTGGACCGGATGTTTTCAGGCTATGTTATATCAGAATACGTGAGAAGTTAAGCGAATAGTACCGTACTAGCATTTGTGTGTTTTTTTTTTAATGACACGATATATATATATATATATATATGAGATAAAAATGTAGTTGAAAATGATGTAAAATTTGTTATTTGAGAAAATTTTTTGTGAAGCATAGATATAGATGTGATGTGAGATAATAAATGACAGCATTTAAGAAAAAGATTTCAAAAACCAATTTTTTTGTTTTAAGAATATGTTGTCGGAGGAGGAACTGTTGCAATTTCCCTCAAACTTTCTTTCGGGATTATAAAGCTACTTTCACTTCAGCTCTGCTGATCTTTTACCGTGTCAGCATCATCAAAGAAAGAAAGAAAGAAAGAAAGAAAGAGCAAAATATGCTTTGAGAGTGTGTTTGGATAGGAGATTGTACGCATGTTTCTTAGTATTTCTCTTTTCTTTTCTTTTTAAAGATTTTTTCAATAAAATTTATCGAAATTTCATTCTCAATTCCAAACGTTTTCATAGTTTATTAGTCATAATAATATTTTAGGATACCACTAAGCGTATATATATATATATATATATATATATATATGTAATGTATCCCATTTAGTTTAAATCTTTATTTTTTTTAATAAAAAATTTGCAATTCACAATTTTGAAAATTTGTCCGTCTAAAATTACATATATGAGATTGAATTTTGTCTACAGTTCGCTCTCTTTGACCTGCATATTACAAGCATACGTCCGTCATCCTATGTGTCAATTGATCATATTCATACCATACCACTATAACAAAGTCTAATTTGCAAAATGTTTCCCCAACTCTTCGTGATAGAATAATGTATGGATATGATTTTAAATAGCCAATGGATATGTTCAAAAATGCTCGCACAAGTACGATGGATGGAGTACTTCGTACTTGTGGAAAGGTCCGTCCAAGCATATGATAGGCAAAATAGACAAAGAGGATGTATCATGTATGAGGTAAAAACCAGCCAAACTTGTGGCCATTCTTGAAGGGGTGAAAAGGTGTAGTCCAGCTTTATCTTCATGCCTCTACAACTGGGAGGGAGAACATCACAGTACCACACGGCACGCAATTCTTTGAAACAAGGTAGAAGAAATTCCAGAGAATAATAATTGCTGGAGAAATTCGAGACTCAGGACACAAACTGTAAGGTAGAAGAAAGGAGCTCAATTCTTTAATGACATTTAACTAAGGCTACAAAAATGTTTTCCAGAGAATGACAAATCATTCCCTTCCACTTGCAGATTACTACCTTCTCTATGCTTTGAGGTCCTAATGAAGTAAAATCCATGTAAACTGCTCTTCTGATGTTTGAATAATTCAATCAATGCACAAACCCACAACCTAGTTTGAAGTCGGCATACTACAGTTACATGCAAGCAAAAATGAAATATCAGGCAAAAATCGGCATCTTACATTGAAGAGAAATAAGCTCATTGAATGTCTCGTGGAGATGAAACATCTGCTTGCAATTATATGTATATCAAACATGGAAGGATTAAAAATGTATAAATTGAAGTGTAACGTTCGTTTATTCTTTTCCAAGGAACTGAGTACAATTAGTCAATACAGCTAAGCTTCTGTTACAGAAAGTCAAGGTTACAGATCAACTAAAGTACAGTGAGAGAGAGTCAGCTGTATAGTTTGGGCAAACAGGTAACGCGGCATACATACAGGGTCAATGAAATCAATAAACCTAAAATGCCTAATTGTCTCTGTAAGTTGAAGAGATGATACATTCATAGGAAAAGAAGACAGTTTATCTGAAGACGTAAAACTGTCAAACTCTGTATATTAAGACTTCCGCCGATTCCATCCCGAGTCATCTAAAGTATATATTAAGAACAAACTCAGTTGATCAGCATCAACTGTCAAGCCTGCCCTTCATTACAATCTGAAGGATCTACCACCATTCCGTCCCACTCCTGTCCCTGCAAGACCTGATGCCAAGAGAGACAGGGAATCGGGCCGCCACTTCAACTCTTTAAGAACAGAAAACAAGGTTGCCAGTTCTGGGGTGATATCACTGTCCTTTATATTGTTGCAAGAAACTACTCTAAGCCTTGTTAAGTGCTTCCAAGAGAGGATTATCGATTCTAAACCTTCTGTAGTAAGCAATGAGCATCCTTCTAAAGAAAGGAATCTTATACTCCTACAAACGAAACGAAACAAAAACAAAACATCAATCAGTACCCAGAAAGTCTTATTTACCAAACCAGATTCTTCTAAATAGATCATATTTGCAGACAGACAGACAATCAGACAAGTCATTGCTACGCCAAAAAGTATCAGCCTTTTCCAATTATGATGACGATGGATCCAAAATTTAGACCAAAATATGATGTCTAATTGTAAAGTGAACTTAACATCAAGAGGATATGATCCTTCAATGATGCAAATGAACACTGTCATATTTTCAGCTAAATTTTGGTCAGGGAGTTAATTTGCAAATCTCATACTGCCAAGAACAAAGATTACTCGATACCTCAACCAAAACACAGAAAGTTAAGAGCAAAAGCAAAATAAATATCTTACGGCCCACTCATATTATTGCTTGCACCCACCCTCAACAAAAGGTGGAAAGTAAGAAGCCACCCAAAAAACTTCTTTTCTTAATGTAATATCTTTTGGATCATTAAAACTATTGATAGTGCAGATAAAGAAACAGTTGAATCAGACCATACCAACATTAACTTGACTTTCACTCAGCATTAACATATTCTAAAGAGATGAAAAGGTACAAGTTCAACTTCCATTAGCATCACAAGAAGCAGAACATTGACACGGTCATACCTACAAATACTTGTTGCAGCAAATGTACTGTCATCCAATCCCCAACAATCCTCAAAAACAAGCTCCCTAACAGCTTGACACACCAAGAACAATGCTCTTGCACCCTGCTTATCACGCAACTGGCCCTTCTTTAAATGCAACTCTTCAAGAGTAGGACAAGACCCCAAATGCTCATCTGGCCCTGGACTCGCATCAATGCTCTTAAAAGATTGAAGCTTCAAAGTTTTCAAATTCCCACAATATGATAAAGCCGCCAACCATCCCCCCTCTAACATGAAGCAACACTGCCCTATCGCCTTAATCCCATCATAACTCCCCTCGCAACCCACTAGCTCAAGCTTAACTAGCCGTCTACAGCCTTGAGCTAAAATCGTTAGCCCAATATCCGATATCAATGATTCATAAAACCCATCAACGCAACCAATCAGTCTCAATATCTGCAAATTCTTGCACCCAGAAACCCCTTTCAGTGCAAAATCATCGCAGTTGTGCAGTTCCATTTCCTGCAACGTTTCGCATTCCTCAGCTACATAATTCAACCCTTCTTCACTAACGTTAATTAAAACAACCCTCCTCAAATTCCCACACCCTTCAGCCAGTGCCCTAACCCCTCTATCAATCACTTGGGGATCCAAAAAATCCCCTTTCTTCAAAAACCCTCGTCCCGAAACCCTAGCCGAATCCAAATGAACCGAAACCAATTTATTACTCAACAAAATCCCAGAATTCCGACAAGACTTCACGCAAGCTTGAACAATATCAACGTCAATTAAATTCGGGAACCTAAAAATGACCCGACCCGACTCGATGAAATCCCATTCCAAAATCTTCACCGACCTCACCAGCTTCCCATTCAGCCTGCACCATCTCTTGCAAACCAGCGTGTTGGAGACGAGCTGACTATTCTGAAGCTTGGAGAAGATGTTCATCAACAGCTCGTCGGAGAGTCGGGCAGTAAAATCCGGGCAGGAGCGAGCAGCGGAAGAAAGACGCTGCGGCGGGCGGGCTTGGGAATCGGACTCGGACTCGGGTTCGGTCTCGGAGGCGGAAGCGGAGTTGGAGAGAGCATGGAGACGCATTTTGAGGACCGCATTTTTGAGGGGATGGGATTTGGGATCTTTTGTGAACCAGAACTCTGGCAAGCTGGCCGTGTGAGTGTGACGGTTTTTCTTCTTCAACGGTGTCGTTCTGTTTCGCTCAGGTGATGACATTTTTTCCGGTAGTGGGTTGTTAATAATGAAAGTATAAAAGCTCGGATTGGGGTTAGGGTTCTCATAAATTTTTTCCCCCGGGGGAGAGGGGGGGGGGTGTTGATCCTGTTGGAGAGGTTTTTGGGATGGAAATAATAATAATAATAATTAAAAAAAGGTTCAGTGCTTTATTTCTTTTTCTTTGTTAGTCTTATCAATTTACTACTATTAATTTACTTTTGGAAAAAGAATTTTTTTTTTTTGTTAATGTTGGATTTCTACACAAATACGTAATTTAAAAGTAGATGAGATTTGTGGGGCGCACAATCTTCCAGTTGAATTTCCAGGTTGGTAGCATAATCTGGAGCAGGGAAGGGGCTACCAGGTAGGAGGGTTTATGCCCTTATGGTGTGCCTCTATTCGTCACCTACTAAAATCATGACGCGTGGGACTATGTGGGTGCCTCTGCTGACGTGGTCCTTTTTGTGTGGTAGAGAGGGTTGGTGTGTATGGTTTGGTAGTGGGATGCATGTTGAATGGGATACACCTTTTAAAACTTTTGCCACTTATATTAATTGGGAAATTATTATTTTAAGGTCAAGCAGGTCCCCCCGCATTGCAAAATTGTCTTGTTGTGCAAGTGATTTTACGTTTTCTTGTGAGTAAGATTTGATGATGGGGTTAATTCAAGTACAGGAGCAGAGCCTTCGAAGTTTGAAATGGGAAAAGGGCAATTTTTGGGAAGTTAAGTTGCTGCATGTGGATGCTTGGTGGTACTATAATTGCCAATTGGAAAGAGACGTGGGAAAGGGCAATAGTAGCAAACTTTTTTGGGAGTTAAAATAAAGGTCTCGTTATTGTTCCTAGTTAACTTCTTTTTAATCTTTCGATCAAACCAAACTAATTCACTGAAATTATATAGAACCTTACTCTAAAAATACACAACGGAATTGCATATGGGAGTTGATCACAGAACCTGATAGTAATTATCAGACTACAAAATCAGTCGGACTATCACAGGACATTCTTCCTAGTTAACTAGTGTACACAAGAATGAAGAGTGTACTGCATGCTTACGTGCATCACGTGACATGTTACATAGTATCGTAATATTAATCAATAATTACTGAATGGTTGTGATATTACATACTTTGAATCCTATTAGGAAATGATTTATAATTTGGATCACTCTTTCGTAACATATTATTGGTTTTAGTGCACCGCACCACGTGAACGACTTGAATTAGAACTTCAAGACATGCTCGCCAGTTAATAAGTTGCGATTTGATAACTTACATAACTGGTTCCTTCTGTTTGAGGACTTATTTCTAAGGCTCAAATGCGAGTTAAGCATTCAACTCATACGCAGTTGCTCAAACACTTGGTAGATAGTAGTGCTTCGGACGTAGCAAAACAAAATAGATTCCTTGGACTATACAATCAAATCTCAGCGACAAAGACGAATACAATATCAGTCTCAAAAAGATCTCATTACCCTTGGTAGGAATGCATGTCCGGTACGCATGATTTGAATCGGAATCGAAATCGATAATTCGAAATTTTGAAATTAAAATTTTTGGAATTTTGATATCAGAATTTTCGATTTTGAATTCACCAACTCCTAATTTAAATTCATTCTGGATTCATGAATATAAAAATTATTATTATATAAATGTTATATTACATATGTATACAAATATTATATATATATATATATATAAATGAATTTAAAATTGAAATAGAAATTCCGAATCGCCAAATTCAGGATTATAAAATTATTATTATAATATAAATGTTATATTACATATACATAAAAATGTTATATATATATATATGAAAAACAAATTTGAAATCGAAATAGGAATTCCGATTTCGAACTCACAATTCGAAATCGGAATTTCCTATTTGAAAAGTCCCATTACCGAATTCGAACCAAATTCGCAGAATTTGAAATCGGAAAACCTGATTTCAGTTCCGAATTTCGAATTACCGATTTCAAAAATTTCAAATTCAATTAGAATTCAGCCGGTAAATTGAAAATTTTCGATTTTGCACACTCCTACCGGTACGAAAACACACTCCTCTAATTAGTGCGTTCATGGTGTTGGCTAGAAACAAGGCCTTGTTTGGATAGTCATTTTTTCTCCAAAAAAAAATTTCACATTTTTCGTGAATATATCTCCTAATTATCTTTTTTTTTTATCTTACCTACATTAAATCGCTACAATACTTTTATTCAATAAAAATTTCAAAAAATAGTAATCCAAATTGGTTCTTTAGTCAGTAATTAGAAAGTTTACTTTTGTATTATAGCAAACTTAATATTTACTTAATTGCGGGGATTCGTTTGTGGATTTTTACTTATTTTTTGTCTCATGGAAGATTCCAAACTTTACAAAGAGAAAAGGAAGAAAATAAAGAGCATGAGAATCGAGCTAGAAATCTTATACTTATTTGACTAATATTCCGATTAACAAGTTTGGTCTTGAGGACCGTTTTACAGATTCAATTGAACTTGGTATTGTGTTGGAAAACAGTCCACCTTTCTCTTCATTTATCGCTTGTTTTTCACAAGCTCATTTTGTTCTTTCTAATAAAAAGTTACCCATGATATATTCAAAACCTATGTAACCAATTATAGAGGAAGGACAGGAGTACTTAAGATTTTTTTTTTTTTTGACGAGTGTTTTAGGATGCTCGTTAAGATATTCAAATTACATTAATTCCACTTATCATCATGTGAATGTACAGGTTCACAATTTGTCTCGCTTGCATTTAGATATTTTGCCAAAAAAATAAAAAATTAAATATATCTTAACAAATGCTCCAGGGCCTTGTTACCCATTTCATATACTTAATGCACAGAAAAAGCCGCTAAAGATTTTGGAAATTCTTTCTTAGTGCAAGCAAATCATTTCCAATTTTGAGATTGAGACTTAAACATGTATTTCGTGTTTAGCATAGGATTCCAATGGTATTAAGACATTGTATTTTTTTTAAAAATTACAAACATATATAAAATTTTCTCATTCATTACTTGCATCGCTTGGGATGTTAAATATCTGTGAAGGTGTTTAAAAGTCAAGGGTCGAAAATTTTAGTAACTAAAGGTAACATTTCTATTTTCCTTGGGCACATTCCGGACAAATTACTAAACATCCAATGGGCCGTCCCTTCTGTCTTTCTTGATTCAAGAAGTTATAGAAGCAAGCCCAAGCTCTTTGAGGCCAGACCAGGCCCTCGACTCTCTTCCTGCATCCACAATTCACTTTTAAATGGCTCAGTCAAAAGAATTTATCTGCCAGATGCGTGGACAAATTCGAGGGGGCAAATGGTTCAGCATCGAATTTATTAACATAGAGTCTTCATACAAAAAAAATAAATCATAAATAAAAATCGTGTCACACTTAAACCAAATTAATCATATAGCCAACACCTATAGATTAGTATTTAGTACCACAAAAATTCAAGAAGTAGTGACGCAAATAGTTTGTGAAAATATCTTTGATGACTCGTAGTATTTTTTTTTTCTGAACATGTGCAAAATCTTTACAGCTAAGCCGCCAAAAGATATTTCGTCAACTCATACGTAAGGATTGATAACCTCAGAGAGAGATGAATTGGATGGTACGGGAAGAAAGTATAAGTTCAAAATTTTCCACTTAAACTAAAAAAAAAAAAACAACTCATCTATCTCCTCATATTTGTATCTCAATAATAGGGAGAGGTCTTTTCTCTTGGAAAACATTATTTACATTCCATTTTTTGTTATTTACATTCTCACCATTTGTTTTGTCACATAGTCTAACAAGCCAAAACTATACGATTAAAATGATAATGGAGTGTGATTAATAAGAATAGAAGTGCAAATAACATTTCCTTTTTTTTTGTCGATAATTTCATACTTTGTTAAAATATAGTAATAGTAAAGATTATTAAGAAATTTTTATGTATGATTGAATGAATCACTTTTTGTTATTTGATTTTGATCTCGATGAGCTTAAAATGGAAATACGGCTAAAAATTCAAAAAATAAATTAAACCTTTATAGGCCATAATACATAAATTCTTTTAAACCCTAATGTACCATTTATTTCTCTTAATATTTAATTGTATAGAATCAAATAGGTATTTATATATTTTTTTTAATTTCATTACGGTTTCAAAAATAGAGATTAGTTGAAAGTACAAGAAAAGATGAATTACAACGAATTGGGAGGTTAGGTTTGCTAAGAATTGTCGGAGAAAATGGTGCTCAAATTTCTGACGTTCGCCCTGCATGGATTCGTAATGTAGCGGCGCATGTGATCTGGGAAGCAGGAGCGTGGTTTGTCAGTCTTCAAGCATAGCGCGTGGAGCTGACATGTGGACTCACAAAATTCTACGGTGTCTACTGCACACCTCAACTGGCTTGTTAATTGATTCACACGCGTCCATATCCTATGTCACTTTCTCCCCTCCAAAATTCATTTCCCCACGCGCAAACTGAGGTTTTGACATTTTGTTGTTGCACGTACAGTTACATTAGCCACAGATCATGATTGCATAATTTTTGCCAGTTCACACCCATTTGTTGTCATTTTCTACGTGGGTTTTCCCTTTTTTCAAAAGCTCGTTCCTTTTCTTTTTTTCATACTACTGTATTAGTTTTGTTGGGTGCCGTAAGGAGCAACTAATAACACCATAATTGCAAAGGCAAAGTACTTTCCTCATATTCTTCCTAGTTATGTGATAATGTAATAATCTAGAGCCAAATTACCAAATCCGGTTCTTCAGAGGATCGGATCCCTTATTTTTTTTTTTGTCGCAATGATAGTATCAGTATAACCTATTCTAAACTAGTATAGGGAGAGGGAAAGCCTAACTGACAGAAAACCCTGTCGAAGGCAGCCATAATTAAGTGGCAAGGTGGGAGGGTTGAACCCTTGATCTCACGCCTATAATGCCAAGAGGCTGTTGGCAAGTGTATCCCTTACTGTCTAGGATCTGGAATAAACATTTTGATTTTAAACATGGATAACTTTTCGTGGATTCATTCTTGATTTTAAACATCAAACCCAACATCCATATAGATAATAATTGGGTTTGTTTCGATATCATATTATTTCAAATAATATTTGCTTGTATCATAAATATATTTTTCAACTCATATTTTTATATTTTCAATCAATTTTTTATCTCACATACATTACATTATAAAGAATGTTATAGTAATTATTTCAAATAATACTCTATCTAAACAAATGCAATGGTCTGAGGACATACTGCCAAGTGCCAAGATTGGATTTGGGCGTTTTCAGTGGATCCTCGTAGATTGGTTTTATTAATTGGGCCTGCCGTTGGACAGAAGGACGTGGCTTATTGGTCTGACCTAGTGCGGGCTTACACCGTCTTTAAACATTTCATGAGTTTTCTTTTTTTTTTTTCCTTGATAGTCGATGCCATTTTGATGTCCCCCAATGTTGTTTCAGTGCCAATTGTGTCTTCCTGAGGCAATGGAGAGTTCAGGTTGTAAATTGTCCGGTCGGTTCCTAAATTATTATATTCATACAAATTTTAACTTCTAAGCTATACTATGTATTGTTTAAGCCGTTAAACAAGTTAATATGAAAGCTTTTGACCCTTCTATCAATTTTCACTATTTGAACTAACGGAGTGAAGGAATGATTTTGTTTCTAAAAAGAGAAAAAAAACAAAAACAAAAGGGTTGACGAGCATTTGTCTCTTCTTCCTCTTCTTCTCTTCATGGGTTATTGCATCCTGTAGTTCTATTTCTTAGGAGATTCAGGAAAAATAAGAAGAAAAATGGTGATTTGATCCTTTCACTCATCATTTCTTTTTTTTTTTCAGGAGGATAATTTTGTCCCTTCATTCCATTAGGTCAAATAGCAGAAATTAATAAAAGGGTCAAAAACTTACACATTAACTTGAGATGGGAGGTCAATGGAATCTTCAAAAGTTGAAAAGATCTTTTTCTAATATGGATAAATGCTGAAAGCTTTACCACTACAAAGTTTAAATGCTTGACATATAATGTCCATAAAAATCTTAAATTTTTAAAATTTTTGCATATGTGATATGTATCAAACCGCAAAATAATGTCATTAATGTCAAGAAAGACAATATAATTTGCTTTAGGTTTTATCAATTTCACTTTGTTTGGGTGGAACGGAAATGAAGAACAAGATGGTTTCGAAGAGAGAAACAACAATTTCTATACTTCAGAACATTAGATGGAGTAAAATGATGGGGATGGGAAGATTTCTGAATCCGTAAAAATGATTCACTATTTCAAAAAAGACACAAAATGATAATTCTTTTTTCTCTTTCGCTGTATCAAATCTCCCAAATTACGCAAGGGAAAGTTCTTTCTAACCTCTTTGATTATTATCTATCATATCTTCAGTTTCTCTTGTCTTTAGTTTCTCGTATAAAGTCAAAATTAGGCCTTTGTGCCTTTGATCACTTTTTTCAAAATGCAAACATATATATATATATTTGTCTATACTATAACAAATTATTCTTTTCGAATTACAAATTATACAACATGATAATTTTCACTAGGGAAGAAATAAACAAAATAAATCTTTTATCGTTTGTGGTTGTTTATGGATTGGGCGGAAGTTTTTTGCAGGTTAGACTATGAAGTGGCGGAGTTAACGTGGGAAAATGGGCAGCTGGCAATGCATGGTTTGGGCCTTCCACGCTTGCCAAATGGTAAGAGCTTAGCTGCCTCGCCTCCCGCTAAGTACAATAGCTGGGAGAAGCAGCCACCAGTTGGTGGAACTCTGGAGTCTATAGTCAACCCGGCAGCCATCATCGCCACCCACCGAAAATCGGCTGCCCAGAGTGGCTGCCGCGATTGCGGAGACGAGCTCGTGCCGTGGTTTGAAGACCACCGCCGTGCAGCAAGAGCTCCGGCAGCAGCTTCGCTCGCCTTGACTATGGATGCTTTGGTTCCATGCAACAACAGCACTAGAAATGATCATCGAGAACCCTCCACCCACGTGCCTAAAATCAGCGCCTGCCCGGTGGGCTGCTCCTCCACTTGTGTGGGGTCCTGCAGCGCTGCCGCTGGGAATGCCCGGTTGCGAAGGATGAATGCGGCGGCGGCGGCTGCTCCCATGGAGTGGGGTAGCAAGGCAGACCAGAGTGCAAGTGGGAGTGCCACGTGTGGGAGGGATAGCCGCCAGGTGACACTTGACACGTGCGACAGGGAGTTTGGTACGGCGGCTTACACCTCCACCTCTTTCGGGTCGCCGGAAAACACCAGTTCCGGCAAACAATGCACCAAGACGGTGGACGACCAGGACTCTCCTTGTCAGAGCCGATATGAGGCAAGTAATAGTACTAGCAATCTTGGAGTGAGTTTGAGGTGCTTGTGTT
This sequence comes from Coffea arabica, assembly GCF_036785885.1. Taxonomy (NCBI): domain Eukaryota; kingdom Viridiplantae; phylum Streptophyta; class Magnoliopsida; order Gentianales; family Rubiaceae; genus Coffea; species Coffea arabica. Next base: position 22,535,845 of record NC_092313.1, read on the forward strand.
TCTCTTGACTATCAATGCTTTGCATGCATTTTCTTGTGGATTGGTACAAGTGCTTGCATGTCCTAACGTGTGAATAATCCCAAGTTTGAATATATACATAGAAATGGAATTTTTAGTTTTGCTTTGTTGTATTTATTGTGCTTTATTTGTGATTGTAGAGGGAGGCAGGGAATGAGGAGCAAAAGAAAAAGGGTAACGGGAAATCTTCTGTCTCAACCAAAAGGAGCAGGGCAGCAGCTGTACATAACCAGTCTGAACGTGTGAGCTCTCCAAATTTTGTATCTTCTTTTTTCAGCCAAATCTTGAAAGGGTCATGATAATTCTGAAATGGGATACAAGATTAATCTTAACGTATCTTACAAATTGATGTCTTAGAAAAGAAGAGACAAGATTAATCAAAGAATGAAGACATTGCAGAAGTTGGTCCCAAATTCAAATAAGGTACGAATGATGTTCGAGCATTCTTCTACTATATGACACTTCATTGATCCTCTTTGATTTTATGGCAGGAGATGTCTGATGAGGTACAAGACATCGTGTTTCTATTTCTTGCATGGTAGTGGTACTCTTTTTTTTTTTTTTTTTCTGGGAACATTTCAGCCGGGCATTTTTGGAAATTGATTGGAGTATTATACTGTACCGAATGCACTGAAAATTTAGTCATCCATATAATAAGAGTACTCTAGCCACGTTTATTTTGAAAAACAATGCAAAATGTTATAAATTAATTTTAGCTCCATTATCGAGAAGCAGAAGAGTAAGTATTATCCTATCAAAGGAGTAAAAAGGGGTTTTGGACCCAGAGAAGCAAAGGCAAGATTCAGCCAAGAAAATGCTGCTGCTGCTGATAATGTGTTACAGACGATTAACAGTAGTGCAAGGACGTGGTCCACTACTCTGATACATTTCATATGGTGGTGTGAATTTCTGGCACAGGATAATAATCCTAATCCACACACACATCTACTCTTGAGACAATCCGACAGAGAGTTGTTGGTTGTGAAGACAATGATATGTTTACCACAAAATTGATAAAATCTCCACAGGGTAGGACCGTATCTATGGGAAACAGCAACTACTCTCTGTGCTTTTGTGAAATCAATGATTGCTGTATATCCCTTCTTTATTCATTCACTAAATTTGGTAATGCATTCCACATAAGGGCTTTTTCACCATCTTACCCGCCAAGTCCTACATGGAAGAATTTATTCATCCATCGCTGGCACTGTCAATGATACGGGAAGCTTCAATAGGGTATACAGCAGCGTGTTAGAGCATTTGGATGCATGGTATTAAATAATTTCAATTTGATTTTGAATTTTAAGTTTTGCTAATGCGATAGACATTCACATCTACCGATGTATTATACATTCATTGTAAGTGATTTCAACCGGCAAGGTTTGATATCACAATTAGACTCTGATATCCTTTTTATGCATTGTTGGTTGATGGGTATTTCAGACGGATAAAGCATCAATGCTGGATGAAGTCATAGAATACCTGAAACAATTGCAAGCTCAAGTGAATATAATGAGCAGAATGAACATGTCACCGATGATGTTGCCACTGGCATTGCAACAGCAACTTCAAATGTCTATGATGGCTTCCATGGGCATGGGAATGAACATGGGTATGGGAATGGGTGTCATGGACTTGAACTCAATCGGTCGCTCCAACATTGCCGGACTACCTCCATTGCTTCACCCCAACGCTTACATGCCGGCAACCTCGGCCTGGGATGGCCTGGCGGGTCGTCTAGCCGCTTCAACTTCTCAGGCAATGCCAGATCCTCTGGCTGCATTCCTAACATGCCAATCTCAGGTAAAGCCTTGATAGTTTGTCTTTTGTCACATATAAGGAACTTGAATCTTGGTGCACATATGTAATATACATAATCTGGATTGACAATTTTACTGTAAATCTCTTAATGCAGCCTATGACTATGGATGCTTATTCTAGGATGGCAGCATTGTACCAGCAATTTCAACAGCCTCCAGGCCCTGCTTCGAAAAATAAATGATATAGCTTTTTCTCAAACTCCTGGATGATACCCTATTCAACAAGTGTGATATATATATCCAAATGGACGAAATTAATTTGTATTGAAAACAGTGTCTTTGTTAGTTAATGCATGCGAGAGCTAGCGCACAATTAATTTTCCTTCCCATTGAGAAATTAAGCTGCACGAAAAGAAGAAGTACTTGCAGATTTTTGCTGAATCCGTTAGTCCAACAACCTTGAGAGAATTAACTTTGTTGAGAAATCATTACCCCTCCCACTAAGAACACGAGGCAAAAGAGCCTTCCAACCATTTTCCGATGTGCTATATAAACTCTTGTTTTCCCAGTTTCGGAGTTCAATTTTCTCTTAATTTTTTCCCCAGTTTTCTCTTCATCTGCGTCCCTGACAACAATTTGCCCAGGCCTCTGCCTCTCGCTGCATGCAATAGAAATGACTATTGAATCAAGGCTTCACGATACAGTTGCTTGCAAGTTGCAAAAAATGGATGGATTTTTGTATATATATTTGGTAAAGTGTCATGTTCAATGTTTCCAAGTTGAGCTCTGCTTCAGCTATTCGAGGGATTACTTCATCATTGCTTACTTGGAAAAGCTACTACTTTCAAAAGTAGATCAATCAAGTAGCCTAAGTTGGGAGTCTGTATACTCATTAAGCCCTATCACAACCTCTTTAGGCTCCCCATCCCCTCCTACATTAGGATAAAATAGGTTATACAAATGTATCTTTGCTGACAAAAAAAAATAAAAAAGAAGAAGTAGCCTAAGTTGGAGTCAAAATGTGAAAGCACGTAATTGACTGGAGAATTGGAGATGCAATCATGCAGCAATAAAGAATTTCAGTAGACATAATGATGGCGTAGTAAAGAATGAAGAAAGACTGCAAATTTTGTTCCCGACAAAATGTAGCAGCTGGGATCACTAAACAAGTCTGACAAAGTCGCCAAATAAATAATACTAACTTCTTGTAGAAAACCTGGTTTCAAGCTTTACTAATAAATAGCTCGACACTTCGTTCCACCTTATGCATTTTAATTGTGTAGCTGAATTTCTTTTTCAATTGAAACGGTCTTCTTGACAACTAGCTAGATGTAATCAGAATTTGCATTTATATTTATACGAATTAATAAAGCTGCAAGGTGAAGATTATGAAAAAAATTAGATAAACTAAACCAAGCAAGAAGTTGTAACTTTTGCTGAGATTTACAATGTATAACCCGTCGTAAAAAAAAGGCGATTGATTAATGTGATTGACAAATATTGCGTAACTATCCTTTTTTCTTAAATCTTATCAATGGGTTTTCAACTAAAGTAAAAGAATGTGATTAATAAATGACGCGTAATTGTCCATTTTCTTCAAATCTTGTCAATGGGTTTTCAAATATAGTAACAAAATCCATCCCCATCATCTAGCTAGCTACTAGGTAAACCTTTACCAAGGCTGTCCTATAGAAGACAAACCTGCATAACATGATGTGTTTGCTAAAAAGATTGTGAACTGAAGTAAAGCTTCACCAATCGCCACACGATGGCTACAGGATATGAACGTGGATACGTGTTTTCATAAGGTCAATGACTTTTGAGTCGCAAAGTGTGATTCCCTCCCGTTTGGGTACCAATCTTTCAATGTTGATAGAGCCGATATTGTCACCTAAACGGCTACAATGGGTTAACATGTCTTTCAATTTGATATGACAAATGTTGAAAAGTCGACATCTAGGAAGAGTCACTCATTAAAGCATCACACAGATAAAAACCAGGCAAACTACTTATCTTTTGGACCTGTGTTTGGATCGGAGATTACTTAAGATAATTTTTTGAAAAAAAATATATTTTAATACTTTTTTGATGTAATATATATGAGATAAAAATATGATTGAAAATGTGTTGATGATATAAACAAAATTAATGTGCGTAAATAAAGTATAAATAATGTGCGATCCAAACAAAAATGGCCATATAATTGCAAACATATTGATGGGTAATTCTGCCCTGATTAGTACCTAGAGAACCATGTAGTATAAGATGGAGAAGATGAAAAGATAAATTTATTGGGGAAGTAGAGTAAAGTTAGAGTGGAGATAGAGAGAGAGTGGGGGGCTATCAAAACAGTGGCAAGGTTAGTTAGGCCTGGTTTGGGTTGCGGTGTTTTTGATAAAAAAATATTTTTAAATACTAAAAGCACTTTTGAGGTGTCTAGTGAATATTATCTCATAAAAATAGGAATAAATCTTTTGGTGTTAAAAACACTTTAGCAAAAACAAAAATTTGGTACTTTTAAAATAACTTTTTGTATTTTAAAAAATAAAACATTAAATTTAAGCATTTCATCCTATCTTACGAACTAAATAAAGAGATATATACATTTAAAATTTTTAAACTTACATATTATCCAATACAATAAGTACTTATCATACTATCTATCCAAACAATATATTTATAAGCATTTGAACACTTAATAAATGCTTTTATTAAAAGCTCTAATACGTGAAGTATCTTTCAATAAATTATCACAATCCCAAATAGGCCCTTAGAATGCCCTAAGGAACTATCCTTTTGTAAATTTCATTAACGAGCCTTAGGGTAATTCTTTTTTATTTGGTAAGTAAGTTTTATTTATATATATGTATATAGGATTATTCTTTTATATTTTGTCAATGTAAAAATATTTTTATACTAGCAGGTTTAGACAATTTAAGATCTACATTTTATACATGTGACATATCTAAACCTATTAATGTAAAAGAATTTATACGCTAACAATGCGTAATACATTAAGCTTCTCCTATACATTAAGCTAACAATGTGTGTATATATTAAGCTTCTCCTATATCTTTATAGGAGAAGCTTAATATATACACACATTAAAATTTGGGGGTTAAAATTTGGGGGCACCAAATAAGCACATTAAAAAAAATAGAGTGAATCAAGTATTAATAATTTAAAAGTGTCATTCACTTCCAGAATTGCAACTACTTTTTTGTAAAGAATTTATCTGTTTTATCAAAAAGTATAAAATTAGACCTACTACTTGGACCAACCCATCATCACATTAGCAAAAAGAAGGATACTGGCCCCAGGGCATATGGCGCAGCGGTTGAGGGGTCGGCCTTGTGTTGTTGGTTTCCCCACTGATCAGGGTTCGATTCGTGCCCGCTGCGTCGCACATTCTGACTTGCCAGGGAAAGTTGTATTGGGCTGCCGGCTTCCCTCCGATTTGGTGTGCCGGCTCAGGTCCTAAGAGTTCGGGTCAGGGCATGTTCCGGGTTATAAAAAAAAAAGAAAAAAAGAAAGAAGGATACTGCAGAGATGTCACTAACTAGGGCCAGAATTAGGATGTAAAGTAAATGTGGCAAAAAGTTTCTCGTCTTGCTAAAATGAGTCAACGATGGAAGACAATTATGCAATCTTATCTAACTGTAGAAAACTGAGAGAAAAATAAAAAAAGGAAATAGGCTTTTACACCTTTGGAACTTTGACTCATATCATCGTTGCCATTTGCTTTCTAGCTGTGTTTCTGTATTAATCCCTTCACTGATTCTCTCTTTCCTTCTGGGATAGGAAATTCAAGAGAATAACTCAATTTTTATTTTTATTTTAGAAAATAACTTTCCCTTCATTGTATTTTTCGAAATTTTTCCAGAGTTACCATTTTGGTTATGTGTATAAAAGAACGGAGTAATTTCCCTTTCCGAAAGGACTCGTTGAAAACACAAGGTACTGCCATATGATTTTGATGTTTCCGCAACCTTACAACTTCATCGCTTTCAGTGCAATAGTAATAGACGCGGAAGCTATAACACAAATGATTGGAGAATCAAGGGGACGCTTGTTCATTCGGATAACCACATACTTGCTCCTCTTGTGAACTGCTCTGCGCAAATCCTTCCTGTCCCAGTTCACTGCTATTAATCGTCGTGTTGGAGTTTGGACCTTGTTATTATTATCACATTTCTCTTCCAATATTTATTGCCCTCCTTGCCAGCGTTTGCTTGCGGGACCATTTGCTTTGCCTTAATTGTAGAATCGATAATCACAACTTTTTTCTTTTTCCATGATTATAAAGCATCAGCTGAGGAATGCCATGATTGGTATCCATCTAAGATACTTTGTGCCTTAGTACGCAGTCTGCTACTCCCTCTGTGTGTGTGATGCTATTTCTTGTTTGGGAAATGTTAATGGTACTGCTTCTTTATCTGTTTATAGACTTTTTTGTTAATTTATAGTATGATATGATGAAAATGTCCCGTTATTTATTCGAATTATAACTCCATAAATAGAGACACTTGTAAATTTAATGAAAACTAGATGCATTTCTTTTTTTTTTTTTGTAATCTACATGGTCAAAAGAATTGTCATTTTCCAATTGGGGTTTTTTCTTTAACAGTTTGGCTAACGGAAGTCCATTTGAGCATTCGTTACGAGGGATTTCAAACTGGGATTCGTAACATGGTTAAAAGAATTGTCATTTTCCAATTGGGATTTTTTCTTTAACGGTTTGGCTAACGGGAACCCATTTGAGCATTCGTTAACGTTAGGGTTTTAACAAAAAAGACATGAAAAGTGTAGTTGCGTGTACTTACATAGCAAGTTCAGTAACAAACATTAACAGAATCCCTTTTAAAGAGTAAAAAAGAATACATGCATGATCTAGAATAATTTTCCAGCATTATGCATACTAGAGCATAATGCGGCATATCCCATTGTTGAATTACTCCCCCTTGCCTATGGTAATGACTTGGTTGAACTAAGAAATTTCAAAGTTGGTATTCCATTAAGAACCTAAAGATGTTTTGGTGCCATTAAATCCTGGATTGCATTTGTATCTGGATTCGCCACACCGTAGATTTCTCATTTCTGGCTGCTATACAGTAGTTATTTCTGGCGACATCTTTTTGCCGGATTGATGAATAGAATTGGCCTATTTGACTGTATTCGTCCTATGTATGAATATTTTATCAACTGTCTTGTTCTGGTAGGTGAGCATTTAGGACTCAAAATATCTAAAACTCTCCATTAGTAGCAAATATGGGAACTATCCCCATCTTGCAAACAGTGTAAAATGGTGTAAAAATACATTTCACTGAATTTCCTCAAACCTTTTTCCTCCTAAATAACAAGTCTTTTTTGGTTAAGGAGTTGTTTACTTGTTTTGCCATATTCAGCTTCTTGGTGTCCTCCTACATAATGCTTTTGGTTATTAGAATTATTCACCTCTGACTCATAAATCACCATATAGACATGCAGCAAACAGGGTAGGAGCTAGGAAGGCACCAAGAAGTGATTGAATTAATCATTCGCACTTAAAGAACCCAGAAAATTTTGCTGATTCCTTCTGGAAATGAAGGCATTACTTTTTACAATGCAACTTATAGACCAAAAGTCGAGCCTGTAGTCCAGTATGAGGAGGCCTTTAACTGCAGTTGTCGGACATGAATTTGGGATGGATCGAGTTCAGTCTTTCAGTTTCCATACAATGATAAAATGGGCTCCCACAACTTGCTTATCAGTAGCTAGCCAAAAATATTCTTTAAGGACAATCAAAATGTTTTATGAGGATCAGAGCCCAAGAGTATAGTGTCCTTTTTTGTATGAGTGCTAATAAGAGATTAATGTTGTCATTCAAGTCTCAACTTAGGTCCTACCTGATAAACAGATTCAGGATTTAAATTTAATGAATTCAAATTTTAACATGTTTTAAATTTAATGGATTCAAATCTTAACATGTTCACATGCATTTGATAATAAAAAATTGAACATTTAAATTAATTGATGTTGAATTTTCTAAGTAAAACTTACTCCCAAAAATAAGTTTATCACTTAGTGTGATATATACTCAAATGTATTAGGTTTAGTACTTAATAATTTAATAAATTCAGATTTCAGATTTCAATTTTCAAAATTTTATTTTATCAAACGCACTCTTAACCAATAAGGATATTAGTCGGGTGATCGTGACATCTTTGATTTAACTCTTAAGTTTTCTCTTTTATAAGGTTTGGAGTCTCTTTTAAAAAAACAAAAAAGATTAATGTTGTCTCATCTCCTCTAGAGTTTCTTATCTAAAAGGTAAAAGCTTACCACCAGAAAAGTTGTAAATTTTTATTTTTTTCCCTTGTATGTTACAAAAAAAAAAAGTTGCACTATCATAATTAGAGGGAGTTCTACGGTACCTTTTGAGTGCCATGCCATTACATATTAATTTACTATTAGATGTAACAAAAAGAGATATCAACCCTTAAATGGTTTTAAGAGTTTAAATTATTGAATGATGTGACAAGAGTTTATTGGATTACAATCATGGGTATGACACCCAAAAGAGATGGTAGAGTTTTGCCATAATTAGAGTGTCAAATATAGATGAGGATTAATTTATTATGCACAGAGATTGTTTTAACACTAACAGTTTTGAATGTATGCCACATACTAGGGAGGGACAGCCCGTGCGACGCGCGGGAATTTGGTGCTAGTGATTCAAGATAATTAATAATTATTGTTTAATATTTTGTAGTATAAGAACTGAAGTATGATGATTTTATCATGTGATTTTAATAGAAAAATCATAAGTTACATAGTGAGTCAATAAAAATAATGTGCAATGAGACATCCTTATCGTTATACTATATAAGAATCCGTTGTGATCAAATATTATGTTTGAATTTCAACTACAAAGATAAGGATAGTTTGAAAATGTAAAAATGTTTGAAGTGCAATTGAAAAGTATCCAAAGGTCTCTTCTAAAACTTATCCAAGATGATAAAACATTTTAAAGTATCAATTGGACCCTTCATCTCTCGAATCTATATATGTTCGTGAAAGATCTCTCAAGCAATGCTTCTGATTTCTCCCTCAACTTAAGCTCAACCTGAATTATCAAGTCAAGTTTATCCATCAATCATTTTGCATCCAATCTAATCTAAAATAATTTTATTTTTGACTAACTATTTATATAATTTGGTGGGCATAATACGACTTAATCACATGTTTCTTACAAAGATATGTAATAATGCCCAAAAATGATAGATAAATAAGAAACTTAAGTGGTCTTTTTCAAAATTTTGTAGAAACTATTCAAATTTGGTGTTTTTTGCTAGGGGCATTTCTTTATAATCTCATAAATAAGTTCAAATCTGCATAATTGTTAAGATTTGAATTGAAACTATCTTGATTATAAAAAATTGGTGCAAATAATATTTTCTAAATTTGAAATTGTAGAAAATGGTAACTAAAATCAGAAGAAATTCCTCATATGAATTCGAATTGCAAACTATAGGTAGAAACTGCTTAATGATATTTTCCAATGTTTACTTGTATAAGTATTCAATATAACATCTCTACTTAATTGACTTGTTTGAACTATGGATAATAGTTGCTTCAATCAAATCAAGAAACATTATTTATCATTGTACAACATACAATTATGAGTAAATGAATTAATACAATGCAATCAAAATGGTGCTGTAGCTAAAGCATTTAAACTCATCAAGATTCACTACAAATTCTTTTAAATAGCATAAAAAAGTAAATTTTTTGTATTTGAAACTATATAAACAGTATAATACAAGAACGAGATCATAACATGGAAAGCAAATAGAGTGCAAATGACATCTTAGTACAATGTAGCATGATTAATTTTCTTTTTTAGTTTCAATGAAGTACAAAATTCTAAGTTAATAAATTTTACAATCATAAAATTTTCAATTAAAATAAACACAAGCTGAATTCCAAATCATATTACATGAAAAAATAACTACTTGAACCATAACTGCTGGAATGTAGTCAACAGATCCCTGGAGTCAAGAACAATAGGAGAAAGTTCATGAGAAATAAGGTTATTTGATTTAAATAAAGAGATAATACCTTGGCCGAGGAGGAGAAGATGATAAAATTGCTTTTCTGATTATTTTAGAAAGTGATAACATTATCTCAAATTGTACTTTGACCAGAGACAGAATCTCTGAGATCTACTAAGGAAAACAATACAATTAGTCAGTTTTTGGAATTAAAAGTATCAAAAGGCAAACTATATGGAGTTCTTGAATAAACCAATTATCAGAAAAAAAAAACTACAGTCGAAGAAGACAAATCCAAAGAACTCACCTCAATTTAAAGGAAAAGCTATGCATTCCACCAAATATTTAATAGCCATAATAAAACCAAAGAGGTGAAACCGAAAAAGAAGAAAGGGTATCGGCTAAACATGGAGACATAAATATGATAATGATTGTTTAGATAATAATTAAGTTAATTAATTATAATTAAAATCCAATTAATTTCTTAACGGATGAGAAAGGTTTCAGGAAATTGGAAGGCTTTGATGTTAGTATAATAAATGATTAAAAGGACTTTTATGTGATTTTATCAAAACACAAGCTTTATTCAGTTGTACTTGATACTCAATTTGGCACCAAACATTGTAACATACCAAACCTGCCCCTATCCTTAAATGTCTGAAAGGTTATATAAGTAATTATAGTGAAATTAAAGCTATAATGACTTGTACTCAATGTTCCAATTACTCTTCAAACACTCTCACATTCTCAAAATAGCTTCATCCCTGCGGTTGAAATCTAGCCCTAAACTCGTTCTTATATAGTATAAGGATATAAAATTGATGTCATGTTATATAGTATGATCTAAACCTACTAATGTAAAATAAAATTATACACTAACAGTGTATGAAAAAATTATCCTATAGCTAATTGTACAGCTTCGTTTGGTCGTAGTCCTCATATCCACATTAAAATCATCACTGTATCATTTATTTTTATTTTTATTTCAACTGCTTATTATAAGCTTGACCTTGGCATGTATACTACATTGGTGACTGTTCTAACTTGTCACATTATCACAAAAACGAGCACATGTTTGCTTGACAGAACTCAATTGCTTATTGAAAAAAAATTAGAATTTATAAGTTTTTGGTTTCTCGTTCAAAAGTCTTAACTGCCATATAATGTATTATATATATTATCAAACCTAAAACGAAGCTAGCGACTATGCCAAGAAATAGTGCAGGAAAGGAGAAAGCAAGGACAGTGTGTTATGGATGCCCGACATAAGCTCAGGTTCCCAGTGCAATGATTCATGGACAAAATCAACAGCATGATAACTGTTACTTATTCCATGTACAAAAACTTGGAACAAACGAAATTTCTGTTGACTGATGGGTGGAAAGGGGAAGATTTTTGTTAGCAAATAATTGATAATATAGCTGGAAATTGTTTTATGTCATTATGATGATCGCGGCCATACAGAGGAACTTATGGGAAAGACGTGAGTAGGTCCAAAGCTCTTTTCCCCATCTACGTTTTGGTACTCATGATATTGTACAAAATCGTACATCAATTATAACACCAGGGATCTCTTATTATTTCCAGAATAATTCATGGAACCCACAGGAATATCTTTAATATGATTTTTTTATTCATTCTCTTTTGGGTAATTCGAACCAATTTAGCGCTGAAAATAAAATAAAGCTTATGTGGCGATGAAGTCAAAGGTTGCAAAAATTTTCCTTATTAACAAAGAGATGTAATTTTCTATTCCCACCAGATGCAAATCCTTGAATTGAAGTACTTGTACATTGTAAGTTGGAATGAAATGAATCTTGCGGTCAGTTTAATTTTTTTTTTTTTGGTCTCTGCTTACAGAACTAATTTAATTTAATTTAATTTCTGGGTTATCTAGATCGCGAACCACCAATTTATGCAGCAGAATTTTGCATACGAAGTTAAAGAGAAATGTATAGATGATGCTCAAAGCGCATGGAAAGACACTAGATTAGGTTCAAATTAGTCCCAAATTACATTCCCTTAAAAACGAGCCATAAATTTGAGGGACATACAATTTGGAAGTCCATTGTCGTGTTTGTGATGTTAACACCATTCGTCTTCGGCATGTGTGATTTGCATAATCTAAAAATGATCACTTTTTTAAAGGATCGCTAGTAAATTGTTATGCTTTTTAAATTTTTTTTGACCTTCCAATTTTTTTCTCACTCTTTCTACTTTCAACTATGAGATTCAGGATTTGAATTGTAAACTTGACAGTGAAACGAATGATAAAAAACCTCTATTTCTTAGTCACTGGACCAACCGCAGCGATTGATGAAGCTTATGTTTTGATTGCTTTTGAAATAATTCAAAATTAAACAAGCACTTTAATTTTTGCCACTCGCAAAATGCTTTTATTTGTTTTGTCACCTCATAATATTCTTGAATTACGGAAAGCGAAGACAAGTGAACCAGCACATTATCTAATTTACTGTTGATTATATCCATCTTGAACTGTCAAGTCTCAAGACTGTCCACAATGTTTGTGTTTCATTCAACAGAATTCCATCTTTTGTCACTAGGAATTGCATTTTTTTTTTGTTAGTATAAAGAAATTGATTTGAATGGGAATTATGGGATTCACTGCACGTGTAACTTGTACCAGTCACGAGTCGCTGTCTAAATAGTAGGATTGAATTTTGACACAAATCTCTAGACAAAGTCTTCATCTTGAATGCCGTCATCCCTCGTGGACCCAATCTGAGACCTACCCCTATTTTCGTCTTCATCCCACTCACTGTCGGCGACACATCTGAAAACGGAGTGCTTCAATTGTTTTAACAATTGTACAAGTTTTACTAGCGTGAAAAATGTATCAAAACCCTAAAAAGACCTCTAAGATTTTACTAGTTCCTACTTTTACTTTTTTTTTTTTTTTTTTTTTTATAGACTCAATCATTTAATGATGGCAATCCCAATTTGCAATGTCACTTCCAATTTAGCAAAGGCCGCCTCATGCGGATCTAATTCGACATTAATTACCTTAGCTTGCTGCTTTAGTTTCTAGCTTTTATCCAATCCACAATAGCAAAACATACATTATTGTTTAGGGTGAGAAAGTAGATTGTAACTGGTGGATGTGCAGTTGTGCCTTGAATAAGGTCCACTATCAGTTTTTGAAAGCTGGTTTTTCTGTTTGGCTTTGTTTGGTTCTAGAGTTTTGCTTACTGCATTTATCTGTTTTCTTGTGATGTAATTGAATTAAGGCATATATGCCCTTTTAATTGTGTACTCGTATCTTGCTGATCGATGAAAAGTTACAGAGCTTACACACACACAAAAAAAAAAATGAAGAAGTGATTATTTGTGTTCTAACAGCAATGTTCACGATCAAGAAAAAGGTTAAATCAATTATGCCTGCTATTGTTGTGCATCGAACTAAAAAATTCGCAGTTTGTTTGGATTGCTATTTTTTTTTTTGAAATTTTTTTGTAGATGAATATACTGTAATGATTTAGTATACTTAAAATAAAAAAATGATTAAAAAATATGTTCATAAAAAACGTAAAAATTCTTTTGGGAGAATTGGCAATCCAAACAAGCATAATTACAAGTTTCTTATAGCGTCATTACCTATACTCTTGATTGGGCGTACTTTAAACTTAAAAGGAGGACTAAAAGATGGGTATTTTCTTAGTATAATGTGGAGGGGACTTTAATATTCATCAGGATGCTTCCAAACACCACCCTGAACCCTAAACAGTAAACACCAACAAGCCCTGATATTGTCATTCTTTTTTTTTTTTTTTAATTTTCTTTAAAAATTACGAGAGTAGAATATTTGATGAGTGCGTACTGCATCACATATTATAACTGATGCTGCATTTATTTAAAGCTGAAAAATGGCTGGCATGTTGGGACATTGCCTCCATTCGAACGGAGGCAAAAATCTTGTAATTGGATATCAGTCTACTTTCCTACCCACCTTCCAATTGGCCATGTTTACTTTCTTTAGTTTTATTTATACGCAAAAAACACAGCTAAGCCTCTCCTCCCGCTCCCAGTTCCCACTTTCCATTTCCCCATCCTCTTTTGCACTCGTTCCAACTCTACTTACTCGGTCTTATATAATCCTTCCCACCATCCATCCTTCTTCAACATAAAGCTGGTAAAAGAGTAAATTTCCCTCACTTTCTCTTTCCCTTCAATTATCGGCTAATTGAAATGGCCCTGTCTTCATCAATATCCATATCACCAAGAAAGCTCAGAAATGATCTCTACTCACATTCGTATCAAGAAGATTCCAACATCCCATTAGTCATTTCCGTTCTTTCTTCTCTGATTGAAAGAACCTTGGCAAGAAATGAGAGAATTGCCAAGAAATGTACGTGGACCTCGACAACGTTGTCAAAAGATGTTAGAACCAGGGTTTTCGACTGCCACGAGTCGCCGGATATGACTATTCAGTCCTACCTGGAGAGAATTTTCCGGTACACCAGAGCTGGACCTTCGGTCTATGTTGTTGCATATGTGTATATCGATCGATTTTGCCAGTTATATTCCGAATTCCGAATCAGTCCCCGGAATGTACATAGGCTTCTTATCACAACTATTTTGGTCGCATCCAAATATGTGGAAGACATGTAAGTTCTTTCTTTCTGGAATTTCAGTTTTAGTAATCAATTTTTCTTTGAAACTGCAGTAGTTTAAGATAATAATTCCTATTTTTGCAGCTTAACAAACTCCCTAACGTTTGTTTCATAAAGGCTTTTTTTTTTCCCTAAAATTCTAGTAGTATGAAGCCGTGAATATTTTGTCTAATGAAAGTTTTCTTTCGTTGTTTATTTGGTTCACAGGAATTATAGGAATTCTTATTTTGCACGAGTTGGGGGATTGACAACAAAGGAAATTAACAAATTGGAGCTGGAATTCTTGTTCTTGATGGGGTTCAAGTTGCACGTAAATGTAAGTGTTTTCGAGAGTTACTGCTGCCATTTGGAAAGAGAAGTGAGCATCGGAGGAGGGTATCAAATTGAGAGGACAATCCGATGTGCCGAAGAAATCAAGTCAAGGCAAAGAGAACAAAGAGGCTACAGTCAAATTGCTAGAGTTTTGTTATAGAAGATCACCAATTGAGAGTAATTCATGCTGAAATTTTAATTTATTACCGCCTGTTGCTCTAAAAATTATTTTTTTTTTTTTTGGGGTACAAAATTGTATAGATGAATTTTCCTTTTAATGCTTAAAACTGTTGTGCTCAGCATTTATGTAGCTTGGTGCGGTACAATTAGCAATTAAAGCTTGTGGGCTATTTCTATCTTTTTACCTTCACATGTTACTAGTTTTGGGAAACGTCATCGGTTTGACCTCTCGTTAATGTTTGGTTAGGATGCGACAGATGTTGAAATTAAAGATGCAGAATGATTAGCTGCCAGCCAACAACTCAGGCCAAGGAGTGCAGTCAGAAGAGCCGTACGTCGGTCCAATTGGAAAATTTTTCTTTTCAGTGTGGGGGAGAGGACTTGAACGCAAAATCTACCTCTTAGGATAATCTAACCTTTTTTCGTGAAAAATTCTGAATAATTTTGAATAGGTAAGATCAGCCAATTCTCAATTTGGGGAGGACGAGTTAGATGGTACGGAAAAGAAGATGTAAGTGAGAGATTTATATTTGAAAAAAAAATTACTTACAGAAAAGATCCGCCAATTTAATAATTTCTCTGTCATTAGATGCCCACGAGGATTAGCCTATTTAGCTCCATCTAGAAAGCTAACTGGTTTTGACGTTTTTCACCTTTTACCGGGGCATTGCTCATTAGACCAGCGTGGGGACAGACAGTCCTCCTCGACAAATGAGAAATTAATTGAATGCAAGAAGGAGAGGGGGCCAATACAGAGTTGCATGCCTATTTGGAGGCCTGGCTAATTGATCGAGTAAGCGAGCAAGATTTTACACTGGTTTTAACTTTTAAAACAACAAAAAAAAATCAGCTTCTTCAGTACCGTCAATTATTTTTCTTCCAGTAGAAAGAAACACACACAATTAAATTAGAAACATTCAGGAAGTCATCAGTTAAACGACCCACAAGAGTAATCTAAAGGAGACTCACAAAAAATTCACGTTCAGTCAATTGGTGACAAAACGAGACTCCTATGGATCTTAAATCCAGGTTAAGAAACCAGGTTAAGTACAGTCAATTATTTGTTTTGTCTTTTTTTTTTTGACATGTCTGATCAAGGCGAAATAATAGGCTTGATCTTCTTGATCTTGCGGCTGTACTGTGTATCAATTGACATCTTACCAAGGAATAAAACTTCTGGAGGATAATAATTTGCCTAGTTATTATAGAACTAATTAACTTTGTCTTCAAAAATCAGAAGCTACTTTTATAGGTTTTCTTTCATTCTGGTGAATTAACAAAGCATGGTTTGAGAGAATAGATATTACAAAATTACTACAAAATTTCTTGGCTCGATCACCTAAGTGACAAGTCGGGATTATTTGCAACAAGATCTGGCAATCCTTGAGCAGGCTATTTTTCTTCTCACTTGACGGTGGAGGGCTGCATATTCTATTCACTAATAAGTTGAGAATCAGATTGTAGAATGATTTTGAGGTCAACTAAAACGACCTCAACATATTGAAGATCGGTTAATAAGCCATAACAAAGTGATACTTAATTTTTTTGAATTTTAATTGATACAATGAGCATACGCTCCAATCATAGTAATCATAACCGCTTTGCTTTCGCTTTATGTGTAGTTATTACATTACAATCATTATAGGAGAAAAAAGTTGGACGGTTGTTAAAGTGGCAAATTTGATTTGTTAGCTTGGATGTCTCTCCAAACGAATTGATAGACAATAAAGCCAAATTATTGAATCAATTTGAATTCCTCCACCTGTTATTGTCATTTATATTGAACATAATTAAGCAATTTTGACTCTTTGATGTGTAGCTTACCATTCAAAAGAAGAGAACCGGTTTATGAGCTGTCAAATGCATTTACAAGCACACGCATTGAAATAGCTCAATCACTGGGATTTAAGTGTCCCAATCATTATTGAATTCATAAAAAAAAGAAAGTATATAACTATCTGGATTTATCTTTCCTACATTGACAGTGTATACACTGTCAGTGTTGGATAAATGACAATTATGTAAAATTTGAATTTAAAATTCAACTTTTACACACATGTTATGAATCAAACGATGATAGTGTATACACTGTCGGTCAGTGTATATAAGATTTACTCATTCTATCTGTGCCCAATTTTTGTTGTAAGGGGAATATTCAATTATGGTCAAAACAAGAAAGATGAAATTGACAAAAAGTTGTAACATAAAGAAAGACGGAAAATTAACTGGATGTTTTTGCATTCTCATTTACATCGGACTGCGGTTCATTCTTTCTACAACTATTAATCACAACTTATGATCATTGATAGGACCATTACCATATTTAAAAGTGCATATCATACCTTTTTTGTAGACAACCCTCCCAAGCTCAACAATTACGATACACCTTTGGAATCAAATAATATAAAAGTAGAAAATCCATTTTGCTGAATAATTTGAATCTTTTCTTTTCGGGAATAGATATCCTTTCATTATTCTGAAATTTCACAAAAACACGAAAAGATTCATCCAAATCAGAGCTACTTTTTCCCACACATTTGATTGCTACAACTAGAGTTAATAAATCAATCAATGTTTTTAAGTTGTAGAACTAGAACACAAGAAAGGCTCCTGCTTATTGCTATTATTTTCAACCACCTTAACATGCACATATCTATTGTTAAATCTATTAGACTAACATTCACATTGATGGTGACCTACCTTATGCCATAATTATGGCTCTAAATTTTAGATCTCTCTCGCCTTTTAAAATTATTTTGTTGATTACTCTGCTCTATATTTTGTTGTTTTCTATTAAAATTTTTATTTCTTCACTGGTAAAAAATAACTACCTCTACCACGGCCTCAAAAATCCTGGGTCCGTTGTTTTGTATCTGCAATATTTGATGCCTCCCCTTTTTTCTTTGGGTTGGTTTATCTTCACCTGTAACGCTGACTCCACTATATGTGTGTCTAGACCTCTGATTTAGGCACATCTCATACATCGTCAACTAGCCTTCAAAATCAGCAAGGCTCCAAGTATCAAGGTCCTCAGTGGCTTCACAAGCCCTTTTCTTGGTGTAACATTTGATAGTCAGAGATTACATAACTTCGTCAACAACTATAAATTCTTCCAGTTTTTTCACCAAACTTTGATTGTTGGTAGTTCATGAACATCAAGCACTTGAATTCTGGGAAGGAAAATTTTGAATGTTAGTCATCTAACTATAATATATAGTAAGATCAAGCTCTAGTTATGCACTGTTATTTTGTTGATATTTGACCCCTGATCACCTTGTCAACCCCTTGATGATGTTTTAGGCTTTTACGTTTTTTCTTGCACACCTCAGCTTAGTTAACCACCTAATTACAAGAAGTCTAATAGCCAGCAAATGTAATACATTCCGTGCCCTCCTTTCCCTCCTCCCCCCCCCCCCCCCCCAAAACACCCTAATCACCCTCTCCACTTCCAGCTCCGACCGTGGAGAACTTGTTAGGTTGCCTTAATTAATGGAACAAGTCTTCACCAAGGCATATATTTAATTAATCCTTGGTTGTCTGCGTTGTTCATACGTCTCTAGTCTAGAAGTATCATAAAACGACAAGCAGTGAATTCTTTAATTAACTTCATCGAACGAATAATGACCATCTCCAAGCCATTTGTTTCAATCAATCATATACAAATTCGTCAAACTTTGTCCTTTTCGAAAAGAAGACTTGAACAAATTAATCATTCGACTGGCTTTGGAGTCCAGACTAATCCTCATCCCGGCATTATGTTCCTCATGCTTTAGAATCATATAAATATATCTTGTGTGTAGGATCTACTTTTAACTTTAATCATGTTTTGGTACGTCACTTAAGCGACATGCACCTAACTGTAGTATTATTGTTAATGCGAAGATCATCAGAAGTAGTATTATTTTTTTGTCAAGTTAAAGCTTAGATGGCATGATGGTTGTTACTGGTTGAGTGCCCTAGGGTTGAAAAACGACAAGCAATGCAAGATATGGTTTCCAGTGTTCGATTCAATTGTGTTCATACCGCACGATGATTGAACTGAACAAGTTTGGATTGTTAAAATATCAGTTCTGTCTGTTTTCATTTTTGCCTTTTGTTATGGAAGAGAGTTCCAGGTGCTGAAAAAACTAATGAAGATGAGTCTATTCAAGTTCTTTTGCCTCCTTCCCCTGATAGCTTATATTCTGCTACATCAACATTTATGTTCAGCAGGTTTTTACTCAAGAAACTTTTACTTAAAAGGTATATAGCTCCGGCAATTTCACTGCGGGGATGAAATGTATCCTGGTGAAGACCAAATTAGAAAGACCATCAAAAGACATCCCAAGGCCAAGGACTTGGAAGAATAGTAGAACCGATATTCCTCGTGAATTCCCAAGATCAGCATATATTCTTTGGACTTCGAATAGGCCGGCCCACACGCTTGTGTTCACAGACCATACCTCGTGGGTTCATACACAAGAAGTACTTCGATCCCGTTTTGAGCACAAATAAGTGAAGAGGGCTTTTCCCATATAAAATCCTCCAAAAGAAACAAAAGACAGCCCAGGAAACACCCCATTTTTCTTGACCCAAAAGGACCTTGCAGGCTTTTGTCGGAATATATATATATTTTTAGGGTAAGTGGGGAGGTTTTAAAAGTAGAACCTATCATTCAATTAGGGGTGTCAATCGGATTTTTTGAGCCAAATTTTAGCAAGTTCAAACTCGACCCACAAGTTACATGGATTGTGGGGTTTCTAGCTTTCGGCCTTCAAGTTCATATTAAAAAGGGTCAAACTCAACCCATACTATTATATGAGTTTCGACTTCAAATTGGGCCTTGGCCCAAATTTACAATTAAATACATAATCATAGATAATATATATTTTATAATTATGAATTAATACAAATTTACATATAAATTATTAACATTGTATGTCGTAATATTTACTAGTATTCAAGGCACACACTAATGTGTATGCAACTAATAGAAAAAAATATTTGTGAAATATTTTGAGTATATTTATTGAAATCATTTTCAAGAAAATTGGTTTTATATTTTGAAAATACATATGTAAAACATTCAACAAAATAAAAGTTATAAAATTAATTATTTGGTAGTTCGTCATAACCATAATTGGTAGTTGCTAATTAAAATTAAGATTTATAAAATAAGTTGAAAAATAGAATATGAAATAATACATATTACTTGGTAAAAAATCATATTGGTAGTTGGCAGTTGTCAAAGAAAGATATATTTTTGTTTCTACCAAAAGTTTCCTTATCATCAATGGCAGTTTAGGAAGTATATTAAGTGACAAATTTTTATTTACTCCAAATCTCCTCCTCTCCCTTTATATGTAGTATAGATAATTATAAATTATGGATATTATTATTGTATATATTACATATATAATTATACACATATGACCTTTAATCGTGTTTGAGTCTCGTATGGCCCAAACTTGACTCATATTAATTTAGTTCGGATATAATATTTAGCCCCAATCGCTGTCCACCTCAATTAAAATTTAGACTCAGTGAACTTTTTTCGGATAGAACGGGTCGATTTCGAGTTGGTCCAACCCCACTGATAGTCTTACATTCAATCCAACCGTCCTCTCCTTTCCCTCCCCCTCCCCTCCGCGGGCATGTCTGACAACACATGATAAAAAGAATAAAAAAAGATATGCTTTTCTTTATGAATTAAAAAAGAAAAAAGAAAAACTCCGCATACTTATTTTCTTTCTTAATCCAAAAAATGGCGTAGCAGTATGCTATTTCATATCTACCTTCTTTTTCCGCCGACAACTTAGTAGTTTTGTAACTAAGAAAATGGACAAAAATGGACATAAATCCTAGTCCAAAAGGAAATGCGTAATTCTACCATCTCAGGCAAATCATGAACGATAAGTCAAAAAATTTAATGGAGTAAAGCAACGAAACTATTCACCCTTGGCTGAGGACGTTAATTCGTAGTTGAATGAATTGAACTTAGCTAATACAACCGTCTGATGAATGAAGAGGAATACAAGTCAGGCATCCCTAATATATATGCCACTTGTAAACAGTTATTCTGTGCCTAGGCTGAAATGAGTAAAACCACATGCTACATCTTCAGTCACTTTGACGTTGTCAAATGAAAAAAATGTCTTAAAATTTGATGGAACAAAAAGTTAACGTATCCTCCACGGGTTCATTTAATTTAACTCCATCTTTTTTATTTGGTCACCTTCTTCCCCAGCAGTATGGATGTGGAGCATGACATGAAGCATGTCGTTTGGCTTAATTGAGAACATGCCATCTTTCAAGCCCACGTAAATGTTCATTTAACTTGACTCAAGTTCCATAATAAAGATGATATGTTTAAAACGAGAAAAGCAGATCATGATATGGTGTTTTACAGCAAAATTGCTAGGCTCAAACTAAGCTAATCCATACGCTATTCACCAAAAAATTAAAGTATGTTGAAACTTAATCATTTTAAACTTGCTTTCGCTTACACGTTAGAATTACTTCAGACAGTAATGAGCCCGCAACAAACAATTGTTGCCGTGTACTTGCATAACAAGAAAATTAGTCACTCTGCAATGATGGATAGGAGGAATTCTACTTGTAAGGAAGTTCAAGTATGGAAAATAGATCGAGATAGTCTAGTATTCCTTTTTGCTTGGAAAGTCCGAAAGTTTTTAGTCTTCAAGCATGTTCATAATGTGTTTTTTACTGTAAAGTCTTACCCAGCATGATTATCTATCCTTCCGATCTATAGTAGTCTAGAGCAGTTTATGTACATGGATCTTAATTTACAATTAATTTTGATTTAATCTCGTTCATTATCAATTTATTTCTTTCTTCATTGTTGATTAGATTTGTTAGCATGGGAGGTTTGGCCCATTCCGGAAAAGAAGAAGCAGGAAGGTTAATTAAGGAAATAGACGTAGTGAGAACCAACAATTATTTCTAAAATTAGGCACAATGATTTTTAATGATTGAACTAAGTCCAACTTTTTAATTATTAAGAATACTAGAATCGACATACAAATCAATCATTCAATCTCATTGTAATTCCATGATTAATGGATGTGTACGATTCTTTAAACCAAATTTGAGTGGTCCAATTGATTCCTCACAACTCTCCAATATATATCAAGGCGAAGATTTGAACTGAATGTTTAGAAAAGGCAATACCATAGCGCATGATTTAGCAAGACATGCTAATGACGTTAGTTATCAAGGTATTTATAAGAATGTATAATTAATAATGCACCAAATTTATACAGCCTATTTTTTGGATGATTTTTAGTTATTTCTTATTAGAACAGCTTTAATTTTTCAAATCGGATCAGATGCATTTGGACTGGCGATATTTTGAGAGCAATAATGTTCTTGCCAAATCAAAATTTCCTCAAAAGTCAAGATTACTCTCAATCGGTCAACTCCATATATTCTTTTTCATTTTTTTAGATCCATTAAATACTATTTACTCGTCTTCTTCTCTTTTCAATTAAAGTTTTTTTTCTACTCACTGACAGGGTGCTCTCTGTATCTCTCTTTGTCATACTAATTCATCAATTATTTTCATGATTTACTAAATTGGTCTTGGCTTTGATAATTTCTTGTATATTAATTCTACAAGCTTTTTTTTTTAAAAAAATTTTACTCAAAAGGTTCTTTTTTCAAACACAATGTAATTTAAGTCAAACTAAATAATAGTTTAAAATGAAAATAATACCAAAAAATAACCTTACTTTTCCTTCGATATTCATGGGATATATAATGTAATGTAATTTAAACTTAGTTGCATTTAATTGTTAGAGAATATGAAAACTTGATAATGTAATTTAAACTTATCTTCATCTAATTATTAGAGATATGAATACTTGATAGAAATCAAGTCTTATATGATAAATGTGAATACTTGATACAAGATAAAAATCAAGATTTTCATGACAAGTATAAAAGAGAAAAAGATGGTAAAACTTTAACAGTATTAGTTTCTTAGAGGCATGATAAATGAACAAAAAGTCAAAGGAAAGTGGCATGTTGCAAGAAATTTTTTTTTGTGCTAAAGTATTGAGTTACAATGACATCATAATAATAATTAATTTAAACTGAAATTTGTTGGAGTTAAATGAGGTTCTATTTGTAAAAGAAAATAAATGAATAAATCAAAGTTTTAGAATTGAATAAAAAAAGCAAGAGCGCATAGAACCAAAAAAGATACAAGAAAAGATTAAGAAAAAAAACATGTTTTTTAATTATAAAATAGTAGTTCTATTAGTGTGTGAGTAAGAAAGAAAAAAGTGAGAATAATAAGAAGAAGAGTGAGAGAGCCTAATGGAAAAATACTTAATTATAAAATAGTAGATCTATTAGTGTGTGAGTACTGAGTAAGAAAGAGAAAAGTGAGAATAATAAGAAGAAGAGTGAGAGGCCCTAATGGAAAAATGCTTAATTAGAGAGAGAAAAGATGAGTAATTAATGGATGATGGATCCTAGAAAAATCAATAAACATATAAAAAGTTGATTGATTGAGGAGGGTAATCTTGGCATTTGAATAAAATACGCTCTAGTAGAAAAATAATTGCTCTAACAATGTCACTTGCCGATACATTAGTGGCATGATCTATGCATGTTTTTTTGCCATTAATACAGTTTTCTTTATCAAATAAATCGTGTTGAACGATTTTCAGTTAGTTTATTAATAATAGGAATATTAGCTTCTGTTTGATTGAAAAATAGCTTATTTTTTTATAACAAAAATATGATTCTTCAAAAGAGAGAAGAAAGAAAATCTAACCAGGCACTCAATCGCCAAAATTCAAAAAGCAGAAAAGAAAAATCTGCTTTGAGTGGAAGTCCGGGAGACTTTAGGCAAATAGTAGGCACGCAATCACGGTTCAATTTTTCATGCTAGAGCGCGACAGCCATGTGGGGAGTTCATATATACGGCCAAAACATAACCGTGAGATTCAACGGCCAACGGCCAAAACCACCATTAACGGCTAACATATGGGCAATTTATGTCCCCCTTTTCAGTTATGTGCGCCAAATATTCTACGGGGAGAATGGCCCATGAAAACGGGGTCTTTGTTTGGACATATTTTCTACTGGTTAGACTTTTTGGCTTGTTTGTCGCAGCGCATGTAAATAATTTGCAATTTTCATTTATTTGTGGAGAAAAAAAAAAAAATCTTTCAAGGGTATGTCTGCCTGTTAATTTCACTTCGTAAGGCAAGAGAGCATATTATTTTTTAAGGGAATATTATTGAGAAGAAAGAAAACGAAAAATATTTGAACAATGGAAAATTTTCCTCCTCAAAATTACGTATTTGGAATAGCAAATTAACATTCCTGGCTAAAGTCCAAGAAAATGGGTCAAATTTCTCCCTATTGCAAAGAGAGGCATTACGGGTTTGAATACATAAAGGCTAAGCCTTTAGCAATACGTTAAGGTTCTTAATCCAATATTCATATCGTATCTATCTTCTGAATTCTATGCCACAGTTAATTCGAACCGTAGAATTCGGAATTTTTCCATTATTAATTGATATCCATTAAGCTCATAACTAATTGATGAACGTAATTAGTTGATATACATAATTATGTTTTTTTGCGAAAGTAATCTTTTCCATGTTTGTAATTCTCCTGGATCCCTTGCATTTGTCACGTATAAACCAATTCCATCCCTCAAGCTTTCAAGTCATGCAAAAATCTCTTTAAAACTTTGACTAGTTTCTCCAGTCTTTTCAACCCAAAAAAAAAAAAAAAAGAGAGAAAGAAACCTCCATGCATGTCCCTCTCCCTTCAGTTAGCGCCTCTTACATCGGACTCCATAAATTTTTCTTCATGCTGATATTACGATGACGTATTGACGTGGAATTGGCCCTTGATTTTCTGTTGCTTAGTGCTCTCTTTAGCATCAGAGGATCTTATCTATCAGTTACATTTTTCTTAAATCAAGCATTTATTCATGATTCGGATTGTGATCCAGTACTATTTTAAAGTAATTCTGATACATTATTATTTGGCAAGGAGTCAAATTTTTTTAATCCTCTCACCCTTTTTTACGCTCAGTCTCACCTCCAACTATCAGATATAAGATTCCAATCCTCTTAAACCTGACGGCGGAAAAGGCTCTAAGAACAAAGAGTCAAATTAATTTGCCACAACAGTGCCACTCATTAGGAATTAATAGTGCTAATTTTGATGCCCCATAAATAAGTACACGAAGAACGAAGACCATATTCATGGTCAATAACTGCAAATCTTTTAGTCTTTAACAGATTCTACAGTAGTCAAATCTCTAATACTGTATCAGTGTATAGTATATGCTTTGTAGAACATATTGCACATGGCAAAATTCTCATGTTCCACCACAATATGCGGGACTGAAGCTTGGCTTCTTTGGGAGCCTGGCCTCTATAAATAGCAGCGAAATTCTCAAAATCCAATCAAACCAAATCCATCAAACCTAAAGCATAGATAGATATATAGAGCACTGATTTTTTAGCGACCTTCATCCCTTCATCATGGCAACTAATTATCTCCTCTACCTTTCCTCCTACTTAACTCTCTTTTTCCTGGTTACAAACTTCTGCTCTTGCTTCAACCCCAAGCTTCTTAATATATCGAAAATTCAATACCAATCCCAATCTGATTGGTCACCCGCTGGTGCAACCTGGTATGGAAGCCCTACTGGTGCAGGAAGTGATGGTAAGAGAACGAAAACAAAAAATGATATATAACTGTGTCCCCGATTGCCCGATGAGGTACATGTATCTCATCCGGGCAAAATCATCTCAACTTGAACTGTTGTTAACGTATAATTCTCATATTGAGGTTGTAATAAACAACGAGATTACAAGATTCTGTGTTTTTATTGTTTAAGTATTATACGCCTTACACTTATGAATTTACGTACATTAATTAGCTTGAGCTCAAAGAAGAAAACCTGTTTACCAACAATATTCCGACATAAAATCAGAGAATTAATTCCGATAACTCCTTTTTTCAATCAACAATGTAGGTGGGGCTTGTGGATACACCAGTGCGGTTGATCAGCCACCATTCTCTTCTTTAATATCGGCAGGAGGTCCTTCCCTCTATGACTCGGGCAAAGGTTGTGGAGCATGTTATCAGGTGCATGCCACAAGACACACAAGAATATTAAGTTGTTCAGAAAATTCTAAATCCGTATAAAATGTTACATCTTTTTATGCAATTGTGCGTACTTAATTTTGGCTGTCTTATGCGTAGTTTTCTTTTGCTTCGTACTACGTACAAATCTTCAGGTTAAATGCACAGCAGATGTTAATGGAGCATGCTCAGGATCTCCTGTTACTGTGGTTATAACCGATCAATGTCCAGGAGGTCCTTGCGTCTCAGATTCAGTTCACTTCGATTTAAGTGGCACAGCTTTTGGAGCCATGGCCACTTCCGGCGAAGCTGATGAATTGCGCAATGCCGGAGTCTTACAAATACAGTATAAGAGGTTAGAAATCAGATATTCTTCTTTTTCCAGACGAAAGTTTCCGTCATTCTTGACTAATTTTTACTGCTCGAAATTGACTAAGGTCATGCTACAAATACCCTACGACGTACCAAGTCAAAAAAATATGCTCCAATCAGATTGACAATTCGAAGTACAAAGCTAAAAATTCAAACTAAATGGACAGTCAGTCGTATGGCAAAAATTATGGGAGCATGTTTATCACTAAATGAAGGTCGTCGTAATCTGATTAGTGTCATCATAACCTGATTTTCCAAGAGAGATGACACCATGACGTTTGTTATATATAGTATTAACAACAGAACATCATACTCGACATTTTTTCATTAATGCAATTTTCAATTCTGAACAGGGTTCCGTGTAACTATCCTGGAGTATCTGTGGCCTTTCACGTCGATGCTGGCTCCAATCCCGACTATTTTGCCGCATTGGTTGAATTCGAAGATGGGGATGGTGAACTTTCGGGGGTTCAACTCAAACAAGCACTGGATTCGGAATCATGGCTTCCCATGCAGCAATCTTGGGGTGCTGTTTGGAAATTGGACACGGGTTCTACATTGCAAGCTCCATTTTCAATTAAGCTAACAGCAGAATCCGGCGCCGCTCTGGTGGCAAACAATGTCATCCCTGCTGGTTGGCAACCTGGAAGCACTTATAGATCAGTTGTAAATTTCAATGCCTAGGTTTAAGGAATATAAGAACCAGCTCATAGTTTTTATTAGAGCAAAATGGATGATGAGTACATCGTCAAGGAAATAAGGTTCTACTAGTAACTCTATAGATCTGTATTAGTAATAGTTGACACTTGCATCCTTTTTCCTTTTCAGCTGACATAAATGGAAAAACTTCATTATGGAGCAAAGATAAATGTTGCTTTCCTACCTCCTAAAAAAAAACAAAAAGATAAATGTTGCTAATATAGCATAGAAACTAGTACTACTAAATCATTATGGTCGATTCAGTGATTGAGGAGAGGGCTCTTAGAATCCTTCCGGACTGTCCAAAAAATAAATCTAATACTACTAATTTCTGTTGCTTGCATTTATAGAGTGCACGTCAACCACCGTCGAGTTGCATTGATTTCCTTAATTATTTTTCACAAGCATTTAACCTCTCTTCTTTACATGTTTAGACAAAATTACTCCTGTATGATAAAGCTCCAGAAACTGCAGAAAGATTTGTAAGAAATTTCGCCTAATAATCTATGAATATGCGAGATTATGGAATTGTTACGAGTGATATCATTTGGTCGCTTTTTGCACTTCTCCAAATCGATTACTTGTACAAAATTGTGTCCGAAACGTACACAGCCTACACAGAGGGGCAAAGGGTACAATCGTCGATGGACCAAGTTAATCCAAACTCGATTTGTTCGGTCCACTCAACCCATCAAAACTTGGGCCTAAACAGTAGACTTAGGCTTAAATCTAACCACCCGCCCCCACCCAAAAAATTTTTTTTTTTTTTTTGTTTTTTCGATAACCAAACTCCTCTCAAAAGATGGTTGCATCACATTGCCCCTCGTATGTTCAATTGAATCTTATTTGTGATGCATCACGGTCCTAAGGTTTTACCTCTTTTATGCACATAATCTTCATTGATCGAATGAGCCATTTGGGGCTGTGCAAATAAGGAATTTAGGAACTGGATAATTTATTGCAGAAGTTGCGATTCATCTAGTCCCTAAATCTTTCAAACTCAGATTACACGAATCAATTTAGTCCCCTCAAACTACCTTTTGAATTCGAAAATCTCTATCATTAATAGTCAACTGTAAACTTACTTTTCCTTAAAAAAAATTAAGAAAGAAAGAGGTGAAATTTAAAAAGTGAGAAAGGGGAATGGAAATTAGAACTCAAGACTTGGGGTGAGATTTAAGAAATGGAGAGAAGGAATGAAAATTAGGACCTAGAATTTGTGAGTTTTGACATCTTAATTTTAGCCACTTGATTAAAGTCTTCTCGACATACACACACCGTTCTTTTCTTTTTATGCTGTAAATCTATTTGTAGAATCCATGATAGAATAGACATAGTTTAACAATAGCGGAAGTATCTCTTGTTATCATTCTTGTATATATGGTGGTTTTCTATCCTTTAATCATCAGAACAGAAGCAATAAAAGTTGCTCTAGCTTCGTGTCAGTTTTTTACAAAGTAAATTGTTGTTTAGATGGCTCTTAGTATGCTAAGGAGGTCCAGGGGTAATCCAGAAATGGTTGAACCACCACCAGACCAGACGGGTGTATTACAGTACACTCGCCTGAAATTTTTTTGAAACCAAGCCACTTTAAGTGTGCCTCCCACCCCACCCAGCCTTGGTTGCATGAGATTTCTCTTTTGCTAACTTTCATAGGTCTTTTCTCACTGTCTTTTGCTACATTTAGTTCTTCCAGGAGTGTCAAGTCACATAATGCTTCTCAATCTTTAGCTAGTTTTTCACCTGCCGTTGCAACATTTTATGGGGATCCCCATGGAGCAGGCAGCACTGGTTCGTATATGGTGACACAAATGTTATATTCCAGCTCTTCACATTGTATTGTCATTCATGCATATTTTCCTTTCAAGCGAACATTATAATAAAATTAGTTTAGGGTGTGACAAAGAATTTTCCATTACATTTTGTAGAGGCAAGCAACATTTTTATTTTCTTTTTGACAACTCAGATCTAACATTTACAACTAATTAAAGAATGAAACAGTAAAAAATTAAAAAAAAAAAATCACAAAGGGCAAAGCTGTTGGTTTTCGGAGCGATTTCTTTTTGTCAAAGACTAAAAAGCGTGAATTAGGTAAAAGTAATTAACATTCAATGTTCTAAACCTTGATGAACCGCCCATCATTTAAGCAGTAATAAGTTTGAAAATTTCAATGGTTAATT
Source organism: Coffea arabica (assembly GCF_036785885.1). Classification (NCBI taxonomy): domain Eukaryota; kingdom Viridiplantae; phylum Streptophyta; class Magnoliopsida; order Gentianales; family Rubiaceae; genus Coffea; species Coffea arabica. The sequence continues at coordinate 22,565,151 of NC_092313.1, forward strand.
CGGTGAGTAGGAGGAGCTTGTGGATATGAAGATGCTGTGGAGAAGCCACCTTTCTTATCACTGGAAATGAAGCTTCATTTAAGCAGGGCAAAGGCTGTGGAAGTTGCTATTTGGTACTAATTAATTATCCATCTATTAATTGTCTTTACTACATCATAGAATCCTGTAGACCTTTACCTCATCGAAAATTCTAATATACCTAAAAAATATCTCCAGTCTCAACCAAAATTGTGACAAGACAAGGCAAGAGATATTCTTAGCCAGTGATAAGACATTTCAAGTTATTTTGCCTCTACTAATAAGTTGAGGATACGCATGCATGGATCCCAATTTTAGGTGTTATGCACAACAGCGTCCAATTCGGCCTGTTCTGGTTCTGCAATAACTGTAGTCATCACTGATCAGTGCGGCGGTTCCTGCGGCGGTGAATGGTGATCCTGTTCATTTTGATCCAAGTGGAACTGCTTTAGGGACTTTGGCAAAGCGTTGCCAAGCAGATCAATTGCTGCGCAGTGCCAGCAGGATCAATATTCTTTATCAAAGGTTAATTAGTGCTTCCTTTTTATGTTAATTGCTCACATCTAACTAATTAATTATTGGTCCAACCTCAGTCAGTCGTATCATTTTCAGCATGTGATTTCAGCAACGGCTTAGTATTGGTATTGAAGGATTACCATAACATCAATATACCTACCGTTTTATATATTGGTTGAAAGTTAGTAGATAAACTATTTTTATGTGTTTAATTAGATTACAGTACAATACAAGTAGCCCTATGGTTTAATTTTATTTTATTTTTGACATAAGATCAAGCCCGTCATTAATTCTAAAAACTTAGAAGGTTGCGATGGACCAAATTAATTCTTTTACGTGGTATTCCATGGCCACAATTAAAACTTTACAAGGGAGAATTTTGCATGCTGTAATCATATTTGAAGTCTCAGGGACTTATACCTTGAGAAAAGTTCGAAAATGATAGAATTCACGAGATGACAGGAATTAAAATCTCAAGAAGACCAAAGTTCTAACAGAATACTATTAGAGATATTTATTAGTGTACAAAAGTAATCGAAATAGAGGTTTATTATTTTTTTAACCCCTTTCAGGAAGAGAAAAAGCTGGCCTATATCATTCAAAGGATCAACGAAAATTTTGGTCCCAAAAATTAAAGATTTTGAGTTAAGTCTCACAATTTTTTGAATTTAGACTAATTTTAAATTACTTCCTAGTATTTCTGAATTAATTATTTTTTATTATTAATCTCATCACCATTTTAGGCTGCTTGAGATCAAATGTTTCTGGAGCAAATTGGCATAATTCTTAATGTTCAAGATAGCACTTCATTGATTGCAATAATATATGTTTGGCCACAATCCAACAGACAAACAGTTCCTTAGACTGACTGATATTCTCAATTCAGCCCTTTGCTTGCCAGCTACAGAATGCTCAAGATTATTCAAAAATTAACAGATGATATGTAACGTGAGCCAGGCTTCCAATTCGCAGGAATCGCATTTGGAGCCACAAGGCTTCGTCTGGATTCAGCTTGTGTCAACCTGATGGAAAACGGCCCATTTGTCCCCGTTGGAATGTTGTACTTGTATGTTGCACCAAACACTTGTTGCATCGGAAACCACTGCCGGGATCCCGCCGGTTGGATCTCCGCAGAAGCAACGTCTCCATCACCATTTACGTACTCAATTGCAGCAGACAAGTAGTATCGATTGGAACCGGGGTCGACTTTGAACGCAATCTTCTGATTACCATAGTTGCATGGCACCCTTTACATTTGCACGAGTTAATCCCGAAACTTACTTCAGTAACAATAATATATTTATAGTACAGAAAAAAAATTGTCTTCTATCTTATCCCTGAAATTTACCTTTGATAATAGACATTGATTCTACCAAGTTTTCGCAAAACATCGGCCTGGCCTGCCTTTGCTAAGTAGCCAAAAGCAGTTGAACTGAAATCAAAATGAACAGGATCATTGTTGCAGGCATTGGGACACTCATCTGTGATTGTTATCGTGACCGGAGAACCAGAGCATGCCCCATAAACGTTTGCACTGCATAGCACCTGAATTTGCATGCACGTGTCATTTGAAAACCAAGAAACCATCCCGGGTATAGTTAGCTAGCTCAAATATCAAGTTGGTATTCTTAAAGAAAGAAAAAATTATAGGCCGCTCTTGATTGCTGCAGATTTTGCACTCTTGATTGCTGCAGATTTTGCAATATTGGATGGGTTTATAGGATCTAACCATTTTGCCAGTCGAAAAATCCAAAATTCAGACACAGAAAAAAAATACAAGGGCATGATACAAGACACTGATTTCTTGAAATTAGGAAAAAAAATTAGGTGAAATAAACGCCGTATCACGATTTAAGCTAAACAGTGACGAGCATTATATAAGTAACTTATGCAAGCCAACAAAAACATGCAGAGTAAGCATCTACCGCATAGCAATTGCCGCAGCCTTTGCCCTGTTTAAATAGGGCTCGGTTTCCAGCAGCTATCTTGCTTGAGAAAGGTGGCTGAGCAATATCATTTTGATTTCCAAATCCACATCCTCCGCCTGTGTGAATCAAAATGAAAATAAATGGATCTCATAGAAATGCATGTTATAGCCTAGTTTGATAATATTTGTGGCACATTAAGAGCAGTACTAAGAATTAATGATTGCAATATCTTAACAGGCTATCTTCGTTTTGTATTTTCTTACAAAGAAGGGAGGATATATTATCTTCTAATAAAATTATTTTGAACAGCAGATTATGACATTCAATAGTTATGTGTGTCCTGTAAAAGTGCATACCACGCCCTTCATAAAATGTTGCCACTGCCGATGAATAAGCAGCTAGGGTTACATTAAGCGACCCAACACTTTCGCAAGAACAAAAACTGGACAAAAATGACATGATAACGAAGAAGTAAGACAGAAAACAATTTTTGAGAGCCATGCGGAATATTTGTTACTGTAAAACGAACAGAATAAGCAAGTATTAATAAATTTTCTCATTGGTACTATGCTGGGGAATCAAGTGCTTATATAGGAATTAATTTAGTCACTCTTGAATTTTTTTTTTTTTTGACTGTAAAAAACATTTCATTCATTCATTCAAATCTCCAATTACAGCTTTACCCAAAGATGGAGGGAAATCATTCCACCGTACAATTCTACCTACTAATCCAAGAGAAAGGTTTGCTAGACTATGAACTGGCACATTTCTAGTTCTACACACGTGGAAAATCTTACAGCATTCAAAGCTATCATATAACATTCGAGCCTTATCCAGCCAGCTCTCCGAATAAGAGAACTCCGCTCTATCACTATTCAATTTTTGAACGACAATGATAGAGTCAATTTCAGGAGTCAACGTCAATTCCAACTTCCTTAGCCCATTCTAAACCCTTAATGACAGCAAGAATTTCAGAAAATTCAGCAGATGAAGTTTTACCGATTCTTTCCTCAAATGCTGCCATGATTTGTCCTTCATCATCTCTGACAATAACACCAATTCCTACTTCCTCTGGAGTCCGTGCTGCATCAACGTTGATCTTCAAAAGGCCTTGCTCTGGAGGATGCCACTGCCCAATCAATTCCTTTGAGCCAGAAAACTTGCTTTCTTCCTGAGCTTTAATGAACTCCATTAAATATGATTTAGCCCACTCAACCACCACTTGAGGTCTCATTACCTATCCTTCAAATAATATTCTGCTATTCCTTGCGTACCATATCATCCACAAGATGGTCACAATCAGCTCTCTCTCTCTCTCTCTCCATTTCTTGACCAGTTTGCAAAATCATCTGCATTAAATCTAAAATTCCCTTATTTCCTTTTACCCCAACCGCCTAAAATAACCTCCATATCAGATACACTTCTGCACACACGCTCAACCAAATCATCTTCATCATTTTTCCAGTGCTGACTAATCAATTGACTAGATTCGTCATCATCACGTAACCATGTAGCTTCAAATCTAAGAAGTCTTCTACGTTTCTGTCTTATCTCCACCTTAGTTGGAACATGGTCTCAGTGAGAGGCCGCCAGATGTTTAGCCACATTTCCTGGAAACAGATTTTGCCACCCGGAGTTTGTTAGAGCACGATCTAATCATAACTACACAGTTGCATCGGCTTCTCTTCTATTGCACCATGGGAATTCGGGTGAACAAACTCAAGAATATAAAACTTTGCCATAGACTAATTTTAAAAGACATAGGTTGTAATACATGAAGATGGGATATACAGACAACTTGATATCATGCGCCTGGTCTTGGTATCTTTTTTTTTCAAAACGATAACAGGATTGTATTAATAGTATAAACTTTATAATTGCAAGCAAAGCTCGACAGATCTATACAAAGAGTGTACCCTGACACTGAGGATTTATGCATTCCTTATCTTGAATTATACCTAAGGCATAGGAGCTAATGATTCGACTGTGTACATGATTAATATCTATACCAACCGGCCAAAAGGAGCACATATGAAACAGTTTTCTCAAGTCCTGTATATCTTCCATTAAGGCAGACAGCCTGATGTCCTCATCTTGTTCACTTGTGAGCTGTCGTATGAGCTGTTTGCTCTCAACTTGGGCCTCAGTTTTTCTCCATTGCTTCATTGCAGCTTTGCTGAGAGTGAGCTTGACCGCTACTGCTTCATCTAATGTTGCCATCCCTGTACTTCTCTCCTTCAGGGCCCAAGCTTCCAAGACATTGTTCTTGCCATCAGTTGCTACCACTCCTATCCCAAGATTGTGGCTTTCCACTTGTGTTTTAATTTGCACTCTTAGCTGTACCATTTCATCTCCATTCTGTTCTTGCTGAGGTAAGGTTTTAGAGGCCACTGTTTCTGCTGTGCTCAACCCATTGTTTCTGCTCAATGCTTCATCAAATTCCTTCCATTCTCCCAGTGCCTTTTGTATGATCTTTAAAGATATCTGGCACTTGTCATTGAACTGTCTTTCATTTCGGTTTTTCCAAATTTGCCATGGGATGTTAGCATTTAGTGCAATGTGGTCATTTCCTGACCGCCTGTACCTTGCTTCTGTAATTGTACTCCACCAATTCTGGAAATATCCTTGCTGGTCCTGCTCCCCATCCCACTGACATGGGGCTATGTGCAAAACTTCCTTAGCCTTGGTGCATTCCAACAGCATATGCTCCACAGTTTCCACCTTCTCACCACAGTACCACACCCCTTGCACAAAGGATCCCCCATTTTAGTTCCCTCGAAGATCGCTTCTTTGACTGGAAGAGCATTGTAAATGTTTCAATTTGTGCTTGATTGTCAGCTTCCATAGGTGCCTCCACATCTGGCGACTATTGCTTTCCCAACTAGTACCAACTCCCTGTGCCTGCTTCTCCTGTTGCAATGCATTGTTCTCTATCTGTGTTTTGTAGCCCGAGTTGACAGTATACTCCCCATTAGCCGCATGCAACCAGTAATGCCTATCCTCTCTCCCCGATAAGCTTAGAAGAATCTTCAGTATTCGCTCTGCATCTTCTTTATTGAAGTGACGAAATATTAACTTCCTGTTCCAGTGTTGTTAACATATTAGATCCTCCACCTTTTGCATTTCTCTACCGCTAAATCTCATCCACAGTACTCTACTCAAACTAAAACTAGGACTAACCTTAAATCCAAATTAACCAACATAAAGTGCCACTATTAAGTGTTCATTGATTAGTACTATTTTAATAAAACGATAATTTTTTCTGTCTGGTGAAAATTTTCATTGAAATCATGCCCAATAAATCTAAGATATTCAGTATGCAACGTGGCAGATTCAAGTTGATATTCTAGAAAAATTATTTAAGTTATATTATGATGTTGGCAGGCAAATGCACAGATTGATTTTTAGGTGAAATCCCCAAAAGCATCGAATTCAGCTTACTACATGTCATCGAATCCTGGGATGCTAATCCTGTTATTTTAATTTAAATGAGACTACCTTGATAGTCTTGATTAGCGGGGCATATCATGCATAAAGCTTGTCTTAAGCTTATATGAGGAGAAAGCTCATTTCACAATTGCAGCGCCATGTCAAATTTGTTTTGCCACAATTATCTACCGGGGAAGTTGCTAACGTTTCACAAAACCAATTGAAGATTAGCTTGGTAATGTAATCTATATTCCAATCTCATGACTGAGTTGCTAAGCTTGAAAATAGGGTGCAGCAGATATATAGAAAAAATTATTGTTAATCACAAGGCTCTTCTTGCACAGTTGTAAGACGTGTTTAACATAATATCATTCATCCGACTTTGAATTTTATAACGTAAAACCAACACTTACTAGGAAATATGGTAATCATTAGCCTCATTTCATCGAGATGTTATCGAAATTGTTAATGGATATTGGAATATAATTTTATGCTTATTAAAATCAAATTTAAAACAAAATTTTTTGTAATATAGAGGTAAAGGTAACAAGATATGCGATTTCAGCAATGGCTTAGTAATGGTATGCAATCATAAGAGGGTTACATGGTAAAATATAAAAATCATACGGGATTAGTGTGTCATGTATTTATAAGGTAATTTCGACATTTTTAGAAGTTCCTTTACGAATGACTATTTCTGTCACTATGACACTTTAATCCAAACCATGAGATAGTTATGTATAACTTTTGAAACCATAAGTGGGTTATGTAAAAAAACGCTGAATCGCAGAGGGGTAAAATGTAATTTGCCCAAAAAAAGACACATAAAACTCTAACTACTAAGACCTTGTTTGGATTGTGATTTTTTGCAGAAAAATTTTTATATTTTCATGAATACATTTCTCAATCACCTTTTATCTCACATTTGTGGTCATCATTTGATTTCAGAAATGGCTTAGTATTGGTATTGAAGGATTACCATAAAATCAGCATACTTACGATTTTATATATTGGTTGAAAGTTAGAGGATAAACTATTTTTATGTGTTCATTTAAATTACAGTACAATAAAAGTAGCTTTAATGATGTAAATTTGGGATGTTAAAACCATTTAGTGTTATTTTCTAACCAGCCAAATTTGTAAAGCATTAAATTGGAGGATATCTTTTCTACTAGCTATTAGCTAAGTGATTTAATACTTTCAATTTGAAATTTCAATGCTTCAGTCACCAAGACCAGGTACATGATTTCAAGTTGTTTGTATATCCCATCTTCATGTATTACAAGTTACGGCAGCCTATGCCTTTTAAAATCCGTATATGGCAAGGTTTTATATCTCGAATATGTTCAACCAAATTCAAGAGAGTAACTAAATTAATTTCTATATGAGCACTTGACTCGCAGCATAGATGTTCATGCGTTAATAACCTATGGATTTTAAAATTCCTGTATGGCAAGGTTTTAATATCCTTGAGTGTGTTCATCCAAATTCAAGACTGACTAAATTAATTTCTACACAAGCACTTGACTCCACAGCATATATAGTACCAAACAGAAGATATATTACTTGCGCATCCTGTTGGTTTTACAGTGACGAATATTCGGCATGGCTCTCAAAAATTGTTTTTTGTCTGCCTTCTTCGTCATCATGTCATTTTTGTCCAGTTTTTGTTCTTGCAGAAGTGCCAGGTCGCTTAATGTAACTCTAGCTGGTTATTCATCGGCAGTAGCAACATTTTATGAAGGGAGTGGTATATATGCATTTTTTACAAGACGCACTTAACTACAAATCTGCTGTTCAAATAATTTATTTTCATTTTGATTCACACAGGCGGAGCATGCGGATTTGGAAATGAAAATGACATTGCTCAGCCGCCTTTCTCAAGCAAGATAGCTGCTGGAAACCGAGCCCTATTTAAACAGGGCAAAGGTTGCGGCAATTGCTATGCGGTAAATGCTTACTGCTCTGCACATTTTTGTTGGCTTGTATAAGTTACTTATATAATGCTGGTCACTGGTAGCTTAAATCGTGATACGGCGTGTATTTCACCTAATTTTTTTTCCTAATTTCAAGAAATCAGTGTCTTGTATCATGCCCTTGTATTTTTTCTGTGTCTGAATTTTAGATTTTTCGATTGGCAAAATGGTTAGATCCTATAAACCCATCCAATATTGCAAAATCTGCAGCAATCAAGAGCAGCCTATAATTTTTTTCTTTTTTTAAAGAATGCCTGCTTGATATTTGAGCTAGCTAACTATACCCGGGATGGTTTCTTGGTTTTCAAATGACACGTGCATGCAATTTCAGGTGCTATGCAGTGCAAACGTTTATAGGGCATGCTCTGGTTCTCCGGTCAAGATAACAATCACAGATGAGTGTCCCAATGCCTGCAACAATGATCCTGTTCATTTTGATTTCAGTTCAACTGCTTTTGGTTACTTAGCAAAGCCAGGCCAGGCCGATGCTTTGCGCAAACTTGGTAGAATCAACGTCCATTTTCAAAGGTGAGCAAATAGCAGACTTGCAATGAAGTTTTTGCCAGTAAATTTCAGGGATAAAATAGAAGACAATTTTTTTTTTCTGTACAATAAATATATTATTGTTCCTGAAGTAATTTTCGGGATTGACTCGTGCAAATGTAAAGGGTGCCATGCAACTATGCTAATCAGAAGATTGCGTTCAAAGTCGACCCCGGTTCCAATCGATACTACTTTTCTGCTGCAATTGAGTACGAAAATGGTGATGGAGACGTTGCTTCTGTGGAGATCCAAGCGGCGGGATCCCGGCGGTGGTTTCCGATGCAACAAGTGTTTGGCGCAACATACAAGTACAACATACCAAAGAGGACAAATGGGCCGTTTTCCATCAGGTTGACACAAGCTGAATCCAGACGAAGGCTTGTGGCTCAACAGGCGATTCCAGCTGATTGGAAGCCTGGCTCACGTTACATATCATCTGTTAATTTTTGAATAATCTTGTGTATTCTGTAGCTGGCAAGCACAGGGGTGAATTGAAATTATCAGTCAGGCTAAGGGACCGTTTATCTGTTGGATTGTGGCCAAACATATACTATTGCAATCAATGAAGTGGGATCTTGAGGATGAAGAATTATGCCAATTTCTGGCCAATTTGTTCTACAAATATTTGATCTCAAGCAACCCAAAATGGTGATGAGATTAATAATAAAAAAATAATTAATTCAGAAATACTAGGAAGTAATATAAAATTAGTCTAAATTCAAAAATTGTCAGACTTAACTCATGATCTCAAAATTTTCGTTGATCCTTTGAATGACTTAGGCCAGCTTTTTCTCTTCCTGAAAGGGGTTAAAAAATAATAAACCTCTATTTCGATTACCTGTGTACACTAATAAATATCTCTAATAGTATTCTGATAGAACCTTGATCTTCTTGAAATTTTAAGTGCTGTCATTTCGTGAATTCTATCATTTTCAAGCTTTTGTCTAGATATAAGACTTCAAATATGATTGATTAGAGCATGTGAATTCTCCTTTGTGCTTTAAAATTAACTTTCAAGTTTTAATTGTAGCCATGTAATACCAAGCAAAAAAAAAAAAAAATGATGCATCACAACCTTCTAAGCTTTTAGAATTAATTAATGACGGGCTTGATCTTATGTCAAAAAAAAAATAAAAAATAAACCATAGGCCTTTCTCTCTCTCTTTTTAAAAAAAAAAAAATTTTTTTTTGGACTGATTGCTTGTTTTAGAAATCCTAAAGAGACCTCTAAAAGTTTTAATTGGTTTGTAATACTAATGTGCGAGAAAGTAGCTAAGACCAACGCACAAACAAGAAACACAGAGTTTAATTTTCTTGACCTGAAATTGAAGGGACAAAAACAAGTCAGCAGTTAGAACCACTCTTACTTTTCTACTTCACTGGACGGACGAGAGAAAAACACTCTTCACTACTCCTCCACTCACTCCGCAAAATATACTCGGCATCTTTAGTACGCAGCTCTACCTAGAAGAGAATGTAAATAAACAACTATCCTACCATACATTTATCATTCTCCGCCGTCCGTTTGGTTGTTCACAGCGCAGCGCCACCGTGACAATGTCGTAGAAAAAGTCCTTAACTTCTTCTTCTCCTTCCACTTGTCACACACACTATACTCACACTCCTATTTTTCTCTACCTCTAAATCTCATCCACAGAACTCTACTCAAACTAAAAACTAGGACTAACCTTCTTTTGACCATATAATGTAACCTCCCAATTGAACAAATCTTGCTACAAAATGAAGCTGGCTCCAACCCTCTTTTGTACATATTTCCCAGTGCTTGAGTAATTAACTTCTTCTCCTTCTAAAATAATTTTTTTTTAAAAAAAAAAAAAAATTCATGGATTGTACAGAAGATCAACCACCAAAGTTTAAACACTATTGTAGGATATGCAAGAAGGGTTTCATGTGTGGGAGAGCTTTAGGTGGGCATATGAGGGCTCATGGTATTGGAGATGAAGGTGGAAGTCTTGATGACGATGATGTTGCAAGTGATTGGGAGGATAAATTTGGAGGGGCTGATAGGACATGTAGAAGAATGTACCAGCTAAGGACAAATCCGAATCGACTAAAAAGTTGTAGGATTTGTGAGAACTGTGGTAAAGAGTTTGCCTCATGGAAATCTTTCCTTGAACATGGCAAATGTAGCTCTGACGATGCTGAATCATTGGTGTCCTCTCCAGGATCTGATGGAGAGTACGAGGGGGAGCGAAAAGGGTGTCAATGGTCTAAAAGGAAGAGGTCATTGAGGACTAAAGTGGGAAGTTTTGGCTCAGCTTATCCTTCAAGTGAGGATGAAGATCTCCTCCTGGCAAGATGCCTAGTAGATTTAGCAAATGCTAGGTTTGAAGTTGAGCCGGAAGAATCTTGTGCTTCCGCCAGTAAGGAGGAAGAAAGGCGGATTAATCCGGTGACGGCCTACTTTAACACTCCGCTAATTGCAAGTCGAGTCCCTTTAGACAAGCCTAAAGGTGCATCCAAAGGCCTGTTTGAATGTAAAGCATGCAAGAAAGTGTTCAATTCTCATCAAGCGCTAGGAGGACATAGGGCAAGTCACAAGAAGGTGAAGGGCTGTTTTGCAGCTAAGCAAGATCAGCAAGATGATAGCAGTTTAGCTGATGACGATGTGACCATCCATGACGAATTCTTTCCATCCAAATCTCCTTCGTCCTTACAATTCGAACAAGGCCCAACAATGGCAGGGGCTTCTAGGAGAAAATCCAAAGTGCACGAGTGCACAATTTGTCACAGGGTCTTTTCTACCGGACAAGCCTTGGGTGGACACAAGAGGTGCCATTGGATCACCTCCAACTCCCAGGAAACTTCTTCTCTGGTGAAGCTGCAATTCAATCATGATCACATGGATCATCAAATACTACACCAGGGTCCACCATTAATCAACAAGTCTGAGACACTAGATCTCAACATCCCAGCAACTCAAGGCGATCATGAACTATTGGGCATATTAAGGCCTCAAAATCCATTGAGCTTTGAGGTCTCTACTGATATTCGCCTTCACACATGGACGCCCAATTTAGGTGCAGAAACAAAATGTGATAGCCAGAATTGCCATCACCAGAACGATGATGATCAAGGCAACGAGAATGATCGCCACAATGATAGTAATATCAACAAGAACAACATAAATTGTAGTAACGGTCCAATTGAAAATGCGGACGATGAAGCTGATAGTAAGGTGGAGCTGGCAAAGCTAAGTGACCTCAAAGATATAAACTTAAGTGGAAATTCTTCACAGTGGTTACAAGTTGGAATTGGTTCAACAGCTCGAGTCAACACTAACCCCTAGGTATTTTATTGCTGATCCAAATTGAGATTTGATTATACGTCTTCTTGTATCATCATACACAATACTCATAATTAGCGATCCAAATGTACATGGAAAGTTTTTCATTCTCGTGACAATTTTTATACTACTTATATTCACTTTTTGAAAGAGCTGTAGAGGGATGGATATTTTTTTGAGAGAAAATTCTGAAAAACTTATCAAAGTCATGTATCCGTGTATACTGTACATAAAGAAGGCCAACATTTTAGCCAATTATATAAGAAACAGATTTTCGCAGCTTCAAGTGCAAGGGATCAAAAAATAACAGAATTACTGATTTTCTTTATCTGGTTTTCTTGATTAGCAATGTGCTGTTGTAATTTATCAGTTACCCTACTCATTTCTGGGCACTACGTTTCTGGGCAAAGAGTAACCAGCGACAACTACCTTCCGCAATTATGCTTTGCTGCCTCAATTGTAGTATGCCAAATTTCATGTCCATAGATTTCGAAGAATTATAAGTGCTCCTGAGAAAATGAAGAAGTAGAATCACTAGGCATTGAATTCAACCATGACTAAAATCCGCGTAAGATGCTAGACTCGTTGATAATGTTGACAAACGAGGAACTTAGACTAGACTCAAAAGGTCATGAATTAAAGGAAAGTTCAAAAAGCTCCAATTTTCACGGGAAAAAAGAAAAAGAAAAAGTGCAATTGAAAATACCAAAAAACTTGAAACCGTCTTCTTTTCTTTGTCATTCCTTTGTATATGATCTGTGAACGAAATCAAGCATATTCATAGATGTACAAGCAAATTTTGTGAAGAACTATTAATACTTACTAGGCGTCAGTTCTCAAAACATTACCCTTGCATTTATAGAATTTCGGCTAACCACTAATTAGTTTGATATATGGATTGATAAGTTACTTGATAACAACACACTGTTGGCAGCCCTTGATTCCAAAAGTATGGAAAGAAAAATTAGTTGGCAGTGTTTTCCGAATTTATAATAAACTCGTTTTATTTTGAAATTATGCATTTACAGTAAGTATTATTGCTTTCCCCATCACACCATTGCAATGGGTGTTATGCTGAAATAACAAAATTTAAGGTAATTGTACAAATTGGAGTGAGTTGACTCGCATGGAGTATTACTCAAAGTGATTGAATCGGTCAAATATGAATGGGGTTCAAGAAATGAGATTGAGCTTTTTAATATTCCCATGATGATTATGTAGTATATATCTAGAACCATCATGTTACTCATGTCATGAAGACATGGACTAATTCACCTTGCAAATGATGGAGCCACACCCTAAAATCTCAAATGCAACCAGCAAAATGTATGAAGCTACTCGTATAATATAACCCCTAAAATGATCTAAAATACTTCAAGTTTCAGATTTTTATGAGTTCTTGGTTTAAGAAAGGAGAGAACTTAAAAGTCAAGAGCCAGAGCTAATTTGATCCATTGAAAGTGTAGTTGCCAGAATTAATTTAATTAATGCGGCTTTTGCTTTTTCATTTTTTCTAGGGAGTTGGTAGATTATCAAAACTTAGAAGAATTGTCCCATGATATTAAACTTTAAACAAAAGATTAAGCAGCCAAGGAAGGGAGTTCAGAGTCCAGTTCCTCTACAGTATACAGACGAGTGGTGTAGTACCAAAAATGGGTTACGCGTTGTTGGACTCTGACTGTCCCTCCAACACGCAAAACTACAAGAAAAATGATTGGGACTTGATAGTGAAGTTGTAAGGGCCCCTGAATTAATCCCGCAAATTTTGCCATGATCGTATTCTAAACTCAGCCTACTTTTTTCTTTTTACGGCATAAGATGCGTCTACTTGGAATAAAGGGTACTTTTTTATATTTAAATTAAGATTAATTATCATATATATATATATATACATCTAATGATAATAATATACATACAGTTAGTGATCCTGTCTATATATATATATATATTTTTGAGTTCAGTAGAAGTTATGGAACTATTTTCTTGTATAGTGTGCTAAGTAATCAACAATTTTTATGTGTGAAAATGATGAAAGGACTAGTCATAATGTATGTGTGCGTGTATGCGCGCGAGCACACACCCGTTAGCATTTGTAAATTTTCGAAACGTTGAAAATTCACTGTGGAGTTTCTAAGACGAATTAGATGAATGTCATTTTCAACTGATTTTTTCCTCTCATGCCAAAATTTCCCCCACCCAACCCAGTTAAGAAGAAGGAAAAATGAATGAATAATGTAAGTCTGTTGGCAATGAAAAGATACTACTGTTAAATTTGACTAATCAAAATCGTGCCAGCGACTAGTTTTTATTCATCTTCTTCCCTTGTTACTGCTTTTTGGACCAGTGGGTGGAGGATTTTGTGGATTCACGGCTAAAGTTCATGACTTTGGGAAAAGATACTGCAGCTTGTAAATGCATGACCTTTTTGTTTTTCTGGTAAAATTGTAAAATGTATGACCAAGTTGGAGATACAGACCTGCAACCTAGTAAGAAAAAGAAAAAAATATACAAAGAAAGATTTTAGCCCCATTTTACGAAGTGGATTATTAACATGTCAAACAGCCCTTCTTGGCTTCTTCCACTATATATATATATATATAGTAGCTAGTTGTCTCATGAAGATGCCAGCACTCCCACTAGACAAGTTATATGTCCTGCCCCTGAATTCCCTAAATACAACTTCTTATCATTAACCTCTCGTATTTCTTTTCTTGTTTACTTTTGGTCCATATATACATATAACCCTAATGAAAATCTTTTTCTTTTTTGCACTGTTGTTATTTCAAAAGTAATTCATTAGGTGCCATTTATACAAACCAATACATAGGTGAGTGAGCATTCAAGAGACATTCTCGTACGTTTTCAAAAAAAAAAAAAATAAAGAAGAAGATTTTAGCATAAAAGTCACTCGATAGTAACATCTGTGACTGGAAGATTTTCAATTACTACAGCTTGATTAAGCTGAAATGGATGCTTTCAGCTAAACATTAGCGTTCGACCCTTATTAAAATGCAATTCTTGAGCTTGTCATCTTTGATCCAATAGCACTATTACCCAAAATCAGAATATGAAATTTTACTTATTATATAAGCTCTTTCTTATTGAGATGAGTACTAGCTTCTGCACCTTGACCACACTATTGACTTTTGCGTATTGCACCTAATTTTCGAACACCCATTAAAATGTTCGTCAAAGGTTAAATTTTTAGAAAAAAATAAAGTTAATTTGGAAAAGTGTATAAATGTAAAGGTGGATAATAATTATTAGCATGTACATATACATGATAGGTTGAGTATGATTTGCGTGTATTAACGAGTGTTCAATGGTTGGGCACCCGTTGAAAAAATCTTTAAAGAAAAAACTAAATGAGAAGGGAAAAAAATAACTACGCCAATGATGATTTTTACATTTTCGTTTTATGTTAAACTAGTTCCAATGAAATTTCTAGCATTAACTTCATCGTACAAAATACAGAAAAAAACAAATCACCGGGCAAGGACTGAGTTGGAGGCTAATTGTACATGTAATGGGGAAAACAAAAAAGAAATAGATGAAAACTACATCGTAGTGTGTCATCTAATGCTTGTTCAGTAGACCGGATTGGGTCGGGTGATAAGATGAGAGGAATTGTAAGTAGTAGGGCATGGGTTCAAAGTCTCCGACTCAACCCATCCCAAAAAAAAAAAAAATCTTATGCTTGTTCAAATGAAAGGCAAAAGAAGAAGAAGGAGGACCAGGTCCACCAATTTGCCCAAATAAAACGGCATTTACTTTACTCCCCTAGAATACTCCATTCTCAAAGGAAAGAAGTTAGTTTCCTCCTCATTTCCCCACCCCACATTTTTATCACACATTTCAACCAAAGATCCAAAATTAAAGGGGCAGATTTTCCAAATATAATACCAAACTCTTTAATCTTTTTATGACTCATTAATTATGAATCTATGTCCCCCAAGATAAATTCCCACGTCATGCATGGAATGGCATTCTTGAACCAGCCCCACTTTCCAAACCTTTGTACTTTGGCCCCTTTTAACCAGCCAAAAGGTAACAGAATCTACTGGCTTTTAATTTAAGTGATTTTCGACTTTTAATTGTATTTAATTACTCGAAATTTACTCTACCAAAGCAGCCACATTCCGTTATTAATCTTGAGTATACCACCAGCCCATACAGTTCTGTCAAACACAATAATGTCCTACTGAGGTTGTAGTTGTTCCCTTCTTCTCAGGTCACTGCTAACTAGTTTGGGGCCATTTCTTTAATTATTATTATTATTATTATTATTGGATTATTTTGGTTACTATATAACCTCCACATTAAACTTGCAAGATAGGTAATATTAATCATTCATCCAACAAAACCCACCAAAAAAAGATAAAAGGAATGGAAAGGAAGAAAGAAAAGAAACAGAGTTATTAAGGGCTGTTTAGGAATGTAAAGATGCGGATAGACTTAAATGCAAAAACTCGCATGTTACACGTCTTCATGCATACCCCTCAATTAATTAAGCAGTACAATTTCTTAATTTATTGCTGTTTGCCGTTTTTAACCAAAAACAAAAACAAAAACAAAAAAGATTTACTTCCTCAAATTAAAGAAATCTGAACCGAATTCTCAAGACTGCTTTACTAGATTATTATTATTATTATTATATTTTCAATGGTTGTTCGTGTAGGCTCATATAAATAGTCACTCTCCTCGGTGTAAAGAAATGCTTGTCAACTACTCCTTTTAGTTTCCTTCCACTCTCTTTATGCTTCAAACCAGAGAGGAAGAAGCAGCCTCCCAAGCACTTCTCTCCACAAAAAACAAAAGCATAAAGGGAGAGAGAGTCCTAATCCTAAGTTAGAGGGGGGGAAAAAAAAAGAGAAGAGGCAAAAAATTTTTGGTGGGGTGAAGTTGATTTTGGCTTCTTTGATATGGAGAAGCACAGATGTAAGCTATGCTTTAGGAGTTTTGCTAATGGCAGAGCTTTGGGTGGGCACATGAGATCTCACATGATGAATCTGTGCGCAGCAACCAAGGCCAAGCAGGAATTCATCAAAGAGGAGCATGAAGAAGAAGAAGTTATGAACATTAATGATGAGAGGCAAATTAGTGAAGAGTTTGAGTCAGTGCCATCATCATCTTTTTCATCATCATCATCGTCAGAGGATGAAGAGATTAATCCAAAGAAAAAGGTTGACATGGTGATGGATCAAGAATTCTGTTTTGGAGGAGTTGAGGTAACCGCTGCTGCTGATTCTGTTGTTGTTCAGGATAGGGAGAGTGAGACCGAGTCATCAAAGAATCCGATTTGTAGAAGATCCAAAAGAGTTAGGAAATCAAGAGTTTCGGATGCAGTCCAATTTTCCGGTTATATTAATGATAGCATGGCAGAACTGAAAAAGCCCAAGTCCGGAAAACAGGGCAGGTTTTCTTGTGAATTACCATTTGCGGATGCTGAACCCGTTAGTTCAATCTCTGATACCACCACAGAAGAAGTTGTTGCTTATTGCTTGATGATGCTATCTAGAGACAAGTGGAAGAAAGAAGACAATGAAGAAGAAGCCATGTACGGAGGAGAAGAAGTGGAGGAGGAGGAGGCAGAGGAAGGAAAGGCTGATCATGAAGAACCAGAAAAGCAGAAAAAGAATAAAGATGCAAAGAGCCAGTACTGTCATGATTTTGGTGTGGTTAAAGTAACCAAGAGCAGGACTAGGGGGAAGTACAGATGTGAAACATGTAACAAAGCATTTCGCTCTTATCAGGCTTTGGGGGGGCACAGAGCCAGTCACAAGAGAATTAAAGCCCACAACAGCAATTCAACAGAGGAAGAAGTAGCAGGGGTGGAAACAGGGAATGCGGCCTCAGCTGCTGCAGTTTCTAGTGTGGTGGTTGAAGAGAAGATACATGAATGCCCAATTTGCTACAGAATTTTCTCATCAGGTCAGGCTCTAGGTGGGCACAAGAGATCACATGTCATGGGTGCAGCTGCAGCAGCGGCAGCGGCGGCAGCAACCACACATGTCAGTATCAGGACTAGTCCTGCAGCTAAACCATTTTCAAGATTTGGAGAGGCTTTCATAGATCTTAATCTTCCAGCTCCAGTTGATGATGATGAGATCAGTCAAATCGAACTTTCTGCAGTTTCTGATGCTGAATTTGTCAACCCATTCAAGCAATGAAACTCTTCAAATTAGGAACTTTTTGCAGGGAAAAAAAAAAAGAAGTAGATTCACAGTAACAGATGAACTTTTCTTGGGTAGCTTGAATGAATGAAATCCCATCGGTTTACTAATCAGAATGTAATTTAAACCATTGGATAGAAAGGGTTTCTTGATTTTTGCCCATTTTACTTATCATTGGCCTGTAATTCGCTTCATTCCAAATCCTGTTACTCTTGACAGCTACAACATCATTTAACCCAAGGCAACTCATTTTAATCAGTACTGATAGCTAAAACTCTTCCCAATTTGTAACAAGATTATGCAGAAAAGAGCTCTTGCATGTGCCAACACTTTTCGGTATAATGGAAATACGGTACTGCTATTATGTTTTTTGGTTGCTTTTTCATATATGCTATAGGTGACAAGGAGAAAAATCCCAAGTGAGACTCCAATACAAGTAATTGATCTGAACAAAGAACAAATCGTTCATATTTACCAATGGGATTAACTCTCGTGTCGCTACAGTGACAGGGAATCAGTTTTGTGGGGCGCAGTGGTTCGGCTTCCTACCAAGTGCGGATCACAGTTTGGCCATTTCAATGTGGCTTTCATTATTTTATTTTTTTTCCCCCTATTTTGACTGCGTGGGGAAGGGGGGAGTTGGAAGACTTGAAGCAGTATGGAAAGTGCTCTGATCTCATGGTTTTCTTTTCCATTCCATCTGTTCAATCAATCCGAGTAGGCATTTTCTTTGTAATTTCTTGAACAAAAAAAAAAATTTTTTTTTTTGGCTTTTTTGGGGGAAAGAAGTTGCTTAAGAAAGGAAGGTGTGTGAATGAAATGAAATAATAAATAATGATAAAAAGCAAGTTCCACCTGTCACAACTGTCCTAATAGTACTAGAGTTCGGTGGAATTGAAGCTCAGCAACAACAGAGGAAGCTAATTCCCTCTTAGTATTTCCTCTGTTCTTTCCTTGTCTTTGTCTCCTCTTTTCCTCTCTCATCTTTTTTGTACTTTTACTTTCTGTGGTGCCTGCAACTGTTCCAGGCTTCGGTTGGAGATCTGAAATTTTTTTCAGTCTAGTACACACTCCACAGAATTCAATAGTTTAATTTCATTTCAATTTTTAGGAGCAAATAATTTACATTAAACTTTTATACCATTCAATTCTTGGAAAATCTTGAAAAGATAAATGCAAAGTGAAAAATGCTATGCTTTGTTTAATTGTTAAAGGGGAATATTGATGGACGGTTTGGTCATTGGTGTTGTGTTGTGTTATCAATGAGAAAGCCTAGTAGCATCAGGTTCATGCATGGTGAGTGAAAATATACCACAGCCTTTACTCACATTGATGAGTGGATATCGATTGGCCAACCTGCTTGCTTTTGGTTTTCTACTGCTTACCTCTTCTTCTTTTTTTGTTTTTTTTAATAATCGTAAAAGAACACTAATAAATTACTATATTCTTTTCGTCTAATATAAATACAAGTAAGTAATTAATAAAGTAGAACGACTGAATCCTGTAAACATAGGCGAAGACACTTTCAAGATTTTTAAAGCGTTATCTTTGTGATTTTGATTTTTTATCGTTTACTTTCTCCTTAATTACGTTGTATTCATTACATCTTTAGAGCCAATGGCAGAGGATAGGAGACGAATTTTAGAGGGGTTACGACTTCTTTCTATTATGAATGAAGGAATTGTATATAGTTCTTGAGGGGTTACGGCTTTTGTTTATGAATGAATTATATATAATTCTCCAGGGGTTACGACTTAAGTACAAAGTCAAAAAAACTTATTTAGGGTTTGATAATTAAACACATTGAAAGTGATATAAGGAGACACTTGTCATTTCCTAGGATCAAATGTCATGTTGGGTTTCCTTTAGTGCCACGAAGCATAACTATATGGCCAGCATTTTCAGCAAGCCAATTTTTTTTTTGTAATTTTTTGGAAATTGGAGTAACTTGGAGCTCCTTTTCATTGCCTAAACAACATGCTCCAGACGTGTCGAGCAGAAAATCACAGTACTGGGTTTGTTGGGTAGATAAGTCTCCTGGGGCTGCTCCAAGAGTTGCCGGCTTTTGGAGTATGCTCTGGGGATTAGGTTTGTTTAGTCAGTAAAAGTCAATTGACTTCTTGACAAAAGACGAAACTCATTTCTCAATTTCACTTGGGGGTTAGTACACTCTTAGTAGCAGGGTGGTTGAGTGAGTTATAGTCCCACATCGGGGAGGGGGTTGGGGTTTGTTGGGTAGATAAGTCTCCTGGGGCTGCTCCAAGAGTTGCCGGCTTTTGGAGTATGCTCTGGGGATTAGGTTTGTTTAGTCAGTAAAAGTCAATTGACTTCTTGACAAAAGACGAAACTCATTTCTCAATTTCACTTGGGGGTTAGTACACTCTTAGTAGCAGGGTGGTTGAGTGAGTTATAGTCCCACATCGGGGAGGGGGTTGGGGTTTGTTGGGTAGATAAGTCTCCTGGGGCTACTTCAAGAGTTGCCGGCTTTTGGAGTATGCTCTGGGGATTAGGTTTGTTTAGTCAGTAAAAGTCAATTGACTTCTTGACAAAAGACGAAACTCATTTCTCAATTTCACTTGGGGGTTAGTACACTCTTAGTAGCAGGGTGGTTGAGTGAGTTATAGTCCCACATCGGGGAGGGGGTTGGGGTTTGTTGGGTAGATAAGTCTCCTGGGGCTGCTCCAAGAGTTGCCGGCTTTTGGAGTATGCTCTGGGGATTAGGTTTGTTTAGTCAGTAAAAGTCAATTGACTTCTTGACAAAAGAAAATTGCAACTAGTATATCCAATTGAAAAAAAATTACCAATTAAAGCAAAGAGAACTTAATTGATTTTTTCTAATTCAAAAGAAAAAAGGAAAAGAAAAAGAATTGAAGCTGTTGATAATATGTAGTAGCTATTTGATTAAAACCACTAATTAATATTCTTCAACATTCAACAACCATCCAACTTGCAAGCTTGGGCATTTTACTTTTTTGTGTTGTCCATTAGTTCATGGTTCTGGGGTTGGAAATAAAGTCAACTTCGACCACCACATCTCTCAAGATGGATGGATGACTCAAAGAGTAGAAATTTTATCGGTGACATTTGAAGGTTTCGTTCCAGAGCAGAGTTATTCAACACCAACGATGTTCTTGTTTCTGGTTATATTTTAGAATTTTCTGTGCTCAATTAACTATAGGGATATTCGGTCAACAGAAATTATCAATGCACAAAAATCAAAAGTCAAAACTCTGATACATGACGAAACCAATCAAATTTATGGGCAAGGAGGCCTTGGTCGGCTTACGGATTTCGTGCCCCCCAAAAAAAATTGCGTATTGCAATTAAAGTACTTATATATATTTTTTGGATAGACAAAGTTTAGATGAATTCGACTCGTCACCGTCACAAGTTAAAACATGCACTCGAAAAGGAATTATTACCTATTATCGACCAACATCCTTCAAATTGACAATGGTATTCAAATACAAAACGTACTTATAGAACTTTTTATAAATCATTCACCAATACAGCCTTCATATTGATATTGGAATTCGGAACACGAATTATACATGCCTCTCATATGGACAGCTGGATTTGAAAACACGGCCTTTGATAAAACAAAAAAAGTGATCTATCCTTATTAATTGA
The DNA here is from genome assembly GCF_036785885.1 of Coffea arabica. Lineage (NCBI taxonomy): Eukaryota > Viridiplantae > Streptophyta > Magnoliopsida > Gentianales > Rubiaceae > Coffea > Coffea arabica. The sequence goes on from NC_092313.1 coordinate 22,586,671, forward strand.
GTTAACTTGTATTAGGCAATTGATGTAATATATGTTTATTAGTTCCCATGCAACCTACGACCTTTTCTTTCATTCAACTAGATTATGTTTAAGGAGGTACGGATGTGGTCCTGTTTAATTAATCTTTGGCCTGGGGGACAACGGATGTTTCCAAAGAAGTTGAGGCCGTTATCGTGGAATCTTAGGTTGTGTTTGGATTGCATTTTCCGTCATTTTTCATGGAAAAATTACTGTAGCGATTTGATATATGTGAGGAAAAAATGTGATAGGGAAATGTGATCACGGAAAACGATAATATTTTCCGACGGAAACAAGCAATTCAAACAATGAAGAGTTAATTAAGCATTCTATTTGAGCTTCTGAAGTACTTTATTTTTATTAGAATGAAGAGTTAAGATTATATACATTGAATTGAACATGTATACGATATTAGGTTGGTTGAATACATAATACATATATAAGATTTGAATTTTAAATTCAAATTTAGATAATTGTCATGTATTTAATAGTGATAGTTTATACTACTACATTATATCACTGTATAGAAAAGTAATTTTAAAATGAAACCTGATTCTTAATTGAACCAGTGTGTACAAGAAAATTCGGTTCCACGACCAGAAATATCCGGAGTCTTCAGCAGAGTTACACGTATTTTCAATTGAAAACAATCGAAACATCCATGGAGAAGGATCCATGCAATGTTGTGCTTTTTTTTTTTTTAAGGTCAAAATGATCATGCTAATATTCTTTACACAGAATTAATGCCTAATGGGATTCCTCCCCTATCTATCTTGCTTTTCACACAAAAAGAAAAAGCCTAAAGGAAAGTGTAATCAGAACTACTGCTACCATGACCAAATACTAGAATATACCACCACTTCATTTTTGTTTGCTTTCTTTCTTTACAACTTTTTCCTTTTTCTTATAGTTTCAGTGGATGAGATATTTGAGATTGCGCATCGCGTGCAATTCCAATGGCACATTTTACTGGGATTAGAACGTCGAATCCCCTATTCAAGAAGTAAAAGAAAACTTTTGATTCTCTGTCCTTACATATAAGTGGATGTGTCATCTTCAACTTCAACAGAACTTTCTACTATGAGAGTTAGGACAAGGGAAAAGAAAATTAAGCAGACCTGATTCTTCTTTTGGATCAGGATTTAACAATTACGGCTCCAATTGTCTAGGGCAATTCTAAGTAGAGAGATTAGCACATCTTTAACAAAATCTTTTTAGTATGATTGAAAAGAATTAACGCTTTAAATTTGCATGAATTGGAAAAATAGCTAGTTATTTGTAACCAAGTTTCAAGTATAAAATCTGAATAATTGGCTCGGACAAAAAATCATAAAGCTTCACCAATCTGGAGACCAGTTCCCAGTCTCTTTAAGTCTTGACTTTGATAACGCTAATCTTTAGTTAATGGATGATCAAATCAGCCAATGCCACATAAATCAAGTGAGCATAGTTATGAGAGGAGAGGATTGGGTTGGGTGGCTTTTTATAGTTGGATGTGAGGCGCATTGCGTCGGTGGGTCGGTCCTGCTTCCATTGAAAACGAAAGAAACTTAGAACAGACGAGAAAAACCTAATAGCAAGTGCCTTCACATTTCTATGCACCATGCAATCGATCCATGACACCGAGTGGTAAGTGGTGGGGAAAGTCTTGATTGGCCTTCTTCGTGTGGAATTTTGAAGGTTGGAGAAACAAACGAAACCACCTATGATAACTTTTGCCGGCTTATGACTTCCAAATTATGTCCCCCAAAAGGAACGAGTCAACAATAATCTTTTCACCTCTTTTCTTCATATTTCTACCAAAAAGACTACCATACATCATCACAAGTTACATCATTGGAACTGCACTTTCTTGCTAACATTAATTAATCCTAATCGATCGGCTGTATTTGTGTATCCAAATGGATGGAATTTAAAGCTCAACTCTAGCAACCACGAATCTAGTCTACACCTCTTTGGTGACTCTGGATTTTTGGGTCATCAACTTGAATCAATGTATAGCTTTTAATCAATAGTACTACTTTCAACGACTTTGTCAGTCTAACTTGGACGTTTTGTTCCAATTCAGTCTTCCATCTTTGTGACCCGCCATAATTACTTTTCTCTAACTGCTAGACATGGAACTGTGCACTTCTCTTTCTTTAGCTATTTTTTTACTGCATCATTTCACACTGGGGGTTAAATTTAATACTATAATAGAAAGGGAAATTTGCCAAATTGATCCCTAACATTTTCACAAAAAACTTTTTTAGTCTCTAATATTTAAAATCAGCCAGAATAGTCCCTAACATATAAATTATGAGCCAATTTGGTCATAATACTCGTATTTGCTCATTTCTCCGACTAAAAATAGCACACCTCTCTCACGTGGATATAATTTTAAGGGCAAAATCGGAAGACATTCGTTAATCCATGGTTTTAGACTCTTAAAGAAAGAGAATATTCTCTTCAAAGCTCAAGTTCTCAATGGCTACTCTTCCATAACTCCACCCACTCCTCCTAGAGTCAATCTTGAGTCATTTTCCCTGCACCTACTCCATCAGATGCATTCCACCATCACCACTAACCCAAAGCCTGATGATCTCAAGAGAACCAGAAAACTTGAAGTTTGAAGAAGGTGAAATTTTGCATTTTGCAATCCTTCACGAAATCCCAAATTGTTGAATCCTTCAGAAGCTGCGATTGTCCATCCTAGCATTCTCCATACCGTTCTTTCCATCGTTGATGACATCCCATCCTACCGCAAGATTTTTATCAAAAGTCTATGGTTTTGTTACTTTCAAGAATGTTGACTGTTGAGTCTTTCTTGCTTGCCCTAGAAAACCCTAGCAATAAAATTGATGGGTTTGTCAGCAATGGGTTTGTTAGCAATAAAATTGGTGGAGAATGTGCCAACCAACTGAGATGAGTTCTGAGACTTTGTTGAATTATTTTGAGAGGTATGGTGAAATTGAAGAAGGGCTTGGGGGTTTGATATGGGGACAGGGAAATCAAGGAAAGTGCAAAAGCTGCTTTGACTGAGAAGGTGAAATTTGTTGATGGTTTCCGGCTAGTTTGCAAAATGGTGTCGAGGGAAAGGGAGAAAAGTAATAGGAATCCAAAGAGGGTTTTGCCTGTAAAATCATGGATTAACGAATGTTTTCCGATTTTGCTCTTCAAATTATGCTCATGTGAGAGAGGTGTGCTGTTTTTAGTCGGAGAAATGAGCAAATACGAGCATTAGGACCAAACTGGCTCATAATTTATATGTTAGGGACTATTCTGACTGATTTTAAATGTTAGGGACTAAAAAAAATTTTTGTGAAAATGTTAGGGATCAATTTGGCAAATTTCCCTAATAGAAGTACATACTTCAGCTAAAGTGGTGGTGTTATCAAGCAAAGGTTCCTCACATACTACAATGGCTTGCCAGATTATGTGTACACTTTCCATTCCAAGTATAAACACAAAGAAAAAGGAAAGTCTAGTTATTTCATCTGGGTGGTAAATTTATCACGTCCAGCTCACTGTCCAGTCAATCTCTTTATGAGCTGATATCCTTTACCAGTCCCTGAACTGAAGCCTAAATTTGATTTAAAAAAAAAAAAAAAAGATGAGCAGTTTGGCATCGAGCACAATACACATGGTTGGATGGTTATAGGACTTTGCCCGATCAGTTAAAAATAGTATGTGATGAAGAAAGTAATGTAACTGATACTTAATGGTGTTTGAACAAATTAATCATGCTACTTACCTAACGAGTCCAAGATTTTTCCCTCTTGTTCCGGTGAGAAGAACTGATAGGTCAACTCCATTTTCATCATAGTTTTTTATTTTTAATGAAGGGGTTGCAAATTGAAGGCAACTACTATCTTTGAGTTGCATTTCTCATATAATTGAAAAGAACTTACACTGAAGTTTTCTAGCCATTTATAGATCAAGGCATTTAATGCAATATAGTACAAAAAGAGTATTGCATCATTTTTTAAGTATCGGGTTTGTACGAGAATTGTTTCTTGTCAATGTACTCTAATATCCAGGAGGACCAAGACCCAACTTTATCTATTTCATTATTCGCTGCTCCGATGGAGGAGTTGTAGTTAGAACTTCTTGATAAATGAAAAGGTGATTACGTTTGTTTTTAGTCGTTAACAGCATTTACCTTCCAAGTAAACCTTCATGAAGTGGCACATATTGGGAGTAATTCAATAGTCAATTCTCAAATTGGCATGTAAATTATCCATTCACCAGTTCATGAACTAGCATCATATTGTTCTATATCCAATTATATGAGAATTTTTTTACAGTTAATTCATATTCATAGAATTTACTGAAGAAAGAAAACTTCTACTTGTATGTAAGAAAACTAGTCATGATAGCTTTAAATTACTGATTCACTGCCGTATCAACGTGTGTGGCTCACAACCTAACCGCGCTAGTACAGTCTCCATTTCCACCTATGGAAGATCACAAGAGTGGAGTATTTAACCTTTTTCAACAGCTCAACCAATCTAACAATTAACAAGAAGTAAAGGTTAAATTGTTAGCTTAGACACCACAAAGCCAAAATCAGGCAAAAAACCAACTCAATAATAATACCAAATCAATATAGCCAAAAGAGGAGGCTGCCGAATGTTTCTCTCCTTCATTTATCGAGCAAACAAAAAAAGAGGCATAAGGATTCAAATAGCTTACCTATGAAATAAAGAGAGCAAGAGTAAGCAAGCAAAACTACTGTTATTTGCATTCAAATTTGTAGTGGAAGAAGACAGCTTCGTGCTACCTTTTTCTTTTGTGTTGCATTCTTCCACACAATTTGCTTCTTTTTCCCTTGTTTCAAGCTATCTTTACATTTTAATTTAATGAGGATATTCTTTTGAGGTACCATCTGGAGTTACCTTAGGTTCACGCTACAAACACCATGATTTCATGCCACTCTTGAGTAAGCTATACACTCAATGCCCTCACACAACCACGCCTTGCCTGCGTGCTTCACATGTGATTCACTTCCAGAAGGATCTTCAAAATATATACATGCTTTCAACTTCACTACTTAGTCTTCTTTGGAATGATATCAAAAGGGCTCACAGGTTCTTGCATTAGTTAAGGAAGTACAAAGCCAGCAAATAAAAATAACATTCAATTATGCACCTACAAAGGCTAAATTTTTCCAGTGAATCCACTAATATGATTGTTTTAAATTAAGCAAACCTAAATGATTGCAACACAATGATGGTTTTTATTCTACACTATATTATTGTTCAGGCACATTTTCCTAGTATTACGCTGTAGGCAAAAAATGCTTGTCATGTATAAAAAGGCAAGCTGCAGCCGGTGAAATTTAGGATCCTAGTATACCAGTTTGACTAGGAAAATGGAAAGAAAGAAAAGCATGAATTCTAATTTTTAGTACCTAAAATACTTGGTCTTCATTTTGTTTAGTTCAACCTTTGACGTAAACCACAGAACATTAATCAAACACAAGAAATATAAAGTTGTCCTTTATACTTTTCATAATTGTTTCTTTGATAGCTAGCTTCTCAAAAGTACTGAAGGGAAAAAGTCATCTTCAAGTTCGCACGATATCTAATTGGAGGCCATTGCATATTGAGCCACGTAATCGTTTTATATATGAAGTACTAGTTCTAATACAAGAAAAAAGATGAAAAAGTGTAATTGTAGTTCAATCAGAGATATGTGATATATGAACAGAACTACAGTTTCTGTCAGTTAATGATCATATTGGCACTCTAGTACTTGCTGTTATTGGCACCATATTTTTTTAATGTTCTTTTACAAAAATTATAAAAGATATAAGGTGCGGTTAATAGTAATTGGAGTGTGTTGACCTTGGTCCCTAACTTTTGATGATGACAAAACAAATGGATGTTGCTAACATCTCCTCAAAGGCTTTTTCAGTAATGAAACAAATCAGGTTCAAAGATTAAGCACATTTGAAAAAGACAGAATATGTTGAACCTGTCGGACGCTCAAGAAGACAGTACCGGACGTCTGATAATCATTGCACAACTTTGGACGCATGCTTCGGACGTCCGATAGGATTCTTCGAAGTCGACAAAACTATCGGACGCTGAATATGTCTCTACCGGACGTCCGATAGAAACAAGATAATTTCTCAAATCTCTTTGTTTGCTGTCGGACGCACAAAAACCTTGCACCGGACATCCGAAAGAATTGAAGAAAATCTCTTAAACTCACTGCCTGCTGTCGGACGCATAAAACAGGGCTATTGGACGTCCGACACTCCAACGGCTAGTTGACTCTTCAGCTACTTTCTATCCGTTGGAAGCACTAATGAGGCACTTTCTTGATCCTATATAAATAGTGGTTGGTCAGATACTTCAAACAACTTTTGCACACTAAAGATACAAAAGATCTAGAGTGATTTTAGTGAGAAAATACTCTTCAAAGAAGATTTGTAGTTTTAGTGGTGTGAGGTTCATTGTAAGATTTTCATTTGTGAGTGAATACTTCATGAGTGTAGCTCTGTGAGGGTTGTCCTGAGGGATAGTAAAACGTCCTGGCTTGACCGAGTGGAGTTCGAGGCAAGGAGAAGGTGAACCTTCCTTTGTACACAAGAGTGATTGTAATTCATCAATTTGAAGAAACTTATTTGAATTAATCTACAAGCTCAAGAGCAGTTGGGTAGTTAATTGGTTTGCAATTCTTTCCTTTTTATTTATTTATTGTTACGTTTGTGATCTTTACACTGCTTATCTCTTTCACTTGGTTGTCTTCGATCCTAATAGAGTGGCACTATTATCACTTTGGAAATGAAAAACCGGTAACTTTTCGATGATTTCATACTTTGTAATAAAAAAAATGTACGAGCAATTTCGCAGTATCCTAAAGTTGCTAGAGGAAATCTCAGCCTGGACAGAATATGGTATTAGTATTACTAGTCCAACTTGATGTAGCCAGATTCTCATTCAACGCAATGTGCAACACGTCAACCCCTGAAGGAAGACCCTATAGATATCAATTACAATTCAATTATGTTGATATGTTTAAACCAACTCACTAATGAATGGATTTGAGTATGCAATGAATTTTGAATAGGTTTAAATGAGTGATTCAATTAAACCTATTTAATTGGTGGATAGGTTGACTCGCACTGTTCATTTATACTCATTTAAACTAATTTTTTAGTAGATGTTAAGTGGATAAATTTGAATTTCTTAACAACCAAATAATAATAAAATAACGTTATTTTTTTGTCAAACAACATTGAAAAAATTAAGAACAAGGGAGCCATGATTAGAAAATTAGATATACCTATACCCATTTATTAAATGGGCTGACCCATTTTGACCAATTCATTGAATGGATATACATCAATTAACCCAACATTATACCTATTACCTAATTATGATCTATCACCCATTTGACACCTCTAGTGATGCCGTAGTGGTTCAAAATGATATACTTTAGAAATTATCTTGGTTCAATTCTTGTGTATAAAAATAACAATTAGCAGTGATAGTGAAAGTTAACGAGCATACGTCAAATAATGGTCCTTCGATTATGGAAGGTGTTCAATTTTTTTGGGTACAGGTGGAAAGATAAAAAGAACAAAAAAAAAAAAAGATTTTCATATTGTTCTTTTGATATTACCTTTGATGGTGTAGGTTCTAGCCAGGACCCTTGCTAATTTACCAAAAAAAAATGGTGATAGCATTGGTATCCACTTTTTGTATTGGCACTTTATCCTCTTTACAAATTTTATTTTGAAAAAATATGAAGCAAGTGATTACCAATATCGCTGTCCTAAATGAAATTAAGGAGTAAAAGGAACTAGAGGGACAGAGATATTCCTCATGTAAGCTTCAGTGAACATTGTCTAGTCCAATAGGTATTGCCCGTGGCTAAGGTAGGAAGGAAAAGTTGCCACATAATAAGCAGGATTCCAATTTGAGTTGCATCCTCGATTCTCTAGAAAATCAGCAAGCTGGTTTGGTTCTCTTTTATTACTACTGTTCTAGGAAAAAAGGGAAAAAATAAGAAAGGAAAAGAAAAGAAAACCTTCCCTAGTAATATTAATCCTTGGAGCTTTGCTAAGGCCGTTGATAAGGTTGTATGGAACCTTTGAATCCAGTTCCACCAGAATGAGAAATTGAGAGACAAACAAGATTGGGTTGCAAAACTTGGGAGAAAGAAAATCAGCAAAAACACATAATTAGTTAGTAGAATTACGTTAACCGATTCTTATCTGCATTTAGCATAAAAAAAATTTCGAATCAACGAATCACTTGGAAATGTTTTGTTTATCAGATAATTGCAGGCCGTTAGTTGGATATGTTTTTTTTTTAATCTCTGTTATCCTAGCTATAGTAGTATATTATGTGTTAAGTCCAAGCCTAAACATCTCTTGAATTCAGTTCATGCATCTTATAGTAACATAAACTCTTTATTTCTAACCAGTACTGCAACAAAAGGAAAGTAAGACGTAATAAGCTTCGTCTGGAAGAAGCAAGCATACATACCCCCCTCCCCCCCCCCCCCCCCCCCCCCCCCACAAACACACACAAACAATAGCTTTTGGAAATTATCACAATCCTGTAAATGTTGACAAAAGGAATATGGACAAATATTGCAAGATTGTATGACAGGAAGAAAAAAAAGAAGAAGATTAAAACCTGGCAATGGAATGCTGTACTCCTTTTTCCATGATAATGCTGTTGCCATATTGTTGTTCTTCGCCCTTGTTGGCATCCATATCTCCATTGTTGGCGTGGGCTGTGTAGTTTCTTCTGATGGATCCACCAAACAAAAATTTCCTTTCCGGTATACCCAAGTTGGAAACCCGCAATCAGGGTTGAATAATCCTGAAACGCAGGTGACAGAGGAACGTCTTGAAATTTGTGTTCATCCAAGTCGAAGAAGATGATGCATTCATGATCCAAAACTTTCCAATAATAAAATCCCATCACCAAAACATATCGTCTAGATCTTTCTCATGACAACACTTGTCACCAAGCTTTCTCCAACTCCATAAGATGTCGTCTCTTGTAACATTAATATCATGATTAGTAGTAGAGAAAGTTAGTATCTCATAACCAGTAACAAACTTATTAAACTCTCCCTGGGAGTCGGAGATTAAGTGGATCACAACATATTCATTCGTGGTGGCAATGAATCCAAATCCCCCTACCACGGTCACAGTGGAACTGTGGCAATCTGACTAATTGTTCGACACTAGGATTCCAGAGATAAAATGCTATGCTCATTGACTAGACACATTAGATCCAGTGGCGGAGCCAAGAATTAGGTTTAGGGGGCGGACGAATGTGTACTGCAAAATTTTGAACTTTTATTAGAAGGAGAAGAAAACTCAGATGATCTGCCATCCAGAACCACTGAGATTTAGCAAATGCACCACAAGAATGGAGTTTGACCAGTGAAATTAGCATGTTCTGAAATTTAGGTAGCACTTTTCCATTTCACCAATAACATAACGACGCAGCTTAGCCTGATCTTTGAGACAAGGTGAACATTTTCCATTTTTACTAGTGATAATGCCTATCATAGTAGAAAAAACAAAAAATAAATAAATAAAGGAAGCAAACACTTTCAGAGAAAGGCATCACATGAATTGCAGAGATAAAGACTAGTGCAATGGAAACAGTACAAGAAAATGACTGAATAATTATTAGCATTAGGCGTGGTCCACTACCTGCGTTTTACTTCTTTATCATCTTATCAAGCCGTTTCCTGGGTCTCGATAAGTGAGCTGCAGCAAGCACATGAGAGGTGCCAACAATACTAACATACCAACCTTCAATAGCTTCATTCTACTATAAACTCAAAGAAAAAATGGTTTTTTTACTTCCATAATTAACTCCAACCACAAAGTACAAATGTCAAATATTAATATTGCACGCGGAAATACAAATCTACTTCACTATCATCCCAAAATTGATCTCGAGTTAAAAATATTCCAAATCCCAATATCAAATGGGAAAAATCAAAATCTTCAACCTACGAAATAATTCAACAAAACATACACAGTAGACATCAGCAATCAATCTAGCCAATAGGCAAAGTACAGTTGTATCAAATCGCCAATTAATTATTGAGGATCAAAATTTACACGACTAAGAGGCATAGCGAATTGATATGCGAGCTAAACTTCAATATTTCTAATGCATGTTAAAATACACGGGTATGGTCAACTAATGTGATTTTAGGTTGGCATTTATATTAGTCGACTGGGGCCTTTTCTAATGGCGTGCACATATATATATGTATATATATATATATATTGCGTGCCAAGGCACTTAATTACTAATTGGTCCAGACAGTAACAGCAACCCAACAAGGGAGGTTTATCCCAGAAAAAAGAAAAAGAAAGGATATTTATCCAAGAAAGAAGGGGGGAAAAACGGCTATGAGGGGAGAATTTCTTTTTCGCTAGTGCTAAGGGCACACAAGCGCACACACTGTATGTGCAATTTAGAGATGTATAATGGTTTGTGTGAATCAATTTTATACAAAAAAAATTGATTTTTTTTTAAACAAAAGCAAGGATCAGACCTTAACCACTAACAAATCTAGACGTAGTTACTCCTAGAACATCCACTCCAATGATCTCTTGATATTCTTTGAACGAAATGATAACTATTGTCCTTGTGGTAATTACAATGGTTAAAATTGATTATATTGATGAATATGTAGTTAGATGTTTAAAGTAAAAATTGCTTATAGGTGTGGTTATATAACTAAAGTAAAATTAGTTTTTGTAAAGATAACAAAATTAGAAATTTATAAAATGACAATAAATATCTATGCCAAATCTAAATGCTTAGTACCGATAACCACAAATTCTTATAGCACTTCGTTTGTACGTAGATTAGTTTCTAATGGTTCTTATGATTTTCAATTCTTTAAAATCAGGTAGTTGTACAATTTTTTTTTTTTTTTGGTCAAGATTCTGGTTGCAAATAAGATAGTTTGATTAAGTTTTTGTTGCTTTCGTACACCAATTTGGTTACAGTAACTGTCATAAAAATCACATTTTAATGGGGTAAAGAAAATATTTTTATTTATGCCGCAAACCAAGATGTGATGATGATGGGAAGGAAAGGACAGTATGCTGTGGTGGACGGTGCTGATGATAGCATGCATTAATAAACTAAACAATCAGCACGTGTATAAACACTACAAGCCACACCATGCAGTACATTTCATCGCCGTTTCCCGTCTCAAAATCGGCAAAACCAGCAGAAGTCCATAAGCATGACAGCCGCAAGACCCAGAACTAGACCGCCCGCAGAGAATCCGCCATACCCCTTTCAAGAATTTCCTGTTCCTCCCAATGCCACTCAGCCGACGTGTCTCTGCAAAACGACTTACATGTGGGAACTAGCTGCGATAACGGTCCAACTGCAAAAGCTTGGAGACAAAATGACCAGAGGAGACGTGCAATTGAAGGAGATGATGGAATGGATATCACAGTAAGGAGGTTAGGTGCTTATAAAACCTTCATAGTGAAGCATACAGAAAACAGCGCAACTAGAGTATTCGGAAATTCCATCCGAGCATATATAGCTGGAGGGTTTGGTGCCGATCATCCCGTCTTGGACGTCTAGACCTATAGAATCGGGCAGCTTGATGTTCTTGTCATCAGACGTGAAGCTAATCCTCCTCCTCCTGCTCAAGCTCGGTAGAGAGGTAATTTTTTCGAGAACATATGGTATCTTTAAGAATCATAAATCTAACTAGGATAGTTACATTTTTTAAGAGAAGTGCCGAAAGGTCAGATCTTTTTCTGCATAAATCGATAAAGCTTCTGCCTTTTAAGTTGAATACAAAATCATTTGTTTCCTGCGAGACCGAACGATGATGATGGAGTTCTCTTGTTTGCTATATAATAAGATAATGATGCCTAACTTAATTGGTATTAAAGCTAATGATGCCTGACTTCTATTGATATTTTTGCTGAGGATTTGATGTTAAAAAGAAGTGGTGCTATGGATATTATTCGACCACTATTTGTGGATGCATGCTGTTATTGAGTTTTGGTTCCTATCTTTTCAGTTCCTGTTTCTTTCTTGTTTTTCTGGGCTTCTGTGCATTGGTCTTAATGAATTTTTTCCTTGGAGGAGAGTCGGTCATTATTGAGATAGTGAAATTGATCCAACTTTTGCAAACTACTAGATTTATGATATTTGACATTTTTGGAAATAAATAATTACTTGCAAAATACTAGTCCAAGCATGGTTCACCATGGTGGATCGCGATCACGTCACGATAGTAGTTGTTCCACATTCGTCACGGCATATCAATTGGATATCAAGTGATACACACATTATAGCACATAAAAAATTTCAAAAGTTTTGAAAAAATTATTAAAAATAGAAAATATCATAAAAGGCACAATCTGAAAAAATATCTGAATTGACTTCGAGTGGACTCAGATATTTTAACCGATTCCATGCATCACGGATTCAAATCGGCAAATATTAGTCGAATCAGAGCGAGTCGTCGGAGATATAAAATTATCCATGATTCGGAGATCGGTATCATAACGGTCCCCTCCATTCTGTGACTCAGCTGAGTCGTATCGAACAAGGCCGAGATTGCTAATCATGAGTCCAAGCCAAATTTAGGTAATTAAGTAGGGCTTGTGTGGATTTTCTCCTCAATCTTGAGTGAATGGAGTTGAGCCATAACATCCCACTACATGCCTTCTCAGCTAGGCTGTGATGCTAAAGGGAATGGTCATTACAAGTACGCAATGGTCAGAATTAAGACATACAGTACCAAGACACCTGGTTTCATTAGAGTTCATTGAATCTTGAAATACATTTCTGTAACAGGCTTGAAAATCATTATCCTGTTACTAGACTAGATTATAGAGTATGTGTTGCCTGGTTCATACTGTTTTACTAGAATGCTTTGACAGGCCAGTCTACACTTTACTTTGGAGTGCTCTGTTTCTGGACAAATACAAAAATTAAGCTTTCTTTAGTGCATGTTCTAAGTAGGGCTGCAAACGAATCGAACCGCTCACGAGCGGCTCAAGTCAAGTTCGATTCGAGCTCAATCAATATCAAGCTCGAGCTCGAGTCAAATTCGAGATCGAACTCGAGCTCAAAATATTAAACTCGTTACTTGCGAGCCGGCTCACGAGCTCAAGTGTGTGTGTGTGTGTATATATAAATATATATAATAGTAAAATTACATATATATCCTTGATATTTTATTATTTATTAAGAAAAATATTTTTTTTATTTTTTTTTAAATAATTATTTTTAATTTTTTCGAGCTCGAGTTTTAAATTGTCAACTCGTCGAGTTCGAACTCGAGTTCGAGTTTAATAAAACTAAGTCAAGACTCGACTCGATTAGGCCAAAACTCGACTCGACTCGGCTCATTTACGGCCCTAGTTCTAAGCAACTTAACTTTAGTTTGTCATTTGATGCTAGTCCTTTGATAAGTGAACCAGACAGTTTATACTCTTGAATTGCTATATAGGTTGGTTAATCTGAGCCTCTGTTTTACTTTTACGTCTTTAAGTCCTAAGCTGCAATGGTGGGTAGCGTGTTAGCCTCCTCATTGCTGGGCCGAGACATCTAAAAATAGCACGCTTCTGCCGATAGATTAGAGCAGGCCAATGCCCACTAATACAGATTTTTTGTTACCTGAACTGGATAGTGGATACTCGTGTGGTCATATTGGGGCCCTGGATTGTTCATGTCTAAAAATAACAAAGATAAAAGATTGAGTCAAATGTCTTCGATATTCTTTTTTTTTGTTTTATTTTTATAGCAAAATCAATCCTTGCAATATTCTTTTTTTTTTTTTTGTAAGAAAAGGCAACAATAATAATCATAAGTTTGTTGGACTTGAATTTTATTCCATCAACTGTTATTGGGATAAAACCCAAGCTCAGCAAAGTTAACAAGAGTGTTCTTTTTTTTTTTGCAGTATTCATGTTCTAGTGAGTCGTGTCCCAAATTGAATGCGTTACAGATTCTCAATAACTTGGCTTTCTAGTATATCGCAAATTAATATTTACTTCCTTTTATTTTTCTTTATACGTAATCTGTTATCGAGAAAAATATAAAGAGAGAACATGAGTAACTAGTGACAATTAATAGCAGTTATTCAAATTTTGTGAGTAATCAATTATTTTTCTACAAAATCCGTTAAATTTTTCACAAGGCAAAAAAATGGAGGAAAGTGCAGAAAAATGCAAAAAAAAAAAAAAAAAAAAATCAACATTCCTCTAACAAAACATATATAAAGGAAAAAATGTCTGAGTTTCCTTCAATTGTTCATACTATTCCCTGCAAACAAACATTACCTTGGGTAATACTAAATTTTTCTTGGTGTTTTTTTCTTATATATCACCGTCATTCTATTCTATTGAGTTGTATTGCGATAGGTTCAGATTCCTTGTTGATCGAAGAGAATATGCGGTTGAACAAATGCCGAAGGAAGAGCTTAAACAGAGATCTCAATTGGTAAATGTTCTTCTTCTTCTTTTTTTCAGAAAGATATTTTATTAACATATATTATATTCTACAATCCCTTTGGGTTTAATATCCTCGAGTTAAATTCATCATTAAATGATGAAATGAATATTTTTTTGACCATTAAATTTTAACAATTTCAAACATTTAAAATACAAAAAAAAAAAAAAATCTATTATCACGTAGCAATACAAATTGAAGGAACGGTTCCTACGAGGACCATAGAATTTCCCGATCATATGTAACTGAACTTCTACCCCCTTGTCATCCTCCTACATATTATGAAAATTCAACCATAAGAGTTGGTAAAATGTCAGCCATTTGCTCTCAGATATCCAAACCTGCAACCTTTAGTACAAGATAAACTATCTAATCAAATACCAGTCAAGAAGTTCAATCCTGCGAATTTATGCAGCATCAGAGAGTCGATCAGCTAAATACACTGCTGAGAGCGACCATCAATCCCATTAAAGAGAAAGCTCATAATCTCTGTCAACTTTTCATCTTCCAGGTTCCTATACGTTTGAAGTTTAATACTAGGTGTGAAAATAACTTGTGAATTGATGATGTAAAGTTAGATGGCAGGAAACAAAGCATTAGAAATTCCGGACGGACTAAAATACAAGAAAGAAAAATAAAGTACGAGGATTCAGAATTTGTTACACACAAAATTGATTCTCATGTATCCAAAAACTATCCAGCACGGGCACTTAGTCGGCAACAAATAAAATTGATAAGACACTTCGTTCAAAAGTTTCTTCCATAACATGATACCAGCTTTATGCTACGAAATATGTAGACTACAAAATTGGCCATAGAGATACAGTAACAGGACAACATTACTCCTAAAATACACTCGTGTTCTTATTTCCACCAGTAAGCAGACTGAAGAAAGGATCTTCTTTCTGTTCATCAACTTTGTCCGTCAGTTTGAAACCAGAATCAAGTTTGTTTGATGTTGATGGTGAAGGAGCTCGCACGGACATGAAGGCAACTTTTTCCTTCCCAGCCTTGCGTTTTAAAGGATTCGAATGTGGAGATGAGCTTGAAGTTGTGAGCAGGCCACCTTCTAGAGCCATATTACTGTTTGCAGTTGGTCCTGCACTAGAAGAACCATCTCTTAGATGCTTCTCTTCATTACTTTGTGAAACAGGATCAGCTAATGAACCATTGTCCTTGGTCATGCCATCAGGACCTTCTACAGCAGCTTCAGGATATGCCTTGCCGGTTTCGTAATCTAGAGGAGAACCAGAAGCATACAGTTAAGTTCTTTAAAGGTGATACCTTTAGTAACAAGATTAGCATGAAGTAGAGGTAAAGGTACTCTACCCTATAAAAGCAATATTGTGGAGGGTTGCTTCAAATTTCTTAAAGGTTGGTTACAGAAACGAAGAGAGAGAGCTGCAGTAATTTCCCCTTAGGCCTAATCTTTAATTACCTCCAAGCAAAACCTCAATGCTCTGATACTGCACTGGAGATGCCCCTTGGGAAACATCTTCCCTGCCATCCTTTCCTTGCGTTTTGGATTCACTTTCATTCATTTTTTCAACTAATATATACTTATCTGTCTGCCAAATGCATTCTAAGGAGATAAATTGCTCCTTTATAGGATAATATTCCCTAAATACCTGCACAGTGCCCAAATAAGAAAAGAGAATGTTTCAAATGAATTGGCAAAGGAAATCATCTCTTTAAGCTGAGGTCCATAAAACAGTAACTAATATAAACTAATGCAAAAGAATTCATTAGACTACAAACTCAGTGAAAATAACCTCGAAACCTTCTTCAGTAATTTTAATAGCCTGCTCCTTTCGAGATAGTGAAGAAACGGAGCCGTATACACAAACAACATCAAGGAGTATCTGTTTGAAAGGAACAGTAAACCAACTTAGACAAATTAAATTGTGAACTCTATTAATTATGAAATCAAATCTCTATCACCGATATGATTACATGGATTTTCATCACTAAGCTCATTGAAGAAACAAACAGCACAACAGCACTTACTTGTTGAATCAAGACTCGAAGGCGTGCAAGCAGTGACAAAATGGTCAGTGAAAATCCCATGAAGAATGATTGAGCAAGCAGTTTAGATATATCTCTGTTGGTTGTTATGGAAAAAACAGATGACAACTATCTGCAAGGACCACGCAAGGCTGCACTAAAAAATCCTACACAATAATACCAACTGTGAAGAGGAATTTCCTACATGATTAACTGAACCATGAATGCTAAGACAAAGAAAGCAAAAAAATAATGGATCAAATCTTAATCTGAAACTACAAAGAAGAGTAAATTAGAGCAGTGATAATTGTACTCATATCCCATCTCTGATTACAATAGGATGCTTCTTATATATGACAGGAGGTCTTAAGTCATAGAACTAGTTTAGGACATAAAATACAAAGACAAAATTAGCTTGATTAAAGAAAGCTAACAGGAAACCACATAAATAGCTCAAAATGTTACTCCACATTATTAGTTCACACACTTGAAATGTCACTTTGAAACTGGTACAAGCAGAAGCTCTTCAAGACTTTCAATTTCAAAAGATTAACATGAACCAATTGAAAAGAAAATAAAGGGTGTGAAATGAGTAGGGAATCTAGGATAAATGAACCCATTAATTTCCAGAAGTGAATCTTTAGTCAAAGCTACTGCATACAAAAACAAAAATTCAACCAAAGGATACACAGCTGCCTTCAACAGTGGCTCAACCATCTGCAACAGAGATAGAGCACAATTGAGAAGATAGTTTCATGAATCAGAGCATACTGATCCCTTCTAATTATGTTTTCAACTAGTGGGAAAATTAGTACTTGTTGGATGTAAATAGACCAAAAGGAAACTAATCGCTTAAAAGCCCCATAAGAAATTGAAAATAACCACATCTTCACTCTAGTTCTCCCACTGGTTGTGGTGTAAGGTGGAGGAGCAGATACGCTTCCTTGGGAAAGAACGAAGATTCCAGCTAATTCTATTTCTCTTGTGGACAATGATACCAAAGAAGTAGATGCAAGAGGATGGTAAAGAAAGAAGGCAACAGTGATCTGTTAATGGTTTGCTGCTACAGGAAGATAACACAAGAACAATGGAAGAGACTGAAATCAACCAATTTTAATCCTCTAAGGTCCAAAGATTTTGATGGACAATGGCTTAGACTAATTTGGACATCAAAACAATGGGAAATTTTTTAAAAGCACAGATGTAAGATCATAGTTTATGGCATGCCTCACAACATACGCTCAACTGAGGCACGTAGAAAACTGAAGGTAGAATAACAATTTAAAGAAACAGCTGTGAGCAACAAATCACAAACAAATGTACTACCTTTGATAGTAAACGTGCAACTCCAAGAAGCCTTTCCAAAAAGTTATATTTGCCACCATCACACCTTCTCCGCTTCAAACTGAAACCCAATGTAAAACAGGCATGCAAACAGGATTACAAATTGAACAAATGAAAGGCCAAAAGTTTTGGTATGTGCAATTTGACGGAAAGTAACAGTCTAATCACTACTGATTGTACATTACATTCACAGACTGGTCACTTAATCAATTTTCCTTGGATATTAACTTTCAACTTCCAATTTAACTTTTTGAAGCCTCCACATCAAATTACTAAGAAAACGTTAAGAATTTATGGCTTTGCGATCTACTGATGAAACCTCAATGAAATCTTGCTATTTCCTCCAGAAAAAAAAAATGCATGAATCACTAATCAACGCATATGGTAAACAACAATGTTGGAAAATGTGCCCTTCTTTATGTTTATACCTTTCCAAAAGCTGCAGTTTTTGTTTAGGCCTTTTGCCATGGATTACCAGAAAGCAGGAATTCAAGATTTCCTCCAACTTTGCTGATTGCAGAAGCCTCAAATCCCTTCTAACCTGTCACAAAATCACAATTAATTTTAAACCAACAAACCCAATAAGCAAATGCTTGAAGGCATACAGGTTAGTGCTTTACACTGGGCAAGTAAAAACTGAAACTTTAGCCGAAAAAAAAAATACCAACCTTAAGCAGGTACTGAAAATAAGAGCACCTTCGATGCTGATTCTTATTTTTGTAGACAATTCTATCGAGAATTGCAAATTCTGTCTGCAGCCGACCCAAAAAAGTCTTCAATCTCTCCTCAACTAATTCAAATTCCGAACCCATTACCTTTAATAATGCTAATAACTACACTCGCTGCTCATCCTGTTACCACAAGAGAAGCTTAACTCGAATGTCAAATACACAATTTTCATGCACGAAGCTGTTTCAGGCAGAGATTCTTGAAAAGGCCAAGTGGTGGCGAGAGCCGGAGGGGAGTTATCGGAGGTTGTTCCTGGAAACAGGGTTCATTCAGAACTCGTCAAAGGTCACCAAAAATAAAGCGACGGGAAAACAGGATACCTAAAAAATCTTAATTTGTTCATCTAGTCCTTCATCTATCACAATCAAGTCGGTTTGATCCTCAAAGTTCCTTGAACAAATCAATTTGTCCTTAAATAAAATCCATAAATGTAAATGGATCCCAAAAAAGTTTCTAGGTATGTACCAAATACAACTTATGACCGTTCCAACATTGCAAATATCGACTTTCACAAAGGCTATTTTAACAATAATGTACATAATTTAGTATTTAACGTTCTCAATCATACTTATATATAATATAAATATCAGTTTTTGAATACAAATTAGTCTTATTGTCTCAAATATTTTATTCAACCAACAAATAATTTATTTAATAAGTTTTTGAACAAGTACCTATAGGTAGTAGAATCTTCTATGTTTAAAATCTCTTATATTCTCATTAAGTTGTTACATGGTGGGAAGGCTCTGAGGGTACTTGTGACTAAGGTTGCATTCGAATTTAGTCCAATTCAAGCTCGATCAAATAAAGATTATTAGCAAGTAGTATATGAGTTTGAGCTCGACTCAAATGAGTTTGAGGATCCTTGCAAGCCATTTGAGTAGCTCTAAATCGATTTTGTAGTGATAAATTGCACAACTTCCATACCTATAAGTGTAATTTCACATATATATTATTTTTAATAAAAAAAAAAGCGTAATTACTCCAACTAGCTCGTCGAGCACTCAGGTCTTCTTCTCTAAGACTCGTGCCCGACTTGAACAAGTTAAGAATGGTTTTGACTGAATTCGAGTCGAGCCGTTGACCGAACTGCTAGCTACTAGTGGCATAATATATAAGATTTAGGGTCAAAACCTAAAGACGTGTATCCTAATTGCAATTTGGTCCGACTCTGTTGAAGAACTTTGTAAAATCTCCTAGAAAAATTCAAGGAATGATTTAGACATCTGGCTTTTAACTAAACAGACTCATTCGTGTTTTTTTTCCCCCTTTAAAATGCAAAGACTAAAGAGCCCTTGAATATTTTTCATATTAAAGCTTAAGGTGCTATAATATTAGTATAGGCACTTTAGTCTTTTCACGTGACAAAAAGATAAAATGGAAGGATTATGAAATTAAAAGTCCAACATATAAATCATAATCACGAAGGATACAAGCCGGAAGAAGGGGATAATCGCTCTGCAGAGCACTCCCTGCAAATGTATTAGCATATAGATACAGGGGCTGCTAAGACGTGGACGTATCAAAGAGTGGCAGAAATAATTAGACACGATACAAAACGAACAAAGACATTTAAGAGCTCCAATGCCTCTCACGCAAACAGCTTTTCAGTACCGGTAGTTAATATTTGGATGCCAGTACAACCTAAAATAATACAAAACCAAGACAGAAAGGGATGACCATATTCAATATTACAGTTGAGACGAGATTTTACAAGAGCGAAATCTCAAATGTTAAAAAGTTACAGCTCAACTGAGCTTGAAAGTGCCCTGCGAGTACATAACATAAGCCTCCACTAGCAAGAAACTGCTGACTGAGAGTTTCATTTCAAGGCAGATATCTAGTTTAATAGATACAATTCAGAAAGATCTGTATTCAAGTTCAAAATTCTTCGATCAACTGAGTTCCTAGCAAACTAACTTACCTCCTTTCGTCAGTCTATTTGTGCAAATAAACTAGCCTACTGGGACTAAGAAGCTACTAACCAGTTTCATGTCTTAAATATCCATCTTGAGTACAATATTGTTGACATTGCTCTCCTGTGATTTCTCCAGTGCAACAACCTTAGCCCGATAAGCTGCTGCTGCTGCAGCCACTGTCCTTGCCCTCTGTCCTTGAGGAAGTTCACATGCTTCGCTGAGAGAACCCAATCTCAACTCAGCAGGTGGAATGAAACACTCTCCCGACAGACCAGGAACATTAAAGGCTACTTCCTCGATGGTCCATGCTTCTTCCATCCTGGTTTTGGTATGACTCATTGCTGTATCCCCGAACCTGAAAAGGGTAACCACTGATCGCCCAGAGTGAGCAATCATGATCCCCTCAACAGGCTCACCAGATTGTAAGAAAAACACTACCCTACCCTACCCGGATTCTGATTCCAAGAATCATAAAACCCCCAAAACTCAGCAGCCAAATTAATTCATTAGCATCAATCAAATCAGATTTAACCCTAATCAGGTAAGAACAAACTAAAACAAAAGCAACCCACAAAAATTCATTCAAATCCAACTTCAAGAATCTACACCAGTAATTCTAGACAATTTTTCAAAGGAAAAGGGAGGAAAAAAATGCTAATAAGAGACCATCATACCTCTGGAAATACTGAAGGAGTCTTCACCCTTGTTGGAAATGCTATTGTAGGAACGGGAATGAGATGTCGCTGCCAGAGTGGGGATGAGCCGTTGATATTGGCCGCCGGAGTTGGAGATGCCGCCGGCGAAGAAGGGATTTGTTTGCTGATGAGATGTCGCTGGAGATGGTCTGTTATCACTGCCGAAGAAGAGACTGGTCTTTTTATCGATGGTTCCTCACCGGAGGCTGTGAAAAGAAGACTGCTTTTAAGAAAGGAAAATAACTTCACAGTGATAATGATAAATAAGGAAGTTACTTTCCTCCCGTGTGATGTAACTTATTTTCTCTCAGAATTTATTTTTCTAAATTAATTGACAATCAAACAACAAAAAATATAGAAAATATTTTTCAAAAAATCTTTTCCACCCAAACAAACAAAACCTAAAAGTCCGACATAAAAATCATAATCATGAAGGATACATGCCGGAAGAAGGGGATACAAGCCGGAAGAAGGGGATAATCGCTCCTCAAAGTTCTTTTTGGAAAAGAATGGCTCTTGGTTTCATACACTGACAAGAATTCTTACTATATATCGTGGAAGATACAAATTCAATTCAGTCAACAATCCTATGGTAACGTAAAATATATATATATAATACAACGGTTTGCATGTAATCTTTATTTGAGCTTTTCCTCTGATTGATTGCGTGAGTCTAAGCCGACTATTTATTTTGCTGAACTTACGCCCCATCTTTTTCAAAAAAAAAAAAAAAAAAAAACATATGCCCTATCATTGTTTTTATTTAAAATTTTGTGATCTTTGTTGAGTGACAGGGATGACAAAATTTATTTACCTCTTACATAGCAAAAGTATTTTTACTATATATTGAAACAGTTGCAAATACACTAACAATAACAAATCTTTTTTTTGTTCATTCAACAATTTACAAACCAATTTCTAAATTGAGGAGAGAGGATAGTTATGGCGCTTTTTTTAACC
Source organism: Coffea arabica (assembly GCF_036785885.1). Taxonomy (NCBI): domain Eukaryota; kingdom Viridiplantae; phylum Streptophyta; class Magnoliopsida; order Gentianales; family Rubiaceae; genus Coffea; species Coffea arabica. The sequence goes on from NC_092313.1 coordinate 22,608,817, forward strand.
TTTGGAGCAATATTTTAGCTGAGGACACTATCAAGGAAGTTTTTTTTCGAAGATAAATACTTATTAGAATGTTAGGAAAACTAATTCACAGAACTCTTGTATAACTATATGAAAGCTAATCTTTGTATCGTAACCATAAAAGTAATCTTAATAGTCTTAGCTATAAAAGTAATATTAATCTTATTTTATGATTCTATTATGATATTAGAGTTTCAAGAACATTTTATAAGTCTAACGAAAGGAGGGATAAAGAAGTAATTAAGAGAGTTGAAGTACAGGGGACGGTTGGGTTGGGTGGTACAGGGAGAGGGAGTGTAAACGAGAGGTCTCGGATTTCAGTTCTCCCGCTTACACTTAAAAAAAGAGAGAGAGAGAGAGAGAGTTGAAGTATGAATTATATCAGCCACCGTGTAGAAAGTAGAAACTTAGACAGGGATGGAATGAAACTGTAGGTTCCTGCTTTTCCCGCCATGTGGGATGGCTCATTGGCAGGTGAGGTGCCGGTTAAATTGTAAAGCGAATCATGTTTGCAATCCAATTTAATGGTTAACTCGAAAATTCAATTGAACCTAACCAGCTTGATTAAGAACTAATTGGACTGATAAAATCGAAAGAATCAATTGGAGTTCACTAATATTTTCTTTTTAAAAAGAATATTTCAATAATACAATAATAAATAAAAACTGATTAAATCTTTGAGCCAAAATTGAACCAATTGAACAGATTGAATCAAGAACCAGAAGCTCTTTTGGGTACACTCTCCAATCTGAATTTTAAAATATTGAACCTAGCTGAGCCTTGGCTTTGAGAATTTTTTTTGGTTAGCAAATCAATCAAACCCAAAAGAGTCTTTCTAGTAGTTTCAACTATTAGACGTATTTCGATCATATATGTCTATCTCGAAAAAACATAAAAGCAAAAAGTTACAACTTGGTATTTGTCACAAAATTCATCTCTATTATTTTATTTTATTTTATTTTTCTAAACCATACAAATGATTTTTGTCATCATTTAACTAAAAGAAATAGAAATAAACATATCAAAAAATACGATGGAGGCTTTATCATTTAGAATATAAATTTATTAATCATTGCTTTTCTTAAGTTTATTTTCAATTTAACGTTATTTTCTACAATATGAGCACAATTCTGTCTCCTTTTTTATGATAACTAGGAAGGAATTACAAATGAAATCTACTGGAATACTTTTCTCCATCGATTTATTCTTCTTTTTTTTTTCAAAAACAATTTCTGAGTAAAAACATTTCTGGAACTAAGATACTTGAAATTAAAAATACCACATACTAATGCTTTTAAAAGTTTTTCTAACAATTCAAATTCTCCAAAAAAAAAAATGAAAACATCGTTTATGAAACTAAAACATTTCCTATTCTAGCTAAATTAAAATATTGGGTAGGCCTACTCCTCTCCTCCAGTATAGGTATAGGTATCGAACATAGATTAGGTTTTTTATCCGATAATATACAGGTCCATATATCGTGCAAGAGTGGGTATCCATCTTGCCAAAATTATTGAGGGAGAAGAAAGAAACATGGGAGGGGGAGCCATGTCCCCAGCGGTCTCTGGACAAGGTGGAGCAGCTGCTTATTGTTCATCCACCGTAGCTAAGCCATCAACAGCCGTTACAACCACCAATATTGAGTCACTTAATTCAGTCTCTGCCATTTCCAGTCAAGAACCCTTCAATAATAATCCATCAACAGGGATAAGCTGTATGCACCATGAAAACGTGGGTTCTCCAGTGGATGGTACAAGTGGAACAGAATATGGTGCTGCAGCAGGAAAGTGTTGTTCTGGCTGTGTTTTTGGGCCTGCACCATCAAGATTGGAGGTAGAAAAGGCCATGACTGACTTACAGAGGTATAATACAACACCTGTTTCGCATTAAAAGTACAGAGAATTCCTGTTTATTGTTGATCACATGATTAGAACTTGAAATTAAACAAAAATGAAATTATAATGATTCTTTGATAAACCAGGGTCAATGTATAATAGATACTCTCTATCAGCCCTGGCATCATACATTGCTGCAATCTGGTAGAATTGATTGGACTACCTTTTTCTGCAGCATTTGATGGTTTATGGATGTTAAAACCAAAAAGCAGAAGCAATACTTGTTTGTATCTATCGGTCAAGGAGTTTCACCTCCAGATAAATTGGATCGTATGGTTAGTCTTTAGAAGCATCTAATGACTTCTAATTGATCTCTGGTTCAATTCCGCTTTTGTTTAGCTCAGGTTTCTGCATGGTGAAGAAGCTAAATCTAACTTCCGCTGGCTTCAACCAATAGTTTATCCTAGCGACTCAAGGATGCTGCAATCTCCTGGATATAGAAGAATCCAAGATGCTTTTGGTATGCTTCAAAGAGAGCCATCAGTTCAGGTGAAACAATGCATATGCAGTTGTCGTCTGTGTAATTCTCTAAAATCTCATTCTGCTGATGACTTAGTCATTTCTGCCCTTCTTGTTGCTCTTCTTCTCAGGATGGCATTTATTGTTAAAAGATATCAGCTTATAGTTTGAAAGTTTTTTAACTTCATTTCCACATGAATTTTTCTTTCAGTTCTGTCTCTAAAAGGTGCGTACTTAAAATTGCAGAACCTGGTGGCCTCGATCTCCTGCGACAAAGCTGTTTGGGACGCCATCTTGAACAACAGGGCAGTTCAGGATCTCGGGGGCTCAATCTCTGCAGGTCATATGCAACAAATTTATTTGACAAAAATTTCAAAATATATACACGTTTATTCCCCTGCCTCCTCTGTATGATTAATCATACAGAGTCATTTACCTCAGCAACAATTCATCCTACTAGGAATCTTTTAGATAATTTGAAGAATTCAAGGGTGAAGTTTTATTATTCACATCTGTTCATTGCTTAAAACAAAAGCTTTCTAAACCTTGTTTGAACTTCTTGTATTGCCTGACAAAGACCAGAGACATGTTTAGCTGAAGTTTGCATGCACTTGTGGCTTTACAATGAAGAAACATGAATGCTTCAACTGACTCTTCTTTCCAGCAGTTACCATGTCAAACAATATGAAGATCACAGCTTAGCAAACAAAAAACAGACCATTTGTTTTCTCGTTCTGCTCTTTTGTGGTTTGAAGTTTGTAGCTTAATTTAATGGCATATATGCTGTGGCAGTATTTTTGCAGCATACATATCCATTATATTATGTGCCTTGATTATTTTCGACGATGTTTATCCATTCCATGCATGTGTAGAACAAAGGACGCAGGCATCTAGTGAACAAGCAGACATAGCGAGCCTCATCTTTAAGTGGATTTTGGAATTTACCATATCAAAGATTATGGATGTGGTTGAGAAAATTGGATTGATGATGGCTGAATTATTTATACCCGGTGACAAGGAAAAACCAACCTCAGAACTCACTGATCTTGTCGAAGAAAAGATTAGATCTTCGTTGCTTCTTTCGGTTGTTATTCTTTTGATTGTGGTTGTCACCCGAAACAATGGCGCCTGATGAAGGCCTTCGTCTTCGGACAAATGCATAAACGGCGGCTACACAAGTTGGTCTTTAGTCTTTAGTCATTTTAGCATCTCATCTGATGTCTTTTGTCATTTCTTTGTTGTAGATTATCTGGATATCATTATCGTGTTTGTATGCTTTGTCTCAACATACACATGCAACAAAATAATCTCGGGAACTCAAAGCTTCCATAGCTGCTAGCCGCCCTTCAAGCAGAGCTAAGAAAGACACTGATGTATTTATTTCAGAAAAATGATGGTGGGAAAGAAAAAATGAAAGAAAGAAAGGAAAGGAAAGGCTCGTCCTTTTGAGTGTAAGCAAAGTCTAATATCCATCCTCTGGAATAGAATAGCAGCCTATCAATCATGCTCACTTGTAAACAAAGAACAACTTTTGCTCCGTTCACAATTCAACCACAACGCTGCTGCTTCTGTGGAGATGCCAGGTAAGGAACATTACCAGTACAAGAATTTGCTGGACTAATTACGCTTGCAAATCGACTTCTAGTAGGATCGCTTTTCAGTACATGGTGGTAATTGTTGGATTAGCAAACGAAGCAGCCACATCTTTGTGATTAAACCGTTTGCTGCATTTTTTTTGTTTTATTCTCCATCTTTAGTGGAGTATAAAAGTTGTACTTATTAATAACCTCTCGTTTCCCTAAACTGTCAGATATCCTCTACAGCTCCAACTTTGAGGGCCACAAATGACTTCGTCATAAAACATCGAAAAAGTTCTTCATGCTGGAGAATTTTAGAAAGCCCTTCTAATGAACAACTTGAGATGCCATCAAGACTTTAATCTGATAAAATCAGATCATAGCATATATTCCTACTTCCGTGATTAAAAATGGAACATGGTTTAGAAACAAGGAAGAAGATGCCCGTGCTTTAAGAACATGAATTCACTAAAAAATGTTCGTCAATGATATCACCGCAGAATACATATTCCAAGCCAATTTATGCTACAAGAGCACAGAAACTATACATCTCCCGAATCTTGGTACGCCTTAAGAAGTTAATTGTTCCTATCAAAGACAAGACTGAACTTCAAAAGAGGTACTAAATAAACTAATCACAAGGTCTCGTAGTTTAGAGAACAGCACTAGTGTGCAGTCCACTTATTCCTCCAGGTTATATATCGCACATATCTGAGAACTGTGACGAGCTTCTCTCACTAAGTCAACCAAAGCTTAGGGCCCATCATTTGCCGATCCACTGCAGGACCTTGGCTAGCAATCTTCTGAACGCGCGAAGAGAATTCTTCAGCCTAAGGAAGAGCAAAGAGCCAGCATATTAGCAAGAAATGGTCAGTCTATCTGTCCATCCTTGGCAAGGAGTATAATGTTATACAATAACCCTACTCAACTTCAGGTGGGAAGAAGAAGTTTCTGCAAAACAGGTATGTACAATGATCTCCACAAACACAATAACCATCAATACGTGAATTAACAGGAGTGACTTGCAGTCATGGAAAACTGGAGAACCAGATACCACAAAGGAATATTGCTCCAGATATTGAAAAGATAATATTAATGGGTATTTAGTGAGCTCATCCAACGAAAGACAAAGGAAAGCTGTTAGAGAGATGCAGATGGAGAACAATGAGTTAGGACAAAACATTTTTAGTTGCCATTTCATTTGCAGCAGGTAAAAGCAATCTCATCAGGGGAAAAGAGGAAGAAGAAAAGAAGGGACCTAGAAAAAAAAATTGAGATGCAACTTATAGTCTATTTTAGTCTCAACGAATTTGTTATGACTGGAGCATTACAGAATCTCAGTACCAGCAAGAGAGACGTTAGTTAGATTAGTGTAATTGTTAGGTGGGGGCCTCTAGTATTAGCAGTTAGCTAATTCAGTTATGGCAGTTAGCTAGTAGATGATCAGCTATTTTGAGCAGATATCTTGTATACGTAATAGCTCTCTATAACGAAATAATTACCTGATAATATTCAATTTGTACAGTCATTCTTCTCTCAATAAAATTCCCCCTCTTTCCCTCTCTCTACTCTCTCTCCTGTTTCTGTTCTCTTTTTTCTCCCTCCAATCCACTCAGATCATAACAGAAATACAATGGTTCAAGAGGAAGAAGATCTACAGGAAATTTAAAGATGGCTAAGCAATCTTCAGGTACTTTCATGAAGAACATTTCAACTAACTTAATCGGAAAGATCAAACCACTTAAATTTCATTATAATTTACTTCATTCATGCCACTGTTACAGAATGAGTTTGAAAGTCATAAGTGCACAATACTAACCCTACATCCATGAAAAATAGCGAACCAAGTTGCAAGGAATGTACTGACCTTTTCATCAATCCACATCAAGGAACTAAGTTGATTGTTTAAAATACGAACGACGACATCCAATGGAGACATTCCATCAGTCACCTCCAGTTCCCCACCCTAAATTAAGCACAGAAGATAAGTTCATGAAGTTTGCAATGCTTAACTACAATTTGGGAAACCAAAGGCGGTCAATCACCTGGCTTCTATTGAGAGTAGTAATAATTCCTTTGATCTGTTCCGTCATCTGTTCCAATTCCCTCTCTATAAACTCTGCTTGCTCGTACCTGATAATACCAAGAAAAATACCTATCAAAGACCAAGTGATGAGAACTTGTATTATAGTTTAGCTCCTTCATTTGTATGGTTATCTGATAGGCTCATGGAATATAAAAACATCACTTTGTTAATCTGTTTAGGAGATAACTTGAGACGAGCTCAAACTGTTTGATCAAAGCTCTCATGCACCAGCCAGCAGAAAGCTGTTTCGATATTCTGCTGTGAACTTTCTACAGGATATACTAGTGTCAAACCAGGAAAGATAAGATAGGACTTCAGTTCATCTCAATCTTTGAAAAATTGCTTTCCTAATACAAGGAGGGCAGATGTGATGCCGTAATTCTAGGTTAACTTGGAAAGAAAAGCAAAGCTTTGGAAGCCCAGGGTTTAGATTCTAGGAGGCCATGAGAAGCAAAAATAACTTCCTGCATTTTTACTAATTATAAAACCACCGGTGCAATTTCTCAAATTGCACTGACCTCTCCTGTAATTGATTTTATTGTCTAAAATGTGTTTTGACAAAAAGAGTACTCAGAATAACCTGCCTTCTTCATAGGTTTGTAACGGTACTTATGAAATAAATCAGGATTATTCAATTGCACCATCAAATCTTAACTTGTTTAGTGACCGTGGGAGAGGTTTAACCATGATACAATGTAATTTTGAGAACCCCAGAGGTCTATCTATCAACAACAAACCTAATGGGAGGTTTATATATATTGTGCTTGTTATCAACTGATTCTCATTTTTAAAATCAGAATCAAAATCCAAAAGCACCTAATTCTATGCTTCTGAATTTTTTTTTTTTTTTGCCTTGAAAAAGGCCAAAAGCAGGATTTGAAAAGCAGTTAAGAACAGAAAAAAAGTAGACTTCTTAAAATCAAAAGCTAAAATCAGGTTACAGAATCATTTGAGAACAAGCCCTTTACCTAAAATCTGTTTGCTCCAAAGGGAACCATGCTTGGTGATCAACAGAATTTTCACTTAGTATCCTACCAATACTCAGTTAATCCGACCATCTATAGTAACAAATACATGTCAGTGATAGTTCTAGTCATTTGGCCATTGTCCACGAGTTATCACTAGGATAGATTAAACCAAACATTTGCTTTTCCGCACTAATGAACAGATGAGGGCAACTTTGGTCCTGCAATTAACTCAGTACAAAAACCACATTAAGATGCAAAGTAGAAATCGCCGCCAAATTCATTCAAAAAATTCATGCAACCCCTCCAACGTACACTAACATGACATTTCAATGGTAGGTGACATAAGGTAGTACGCAACCATATTTGTAAATGAAAAAAAAATTATATAGCATAAAAACAAAGATCAACCGTTACTTACATTGCATCTCTTGTAGATGCAGCTTCATCATCAAGAAGCAATGCACGCTCATCTTTGTATATCCGCTCAGCTTCTTCTTCCATACTTAGCAACGATTTGTCAACCTTAAAATGACATAATTAAGCGAATAATATAACAGACACAAAAAATACTTGTATAGCTAATCATGAAATTATATTTTTTAGGAGATCACAATTTTCGTCTTTGAAGAAGAAAGCAGGTTCGTGACTAACAACATTAAGCACTATTGTCATTGATATTCGATTACATTCATTGCAACAGACCTCCTCCTTTTTCTAAATTATATAAAATCAATAATAATAACCACAAAGTTGCGCAGAATGTGTAACTCCTTAAGAATTACATCCAACAACCAGAAAGCAAGTTTATGTGGTCTGTGTTATAAGCCACAAACCTCTTATAGAAGGCAGCCAAATCAAAAACTAACCATTGGATGTTTAAAGTCACCAAAAAGGAAAAGAGTTTAAAGGGAAATTATGAGGTGGGTTTCCTATAATTTCAGTGTGTTTAGGAAGATATGTACATTGTGTGCATTGAGAGCTTGTCAGAAAGTTGTTTGTAAAAGCTATTACACAGCCCATAGTTATTAACTCACATCATACCAACAAGTAACCAGACTGGAAGTGTCATAAAAATGCATGAACCTTAAAGAAGCACTACCTATCCAAGCATCAAGCACATACACCATGATGTGAGACTTAGCTAGGACAATGGAAGAGATTGGATACCTCTTCTTGATGAGTCTCAATCAGCTCCAAGTGTCGCTCTAAGTTAGCTTGTGTCTCAACGACTTTTGCAACTTCAGTCTGAGAAAAGGTTCAAGCACTTGAATTTAATGAGGCCAATGAGAAAATGCCAATTTAAAATAAACTCATATTTCATGATTATACAAGCCAGATAGAAAGATGATGCATCATCCTGACACGTGCAACAGAAAACAAATACAAACTATGAATAAAATGATCCTAAAGATAGATCTTGGGATACGCAATACCCAAAGTGCTATATGACATAGAAAAAACCAGACGTATCATGACAGAAACAAATAAAAAGTAAATGTACACGAAAAATGTCACAGGCTGATATTCCATAACAGTATATTGCAGTCATATACCAGAGCAGAGTTATTCATCAACCTGGACAGAAAAAAACCATTATGTTCCCTAAGAGATTAATACCTCAAGCCTAACGAGGATGTCACGATTCTGCAAGATCCTTTTATCCCACTCAGCAATTGCACTAGCCTGCTTCTGAAACTTGCGCGTACGTTCCTGTAACTCTGTATTCCACTCCTTGATGATCTACAGAAAATGATATAAAATTATTTGTCAAACCGGAACATTCCCGCAAATGGACAGGCGAAAAAGGAAATAAGATGTAGCAAATCCACAATTGTCCAGGCAAAAGACATCATGGTTTCCTCCTGATGTACAAAAGAAAGAAACCCATCCTCATATTTACTAGAAGCATAAAACACCTCTTAAAAGGTTACATGCAATCAACCCTCAAATAAAGCAATAGGGGAGACATCCCAGTGTTTCCAAAAGTACATCATAGCAAAACTTTAGCAGATAAGACCTAAAAATAACATAAAGCACAGAATGAGCTACATCGTTGAAAGAAAGTACAATGGTAAAATGTATAACCTGTAAAGGAAATTAGAACACATAATTACCTCCTCGACAGATTTTCCAGTGATTTCAGATGGCAATTTTGGTTTGGCAGCTAGACCTGCTGTTGCAGTTGAAGTGGTACTACAGGACAATAAAATAGAACTTAGGCTCCAACATTGCAAATATTATGAACTGCTAGGAATCAAATATATATGATACATAAGATCAGAAATGAAATTCAGCAGACAATAATATCTCCTCATACCACTAACTATATCTGTTTTTTTCCTTTTCTTTTTCTTTTTCCATGGTGTAGAGTGCAAATAGAAGAGCAGGGACATTGAGAAATTTCACACCATGCTGAACTTGTTGACCTTGTAACCATTTTATAACATAATTATCCAATTTTGTTGGACTAGTCCAATACTATACCTAACAAAGGTTTTAATAGGTGTATTCCAATACAAACCATGTTCAAAATGTGTGGTAATTACGTTGATGGTGTCACTTGCATCGAAAACAATTGACTTTTAAATGAGATATTCTTTATTACATGATACTTGTGTGTCTTGTACAAATTAGATTTAATGTCTCTTTAGCCACTAACTTTGTAGCCTAAAAGAACATTTAGTGCATGTCATCTTCACTATATATATGGATGGAAGTAACTTTGTATTTGCATTGGCATGTCCAATAATGAAGAATGCAAGAGATGTTTTGTTTCAGTTGTAGTGTATTTTGATACAATTCTGTAAGAGTTATACACAAAAAGATTCTTGTATAAAACTCTTAGTATCTGTTCCCATGCACATTAAGTAAGTTGAATTTCAAATTCATTTACAATATTTTGTTGCTTTGAGGCATTATCTTTGCCTTTTTTTATAGTCACACTTCTCAGAGAAAAAGTGAATCGAGCTATTTCTAAAATACAACACTGACTTTATGCATTTTTCTTATATCAGGGAAAGAAGCAGAAGCATATCTGGGTTTATACTGACCCACTACTAGAAGCTACAACCAATGCTGATGCTTGAGGAGCAGAACTGGTACTAGTAGTTGCTGCTGCTGTAGAAGTTGAAGCAGGCAGACCTAAACAAAGAATTTGGAAGACCACAAATCAAAAAGTTTAATGAATGTCATTCCAGCTGCATGAAAATGACCTGACTCTCAAATTAATATACATGCAAGGACAAGATGGAAATATGGGTGAAAAAGTGCAAACTGAAAGTATATATTGGCACATAAATGAGGCTTCTAGGCTATTTTAGAAAATGTTGGAAATGCTGAATTCAAGAACATATATGAGCTGAAGATGAGAACATAAATGTGCTGGAAATGCTGAAGTATAAGTTTGCTTAAGCAGGCAACATCATGGAGCACAATCACTACAACAGAAGTGGAAAAGTAATAGTAGGTTTCCAACCCTTTGCATCCTACCAACAATCCTCAAGTTTGCAACACAACAAATTCCCATAGGAGAAATAGTTATTGATGTCAACCCATATCAAGCAACTCTCAACATCCTAACAAGATTTGAGTGGCATAAGATCCAATTAAAGCATAATTAACAAATGGTGATAACTCCATCGAAGCCGACGAATTAAACACAAACATCCATAATTAACAAAATGAACAGAGGGAAAACAAATGGCAAAAGCAGACTAGTCATTGTATATAATATCAGAAAGAAACTGAAGAAAAAGAAACAAGACAAAAATCTGAGCACTTCAAAGCATCAGAAAACAGGTTTATAACTAACTTTTAACAAAATGTTCCGATACTTAATATGCCCTCACAAAAATAATGACCTTGCTTGCCATCTTGCACGGATGAGAAATATTATGACACCAATTTTCTTCACTTTCAACCAATCATACATTTGATGATTATGAGAAAAGCCAAAAAATAAACAAATTCACAATCTGATTCGTGTGTTTTCTCACTAAAAACTCAATCACTATACTATTGCAAAATGCATTTGTTCAATTTCAACCATATTTTTCCATTATTGATCTAAAAGTAACTACACCTTTATAATTTATCTGCTTAGTCAACTTTTTGTCCTCATTACAAGCATAACTGAGTTTCCAAGATAATACATGGGACATGGAGATGAGAACCAACGAAAAAAACAGCTGTAAAAGTCAGTAAGGTTCTTCCTCCACTATTAAATTCCTTGCACTCCTCCTTTTTGGGGTTATATAAGAAAAGATTCTATTGACCAAAAATGACCAATTTTGTGCTGCCCCTTGCACCAGTTTTCCACATGCACACACAAATCTACAGAGAAAAAGAAATCCACAAAATGGACATCATTATTAATCTTTTTTTACACACATGAATCACTAGTACACAACTTCTAAAACAGGATCGGTGGGGGAAAAGGAGGGATAGGAACACAGTAGGAAATAGAGTTAGAAGGGCATCCTATTCTAACACAGCTTCTTCTGCAATCAATCCAACACCCTCACTAGGCTGTTTCTTTCCCACATCTACCACAGCAGACTCTGTGTTTGATGCGTCTATGATAGTTAAAGTTGGCTCAGAAAATGATACATCCATGAAAACACTCACAGAAGGAACTGCAACTGAATTGGCTTCCACTCCATTGGTAAGATGCATGGTGCTAGCAGCAGTGGCAAAGGATTCACTGTCTTGCTTGCCAACCATAAGGTCATTCCCAGCCTCTCCTATATCACCATCATTAGACCCAACCCCAGAAAATTCTTTCTCATTGCATCTAACCTGCATCTCATCACCATATATGCCCTCCAATTCGTTACCTAAGTCTACCCTGAGAATGATAGTAGAACAACTGCTAGTAAAAGAAAGATTTCCTGAAATGAATTGAAGAGGAACTTCAACTCAATTTACCCCAAAATTGTCAACTTCAGAATCTAATGAAACTGATACCATAACAAGTATTTCTCTACCACACACATAACTCACCCTTCAACAAATAAATTCAACACCACAAGAGCACCAGATATAAGAAGTTATCTTAAAAATATGAACAAGAAGAGAACTGGTCGCTCATACTGTTCTCATTCAGCAGAAAATATATTATGACTAATGTCATTTTCAAGTTAAGTTTTCATGGCATAATCCACAAAAAGCATAGAAGACTAACATGTACAGAGCGGCAGATAAGCAAAAGTATCAAATTGCAGGCACCGCAATGACAATAATTCCTAAGACATACAAGAATTACTACAAAAGTCATAAAGGTGTAAATTGATCAGAAAAATACCAAAGGAAGTTGCAGCTGCAGTTGAAATTGTGTGCTGTTGTGACGATGTACCAGTTGCAGGTGTTTTTGTTGAGAGTGAAAATGATCCAGAGGTTGTGCCCGATCCAATAGAAGTGCTAGCACTAAAACCAGTAAAACCTCCTGATGATGAAGCAGCAGCTGAACCAGAAGTGAATGCTGTTGTAGCAGCAGAAGAGGCAGCCGGGCTTAAAACAGGGAAACTTAGACCAGACCCAGTTAAACTAGTACTGACAGCAGCAGTTGTAGTTGTTGCCGCAGTCATTGAGGCGCTGGTGGTGGTAGTAACTGTTGAAAACAAGGTCGTGGTAGAAGCAGTTCCAAAACCAGACTTGGAAGCCGGAGTAGAAAAAATAGATGCTGATGTGGACGCAGAGGGTTGAAATCCAGAAGTCCCAAATGAAAAACCCCCTGAGGACGAGACAGCTGCAGATGCTGCTGCTGATGACGATGTCAGTGATGGCGTTGCTGAGCTTCCGGTGCCTTTAGGGAATGAAAATGCAGATGCTGAAGAAGACTGGAATGGAGTAGATACCGCAGCAGCAGGAGAAGAAGAAGCAGTACGAAAGCTTACTCCCGCAGGAAAAGAGAATCCACTTGCTGATGTGGCTGGAAACGAAAATCCAGTGGCTGGTGAAGTGGAACTCACAGCTGATGTGGCTGGAAAGGTGAATGCAGACGCTGATGAAGCCAGACCTGTGGCTGCTGTGGCCGCAGAGCTAAAGCCGGATGCTGATGAAGCGAAAATGGACGCTGATGTGGCCGCGGGAAATGCAAATGACGGTACGGAGGAAGCTGAGGAGGATGCAGTTGGTGCAACGGAGGCGACGGGGGAAGATGAAGATGACCCGAATGGCGAAGTGGAAGCACCAAAAGTAGTAGAAGAGAACGCAGGTGAACTAGTAGAGGCGGCTCCCAACAGGCCTGAACCAGGTTGCGTGGCGAAGGACCCAAATGCGCTTGAGCCGGATGACAAAGGTGAAGAACCGAATACGCTTGCCTGGCTTGAATCCGACCCGAAAATGCTAGTTTGTGATTGTGACTGGGCCGAGCTTGACGCGGAGGGAGTTCCGAACGGAGATGAGGAGGCCGCGGCTGATACAGACGGCGTCACTCCAAAAAGTGGGGAATTAGTAGAGCTTGTAGTTGAAGCAGTAGAACTTGATCCGAAAAGCCCCGAGGTGAAACCAGAACTGGATGCCGCGGACGAATTCCCGAAGCCAAATGGAGTGGTGGAAGGGGCAGAGGAAGCGGAATTCCCGCCCAAGCCTAAGGGAGAGGTGGAGGGAGCAGGAGATGACGTCACTGAAGTGGAGCTAGGAAAACCAGAACCCGGTACTCCGGTCGAATTCCCAAAGCCAAAAGGAAAGGTGTAGGGAGCAGGAGACGAAGTCGTCGTTGAAGTGGAGCTAGGGTTAGTGAATGAGAATGGTGAAGACGAGAAGGCTGTTGTGGGGGTGGAAGAAGCGGTAGGGTTTGTGGAGAAGGAGAAGGGAGGGGAAGGCGCGGAGGAAGAGAAGAAGGGCGAAGAGGAAGAGGAAGAGGAAGAGAATAATGAAGAGGCGGAAAAGCCGGTCCCAGCCATTGTGGTAGATTGAGGGCCGGGACTTGGGCATAAGACGGTGGCGAGAGGGAGGCGAACGGCGAGGAAGACTGCACAAATGCAAAGAGAAGTGGAGGGAGAGCAAAGGGGTTTTTGAGATTGTGGTTTAGAAAATTAGGAGGAGGTCACTCGTGAACCGCGAACCGGATTGACCCGTGACCCGCGATTTTTCATTTTTTCGCCTTTTTTGAAAAAAAAAAAAATATATCGGTTACAATTGTAATTCCGACCTCTTAAAGTTCTTGCCTTTTACTTCCATTTCACTTGAATACAGCCTTCTTTATTAATTTCTTTCTTTTCCCCTTTTAAGTCAAATGAATTAATTGAACAGCCGATGACCCTTTTCATCTTCTCTTCCGCTTCTATGTTCTTATACAATTATGTTTTGAAACTCGGAACGTTAATTGAATCGGTAGAGTGTTCAAGTCGAGATTTAATTGATTGGATTAATTTAATTCTGGTTCCATAAATTTTAAAAAAATAATTTATCTAAATATATATGCACAAAATAAGACATGCATTGGACTAATTTAAGATTTTATATGATGAAAAGTTTAATATTTTTCAAAGAACTTGGATATTCACAAATAAATTTTTTAAATTATAAATTGAAACAAATAAATTGCATCTTAATTGAATTTACTAAAAAAATCTTAAATCCAACCCAAAAAACCACATATATTCTAAAATTATACAAAATTCACGTCTATGGGAATTAGATATTGTGAGTTTAAATTTTAATTCACATTTTTTATATTTAAAGATTGTAACTTAAAAAAAATATTGGAGTTTGGAGGAAGTCAAGAAAATAGAAAATAGAGATACAAACTTAATAAAAGGCAAAAAATGAGAAAAAAATGAGTGGATATGGCATTTAATAAATAGTTTTTAGGGTTAAAGAAAATCTATTCTTTTTTTATTTTTTTCAATTTAGTGGACAAAAAAACCGTCGGTTCAATTCGATTCACACGGTTTGAACGGTTCAATCCGATTTTTAAGTCTAATTAACCCAAAATATGAATCGAACCGAAGCTACAACTGATTTACGGTTCGATCGATTCGGTCCGATTTTCAAAACATTGTCTTCTACTTACCCTTCCTAAGTTTGTGTTGCTATCTATCATCTTTTTTTTCACTCTTTTTACAGGATTTGAAAGGTATTGTAAGCTAGAATTTTTGAAGAGACATATTTCATCTTGTTATTAAGGTAATGAATTAGTTATTTTATATTATTTTTTGCTTGAAATCAAATCTATTTGCTTTTTTATTCAAAGTCTTTTGTACAAAAATTTTTCTATCTATTTTTGAAATTCACGTTGTTTTGTTGGTTAAATTTAAGAAATTTTGTTTAATTGGATATATCAACAATTAATTAGGCCTTCATATGACTTAATCTCTTTATTTTTTTTTCCTGAATTGATAAATTAAAATTACTTGCTCTACATGTTGTTAACTAAGATTTTGTCGAAGTGTTGTTTTGAATTCTTTGGTTAACATTCTTTTAGGTACATACTATTGGAACTGTGATTTCAATGATTAAATTTACTTGCTTACAACTTCCTTTTTATATGTAGATTTGTATTCCAAATTAAGTTTCTCAATATTTTATATTTCCTATCTTTAAAATTACTTGGATTAGATGGCATGTTAATTGTGTATGTCAATTAATGGTTTAAATGAGTGATCTACAATGTCTTACAATTGTATATATTTTTAGATTAATGATTTTTCATGCTTCTTTTTGTGTTATACCTTTTTGCTTTATGTATGGACTGGTAATCGTATCTTAACTAGCTATTGAATCCAAATATAAGAAGAGAAAGAAAGAAAATCCAAATACCCGTATTTACTTATTATTATGTTTTAAACTTGAAAAGCACATTCTTTATTTGGTTTTTTGTGACATGAATATTTGATGATCCAATTATTCAAGTTGCCAAAGAGGGTGGTGAGAAATGAAAGTCTAAAATTGAACAAAAATTGAGTGCACTTTTGATATGCTTGAATTTATTGTCTATTAATTATACGAAAATAGTTTATCAATTTCAAATGATTTTGATATTTCAAATGCTTTGGTTGGCTTGTTTGGACAAAGCTGTAGGATTCAAAGCAAAATAAAGGGAAAGCTACTTGGAATTTAATGATAAAAATAATGCTGAAAATGAAGATGTTAGTGTTTCATTTGCAAAAGCATTGGTAAGAACAGTGCTTACTCTCTAGCTCTTTGGCCTTATTAATTTTTTGATTTTCCTTATAGTGTCATTCTAAACTTGTTTTGCTTTTTCAAGATGAAGAAAAATCATCTTATAAAGAAGTCAAGGAAGAGATTATAATTTACACTGCCTTTAATATAGTACCATTTAATTATTTTTGGCAAAATTAAAGGTAAAGTTCTATTATTAAAGGTAAAGTTGTGGAATATGTAGATTTCAACTCGTTACCATATTATACATTTCCAATTTCTTTAAAATTTTTTTGAGAACAATGAAACTACAATTTTATTATTTACAAGTTTTCAAGACAGGTACTCACTCCCCTAGCATCTCAAGATAAAGTTTCTTTCCATGTAAGCTTAAAAATTCTTTATGTAGCTTCTTTTTTTTTTTTTTTTTTTTTACTGAACTTGCAATTCAAATGGATTCCTGGCTATAAATCGGGCATACATCCATTTTTTTTTAATATAAACATCATATCATTCGTAAAATCTACACTAATGACAAAATATACATCAGACGTACCACAAATATATCAAATGTGAAGATGTGTGGGATAAATTGGGCATGGATTGGATCAATTTAATCCGTATCATTTTTTGCAAATTTAGTACATGAGAACCTAGTCAAGGTTTCATTTGGATTCAATCATTACCCGAGGTTTTTTTGTTTTTTTGTTTTTTTGGGTTATCTAAGTAACCTTCAATCCGAAACCATCTCATGCTGGTGCCTAGTCAAGTATGAACACATTAGCTAAACTCCCATGAGAAAAGCTCCCTTGAGAAGAGGGTATTTAAACATTTGATTTGCCATAAAGTACAATAGATTTCGTACACATTTTTCACATCCAAATAATTTGGAGCAGTTCAGTTTCAATTCAATAACAATTCCAAGAATGAACCAGAAGCAACCTTGAACGTGGCTAGATGGTTGAAATCTAAAATTTCCAGCTACTCTGTCTTTGTTAGCTAAATGCTCTCTCTCTCTCCTTATACCTGCCTGAATGTGGTCAAATTTCTATCTGTACAAATATTTATGGACATATCTATTTATGCTAACAAAGAATGAGCCATGTCTCCCTCTCTGTTGCCTCGCATGATGGAGATTGTTGTTGGACAGTTGGACTTGGTTAATTACCAAAGCCACAATCCCCTGCAGACTCCCAAAATCCATGAAAGCCAAGAGGAAAATTTAAGTGTCTTGGAACTTCAACTCTAGCAACCAGTGCATTGGTCTTCCCGATCAGTTTGGAGTCCAAAATAACAAGATAGCACCTTTGTGTCGAAACTGCATACTGCAAAATTTTACAAACAGAAAATCCCTCAGAATTTTGAGCAGATGCAAGATCCTTGTCACAAGGTTATAATGAAACAAGTGCCTTATTTTTTTAGTGACAAGAGATATATGGTATCGTTTTTATTTCAAATAAGCTAATCCTTATGTGTTAGGCTAATAAAAATCGATATTCTATTGAGAACTGTTTGCAAGAGTCGGTCTAGGGAATCTATAACAAGAAAGAATGTGTCCCAAGTAGCATGTGGGATCCCACGTTCAAGATAGGTAAAAGTACTCACTTCCACCACAAGGAGATAGCCATCATCTTCTCCTCCTCCTCCGGTTCCTTTCGGTACAAATATTGGCTCACCAATGAATCTCCGTCTGGTTGTAGACCAAGTGGAAATGGATTTATCTCTAACATTGAGTTTCACCACAGTGTCAAAGGGAAAATGTGGTAAAGCTTGACGGGAGCCAGACGAAGTTGCTGCATACACAAATGTGTTCTTGCAGCCTGAGAAATCCTGATTAATCGCAGGAAAATCTGATGGTTTCCTCCATTCGTTCAAATCGTTTACACTACAGTTTTGACAATCCCCACTTGCATCCAAACTTACTGATACCTGCATTAAAGCATTATAACTTGCTTTAGCAAAATTGTTCCACCTTGATGATAATTTAATTCCCTGATGGTGGAAAAAGAACTTACTGATTTACTTACATAATTAATGTTACTTAAATTTGGTATCACTTCCCTTTCACTTTTTCAAAAGAATATATTGCGTAAGCTAGAGAGAAAGATATCAAACCTGAACAAGATGAGGCAATAATTTATCTTGATCTGCATTCATCATGGAAGGGTCCAGTTTTCCACTTTGCCAGTCGTACCCTGGACGAAAATGGGCAAAGAATTTTAAGTTGCATCTCTTGCCACTCATATGATAAATCAAAATAATTTTCAAACATCACTTACCAAACATCTTTTGGAAATTGAACCAACGATAGGAGCAACCACTTGCTTGAATTTGAATCTTGGAACTTCCATTCTCATCCCTTTCTTCTTCAAAAGCATTTCCAACATGAAGCACCCACATTTGTGAAGGAGCTTCTATGGGAATTTTCCAGTCTCTTTGTCCATTTGATTCACTTGGAAATCGAGGGAGCATGTAAATGGGAGATGTGGGCTTGCTAGCATTTAGTGACAGTGCAGATATCATAGGAGATAGTCCACATACTGCTGTCATTGATCCTGAAAATTAATTAGATGCCAAAAATACTTGTGTGTTAGATTGATTAATTAGTGCATTGAAGTTCTTGTGAGATTCAAAACTAGATGATTGGAGAAGGGGCAATAGTATATACCAGCAACATCCAGCTTGATGCGATTGCCAAATAATATGTAATAATTATCAGTGAAGGCCCAGTCATGAATCATCAGATGGTCTGGAATGTTGAATTCTTGGCTTTGCAGCAACTTGAAATTCGAGTCGAATTCTAGTGCAAATAACAAAAACGAATCAGTTACTTGCAGCTGTTCTTGTGACTTAATTCAATAAACTAAAAAATTGTGAATCTTTTTTTTGGTGGTAAGTGGGAGGTCCTGACCAACATACTCAGGTGAATTAAACATGGAGTTGGAGAAGAAAAAAGGGGGAAAAAAAGGCGAAGTTGGAAATACCTTAAGATTCACAAACGTAACAAAATGCTTATGCCCAGGATTTTTCCGTATGTTTAGCTTGTTATCTACATATATACGATAACCATCATACTTCTCTTAGTTTCCATTGCAAACGTTGACATTGAAAAAGAAATGAATTGTCACCGAAATAAGTCTTATCCACTCTATAGTATTCTTCTTATCGTTACATCTTGTCAAATTCAGCATACAACGACATTCAGTAGTTGAAGTGAAGTCTTGATAATTATGTACACGCCAGAGACGATAGTCCTTGTCATTCTTACTTGTGAAGTTGCAACTTCTAGGTTCAGTTTATCAAGAGGGAAAAGAAATATATGATGAAGATGAGCTCGTTTTCAAAAATAATCCACAAAAACTTGAAATTACGAATCATACAGTCATTTATATTTTCACTACTCTTTTTCTTTTTTGCTGTGTACTTAATTTTCATTGACGTAATGAAACTATGATAGTTTTCACGGCAATATTCATCAGAAGAAGAAAAGTTTTTACGACAAGTTGTGGAGTTATTGGTGAACATTCTGAAAACAACATACATATCACTATCTGGTCGCTGTACCACTTCTCAGTACATACCGTAGAAGGTAAAATTACTTCGTGGCAGAAGCATGTCCTCTGCGTTGCATGACATGATGAGTAGCCTCTTCCTCCGGCCATCAATCTTGTAATGGGACAATAATCGTTTCGGCGGCATCTTGAATACTCCTGGACCAGCAGTTGATACCAAATTGGCAAAAGTCTAATGAAGTAGGTTATTATAGTCTAATACTAGTTTTGATTCCAAAATAGAGAAGGAAAGAAAAGAGAAGGCTAATGAGGAGATTGATTAATGTTGTTGGATAAAGTTGCTTGTTGTGTAGCTCTAGGTGCTTACCATATAGTATAGGTTTCAAGATTTCTGCAGCTACATCCCAAACGTCCACCTTTGGTGTTGCGTCTTCATCTTGCAGCAATTTGTGGCGGCCATTAATTATGTCAAATCTCCCAAGAGTATCAAGCGTAGTAGATTCAATCTCATAAGGATCACCACCTTCCCACAAACAAAACAGTCTTCCAGCCCATCTCAGCACACTTGTATTGGCGACATTTTTCATTACCTTGGTATTTCCAACCATGTTTCCACCTTTCAAGACCGAAAACGGACCACGATGAGTGAATCGCCACTGGCCGGTGATGCGGTCGCACTCCTCCACCTGAGCCTCGGTCTGGATGTACCTAGCCATGAACTCCACTTCTCCTCTAGCCCCATCAATCTTAAACGTTCTGAGGTACCCGTGACCGTCCAGAGGGTGCACCGTGGAGCCGTGATCATCGGTGAAGAGCCCCGGTCCGGTCAGATAATACGTTCCTAAAGGGAAGTCTTGTGGGATTTTGCCGTCGACAATGCGAAGGGTGATGGGCTCAGCTGTTTCTGAGCGTTGTGAAACAAAGAGGAATTGGTAGTCCCAGAAGGCAGCCACTTTGTCATCTACCAGTTGAGGATGATGATCGGGAGGTGCTGATGAAACTTCTGGACTCGGTGCAGTGATTGAGATGGCTTGTGGAACATTACTTGGCAATGAAATATTGGGAATTGGAGGTAGCTTTGCTGGTGAAATGAACTTTGGTGGGATGATATTCTGAGCCTTGGCCTGCATTTTGGCTTCGCTTGAAGAAGGGTGGCAGTTTATGAAGAAGAAGCCGTGATGCTCTCGATGCATATATACACTACAGGAAAAAAAAAATATTTTTTTGGTCATGGGTGCAAATTGACGAATTTGTCCTACAACAAAACTAATTCAAAATCCTGGCAATTAATCTTTACAAATACAACTAACATAAGTATAATTAATTTTAGTATGCTATCAAAAGTGACAGGGCCTCACCTAACCACATAGAATGATAGAAATGTATGCAAGACATTTTCTCAATTTTTATCTCTTACTGAAAATAATAATTTAAATTTTTTAAATACTTAACAATATTTAATT
This sequence comes from Coffea arabica, assembly GCF_036785885.1. Classification (NCBI taxonomy): domain Eukaryota; kingdom Viridiplantae; phylum Streptophyta; class Magnoliopsida; order Gentianales; family Rubiaceae; genus Coffea; species Coffea arabica. Next base: position 22,629,900 of record NC_092313.1, read on the forward strand.
TACTCTAAGGATTAATAACGCTTCGTGTTCACGTAGATTTACTTGTAAGTATGACACTCAAAAATGACAGCAAAATCTCCCTCTCTTTTGTTACCTCCAAATGTCATGCAATCACAACTAGGGGTGTGTAAAATCGAAAAATTCCGATTTATCAACCGAATTCGAATTGAAAATGGGAATCGGAATTTTGACAGGCTCTAACTTTTGCTTGTCAAAATATGCTACTTTTCAATTCCTGCTTGAACTTAGTTTTAACAAATCATTCTGTAAAATGACACTTAGAGACTCACGGCAAAAGACCATTCTGTAAAAATTTTGAGGATTTCTTGGACAATTTAGAGTCTAAAAATAAGTTTACGTGTCTTCCAATAAGGAAATTGCTGTGTGCTTTCTTAATTTGTGTGCACTTTAGATATGCATGGTGGGACTATATATGTTACCATATTGAAATTACATTGATTACGTCAATCATGTGTTGGGCCATTGGTGTTTCGTATTAGTCTAATTGTTAGAAGACAAAGGTTGCATTTGCATTTGCACATCAGAAAGGCATTCAAATAGTGGGAAATATGCCGCCTCACTTGCAAACACTCCAACAAAAGATTATGAGATGTAAGCCATCAATACTGCCAAGTTGTAGAATTATTGGCCATTTGATATTCCGAAAGCATAAGAACAAAATGGACGAACTAAAAGTAGGGAAAATATTTTTGAGGATTCGTTCTCCATAAACACACAACAAAAGTTGTTTTAGTTGCAGTTTCTAGACGCTAAGACCCTATTTGATAATCCAATTCAGTACTTAAATTTAATAGATTCAGATTTAATATGTTCAGATGCATTTGATAACCAAAAATTGAGCATCTGAATTAATTAAGTGGCACTGAATTTTCTGGGCAAAACTTGCTCTCAAAAATAAATGATAAGCTATTCACTTATTATTGAATGTGATATACACTCAAATGTATTTGATTTAATATTTAACGATTCAATCACTTAATGGATTCGGATTTCAGATTTCTGTTTTTAAATTTCAATTTTATCAAATGCACCCTAAATATGCTTATGTCTAATCATATTTGTTTGCTTAGTGATTTTACATAATTATCCATAAATATTTCTATTCTTCTATGGTGTGGAGTTTTCCTACATGCCATGCGATATTTGTTTCTTTATAGCAAATCTAAAATGGGTTAAATCATCTTTTGCAGCATATATATATATATATATGGAAGGCTAAGAAAATGTAACCACGAAATATAAGAAAACACAGACAAAAATTGACCGTCGATGGTTGAGATATAAATTGACATAAAACATCAGAAAATGGTTAGCTCATTCAAATTAAAATAACCAAAAAATAGAAACATTGAAAAGCACCATCTTCTTGAACATAACAGTTTGCTAAAAATGTATGGAATAAGATTATTATTATTATTATCATATGTGAAAATTTATTAAAACAGACGTATACTAGTAGCAAACTTATAAATCAAATGTCTTGGACTTTGGTGGCACTAAGCGGGAGATGGCCAGCAAAACCAAAGCTCCTGCTAACTTTATCATCATCACTTTGTTGAATGGCTCTCCTCCAATGAAAAATTTTCAAATTCCATGACACATGAACACTTGTGTGACCATACAAATAGGTTTGCGGTATATTAATAATTCAACTAAATTAGTGGCACTAGTAAATCATCATTATTTTAGGTCTGATGCCTCTGGTGTTGTTGGTTTGATGCCAGGGGCATACAGACAAGAAAGGTCCACGTTCCCTACCTCGGCCGTTTAATGAGGGAATCTGATGATTTCATTTTCAACTCTTTCATAATTGATGCATTAGAAGTAACAGGAAAAAGCAGCCAAATGTGCGGGAGTTTCCAATTTGGGGTTATTTTGACCGCAGCCCAATCAGGGTTGTTCCCATTGTGTGGATCTCTAGCTAATGGTAGGACCAAAAGTTCAAGCTTTGAGAATCACCAAATAGGGAACAGACGATATTATGGTGTGCCAAAGTGCTAGAACTATAATAAACTTGCTGATTATGTGAAGCTAATGACCAACTAGTGTTAATCAGTAGTAATCCCCGAATCTTCCCGAATGACGTGATTATGACTTCTTGAGATTGTGTTTCATTGGTTAAGTAAATTGAGAAGCGGCAGTGCTAAGTGCCAGCCACTAACTTAGTTTGAGGATGTGGTATAAGAGCTTCGTCCGACAGGGTAGGGTTGTAAATCGAACCAAATAACTTGGTATTCGATTTGAACTCATCTCGAATCCGACTCGTTCAAGTTTGTTCGTTTAGGAATCAATGCAAACCCGAACATGATTTTAAACTCGAAAATATTAACTAACCAATCACGATCTATATGTTATTTAGTTCGACATATTCAGAAACATAGAAGGCAAAGTAAATTTCATAAAAATATACATGGTTTGCTTCTTTAACTCTACTTCTTTCCTTCCTTCCTGGACATTGCTTATCTTATAAAATAGCAAGTATATAATACTCTTATCTCTTGAATAGTCATAATTGATTTTAATTGCATCCCTAATTTATCATAATAGATTTCTTCTTTTTTTTTTTTGATAGAAAAGTGTAAAATTTTATTAAGATGGAATAAGATCCGCTTGAAGTGCGAATAATACAAAAGACGAAGGTGAATGTTTCCACAAATAGTCATCCATGGCAATACAAGCATTCCTAGCAAAGCTATGAGCTGCACCGTTCAACGAACGTAGTATCCATATGGCTTCCCACTTGGAGAAATTTTGTAGAAGTTGCAAGACATCATAATAAATTTCTTGAATAGCCATAATTGACTTTAATCATATCCATAGTTCATCGTAATAGATTTCTTGAATATCATAGAGCAAAAATTTAGGGAAAAAAAGTAACAAATTTGGGTGAAAATATATATATAATATAACATGAAATTTCAAGCCAAGCCATGTTTTGATTGTAGTTGTATGTGCTTGAGTTCGATACTTTAACAAGCCGTCCGCAGTCTGGTTATCTTTTGCAAAAATCAACTATTGATCATCTTCAAAAGCTTTCACATGATTTAGCTTTTCTTTGGGGAAGTTTCTTCTGTTAGATTTTTAATTCTTTGCTTGTGAAATGACATTGCATATGTGAATAAAAATTATTATGATGAATCCAAGCCAATTTATAAATATCTTTACACTGTTAATATAAAAAGATATATAGCTACTTTTAAGTAATCAATAATTTTGAATAGTTATGGCTTTAAAGCTGGCAATGGCGGAATCAATATTTATAGAGAGGTTGGTGGCGTCTCAGTAAGTTCAAACTATTATTATGGATAGGAAATTAGACTTAGACAATGTATACATTATGTTTTTAGCTTCAAACTGTCTACAATTATTTCTCATTCAAGTGGTATGTAATTTCGATTCTAATAGGTCCAAAACACTGTACCTTAGAAAATATATGTGGTTGTTTGTTTTGCCCGCAACGGGCAAATGGGCAAATGTCAATGGAGAATTCAAGGGGTGAATGTACAGTACAGGAAGGACGGAATTCTTCAAAATTTAGGGGGTGTAATTGTGAGAATAGCTCACAGATATGTCAAATTTTCACTCTATTATCCAGTTTTTGCAAATTTTAGGTGGGGAAGGGAGTGCAAATTTCAGACGGTGCAAGTCTCTACGATTCTCAGTGACAATTGAACCTTGCAGCATGGATACTAAAAAAAATAAATATAAACACTAACCCCAGCAACATATAAAAATAAAATAAATTCTTTTACTTGTTAAAATTTGTATTAAAAAAATTGTATTAGTGTCTACATTTATTAGTTTAGTGTCAACATTTCATAGTTTAATTGCCATTAACAATTGTAAAGGAGACCTTGCTCTGTGTAATTACCTACCCTCAAGACAATTCAGGACATGCAAAGCCTCTGAAACTATTGGCTGATGATCATCTAATGGTTAAAACATTTTTATACTAGAACACATCTAGTACAATCCACTAAGAAAATTTTTAGTTATGCGAGTACCTCCATTCAACCAACAGCAAAAAAAATTAAACAAAAGATAGTAAGAAGAAAAGGCTAACGAAAAAGAGATGTCGACTTTTTTGAGCATTACAATGAACTCTTAACAGTTAATATGCTGAACTCGGACTTTAAGGTAAAAGTACAGAATTCCAATGTTTATGGCATTTATGTAAGCAGTGACATTGAAGAAGGATAATATGATACTAGTATTTAGGGTGTGTTTAATAAAACTGAAGTTTGAAAACTAAAGTGTGAAATCTAAAATCTGAAATTTGAATTAAGTTATTGAATTGTTAAGTATTAAATCTAATATATTTGAATGCATATCACATTCAGTGATAAGTAAATAGCTTATTATTTAATTTTGGGAGCAGGTTTTGATTAGGAAATTCAGTACCACTTAATTAATTCAAATGTTTAATTTTTTATTTATCAAATGATCTGAATATGTTAAGATCTAAATCCATTAAGTTTAAGTGCTAAATTGAGTTATCAAACAGGACATTAGTATAACTTCCTCCAAATAATTAGAGTTGAAAGATAAATCAAGTTATTTGATATTCGAATCGATCTTAACTTGGTGAGATTTTGTATGAGATTGATTCGCCAACTAGTCAAACTAAGGATGAACAGCGTTTTATATTCGACGACATTCAAACTCAATAAAAAAACACATTGAAAATCGGTTTGGCAAATAAACAAACTAAGTTTGAACAAGATTTCAATCTTGTTAAAATAATCAAACAAACTTAAACACTAAGGCATTCAATTTGATTAATTTCGTTCATACCCTTACAAACAATCATTAACCCATGACACTCATTTAATACTTAAAAAAAATGATAACTATAAGTTGCACGAAGCTTTTTCACCTTTTGTTTCTCTAATTAATTAGGTATTCTTTATCCTTTTAAAATTTATTTATTCGTTGATTTCTTTTACAATATGCACATATAGCATGTGCCTTACTCATTACTTATTTATTGTTAGTCTGTGTTCCCTCAAATTTGTACTAATAGACATTAGACACCAATAATCGTATATAATGTGCATCAAAAAGACATATTGAGCCAATAAACTGGCTCTTCAAGAATGAATAAAATTGATTTAGCTAAATCTCAACCGTTGGTAAGTCAAGAACATCATCACTAGGTAATTTTTAACTTTTCCTTGTGATCACATAACTACTTGTCTGTTTACTCTATAACTTAAAATTAAGTATTATGAGTTATTTATTATGACTTTTGAGATGATTAAATGAATTATTTAAAGTGAACAATAGCAATGAAACTCTCTACACTATATTTTCATTAATACACCTAGGTTAAAATATATCATATATAATACTGTTTACCTATATTGTGCTATAGAATTAGGATGTACTATCTGAAATTAGAGGGAGAAATTGTCAAGTAGTTCAAATACTGGCTCCGTTTGGATTGATCATTTTTTCAAAAATAAGTTTTTCAAATACAATGCTATAATAATACATCAAAAAATATTTCATCCATACAATATATCAAATATTTGAAAAAAAAAATTTAATATACATTGTTACAATAAAATTTTTTAAAAATACCCTAAAAAACAGTTAATTCAAACGGAGCCACAAAATATGCCTTTTTTTTTGGGTTAATATCAGAAACCTCCCCTGAGATTTCTTCTAATCACATCTAGTACCCCCCATGTTTTTGAAATCACACTTAGCACCCCTGACAGTAGAATGTGACAGGTTGTCCTAATCAAAAGGTGAGAAATTACCCAAAAACCACCAACACCAGGCAAATTTTTAAGCGGGGAAATGCTGGAAAACCAATGCTGCTGTAAACAAGCAAGGTATAATTCCCTTTGTACCAAATGCTCAAGCTACTCTAAATGGTGGATCTCAAGCCGAAACTTCTGTTAGCATTAATACTGCTGCAATAGTGGCCTCTAACACTATTACCAGCAGTTTCTCTATGATGTTTTGAGAGTGCTAAAGGTTCCCCGCAATCCTTGCTTTTGGTATCTGAAGTAGTTTAGGTACTAGTCTTCTTAGCTCCCAGCAATACTGAAGCAATGTTAGCTTTTGTGGACAATTTTTTGATAAGTGGTGCAATGTGCATCTGATTTATATTTCCTGCCACTTATGGTGTTGTTTGACTAATCTTAGAACTACTTGTGTATAGTTTTGTGCATTGCAATCGTCACCATTTAAACAACTAGTTATAGATGGTGTTTTTGTTCAGAATTGGATTGCAATATAAGGCTTACGTATCATGTTACCAGACCGATCCAATGTAGTATCATGGACTATGTACTTAGTGGAGAAGGGGCATGGACGGTTACTGCTGTTAAAGGTAGTATAATTACTCGCTGTTGTTCTAGTGTTACAACGTGTACAAATGATGTTACACCGTGTGCAAAATACTTGTGTTAAAGGTAGTATAATTACTCGTTGTTGTTCTAGTGTTACAACGTGTACAAATGATGTTACACCGTGTGCAAAATGCTTGTGTTAAAGGTAATATAATTACTCGCTGTTGTTCTAGTGTTACAACGTGTACAAATGATGTTACACCGTGTGCAAAATGCACACAAGCTTCCGGAGTGCAACCGTTCCGGCCCCAGGTCCATAATTAGTTATGCATCACTATATCGCCAAAATCTCTGATAATTAGTTATAACATTCTTTTTATTACACTTTTACACCCTCAGCTTTTAAATTAATATCATATGCCTATTTATTTCTATTTTTATCTTCTAAAATTCACTAATCATTTTGGGCTTTGGGTAAAAGTGGAACAAAAATAAAGTCTCTCTCCTACAATTCATTTTTTACTACCATTTTCAAATAGAGGGGCTGACAAGATACCAAAGTTGTCATTCCAGGAGTGCTAAGTGTGATTTCAAAAACATGGGGGGTGCTAGATGTGATTAGAAGAAACCTCAAGGGAGGTTTCTGATATTAACCCCTTTTTTTTTTCCCAAAAACAGCCGCGCCCCCTCTATAACTTCTAGTCAATTATTGGATTTTCAAATTGGGGCGGTTTTGGTTCGGTCCACCGCCATTCCATTTTTGCTACTCTTACCTCCAAATCCAACGATGAACTACCAGCAAAGACTGATGGCAGCGGCCAAGTATGTCTACGCCGGCGACTCCCCCGCCAGAGATGATCCGGTGGTCAATCCCGTTGACTTCGGAATCACTGCCACTCTCAAACCTCACCAAGTAGAAGGCCTCTCCTGGCTAATTAAACGCTACCTTCTCGGCGTCAACGTTATTCTAGGTACGACTTCTGTGACAGGCCAAAGAATGAAGAATAACGATTGAGATTATACAAGTTTGGCAACTAATTTTTTTGAGAAGAGTAATTGAGTAGAACTATCGGACTATTTGCTACAAAGTAGAGGAATTAGCGAAAATGAGAAGAAAACTAGCTGTTGTTTCTGGAAATTTCCTATTTTTTTCACTTGAACTTTCTCGTATTCATACATGTTTAATATTAACAGTAATTGCAACTCTTTTTTTTTTTCTTTTTGCAGGGGATGAGGTACTGTTTTAATTGCCTGAATTGCACTGTCTTAGTTTGAATTGGTAATTTTAGCTAAGGTTTAAACTTATGCAAACGTAAGCAAATTTTTGTGATTATTAGTTTACCAAGGCAAAGTTTTTAACCATGTTGGATGATTTTGAATTCTAGCTGAATTTTAGAAGTGAAGTTGCTATTTGAGTAATAGTTAGTTTCAAGTTATTTAAGTGTAGTAGGATAAGTTTTGATTTCAGAAATCTATAAATATATATATATATATATATATATATATATTTGTTTAAGTCGTCATTTTTATTTGCAATGTGTTTCTTAAGTTGATGTCAAATGGCTTATGGTAGTTGGCTTTTCAAGTGATTTACTATTTGGCCTCATTTGGAACTTAAGATTTGGTAAGGATAGGAAATGAAAGTTCAGGAAAGTATTTTTATCTTGTGCTTTCTTGTGGAAAGAAAAAAAAATAGAAAATAAGCTGTAATCAGTATCAAATGGGAAGTTCTTAACACTATAAAAAATGAGAAATTTTTAAGGTCGTAAATGATGATGATTTTTAAGGGTAAAAAGAGCTTTTTACATGTTGTAGATCATGATTTTGTCTCGAAAATATCAAATGTTTAGCCATTTCCATTCTTTGACCGCCTCCTCTCATTCCTTATATTATTGACTAGATTACGTGGTGTCTCCATGTGATTCTTGTAACCTTGGAGTGGATGTGCACTGATTATAATGCTTTATTGGCAGATGGGGTTGGGAAAGACTTTACAAGCAATATCTTTTTTGAGTTATTTGAAGGTTCATCGGAGGTCTTCTGGGCCATTCTGTAAGTAGGTGTGCTCTTATGTTGGGCACTTTGATGTGCTGGTTCTATGTTCTATATGTTTCTTTCAAAATGTTTTGAGTTCTGACTATATTCCTTTATAGTGGTATTATGTCCACTGAGTGTGACTGATAGCTGGGTATCCGAAGTAGCCAATTTTGCTCCCAAGATAAGAGTCCTCTGTTATGTTGGAGAAAAGGAACATAGATGTACCTTGCGCAAGAAGATGTATGAGCATGTCAAAGGCCAGCTTTTATTGTCTAATGTAAGAGCTTCACCCTTTTGCATTGCTTTTAACATGACTCAATGTATCTCTATTAGTGTTAGAAGTTTTTGGGTGTAGTTATTGAAGATTGAAAACAGTATTGCATTTTGTTAAATTACCACATAAAGTTGCTGTCATTTTCTAATAGCCTTCTTCTTTTATGGATGCTACAGGTACCATCATTAGCTTTTGATATGCTACTGACTACATATGACATAGCATTAATTGATCAGGATTTTCTGTCGCAATTTCCATGGCATTATGCAATCATTGATGAAGCACAGAGACTTAAAAATCCTTCAAGTGTATGTCTAAAAGTTTCTCTATCTTTTAAATTTATCTTCCTGTTGCTTGTTTGTGAACAGTGTTAATGCAAGTGGCCATGTGAAGTCAATACCCCTCCAAATTTTTAAAAATTTTGAAAATCCTTCAGAACTTTTGCAGATGTAGACTATAGACTTATTATTACTTTGCACCCCTTAAAACAGAAAAAACCAAAAAAAGGGTCTATTTATGTACATAATAGAGCTATTTACTTTCCAGCCCTTTCAGAACTTTTGCAGATGTAGACTATAGATCCATTATTACTTTGCAGTCCTTAAAAACAGAAAAAACCAAAAAAAAAAAAAAAAGAAGGTCTATTTATGGATTTCTCCAGCCCGCTTAAAGAAGAAAATACTTGATTTATGTGTTCTGCCCCTTTTGCTAAATATGTTATTTTTTGAGATATAATAATCTTATCTGTTGGGATTGCTGAATGTTGTTGAGTATTCTTCAGCTTAAAATCATTGCAACTGAGTAGTCTATTGTTATAAAAGTATTTGGGGAAGAATGCAGTATTTTTTCTTCCCTGGGAGGAACTAAAATTTCTAGTATTTAAGGAAAAGATGCGGCATTGTAAAAGTAACTTGTGATGTGGCCCTTACTTTTGGAAGGAGTAAACTGCTTTTTCCTTCAATTTTCTTATTTCAAGTATTGTGGTTGTTATATTCAATAGGTTTTGTATCATGTCCTCAAAGAAAGGTTCATTATGCTGAGAAAGTTGCTGATGACTGGCACTCCTATCCAGAACAATCTAACTGAACTTTGGGCTTTGATGCACTTCTGTATGCCCTTAGTATTTGGAAGATTGGAGGAGTTCCTTTCAGCATTCAAAGAAGCTGGAGATCCTTCATGTAATTTCTCACTTCCTATTAATCTGCGGCATGGATTTTCCTATAGTATATGATTATAGCTTGTAGTATGAGTACATAATTTATATTTGAAGTTTTCTTTTACAAAGTTAAGACCAAGTGATTCATTGCTTTTCCTCCAGAGTGTTTTTGGAACTTTAGCCTTTAGGTGGGCAGAAATTGTTCATTGCTTTTGAGTCCTTAGGAATAATATGACGTGTCTTCCCTTGCAAATCGTAAATTGGGTTGACTGTAATGGGTTAGTAAACCTCAAAATCTACTTTCTTGCTCCTACTAATGATCTAGGTTAGTCTAGTTTTTTAATTAGTAAATTTGGTTGTGCAGATAATTGCCCAAATTTGTTTTCTATTTTTCAAGATACTAATCAAGATGGAAATTTGGACTTTCAAGACTTTGATGGACTGTCAAACATGTTTCTGAGGATCTTCTTGTCTTGTGGTCTTGTTGAATGACTTTGCCCTTTTAGTTGACTCCATTTTTTCTTCATCTTACACCGAGCATTGCTCAAGTATAGTGGATAGGTTCCTAGAAATCTATGATACTCATGGGTTTCCTTTCATTGTCTTGATGAAAAACTCAAGATTACATGAGATAGCAAAGGTTATTGATATGTGTCCCAAGTGTTCTAGATTGCTACTTGGATTTAAGAGTAGTATGTAAAACAAGAAAACAGAAGTTTCTATATTCTGGAAAGGGAAATGTTATTAGCACTCCCATTTTTGTTAATCACACTCCCACTATCATTTTAATCATATAGCTTTCACTTATTAGATTATATGATAAAACAAATGGCGGGAGTGCAAATAACAAATATTGGAGCGCAAATCACATTTCCCTTCTGGAAAATGACCCTTAAAATTTTTAGAACTGAAAATGAAGGAATATGGAACTTGGATACATGATTTTGGGTTTGTTACATGAGCTAACTCTTCTTCCTTCTTTTTATTGTCAGACTCTCATTTATTTTTTTGGAAAAAAATTCTCTGACCTATTAAATAAGTAATGACCATGTTTTATGCTTTTGGTAAGCAGGTTGCAATTCAGAGATAGCTCGAAATCAGTTTATTAAACTGAAATATGTACTTGGAGCATTCATGCTTCGAAGAACCAAATCAAAGCTTATTGAGTCTGGGAACCTTGTGCTGCCGCCTCTCACTGAGATCACTGTGTTAGTTCTCATTATATCTACGTGGAGGTCTTTATAAGCTAAGCTATTAGTTTGAACTTTCAAGTTGTCAAACATTTAGCTATGTAATCTGTTCATACAAACTTGGCCGTAAATCTTTGTATTTGTCTTCTTTGCGATTCTCATGTGACACACTTCTATGATGCATTTCAACTTGTCTTAATAGGATGGCACCCTTGGTTCCTCTGCAGAAGAAAGTCTATGTGTCCATATTGCGCAAAGAGCTTCCTAAGCTGCTGGCATTTGCTTCAGGAGCCTTAAATGCTGCTTCCTTGCGGAACATTGTATGTGAACGCCTTGCACTTATTCTAAGTCTTCGGTATTCAGTTCTTTTAGACAACTTCATTTGGAAAGTTGAAAATCTTTTTGGATCATGGCATCATAGTGTGGGTAAGATCAGAAAGAACAGTCTTACCTACCTGATTTATTGTGAGTGTGTTTGTCCTGTTCATTGAGACATATATTAATGTTTGCTGCTTTAACAGGTAGTTCAGCTACGCAAGGCATGTAGTCATCCTTACCTTTTTCCTGGTATTGAGCCTGAACCATATCAAGAGGGTGAACACCTAGTTCAGGTATCTGCATTCTAAAACCTATATGTTTGTTTATTTCAACTTATTTAGACAAATTTTTTGGATGGTATATTATTTTATGGGATCAAATCTTCTCCTTGTTATATTTGTAGTAGTTGATTTTTTTTTTTTGGGTGTGTAGAATGGAAGGGTGAGAGAAAGTAGAAGACAATTCCATGACAAGTAGTTGTGCATTAAAAGATTTAGCCTAAACTATCATTTTTTTCCTTTGGAAAATTTTGCTTTTTTACATCTCAGTGAGTTTCCTGCTATTTTTATGCAATTAGATCTTAGCAGCTTTTCTAATTTTGTAATCAGGCTAGCGGGAAACTCGTAATTCTAGATCATATACTGCAGAAGCTGCATAATTCTGGACATCGTGTTCTTCTTTTTGCTCAGATGACCAAAACACTTGATATATTACAGGTAGATTTATAGTAATGTGCTATCAGAACAGTTGGAAATTATCATGTAGGCTAATTGGACGCTAACTCTTCAGTATATGTTTCTTAATTGCAGGATTTTCTAGAATGGAGGAAATACTCTTATGAGCGTCTTGATGGTTCAGTTCGTGCCGAGGAGCGGTTTGTGGCAATAAGAAGTTTCAGCCAACAATCCCAAAAAGGAAGCTCAACTTCTAAAGCAGATGAAAGCAGTGAATTTGTCTTTATGATTTCTACTAGAGCTGGGGGAGTCGGGCTGAATCTGGTGGCTGCTGATACTGTGAGTTTATCAGCTTCTTCTCATAAATCCTATCATTCTAGGTTTATAAGAAATTTTCATGCACTTCCTGAAGCTCAACAATTATTGGTGAATTCTTTGTGACATGAATATTGGGTGTGATTGAAAGCACATGTATTTCTCCTCTTCAAAGGGATTAATTGAGTTCATCTTAACATACAAAGGTGGGTATCTATTGGGCATTAAGTAGATTGGAGTATCCATTCTTGACGGTTGGTATTAATTTTGGTTGTGTAGGGACAAAAGAGAACAGTATGGACAATCGAAACATCTTATGCAGGCTTGGGTCAATTTTATTTCAACAATAAAAGTTGTTCTTTTATTTTAGAGTAAATCTTTCCTACACTGACGGTGTATACACTATCATCATTGGATTCATGACATGTGTGCAAAAGTTGAATTTCAAATTCAAATTTTGCATAGTTGTCAATTATCCAACCCTGATAGTGTATACACTGTCAGTGTAGGAAAGATTAATTCTTTATTTTATTATAGCAAACATTTTATATTGTGAATTCTAGAAGGATATGTACCTCATTCCATGGAGCATGTGATATGACGAAGATTCTGGCATGTCGCTAGCTTATATTAGTTAGTGAGTTAAAATGTTCGAACAGTTAATTCCATAATAATTGAAAAATGTGCATAAAGAATGGCATTGTAGTAAAAACCTATGAGATGTTACATTTTAGTGTATTTTAACTAGTTAATCGGTTAGAACTTCTGTAGTTTTTATGTTTGACGTTTATTAAAATTTGTTTATGTTAGAAGCTTTTTGATGTCTTGTTCTTGGGATAGACAATTCTGATGCGATTTTGGTTAGACAGAATTAGAGAGGTAGCTTCAACCCCAAAAAAAAAAAGGGTGGGCTGCAAATAATCGACGCTTGAAAGATGCAAATGAATGGAAGTTAAGTGCTTAACTTTTGGTTACATTGCCCAGCTTCTTCCATGGTAGAATAAAAATGACAGTCAAGATGGCTCTACCAAATTTAAAGAAAATGAATGGTGGGGAAACTTTTATATCTATATTTTGCTAAGATGCCAATTACTCTATCCTCCCTTGATTTCATGAAAGTAATTTAGTGATATTATCTTCTTTTGGCTAATTTTTGCATTAGAATTGCAGGGTGGGATTATTTATCCCGTAGCTGTGTATGTTGATTTGTAAAAAGTTGCTCACAATGGCTATCATGCAGGTCATATTTTACGAACAAGATTGGAATCCCCAGGTCGACAAGCAAGCTCTCCAACGTGCTCACAGGATTGGTCAAAAGAATCATGTTTTATCCATAAATTTAGTGACATCAAAAACAGTAGAGGAGGTAATTTCAAGAACCTACTTTTGCTGTTCCTCTGTCTCATAGTTATTGCTGAGTTTAAAAGAAATGCAGGTTATTATGCGTCGGGCAGAACGCAAATTGCAACTTAGCCATAATGTTATAGGAGATGATATTGTCAATCAGGAAGGGAAAGAGATGTCAGGACCTGAAGATGGTGACTTGCGGTCTGTCATGCTTGGTTTGCATAAATTTGACCCTCTAGAGATGAGCAATGAAAATTCCAATCAAATTGACAAAAATGAATTGACTGCAATGGCAGAGAGGGTTGTTGCATTTCGCTACAAGCTACAATCAGAAATAGATGACAGAAAGTTTGAGGTCAATCCAGTAGATATGTTGCATGGGACAGACATTTTAACTCGAGGAGGTCCAGAGTCCATAAAGTATGACCCTGACTTAGATGAGGCAACTTACTGTGAGTGGGTGGAAAAGTTTAAGGAAACATCACCATCAAACCATGATAGTATTATAGAGGTAGGAAATAGGAGAGGCATACTGGAGGACAAGCACCTCAAAGCCCAGGCTGCTAGGAAAAAAGCAGAGCAGAAGAAATTGTCCAAGTGGGAAGCTCTTGGATATGTTTCATTAGCTGTTGTTGATCCTGTGATCCCTACAGAGGACAACATTTTGTCAGATTCTGGTTCTGTTAATTTTGTTTATGGGGATTGCACAGATCCTTCACGATTTTCTGCATCAGAATCTACAGTTATATTCAGGTAAGCGTGCTTTATGCAGTAAGCATATTTGTTTATTGCCTCTTTTATGTTTCTCTTTTAATCTCTTTTACTGATTGGATGATTATAACTGTACGTACCTCTACAACTTTTGTGAGTGTTAACAATCATTTTTTCACAAATTTATGTGTTTGTTTTTCTCTTGTGAACTAAAGGATCTTTATAATACCAAAGGAAAGCAGTATAGAGGATATTAGTGACTCGTCAAACCATAAAGTTATTGCTCTACATATGAAAATCCTTCCAAAGCAGTTGGCCATTACATTTGCACCCAAAGAGACTTACACACTTAAGATGTATTTCTTATTGTCAGCTGCATAGATAACTCTGGAAATTGGGGTCATGGTGGTCTGTTTGATGCACTTCAAAAACTTTCAGCTTCCATTCCGGCTGCATACCAACGAGCTCATGAGTTTGGCGATCTTCATCTGGGTGATCTGCATGTCGTTGAAATTACAAGTAGGTTATGTGTGTTTTCTTTGATTTATTTTTAAAAATAAGCTCCAATCATCTTGTAGTCTCCTGATGTGAGAACTAGAGCTTGTATTGAAGCATGCATGTGACGTGGAATTTTACAAGAGGAATCATTGTTGGTCTAAAACAAGATGAATTGCTAAACTAATAAATAATGCAAAGGCTGTGGCTAGTGCATGTCCTGGGCTTTCTGTTTTAATGGGTGGTGCTTAACTTCTGTAATCTTGATACAGGAATTGAGAAAATAGTTTGTATTTTTTTTGAAATGATGGGAGGTTTTTCTCCTGTTGATACCTTTGTTTGTTTCCTGTTTTGCTTTTAAATCTGAGTATTAGCTTTAGCTATGCTCTGTTGTTCTTTCGTTATCAGATTTATAATGGATTTGTTACTCTGCAGAGGATTCTGGTGAAGTAGCTAGTGGCAGTCCTGTTCGTCAATGGGTAGCTTTAGCTGTTGTACAATCATATAATCCTAGGCGTAAGGTCCCTCGGAGCAATATTTCTATTCCTGATTTGGAATGTTGTCTAGCTAAAGCATCATTTTTTGCATCTCAAAATTCAGGTATATATGATTCTACACCATTTGAATGAAATCAAATTCCAATTTTCACTCTTTTGGTCTAATGCATTCAATATGGCATTTTGAGCTCATTCTGTTTATTGTCTTGGATGGGCAACTTGTATTGTTTTCATCTAATTCTTTTACTTCATCTCCATCTGTTCCATTTTAAAATCGGGTCTACCGTGAGGTCTCTTACTAGTGTTTTGTTGAAGTCATTGTTATCTTTTTACTCATTCATGTGAGTGGGTTGAAGATGTGGCATATATTCTGTAGCTTTAATTCTTAAATCGCCTCCTGACAGATCTAATGTTTAATCTGTCATTTATGTTCAGTAAAATTGCAATCATGTTTTTTATCTGCCCTTTTGTCTCCATATACCTTGCAATTATCTGAAGCAGTTTTTCAATATTTTCAAAAGCTTCAATCCATATGCCAAGGATTGGTTACCAGGACGCATCAGATCGGTCAGAATGGTATACTGTTGAACGTCTTCTAAGGAAATATGCTGCTGTATATGGAACAAATATTTTTGTGTAAGTTTCTTTCTCTTTCCATCTCCATCTGTTACTATGTGTATAACCAGCTTAAATATTCATGTGCAAGTATGCCTGGGTGTGCATATGTCTGAAGTTGAATATTAAGATTTCACCTTATGGAAGAATGATCCCTGGGATTTCATGATTCTTCACTAAACTAAGTCCGATAGTATCAAATAAACTCTCAGGCTAGACATTCCTTCATTTTTAACTTGGCAGCATCCTTCAGAGGAAACATAGAGGTCAGCGGTCATATTCACTAATCACATCTTATGGGGGAGTTTTAGACATACTCGGTTCATTCACTTGGGTTTAAAAGCACCAAAGTCATCTGATGTGATGTGAAATTGCATAGAGATAATTTATTTGTGCTTGTTGGTTCCTTAATTTGTTTCAGTATGTTTGTTGGAAATGATAACCTAGTAACAACTGTACATGCAGGTACTACTATCGGCGCTCTGGTTGAGCAAGGTTTGTGTGATGCTCATGTCATCTATGAAATGTAACTGTCCGTGTATTCTAGGTTGCAGTGTTTAGTTATTATCTTGTTTTGGATTTCCTTGATGTCAGTTTTAGGAAAACCAGAGTGAAAATAGAGTGTTTTTTTCGGAAGACTTGTTCATCATTCTTGCAGTGAATGTTATCTTTGTAATGTAAATAGTTGTATTAGCATTGTGGCTTGTTTCTTTTTCGCTTCTCTTCGTGGGCTGTATAAAGTTAGTATTTGCAAAACTGATCACGGGTAAGAAACTCAGGTCTCTCTCTCTCTGTTTTTTTTGGGGGGGGGGAAGTGTTCAGTTTGCTTATTGTGCATACTTGGATTTGGCTTGTAAATTTCTCCACATTCTAATTTGCTTTTTAATCTTATGATTGTCTTTAATTGGCATTCATACAATTTCATCGAGTTACATTTGGATTTGATCATTATACATTTCTCTGTTGGTTATACTACAGCCGCCATAAAATATAATTGATGATGAGGTATTTCATGTCAATTTCTCTGTTGTTCAGCATGCACTCTAAAGTCTTAGTCTAAGAAGCGAGTGAGCGTCAATCACCGCTGGACAATTTTATAATAGGAGTTTACTTCTTGTGTCGAGCATATTACAGTTTCTTGGAAAGGGTGGAGCTTCTTGGAGCTTAAGAAGCGGGGAGGGAGTAAGGGGTATTCGAATCTAGGACCTTTAAATCTTGGGATCTCTAGCGTATTAAAGCTTCAATCATGGCAAGTCTGTAAAGCCATGATAGGGGTAAAATTCGTTTCTTTTTTTTTTTTCATTTTTTCTGCTGTATTTTAGTTTTTTCACTTTTTAATTCTTCTCGTCACGAAAACAAGAAAGAAATGGAATTGGAAAATCCGTGTAAGCAGGATAAAAAGAAAATAAAAGTTGAAGTAGGGAAAATGATGAAAGTAGCCCATGGCGAGGTGAGGAATCAAAATGTTTTAGATGTTTTTAAGTGCAGTCCAATGTACCTTTCACTTTAAAAAGGATGTGGTATCTTTTACTTTGGATGGGTAAGTCAATGTGCTATTTGACTGTAGAATTTATATATCCCATCTTTGTTTTGCATTGGATTGGAAATACTTTAGGAAATGGTTGCACGCTTTGATTGGCTAATATGAGGACAGCGCTGTAAATTAGAACAGGATGAAAAGCTTATCACGATACAACCTGTGATTAATTTATATAACTGAGTCGTCACCAGAAGGGTACATGTTTGCACTTTTTTACAACACATGCGCATGCAAAGACACGCCCGCATGCATGGGTAGTTATTTGCACAAGTTTGACTCTCTTTTGTTCGAAATTACTTCAGCAGGGGAATAGTAGGATTGAAGAAATGGTAAAGAGAGAGAGTGGTATTTGAATTCAGAACTTGTAGTTTTCGGATTTCAATCTTAACCATGATTTATTTATTTATCTTACAAACGACGATTTGCCTTTCTCTTCTCCTTTCTCCTTTCATTCTGAGGAATTTAATCAGGCGTTAATGCCACAATAGGCTTTAGCAGTACTGGAGGACATGTCAGTCGTACGTGATAAGAAGCACCGGAGTAAATCAAAATTATCAAATGGCTTAAATGCCAAAGGGTGCTTTTCATCAATTAGTATCTCCGGTACATTCACCATCCCGTAGTTGTAAGCAAACAGGGCAATGCAGTACCTTTCCTTGTTTTCTTTCATGATCACTTGGTGCCTTGGAGGGTGAATTCTGTCATTGCTCCATGCCTATACCAAAAAAACAAAAGAAAGAGAAAAATTAAGGACGTTAAATTTGATTGAAGAGATTATATAATATTTAATACACAATGTTTGTCTGGTTGATGTGTGTATGCTTTTGCATAGTTTAAGACTACGCATATTTGTCACTCGATCACCTATCTCTCTTCTGTTAATTAAGATAGCAAGGTTACATACTTTACAGGGAGGAAAATGGAAAAGACACAAGGAACAGGAAGATGAAGAAGATAATAACCTGGTATGCGTCGCCTGCTAGGACGAGAAACGATGCTGGTGAGAAGTCCACATCAATCCATTCCCCATTCCTTGCTTGTACCTTCAAGGCATTCACTTGGTTCTGATGAAGCACGGTGATGAAGCCCTTATCAGTATGAACATCAGCGCCAACATCAACGTTGTTGTGCATTTCTGGTGGGGTGTACTTTAGTGGTCGAAGGATATATGTGGAAGACTCAATATGTGATTCCAAGTGGTCCATTGTACCGTAGCTTGCGAATACCACCCTGTCCACTGTTTGTTCCACTTCAGCCACCGACTTTGCATAAGTTAGCATACTTTCACTGGGAAAAAGATAGATAATCACGAACACAGAAATTAAGCAAGCAGAAGCATATTGGAAAAGAGAAGGATTTAGTGTTAAAAGGGAAGCACAAAAAACTATATGCACCCCAATCTTTCCGTCATTCGTACCAAAATCTCTTGTTTCCTGAAGGCCACATGAGATCTGTGAAAGCTTGAACTCCATCAATCGTTGTTGCATTGGGAATTTCCATGCTTTCGTGGAGAGGAGCATGAGGAAGTTGACCAACATAGCCTACGAACATGTCGAGGTTATGTTGGGATTTTGTTTCAGTAGGAAGATCAAACAATTCCCTCACCACATCAAAGACTTCCTTTTCAAATTGTGCAGAAACATGATCCTGCACTACCAAAAAACAGCCATATTCTTCGAGAGCATGGCGGACTGAGTCACAAGTCGCTGTCCATGAACTTGTACCTGGTTTCAAGTTGTCTTTTTTTAGATCTATGATGGGGAGTTTGCAGGGTGATTGCGAAGCGGCCATGATGGACCTCGTAGCTTTTTGGCCTGCTTGCAACTCTACAAGGCAAAAGAGAGCTAGGATGCCGCAGGTTGTAAAGAGAAGCGTTCCCTTTATATGGAGTGATCCCAACACGTGTTGAGCTCTTCTCTTTTACTATACACAGTAGTAAACAAATATAGAGGGCGCATTATGATCGCATTTGCGTGAAACACTTGAATGGGTGACGGAGGGCAAAAATCATGACTAAATCATACTCCCTCCATCCAAGTATAAAAGTTGGAAAAGTTACACTTTTCTGAATGGCAAAGTTGAAAAGGAATCAACATTTTGTGTTGATTTCACAATATTGATGCTTATTTAAGAACATCAAGAAAAAGTGAATACACCACCACATTCATTAAGAGTTGGATAGAGAGAGAAATATAAGACTAAATCAATTTTTTGGTGTAACTTCTGTAAGTGAATCAGATTATGAACGGTTTTAGACTTCAAACAATTAATTTTAAAACTTAATTTATGCAGATGTGTATTTGAGGGAATTCTCTCCAATCAATTGGAGAATAGCCCAATCTGAGGTTTAGTGGCTGGGCAAGTTCACTTGAGTATGCCATAGTCGGAAAAAGAGGATTCAACGCTTACAATTACAAGATAACATCTCTCGTTCAGAACCTCCCTTGCATGAAGCGGAAGTTGGCTCGTGCACTGAAAGCTACTTCCATGGATCGGACATTTAAAATTTAAATAATTGCACTGTTCTTTCAAAAGAGCAACTTCGTATAGGGGGCCTCTGGACAAGTCAAATTACTCCATCGGTCCCTTAATTATTATCAAAGTTGGATTTATTCCCTATGTAATAAAAATTGTGCGTTGGTGGGAACAAGAGAGTTTTATCGCTAATCAAGGGGGCTAGACTAGAAACTTCTTTATTATGATTCTTAGCACGTCTGGGGTGCCTTTCCCAAGGTCAGTGAATGTCTGTGATTACACAAGGTTTGCCAAACCTAGCTATGCTGTTCCCATGGGACTGACTAATCCATATATATATATATATATGTGTGTTATAAGAACCTTTCCGCTGCCCTCTGAAATAATCAAATTGGGTTAAAGAGGGAAGGATAAAGAAGAAGCACTATTAATATATATTTATGATTTTTTCTTTCATCTTTGATTGGTAGACTAAAAAAATCAATATCAAATGGCTATTATATTTAATTGACGTATTCAACTCCCTGTACTTGAGACTTGGGAGATGATTTAACCTATGTAATAAACTAGTAAAGGCAGATAGAAAATCAGAGAGTAAATAATTAGGAGGTAAAAGTCAACTAATTGGGTGCATGCCTGTGGTGATCAGCAGCTATGACATGCACCTGGATTGTTTTGCAATATTATCGAAATAGTACTGTCCTTGCCTTAAAAATTTTTCTCATGAATAACTATACGTAGTACATGCGTGAGTACTTATGTGTTTGTTCTCATAAACAAATATAGTTTTGCTGACAAATAAATGGATATTAAATCAAACATGACATACGTTAGATTTGCACATCCCGTTGAGGTCCGCTTTGAATTTTCCGCTCCCAAATTAGTCTCTACCCTCTCTGTCTTTTTTTTGATATAGCTGTCACGTTGCGTCTAACTTTTTGATAACTCAAATTCAAATAAACCGACAATAATCGGTTGACAAGTTTACTCAAAACAAATTCATCCAATAACTTAAAACTGTTTTTTTCTTTAGATAAATCAAGCGGTGGTTCCCTAATCAGAATTCCTTCAACTCTAGTTTACATGAAGAAGAAGACTGCAAGCCTGCAACATTATGTCAATCAATTAATCCTCGAACTAATTATTCTTTTGTTTCAATTGCTCACCAAATCCCTACGATATCGTTGTCTTTAACTCTGTCTACCATGTTAGATTATGACGTTTACACCTGCAATTGCTCACGGAAACTATGAGGGCCCGTTATTTTTGTTGCAAGATTAAAGATATAATGAGTGAATCAAAATCCTTGTTAGGGTTTAAGAAAAAGATGATTTGGGGTAAAAACTAAAAAAGAATATTAGTTGATTTTTATGTTTACGACCAACAAGACTTTTTTACAAAAAAATAATAATAATAATAAAAAGTTTAGAGTTATCTGTTTTAATTGGTTTTAAGTAAACTTGTCAACCGATTATTATCGGTTTGTTTGAATTTGGGTTATCAAAAAGTTAGAAACGATGTGGTAGCTATACAAAGAAGCGACAGAGGGAATAGAGACTAATTTGGGGATAGAAGATTTGAAACAATTGACGTCATATTCATGATAATACGTCTCTAGTTGTGAAACATCATTTGAGTACAGCAAAATCTGAACTACAACCTGGGCAGGAAACAGCACAGTAAAGTTGACATCAATTCAATTGGATTTTTCTACTCATGCCTAATTTCTCGATGTATGTAAACACTTTATACTCTTTCCTGCATTTGGATACTCGATTTATTTAACTTTCCTTTTTCAGTATAGTAGGATTAGGAACTTCTCATAACTAGTGCCTGTTAAACACATGTCAAGCAAACCCATTAAGCTTTAATAGCAAAAACATATATAGTCATGTTGGCATTTATATGCAATTACGTTGATCTATTGTTCAAGCCGAACCAGTCATACAATGCACAGGCATAGAAAAATAGAAAACATGGTATCCAGATGTTCCTACATATAATCAATTTTATTAGTTTCAAGATTCATTATAGTCTACTAGTTTGTGATTATTTTTACTAAATGGCAGATGATCATAACCAGTCTCCAGCATGGCATATTTCTTGTTCAAGCTAGGAAAAACAAAGGAATTTTAGCACCAAAAATTAAGCAAAATAAAAAGGAAAAGGGTAAAACTTAAACTAGACAACTGGTAGATATAGCGTATGTAAGTTTAAAACTTACAGACCTTTGTGATGCTACCGTTATGTGTGTGTATAGACACACATATTAAATGATTGGATAGTTTAGCTAAGATATGCTTTATTATGATAAATCATTCCTACTCTCAAGTTGAATATGTTAGCATATCTAAATGTATGTTATATGGGTAAAACATAGAGTTCACATATGCATTTGATAAATTGAAATTGGGCAAATCGCCAATTTAGTCCCTAAACATTTTCACTAACGCCAATTTGATCCCTAAAAATTTTTAACTACTAAATTAGTCCTCAAAGTAAAATACATACGCCAATTTAAGACCTCCGTCGCAGCGCCGCTCCAAAGTTGTCTCTTATTGAAGTAGACGGCAGTCCATTCAGGGGCATTTTGGGCACTTCATGCCAAGATGATTTTAATGCTTGGATACAAAATTGATTTGCGTCCAACACTGTCCAAAATTAGGAAAGCTTCGTGCGAGAGTGTGTGTGGTCTTGAGCAGATCCCATTCTAAAATGTCTTCAAATTCCTCTTTTCGAACACACAATAGGAGGAGAAATATGGATGAGGGTTCGTCCAGTTCAGCCACCAATGGAGATCTAAGGAACAGGACATATCACACTTCAACTGTTGGAGGATTCAGTGGTGAAAAGTTTGAAAACTACACTGAAGATGCCCGTGTGGAGTGCCATTGCCGAGAAGTATGCAAAATAGTTAGTTCATGGACGACAGCAAATCCATCAAGAAGGTTTTACGGATGCAGAAATTACGGTGTATGTGCCCAACTGGAATGGGATTTATTTAGGTTCATTCCTTTTTTTTGGCTAATTGTTTTTTTTATTACTAATCTGAGAATATATGATCCCATTGCAGAGGGGCCATGCTTGCAATTTCTTTTTATGGCATGATCCTCCCATGCCGGAGTACACCAAGAACGTGATGGTGAAATTGCTACGAGAGCTAAGAAAAGCAGAGGGGGAGAACATGGAAATGAAGAAAGAAATAAAAAATTTGAATAAAAGGATCGTGCTATTACTGTTGGTTGTGTTTAGCTGCTGCATTTTATTAGTGATAATGTTGAGTGATAATGCCAAAAAGAGGCATGTAGAGCAAGGACTCAAAATGTTGCAGTAGCTCGGATAGTGCTGGATGTTGAACCTAGCTTAGAAAGCGGCAACTATGTATGAGTAATAGTGCTGGATAGTGCTGGATAGCGGCAACTAGTAGCTAAGATAGTGCTGGATGTTGAGTGATAACTATGTATGACTATTGAACATGGTTTGGTACTTATTTCTCATGTTTAATTTCAATAGAGTTTTGCTTTGAATATGAAAAATCCCAACCTTGAAACCAAACAACAGCAAAATAACCAGCTATGACCGCAACTAGATATCAACTATGTCATACTCACCCAAAAAAAAATTTCTGCAGAGTTTTGCTTTCATTTTTAAGAATCCTAACTAGCAACTAAATACACAGTACGCTAAGGTTTTTTTAGATAACAAGCTTAGCAATAAAAAATTTCAGAACCTGCCAATGAGTATCATTCCAACCATTAACAAAAAAGGGAAATGTTCATATCAGTTGGACATGATCGTTAGATACCAAAATAATAGCACAATCCAGCAAACTAAATGTTCCAACTAATATGACTTAACTAGGGAACCAGGATACATGTTCCATAAGTAGGCTCACAAACAAGGTTTAGCCAAATATTGTCAGCCAAAATACATAAGTAGGCTCAAAAAACTGCCTTCAGTCCCTATATTCTTCAACTAATATATTGATCAACTTTGGATGTGACCTACTGCAGATACTTGGTCTTTATCATAACCAGCTAGATGGTCTTCAGTTCTGGGTTCATTCTCCTCGTCTAGTTCATCTATGAGCCTGTGTGCCTGCATAAACATGCAAGTATAAGTGTGCTGTTATAAAGAAAATATGCAAAGTAGAAACAATTAACAATCTCATAAACCAACCCTCTGTTTTACTCTGCGTTTTTTCCCAACTGACTCAACATATGGGCCATAAGCATCCATAGATGCCTTCCGTATTCTCCAAGATTGTGCTTGATATGTAGGACATGTTTTCCTGTTATGTCCTGGAGCTCTACAAATTCTGCATTTTACAGTCTTTGTCTTTTGTTCAAGAATTTCACTAGGAGCTGAAGATGTCAACTCTATTGTTTCAGCTGGTTCTTGATCTTCAGTTCGTGCACAGGGAGCTACAAGGGAAAATAATAATCATCAGTGGCTATATAGATACAATTAACATGCGAGTTGTAATTTGATTATGGAGTAACTATGTCCTGCACCTCTAGTAGCTTGTTCTCCAGCAGGAAAGCCTTGCCAAGCATGATGTTGATTAGCCACAGTAGGACGTAACCCCTCTGTTTAGAGAAAACATTAGCAAAGAGACTTAATATTACTCAAAATAATGTAGGTGTTTGGTAGGAATAACAAACCAGCTATTGAAGTATTTATCTCATTTGCACATCTTTGCTTGTTGTTGTGAATTTTTGGGCACGTTCTTCTATTGTGACCCAACTCTTGACAATTTCTGCACCTATTACTGTTGACAGATGGCCCTCTACTGCTACCATGTGTAGTTAACTGCTCCGGTGGTATAAGTCGGGGGCATTTTTCTTTTAGTGTGTCCTTTTTCATGGCAGTTTGAGCAACTCAGTGGACATACTCCTGCTTTTGACAGCTTTGTAACTCCATTACTGCATTTTCGAGGTTCATCCGGTTCCCTTCGCCTTGCTTTCTTAGGCCTTCCAGGAAGTCTCACTTTGTTAGGTGGCAGTACAGGTTCCTTGGTCGAGCATTTCCACGCATTTGGACCACTTATTGGAGCAATAGCAGGTTCATATGCAGCCAAATACGCCTCCCTTGAATAACACTTGTGCACATAGTCCTCTGGTTTGCCTCCGGCAAGTGAAATGCATGCAATTGCATGGCAACAAGGCAAGCCTGTGAGCTCCCACTTTCTACAAGTACATGTACACTTGTCTAGGTCTACCACATAAGTTCCCCCATAGATGTGTTGGACTTCAAATCTTTTGTCATCTGACTGTCGAGCAATATTGGCAGCACACTCAATTTTTGCCTTTTCCAACTTGTTCTGAATTTTTGGGCAAATGTCATCAGTCCGTTTCTTCATCCATTCTCTTTTTGTCCTTAATCTCTCCATGAGATAAACTCTAATGTTCTCAAGCATACCAAGAATTGGTTTTTCTCTGGCCTCTAAGATGACTGAGTTGAAACTCTCACATAAGTTATTCAATAGAATATCACACTTTGCTGCTTCTCTAAAGTGTGATCTTGACCAGTGTTTTGGATTAGTGTTGTCTAGCAGCCACCTGTGAGCATTGCCATCATACTCTCTTAAAATTTCCATTTCAGATTCAAATCTCCTCATATAGGATGATCGTGCACACGCCCAAAATCTATTCTTAATGGATTGTCCAGGGTGCAACTTCTTCATGTTGTTGTGTAGGTGCCGTACACAATGTCTATGCTCTACTCCTGGAACCACTTCTTCAATAGCAGATCCTAAACCCTGCAAGTGTAGACCAATAAGCAAAAGACGATTCATTGACACAAAAAAAAATCCAGCAAGCATAAGCAGTACAATATTACCTTTTGCCTATCACTGATGATAGTCCAGCTATTCTGTTCAGAAATTGACAAATCATACTTCAAGAATTCTATGAACCACTTCCAAGAATTTTTATTTTCGACCTCCACCACGGCATAAGCAACAGGGTAAATGCAGTCATTTGCATCAATACCGACTGCTGTTAACAACATTCCGGGGTGTGGACCCCTCAGGTGACAACCATCCACCCCAATCACACGTCTACAACCAGCTTTGAACCCTCTTTTCAATGCTTCAAAGCATATATACAATCTTAAAAATCTCTCCTTACCACTGCTTTCGTCAAGTATGGTCTCCATATGCACTGTTGTCCCTGGATTACACATAAGCAGTTCATCACAATAGTCCCACAGCTTTCTGTATTGATTTTTGTAACTACCATGAATCAACAACTTGGCCTTCATGAAAGTCTTGCTTGCCTGGTGCTTAGTGATGTTGACATTGAGTTCAAGGTGAACTTTTTCCATGAATTGTGCAACTGTCACCTTCTTATTCAGCCTAAGGAATTCCATGTAATGTCTACTTAAGAAACCAGAATTGGCCCGTTTGTGATAAAATGTCCTACCACAATGACAAGATGGTCCCATGGTTCGTATGACAAATGCATCACTATTAGGCTCTTTAGAAGCATAAATGAACCAGCTGCAATTTGCAGCCTTGCAATTAGCCCTCATTCTTCTAGTATCATTCTTTTTCCATTGAAAAATTTTTCCCCATTTCACACCATAGTAATCAACTGCTCTCTTGAAGATTTGTTTATCATCGAATAACAACCCAACATAGAATTTTGGTTCTGCCATGTCAATTTCAGGCCTAAACCTGATATATCTTGGCTTCCTCATTCTTAAACTGTCCTCATCCGAGGACTCACAGCTGCTATTTAGATCCTCAGTGTTCATTGTGGCTGATTCTTCACACACTAAAATGGGATCTCCACCATATAGATTCCAGTCATCCTTAGGAGCCCCTTTTTTGCAACTTTCTTGTTTGCATGCTGCTGTTTTTCCTAGTGCATCAACAGTTGGTTTTGTGGCATTATTTTGACTACCATTTGTCTCTCCATCAGCAAGTGTTTCTCCTCTTTTCTGATCAGCCCCATTTTTGTTACTTTCTTGTTTGCATGCTGCTGTTTTTCCTAGTGCATCAACACTTGGTTTTGTGGCATTATTTTTACTACCTTGAGTCTCTCCACCAGCAAGTGTTTCTCCTATTTTCAAATCAGTTTTTACCTCTTTTTCAGTACTAGCAACAGCTTTCTGGAAAATCACATCATCTTCATCTTTGCTAAAGTCATAATCACTATCATGAAAACTTTCAGCATCAGTAGACTCTAATTCTTCATCATCATCAACAATACACTCACCTTCCTCCTCAATAACTTCAACTGGCACTGTAGTATCTTCAAAGGTAGTGCAGTCATCGAAGGTTATGTCAACATAACAACAATCCTCTTTTGACACACTAGACTCAGCCGCACCAACATTATACCTGTCTAATTTACTCTCCAACAACCTAATATGAAATTCTTGTACCAAATATAGTTCAACATCACCAATTTGGCTCCCTATGGCAGCCATATCTGCAACATCATCTTCACTGTCTATTTTGCAAAGTTTAAATTTGTTCTCTCTGCCAACTACTCTATAATACATTTTTACATTGCCTTCATATCTAAGCAAAATACAGAATGCAGAGAGACTTTTCAAATTCAATCCATTTGTAAGAACACCCTCAAAAGATTCCACACTACCTCCGACATACTTTTCTTCTGGTGGTCCAAAATATACCCCACCATGAAATATTTTCAGCGTAAAATAATCCAATCTGTGTCCTGTTTCTTTTTTTTTCACATAAAGACAAAAAAAATTTTATTAATTATTTTTCACGTGCTCAACCTTTATTTTGTCCCTATTTCCAGTACCATAGAAGCAACAATATAATGTATTTTTGCCAACAAAGGGACCACATAAGTTAAAGAAAATAAAAAAAAAGCAACATTCCAACAAAGTGTGAACTGCCGAAGTAAAGAAATGTACCACCTGAGCTAACAAAGGGACCACATGAGCTAAAGAAAAGTAAAGTACTATGAAAGCAACAATGTAGTGCAGTTTTGTCAACAAAGGGACCACACGAGTTAAAGAAAAATCGAAAAAGTAACATCAATCCACATTCCTGACCCCAGACATCAATCCCATATTCATCACAATAGATTCACAATAAGTTTCGACTTACCAGACTTTCCCACTACCATTTCGGGGGATTTAGCTCCAGCACTCTTAGGTGGTCCCAATTGTTCCTTCTTTACCGTTTTGCCTTTGTCGAAGTCGCTTTTCATCATCAGATTCAGCTGCACTGATGCAGATTTCAGTTGGCAGCAAAATGCCCTAAATCGGTTTCACACACACTCTCGCACGAAGCTTTCCTAATTTTGGACAGTGTTGGACGCAAATCAATTTTGTATCCAAGCATTAAAATCATCTTGGCATGAAGTGCCCAAAATGCCCCTGAATGGACTGCCGTCTACTTCAATAAGAGACAACTTTGGAGCGGCGCTGCGACGGAGGTCTTAAATTGGCGTATGTATTTTACTTTGAGGACTAATTTAGTAGTTAAAAATTTTTAGGGATCAAATTGGCGTTAGTGAAAATGTTTAGGGACTAAATTGGCGATTTGCCCATTGAAATTTGAATGAAGCTATTGAATTGTTATATACTGAAATCTTAACATTTGAGTGTATTCTACATTAAGTGATAAATGAACAGCCTATCACTTATTTTTTTTATTAAGTTTTGCCTAAATGAATCATAACCACTTAATTAATTAAGATTCTATTTTTGGTTATCAAATATGTTTATACACACTAAGGCTTCAACCTATTAAGTTTAATACTGAATTGTGTCATCGAATAGTGCCCAAATTCAAATTTTAGCTTTATTCCATCCATTGTTGCTTCCCTTCATGCATATATGTTATTCATCCAGGTTTACGAATGTAAACACTGTCAATGAAAAAAAGATTAATTCATTTTAGCATAATGGTGTTGATAAGCTCGTGAAAATTGATTAATTTGATTAGGAAGGGTTCAAGGGCCTACAGTTTGTTAAGGGCGGGGGGGATGGGGAGAGGAGAAGAAGGGAGAGGTGGGTGGGTTTGGGTGGTTCGAAGAGAGAAAGTGTAAGTGAGAAATTTTAGATTTAAATCTTCCCACTTACACTGTATATAAAGGTCGGGCTGAGGTTATGTCTAAATTTGGTAGTTGAAAATTAGTTAGGTCTAATTCAAAAATTAGATAAAATCGGTTGAAAAGCGAAACCAAACTGCCAAATTTTGGCAATAGTACCAACATAAGCATTGCAAAATCCATATCTCTAATGTAAATTGTGGCTTCATTTGCATCACCTCATTCTGCAACTACTTCGGTTCTCATGAACAAGGATTATATGGCATAAGGAGATTATAGGGACAAGATTGTACAAAACCATAACTTTAATGAACTTTTCTACAATTTTTGCGCTTTAATGAAGGGATATTAAACACCATAATGTATAGGCCTTGACTCGTGAGCATGTCTTCAGCTTGCTGACCTTCAGCCGCCATAAAGAATTTGTTTTTGTGCTGACCTTCTCAATCCTTTGCCAAAAATAAGTTGATTAAGCCGACAGCATCAAATGGCTTGTATACCATAGGTTGTTCTTTGTCCACTAGCTCTTCTGCTGTTTGTATCATTCCGTTGCAAAATGAAAATAATGCAGCATTGAATCTGCCTTCGTTTTCTCTCTTTACCACTTTATGTATTGGAGGATTTATTCTAGCTACCATTGCTCCATGGCTGAGCCAAAGAAACAAGGATGATAATACGTAGCCTCCAAAGCAGAAACAATCAAACAAAAGAAGAACAATGAGAATACCGATTACTGAAATTGTAGTCAAATTTGACTTATCTATCATCGAATGAATTCAAATCAGCTCTTAATGAGTCGAGATTAAGTAACTTAAACTTTTTACATTTAAATTTCAAATTTTATGTAGATGTGCCACATTGGATCGAGAATGAAACTTCAAGAAACGTAAAATGCTGTTCATGTATATTTTGCTTTAGTGATTGGCAAACCAAATTCAAACAAGTTTTTATTAAGATTAATTCATATATCAAGTCACTTGGCTTGTCTTTTAACCCTCGATAAGTAAAGCTAAATAAAAAAACTGTCTATGTGCAAGGTACTGAACAAATATGAGCATGCATTTAATTGGTAAATATGGAATAATTTAAAAAAATGATAAAGTACGCCCAATTGTTTATTGTTTTTCTCTATTACAAAATCTCGTGTAGGAGAATAGAAGGAAGCAAAGCGATAGGGAATCCCAGCGAAAACAACCAGGCAAGGAGGAGGAATATGGACAATAATCCATTTTCCGTCCTTGGTTTTCACCTCCAAGCCATTCACTTGATTTTGATGAAAGGATAGATGTCAAGTGCTTGTCTGTACAAGGCGCACAACCAACGGAGGAGAGGCAGGAACGGTTGCAGGTTCATGGCCTGCAACAGGGGTGGGGAAGCAATTATTCCTGAAGGTTCATTATCAAGATTTGGCTAAAAAAAATATAAGGTTCAAATTTCATTTTGTACATCGTTTAGCATACTATATGTGGGACTCATAAAAATTTGTTATATAATTACATGTTGTTGAAAGTGAGTTACACCGTGTGCATACAAAATTATATGTTGTGTACTTTGCACAAAATCGCTCCGAATAATTTTCCTGATGACTGTTTAGACCCTTTGTCCACAACGAACATTTCTGTCATCATTTGACAAAAAAAAAATTTTTCTGTCATCATTGGATTGAGGTACCATACGAATCATGAGCCGCAACACATGTACAAGAGATCCCTCTAAAGAATCATATGATACTTCTTCCCCCCAACCCACATAGTTTGGTAAATCATTCATTTTGCTAACAAATCTAACGAATATCTGATACTCTCTGTTTTTAAACTCGGATCGGATCGGACGGTTCGACCGGTCGAACCGAGAATCGACAAGTTGACCGGTCCGAGTTAATCCTAAAAACAGGGAAATTAAAAACTCGGTCAAACCAGGTCAAATCCTGGGTTTGACCCGGTTTGACCGGAAAAATGAACCCGATCTTTTTTTTTTTTACTTTTTTTGAAAGGGCAGAATATTTTTAATACGATGTTTTGATCCTTAAGTTGTTAAAAATTATTGACATACCTTAAATATTTCATACTTTATAAATGTTGTCTTAAAGTTTAGTGTTATTTTTCAGTTAAATCCATAATTTTAATTCTAAACTTGTTAATGCTACTTGATTGCTCTAATTTATTTGTATTTTCTTATTAAATATATTTGAAACATCAAGTATATATGAATATACATTTATTAATATTAACATGTTATTAAATATTTTACATATAATATTTTAATTTTTAAATAAATTTTATTTATGACGTCATCCGGTTCAACCCCTATCGAACCCGATTGAACCCATTGACCCCTGACCCCTCAGTTCAACCGAGTCGATATCCGGTCCGGTTCTGAAAACATAGCTGATACTTTCTTCCTAGAGAAGCCCAAAATTTTGCTATTCATTATTGAACACAAGAGTGAAACCGTCAAGATGAGTTTTCAACATTAAAGCAGAGGGATAATTTCAAAAACCTCCCTTGACATTTTTCATAATTTCACCTAGTACTCTTGAAATTTTTAATATTACACTTACCTCCCTTGATCCTATAAAATGATCATAATAACCTTAATATATTAATATTGTTTATGCAATTAAATAATCCGGTCCTAATACGACTATGAATACATTTTACACATTTAGACATTATAAATGGAAGATTATTAAGTTATTGTGTTTTTTTTTAAAACTTTCTAGGACCTAGTACCCTTGAGCTTTTTAATATAACACTTATCTCAAGCGGTCAAAAGTTTCTCGACGGTTGTTTAGCAACCATCCAGACCCCTCCTTGTCCTATGAAACAATAGTGAACAATCAGTGAACATGAATGTCATATCATGACTTGTCCCGTTCAAGTTCTGTATTCATGTGATATAATCAAATTAAACAATCAACTTGATTCCCGAAACATGTGCCAACTTATCATAATTTTTACATGGTAGACTACGTACAAATATGGAATCGTGAACGAGACCAGAACCACGAAACAAAAACTCGTTGGCCATGCAAACAAAATCAGAATTAATTAGGGATGACAATGGGGGCGGGTGCCCGCGGGCAACCACCCCGTGGAGGGCTCTCGGGGCGGGGGTTGGGGCGGGGGCGGGGAGGGGGAATTTTTTCCTCCCGTTTAGAAACGGGACGGGTGAGTATACCCCCGCCCCGCCACACGCAAAAAAAAAAGTTATATATATATAATTATATATAATATGTAATTTAATTAGTTATACACTTATGATAATGATATTATTAGTTAGATGTATTATATAATGTATATTAGTGTATGTAATATAATTAATATTATCAATTATACGAATAATTAGACATGTCTACTAATAGAATTTATTAATTAGTTATACTAAATTTACTAATACATTTATACTAAATTTCTAATTACACTTAATAGCATAACACTTTTTTCTCAAAAAAAAAAAGTACAAACACAATAATGAATTAGTGATTGTATTTGTACCAAAAGTGAAAACTTAACTATTTTAGTTGTATTTATTTCATCATGTTGGATTGTATTCAAATAATTTTTGTTTGATTGTTTTTATGAGTTTCAATTGTAAAATTAAAATGAATAATAACTTGATGATGTGTTGATATTTTAGTACTTGATTATTTATTAAAATTTAACTATAATAAAATTTTATTAACCTAACGGGGAAAATTTTATTAACCCCGCGGGTGCACCCGCGGGGGAAGCGGGGCGGGGCGGGGCGGCGGCGGGGACGGGGCGGGGGGAGTTTGTAGGTAGCGGGGCGGGGGATGGGGGAGGGGTCCCCCGCCCCAACCCCGCCCTGTTGCCGTCCCTAGAATTAATCATAGTTCTTTATTAAAAACTCAAAAACTATGAATTACTAAATTCTAATTGTTTCTCAATAATCAACCATATCTAGCTCTGATACTACTTATTGGTGGTTGTTTATATTGACTTTTAGGAAAAATTATCACCTATTAAATTCAAAATCATTATGGTAATAATTGAGAAATAAATTAATAGCAAAATTACGGAAGCGTACGTGAATTTATGTTGAGTTGTTGACTAATTGGTACTTGGATCTTTGGAGATTTTAGGGTAACCTTCCAAATCAACACGAATTCGCTGGTTCCTTGAGAGAGCCCTTTATTTTCTCTTTGATATATTTCCTAGGATATCAGGAAATAGCTATTTTGTAACAATAAGAATACATGTGACCTAAGAACCATAATCCTATTTATAGATAACTTTCATGTTATCGTTTGAATTCCTATTTCAACCTATCATAGAAATAGAAATTACCTTAGGTTTCTACACATTAAAGGCTCACATCCAATTAGATACATTAAAATCCAAACTATAATTGATTACTTTAATTGAACTTAATCTTATTTGACAGTCTGCAATACATAAGTATTCACATATAAGTTCAATATCGGATTAAGCATCCAACATATGCACACGTGACTTTTCTCAGAATTAAACATTTTCCACTCGATGTGCGGGATACAAACCTAGTATGTATGTATGTATGGGTGGGTGTGTGTGTGTATGTGTGTATATATATAACAATATATGATAATATAAAAAGTAGAGTTGCCCTATGAATAGTATTTTTTTTGTCAAGCAATTATCCCGTAATTCTTGCTAAATGGTTGGCCCCTTTTTTTTGTCAATTGGGCCGTTTCATTCGGTTCTAGCTGCTGCTTCTTCTCCGTGGATAGATGTGTTTCCTTCAGTTTTTATCCTCCTATTGTCCTTTTTGTCCTCTCCTACTGGTTTTATTGTAATTTTAGGGTATTATGTGCCTTAACAATTATCCAAATGGCCAGTTATAATACAATTATAACCAATTTTCTACCCTCCTTTTGTCATTCCACTTTTTCCATTTTAGTGGTTTGGAACTCCTTCCTGTAGCCAACCAGCCACAAGTTTTTGACTCTGAATTTATTATGACTTCTCTCTTCTCTCTTTCCTCATCTTGTTTGTCATCTAGGCTACTCCTTTTGTTTATCTCAATAAGATAGATAAAGTTATTTTTGATTCAAACTCCAATCTCCTCTTCCTTTTCGGCATCTTCTAAATTGTAGAGGAGGATAGGAGGGGAAAGTTAACTGTTGCAATGTAAATTCTTATATTTTGTTTATATAAAGCTCACCAATTCTCCACCAAAAAAAAAAATCTAGCTATGTAGGATTTGCATTCAACGTGTTTGAATAGACTTTAATGAGTGTCAAGAGGATTAAATTCTCTTTCATGCTTGAACTCAGTATGTCTATAATCATGGAACTTATGTTTAATTATAAATATTTTTTTCAAATGTATTTGTTTGAAGATATGTATAAATTTGTAATCCCTTTTTTTGTTCAATTTTGTCCTATTTACTGTCCTCCATTGTCTTCGTGCCTCTTATTCTTTATCACTCTTGCACATTTTATTCCTCCAATCTCCATTTTAGTCAGCCATTTACAATAGGGAAAAAAAGTCTCAGTGGCCCTAAAACTTTTAGCCATGCAAAGTTTTAACCCTCCAACAATTATGAGAAAATTTTTAACTCCCAATTTATTAAAAGTACAATTTTTTCGCCCTTCTGTTAATTTTACCAGTTATGAGCAAATGAAAATAGCATCACATGCGATGCACCAGGAAATTGCAATGGCATTCTTGTCCAAAAGCCACTGCTTCTCCCGTCCAAAAGCAGCTGCTTCAATCCCTAGTTGCAATAGAGGAAATTTCCCAAAAACTCAAACCACACAATCATAGTTCATTTCTTAATAAGGGAAAGGGAAGAAAAGTAAACCAAAGAGCAGAAATCAAGAAACAAGAATTGGACTTTTCACCTACACCATAGCAGGGGGCTGTTCCATCTTGATCGGTCTTGGAAATCATTTGTATCTTCCTCTGAATGTGTCCAAAATACCCCACCATCTCCTCTCCTTAGCAGCCCGCACACCACACCGTTTCAGCTATTAACAACAACAGCACTCAAATGAAAAAGGTTCTGCCTCCTTATCATCAGTAACATGCTTATCAATCTCTTTCCTTTCTTTTCTCTTCATTCTAAACTCTCTCATCTCCATCTCCAACGCCCTCAACTCCAAAGACCACATTAGTTTTGTCTTCCAATCAGATTGTAACAGTAATCACTCTCCTTTTTTTCCTCAACTCAACTTTGGATTTGTTTGTGCATGTCAAGAGTTTGTTTCAATTTCCTTTAGCGATCCTCAATGTGTTGTTTCTTTTTGCTTTCGAAGAAGAATTTTTGTTCTTTTATGTTAGAACAAGGTACCTCAGTGGGATAGAAAACCATTACTATGATCTCTTTCTCGTGCCAATAGGAATTTGTCTGTTTTGTACTATTCTTAAACTGAAAAGTCCCAAATTGAATTATGCAATCATAGCGTTTCCCAAAGAGTGAATGGCCCAAAAGATCACTAAACTAATAAAAATGGCATCCTTTGATCACTAAACTTTTTTTGTGGCCAAAAAGGTCACTAAACTAGCAAAAACTCTCCAGCATAGTCATTTTATCGAATTTCAACGGTTTCTCATCCGGTGGCATGGGCAACGTGGAATGGAGGAATATAGTCAAGGGCAAAAATATCCAAAAGATTATTGAAACAGGTGAAGCCATAGATTGTCTCGTTCCCAAACCACTTTTGAACCCCTAGATTGACTTCGTCTTCTCCGGCAATAAAAATAGAGACTGTAATTTAAAATGAGAAAGGGGGAATGATTAAAGGCAGTGGCAATAATTATAGAGTATTATCGCTGACTTGAAGAGAAGGGGATGGGGATGGGGAATGGTGGTGGTGTGAATAATTGTTGTTCTGCACTCCCTCCTCCCCCTACCATTGAGTAGAAACTGGTACGCACACAAATCAGAGAGAGAGGTAAGGCCCTGAGATTCTTCTTTTGCCTTTACCTTTTAGGATTTATTCATTTTCTTTTCTCTGAGAAGAATGGGATAGCATAGCACTCCCTTCAACGACTGCCCTCGGCAGCCCACTGGTGACGGGTGAGAGCACACGGCTGCGGAAATACAAAAAAAAAGTATCATTCTTTTCTTTTCTTTTTCTGTAAAAGAAAAAAACATTTTTCTGGGTAAATATATATGTAGTGGAGTCACTCTTCTTTCTTTTTTTTTTTTTTTGGCCGGGTGTAGTCATTAGAACTACCAAGACTCTTTCCAGCTCAGCTAGGTGGCCGGCGAAGGAAATCGAAGACTAAGCAAATAATGGGTATGGCTCGAAAGACCACGTTGAGAAAGCAGTGATGAAACTTGTGGGCTCAAAGGGGTCATCGTCGTCGGAGTTAGATGTGGGGTTGGGGTTAGTGGTGGGACGGATAGGGAGAGTGGGGAGGTCGGAAGTAGGGGTGGCAATTTTCGACACGACCTGAAAACACGACACGAACCTAACACGAAATTAATGGGTTTGGGTTGAGGTTTCGGGAATTCGGGTCAGAATCGGGTTGGACCCGATGAACCCGAAAAGAAAACAGGTCGATTTCGGGTCAACCCGTGGTGACCTGATATGACCCGATATGACCCGTTTACGAATTAAAAATAATTTAATAAACATAAAAATAATTTTATCTAACTAAACTAAGTTATTCTTTTTTTCAAAGGCATTAATTACTTAATCCTAAATGAATTTATTTAATTTGTGTGAAGTTGAAATTATTATATTTGGACAAATAATATATTATATTATTTTTTACTTTTATATTGTTTTAATTTATTTTATATTTTGTTTGGGATAAAACACTTTTACGGTGTTTAATTTATTTTAGATTTGGTTTGGAATTATTTATTTAAATTTTTATTACTTGATTATGTAATTAGTTTTGTGAGAAATTGATTTTATTAGAAATTACAGTGATAAATTAATAAATTAAAATTAAGTTTCGGGTCATTTCGGGTCGACCCGCCAACCCGTCAACCTTAAATTTTCGGGTTCGGGTCAGCATACCTGACCCGTCACGGGTTGGCGGGTCGGGTTCGGGTCAACAGATTTTCTGGCGGGTTGACCCGAACCCGACCCGCCAACCTGATTTGGACCCGAATTGCCACCCCTAGTCGGAAGTGACGAGACAGAGAGGAGAGTGAATCTCGGTCACAGCTAGTAAACTTCTGCACTGGGTCAAATTGGAAAGTGAAGTGTTCACAGCCAGTAAACTTCACCGGAGAAGATGAAGTGAATGTCGGTTGATTGGTCAACTTTGGGAACGAAACAGTCTGTGAGTTCACTTGCCCCAATAATCTTTTGGACATTTTTGCCCATATCAGAATATTTATTCAATTCAAGACCCTTGTAACCGGATGAGAAACCGCTGAAATTCGGTAAAATGACTCCGCTGAAAAATTTTTGCGAGTTAGTGATCTTTTCGGCCATAAAAAAAGTTTGGTGATCAAAGGATGCCATTTTTAATAGTTTAGTGACCTTTTGGGCCATTCACTCTTTCCCAAATCCCTAGGGATTGAAGGTGGATAGGAGAAGAAGCAAGCA
This sequence comes from Coffea arabica, assembly GCF_036785885.1. Lineage (NCBI taxonomy): Eukaryota > Viridiplantae > Streptophyta > Magnoliopsida > Gentianales > Rubiaceae > Coffea > Coffea arabica. Next base: position 22,667,426 of record NC_092313.1, read on the forward strand.
AATTTTTACTTGATTAATACTCTCGCATGGACAAGAATGCCTTGTTATTTTCTTGTGCGTCGCACATGATGATTCTCCGTCACTCATAACTATTGAAATTGACAGAAAGGTCAAGAATTTGTACTTTTACTAGATCAAGGGCCAAAAGTTTTCTCATAATTATTAAAGGGCTAAAACTTTACGCGGCCAAAAGTTGGATGGCCATTGGGACCTTTTCCCTTCACAATAATACTGCCTCATTTTCTATTTTAAATTTCTAGTATATTTGTATATAAATAAAATAAAGTTTACTTTTCCTATTATGCATATGAGTAGCTGAGTAGGGCTGGTCACTTTCTTAATTTTCAGCGAATTATTATTGGTTTTTTTTCAGTTTAGAGTAATTTAATTTCGTTTCTTTTATAATGGAATTTTTTTTGGGTTCTCATTTGAATGTGAAAATAAATTGTCGGAGATTGGGATAAAAAAGTTGATTGCTTTGATCAGATTGACACGTCGTTTAATTTGGGTTTGTTTGGTTACGTGCTTAATTAGTGGTGATTAATTTTTAGCAATGTCAAGTTAATTCTATGGTTTAAGTGCTTAATTGGCTTGCAGGGTCCCTTCTTTTTTGTGTCAACCATGATTAATACTCTTTTGGGAATCATTTACTCTATAATTTCTAATTATCCTGATCCAAATGCAAAATAACATTGCCCTTAAGCATTCTATGTAAGCGCTCTCATGCAATCTATATATTATTGTCCTCATGCATTCTATATATTTCATAATTGTTAACCTTTAATAAAATGATAATTCCCTAATGATGTGCATGCATTAGATAATAACAGAGATTTATACTAATAAACCCACACAATAAAACACGATTAACACGGAAATATTAGTCCCCCTGCGCATAGTGCAGGCCATCTTACTGGTGTATATATTTATATATATGTGTGTGCGCGCGCGGGTGTGAAATTTTAAGAGAGATTTCAAAAGTCAAAGACCACAATATTTCTTGGTGGTAGAATCAGTTGGCAGGCCCATTCGCTGTTCTTCGAGAAAGAAATCGAGCAACCCCAGGTTATCAAATGACTTAAAGCGCTGTGGATGTTCATCATCAATCAACTCCTGAGGGATGTGTATGACCCCCTTATTGAAAGAGAACAACCCCAATGACAATCTTTTTGCATTCGCGTTCGTTAAAACTCGATGAAAACAAGGTTGTATTGTGTTGTTGCTCCATGCCTGCAAAAAAAAGGCTTGATTGTCTAGATTTTTGTTTTAAAAAATAAAGACGCTTTCTAGAGGACAAAAAATATCGTTTATTAAAAAATATAGAGGACAAAAAAGAATAACTATATCAAAATTATTTTAGAAAACAAATATAAAAGTTCTTCTACTAGAGAACAATTGTCGCTACTACAATGAGGTCATTGATATACATGTTCACGTCACATGCGATCGCATTCTTATTCTTGTTTTATTTTTCCTCTTTCTTGTGGTGTGCAACTGTTTTGTTTATTATAATAAGAACGATTTCACCTTGCATTTTTTATGTTTCTTCAATTTATTTAATTTTGCTCCCAACCCAAAAATATTCACCTTGTTTTAGACAATGAGCTAAAAATATTTTTCAGTTGGGGCAATAATTAACCCAAAAAAATCCCTCTAAGCAAATACTTCTAAATAAGTTACTCAAATGATCGGTAAAAAATGTTGTGGGCCAAATAAAGTCAATTTGCAACTTAATAATGATGTTAGAATTGCTCCATAGTTGATTTTTTTCATTTATTTATTTTTTTGACCAAATTGCTATAACAGCCATGATGCTAAGAATTGTTTCAGAACTCAGTGGGAGCACAAACTGTAATTCCAAACAGATTCAAAGCCTATTGTAAGCATTTTCTTTTCCTATTATGAGCATTTGCTCCCACCGTATAACAAGTAGACTCTTGACCCTTAAATTTACATCGTGAGCTGAAATTTTACTTTAAACACTTTGCACGCTTAATACATGCATGCTAATTTGGTTCAATTACTAATACTATCGATCTTTCAAGTGGTATAAATTCATATGAAACCCTTTACCACTTACCACTAGTCGTTGAAATTGATAAGAACCCATGAACACTGCTGATGCCTTAAAAGTCACGCGAGTGGATTTTTATTGACAAAATTTCTACTTTTAGCTATTAAATTTAATAAAGTAAGAGGATATATATAACCTACCATTGCTGCTTCTCCTGCCATAACAACAAATGATGAAGGCAAGAAATCAACAGGGATCCATTGCCCATCCTTCAATTTTACCTCCAATCCATTTTCTCGACTCTCAGTAAGAATTGTGATGAAGGTCTTATCAGTATGAGCATTAGAACTCACGGTTTTCTCGTCAACTCCATGCGATATATATCTGTTGAACCGAAGCAAGTGCATGTTTGAATCTAGGTGAGAATCACACTTCAGCTTCTCTACCCCATAGCTTTCGTAAACCATTCTAATCACCACTTCTTCCAACTCCGACATCAGATTTGCACATTCATGGATAATCCCACTAACAATTATTCATAAAAGAAAACAAATTGAAGATTCAATTCACTTGGGATCATTTCAGTACATTGCGAGCTAATTAATCGTTGGATTTACTAGTAAGAATTGATAAGATGAGGATAAATAAATCAAGTTGTACCTGAAATTGTCATCATTTCCTTGGGGCCACACGAGCTTAGAGAATTTCTTGACTTCTTCTATGTCGGTTGAATTTTCGATTCCCATGCTCTCATGATTAGATGAGTCACCGTCAATGCCAAAATAACCAAATAAATCCCTATCAGAAGTGTTCTTCTTTTTTGTTTCCAAGGGAAGATCGAACAGTTTTTCTAGCGCAGAAAATACTGAATCCCTCAACTTGAAAGAAACTGCATCATACACTGCAAGAAAGCAACCGCACTCTTCAAGAGCGTGGAGGACTTCGTTGCGTGCCAAGGACCAGCCTTTTGTGGCATGCTGCAAATTCTCCTTGCCGAAGTTGATGACAGGAAGTTTTTGCTGTTGGATCCTTAATCCAACATTGGACTTATATGTGAATAATTATGTATTGCAAACTGTCAATTAAGGTTAAACCCAATTAAAGTGATCAAATATAGTTTGGGTTTAATGTATCTAATAGGATGTGGGCCCTTTTATGTGTAGAAACTTATGGGCTCCTATTTCAATGATGGGCTGAAATAGGGCTCCAAAGGTAACAGGAATGTTACCTATAAATAGGGTTATGGTCCCCAGGTCACAGGCATCGTTTTAGTTGTCGTATTTTGTAATACCACAAAATACCCTTCCCTGATATCCCATCGTCAGGAAAGATACCAGAGAGAAACTAAAGGCCTCTCTCAAAGGATCGGTGAATACCTGTTGACCTGGAAGGCCACCCCAAATCTCTAGGGATTCAAGTATCAACCATCAGCAACCAAGGCTTGCAAATCACTAAATCAGCCGTACAAATTTACTATAAATAACTAAATCCAAATTATTTCCTAATAATCAACCATATGGGCTCTGATACCACTTGTTAGGGTGGTTATCTAAATTTAACCATTGGTGAAAACCATCACCTATTGAACCCAAGATCTATATGGTGATTATTAAGAAATAAATTAACAAGAAAATTGCGGAAGCGTACCTAAATCCATATTGATAAACTTGATACTTGAATCCCTAGAGATTTGGGGTGGCCTTCCAGGTCAACAGGTATTCACCGATCCTTTGAGAGAGGCCTTTAGTTTAAATGCACTTAAATTGAAATGCACCGATCCTTTGAGAGAGTACATCATGGAGATGTCTCATCTTGCTTCGAAATTAAATGCACTTAAATTGAAACTCTCTGAAGAGTTACTAGTGCATTTGATTTTAATATCTCTTCCTACACAGTTTAGCCAGTTTAAGGTGAGTTACAACTGTCAAAAGGAGACTTGGTCTCTAAATGAACTCATCTCACACTGTGTAGAGGAAGAGGAAAGGTTGAAGCAAGAGCAGACAGAAAGTGCCCATCTGGTGTCAACCACTAATAATAAAAGTAAGGGACTTAAAAGAAAGAAGGAAAATAGGTGATGGTTTTCACCAGTGGTTAAATTTAGATAACCACCCTAACAAGTGGTATCAGAGCCCATATGGTTGATTATTGGGAAATAATTCAGTTTCAGTAATTTATGTATATAGATATGAATCCAGTCATGTTTCGGCCTTCACGGAAATATGTGTTGTTGCAATTTATCTTTTCGTTGCTTTTGTGTCATGCGCACTCCTAGTAATTCAATGAACAATTCGGTCAATTACAATTAAGTTGCAGTAATGATTGACTGGTTGTATGTTGTCTTCGGTTGACCAAAGCTGCAGGTTTCATAAATCGTAAAACATAAGGCTTATAGACTATACAAGTAACCGTACTCTTTTGTTCCTTAAGGTACAGTATATATTATATATGATGGGCCCCATAGATATATGAAACCGGATTTGGGGCAGGGACGGTCATCAGTATGACCGTCCCTGCACGGTTCATGGTCCAGATTGGACCTCAAAAAAATGTGCGGCTCAGATAACAAGTGGTAACTCGATTTCCGCGCCAAGTGTGGGACCCACCACTATCTGTTGTGAAAATACAACCTGTGGAAAAAAAATTACACGGTGAACAAAAGAAATTACGCGCTGTTGATGAAGAGGAAATTTGTCCCTGCCCCGAGTCCATATGAAACCTGGTTGCCTGCTGGAATTTATGTTATGTACAATTTCCTTGACAATCTGTGGCTCTGGTCTGTGCACGTGACCGCATTAAGTTTTCTTGGTATGTTAGTCAAATACTAATTCTGGTCATGATTGTTTGCATAACTTCATGGCAGTGATTAATTCGTGAATTGTACTTTTCCATTCTTTCGGCCGATCTATTGGTTCTTTATGCAATATTTGCTGAACGATTGTTTACTTCTGCACTTCAAGCATTCGGTTTTGTTTGAAATTGTTTACTTAAAACATGAATCAAGTGATGATGTAAGCTAATTTGTCTTCTGGCCACGGGAAGTCTTTTGTCCTTTCTTCCCCCATTATGAACAAGTTAATTTTATTTCATGTTAACAATTTTTAGTTCACAGTTGTTGTCCCGTACTTTGACTTTTGAGTTTTGAAGATTATATTTGGACTTTGGTTGTTATTTTTGTTTTGTTTGGCTTGATTCCTTGTTTAAGAATAGATTTCCATATATATTTGTATGTTAAGGAAATTAGGGTTTTCTTCAATTTAAGTAAACCCTAATAAAGTTAAATAGGACATTTAAGCCCTATAAAATCCATATGTATGGCCCATTAAATGTGTAATTTTTATAAAGTACTTATGGATTTCAAGAAATTTTTGGGCTTGAATGATAATTTTGGGTCAAATTATGGATATGGACCTTTGGTCCAATAACTCATGATTCAATTTAATTGATTTCACCATATTTGACCATGTTTTGATCAAAGTTGACCAAAGTTGACTTTGATTCAAATTTTTATTTATTTTGGATAATTTTAAATTTGAATATTGGTATGCTTATATATTTTTTTTGGAATAAATTAGTGGAAATAATATGCCACCAAAGTGACTTCTATTATGGAAATTAATTTATTTTAAAATATAACTGGTTGGGTACTAGTAATTTTATGAATATTGATCGGCCCAAAGAAAGGTCAATATTTAATGAAATTACATGTGCACTTGTGGTAATAAACATGTGATAATTATTCGGCTTTTACATGTGAATTATAAATTAGCCCAAAGGAAAATTTATTTTTTGACATGTTATTATTGTCAGTGTTTATTACTGCACCAAGATATCACTCAGAAGTTAATATTTTTGTCCAAAGACGAAATATTAATGGAATATCGGTATCTTGAGATGGGACTGCCATTATTTGAATTTATTATTGTTTTGATTTATGTGAGCTTGTTTTAATTATGTTATGTTTTCTGTTCAGTTGCGAATGATCTTACAAATATTACTTCCAATATCAATAATATTCCTATGCTGAATGGCACAAATTTCAAGTCCTGGAAAGAAAATCTCTTGATAGTACTTGGAGTAATGAATCTCGACCTTGCGTTAAGGAATGATTCACCCCCACCTCTTACAGATCAGAGTACCTCTGATGAAAAGAGAAATAATGAGAGGTGGGAGAGATCAAATCGCTTGTGTCTGATGATCATTAAAAAGGCCGTTCCAGAAGCATTCAGGGGAACAATGTCAGAAACGACTGTAACCACTAAAGAGTTCCTTCAGGACATTGAAAAAAGGTTTGTCAAGAACGAAAAGGCTGAAGTTAGTACACTCTTGACACGCCTTGTTTCAATGAAATATAGTAATTTGGTTTGTTCTGAGGTTAATTTAACTTCGGTACCTAGACACACATGGTGGTTAGATTCTGGTGCAACAACTCACATCAGTGTGTCTATGCAGGGTTGCCTGAATTGCCGAAAGCCTAATGATAGTGAAAGATATATCTACGTGGGCGATGGCAAAACAGTTCAAGTTGAGGCAATTGGAGTTTTTAGATTATTGTTAAAGACCGGATTTTATTTGGATCTCAATGAGACATTTGTTGTACCGTCTTTTAGACGGAATTTAATTTCTATTTCTGCTTTGGACAAATTTGGTTATTTTTGTTCATTTGGAAATGGAAAATTTGAATTGTTTCATGATTCAAAATTGGTTGGTTCTGGTTCTTTAATGCACTACGATAATCTATATTTAATTGACACAATTACCTCATTTAATGAATCTCTGCATTTGAGTACTAGAGGAGTTAAAAGAAAATTAGCCAATGAGAATTCAGCTGCATTATGGCACAAGAGATTGGGACATATCTCCAAACGGAGAATGGAAAGGCTTGTGTCAAATGAAATTCTCGGCCCCTTGAATTTTACAGATTTTGATGATTGCATTAACTGTATAAAAGGGAAACAAACCAATCAAAGGAGATTTGAAGCCAATAGGTCCTCAGACGTCTTAGAACTTATACATACAGATATTTGTGGATCATTTCCTACATCTGCATGGAATGGTCAACAATATTTTATAACGTTCATAGATGATTTTTCAAGATATGGCTACATATATCTCATTTCTGAAAAGTCACAGTCACTGGACGTGTTCAAAAATTTTAAAGCTGAAGTTGAGAATCAACTCAACAAAAGACTTAAAAGCGTCAGATCTGACCGTGGTGGTGAGTACTATGGTAGATATGACGGTTCAGGTGAACAACATTCAGGACCATTTGCTAAATACCTAGAGGAATACGGTATCGTTCCACAGTACACTATGCCGGGTTCACCCACTATGAATGGTGTAGCTGAAAGACGAAATAGAACGCTTAAGGATATGGTAAGTAGTATGATATGTCATTCTACCTTACCAGAGTCACTCTGGGGTAAAGCACTTAAGACTGCAGCATATATCCTTAATAGAGTTCCAACTAAAGCAACTATCAAAACCCCTTATGAGCTTTGGACAGGAAAAAAGCCCAGTTTAAAGCATATGCATGTTTGGGGGTGTCCAGCTGAGGCAAGGCCTTACAGGCCTAATGAAAAGAAACTGGACTCAAGAACGATTAGTTGTTATTTTGTTGGATACTCTGAAAGATCCAGAGGTTACAAGTTTTATGATCCCACAGCCAAATCAATTTTTTGAGACAGGAAATGCTCGGTTCTTTGAGGATGTCGAGTTTGGAGGAGAAAATACAGTAAGGGACATTGTCTTTAAAGAGGAATACATTAATATTCCCACAGATGTCATTGATCTTGTTTTGGACCATATTCCTGAACAAGATCATGACATAACAAATCAAGACAATGTCGAAGAACAAACTGTTATAGAAGAACAAACTCTTCCTCTCCAAGAACCAGTGCCATTAAGAAGATCCACTAGAGAAAGGAGAAGTGCAGTGCCAGATGATTACATTATTTTTCTCCAAGAACATGAGGATGACATTGGATTGATGGAAGATGATCCAATCAACTTCCGTCAAGCCATAGAAAGTTTAAATTCTCAAAAGTGGATCGATGCCATGAATGAGGAGATTAAATCCATGAAGGACAATGATGTTTGGGATCTTGTCCCATTGCCAGAAGGTGCGAAACCCATTGGTTGTAAATGGATATTTAAAATTAAAAGGGATTCGAAAGGCAATGTGGAAAGATTCAAAGCTCGCCTTGTCGCTAAGGGATTTACACAAAAAGAAGGTATCGACTATAAAGAAACCTTCTCTCCAGTCTCTTCAAAGGATTCTTTTAGAATTATCATGGCATTAGTGGCACATTTCGATCTTGAGTTACATCAGATGGATGTAAAGACAGTGTTTCTCAATGGTAACATTGATGAGACAATTTATATGGTGCAACCAGAAAACTTTGTATCAGGAGATCCAAAGAATATGGTTTGCAAACTTAAAAAATCCATCTATGGGCTCAAACAAGCGTCTCGACAATGGTATTTCAAATTTCATCAGGTGATCATCTCATTTGGTTTCGAGATGAATTTAGTGGATGATTGTATATACCATAAGTTCTGTGGGAGCAAATATATTTTTCTGGTATTGTATGTTGATGATATTTTGCTTGCCAGCAACGATATTGGTCTATTGCATGAAACCAAGAAATTTCTAACTAAGAATTTTGAGATGAAAGATCTTGGTGATGCATCTTTTGTGTTAGGCATACAGATACACCGTGATCGCTCTCGGGGTATTTTAGGACTATCACAAAAGGGCTATATCGAAAAGGTTCTCAAAAGTTATGGCATGCAAAATTGTAAATCAGGTGACACTCCAGTGGCTAAAGGAGACAAATTTAGTCTTGAGCAGTGTCCCAAGAATGCTTTTGAGGAAAGAGAGATGCAAAAGATTCCTTATGCCTCAGCAGTAGGGAGTCTAATGTATGCTCAAGTATGTACGCGTCCCGATATTGCGTACATTACTGGGATGTTGGGTAGATATTTGAGTAATCCTGGATTAGATCATTGGAAAGCAACCAAACGGGTCTTACGGTATCTACAGAAAACAAAAGACTACATGCTCACATATCGGAAGTCAGATGAGTTGGAGATCATTGGGTATACTGATTCCGATTATGCTGGATGCAAATATACTATGAAGTCAACGTCAGGCTATGTCTACTTGTTGGCTGGAGGTGCCATATCCTGGAAGAGTGCTAAATAGTCCCTCATAACATCTTCCACTATGGCTGCAGAATTTATAGCTTGCTATGAGGCATCCAACCAGGGAATTTGGCTGCGAAATTTCGTCACAGAATTACGTGTAGTGGATGGCATTGAAAGACCACTCAAATTATTCTGTGACAATAAGTCAGCAGTCTTATATTCCAATAACAATAGGAGCTCGACCAAATCTAAACATATAGATATCAAGTTCCTGACTGTTAAAGAAAGAGTGCAGAATGGACAGTTATCAATAGATCACATCGGGACAAACTCCATGGTTGCGGATCCGCTTACTAAGGGATTGCCACCCAAAATGTTTCATGAGCATACTGCTCATATGGGTGTCGTATTAAACGATGTATAGTTTTAGTGGGAGTTTGTTATTTTAAATGCTCTTATGATATTTTTCAGTTATTAAGGATTTAAAGATATTTTATGTATAAATAAAGTTTTGGATTTATTTGCACTCTAATTTTGGTATGATTTGATCTCATAAAATTTAAGGTGGACCAGTTGGAAATAGGCATGTTTTGATCATATTACATGAAATTTTCATGCTACACATCCACATCATAATTCATGTCATTCAATTGCATTGATATATGTGACCATTGATGGGTCGAGTTACGAAATTGTAACAAAGGCCGCTTTGATCCTATATTGGTGTAATTGATGGACCGAATTGGTTACATATACATTGTGATAATGACAGTAAAGTTGAGCTCATACGGTTAATTGCAAAACATAATTATAAGGTTACACATATAGTCCAAGTGGGAGATTGTTGGATCCTTAATCCAACATTGGACTTATATGTGAATAATTATGTATTGCAAACTGTCAATTAAGGTTAAACCCAATTAAAGTGATCAAATATAGTTTGGGTTTAATGTATCTAATAGGATGTGGGCCCTTTTATGTGTAGAAACTTATGGGCTCCTATTTCAATGATGGGCTGAAATAGGGCTCCAAAGGTAACAGGAATGTTACCTATAAATAGGGTTATGGTCCCCAGGTCACAGGCATCGTTTTAGTTGTCGTATTTTGTAATACCACAAAATACCCTTCCCTGATATCCCATCGTCAGGAAAGATACCAGAGAGAAACTAAAGGCCTCTCTCAAAGGATCGGTGAATACCTGTTGACCTGGAAGGCCACCCCAAATATCTAGGGATTCAAGTATCAAGTTTATCAATATGGATTCAGGTACGCTTCCGCAATTTTCTTGTTAATTTATTTTTAATAATCGCAATATAGATCTTGGGTTCAATAGGTGATGGTTTTCACCAGTGATTAAATTTAGATAACCACCCTAACATTTGCAACTTTGGGTTATCCATGAAACTGAACTAGACGGATTTTGCAGCGCTAGGTCGATGCTTTTTCAGTGTATTGAGAAAACTACGATCTCTTCTGCTCCCATCAAGGGTGTAGGATGTGGATTTATAGCATAGGGCAAAAACTTGTGTAGGCCCGTAAGGTCTGCGGTCTTACGTGAAGAAATTGAACTAGACGGAATTTGCAGCGCTAGCTCGATGCTTAGTGTATTGAGAATACGATCTCGTTTGCTCCCGTCCCGTCAAGGGTGTGGAATGTGGATTTAGACTTTAGAGCATATGATTTGAGGGCGTAGACTTTAGAGGAGATGATTCGAGGGCGTGGAGTGTGTTTTTTTGAAGAACCAAAAGGAACAATACCCATACAAAAAGATGATTCAGGCGCAGAGCTACGAATACATAAGATTACTTTATTATGTTCCATCCAGTTAAGTTAGCACAAATCCTAGGCAAAAACAAAAAATATGTTAATGTCGGAGAGATTAAACTATTCCAGGTTAAGGGTCCCCTGACCTCAATAAATAAAGCCTTCTAGTAATTCTTGGGTGGATATAACGTACTTATAAAACTGTAGAAATGCATATAATTAGAATTCAAGGTTTCTTGAATACTTTGTTGGAGGTACAAAATTACCCCGTAGGTTGAAAAACTTTTATCAAAATACCTTTGGTACGAGAATTCACAATCAAATGGTTGACAGGAACTGTTCTCAAGAAAATGTGTTAAAACTTTTGCAAACCGGAGAAAAGTTAAAATGGGATATTAAAGGGGCTTCAAAAGGAACTTCCAAAGAATCATCAGCTAAAAGAAATACATCAGCAAAATTTGGCATTGTTAAATGATTTTTCAAGAATATGACGGAAGATCTAGAGATGGTCAAATAGTACGGAGACTTCCTTCCAAAAAAAATAGTACGTAGACTTTCTCAAAAAAAAAAAAACAAACAAAATGACACAGATGCAGCAGCTCAGGACGTACTTCAAAAGACAAAAGAGACACCAAGAAGATAAGATGAGAGGATAAGGAGAAAGAAGATAAAACCGTCGGCAGCCAATAAAATAAAGACAAGAGGATGGACAACGAAAAGTTATTATGTTAGAGGAGAAGAGATCTCTTATAAAACAGTGGAAATGCATATTATTCTATCTTCTCTTTCAATACTTAATACAACAGAAAAGCAAAATATATATATATATATTTTTTTTAATTCTTTTGAGAACAATTCTTGATTTTTGCTCTCTCTCTCTCTCTCTCTCTCTCTCTCTCACCCTATATATATTGAATTAATTAAGTTAACAGATCCTATATGTGTCTCATTTTCTCTTTAAATTATTAAAATATACATCTTCAAACTAAAATATTGCATTTAAGACAGAAAAATTACAATTTTTATCATGTATTTCAACATGCTTTTGTATTCTGTAATATGTAATTCAAAGCTAGTGCTCTTTATATTGTAAAAAAAAAAAAATTAGGGTTATATTGTAAAATTCAAAATACAAGCACCAGCAGACTTAGATGTAATTGGTACGCCACCTTTCTAGGTCAAGGGTCCCGGCCTTCGAGATGTTTGACACGTAACCCTATGATCAATTTTGCTTTGACCAATCAACCAAAACGGCTAGCCAGCGCTGGTATTTTCATGCTGTTGTGAGATTGGATTCAAAGATTTGAAGAGCCAAGAGGCTAAACAATCCATAATCATGACAAAGAAGTTGATTATGAATTAGGGTACAAACGATTTGAATCGAATTGAATTTTGATCTAATCAAATTAAATTTTAAATTAATTTTATGAAGTTCGAATTCGAATTCAAATTTTATGAATTCAAAATGTAAGTTCGAACTTCAGCTCGATTCAAATTCGAATCGAGTGTAAATTCGAACTCAAGTTTAAAAAATAAAAAGTAATTATTTTATTTTTAAAAAAATAAATACAAGAATAATTTTTTCTTAATAAATAATAAAATTATATATATATAATCGAATCGACTTACTAATTAACGCACGAATATCTTTACCTTCGAATTCGACTCGACCCGATATTGATCGAACGATTTGTTCGTGAGCAATTCAAATCGTTTGTATTAGAAACAATTCATGAATTGTATTAGCTTAAACGTGGGAGTACTGCTAAGTTGTTCTCCAAATAATACATTTGTCAGACGTCAATTCGAGAGAGGCTGCCCTCATTCTTCCTTTTTCAACGGGGTAGGCGTACGTTGACCAATTGCATGGTACTGATAAGTTCTTTGTGGGCCTACTGGCCCTACTGCTGGTCCCGTTCTTTCTTTTTTCAATGAGGTAGGTGTGGAATGTACATCAATTAGCAGTTTGACAATTGGCTTTTTGCAGACTATAGAGATATTTTGAGTGCCCATGAGGCTACTAATCTTGCTTAGCGGTCAACGTGTGATAGTTGTAGGGATAATTTTAGAAACTTCCCTAAGGTTCCAGATAATTTCACTGAGCTCTCTTAAAATTTAAAAAATTATACATACTTCCCTTATCATTTAAAATAATAATTTTATTCATAAATATTTTAATGAAATTCCCTTATTTGGTATGTTTATACTTAGAATGAGTTTTAAAATTTTTTTCCATTCTTTTTCCTTCTTATTCCTTTCTTTTATTTTTTACTAATAAAACCATAGAACTATTACTATTGTTTTAGTTTCAATTATAACCAAATGTCGAACTAGTGATTTTTTTGACTATTTAATTTTATATGTAATCCAATGTTTTTGCTGATCTTTTTTTTCTATTTTTTAGTACTAAAATTAACAATAAATCAAAAAGAAATGGTCCAAAATTACTACCAAATTATGATAATTCTACTACCCAAAAAATTCATAAATTCTAAATGAATTATTTCAATATTTTCTTTTCTATCTTATAAATCTAAATCCATAATAAAGTACCATCAAAAGTATCCTATCATAGTGATAAAATTATTATTATAGTTATTTATCAAATAGTAGGTATGAACATGAAAAATTTGGCACATTTTCCTTGTATAGAAAAATAAATTAAAACTCATTATACAAGGGCAATTTGAGTATTCATTTTAAAAATTGACCAAGTCAATATTATTTTAAAATTTTGTTACTAAAACTATCAATCAAGGGAGGTAAGTGTAATTTTTCAAATGTCAGGAGAGCTCAGTGAAATTATCAGAAATCTCAAGGGAGGTTTCTAAAATTATCCCTAAGTTGTATTTTCAAGTTGGAGGAGGCAATTGGTGAGTTTAGATAATTGATGCTGAACTATTTCTATCTGAGATTGGAAAAAAATATCTCATCAGTTGCATCAACCTCCAAATACTTTTGTTTTGGTAGTAGATTATTTGTCAAATTTTATTTATCTGTATCATCAATAGATTTTTTAACCATATTTTTATCCCACATATATTACATCAAAATAGTATTATAATATTCTTTTCAGAAAATTATCTCAACTAATTCACTATCTAAACACAATTCTTTTTTTCCGAGAAATAGAAAATGCATGATGCTCATCTGAGCTTTCCGAAAGCAAATGCCTTGATGCACGTGCACCACGCCTCAGGGAAAAGGGCAAAAAAAAAAAGAAACTGTAAATGGACAAAAGGTGCACGACTTCAATTAAATAAACAAGTTAATCAATCCAATTGTTCAAGCCACTGGCCTTTGGTCCAGTGGTCATCCCAAGCCTTCTTGACCTCCCACAAAAATTTGTCACAATATGTGACGGTTTTCATTGACCAGTTTCGATGGTGTTTCTACTCACATCGAGTCCCCTCCCCCTCCTCCTAGAATAGGCTAGCTTAAGTTATAAGAATTCTATCGTTTCGACAAAAAAAAAAATCCATTTGTTCAAGATTTTGCATCATTCATCTTGTTCCGAATTGATTTCCAGTTGCATGGTCAGAATTTTAACAAAGAAGTGGAAGTAATTGATTTACGATTAAAGATGACTGATGTTTTCTTAAGTCTTCCTAGACACACTTAATAGGTAAAACTCGTTCACTTTTTTCCCACTAATGATCCTCGTGGATGCTAATATATATTGAAGGAGAAAAGATTAGCCTATTCCAAGGCAGGGGTCCGTGGACCTCCATAAATAAGGCCTTCTAGTAATTCTTGGATATAAGTAGAAATGCATATTATTCTACCCTCTCTTTCCATACTTAATACAAAGGGAAAAAAAATCGTGGCACAACAATTATTATTTTTCTTTTGTTTCGAACACGAATCTTGATTTTTGATCTCTCTCACTCTCGACATAATTAAGCTAACATATCCTAAATGTGTTCCATATTATCTTTAAATTATTAAAATATATGTTTTCAAATTAAAATATTGCATTTATGATAGAAAAAATACGACTTTTAGTAGGTACTTCAACGTACTTTTCTACTCTGTAATATATGATTCAAAGCTGATGATTTTTATGTTGTAAACTTAAAATATAGGCACCAGTGGATTCGGATGTACAGTAAAATTTTTATAAACTAATAATCTTGGAACCATAAATTTTATTAATTTAAAGATCAATTTAAAGAGGTATTAAATAATTTAATGTTCCAAGATTATTAATTTAAAGAGGTATTAAATAATCAATAAATTATTATTAATTTAAAGAGGTATTAAATAATCAATAAATTAATAAATTTATTAATCTGTCGAGTGTACTTACAATTCAAAGAAACATTCATTTAAGCAACTAAATTTTATTTTAGTTTATAAAAATATAAATTGTTTTATTCATAAATGGAGTTTAAAGTCTGAGGATTATAAATTAATCCATCATTTTACTTGATTTGTAAGTATAATTTAATCGCGTAAAAAATCTGGATGGTCATCAAACATTAAGTTAGTCAACTTTTAACTCTCTAACTATTAAGTACATATCTTTGCTCCTATATTCCCACCCCTTTGGCTAGAGATAATTTTAGAAACCTCTCTTGAAATTTATGTTAATATCATTTAGGATCTCTAAAGTTTCAAAAATATCACTAACGTGCCATAAAACTATACCATTGCAACAATCTCACCCTCATATTATTAAAAAATTCTTAAAATAATCACTTAATGAGAGAGAGATATTTTTCTCCAAATTCTACCGTTTTGTATTGTCTTACATTGAATTTTTTACCAAATTGACTGTGATATAAGATTTACATGTTTTGCCTAAAAAATTTTTCTTCTATAATGTTTTGTCTAAAAATTGTTAAAGTAGTGAAGACAATTTTATCAATTTGTATGCTATGATAGTGATTAACAATCTCATCTCCCCGCTATAGGAGTTAAGTGATATTTTTGAAATTTTAAGAGTGTCGAATAATATTACCACAAACTTTAGGGGAGGTTTTTGAAATTATCACTAGCCAAAAGTGTAAAAAGTATACCCGTTTTACAAGTTCGAGGGATAAATGTATGTACTTAATAATTGGAGGTTAAAGGTTAATAATTGGAGGTTAAAGGTTAATCAACTATATATTTTGAGGGGAAAATCGTTCAAAACGTCCCTCATATTTTGCAACATAACTTTTTTCATTTCTCATTTTTTAAAGTGTACTTTTACGTCCCTTACAAATTCACATTAATCAAATTTGGTCCCTGCCAAAGTTTCCGACTAATTTTTGGTTTGAATCCACCACATGCCTTGCACGTTATCATGTTTGAAGAGTAAAATTGTAATTTGATCCATAGTCTCTCACATTTCGCAAAATAATTTTTTTCTTTTCTCACATTTCACAAAATGAATTGCTTCATTCATCATATTTTACAAAATAAATTTTTCACCCCTCATTAATCATGTGTATGAATAAATTTTTTGTTTTCAACTCATATATATATTTATTTGATTTCACCTGAACAATACAAATAGCATGTAATATATTTCTATTTGATTTCGTCTGAACATACTGTTTAGGTGAAATTAAATAGATATATATAGAAATTTAAAAAGAATTGTTAGTTTTTCACTCATGTTCATTTTCTTTTACTCAAAAATTGAAAATAAAAAAGACATTTAATTCTAAACATTAGTAAGTGTATATATCGAATTAAATTTGGGCATAAAAAATAAACAAAGAAAAAGTATGACAAAAAGAAGTAAGTGATTGACACTTTCAAATTTTAAAACAATCACAAGAAAAGAAATTCAATTGTTGGTCTTAAAGGTGGTGAGTAGAAATTTCAGATTTAAACTGCATTTTGTTAGCATGATTATAGAATTCGAATTAGAACCGATTAATTAGATGATCTTATTACACAACTCAATAAATGAATTATTACTAAAAAAGAAAAGGCTACAAATATTGAATAGATTCATATGACAAAATCAAATAGATATAGGTTTAAAACAAAATTGTTAGATTTAAACCCATGTATATATCTATTGAATAGCATATGTACAACTACAATTAGTTAGTTTAGGTGAAATGAAATAGAGATATATTACATGTTATTCGTATTGTTCAGGTGAAATTAAATAGATATATTCATGGATTTAAAAAAAAATTATTCGTACACATGGTCAATGAGGGATGAAAAAATTCATTTTGTGGAATATGAGGAACGAAACAATTCATTTTGTAAAATGTAAGGGACTATAGATCGGATTATATAAAGTTTAATTTGACAATTTTGCCCTTAAAAAATGATCACATGCAAGGCACGTGATAAATTCTGACAAAAAACTAGTCGGAAACTTATATAGGGACCAAATTTGACCAATGTAAATTTGTAAGGGACGTAAAATTATACTTTTAAAAATAGGGGACGAAAAAAGTCATTTTACAAAATGTGAGATACGTTTTGAATGATTATACCTATTTTGAGGGCCATTCAGATTATTATATTAATGTCTTCAATGTACCTACTTAACTCATATCAAACTATCAAAGCATAAGTAACTCTTCATAATTTTTTAATGTAAAACGAGAATTCGAGTCCAAAATTTTTAAGAGGAGGGATAGGTTGAATTGTACGGGGGAGAGCATATAAGTGAGAAGTTACGGGTTCGAAACTTCCCACTTATACTAAAAAAATCTCAAAACTTTTAGATCTGATAAGAAAAATTAGAAATGAGATTCCGGTAGATCTAATTTTTAAGGAACTCATTTTAAGAAAATATGATAGGTAATTTTAGTGAATTATTAATTTATGATATAAATGGGACCAAAGGATTATGTAAGGTTTTCAAAAAAAATTATCTTATCATTTCATCCGATTTATTAATTTAGTTCAAGTTAGGACCGAAAAAATTACTATTTGATAAAGATTATTAATGTATAGAGATTTTAGTGCAATGGGTATGCCCCTTTTCTAGCTAAAGGGACCGGCCATTGGGCCTAAGAAAGCGAGTAAAACAACAGAGATCAAATAGACTGAATAGGTCTCCCAACTTAAATCGGGCCAAAAATGATAATGATTTTCAACACCAATAGTTATTAATTTATCAAGTATTAATTTACAAATGTTTTATTGCAATGGGTATGCCTCTTTTCTAGCTAAAGGGGCTGGCCATAAAGCCTGAGAAAAGGGGGTAAAAGTTACAACGCAGATGCATAGACAGACTAGTTCTCCCAACTTTGAATCGGGCCTAAATTGAGAATAGTGCTTGACACAAAAGATTACAACTGTGGCAGTCTATCACTGATCCAAAAGTCATAGCCACGTGGACTTTGGACTGCGTCTCTAGGCGCTTGCTTGTAATTTAGGCCCTGTTCAGACTGCAATCAGTTTCTTGCACCCAACCAACGCACATTGAATTTCTTTCTTCTGCCAGAATGAAAATTGATTTATTTATTTCTTCTTGGTATAAAAAAATAGTGCATTAAAATAAATTATTTCTTCCTGGAGGAAGCTACTCCCCTAACATCTTCTACAAAAACGAGGGCACAATGGGGGAGAAGAATATACATCGGACTCAAAAGAAGACAAAAAGCTTTTCATCCATCTCGACAAATAAGAAGACAAAAAAGCTTGGACTCAAGAATTAAGAATCCGTCACGCAGTACATAAATGTATTATTTTTAGAAAGAAATGAAGCTGAAAAGAGTTCGCCTCACCATTAATGGACTAGAATTAGTGGCTTATTAAGGGCGAATATAATTTACTTGTACTGAAAGATTCTCTTGATCTGAAGGGAAATTGACATCTGGTATTCAAATACTGGAAGGTTAATGAAGAGGAGAAAATGATTGTTGGATGGTTTAGCTAAGATGGATATGCATGCTTTATCATGATCCGCAGCCATATGCACAATACAAGAGATCCACCCCTCTTAAAGGATCATGGTACTTCAATTCAAACACCACAATATCTCTTGATGGCGTCACACTGAACGTGCTGCCCAGTTTCCAATTCTTTCTTTAAGAAATTATGGTATTCCAGGTGATCAAATGGCTTATAGCGCTGTGGATTTTCCTGATCATCAATCAACTCCTGAGGAATGTGCACGACCCCCTTGTGGTAAGAGGACATCAACACTGAGGATCTTCTTGCGTTCGCGTTCATTTGAACTCGATGAAGACAAGGTCGTATTCTGTCGTTGCTCCATGCCTGCCAAACTAGATTGATTATCTAGATTTTTGTTTTAAAAAAAAAATAAAAACGCTTTCTAGAGACAAAAAATATATATATATATAGATTTGAGAAAAGGAAAAACTATATCAAACTTCAACTTACCATTTACAAATCAAGCAGTATTAATTCATGTGAAACCCTTACCATTTACCACTAGTTGTTGGAATTCGATGAGAAACCATGAACACTACTGATACCTTAAAAGTCACGCGAGTGGTAAAAATTCCAACTTTTAGTTATTAATAAATTTAAGAAAAGGCAGAGGATGTAACCTACCATTAATGCATCTCCTGCCATAACAACGAATGATGAAGGCAAGAAGTCAACAGGGATCCACTGCTCATCCTTCAAGTTTACCTCCAATCCGTTAACTTGACTCGGAGCAAGAATTGAGATGAGGCACTTATCAGTATGAGGGGGAGCAATCACGGTTCTCTCGTCTACTCCAGGCGCCTTGTAGTTGTTGAACCGAAGCACGTACACGATTGAATCTATGTGAGAATCACACTTCAGCTTCTCTACCCCATAGCTTTCGAAAACCATTCTAATCACCACTTGTTCCAACTCCGACAACAGATTTGCACATTCATGGATGATCCCACTAACAATTATTCATAAAAGGAAACAAATTGAAGGTTCAATGCACTTGGGATCATTTCAATACATTGCGCGCTAATTAATTGTTGGATTTACTAGCAAGAATTGATGAGATGAGGATAAATAAATCAAGTTGTACCTGAAATTGTCATCATTTCCTTGGGGCCACATGAGCTTAGAGAATTTCTTGACTTCTTCTATGTCGGTTGAATTTTCGATTCCCATGTTCTCACGAATAGATGGGTCACGGTCGTCGCAAATATAACCAAAGAAAAGCGTATCAGAAGTGTTCTTCTTTTTTGTTTCCACGGGAAGATCGAACAGTTTTTCTAGCGCAGAAAATACTGAATCCCTCAACTTGAAAGAAACTGCATCATACACAGCAAGAAAGCAACCGCACTTTTCAAGAGCGTGGCGGACTTCGTTGCGTGCCAAGGACCAGCTTTTTGTGCCATGCTGCAAATTCTCCTGGCCGAAGTTGATGACAGGAAGTTTTTGCAACTTTGGGCTATCCATGAAATTCAACTAGACGGATTTTGCAGAGCTAGCTCGATGCTTCAAGTGTATTGAGCATCTTGCGTTCTCTTCTGCTCTCAGCAAGGGTGTAGGATGTGGATTTATAGCATAGCTGCATAGGGCAAAAACTTGTGTAGGTCCGTACGGTCTGCGGTCTCGCCTGTAGACCACGGGAAGTACTGCAGACAGCAGAGTGGTCCATAATTTAATTTGCCACGTGGACAATTTAATATTGAAGACAGCAGAGTCTCCTTCGGCCTTCTTCAAAAACAAGCTCATTTTGCAGTGCTCCGTTTGGATCGGGCGTTTTTTCAAAAATAAGTTTTTTAAATACAATATTACAGTAATACATAATAATTTAAAAAATATCTCATTCATATAATATATAAAAAATTTTAAAAAATTTTTATAGTAAAAATTTTAAAAAATTTTTATAGTAAAAATTTTTCATATAAACTGTTACAGTAAAATTTTTTAAAAATACCTCCAAAAACAGCTAATCCAAACTTATTGGTGAGGCAGTAATTTTTGGGGGTTGAGGGTTTCAATCTTGGTGCGAAAGGCCAAGGTGCAGAGGAAATGGAGACAGAAAAGGCGGATGACAAGGGGTTGGTTGCGTAGATGATAGCGCTGAGGAGGATGAAGCAACCATTAGGTTTGCGGAGAGAGAGAAGCCCCTTGTTGTGGTTATGGAAAAAGTTTGTCAACAACAACATAATTACCTAAAACTTTGCGTATTAAGCACATTAATTCAAAATTTTCTTTGTACACAATTGAATATTCTAGTGTGCATTGCTAATAATTCTTGGTTGAGTCAAAAAAAAATTTTATTGTGTAGACGTAGGGCTGCAAACGAACTGAGTCAAGTCGAGTTTTGTCCTAATCGAGTCGAGTCTTGACTTAATTCTATTGAACTCGAACTCGAACTCGAGCGCGAGCTCGACAAGTTGACAATTTAAAGCTCGAGCTCAAGCTCCAAAAAAATAAAAAATAATTATTTTTTTTTTAAAAAAATAAAATAAAATTTTTTTCTTAATAAGTAATAAAATATGAAGGATATATATATGTAATTTTACTATTAAAATAAAAATATATATATACTTAAAATAAAAAATATATATATATACTTAAAATTAAAAAAATAAAATATATATATATATATATATATATATATATATATTCTAGCTCGCGAGCCGGAGCTTAATATTTTGAGGTCGATTTTGACTCGAACCAGCTCGAACTCGATATTGATCGAGCTTGAGTCGAGCTTGACTCGCGAGCGATTCGGTTCGTTTGCAGCCCTATGTAGACGACAAGGCTGTTGTTAGTTGTTACGTGTAGCTTGAAGAATAATTGTTACACTACTATTTGTCTATTTCACTATACAATACCAGTTGCCGACTTTGATTCTACTCCATCGTATCATCAACAAATTAGCACGGAAATTATTCCCCCAAACTATTCCAGTTTACTCTCAACTGCACATGCAAGATTACAAATTTTTTAGACCCCTATTACGTTAGAAACTACTTTAGAAGACTACAAAATGAGTTACAATTTTTTTAAAAGAACCAAAAAGAACAATAATGTTATGTTACTTTATTATGTTCCATCTAAGTCTTTACCCCATTAATTTGTCAATGCATCTTGCAGGTAATCTAATCCAACACAAGTTAACTCAGTTAGAAGAAGGGGTCACTTTAGCACAAAAAAATCTTGGGTTTGAATTCTACGGTCGATGTGTACATTGTGTTGGTAGACGACAAGTAAAAATCCTTATAAGCAACCTATGATTCGATATATGTCTTGATCAACAATGGTGATCAGTTGAATCTATCAAAATTTTTACAAAAAAAAAGTAATCTAAGGATTTAATATGTAAAATTATTGAAAGTATCACTATCAACGCGTTGTTTTTTAACATGTCAATAATTCGTTTAAATTTCATTATAAATGAGTCATTTTGGTTCCAAAAGCACAATTTAGCAGAACTCATTGGAACAATGCTTCATTTTGTCAAGTAATATAAGCAACTACAAAGCCGAAAGCGACTCTGGGTTCTTTTTTTTAAAAAGAAAAAATATATGTCTTGATCAATAGTGGTGATCAGTTGAATCTATGAAACTTTTTACAAAAAAAAAAAGTAATCTAAGGTATTAATATGTAAAATTATTGAACGTATCACTATCAACGCGTCATTTTTTAACATGTCAATAATTCGTTTAATAATTCATTTAAATTTTCATTATAAATGAGTTATTTTGGTTCCAAAAGCACAAGTTAGCAGAACTCATCGGCACAATGCTTCATTTTGTCAAGTAATATAAGCAACTACAAAGCTGAAAGTGACTTTGGGTTCTTTTCTTTTTTTTTTTTTTAAGGAAAAATATGTCTTGATCAACAGTGGTGATCAATTGAATCTATCGAAACTTTTTACCGAAAAAAAAAGTAATATAAGGATTTAATATGTAAAATTATTGAACGTATCACTATCAACGCGTCGTTTTTTAACGTGTCAATAATTCGTTTAAATTTTCATTATAAATGAGTCATTTTGGTTCCAAAAGCACAACTTAGCAGAACTCATTGGCACAATGCTTCATTTTGTCAAGTAATATAAGCAACTACAAAGCTGAAAGCGACTCTAGGTTCTTTTTTTTTTTTTAAGGAAAAATATCTTAGAGGAGGAGAGATTAACCTAGTACAGGACAAGTGTCCACTGACCTCAATAAATAAAGCCTTCTAGTAATTCTTGGATGGATATAACGTACTTATAAAACAGTAGAAATACATATAATTGTATTTCATTTAGAATTCAAGGTTTCTTGAATATTTTGTTGGAGTTACAAAATTAGCCAGCACCTTGAATTTGTGAGGAGAATTCAAAATCAATGGTTGACAGGAATCTCATTAAAATACTACTGTTCCCAAGAAAATGTGTTAAAATTTCAGGATAATTTCAGAAGCCTCCCTTGAGGTTTCAAACAATTACAGAGAGCTATTCTCAAGTTTTAAAAATTACACTTACCTTCCTCACTTTTAAGGTTATGTAACAAGATAAACCCAATAGCCTATATTTTTCGCAAATATCCTAAAATACCCCTTTTCTAGAGAACAAGACAAAATAAAATAAGATTTTAATCTTTAATTTTTTGTACGTGACATACTCACTAAATCAAATATAGTTCAGTGACTCCAACTCATCTCAAAATTCATTACTTGCTGATTCTTGACTAATGCAACTCACTACTACCACTACCAATACTGAACCAAAAAATGCCCCCATGACCCAAAGAACATGATTCATTATTACTCTAGTACTGTTAGAAATAGAGACAAAATTTTACCTTTATAATAAAACCACAATCAATAGGTAAATAAAAGAGAGAACCAATAAATTTTTTAATTGCTAGACTTTTTTGCTTAACAAACATAATATTCACTTCTTTATCTTTCAACTCTCAATTTTATTTTATTTTTCTATATCACTGCCACCTTTTTCATCTTTCCCTAGTTTGACAATAAAATCTATAGTCTGCACTTTGTTAATTTGATAATTTCAATTAGCTAACATTTGAAAAGAATAAAATTATTTTTTTAAAAAGAAAGGGTAAAAAATTTTTACAATAAGAAAGAGACAGAAAAACAAAAAAGCACAGATAAATTTTGAAACTGATAAAAAATTGATAGTGGCATGACTACTAACAATGGAGTATGATATTTGATGAGAGGAAGAAGCGATTGTGGGAGAAAAGAGAGAAACGTATGAAAGAGGGATCGAGGGAGAGAGGAAGAGATGAAAATTAGAAAATTAATGAAAATTATTCTTTGATATTAGGAAATGGCAAGTAGAATAATAAGATATATTTTTTGACTTTAAATGTTCTTTTATGAATTAAATATTAAGCGGAGGATATCTTAGTCATTTGATTGGATCAAGGAAGATCTATGTAATTATTGAAACTTCAGGGAAGCTAAGTAAAATTATCAAAAACCTCAAGGGAGGTTTCTAAAATTATCCCTAAAATTTCTGCAAAGTGGAAAAAAGTTAAAATGAGATATTAAAGAGGCTTCAAATGGACCTTTCAAAGAATCTTTCAATAGCAAGTTAAAAAAAGAATCTTCCAACAGCTAAACAAATATATCAACAAAATTTGGTACTGTAAATGATTTTTTCAAGAACACGTTGAAGGATCCAGAAATGGTTCAACAGTACGTAAACTTTCTCAAAACAAGACAAAAGGACACAGACGCAGCAGCATCGGCTGGCTTCAGCTCACACCCGTTTCCGTTTGATGGACCATGACCGAATGAAATGGAGTATAATTTAAAAGGGGTCTCGGATAATACAAAAGATAGATTCCAAGAAGATAAGGTGAATTCAATCAGACCAATGAGGAAGAAGATAAAACTGTCGGCAGCCAATAAAATAAAGACAAGAGTGTGGACAACAAAAAGTTATTAGTAGTATGCAAGAGGAGAAGAGATCCAGGATGAGGGTCCGACCTCAATTTAGCTTCTTTCCTTGTACGCACTTCCCCGTTGATCAATTTAGCTTTGACCAACCAATTAACAACTAGGCTTGGTGACCCGCGGAAGTGCCCATTATTGAGTGTCTTAGATGTAAGATTTATTTAATAACATAAATTTAGAGTATTTTGTATGATAATGGAGTTGGAATAGTGGATAGAGAAGTGATATATTGGATTGATTTATTTATAAATAGATATAGTAAAATTGATGTGATTTATATTGTGTTTTTTAAAATTAATATGATCTAAAGATTTGATGGATAATATTGATTTCAAAAAATTTTGTTTTTAAATTTTAATTTAGTGATAAGTAAATATTATTTAAATTAATGGAATATATATTAAATTTTTAAAGTTGATAGGATGGAAAATTAGGTGGAGAATTACATTGAGAGTGTTATAATTTATTGTACTTTGGGCGTTGGTAGTTTATGTATTTTAGGATGATGATATTTCATAATTTGGATAGTTAGGATGAGAAAGTGTGCATTATTGCAGTGGAAAAGTCTATGAAAAGGAGATAAAAGAATGGGAAGTTTGTTGAAAAATAAATGGGTAATAGATTTTTTTTGGCCAAATTTGATATAGTTTGGGTGTTGTGTGATGAGATAAATTAATAATTTGGAATAATTTGATACTATAGCTTGGTAAAATATGTGTTTATTCATTAAGTAGGTTTTTTTCGATAAGTAAATATGATGTTGATTTAGTTATGAATGAATGTGATTGAAATATATGGAAGCTATATTTTTTTAATTAATAGAATCTGAATAGGTAAAGGATAATATTAATTTTGAGAGCTAAGAGATTTTATATTCATAGTTTAGTTATAAATGGATATTATTGAAAGTAAGGTGATGTGTATAAATTTCTTTTATAAGAAATAGAAATGATTGCACATGAAAATTATAGAGTTTAATCATTGTAATTTATAGTAGAATTTTTAAATATTTATTGTTTGATGTTTATGCGACTTATTTTATGGTACTCAAAGTTGTAGTGAATTTTGTATTAATATATAGATATAGGTATATCATATATTTTGTAATATGTGTGCATATATATATATATATATATATATATGTGCGTGTGTGTTTAGTATTTTATTTTAGGAGATATGATGGTTTAATTTTTTATTGTTTATATTTTTTGTGGTTTTGTTTGTTTGTTATATTTTTATTATTTATTTATTTATACATGTGTATATATATGTGTATGTATATTTAATATTTTATTTGAGCTTGTACGATTGTTTAATATTGTCTTAGCGTGTCTATCTTTTCTAGTTTTGTTTGTTTGTTATATTTGTGGTGTTTCTATTTGTCTTGTGATTCATGTGTCAATATGATAATTTTTTTTGAGTTGCATCATGTATATTTTTGCTATATATATAGGGGTGCGGTTTTAAGTATTTGTTTGTAAATTTCTGGTAGTTTGGTTATCTTTGTTATAGTTTAGAGAAAAGTTTGTCTTTTTATTTTGGTTTTCAGTGGTATATTTTTGAATTTTGAAAATTTTGAAATATTATCGAAGTAACATTTTTGAAATAGAGGAAAATTATCCTGTATTTTTAAAAACAATTAGTCGTATTAATGCAAGCAAATACAAAGCGGCACAATTGATTTATATTTATTAGATGCACACAAAATTTAATACTTGCATTAATTTTTTGAAAATTAATAAGATTCTAAAATCTAAAGATAACACAATTTCGAAGAGTCTGTTAGTTCATTGATATCGAAAATTAATAATGCTTGATTGAATAGCATACATGAATAAATATCTATTTAATGATGAAGTAATTTATTTATTGATTAATCAATATCTTATTTTAAATCAACGAATAGCACATGGACTTATGTGTAAGGGAAATTTAAATTACAATTAGCAGACTCGAATAACACTCATTATCTGTTAATATGAAGTAGCATAACGTAACATATAGAATTTGTACTGTTCTGTATATATTAGATGCACACAGAATTTTTATCGATTCGCATATTTTTTAGAAATCAATATCTTTGTTAATATATATATTTTGGAGAAAGTTAATAAATATAAAAGAGCAAAGGGAATTATATTTTGAAGAAAGACACGTTAATATGAAGTTAGGAAATTGAGATTTTTGTGAGAATTATATTTTGAAGGAAGTTAATAAATGAAATCGATAAATTAATATTTTTATTAATAAAGTCAGATAACAATTGCAGCACTGGAAAATGCAGAAGAAACAAAAGGACAAAATCGATTGCAAAATTAAAAGTTAGATAGCAATTGGGATTAATACATGTCAGACGTCAATTCGAGGCAGGTCTCATCAATTATTTTCTTTTGCAGGAGGTAGTGTACATTAACTATTAGTGTACTTTTGTCAGACGCAGATCTCACTCTGTCTTTTTCAATGAGACGGGTGGACATTAATTACATAGTGCTGATCAGTTCTATGTGGGACTACGGGCACGTCTACGGTGGAAAGTTGCCCACGATGGGCAGAAGCAATCCAAGGAGGCCAACTGTATTCTGTCGAGACGCACGAAGACAAACAGCAAAAAAAAAAAAGATGTACCGGGCGCTAAAGAAAGCCGGTTGTGCGTGACTGAAATAATACAATACACTTTGGAATCACAATAATAGCTCTCTTAAAAATTTGTTCATCATCTAATGTCCAATACTGATATTTGATAGATTAAAATAGTTAATTAAATATTATATTATAATATGAACAATCACATGTCATTGAGTTGATTCAATAATATTTTTCTTTTTTTTTGTTGTTTCAACTAGCCATTAATTAAGTTTCAATTGAAATAAAAATTTTATAATTGTTTAAATTATTTAACAAAAGTATAAATTTTAGATGAACGTAAATATAAATACACTAAATTGTATTATTGAAATATTTGGTTTAATATGAAGGAAATACAACAAGAAACAACAAGAAATTTTTAAAAAAATACATATGAATCCTTCATGTTGGTAATCACCTTTACTTGTTAATGTAATCATAATGTCTAACTACGTAACAATTTGTGATATACTGTTTAGAATGAAAGTTACTATATACCAAATTAAAATTCTCTTTTTTTGCACTAATTTTTTAATATATGATTCATGTGTTGTCATTTGTTTGTATTTAATTTAACGAAGAGATGCTCTTTAGAATAAATAATAGTATTTTGACATTGTGGAGTACTTTTAAAGGATTTTTATGAGATTTGAGAACACATTTATTATGCATTTAATCTAATTCACATTTTATTTCATTTGAAATATAATTATTTAAAATATAAGGGATCGTATTGATTAAATTTTCAATTATTAGGGACCAAAAAATATAATTCTAATTTGATTTTTGACCGTTAGATATTTTAATTTTCTATTAGTTTGTCCTAAATTTGCCTAAAATAAAAAATTTTGGGACCATATTTATGTTAGTCGAAATATTAAGGACTAATTTAACTCATAGACCAAACATTAAGGGACCAAAATTGTACATCTTCCTTTTTTTTAATCATGTTGAGTTCCCAACTTTTCTTTTATAGTTACGCTTCAATTATTTCAAATACCAAACTCAATTAAAAAAGAAAAACTACTACAACATTTGCTTTGACAATAATTGATATACATAAAATTTACTAACTAATGTTGAAACTTTTTTCAATTTTTTATTACAACAATATTGTCTACCTTTTCGTGTTTTTTTTGCACATTTCTTTAACATTCACTTTTTCGCTCTTCTCCTTTCATTGGGATCCACATTTCGACTAGAGTGTTCACAAAATATTTTCTAAGTACTGGGCATTAGATGATGAACACATTTTTAAGAGGAGTTTTATTGTAATTTAAAGTGTATTGCATATTTCATCCGCTCAAAATCGGCTTTCTCCGGTGCCCAGTGCATCATTTTGCTGTTTTGTGCCTCTCCGCATAACACAGTTGGCCTCCTTGCATTGTTCTGCTGCCAAGGGCAGAAAAGTGAACTTGCCACCGTAGACGGACCCGTGGGACGGGCTACAGCTAAGTCTTTTCCAATTACACAGTACTTAGTACATTTGTGATACGTTCAGCTCGAATCAGGCTGGGTGTGCAATTTCAAGGAGGTAGATGTGGAATGTACATTAATTGGCAGTGTGACAATTGTCGCATCACAATTGGCTTTTTACAAAAGGCCACCGAATCAGCAGATATTTTGACGGCCCTCAAGTATGCTAAATTTTGCTTAGTGATTAACATGTGTATCACATGATTAAGTTGTATTGTCTAGTTGGAGGAAGTAATTGGTCAGTTTAGATAATTTATGCTGAACTACGTCCAACCGAGATTGAAATGGGAAAAAAAAAATCTCATCAGTTGCATCAACATCCAAATCCTTTTGATTGGGCAGTAGATTATTTACCAAATTTTATTTATTTGTATCGCGAACATATTTTTTTATTTCATATATATTACATAAAAATAGCGTTGTAGTATTTTTTAGAAAATTATCCCAAATATTTTTTTCGATAAATAGAACATGCACGATGCTCATCTGAGCTTTGCTGAAAGCAAATTGCCTTGATGCACCGCGCCTTAGGGAAAAAGAAAAAAAAAATGAAATTGTTAATGGACAAAAGGTGCAAATGACTTCAATTAACTAAACAAGTTAATCAATCCATTTGTTCAAGATTTTGCATCATTCACCTTATTCCCATAAAACTATACTTTTTAATAATCTCACCCTTCGTAACATCACTAATCTCCCATAAAACACCCTTGGTCATTTGGAAGCTATCGATGGCACATTCGGTCACATCTACCTAAAAAAGGAGAGCAGTGTAATTTTCTATATTAGAGGGCATTAAAATGTAATTATTAGAAACTTTGAGGGAGCTTTTTGATAGGATCCTTTTTCTTTTCTTTTTTTTTTTTGTAGGAAAAGAGATAGACAATAATAAAGATTAAGCGATTACAAGACGGGTCAAGAAGAGACCCCTACAATTAGCATCCAAAAGACTAATTAAGGGCACATGGGGGGTGGGGTACAGAACAAATTCTTCGGTGCCCATTTTTGCCAAAAAGGTCCGCCCATCTTTTAGCTTCGCGAAAGACATGAGATAGGCGTGCAATGCACATTAATCAGCAGTTTGATAATTGTCTCGTCACAATGGGCTTTTCACTTTAGGCCACAGAATAAGTAGATCTTATTTTGAGAGCCCACGAGGATACTAATCTCGCTTAGTGATTAACATCTGCATCTCCAGATTAAGTTGTATTTTCTAGTTGAAGGAAGTAACTGAGATTGAGATGGAAAAAAATATCTCATCAGTTGCATCAACCTCCAAATACTTTTGATTGGTGGTAGATTATTTGCCAAACTTTATTTAATTGCATCATGAACATATTTTCTAACTACATTTTTATTTCATATACATCTCATTCAAACAATCAGTATTAATGGATAATTTACTATCCAAACACAATTCATATTTTTTTTTTTCAATAAATAGAAAATGCAAAATGCTCATCTGAGCTTTGCCGAAAGCAAATGCCCTGATGCACCGCTCTTCAGGGAAAAAAAAAAAACAGAAGAAATTGTTAATGGCCAAAAGGTGCACGACTTCTAGTAAATAAACAAGTTAATCAATCCATTTATTCCATCCATCATGTTCGGATTGATTTCCAGTTGCATGGTCAGAATTTTAAAAATCGATGCGTCTGGTGTTTTAGACGCCACAATAGGCCTTCAGTGGATTTTGAGCTTTCCGACCCTCATCCGTGCTTGTGAATCGTAGAAAACCAAAATTGTCGAATGGCTTATATAATAAGGGGTGCTCCTCGTCAACCAGCTCTGTTGGTGTCTCTACCAATTTCTTGCAATAGGCAAACTGTGCAATCGAATACCTTCCTTTTCCCTTCATAGTTACTCTATGAAATGGGGAATGCACTCTACCGTTGCTCCACACCTGCGTTTCATAAATATATACAATCAATGTATTAATATCCCCTAGAGAAGTCAGTATTTACAACAAAAATACCGAAAGTTGCCATGCCAACATTCTAGATGATTTAGGAAGAAACATCTGCGAGGCCTTTTTCCTTCTCGTTTTAAATTGACCATAACACATCCAACTTAGATAATGTATGGCGAAGCCATTATTGAATGCAGTTTTCTAATTGTGCCAGATTGCAATGTTGTAACTAAGTTTAATATGATTCAGGCTCGCAGATTTAATGACAAAAAAAGAAAATATCTCACCGAGAATGCGTCTCCAGCCATGATTACTACGGAGGAAGGAGGAAAATCAACAGGAATCCAGCTTCCATTCTTCAACTGAACTTCTAAACCCCTGGCATCATTCTGTTGAAGTATGGTTATGAAGTTCTTGTCAGTATGAGGAAGAACACCGACATTCGTCTCATTCTGTTCGGGTACCCTGTACTTTGTGAATCTAACAATATAAGTCACTGATCCCACATGAGATTC
Organism: Coffea arabica; assembly: GCF_036785885.1. Taxonomy (NCBI): domain Eukaryota; kingdom Viridiplantae; phylum Streptophyta; class Magnoliopsida; order Gentianales; family Rubiaceae; genus Coffea; species Coffea arabica. The sequence goes on from NC_092313.1 coordinate 22,698,666, forward strand.
GTGGTACTTCTCCACATCATAACTTTCAAACACCAATTTGCTCACCATTTTATCTAATTCTGCTACTTGATTTGCATAGCAGTGCAACAGTTCACTAGTCATGGAAACAGGATATTCAAAAAAAAGAAAAAAAATGTAAGCACTTCGGATATGAATAATGCATAGTAGCAATAAACGATAAGAAGAATTGCATATTAATGGAAACAGGTTTACCAGAAATGGTTATTTTTGGAGGGCCACATCTGATTTGTGAACTTCTGGACTGCTTCGAGATTTATTGCATCTTCAATGCTCGTGCTTTCGTAGAGGGGCAGGTAGGGATTTGGCCCATAATAACCAAAGAGGGGAGTTTGAGAAGTGTTTTGGACTTTAATCTCCAACGGGAGGTTAAACAAATCTTGCAGCTCAGAGAATATGGAATCACTAACCTCTGAAGGATACTTATCATGAACAGCTATGAAACAGCCATACTCTTCAAATGCCCGTGTGATTGTGTTTCCCGCTTCAGTCCAAGAATCTCTTCCAGATCTTAGGATTTCCTCCGTCAAATTTATGACCGGAAGCCTGGTATTTGAAGCGGAACCCATGGTTTTATGCAGCCTCTTTCCTCACACGCACTTCCCCGTAGTTCAATTTCCCCGTGGGATGATGGGAGAACCGCTAAGTTCTTTTCCAATTACACAGAAGTACACAGTCTCGTTTGTTCTTTCTCAAGGAGGTAGGTGTGGAATGTACAGTAATTAGCGGTTTGAAAATTGTGTCATCACAATTGGCTCTTTACAAAAGGCCACCGAATCAGTGGATATTTTGAGAGCCCACAAGGATACTAATCTTGCTCAGTTATTAACATCTGTACCACATGAATTAAATTGTATTTTCTAGATGGAGGACGTAATTGGTCAGTTTAGATAATTTATGCTTAACTATTTAAAACGGAGATTGAAATGGAAAAAAAATATTTCAGCGGTTGCGTCAACCTCCAAATATTTATGATTAGTGGAAGATTATCTGACAAATTTTATTTATTTGCGTCATTAACAAATTTCTAATTACCTTTTTATTTTATATATATAACATCAAGACAATTAAATAATTTACTATCCAAACACAATTCATATTTTTTTTCAATAAATAGAAAATGCACATGCTCATCTGATCTTTGCTGAAAGCAAATGCATTGATGTACTGCACCTCAAGGAAAAGAAAAAAGAAACTGTTCATGGACAAAAGATGCACGGTTTCAATTAAATAAACAAGTTAATCAATCCATATGTTCAATATTTTGCATCATTCACCTTGTTCCGAATTGATTTCCAGTTGCATGGTCAGAACTTTAACAAAGAAGTGGAAGTAATTGAGTTAGGACTAAAGATGACTAATGTTTTTTCATGTCTTCCTAGACACACTTAATAGGTAAAACCCGTTCACTTGTTATCTACTAATGATCCTCGTGGATGCTAATATATTCCGAGGAGAAAAGATTATCCTATTCCAAGACAGATAAGGCCTTCTAGTAATTCTTGGATATAATGGCTAATTCCATTGTTTATTGCTGATATGGAATTTTATTTTTATTTTTTTTTAAAGTTGAACTGCCAGACTGCACAGCTGAAATTAAAAAAACTGATGACTACCGATCCCATGCTAAAGGTTGAAAAAAAAATGTCACGATCAGGAATCTGGAAGAAAAAGCTGGCTACCACCACCATCTACTCCTGAAATGGACCAAAGATCCATAAAATGCTTAAAGCAACTTGAAGAACGAATTATATGAGAACTTGGCTTGAAAATCTTTTGTGACAAACTATAGGGATAATTTCAAGAACCTCCCTTGAGATTTCTGATAATCTCACTATCCTCCCCTAAAGTTTTCAATATATCAAAGACTTCCCCTAAAACTAAATAGGTAGTATCAAATCCAACCCAATTCAAAAGGAGAAACATTAAAAAATTGGGAGTTGAAGAGAGAAAACAACCTAATACCACAAATGCCCTCAAATCTTGCGTTAGTGAGATAATTTCATTTGAACAGTACACAAGCCATTTCAGCAAACTATTTACAAGAGCAAAAATGAAGCAGCAAGATAGCACTCTATGTATAAGCCTTTATGCAATTAAAGTACTTAGTGTTGGATGAGCTAAAAGTAATTGCAGCAAATGAAGTAAGCAACTGCAACAGTAACAAACACACACATAAATAGCTAGTTCAAGCAACAGAGGTCAATTTTGGAATTCACCTACATCATTTACAATTAGAAACAGATATTGCCGAAATAATCGCAAAGCAAGAATTAAAATTTTCGAGAGTGAACAGAATCCACACAAGCTGTACTTTTGATGCGCAAATTATAGATTCTTTTAATAGTATGAAGGTTCTGAAGAGGAAGAGGTGAGCGACCAAAGAGAAGGAAAACATTTAGCAATACAAAGGGAAGAATAAATCCAGATTGCACTTTTAAATTATTGTTAATTACATTAATCGTATTTATAATTAACTTAAGTAAATTTGTCCAGATAATTGCGAAATATCTACTAAGTTATGCGGGTACCTGAGTCATTTCACCAATGATGATGTAAAATTTGGGATTCAATATTCTACCAGGGGAGGCCTCTAATATTTTTAAAACCTCAAGAGAAGGGAGTGAGACTATTAAAAACCTCTAGGGAAGTTTTTGAAATTATCCCCAAACTATATGAAAGGACGAAGCTACAAGTACTACTCATGACAGATAGATGGATGGTAGAGAGTTCAATAAACTTTACCTTCCTGTTTCTCATATGCCGCATATCAATCAAGCTGGCAAGCATCAGCATTTTCAACCAGCTGGTCGTAGAGTCTCTGAAGTTCTCTCAAAGCGCCAAACTACAAATCCATTTCAGAAGGTGTTTAACTTTTAAAAGACAACATAGATGACTCTGACCATACACTTCTCACATAGTATAGAAATGATTTGCTTAAACATCATCCAAAATTTCTCTCTTTTAAAACCTATTCACTTTTGAAAGCTACAGCTACAGCTGTTTGGATGGCTATTTTTAGAAATTTTTTTTATATAAAAAAATGTATTATAGTTATTTGATGTATGTGAAGTAAAAGGTTGATTGAAAAATATAGTTACAAAAAATATAAAAATTTTCTGATAGAAAATTCCAATCCAAACAAGGCCACGAAAGAGAAATACAAGTAGCAAAAATTTTACCTAACATCTATTAAGTGTTAAAATTATCTGTAGCTAGCACGTCTGAAAAATCCAGCACATTTACACATGATATCAGCAAGCTAAGATATCATTTCTAGTTTGCCATATTGTTACAAGCTAACCAGAAAAAAATCTTTTGAAAGGAGAGTAGCTCAACCAGGTGTAGATGCAACAAACTTAACAAGAGTACAAGCGATAGGATTACTATTCTTAAAATCCTTGCCTTGTGTGTTTAAAACTACTAATCATTATGCACTCTATTACCTTCAAAGGAATTAAATCATTGAGTGGTAATTCCGTAGCCTTTTAGAAAAGTTCCCAACCTAAGCCGGCAGCCCAACATTGGCTGACAGCCCGGCAGCCTTTTAGAAAAATTCCCAACTCTCGGCAGCCCAACATTTTAAAAAAATTAAAAATTAAAAATTGCCTTGCCTATTGAGCTTACTAACCTGGCAGGCATAGTTCTATACCACTCTCATATCAGGTTAATATTCTCGAATTTTTTTCAGCGATAAACAAAAGAATTAGCCGAATATAATGTTCTTATAAATAGTAGAAATGCATATTATTCTATCCTCTCTTTCAATAATTAATATAGAGGGAAAAAAAATTGTGGCACAACAATTTTTTTTTTGTTTTGAACGCGATTCTTGATTCTCTCTCTCTCTCTCTCCATATAATTAAGCAAATAGATCCTAAATGTGTTTCATTTTCTCTTTAAATTAATAAAATGTATGTCTTCAGACTAAAATATTGCATTTAAGATAGAAAAAAATAAGATTTTTAGCATCCACTTCAACATACTTTTGTACTCTGTAATATATAATTCAAAACTGATGATAAGTTGTAAATTTAAAATACAAGCACCAGCGGATTCAGATGTACAGTAATACTTTTATAAATTAATAATTTTGGAACCATGCAAATTTTATTAATTTAAAGAGGTATTAATTAACCAATAAATTAATAAATTTATTAATCTGTTGAATGTACTTACAATTCAAAGAAACACTCATTTAATCAACTAAATGTTTTATAAAAATATAAATTATTTTATTAATAAAATGAGTTAAAAGTCTGAGGATTATAAATCCATATCTATTTGATTTGTAAGTATAATTTAATTGGGTAAAAAATTTGGATGATCTTCAAATATTAAGTTGGTCAACTTTTAACCCTCCAACTATTAAGTATATCGCCTTGCACCCTCAAACTTGTAAAACGGAATATCCTCACCTTTTGGCTAGAGATAATTTTAGAAACCTCTCTTGAAGTTTACGTTAATATCATTTAGGATCTCTAAAGTTTCAAAATTATCACTAACCTCCCATAAAACTATACCTTTGTAATAATCTCATCCTCGTATTATTAAAAAATTCTTAAAATAATCTGTTACCGAGGGAGATATATTTTTCTCCCAATTCCACCCTTTTGTATTGCTTTATATTGAATTTTCTACTAAGTTGACTATAATATAAGATTGACATGTTTTGCCTAAAAATTTTCTCTTCTATAATGTTTTGCCTAAATATTGTTAAAGTAGTGAAGACAGTTTATTAATTTTGTATTGTATGATAGTGATTAATAGTACCATCTCACTGATATTGGAGATAAGTGATATTTTTAAAATTTCAAGAGTGTCGAGTGATATTACCACAAACCTTGGGAGAGGTTTCTGACATTATCTCTAGCCAAAAGTGTAAAAAATAAACCCATTTTACAAATTGGGGGATAATTGTATGTACTTAATAATTGGAGGTTAAAAGTTGATCAACTATATATTTTGAGAGTCATTCAGATTTTTTGCTTAATTTAATTCGATTAATGCCTTCAATGCACTTACGTAACTATATCAAAGTATAAGTAACTCATCATAATTTTTTTATTGTAAAATGAGAATTTGAGTCCAAAATTTTTAGAAGAAGAGATAGGTTGAATTGTGCAGGGAAGACGGTATAAGTGAGGCCCTTGCTTGTAATTTAGGCCCTGTTCAGGCTGTAATCAGTTTCTTGCACCCTACCAATGAACATTGAATTTCTTTCTTTTGCCAGAATGAAAATTGATTTATTTATTACTTCTCGGTAGAAAATAGATAGTGCATTACAATAAATTATTTCATAGAATAATCTTGGAGAAAGCTACTCCCTAACATCTTCTAAAAAAAAATTGTGCAAGTATTGATTTGACATGAAAAAGATCTTAAACTATGCTTGCCGGGCTTAATGAATTTTTTTTTTTGAAATTGCTGGGCTGCTGGGCTGAGTCAGGGGTTGCCTCATCAAAAGGGCAAAAAAATGTCAGCGGTCATGACCAGGTGTTCAGGCTGGTATTCAGACTTTTCCTCAAGAAATGGTTGTTCGGCATCAATACGTTCCTTGGCAGAATGGTTAGGCAAAGCATTGAAGGAGAGCAGAATTATAATTGGTTAGGATAATATCAGAAACCTCCTTTAAGATTTTTCGTAATATTACTTGACACCCTTAAGGTTTTAAAATATCACTTACCTCTCTTACTTTTTTTTATTTGTGTAACAAAATTTTTTAAAGCTCCAAACTACCCATTCACTTGTTGAATAAAAATACTTCTAAATCACTTTATTCACTTCAAAAAAATCATCACCTTAAAAACAATCTCTTGTAGTACTACCACATCATAATACTATATTTCATAAAAATATAAATTTAAAAAATAAAAACAATATTTGAAAAGAAATAGATTTGCACCAATTTAACTTTATATGCTTAAAACCGATTTACATTATTTTTTCAACATCTTCTCAACCTTGCGCAAACTATTAAATTGTACCAATCATTATAAAAAGTAACTCAAAATAAGCAATTAAATCATACCCCACTTTATCATAATCATAAAAAAAGATAAACAAAATTTAATTTATTATAATTTACATATAAAATATTGCATAGTCATCCAAACACTGAGTAAGAGAGAATGATGGAGAAAAAGGAAAGAGAAGAAAGTGACTTTCATTTCTTTTTTTAAAAAATTTTTGAACTCCACTTATTTGATGTGTGAATTAAGTGTCAAGTGAGAGTAAATATAAACTTTTTACAATTATTAAGGGAGTTAAATGATATTTCAAAAACTTTAAGGGTGTCAAATGATACTAAGAAAAACCTCAAGGGAGATTTCTAATATTATCCCAATTGGTAAAGAAGCAATATCAACTACGTTGATTTTTTTTTTTTTTTTTTTTTGTGTAGAATTTTGGGCAACACTAAGTATTCAAACTGGTCGAGGATGTAGACGGAGACAAATAGTTTATTAAAGATGCATGAAATGAACCACCAGAAGATAAGCACCAGTGGCTATAATATCTGCAGAATCTTGTCAAAAAGCATGATTACCATAATATTTGCAGAATTTTGTCATGACCACTGACGTTTTTTCCTTTCCTTTTGATGATGGCTACCGGGCCATCAGTTTTTTTTTTTTTTTAAATCTAGGTGGTTGCCGGACTGATTCAGCCAGACAGCCCAGCAATTTAAAAACAAAAATTCGTAGCCTGAAGTCCGGCAAACATATAGTTTAATACCTTCACTGTGTCAGATCAATACTTGCACGATTTTTTTTTTAGCAATTAACGAAGAAATTAGCCTAGAAAAAGTGGACACGGAAGGGGAGAAGTATATATACGAACGGAACAGAAGACAAAAGCTTTTCATTCATCTCAACAAACATGTCTACACAACGATTTCGAATAGATGAGAAATGACATCGCTCATTATTGCACAAAAGGCGTGCAGTCTTGTGATCATTAAAAATCGTGTTTTAGATGCCACAATAGGCCTTTAGTGGATTTTGAGTTTTCCGACCCTCATCTGTGCTTATGAATCCGAGAAAACCAAGACTGTCGAATGGCTTATATAACAAGGGGTGCTCATCGTCAACCAGCTCCGTTGGTGTCTCTACCAATTTCTTGCAAAAGGCAAACTGTGCAATCGAATACCTTCCTTTTCCCTTCATAGTTACTCTATGTAATGGGGAATGCACTCTACCGTTGCTCCACACCTGCATTAATATCCACTAGAGAACTCAGTACTTACAACAAAAATACCGAAAGTTGCCATGCCAACATTCTAGATGATTTAGGTGGAAACATCTGTGAGGCCTTTTTCCTTCTCGCTTTAAATTGACCATAACACATCCAACTTAGACAATGTATGGCGAAGCCATTATTGAATCAAGTTTTCTAATTGAACCAGATTGCAATGTTCTAACTAAGTTTAATATGATTCAGGCTTGCAGATTTAATGACAAAAAAAAGAAAATATCTCACCGAGAATGCATCTCCAGCCATGATTACTACGGAGGAAGGAGGAAAATCAACAGGAATCCAGCTTCCATTCTTCAACTGAATTTCTAAGCCCCTGGCATCATTCTGATGAAGTATGGTTATGAAGTTCTTGTCAGTATGAGGAAGAACACCGACATTCGTCTCATTCTGTTCGGGTACTCTGTACTTTGTGAATCTAACAATGTAAGTCACTGATCCCACATGAGATTCGTGGTACTTCTCCACTCCATAACTTTCAAACACCAATTTGCTCACCATTTTATCTAATTCTGCTGCTTGATTTGCATAGCAGTGTAACAGTTCACTAGTCATGGAAACAGGATATTCAAAGGAAAAAAACCAAAAAAAAAGGTAAGCATTTCGGATATGAATAATGCATAGTAGCAATAAACGATAAGAAGAATTACATATTAATGGAAACAAGTTTACCAGAAATGGTTATTTTTGGAGGGCCACATCTGATTTGTGAACTTCTGGACTGCTTCAAGATTTGTTGCATCTTCAATGCTTGTGGTTTCGTAGAGGGGCAAGTCCCAACTTGCCCCAAAATAACCAAAGAGGGGAATTTGAGAAGTGTTTTGGACTTTAATCTCCAACGGGAGGTCAAACAAATCTTGCAGCTCAGAGAATATGGAATCACTAACCTCTGAAGGATACTTATCATGAACAGCTATGAAACAGCCATACTCTTCAAATGCCCGTGTGACTCTGTTTCGCGCCTCAGTCCAAGAATCTTTTCCAGATCTTAGGATTTCCTCCGTCAAATTTATGACCGGAAGCATGATATTTGAAGCGGAATCCATGGTTTTATGCAGCCTCTTTCCTCACACGCACTTCCCCGTAGCAATAAGGGCTAGCCTTCTTACGGAAACGAAATTTGACTAACTAAACCTAATCCCAGAAATAAGGGCTAGCCAGTGCTGGTATTTGAAGAGCCAAGAGGTTAAACAATTCAGATTACGTGTTGGGTTAAACAATTCATGCTTACGTGTTGGGGAGCCCACAAGGATACTAATCTTGCTCAGTGATTAACATCTGTATCACATGATTAAATTGTATTTTCTAGTTAGAGGACGTAATTGGTCAGTTTAGATAATTTATGCTTAACCATTTAAAACGGAGAATGAAATGGAAAAAAATTATTCATCAGTTGCTGCGTCAACCTCCAAATACTTTTGATTAGTGGTAGATTATCTGACAAATTTTATTTATTTGCATCATTAACATATTTTTTAACTGTATTTTTATTTTATATATATAACATCAAAACAATGCTACAATTTTTTTCAAGAAAATTATCCAAACACAATTCTTTTTTTTCAATAAATAGAAAATGCACATGCTGAAAGCAAAATGCCTTGATGTACAAAAGAAATTGTTTATGGACAAAAGATGCACGACTTCAATTAAATAAAAAAGGGGCAAAAACCCGCAGCGGTCCTCAAACTTTTAATTTTGCACACTTTTAGTCCTCCAACTAAAAAGTGCGTAAATGTAGTATTCCAATTAATAAAAATGTGTTGTTATAATCCTTCGTCCAATTTGGTCGTTAAGATGGATGGAAAACGCATCACGGATTGCTCACATGACATTTATTTTTGGGATAATTACAAAAAGCTCCCTAGAGGTTTCTAACAATGTCACTGAGCTCTCCTGAGATTTGAAAAATTACATTTACTTCCCTTGATTTGATTGTTTTAGTAACAAAACCTTCAAATAATATTGACTTGTTCAAATTTTTAAATGAATATCCAAAAATACCCTTGTGTAATGAGTTTTAATTTACTTTCCTATATAATTATAAGATTATCTAGTATAATTATAAGAAAAATGTCCCAAAATTTTTAAGTCCATACTTACTATTTGATAAACAACTATAATACTAATTTTATCACTATGATAGGATAGTTTTGATGGTATTTTATTATAGATTTAAATTTATAAGATAGAAAAAAATATTGAAATAATTCATTTAGAGTTTATGAATTTTTCGAGTAGTTGGATTATCATAATTTAATAGTAAATTTGGGCCATTTTCTTTCCATTTATTGTTAATTTTAATACCAAAAAATAGAAAACAAAGATCAGCAAATACATTGGATTGCATATAAAGTTAACTCGTCAAAAAGATCACTGGTTGGACATTCGGTTACAATAGAAACTAGAGGTGATAGTGATAGTTCTACAGTTTTATTGGCAAAAAAAATTTTTTTAAAAAAGGAATAAGAAGGAATAAGAAGGAAAAAGAATGAAAAAATAATTTTAAAAGTCATTCTAAGTATACACATATCAAACAAGGAAATTTTATTAAAATATTTAAGGGTAGTATTATCATTTTAAATGATAAGCGAGTTATGTGTAATTTTTAAAACCTTAAAGGAGCTAAATGAAATTGTTAAAAACCTCAAGGGAGATTTCTGAAATTATCCCTTTATTTTTGTATCATCTCGTCCATCTTAACAACCAAATTAGACGGAAGGACTATGACTACGTATTTTTATTAATTGAAGGACTATATTTACACACTTATTAGTTGGAGGATTAAAAGTGCACAAAGTTGAAAATTCGAGAACCACAACGGTTTTTTACCCATAAAAAGTTAATCAATCCACCTTGTTCCGAATTGATTTCCAGTTGCATAGTCAGAACTTTAACAAAGAAGTGGAAGTAATTGACAAAGAACTTTAAAGGTAACTAATGTTTTTTCATGTCTTCCTAGACACACTTAATAGGTAAAACCCGTTCACTTCTTATCTACTAATGATCCTCGTGGATGCTAATATATTCTGAGGAGAAAAGATTAACCTATTCCAAGACAGATAAGGCCTTCTAGTAATTCTTGGATATAATGGCTAATTCCATTGTTTATTGCTGAAAAAAAATCACAAAAATATTGATCTGACATGAAAGTGATATAGAACTATGCCTGCTATGGAAATTTTTATTTTTTTTTTGGCTAAAGGTTAAAAAAAAATGTCACGATCAGGAATCTGGAAGAAAAAGCTGGCTACCACCACCACCGACTCCTGAAATGGACCAAAGATCCATAAAATGCTTAAAGCAACTTGAAGAATAAATTATATGAGAACTTGGCTTGAAAATCTTTTGTAACAAACTATAGGGATAATTTCAAAAACCTCCCTTGAGATTTCTAATAATCTCACCGTCCTCCCTTAAAGTTTTCAATATATCAAAGACTTCCCCTAAAAGTAATTAGGTAGTATCAAATCCAATCCAATTCAAAAGAAGAAACAATAAAAAATTGGGAGTCGAAGAGAGAAAACAACCTGATATCACAAATGCCCTCAAATCTTGCATTAGTGAGATAATTTCATATGAACAGTACACAGGCCATTTCAGCAAACTATTTATAAGAGCAAAAATGAAGCAGCAAGTTGGGACTCTATGTATAAGCCTTTATGCAATTAAAGTGCTTGGTATTGGATGAGCTAAAAGTAATAGCAGCAAATGAAGTAAGCAATTGCAGCAGTAACAAACACATACATAAATAGCCAGTTCAAGCAATAGAGGTAAATTTTGGAATTCACCTATATCATTTACAATTAGAAACAGATATTGCCGATATAATCGCAAAGCAAGAATTAAAAATTTCGAGAGTGAATAGAATCCACACGAGCTATACTTTTGATGAGCAAATTATAGATTTTTTTTAATAGTATGAAGGTTCCGAAGAGCAAGAGGTGAGCAACCAAAGAAAAGGAAGACATTTTAGCAATACAAAGGGAAGAATAGATCCAGATCGCACTTTTAAATTATTGTTAATTACATTAATCATATTTATAATTAACTTAAATAAATTTGTCCAGATAATTGCGAAATATCTGCTAAGTTATGCGGGTATCTGAGTTATTTCACCCATGATGATGTAAAAATTGGGACCTAATATTCTATCAGGGGAGGTCTCCAATTTTTTTGAAATCTCAGGAGAATGGAGTGAGATTGTTAAAAACCTCTAGGGATGTTTTTGAAATTATCCCCAAACTATATGAAAGGACAAAGCTACAAGTATTACTCATGACAGACAGATGGTAGAGAGTTCAATAAACTATACCTTCCTGTTTCTCATATGCCGCATATCGATCAAGCTGGCAAGCATCAGCATTTTCAACCAGCTGGTCGTAGAGTCTCTGAAGTTCTCTCAAAGCGCCAAACTGTGTATAGCAAAATTTTTACCTAACACCTATTTAACTGTTAAAATTATCTGTAGCTAGCACGTCTGAAAAATCCAGCACATTTACACATGATATCAGCAAGCTAAGATATCATTTCTAGTTTGCCATTATTGTTACAAGCAAACCAGAAAAAATCTTTTGAAAGGAGAGTAGCTCAACAAGTGTAGATGCAACAAACTTAACAAGAGTACAAGCGATAGGATTACTATTCTTAAAATCCTTGCCTTGTGTTAAAACTACTAATCATTATGCACTCTATTACCTTCAAAGGAATTAAATCATAGAGTGGTAATTCCGTTAACCAACCTAGCAAATATCTCCATCCACAAGTTCACCAGAGGCATTTCTTCGTTAGTATTCTACAAGGGGCCCTGCTCCATCTATTTCTGTAGTTGAACCAAAATAATACAATAAACAACAAAAACTAGAACTTCATGTCCATTAAAATGCCACTAGAAGAATTGCAAACCATAAATCACCAATAAGGTATCAACCTCCATTAGCTACTCTTGCAGCATCAGCTTGCAAACCTCTGGAGAACAGGTACGATGGATGGTAACATCTGCATATCGGTGTAGACTGTAGGTTGCCTTTCACTCGTATTGACCCAAAAATGCTGTCTTTTTGGAAATTCTATCCTCTCTTTCAATACTTAATATAAAGGGAAAAAAAATTGTGGCACAACAAATATTTTTTTTTTGTTTTGAACGCGATTCTTGATTTTTTTTTATCTCTCTCTCTCTCTCGATATAATTAAGCTAACAGATCCTAAATGTGTTTCATTTTCTCTTTAAATTATTAAAATGTATGTCTTCAAACTAAAATATTGCATTTAAGATAGAAAAAATATGATTTTTAGCATTTACTTCAACATACTTTTGTATTCTGTAATATATAATTCAAAACTGATGATAAGTTTTAAATTTAAAATACGAGCACCAGCACTAGCGGATTTAGATGTAAAGTAAAACTTTTATAAATTAATAATTTTGGGACCATGAAAATTTTATTAATTTAAAGAGGTATTAATTAACCAATAAATTAATAAATTTATTAATCTGTTGAATGTACTTACGATTCAAAGAAACATTCATTTAATCAACTAAATTTTTATTTTATTTTATAAAAATATAAATTATTTTATTAATACAAGGAGTTAAAAGTCTGAGGATTATAAATCCATATCTATGTGATTTGTAAGTATAATTTAATTGGGTAACAAATTTGGATGGTCTTCAAATATTAAGTTGGTCAACTTTTAACCCTCCAACTATTAAGTGCATCCCTTTGCACCCTCAAACTTGTAAAATGGTATATCCTTACCCTTTTGGCTAGAGATACCTCTCTTTAGCGAGAGAGATATATTTTTCTCCCAATTCTATCCTTTTGTATTGTCTTATATTCAAATTTTTACTAAGTTGGCTATAATATAAGATTTACATGTTTTGCCTAAAAAATTTCTCTTCTATAATGTTTTGCCTAAATATTGTTAAAGTAGTGAAGACAGTTTATTAATTTTGTATCGTATGATAGTGATTAATAGTACCATCTCATTGATATAAAAGTTAAGTGATATTTTTAAAATTTCAAGAGTGTCGAGTGATATTACCACAAATCTTGGGAGAGGTTTCTGACATTATCTCTAGCCAAAAATGTAAAAAAATATACCCATTTTACAAGTTTGGGGGATAATTGTATGTATTTAATAATTGGAGGTTAAAAGTTGATCAACTATATATTTTGAGAGCCATTCAGATTTTTTGCTTAATTTAATTCGATTAATGCCTTCAATGCACTTACGTAACTATATCAAAGTATAAGTAACTCATCATAATTTTTTTATTGTAAAATGAGAATTTGAGTCCAAAATTTTTAGAAGGAGAGATAGGTTGAATTGTGCAGGGAAGACGGTATAAGTGAGGCCCTTGCTTGTAATTTAGGCCCTGTTCAGGCTGTAATCAGTTTCTTGCACCCTACCAATGAACATTGAATTTCCTTCTTTTGCCAGAATGAAAATTGATTTATTTATTACTTCTCAGTAGAAAACAGATAGTGCATTGCAATAAATTATTTCATAGAATAATCTTGGAGAAAGCTACTCCCTAACATCTTCTTTAAAAAAAAATCGTGCAAATATTGATATGACATGGAAAAGGTATTAAACTATCCCTGGCAGCTTATGAATTTTTTATTTTATTTTATTTTTTTTGAAATTGCTGGGCTGCTGGCTGAGTGAGGGGTTGCCATCATCAAAAGGCCAAAAAAATGTCAGCGGTCATGTCCAGGTGTTCAGGCTGGTATTCAAACTTTTCTTCAGGAAATGGTTGGTCGGCATCAATACGTTCCTTGGCAGAATGGTTAGGCAAAGCATTGTAGGAGAGCAAAATTATAATTGGTTAGTATTATATCAGAAACCTCCTCCAAGATCTCTCTTAATATCACCTGGCACCCTTAAGGTTTTAAAATATCACTTACCTCCCTTACTTTTTTTTATTTGTGTAACAAAATTTTTAAAAGCTCCAAACTACCCATTCACTTGTTAAATAAAAATACTTCTAAATCACTTTATTCACTTCAAAAAATTCATCCCCTAAAAAATAATCTCTTGTAGTATTACCATATCATAATGCTATACTTCATAAAAATATAAATTTAAAAAATAAAAAAATATTTGAAAAGAAATAGATTTGCACCAATTTAACTTTATATGCTTAAAACCGATTTACATTTTTTTTTCAACATCTTCTCAACCCTTGCGCAAACTATTAAATTGTACCAATCATTATAAAAAGTAATTCAAAATAAGCAAATAAATCATATCCCACTTTATCATAATCATAAAAAATAAAAGATAAACAAAATTTAATTTATTGTAATTTACATTTAAAATATTGCATAGTCATCCAAACAATGAGTAAGAGAGAATGATGGAGTAAAAGGAAAGCGGAAGAAAGTGACTTTCATTTATTTTCTTTTAAAATTTTTTTTGAAATCCACTTATTTGGTTTGTGAATTAAGTGTCAAGTGAGAGTTAATATATTATTTGATGTGTGAACTCCAATATTATTATTATTTTTTTAAATCCAGGTGATTGCTGGACTGACTCAGCCTGACAGCCCAGCAATTTAAAAACAAAAATTCGTAGCCTTAAGTCTGGCAAGCATAGTTTAATACCTTCCCTCTATCAGATCAATATTTGCACTATTTTTTTTAGCAATAAACGAAGAAATTAACCTAGAAAAAGTGGACACGAAAGGGGAGAAGTACATATATGGACGGAACAGAAGACAAAAGCTTTTCATTCATCTCGACAAACATGTCAACTCAACGATTTCGAATGGATGAGAAATGACATGGATCATTATTGCACAAAAGGCACGCAGGCTTATGATCATTAAAAATCGTCGTGTTTTAGATGCCCTCAATCTTAGAATTCGAGTCAGGTTGGCCTCACTCGCTCTTTTTAAACGAGTTAGACGCTGTGCTGGTAAGTTCTTTAAGGGGCTGCTGCCAAGTCTTTTCCATAGTGGATTTGTGAGACGTTAATTCCAGGGCGTAAACGAACAGAGTCGAGTCGAATTTTGGCATAATCAAATCGAGCCTTGATCTAATTTTATTAAACTCGAACTCGAGTTCAAACTTGATGAGCTGACAATTTTGAAACTCGAGCTCGAGCTCGAAAAAATAAAAATAATTATTTTATTTTTAAAAAATAAATAAAATAATATTTTTTAATAAATAATAAAATATTAAAAGATATATATAATTTTACTATTAAAATAAAAAAAATATATATATACACTCGAACTCGTGAGTCGACTCGCGAGTTAACTAGTTTAATATTTTAAACTCGAGTTCGAACTCGTGCTGAGCTTGACTCCACTTGCGAGCGATTCGATTCGTTTCCAACCCTAAATCAATTCGAACCAGGCTGGTCTCGTTCTTTTCTTTTTCAATGAGATAAGGGTGCAATGTGCATTATCAGCAGTTTGACAATTGTCTCGTCACAATTGGCTTTTTACTTGAGGCCACAGATAAGTAGATATTTTGAGAGCCCACAAGGATACTAATCTTTTTTTTTTTTTTGGAAGGATACTAATCTTGTCCTGTGATTTACATATGTATCTCATGATTGAGTTGTATTTTCTAGTTGGAGGAAGTAATTGGTCAGTCTAGATAATTTATGCCCAACTATTTCCAACTGAGATTGAAATGGGAAAAAATATCTCATCAGTCGCGTCAATCTCCAAATACTTTTGATTGGTGGTAGATTATTTGCCAAACTTTGGATCTATTTGACAAGCAAATTTTTAGCCAAATTTATCTATTACAAGTTTTTAACAATTTTAACTATAATAACTTTAAAAAAAATTTCAAAAATTTTAAATTATACACTTTAAAATATTTAAAAATTTACACATTTAAAAATTTTTTTTTACAACTTTTACAGCAAACTACAATAAAATTTTAAATAAACATCTAAAAAACTCATTTGCTAAACGGAGCTTTTGTTTAATTGCATCGTGAACATATTTTTTAACTACATTTTTATGTCTTATATATCTCATTAAAACAGTGTTAATGGATAATTCACTATCCAACACAATTCATATATTTTTTTCAATAAATAGAAAATGCACCGCTCCTCAGGGGAAAAACAAAACAGAAGAAATTGTTAATGGACAAAAGGTGCACGACTTCAATTAAATAGACAAGTTAATCAATCCATTTGTTCAATAGTTTGCATCATTCGTCTTGTTCCGGATTGATTTCCAGTTGCAAGGTCAGAATTTTAAAAATCCATGCGTATGGTGTTTTAGACGCCACAATAGGCCTTCAGTGGATTTTGGGTTTTCCGACCCTCATCTGTGCTTATGAATCCGAGAAAACCAAGATTGTCGAATGGCTTATATAATAAGGGGTGTTCATCGTCAACCAGCTCTGTTGGTGCCTCTACCAATTTCTTGCAATAGGAAAATTGTGCAATCGAATACCTTCCTCTTCCTTTTCCCTTCATAGTTACTCTATGAAATGGGGGATGCACTCTGCCGTTGCTCCACGCCTGCATTTCAAAAATGTATACAATCAATGTATTAATATCCACAAAAAATACCGAAAGTTAATGGCACGAATGCCATGCCCACATTCTAGATGATTTAGGTAGAAACATCTGTGAGGCCTTTTTCCTTCTCGCTATAATTTGACCATAACACATCCAACTTAGATAATGTATGGCGAAGCCATTATTGAATCAAGTTTTCTAATTGAACCAGATTGCAATGCTGTAACTAAGCTTAACATGATTCAGGCTTGCAGATTTAATGACAAAAAAGAAAATATCTCACCGAGAATGCATCTCCAGCCATGATTACTACGGAGGAAGGAGGAAAATCAACAGGAATCCAGCTTCCATTCTTCAACTGAACTTCTAAACCATTAACTTCATTCTGTTGAAGTACGGTTATGAAGTTCTTGTCAGTATGAGGAGTAGCATCGAGATTCGTCTCATTCTGTTCGGGTACTCTGTACTTTGTGAATCTAAGAAAATAAGTCACTGATCCCACATGAGATTCGTGGTACTTCTCCACACCATAACTTTCAAACACCAATTTGCTCACCATTTTATCTAATTCTGCTACTTGATTTGCATAGCAATGCAACAGTTCACTAGTCATGGAAACAGGATATTCAAAAAAAAAAAAAAGGTAAGCACTTCGGATATGAATAATGAATAGTAGCAATAAACTATAAGAAGAATTGCATATTAATGGAAACAGGTTTACCAGATATGGTTATTTTTGGAGGGCCACATCTGATTTGTGAACTTCTGGACTGCTTCAAGATTTGTTGCATCTTCAATGCTCGTGCTTTCTTTGAGGGGCAGGTTCGCATAATAACCAAAGAAGGGAGTTTGAGAAGTGTTTTGGACTTTAATCTCCAACGGGAGGTCAAACAAATCTTGCAGCTCAGAGAATATGGAATCACTAACATCTGAAGGATACTTATCATGAACAGCCATGAAACAGCCATACTCTTCAAATGCCCGTGTGACTGTGTTTCGCGCTTCAGTCCAAGAATCTTTTCCAGATCGTAGGATTTCCTCCGTTAAATTTATGACCGGAAGCCTGATATTTGACGCGGAATCCATGGTTTTATGCAGCCTCTTTCCTTATACGCACTTCCCCGTAGCTCAATTTAGTTTGACCAATTAACAATGAGGGCCAGCCAGCGCTGGTATTTAAAGAACCAAGAAAGAAGATAAAACAGTCGGCAGCCAATAAAATAAGTAGATATTTTGAGAGCTGTCAAGGATAGTAATCTTGCTTAATGATTAACATTTGTATCAATGATGAAATATTGTATTTTCTAGTTGGAGGAAGTAATTGGTCAGTTTAAATAATTTGTGCTGAACTATTCCTAACTGAGATTGAAATGGGAAAAAATGTCTTATCCGTTGTGTCAACCTCCAAATACCATATTTTTTTTTGGATTAACTAGAAAAACTCCGCTTAAGGTTTAACCCCTAATATTATATTTTTCTTACTTTATCTCCAAAACCAATAGTTAAATATTTTTTAATAAAAATATCAAAAAGACATTTACATCCCTTGAGGTTAACTCCAATATATGTCCTCGAGGTATAACGCATTTTGCACTTTCCACTCAAATATCAATTTTTTTTAACTTATCTATTTGTCCTTAAAATTACTCAAGACATATAATATTTAAAATTATCAGTATTTCTAACATAATAATAAAATAATTGTATATTGAAAAATTTGTCAATTTTATTTTTAAACTTTTACGGTAAAATCAATTTCATCTTTCAAATGGGAATAAATTTGTCACGTCGGGTCGCATTCTGGAACGGATCTTCTGTCTCACATCCTGTGTCATTCTCTATGCCACTTTTTATTATATTGCTATTTCTCCTTCATAAACATCATGTTTTAGTTCTTTTTTGTTTTCTTAAGATTCAATAACTATTAATTGAGTAATACATAAAATTTAACAAAATCAAAAAATCAAAATGCATAAAAAATGAGATTTTTTATGAATTTTCTACTGTATTTTTTAATTTTCTATTATATATTGCTTTTTTGAAGTTGTTGTATTTATTTTTTACTGAATTAATAGTTATTGAATCTTAAGGAAATAAAAAAGAACTAAAACATGATATTTATGAAGGAGAAATAGCAATATAATAAAAAGTGGGACAAATAGTGGCACAAATTATGGGACAGAAGATCCGTTGAGGTCACTTTCCCACCCATGGTGCACATGTGTAGCAAAAATAGTCACAACCACACTCCCAGACCCGTACCAATAATGCCTCAATAAATACACAAAATTAACTGGCGCCGCACTAATAAATACACAAAATAAACTGCCTCAATAATTTTGTAACTTCCATTCGTGAGAGTTAGCCAGTTGCCAATTTAGTTGCTGGTGGCTGGTTACCGTACTAATTATCACAATAGTAAAGGTTTGTTGAATGTTCTTAATTTGTGCTATAGTTTGACATCTTACTTTTTTCGTTCATGGAATTACTATATGAATGGGACATAAATAACATTTGCAGCTCGTGAAGTATATGCCTGTGATTGTTTTTGTAAAGTGAAGTGGGAATATATTGATCAAGCTGGTTGACGGCATTTGAATTTGATCAAGTGAAATGGGGATATATTAATCTGCCAATTAGATTTTGACCCTCTATTTGAAGATTTTTTAGGAAGGAATAAGAGTAGCGAGTTCCTTCCCCGAAAGGGCCAAAACCGTCATCTCATGATCGCTTTCAGTGCAGCAAGTGGGGAATGGTATCCCGTCTGGAGACGGCATCGACCACCACATTGCGTGAAAGATTCAGAATATAATAGTCACTTGCACCACCGACGACTTTGACAATAAGAAAGGTTCTCTTGTCAATGCACACACCTTCACCAAAATTGCCTTGCATAATGACGTTGCTTGCCGTTGCGAAATTCGTAGGGAGGGAATTAGGTGCGGGCTAGCCAGTTGCTGGGGACGGACCTCGAAATATGCGCTGTGGTAGGATGTGATTTGACAATTTGTAGGAGTTTTATGCTGGTACCGATCGGGGAGAACGAGAGAAAGCGACAATGGTGGCGTTTGCGGTAGTTCATTAGCCTTGCGGAAGCGAAGATGTAATTATCAACGGATTGGGTTTGGGCCGGATGCTTAGCTATACTTGTATGGAATTTGACCCGAATACCCGAAGACTCTTGAACTTAATCTTTCAAACCTAGGGGCCTATTTGGAACCAGAGTTTTTTATCAAGTTTTTTAGTTACTAATTTTTTAACAACTTTAGCTACAGAACTCAAAAAACTTATTAGGTTTTTTAACCTACACACTTCAAAAGATCTAATACACAAAAAACTTTCTCTTTTCTTCTTCTTTCTCCCCCACCCGGATCCATCACACCTTCATCGCCGGTCACCACCTCAGCCGCTGCTTCCGGTGCAGGCCGTCCTTTTTTTTTTTTTTCCTTTCTCCCTCTCCCCCTCCCCCTCTCCCTTTGATCGATCTGCAACCCCTCTTTTTTTTTTTCTCCTTCTCCCTCTCCCCCTCCCCCTCTCCCTTTAACCGATCTGCAACCTCTCTCTTTTCTTTTTTTTTTTGTTCTCTCCCTCTCCCTCTCCTTCCCTCCCCTCTTCCCCTCTCCTCCCCCTCCCCTCCCTGGCCACCCTCCCCCTTCCTCTAGCTACGATCTGGTCGCCAAACCGCATCTGCGATCTGGTCACGCAACCACATTGGACAAAGTGGAATGGGGAAGGGGAGGAGAGTAGGAAAGAGGAGGAAAGTGGGAGAGAAAAAGCAAAAAAATAAAAATAAAAGAAAAAATAATGGCTGCTAGTTCTCTGCCTTCGGGAGGGAGAGAGGGAGGGTGAGAGGAAGTAGAGGGAGAAGAGGGGAAGAGAAAAAGAAAAAAAATTTTGGGTAAGGCCACTGCTGGTTCTTCAACGCTAGAGGCTGAGGTGGCGGGGGGAAAGGGAAAGGAAGAAGAAGAAGAGAGGAAAGAAAAGAAAAAGGAAAGAAAGAAAAAAAATTTTGGACCATCTACTGGTTCTTCAATGTTTGAGATAGAGGTGACATGGGAGGGAAGGGGGAGGGGGGAAGGAAGAAAAAGAAGAAGAAGAGAGGAAAGAAAAGAAAAAGGAAAGAAAGAAAAAGAAAAAGAAAGAAAAAAAAAGAAAAGGAATAAAAAGTTTTTTATCTTAAAAAAATTTTTCAAAAACTTCTACAGTGCACTACAGTAAAGTTTAAACAAACTTCCAAAAAACTTAGGCTCCAAATGGAGCCCGGGTTTGATTGGGTCTGAATACAAGTTGGATATCTCGGGCCAAAAATTTTAGGCAAATAAATGAAGAAAATATTTTTCTAAACAAATATTAATTGCACACCACAAATTCCAATTAAAAATCACAAACTACTTTAGTTAATTATTCTAATGCCTACAAATTACAATTTCTAAAAAAATCCAAACAAATATTAAATACTCAAATACATAATCAAAATAATTACTTATTCAAACACGTTTGAGTCAAATTTGAGTCGAAACTTAATATTCCATATTCGATCAATTTTTAGATTAGCATAAACGGGTCCAGATCGAATCCGAGTAAATGAAATTATATCTATATCCATATTCGGAAAAATATCATCATATTTCCCCAATATGACAAATTTACCCTTGCCTGATTGTTCATAAGATGTAGGGATAATTTTAGAAATCTCTCCTAATGTTTTGCATAATATCACACAACGTCCCTTAAGTTTTTACAATCTCATATATCTCTCTTGGATTGACATTTTTTGTTACATTTTAACCCCTTTGGACAAAATACAAGAAAGACAAAACTTTTATTCCAATACTACCCTTATGTTATCCTACTTATGAAGCTTACACGAACAATAAAAAAAAATATGGTTAACAAATAAAAAAGGAAAATATGAGAGGTTAAAAATGCAATAATGAGTAATTTTATAGATATACAACAACTATTATATAATATAATGCATGATGTTCAACAAAATAAAGGATATTCCTAAATATATATTTGGTCATTAGATCATTTTTTTGATTATTTTTAAATTCTGACTTATTTAGAAAGTTTTTTTTTCTAGAAGTAGGATTTATATTACAAACTATGCACATTAGGAGATTATTTTAGTTTTCAGCACAACTTAAACTACATCATGTATTAAAATATATCTCCTAAAAATTTTCTTGACTCCTTATAACTATCCACGATATTTTTCAAGGTGTTAATTACTTACTAAAATTTTTGTAAGTAATTGAATTTGATTAAATTTAATTTATCCACGTCTTTTGTTGTTCCACTATGATCTCGATATAGAAAAATATGGACAATTATTAGATAGCGGTTTATTTTTTTAATCTACATTTTTAGTTTAAAAATTTTATTTTGTTTTGACTTTGGGTTAAATCCTAAGAGTATAAAAGAGCGAACGAGGAAATGAACGGTGAATTTGGCCCCTCATTGGCACCTTGAGTGTGTGGGCTTTTTGGTCATTTTGCAGTGATTTCCAAAGAGTAAAGCGGTGCCATTGGAGACATTTGTGGCTAGAATTTGTTTGTGGACCGTATACTGACCATTGACCATTATATCCTTAGGTACCAATTTTGCCCCCGAGTGACTAATTGGTTATCAAAGCCAAGGTTGGCTTTTTTGTCTGATCGCCCAGCTTCTTGAATTGTCTTCAAAGAGCAAACGGCGTGCTGCGCTTTTTCCTATGCAGTGGCTTCCTACTGCGTGGTTTTGTATGCTACATTTCATCAACTTTCCCTTTTCATTAGGACCATCAAGAACATTCATTCATATATATATATCTTTAGGTCTCAATTTTGCCTTCAAATACTACAGATTAGTGCAGATGATATCATATATATCTTTAGGTACCAATTTTGCCTATCAAGAACATTCATATATAGCTTTAGCCTATCAAATACAACAGATTAGTGCAGATGATATCATATATATCTTTAGGTACAAATTTTGCCTATCAAATACTACGGATTAGTGCAGATGATATACTACTGATGGCACAAAAGGTAATATTTTGTTACAGTAAAAAATTTTCCCAATCAATTTTATAACTTCAATCAATTGTCCAAATAAAATCTGTCACGGAATCAACAACCACCAGATGTGCTTAATGTCAGCAAAAGACTTGGAAAAGAAATCTACCGCCTCCAAGTGAGGAAATTTACTCATCCTCTCGGAAATACTTCATCCCTTTTTTTATAACTGACGTTTAAGAAATTTGTTCTTAAGTACTTTTATCTGTCGTTTTACTATCCCCATGCAGCATTAATTATTTTTTCACAATTTTACCCTTTTATCTCTTTTTTCCAATACAGGGTTCTTAATTACTACTCCTAGTTAGTTTGCATTGCTTTTGGCCTAGTAAAACAGCACCATTTAGTACTCTAGTGAGAGAAAACATGGGTGAATTGGACAATTAATGAGGGTACAAAAGGAAAGTAGTGTATAGATTTAAACAATGAAAAACTTTTCTTAATTGGTGTGCAAAACCTTAAACGTCAGTTATAAAAAAAGGGAGGGAGTAATATAGTAACAATGTATAACATAACAGCATGCCTACCAACTGAAGGAGCACTATTGCCAGTTCCAGCAAATCAACAAGAACCCACCTGCACGCAACAACACCCCGGCCAGGTGACCAAAGACAAACTAAATCAACTTCCGACCATCACGATCACATTGTAGGGATCAACTTTTGCGGTTTTGCCTAGCTAATGTGTATAGTATGCACTTTATGCTGCTTTTGTGAAACTTAAAAGCCTCATCTCCATCCACTGTATTTCTAACAGCTAGAAGAATCCTTTTGTCGAGGCTAATTAGCTCTTGCTAACTTTTGATGGCCTACTGAGAATACTTACCAAAGGCCATATATAAATATATCTCATGTATGAATGTAAAAATAGAAATAATTATAAGAACATCCCTGAAAATTCCTGAAAACTCAATCCCTGAAAATCTGCGCGAAGCCCTGGCCAACTAGTAACTATTAAGTGTAAGGATAATGTCATCAATTTATGACGTTTGATAGAAATACTTAGGTTGAGTTTGGATTGCATTTTCCGTCATTTTTTATGAAAAAATTATTATAGCGATTTGATATATGTAAGAAAAAAATGTGATAGGGAAATGTGATCACGGAAAACGACAATATTTTCCGACGGAAACAAGCAATCCAAACAAGGCCTTAGTTTTGTCAGATTGATAGAGGGAGGTCAAGGGGCCGGGCCATTGAGATATTTGACACGGAACCCATGGCATTCTGTAGCCTCTTTCCTTGTATTGAATTCCCCGTAGATCAATTATAGCTCTGACCAATTAACCAATAAGGGCTAGCCAGCACTGGTATTTTCATGCTGTTGTGAGCTTGGATTCAAAGATTTGAAGATCAGTTATGTCAACCTCCAAATACTTTTGTTTGGGTGGTAGATTATTTGTCAAAATTTATTTATTAATATATTTTTTAATCACCTTTTTATCTCATATATATCACATTAAAACAGTACTATAATATTCTTTTCAAAAAATTATCTCAAATAATTTACTATCCAAACACAATTATATATTTTTTCCGAGAAATAGAAAATGCATGATGCTCATTTGAGCTTTGCCGAAAGCAAATGCCTTGAGCACGCGCACCACGCCTCAGGGAAAAGGGAAAAAAAAAGAGGAAGAAACTGTTAATGGACAAAAGGTGCACGACTTCAATTAAATAAACGAGTTAATCAATCCATTTGTTCAAGATTTTGCGTCATTCGTCTTATTCCGAATTGATTTCCAGTTGCATGGTCAGATTTTAACAAAGAAGTGGAAGTAATTGATTTACGATTAAAGATGACTGATGTTTTCTTAAGTCTTCCTAGACACACTTAATAGGTAAAACTCCTTCACTTCTTTCCCACTAATGATCCTCGTGGATGCTAATATATATTGGAGGAGAAGAGATTAGCCTATTCCAAGACAGGGGTCCGTGGACCTCCATAAATAAGGCCTTCTAGTAATTCTTGGATGTAACGTACTTATAAATAGTACAAATGCATATTATTCTATCCTCCCTTTCCATACTTAAAACAAAGGAGCCCCTCCTGGGCAGCTCGTCTGGCAGCGCACGCCTCCTTAGGAGCGCTTGCCAGGGGTTCGAGTCGTGCAGGGTTACCGTGCTTGAGGGGATGGGGCCTCTCCTCTCGGGCCGCTGGGATTAGTCGGGCCGCCTTCGGGTCTTGACCCGGACACCCCAATGTCGACAAAAAAAAAAAAAAAAAAAAAAAAAAAACAACTTAAAACAAAGGAAAAAAAATCGTGGCACAACAATTATTATCTTTCTTTTGTTTTGAACTCTTTCTCTCTCTCTCTCTCTCTCTACATAATTAAGTTAACATATCCTAAATGCGTCCTATATTCTCTTTAAATTATTAAAATATATGTCTTCAAACTAAAATATTGCACTTATAATAGAAAAAAGTACGATTTTTAGCACGTACTTCAACATACTTCCTACTCTGTAATATATGATTCAAAGCTGATGATTTTTATGTTGTAAACTTAAAATACAAGCACCAGCGAATTCAGATGTACAGTAAAATTTTTATAAATTAATAATCTTGGAACCATACAAATTTGATTAATTTAAAGAGGCATTAATTAATCAATAAATTAATAAATTTATTAATCTGTCGAGTGTGCTTACAATTTAAAATAACACTCATTTAATCAACTAAAATTTTATTTTATAAAAACATAAATTATTCTA
Organism: Coffea arabica; assembly: GCF_036785885.1. Taxonomy (NCBI): domain Eukaryota; kingdom Viridiplantae; phylum Streptophyta; class Magnoliopsida; order Gentianales; family Rubiaceae; genus Coffea; species Coffea arabica. The sequence continues at coordinate 22,724,212 of NC_092313.1, forward strand.
TGAATAAAAGGAGTTAAAAGTCTGAGCATTATATATTAATCCATATCTATTTGATTTGTAAATATAATTTAATTGGGTAAAAAAATTGGATGGCCTTCAAATATTAAGTTGGTCAACTTTTAACCCTTCAACTATTAACTACATACCTTTGCCCCTTCAAACTTGTAAAATTGTATATCCTTACCCTTTTGGCTAGAGATAATTTTAAAAACCTCTCTTAAAGTTTATGTTAATATCATTTAGGATCTCTAAAGTTTTAAAAAATCACTAACCTCCCATAAAACTATGCCTTTGTAATAATCTCACCCTCGTATTATTAAAAATTCTTAAAATAATCACTTAATAGGAGAGAGATATATTTTTCTCCGAATTCCACCATTTTGTATTGTCTTATATTGAACTTTCTACTAAGTTGACTATAATATAAGATTTACATGTTTTACCTAAAAATTTTCTCTTCTATAATGTTTTGCCTAACTATTGTTAAAGTAGTGAAGAGAATTTTATTAATTTTGTATCCTATGATGGTGATTGATAGTCTCGTCCCACTGATATAAGAGTTAAGTGATATTTTAAAATTTTCAAAAGTGTCGAGTGATATTACTACAAACCTTGGGAGAGGTTTCTGACATTATCTCTAGCCAAAAGTGTAAAAATATACCCATTTTACAAGTTTGGGGGATATGTGTATGTACTTAATAATTGGAGGTTAAAGGTTGATCAACTATATATTTTGAGAGCCATTCAGATTTTTTGCCTAATTTAATTCGATCAATGTCTTCAATGCACTTTCGTAACTCATATCAAAGTATAAATAACTCATCATAATTTTTTATTGTAAAATGAGAATTTGAGTCCAACATTTTTAGATGGAGAGGTAGGTTGAATTGTACAGGGAAGAGCGCATAAGTGAGGCTCTTGCTTGTAATTTAGGCCCTGTTCAGGCTGTAATCAGTTTCTTGCACCCTACCAATAAACATTGAATTTCTTTCTTTTGCCAGAAAGAAAATTGATTTATTTATTATTTCTCGGCAGAAAACAGATAGTGCAGTACAATAAATTATTTCATAGAATAATCCATAACATCTTCTAGAAAGCTACTCCATAACATCTTCTAGAAAAAGTGGGCACAAAAGGGGAGAAGTATATACATCGACGGAACAGAAGACAAAAGCTTTTCATTCATCTCGACAAACATGTCTACACAACGGTTTCGAATGGATGAGAAATGACAGCTCATTATTGCACAAAAGGAATGCAGTCTTACGATCATTAAAAATCGTGTTTTAGATGCCACAATAGGCCTTCAGTGGATTTTGGGTTTTCCGACCCTCATCTGTGCTTGTGAATCGTAGAAAACCAAGACTGTCGAATGGCTTATATAATAAGGGGTGTTCATCGTCAACCAGCTCTGTTGGTGCCTCTACCAATTTCTTGCAATAGGAAAATTGTGCAATCGAATACCTTCCTCTTCCTTTTCCCTTCATAGTTACTCTATGAAATGGGGGATGCACTCTGCCGTTGCTCCACGCCTGCATTTCAAAAATGTATACAATCAATGTATTAATATCCACTAGAGATGTCAGTATTTACAACAAAAATACCGAAAGTTAATGGCACAAATGCCATGCCAACATTCTAGATGATTTAGGTAGAAAACATCTGTGCGGCTTTTTTCCAACTTAGATAATGTATGGCGAAGCCATTATTGAATCCAGTTTTCTAATTGAACCAGATTGCAATGTTCTAACTAAGTTTAATATGATTCAGGCTTGCAGATTTAGTGAAAAAAAGAAAATATCTCACCGAGAATGCATCTCCAGCCATGATTACTACGGAGGAAGGAGGAAAGTCAACAGGAATCCAGCTTCCATTCTTCAACTGAACTTCTAAACCATCAACTTCATTCTGTTGAAGTATGGTTATGAAGTTCTTGTCAGTATGAGGAGTAGCACCGAGTTTCGTCTCATTCTGTTCGGGTACTCTGTACTTTGTGAATCTAAGAAAATAAGTCACTGATCCCACATGAGATTCGTGGTACTTCTCCACATCATAACTTTCAAACACCAATTTGCTCACCATTTTATCTAATTCTGCTACTTGATTTGCATAGCAGTGCAACAGTTCACTAGTCATGGAAACAGGATATTCAAAAAAAAGAAAAAAAATGTAAGCACTTCGGATATGAATAATGCATAGTAGCAATAAACGATAAGAAGAATTGCATATTAATGGAAACAGGTTTACCAGAAATGGTTATTTTTGGAGGGCCACATCTGATTTGTGAACTTCTGGACTGCTTCGAGATTTATTGCATCTTCAATGCTCGTGCTTTCGTAGAGGGGCAGGTAGGGATTTGGCCCATAATAACCAAAGAGGGGAGTTTGAGAAGTGTTTTGGACTTTAATCTCCAACGGGAGGTTAAACAAATCTTGCAGCTCAGAGAATATGGAATCACTAACCTCTGAAGGATACTTATCATGAACAGCTATGAAACAGCCATACTCTTCAAATGCCCGTGTGACTGTGTTTCGCGCTTCAGTCCAAGAATCTTTTCCAGATCGTAGGATTTCCTCCGTTAAATTTATGACCGGAAGCCTGATATTTGACGCGGAACCCATGGTTTTATGACCAATTAACAATAAGGGCTAGCCAGTGCTGGTATTTGAAGAGCCAAGAGGCTAAACAGTTCAGAATAATATGACAAAGAAGTTGATAAGGAACAGTTCATGGTCTGTGTTAGCATAAATATAGTACAATGAAAGAAAAACTAGCTGAGTTCTTTTCCAATTACGTAATACATTTGTCAGACGTAAATTCAAGCACTAGCAGTTTGACAAATGTCTCTCTTTACAGAAGGCCACTAAATAAGTAGTATACTAATCTTGCTTAGTGATTAACATGTGTATCACATAATTAATAAGTTGTATTTTCTTGTTGAAGGAAGTAATTTGTCAGTTTAAATAATTTATGCTGAATTATTCCTAACTGAGATTGAAATGGGAAAAAAATGTATTATCAGTTGTATCGACCTCTAAATACCATTATTTTTTGGATTAATTAGAAAAGCTCTGCTTAAGGTTTAACCAATTTTACACTTTACCCCCTAACGTTATATCTTTTCACTTTATCTCCAAAACCATTAGTCAACTCTAACATTTTTTAACAAAACTGTCAAAATGACATTTACATCCCTTGAGGTTAACTCCAATATATCTCCTTAAGGTATAACGCGTTTTGCACTTTTCACTCTAATATCATTTTTCTCTTAATTTATCTGTTTGTCTTTAAAATTACTTTCAAGACATATAATATTTAAAATTATTATTATCCCTAACATAATAATAAAAAAGATTGTATATTGGGAAATTTGCCAATTTGATTCTGAAATTTTTACACTAAAACCAATTTCGTCTTTCAAAATTTTTTTTTAATCAATTAAGTTCTCGAACCATGTTTTGAGTTCCAATATAAACTTTTGCGGCGGCATCGCTGCATTTTACATCTTTCGCACAACCAAACAGGAGTAAATTTGTCTTGTCGGGTCACATTCCTACCCATCGTATACATGTACAGCCAAAAATAGTCACAACCACACTCCCCATCACTGCCAATCTCCCAGACTCGTTAAGCGATCCATCCCTACCAATAATGCCTCAATAAATACACAAAATTAACTGGCGCCGCACTAATAAATACACAAAATAAACTGCCTCAATAATTTTGTAACTTCCATTCGTGAGAGTTAGCCAGTTGCTAATTTGGTTGCTGGTGGCTGTAAGAGTTCATACTTGTTGTCCTTGATCCTGCTCCCGTACTAATTATCACCATAGTAAAGGTTTGTTGAATGTTCTTAATTTATGTTATAGTTTGACATCTTAAGTTTTTGTTCATGGAATTACTATATAAATGGGACATAAATAACATTTGCAGCTCGTGAAATTCATTATGTTCGATCAAGTGAAGTGGGGATATGTTAATCTGCTAATTAGATTTTGACTCTCTATTTGAAGATTTTTAAGGAAGGAATAAGGGTAGCGAGTTTTTGACAAAAAAAAAAAAAAAAGAATAAGAGTAGCGACCGAAAGGGCCAAAACCATCATCTCATGATCGCTTTCAGAGCAGCAAGTGGGGAATGGTATCCCGTCTGGAGACGGCATCGACCACCACATTGCGTGAAAGATTCAGAATATATAGTCACTTGCACCACCGACGACTTTGACAATAAGAAGGGTTCTCTTGTCAATGCACACACCTTCACCAAAATTGCCTTGCATAATGACGTTGTTTGCCGTTGCGAAATTCGTAGGGAGGGAATAGGTGCGGGCTAGCCAGTTGCCGTGGACGGACCTCGAAATATGCGCTGTGGCAGGATGTGATTTGACAATTTGTAGGAGTTTTATGCTGGTACCGATCGGGGAGAACGAGAGGAAGCGACAATGGTGGCGTTTGCGGTGGTTCATGACTGCAGAAGAGAGGGCGGTGGCATCAGCCTTGCGGAAGCGAAGGTGTAATGTCAACGGATTGGGGTTGAGCCGGATGGCTTAGCTATACTTGTATTGAATTTGACCTGAATACCCGACGAGTCTTGAACTTATTCTTCCGAATTCAGGTTCGATTGGATCTGAATACAAGTTGGGTATCTCCGGCCAAAAATTTTAGGCAAAAAAATGAAGAAAATATCTTCTAAACAAATATTAATTGCACACCATAAATTTCAATTAAAAATCACAAATTACTTTAGGTAATTATTCTAATCCCTACAAATTACAATTTCTAAAAAAATCCAAACAAATATTAAATACTCAAATACATAATCAAAATAATTACTTATTCAAACATGTTTGAGTCAAATTTGAGTCGAAACTGGCCTTGTTTGGATTGCCGGTTTCCGTAAAAAAATTACGTCGTTTTCCGTGATCACATTTCCCTATTACCTTTTTCCCTCACATACATCAAATCGCTACAGTAATTTTTCCATGAAAAATCACGGAAAATGCAATCCGTATTCGATCAGTTTTTAAATTAGCATAAACGGGTCTAGATCGGATCCGAATAAATGGATTTATAAATGGATAATATCTAGATCGGGTCTAGATAGGTTTTAATTTGAGACATTTATTACAACTTGTCTTGAACATCTATCTATTACAACTTGGTATTTAAATATCTCTCAAATAATCATCAAAATTAAATAAAAATAAATAAAATAAATAAAACTTAAAATGAATAAAATAATTAAATAAAAGAAAAAAACACTCAAAACATGCAATTACACATAAAAGACACATAGGAGCACATAAGAGGATTTAAAATAATACAAAAAAGTATCTCCCTTGAAATTATGGTTAAATGGAGTGTAATTGGTCCTATTTATATTCCAAAATCGACAAAATAGTCAAGGCACCAATTTAATCATAAAGAAATGGAAATAATCATGAAATCTACTGATAAAAGCATTTAAATGAAGCATAATTAACAATTAAAAAAGAGAATCAACTTATATTTAAGAAATCAAAGATGTCAGGGACCTAAGTGCAAAAACATTAAGAAAATTAGGGGTCAAAATAAAAATTAAAGTTCAGAAACCAAATTACAATTAAATTAGAGATCTAATTGAAAGAAAATAAAATATTTTGGGGCCACAATGAAATTACTCAAAATACAGGGACCAGACATGCAAATTTCATTTTTGGTCTTGCAAGATGAAGGCCACTTGGGTCATTCCTTATTTCTTATCTGGGCCAAAGCCTCCTAAGCTCAGGGAAAGTCCAATAAAGAAATGCAGGCTAGACCATCATTCTTGTCCAAACTAACCCAACCAAAATGCAACTCTCAAACCCAAGTCAGAATCCAATCAAAATAAACCAACAACCCATTCCCTAAATCCAAACAAAAATAACCCTTAACACAAACTAACCTATTTTATTAAAATCCAACAAGGTAATAAATCTACAAAAAAAAATGCTAAGCCTTAATTATGCATTAAATCCCAGAATTAATCTACCCAAAAAACCACTTAAAACATGCAAGAGAAGATTAAAGTTTAAAAGGGGAAAAATTGACTGAATTTTTCCAGATTTTGGGTTACAATAGAATTACATAAAAATTGAGGGGTCAAACTACAATTTGTCAGTTTTTTCTCACGCAAGCTTCAAAGAAGAGCTTTTGCTGCAATCTTGAAAGCTTATTACCCAGAGTCACTCGCAGCTAATTTCCTAAACCTACAAGACCTTATGACCCGTGGATTTTGTTTTCATAATTAGACATCTAAGGAAACCAACAACATAAGAAAAGAAAGAAAAACAAAACAAGAAATGCAAGATGAAACCGTAGAAGAAAACAAAGAAGAGCAGAAAGGGAATGAAGCAGTCATCCAAAAGCTTTGGTTCCGTAGATTCAATCTTGTACATGAATTGGAATGAGCAAGAAGAGGACTAAGAGTTACCTTCACCACCTTATGGAGTCGAAATTGTGATGGAAATCCGCAGGAAGCTGAGCAAGCTCCACCAAGTATGAAAACCCAAATTGCAGATTTTGGTGAAGAGCTGTGAAGACCCGGACTTTAGGCTTGAATTTCAAGGCTATGTTGGCGTTTTTTCAAGGAATTGTCTGAACAAAAGTTGTTCATTGATGAACGAATATGGTGCAGAAAGAAAAAAATCAGCTAAATAACTAAAATCTAGATTGGATTTTGAGCAAAAATTAGGCCTGAAGGTCAGCCCTGACTCAGGGTTTTTACACAAATTTTTTCTGCTCTTTTTCTTCCTTTTTCTCCCTCTGTTTTCTTCTCTTTTTCTTTTTTCGCCCTCTCCTCTCTCCTGTTCCTTCCCTAAGGCTGCTTTTTTATGCTTTTATATGGAACAAAACTTATCCCAAAACCTAAGATCAATGGTGCAGATTTTGCCGCACTTTCTTGGCAATCTTTGAGCCACTAGATGGCTCTTAATTCTGGAACTTTCTTAATGTTTGAGATGAAGGGCAGGTGGCAAAAGGTTTGGGGAAAGAAAAACAAGAAAAATGAATGGAATGGGGTGCAAAGATGCTGCTACAATTTTCAGTACTGGCTTGTTGCTGGTTTTTGTACCAGCTGGTTTTTTACTCGTTCCTAAGTTGTTTTTTTTTTAACAAAATCTGATTTTGATTTATTTTTCTATTTTTTTTCTTTTTCAGCTTTTTCCTACAAAACCAACCAAACAAAAAATGATTTTGTGGAAACAACTTTTCATTCATTTTCTCTCATTTTCTCCTTTTTTTTGAAAGATACCAACAATAATGAAAAAAAATGAAATAACGAAAAAAAATAAAAATGAATGAATTAGCAAAATTTTTGGTGTCTACAACTTGTCCCTCTTTGTCTGAGTTTCGCAGAAATTCAAGACAAAAACGTAGATACCAAATTACTCACCTGTCTAACTCAGCTGCAATTGAAACAGTAAGCAAAAACTTAATAAATAGGAAAACTTAAACCCAGAAAAGAAAAGGAGTTGTGGGGTAAAATTCAATCCCAACAAAGTGAACGGTTAATGGGATAAAATTCAATTCCAACAAAATAAAGGTTGATGGGATAAAATTCAAATCCAACAAAATAAAAGTTGGTGGGATAAAATCCAAATCCAACAAAATTTTATCCCAATCCAACAAAATAAAGGTTGGTAGGATAAAATCCAAATCCAGCAAAATAAAGGTTGGTGGGATAAAACCCAAATCCAACACGGTTTGTGGGATAAAATCCAAACCCAATACTTATAACTGTTCACGATATTTTTTAAGGTGTTAATTACTTACTAAAATTTTCGTAAGTAATTGACTTTGATTAGATTTAATTTATCCACGTTCTTTGTTGTCCCACTATGACCTCGATGTAGATTTAATCAACATTTTTAGTTTAAAAATTTTATTTTGTTTTGACTTCTGGTTAAATAACTGTTAAGGGTAAGGGTAATATTGTCAATTTATGACCTTCAATAGAAACATTTAGTCTTATCAAATTGACAGGGTAGGTAAGTGGGATTTTAAAAACCTTAGGAGAGTTGAGTCATATTATGAAAAACCTCAGGAGAGGTTTTTGAAATTATACCTAAGATGTAAAATGTTGTGGCGCCGCCACGGAAGTCTTACATTGGAAGTAAAAAAATAGTTCAAGAACTAAATTGGTTTAAAAAAAATCATGAAGGATGAAATTGGTTTTAGTATAAAAGTTTAGGGATCAATTAGCAAATTTTCCTTGTATATTTATGGATATAGGTCTTATTAAATTTTATGTCCATAATTACAGATTTTTAGATAAAGAAAAATATCCTGCTTATTTTACATGATAAGGGGAAAAAAACAAAAAATATTAGTGCAAAAATATGCTATAAAAACATTATTAAAGTTCTATAGATTGGTTTTGTTTGGATTGAAAATTATTTGGAAAATTTTTAAAAATAGTAATGTAATATTTTTTTGTGATTTGATGTTTGTGAATAAAAATGTGGTTAAAAATTAAAAAAGGAATTGAAAAGCGTGCCTATGATGCAACAAAAAAGTTGTTTAGAAAAATTTAGCAATCGAAACAAATTTTAATAGCATCTAATCATGCTATATTAAAAAATGACCCCAGAAACTTTGAAGTCCAAATCACTTATGTTTCTCTCTTTTTTAAGTATTACCAACGAAAAATGTTTACTCGCATAAAAAGAAAATATCTAGATATTAAAAGAAAAGTGCAACCATATGCACATTCACAAAGATAAATTGACAATATTCGAGTACTTTTAGACTTTTATTAATAGTTTCACATATTAATTTTTTAATAACAAATTTTGTTATTTTTTCATTATTACGTGAAATTAGCTAGATATTTTTCTCAATCTAAAAATTGTATAATTATGGGATGAAATTTAATTAGGACCATATCTATAAATATATTGTTTGTTCATTATTATGTTCGGGATATTGATTTTTTAGACATTATTTGTCCTGAGTGTTATAAAATATTGGAATTGATTAACAATAGACATGTCAATCGGGCCTAATGAGCTGGGCTTACATAAGCTCAAATTCAGCTCATTTAATTTGTAACATTTTTGGGTTTTGAGTTATGAGTTTCAGGTTAATAAATGTGAAACTCATACTCAATTCACATAATATTCGGGTTATGAGCTTTATTCGGGTCTAACCCAAACTCACTTATTACTCCTTAATTTTCTTAATATAATTACTATAACTATTAAGTTGTAAAACTAATTTAACATTTATAAGACTACAATATTAAAACTAAACATGAATAAATAATAATTTTTAAAAAGTATATAAACCAAAAAATTTTCAACAATATTTATATTTAATTCATTCAAAATATATAAAAAATAGTAATAAAATATGTGATCATAATGTCAATACATCTTTAAAAGTTGGAACTTTTTTATAGCCTTGTGATTTGAATCCAAACATACTTGATGATTTGTGTTTCTAGACCAAAAAGAAATCAACCAATATTGTACCAACACAAAAATTTACTCATCCAATAAAAAAAGTTAGAGATGCAATTATGCATTACTAATATTGACTCTCAAGAAAGCTCATAGAAGAGTCTTCAAATGTATTTTTGTGTTTTGTAATTTATATATATTTAATATTTAGTAATAATGTATTTAAATATATAATTATACATAATATCAAAATATAAATATTATATATATATATAGGTAATTAAAGGATCGGGTCTCTATCGGATTTGAGTCTAATGAGACCCAAACTCGGCTCATATTTAATTCAGGCTTAATTTTTAGGCTTAAACTTAGACTGACTCACTAAAAGGTCGGGCTCATCGGATTTTTTGTCGGGTTGAACGAGTCGAGTTCGGACTGACCCAACCCCATTGATAGTCCTAATTAACAATTTTAGTGCCAAATAGATAAATTAAAGAAAATAAGTTAGGGGAATCACTGCATTCAACTATTAAGGGTATAAATAGTTTTTTGACATTACCATTACATATCATTAAAGTCAAATTAGAATTGCAAATGATCGAACCGCTCGCGAGTCGTTTGAATCAAAGTTTGACTCGAGTTCAATCAATAACGAGCTTGAGTTGAGTTTGAGTTGACAAAGTCAAACTTAAACTCGAACACGAGTTCAAAGACATTCAAGTCGTTAGCTCGCGAGCCGGCTTGATTATTTATATATATATTTTTTATTTTTATTTTAATGGTAAAATTATATATATGCCTAATATTTTATTATTTGTTAAGAAAAATTATTATTTTATTTAATTTTTAAAAAATAAAATAATTATTTTTATTTTTTTAAAACTCGAGTTCGAGTTCGAATTCGACTCAAATTTGGGTCGAGTAAGAGCTTGAGTTGTTAGCTTGTTAATTTTGCGAGTTTGTCGAGTTCGAGTTTGATAAAATTAAGTTAAGTCTTGACTGGATTAGGCCAAATCTCAACTCAATTCGACTAACCTAACGGTGGTAAAACTAACGGTTTTAAAGGATAAGGTGAGAAAAAATAACGTTAGAGGGCAAAGTGTGTACCCATTTCAATTAAATTCCGATAAATAGAACATGCAACGATGCTCATTTGAGCTTTGCCGAAAGTAAATGCCTCGATGCACCGCTCCTCGAGGGAAAAAACTGAAATTGTTAATGGACAAAAGGTGCACATGACTTCAATTAAATAAACAAGTTAATCGATCCATTTGTTCAAGATTTTGCACCAGTCATCTTGCTTCGAATTGATTTCCAGTTGCATGGTCAGAATTTTAACAAACAAGCGGAAGTAAAGGACTTAGGATTAAAGATGACTGATGTTTTCTTAAGTCTTCCTAGACACACTTAATAGGTGAAACTTGTTCATTCTTATCCACCAACGAACCTCCTGGATGCTAATACATGCTGTAGCTTTATTGTTGGATTTAAGTTTACCGAAGATGAATGGCCTAATCAGTATTGGTGTTACCTGTTACTAATTCCAATGACCAGCTTCATGCCAGAGGAAGCTGATACCATCATTTGCTAATGTTTTTTCAGATTCCACTTATTCTGCCAAATCTCAGTAGGAGTAACGTGGGACAGTAGTGGGAAACTAGGTTTCATCCTGTGCTTGAATTTGCTATTTATCTTAGGAATATCCTCTATTCCTGTTGATGCAAGAATTATACAATTCTTTATGACGATCAAGATGGTAAGTTGAAATTGGGTTGCAAGCAATTAATTAAAGAAAGTAAAAGATTGTCCGCCATCTAATTAAGGAGCCAGAAAATTCACACATTCAGCCCATGAATTGAAAAAATGCACTCAAAACGCAAACTGGGCATTATAAATTTGCTCATGCTGGAGCCCTTTCACACCAACCCTTCTCCAAGAACCAGAAAGGTTGTCGATTTATATGCTTTCAGTCTATAGAACACTGCCCAAGTTGTCATCGAAGTCTAAACTACTTTCTTGCTGCTTTACTAGCCATGTCGCAGTTCAACAAGAACGGTACTTCTAGGCGTATCCCAACTCCTGGGAAAGCTACAGTTCTTTCAATTGGCAAGGCTTTCCCAAGGCAAGTCGTTCCTCAGGACTGTTTGGTGGAGGGTTACGTTCGTGACACAAAATGTGTGGACCCGGCCATCAAGGAGAAACTAGAGCGCCTGTGTAAGGAAAATTTTTTTTCCCCCTATCATTGCCTAATTCTCCTTTTATCAAACTGTCAAATAATTAAACTTCTTCTGAACTGAATTTTCGGAGATGTAACATGTTTTTGCACAGTGAAAGGCGTCTAATATGTAACACTTTCTTGTTCTGTTTCTGCCAGGTAAAACAACTACTGTGAAGACCAGATACACTGTGATGTCAAAGGAGATCCTTGACCAATACCCTGAACTAACAACTGAAGGCTCACCAACCATCAAACAAAGGCTTGAAATTGCAAATCCAGCAGTTGTAGAGATGGCAAAGGAAGCAAGTTTGGCTTGCATCAAGGAATGGGGAAGGCCTGCTGATGATATCACCCATGTTGTTTATGTTTCCTCAAGTGAGATAAGATTGCCTGGAGGAGATCTTTACCTTGCTACTGAACTTGGCTTAAGGAGTGATGTTGGTCGCGTAATGCTGTACTTTCTGGGCTGTTATGGGGGTGTTACTGGTCTCAGGGTTGCCAAGGACATTGCTGAAAACAATCCAGGAAGCAGAGTTCTCCTGGCTACTTCTGAGACTACCATACTTGGCTTCCGTCCTCCAAGCAAGGCGCGCCCTTATGATCTGGTTGGTGCTGCACTTTTTGGTGATGGAGCCGCTGCAGTGATCATTGGGGCTGATCCCATAATTGGAACAGAATCTCCATTCATGGAATTAAACTATGCAGTTCAGCAATTCTTGCCAGGGACCAACAACGTCATTGATGGCCGGCTTTCTGAAGAGGGCATAAATTTCAGGCTTGGTAGAGACCTTCCTCAAAAGATTGAGGACAACATTGAGGCATTCTGCAAAAAGCTCATGGCCAAAGCTGGTTTGGGAGACTTCAATGACTTGTTTTGGGCTGTCCACCCTGGCGGACCGGCTATCCTTAACCGATTAGAAAGCACCCTCAAGTTGAAGCCTGGAAAGCTGGAATGCAGCAGGAGGACGCTGATGGACTTTGGGAATGTTAGCAGCAACACTATATTGTATGTGATGGAGTACATGAGGGAAGAGTTGCAGAAGGAGGGTGGTGAAGAATGGGGACTTGCTTTAGCATTTGGTCCAGGCATAACCTTTGAAGGCATCCTCGTTCGAAGCCTCTAAGCTGCCTAGCTAGCATATGAAAGCTATCTTGAGATAAGATAACACTTGATACCTACCAGTTGATAACAGCTTTTGCTATAGATTTAACTTCAAATTTCTATCAGACTATGTAACAAGAAGTTCTAGGGCATGCAGGGGGTGAGAAATTGACCCTAATAATAACACTTGCAATCCCAAATGTGGTTTCCTACCTTAATTTATGCTTCACTTTCCTATACAACTTTAACCTGATGATCCAAGGTTAACTAGCGTTCAAAGTTTCTTCAATTTCGATAGGAACTCCAACTCCAAGTGATGCTACCTTAATTGGCTTTCTGTAAAATGTGGAGCGGAGCAGTCAGGATTGGATTTGCATTGTAATTGAAATGCGCAACGTCATTGATGAATGTGTTACAAATTCTTCTCCCAATCCCAAAACGACAACCCAATAATACGGTGGTCTAAAATGCTTATACCAAATTGGAGATTAAAAAATAAAAAAAAAAAGAGATTACATGCCAAAGTTAACAAATCAATCAAAATATGGATGGCAGGGTGAAATAACAAAATTAAAAAAAAAAAGAGAGAGAGAGAGAGAGGAAAATTTAGGCTTTGTTTGGATTGTATTTTTCTGGATTTTTTGTAGAAAAATTATTGTAGCAATTAGAGATGCGTGAGATAAAAAGGTGATTGGAAAATGTGTTCATGAAAACGTTGTAATTTTACTTTCCAAACAAAGCCTTAGTATTTTACTGTTCTTTTCTTGTTGCAGCAGCAGCAGTAGCAGTAGCAGTAGTCGTGTTTTAATTTTAAAATCGGAAACGCTTCTATTCTTCAAAGCTCAAATTCAAAGTCTATAAATTCCACCATTTCTTCTGTTCTTTGAAGCGCGTTTATGCTCTCCGTGTACTAGTAGCCCACCGCTGGCGCAGGGTGACAAAGTAACAAACCGACGACGCTTAACGAGATCATTTCCCGGGCTCTCAATTCTACCCGGTGTCCTACCCGACCCGACCCACCTGCATCCGCCGCACATTCGGGAAGTTTCTCGCCGGACCACTACCTTCTCCGCCATTCACTGCCGACCAAGCCCCACCTGCTGCTAAATTTTCATTCTCTTTACATTCAAGCAAGTATTAGCGTTAGCGTCAATTTCCAGTACCCATCACTTCTTCTTCTTCTTGTTCTTTGTTCTGTTAAATTTTTGTTTTTTACTTTTCTTTTGGATGTAAACAATTTTCGGTTGGCAATTAATATTCTCGAGGTTTTGCCATGAGCTGATTAAACAATTTTTGGTTGGCAGAAAATTTTGTTTGATTATTATGGACAGCAGTAATCAAAGGGCCGCCGAATCAAGTGGTGCATCATTCTTGGTATTTAATGATTTTGTTCATTACTAGATTAATTTTCCCCCTTTTTGAATTCCTTTCTTCGTTGTTTTCTTTACGACGTGCTATTGCTGATAAAATTAGCCATGATGATGCAATTCATGGATATGATAATTATTCTCCCTTGATGCATCAGTTTGCAACTTTAAGTAGTTTGATAAGATCGTGTTCATCTCTTATTGATGGAGTTTTCCTTAGAATTGGTGATGCTGGTTGAGGGGAAGTGAGAGGAGTGTTGAAGGAAAAATGGGGCTTTTGACAAACTTTAGTGAGTGCTGAACAGGAATTTTTTTTTCTTCCAAAATCAGCTCTCCTTGCATTTACTTTGTCTTAGAGGCATTCCGCAACTTTGATGAACTTGAAGAATAATTTGTGAGAACGCAAATTACTGAGGGAAAGAGGAAAGAAAGTAATTGTCTTAGGATGAGAAGTTGATGTGCTAAGAAGGTATAGTTGTTCCATAGATGAACAAGAGAGTATTCCTGAATGTATACAAGAACCTTCTGCATTAGGGTAGTGCTGCGATTTAGGTAGGTAAGAGGGGATCGTCTTGTGCATGAGTACATTATTGGAAAAGGAAAATTGGTAGGGTGATCTCTTGGTATGGATATAGTTATTGGGAGGAAATGTTATGTGAAAAATAGAAGAGGAAATTTATTAGGAAAAATCTGGTAGGCTGATTTGATTAGGTTTGAACTAACATAATGTGGTGATGCTACAGTGGTGTTTCACTTGGGTGTGTTTCGCATTGTTGAGCATGCCCTCTTGGCTGACCAGCATGAAGTTGCTCTGCTAGATTGCTAGAGTGGTAGGGGAGAACCATTTCTCTTGACTAGTGTAGTATGAGTTGTCTGCAGTGGGTATAGTAACACATACTGTGGTGCCTGCTTGGTGAAACAGAGAGTATAAAGAGAATCTTTGACAGCGGACTGCCAGTTGTCAAGCTGTTGCTGACAATGAGTTGGTTGCGTATGAGACAGTATTTTACTATGCCATGTGTCTAACCGAATATTATCTTTCCACAAGTTCTTCAAATTACCCAAGTCATCAAGTTACTGTGTTTGTCACTTGTAGGGAACAATTAATCCTTATACTCGCTACTTGATTTTGTCTTAATTATTAAAAATTCTACTGATTCTACATTTCTAGCGACCTTACATGAGGGGATATATTAGAGCCCTGAATTGTCCTTTTCAAGTTTTGTGGTATTTCCCTGTTTCCTTCTGTTAGTGTAGGTCTAAGGAGATCTAGTGAAAGAATAGATTTCTTTCCTTCTTGTTATCTTCAATATTTACCTTTTTCTAGAGTTGTGGTAGTGTACATGTGCTTGTCTGTTTGCTATAAAGCCTCTAAAATCATGGTGTGTAACTTTTCTACTAACTGTCATTTTTTCAGGCTAGTGGTGATGCCTTGAGAAATGATCGGCTCTTTCCCCAGCTTTTTACCTCTGTACCATCACTTAATGAAGCTGCCTCTTATTTAGCAGAGACGACTTCACTATTTACTAGCTGTTTTTCTGATTTTTCTGGTAAGTTTTTTTTTTTAAACTTAAACGTCAGTTATAAAAAAAGGGAGGGAGTAATATAGTAACAATGTATAACATAACAGCATGCCTACCAACTGAAGGAGCACTATTGCCAGTTCCAGCAAATCAACAAGAACCCACCTGCACGCAACAACACCCCGGCCAGGTGACCAAAGACAAACTAAATCAACTTCCGACCATCACGATCACATTGTAGGGATCAACTTTTGCGGTTTTGCCTAGCTAATGTGTATAGTATGCACTTTATGCTGCTTTTGTGAAACTTAAAAGCCTCATCTCCATCCACTGTATTTCTAACAGCTAGAAGAATCCTTTTGTCGAGGCTAATTAGCTCTTGCTAACTTTTGATGGCCTACTGAGAATACTTACCAAAGGCCATATATAAATATATCTCATGTATGAATGTAAAAATAGAAATAATTATAAGAACATCCCTGAAAATTCCTGAAAACTCAATCCCTGAAAATCTGCGCGAAGCCCTGGCCAACTAGTAACTATTAAGTGTAAGGATAATGTCATCAATTTATGACGTTTGATAGAAATACTTAGGTTGAGTTTGGATTGCATTTTCCGTCATTTTTTATGAAAAAATTATTATAGCGATTTGATATATGTAAGAAAAAAATGTGATAGGGAAATGTGATCACGGAAAACGACAATATTTTCCGACGGAAACAAGCAATCCAAACAAGGCCTTAGTTTTGTCAGATTGATAGAGGGAGGTCAAGGGGCCGGGCCATTGAGATATTTGACACGGAACCCATGGCATTCTGTAGCCTCTTTCCTTGTATTGAATTCCCCGTAGATCAATTATAGCTCTGACCAATTAACCAATAAGGGCTAGCCAGCACTGGTATTTTCATGCTGTTGTGAGCTTGGATTCAAAGATTTGAAGATCAGTTATGTCAACCTCCAAATACTTTTGTTTGGGTGGTAGATTATTTGTCAAAATTTATTTATTAATATATTTTTTAATCACCTTTTTATCTCATATATATCACATTAAAACAGTACTATAATATTCTTTTCAAAAAATTATCTCAAATAATTTACTATCCAAACACAATTATATATTTTTTCCGAGAAATAGAAAATGCATGATGCTCATTTGAGCTTTGCCGAAAGCAAATGCCTTGAGCACGCGCACCACGCCTCAGGGAAAAGGGAAAAAAAAAGAGGAAGAAACTGTTAATGGACAAAAGGTGCACGACTTCAATTAAATAAACGAGTTAATCAATCCATTTGTTCAAGATTTTGCGTCATTCGTCTTATTCCGAATTGATTTCCAGTTGCATGGTCAGATTTTAACAAAGAAGTGGAAGTAATTGATTTACGATTAAAGATGACTGATGTTTTCTTAAGTCTTCCTAGACACACTTAATAGGTAAAACTCCTTCACTTCTTTCCCACTAATGATCCTCGTGGATGCTAATATATATTGGAGGAGAAGAGATTAGCCTATTCCAAGACAGGGGTCCGTGGACCTCCATAAATAAGGCCTTCTAGTAATTCTTGGATGTAACGTACTTATAAATAGTACAAATGCATATTATTCTATCCTCCCTTTCCATACTTAAAACAAAGGAGCCCCTCCTGGGCAGCTCGTCTGGCAGCGCACGCCTCCTTAGGAGCGCTTGCCAGGGGTTCGAGTCGTGCAGGGTTACCGTGCTTGAGGGGATGGGGCCTCTCCTCTCGGGCCGCTGGGATTAGTCGGGCCGCCTTCGGGTCTTGACCCGGACACCCCAATGTCGACAAAAAAAAAAAAAAAAAAAAAAAAAAACAACTTAAAACAAAGGAAAAAAAATCGTGGCACAACAATTATTATCTTTCTTTTGTTTTGAACTCTTTCTCTCTCTCTCTCTCTCTCTACATAATTAAGTTAACATATCCTAAATGCGTCCTATATTCTCTTTAAATTATTAAAATATATGTCTTCAAACTAAAATATTGCACTTATAATAGAAAAAAGTACGATTTTTAGCACGTACTTCAACATACTTCCTACTCTGTAATATATGATTCAAAGCTGATGATTTTTATGTTGTAAACTTAAAATACAAGCACCAGCGAATTCAGATGTACAGTAAAATTTTTATAAATTAATAATCTTGGAACCATACAAATTTGATTAATTTAAAGAGGCATTAATTAATCAATAAATTAATAAATTTATTAATCTGTCGAGTGTGCTTACAATTTAAAATAACACTCATTTAATCAACTAAAATTTTATTTTATAAAAACATAAATTATTCTATGAATAAAAGGAGTTAAAAGTCTGAGCATTATATATTAATCCATATCTATTTGATTTGTAAATATAATTTAATTGGGTAAAAAAATTGGATGGCCTTCAAATATTAAGTTGGTCAACTTTTAACCCTTCAACTATTAACTACATACCTTTGCCCCTTCAAACTTGTAAAATTGTATATCCTTACCCTTTTGGCTAGAGATAATTTTAAAAACCTCTCTTAAAGTTTATGTTAATATCATTTAGGATCTCTAAAGTTTTAAAAAATCACTAACCTCCCATAAAACTATGCCTTTGTAATAATCTCACCCTCGTATTATTAAAAATTCTTAAAATAATCACTTAATAGGAGAGAGATATATTTTTCTCCGAATTCCACCATTTTGTATTGTCTTATATTGAACTTTCTACTAAGTTGACTATAATATAAGATTTACATGTTTTACCTAAAAATTTTCTCTTCTATAATGTTTTGCCTAACTATTGTTAAAGTAGTGAAGAGAATTTTATTAATTTTGTATCCTATGATGGTGATTGATAGTCTCGTCCCACTGATATAAGAGTTAAGTGATATTTTAAAATTTTCAAAAGTGTCGAGTGATATTACTACAAACCTTGGGAGAGGTTTCTGACATTATCTCTAGCCAAAAGTGTAAAAATATACCCATTTTACAAGTTTGGGGGATATGTGTATGTACTTAATAATTGGAGGTTAAAGGTTGATCAACTATATATTTTGAGAGCCATTCAGATTTTTTGCCTAATTTAATTCGATCAATGTCTTCAATGCACTTTCGTAACTCATATCAAAGTATAAATAACTCATCATAATTTTTTATTGTAAAATGAGAATTTGAGTCCAACATTTTTAGATGGAGAGGTAGGTTGAATTGTACAGGGAAGAGCGCATAAGTGAGGCTCTTGCTTGTAATTTAGGCCCTGTTCAGGCTGTAATCAGTTTCTTGCACCCTACCAATAAACATTGAATTTCTTTCTTTTGCCAGAAAGAAAATTGATTTATTTATTATTTCTCGGCAGAAAACAGATAGTGCAGTACAATAAATTATTTCATAGAATAATCCATAACATCTTCTAGAAAGCTACTCCATAACATCTTCTAGAAAAAGTGGGCACAAAAGGGGAGAAGTATATACATCGACGGAACAGAAGACAAAAGCTTTTCATTCATCTCGACAAACATGTCTACACAACGGTTTCGAATGGATGAGAAATGACAGCTCATTATTGCACAAAAGGAATGCAGTCTTACGATCATTAAAAATCGTGTTTTAGATGCCACAATAGGCCTTCAGTGGATTTTGGGTTTTCCGACCCTCATCTGTGCTTGTGAATCGTAGAAAACCAAGACTGTCGAATGGCTTATATAATAAGGGGTGTTCATCGTCAACCAGCTCTGTTGGTGCCTCTACCAATTTCTTGCAATAGGAAAATTGTGCAATCGAATACCTTCCTCTTCCTTTTCCCTTCATAGTTACTCTATGAAATGGGGGATGCACTCTGCCGTTGCTCCACGCCTGCATTTCAAAAATGTATACAATCAATGTATTAATATCCACTAGAGATGTCAGTATTTACAACAAAAATACCGAAAGTTAATGGCACAAATGCCATGCCAACATTCTAGATGATTTAGGTAGAAAACATCTGTGCGGCTTTTTTCCAACTTAGATAATGTATGGCGAAGCCATTATTGAATCCAGTTTTCTAATTGAACCAGATTGCAATGTTCTAACTAAGTTTAATATGATTCAGGCTTGCAGATTTAGTGAAAAAAAGAAAATATCTCACCGAGAATGCATCTCCAGCCATGATTACTACGGAGGAAGGAGGAAAGTCAACAGGAATCCAGCTTCCATTCTTCAACTGAACTTCTAAACCATCAACTTCATTCTGTTGAAGTATGGTTATGAAGTTCTTGTCAGTATGAGGAGTAGCACCGAGTTTCGTCTCATTCTGTTCGGGTACTCTGTACTTTGTGAATCTAAGAAAATAAGTCACTGATCCCACATGAGATTCGTGGTACTTCTCCACATCATAACTTTCAAACACCAATTTGCTCACCATTTTATCTAATTCTGCTACTTGATTTGCATAGCAGTGCAACAGTTCACTAGTCATGGAAACAGGATATTCAAAAAAAAGAAAAAAAATGTAAGCACTTCGGATATGAATAATGCATAGTAGCAATAAACGATAAGAAGAATTGCATATTAATGGAAACAGGTTTACCAGAAATGGTTATTTTTGGAGGGCCACATCTGATTTGTGAACTTCTGGACTGCTTCGAGATTTATTGCATCTTCAATGCTCGTGCTTTCGTAGAGGGGCAGGTAGGGATTTGGCCCATAATAACCAAAGAGGGGAGTTTGAGAAGTGTTTTGGACTTTAATCTCCAACGGGAGGTTAAACAAATCTTGCAGCTCAGAGAATATGGAATCACTAACCTCTGAAGGATACTTATCATGAACAGCTATGAAACAGCCATACTCTTCAAATGCCCGTGTGACTGTGTTTCGCGCTTCAGTCCAAGAATCTTTTCCAGATCGTAGGATTTCCTCCGTTAAATTTATGACCGGAAGCCTGATATTTGACGCGGAACCCATGGTTTTATGACCAATTAACAATAAGGGCTAGCCAGTGCTGGTATTTGAAGAGCCAAGAGGCTAAACAGTTCAGAATAATATGACAAAGAAGTTGATAAGGAACAGTTCATGGTCTGTGTTAGCATAAATATAGTACAATGAAAGAAAAACTAGCTGAGTTCTTTTCCAATTACGTAATACATTTGTCAGACGTAAATTCAAGCACTAGCAGTTTGACAAATGTCTCTCTTTACAGAAGGCCACTAAATAAGTAGTATACTAATCTTGCTTAGTGATTAACATGTGTATCACATAATTAATAAGTTGTATTTTCTTGTTGAAGGAAGTAATTTGTCAGTTTAAATAATTTATGCTGAATTATTCCTAACTGAGATTGAAATGGGAAAAAAATGTATTATCAGTTGTATCGACCTCTAAATACCATTATTTTTTGGATTAATTAGAAAAGCTCTGCTTAAGGTTTAACCAATTTTACACTTTACCCCCTAACGTTATATCTTTTCACTTTATCTCCAAAACCATTAGTCAACTCTAACATTTTTTAACAAAACTGTCAAAATGACATTTACATCCCTTGAGGTTAACTCCAATATATCTCCTTAAGGTATAACGCGTTTTGCACTTTTCACTCTAATATCATTTTTCTCTTAATTTATCTGTTTGTCTTTAAAATTACTTTCAAGACATATAATATTTAAAATTATTATTATCCCTAACATAATAATAAAAAAGATTGTATATTGGGAAATTTGCCAATTTGATTCTGAAATTTTTACACTAAAACCAATTTCGTCTTTCAAAATTTTTTTTTAATCAATTAAGTTCTCGAACCATGTTTTGAGTTCCAATATAAACTTTTGCGGCGGCATCGCTGCATTTTACATCTTTCGCACAACCAAACAGGAGTAAATTTGTCTTGTCGGGTCACATTCCTACCCATCGTATACATGTACAGCCAAAAATAGTCACAACCACACTCCCCATCACTGCCAATCTCCCAGACTCGTTAAGCGATCCATCCCTACCAATAATGCCTCAATAAATACACAAAATTAACTGGCGCCGCACTAATAAATACACAAAATAAACTGCCTCAATAATTTTGTAACTTCCATTCGTGAGAGTTAGCCAGTTGCTAATTTGGTTGCTGGTGGCTGTAAGAGTTCATACTTGTTGTCCTTGATCCTGCTCCCGTACTAATTATCACCATAGTAAAGGTTTGTTGAATGTTCTTAATTTATGTTATAGTTTGACATCTTAAGTTTTTGTTCATGGAATTACTATATAAATGGGACATAAATAACATTTGCAGCTCGTGAAATTCATTATGTTCGATCAAGTGAAGTGGGGATATGTTAATCTGCTAATTAGATTTTGACTCTCTATTTGAAGATTTTTAAGGAAGGAATAAGGGTAGCGAGTTTTTGACAAAAAAAAAAAAAAAAGAATAAGAGTAGCGACCGAAAGGGCCAAAACCATCATCTCATGATCGCTTTCAGAGCAGCAAGTGGGGAATGGTATCCCGTCTGGAGACGGCATCGACCACCACATTGCGTGAAAGATTCAGAATATATAGTCACTTGCACCACCGACGACTTTGACAATAAGAAGGGTTCTCTTGTCAATGCACACACCTTCACCAAAATTGCCTTGCATAATGACGTTGTTTGCCGTTGCGAAATTCGTAGGGAGGGAATAGGTGCGGGCTAGCCAGTTGCCGTGGACGGACCTCGAAATATGCGCTGTGGCAGGATGTGATTTGACAATTTGTAGGAGTTTTATGCTGGTACCGATCGGGGAGAACGAGAGGAAGCGACAATGGTGGCGTTTGCGGTGGTTCATGACTGCAGAAGAGAGGGCGGTGGCATCAGCCTTGCGGAAGCGAAGGTGTAATGTCAACGGATTGGGGTTGAGCCGGATGGCTTAGCTATACTTGTATTGAATTTGACCTGAATACCCGACGAGTCTTGAACTTATTCTTCCGAATTCAGGTTCGATTGGATCTGAATACAAGTTGGGTATCTCCGGCCAAAAATTTTAGGCAAAAAAATGAAGAAAATATCTTCTAAACAAATATTAATTGCACACCATAAATTTCAATTAAAAATCACAAATTACTTTAGGTAATTATTCTAATCCCTACAAATTACAATTTCTAAAAAAATCCAAACAAATATTAAATACTCAAATACATAATCAAAATAATTACTTATTCAAACATGTTTGAGTCAAATTTGAGTCGAAACTGGCCTTGTTTGGATTGCCGGTTTCCGTAAAAAAATTACGTCGTTTTCCGTGATCACATTTCCCTATTACCTTTTTCCCTCACATACATCAAATCGCTACAGTAATTTTTCCATGAAAAATCACGGAAAATGCAATCCGTATTCGATCAGTTTTTAAATTAGCATAAACGGGTCTAGATCGGATCCGAATAAATGGATTTATAAATGGATAATATCTAGATCGGGTCTAGATAGGTTTTAATTTGAGACATTTATTACAACTTGTCTTGAACATCTATCTATTACAACTTGGTATTTAAATATCTCTCAAATAATCATCAAAATTAAATAAAAATAAATAAAATAAATAAAACTTAAAATGAATAAAATAATTAAATAAAAGAAAAAAACACTCAAAACATGCAATTACACATAAAAGACACATAGGAGCACATAAGAGGATTTAAAATAATACAAAAAAGTATCTCCCTTGAAATTATGGTTAAATGGAGTGTAATTGGTCCTATTTATATTCCAAAATCGACAAAATAGTCAAGGCACCAATTTAATCATAAAGAAATGGAAATAATCATGAAATCTACTGATAAAAGCATTTAAATGAAGCATAATTAACAATTAAAAAAGAGAATCAACTTATATTTAAGAAATCAAAGATGTCAGGGACCTAAGTGCAAAAACATTAAGAAAATTAGGGGTCAAAATAAAAATTAAAGTTCAGAAACCAAATTACAATTAAATTAGAGATCTAATTGAAAGAAAATAAAATATTTTGGGGCCACAATGAAATTACTCAAAATACAGGGACCAGACATGCAAATTTCATTTTTGGTCTTGCAAGATGAAGGCCACTTGGGTCATTCCTTATTTCTTATCTGGGCCAAAGCCTCCTAAGCTCAGGGAAAGTCCAATAAAGAAATGCAGGCTAGACCATCATTCTTGTCCAAACTAACCCAACCAAAATGCAACTCTCAAACCCAAGTCAGAATCCAATCAAAATAAACCAACAACCCATTCCCTAAATCCAAACAAAAATAACCCTTAACACAAACTAACCTATTTTATTAAAATCCAACAAGGTAATAAATCTACAAAAAAAAATGCTAAGCCTTAATTATGCATTAAATCCCAGAATTAATCTACCCAAAAAACCACTTAAAACATGCAAGAGAAGATTAAAGTTTAAAAGGGGAAAAATTGACTGAATTTTTCCAGATTTTGGGTTACAATAGAATTACATAAAAATTGAGGGGTCAAACTACAATTTGTCAGTTTTTTCTCACGCAAGCTTCAAAGAAGAGCTTTTGCTGCAATCTTGAAAGCTTATTACCCAGAGTCACTCGCAGCTAATTTCCTAAACCTACAAGACCTTATGACCCGTGGATTTTGTTTTCATAATTAGACATCTAAGGAAACCAACAACATAAGAAAAGAAAGAAAAACAAAACAAGAAATGCAAGATGAAACCGTAGAAGAAAACAAAGAAGAGCAGAAAGGGAATGAAGCAGTCATCCAAAAGCTTTGGTTCCGTAGATTCAATCTTGTACATGAATTGGAATGAGCAAGAAGAGGACTAAGAGTTACCTTCACCACCTTATGGAGTCGAAATTGTGATGGAAATCCGCAGGAAGCTGAGCAAGCTCCACCAAGTATGAAAACCCAAATTGCAGATTTTGGTGAAGAGCTGTGAAGACCCGGACTTTAGGCTTGAATTTCAAGGCTATGTTGGCGTTTTTTCAAGGAATTGTCTGAACAAAAGTTGTTCATTGATGAACGAATATGGTGCAGAAAGAAAAAAATCAGCTAAATAACTAAAATCTAGATTGGATTTTGAGCAAAAATTAGGCCTGAAGGTCAGCCCTGACTCAGGGTTTTTACACAAATTTTTTCTGCTCTTTTTCTTCCTTTTTCTCCCTCTGTTTTCTTCTCTTTTTCTTTTTTCGCCCTCTCCTCTCTCCTGTTCCTTCCCTAAGGCTGCTTTTTTATGCTTTTATATGGAACAAAACTTATCCCAAAACCTAAGATCAATGGTGCAGATTTTGCCGCACTTTCTTGGCAATCTTTGAGCCACTAGATGGCTCTTAATTCTGGAACTTTCTTAATGTTTGAGATGAAGGGCAGGTGGCAAAAGGTTTGGGGAAAGAAAAACAAGAAAAATGAATGGAATGGGGTGCAAAGATGCTGCTACAATTTTCAGTACTGGCTTGTTGCTGGTTTTTGTACCAGCTGGTTTTTTACTCGTTCCTAAGTTGTTTTTTTTTTAACAAAATCTGATTTTGATTTATTTTTCTATTTTTTTTCTTTTTCAGCTTTTTCCTACAAAACCAACCAAACAAAAAATGATTTTGTGGAAACAACTTTTCATTCATTTTCTCTCATTTTCTCCTTTTTTTTGAAAGATACCAACAATAATGAAAAAAAATGAAATAACGAAAAAAAATAAAAATGAATGAATTAGCAAAATTTTTGGTGTCTACAACTTGTCCCTCTTTGTCTGAGTTTCGCAGAAATTCAAGACAAAAACGTAGATACCAAATTACTCACCTGTCTAACTCAGCTGCAATTGAAACAGTAAGCAAAAACTTAATAAATAGGAAAACTTAAACCCAGAAAAGAAAAGGAGTTGTGGGGTAAAATTCAATCCCAACAAAGTGAACGGTTAATGGGATAAAATTCAATTCCAACAAAATAAAGGTTGATGGGATAAAATTCAAATCCAACAAAATAAAAGTTGGTGGGATAAAATCCAAATCCAACAAAATTTTATCCCAATCCAACAAAATAAAGGTTGGTAGGATAAAATCCAAATCCAGCAAAATAAAGGTTGGTGGGATAAAACCCAAATCCAACACGGTTTGTGGGATAAAATCCAAACCCAATACTTATAACTGTTCACGATATTTTTTAAGGTGTTAATTACTTACTAAAATTTTCGTAAGTAATTGACTTTGATTAGATTTAATTTATCCACGTTCTTTGTTGTCCCACTATGACCTCGATGTAGATTTAATCAACATTTTTAGTTTAAAAATTTTATTTTGTTTTGACTTCTGGTTAAATAACTGTTAAGGGTAAGGGTAATATTGTCAATTTATGACCTTCAATAGAAACATTTAGTCTTATCAAATTGACAGGGTAGGTAAGTGGGATTTTAAAAACCTTAGGAGAGTTGAGTCATATTATGAAAAACCTCAGGAGAGGTTTTTGAAATTATACCTAAGATGTAAAATGTTGTGGCGCCGCCACGGAAGTCTTACATTGGAAGTAAAAAAATAGTTCAAGAACTAAATTGGTTTAAAAAAAATCATGAAGGATGAAATTGGTTTTAGTATAAAAGTTTAGGGATCAATTAGCAAATTTTCCTTGTATATTTATGGATATAGGTCTTATTAAATTTTATGTCCATAATTACAGATTTTTAGATAAAGAAAAATATCCTGCTTATTTTACATGATAAGGGGAAAAAAACAAAAAATATTAGTGCAAAAATATGCTATAAAAACATTATTAAAGTTCTATAGATTGGTTTTGTTTGGATTGAAAATTATTTGGAAAATTTTTAAAAATAGTAATGTAATATTTTTTTGTGATTTGATGTTTGTGAATAAAAATGTGGTTAAAAATTAAAAAAGGAATTGAAAAGCGTGCCTATGATGCAACAAAAAAGTTGTTTAGAAAAATTTAGCAATCGAAACAAATTTTAATAGCATCTAATCATGCTATATTAAAAAATGACCCCAGAAACTTTGAAGTCCAAATCACTTATGTTTCTCTCTTTTTTAAGTATTACCAACGAAAAATGTTTACTCGCATAAAAAGAAAATATCTAGATATTAAAAGAAAAGTGCAACCATATGCACATTCACAAAGATAAATTGACAATATTCGAGTACTTTTAGACTTTTATTAATAGTTTCACATATTAATTTTTTAATAACAAATTTTGTTATTTTTTCATTATTACGTGAAATTAGCTAGATATTTTTCTCAATCTAAAAATTGTATAATTATGGGATGAAATTTAATTAGGACCATATCTATAAATATATTGTTTGTTCATTATTATGTTCGGGATATTGATTTTTTAGACATTATTTGTCCTGAGTGTTATAAAATATTGGAATTGATTAACAATAGACATGTCAATCGGGCCTAATGAGCTGGGCTTACATAAGCTCAAATTCAGCTCATTTAATTTGTAACATTTTTGGGTTTTGAGTTATGAGTTTCAGGTTAATAAATGTGAAACTCATACTCAATTCACATAATATTCGGGTTATGAGCTTTATTCGGGTCTAACCCAAACTCACTTATTACTCCTTAATTTTCTTAATATAATTACTATAACTATTAAGTTGTAAAACTAATTTAACATTTATAAGACTACAATATTAAAACTAAACATGAATAAATAATAATTTTTAAAAAGTATATAAACCAAAAAATTTTCAACAATATTTATATTTAATTCATTCAAAATATATAAAAAATAGTAATAAAATATGTGATCATAATGTCAATACATCTTTAAAAGTTGGAACTTTTTTATAGCCTTGTGATTTGAATCCAAACATACTTGATGATTTGTGTTTCTAGACCAAAAAGAAATCAACCAATATTGTACCAACACAAAAATTTACTCATCCAATAAAAAAAGTTAGAGATGCAATTATGCATTACTAATATTGACTCTCAAGAAAGCTCATAGAAGAGTCTTCAAATGTATTTTTGTGTTTTGTAATTTATATATATTTAATATTTAGTAATAATGTATTTAAATATATAATTATACATAATATCAAAATATAAATATTATATATATATATAGGTAATTAAAGGATCGGGTCTCTATCGGATTTGAGTCTAATGAGACCCAAACTCGGCTCATATTTAATTCAGGCTTAATTTTTAGGCTTAAACTTAGACTGACTCACTAAAAGGTCGGGCTCATCGGATTTTTTGTCGGGTTGAACGAGTCGAGTTCGGACTGACCCAACCCCATTGATAGTCCTAATTAACAATTTTAGTGCCAAATAGATAAATTAAAGAAAATAAGTTAGGGGAATCACTGCATTCAACTATTAAGGGTATAAATAGTTTTTTGACATTACCATTACATATCATTAAAGTCAAATTAGAATTGCAAATGATCGAACCGCTCGCGAGTCGTTTGAATCAAAGTTTGACTCGAGTTCAATCAATAACGAGCTTGAGTTGAGTTTGAGTTGACAAAGTCAAACTTAAACTCGAACACGAGTTCAAAGACATTCAAGTCGTTAGCTCGCGAGCCGGCTTGATTATTTATATATATATTTTTTATTTTTATTTTAATGGTAAAATTATATATATGCCTAATATTTTATTATTTGTTAAGAAAAATTATTATTTTATTTAATTTTTAAAAAATAAAATAATTATTTTTATTTTTTTAAAACTCGAGTTCGAGTTCGAATTCGACTCAAATTTGGGTCGAGTAAGAGCTTGAGTTGTTAGCTTGTTAATTTTGCGAGTTTGTCGAGTTCGAGTTTGATAAAATTAAGTTAAGTCTTGACTGGATTAGGCCAAATCTCAACTCAATTCGACTAACCTAACGGTGGTAAAACTAACGGTTTTAAAGGATAAGGTGAGAAAAAATAACGTTAGAGGGCAAAGTGTGTACCCATTTCAATTAAATTCCGATAAATAGAACATGCAACGATGCTCATTTGAGCTTTGCCGAAAGTAAATGCCTCGATGCACCGCTCCTCGAGGGAAAAAACTGAAATTGTTAATGGACAAAAGGTGCACATGACTTCAATTAAATAAACAAGTTAATCGATCCATTTGTTCAAGATTTTGCACCAGTCATCTTGCTTCGAATTGATTTCCAGTTGCATGGTCAGAATTTTAACAAACAAGCGGAAGTAAAGGACTTAGGATTAAAGATGACTGATGTTTTCTTAAGTCTTCCTAGACACACTTAATAGGTGAAACTTGTTCATTCTTATCCACCAACGAACCTCCTGGATGCTAATACATGCTGTAGCTTTATTGTTGGATTTAAGTTTACCGAAGATGAATGGCCTAATCAGTATTGGTGTTACCTGTTACTAATTCCAATGACCAGCTTCATGCCAGAGGAAGCTGATACCATCATTTGCTAATGTTTTTTCAGATTCCACTTATTCTGCCAAATCTCAGTAGGAGTAACGTGGGACAGTAGTGGGAAACTAGGTTTCATCCTGTGCTTGAATTTGCTATTTATCTTAGGAATATCCTCTATTCCTGTTGATGCAAGAATTATACAATTCTTTATGACGATCAAGATGGTAAGTTGAAATTGGGTTGCAAGCAATTAATTAAAGAAAGTAAAAGATTGTCCGCCATCTAATTAAGGAGCCAGAAAATTCACACATTCAGCCCATGAATTGAAAAAATGCACTCAAAACGCAAACTGGGCATTATAAATTTGCTCATGCTGGAGCCCTTTCACACCAACCCTTCTCCAAGAACCAGAAAGGTTGTCGATTTATATGCTTTCAGTCTATAGAACACTGCCCAAGTTGTCATCGAAGTCTAAACTACTTTCTTGCTGCTTTACTAGCCATGTCGCAGTTCAACAAGAACGGTACTTCTAGGCGTATCCCAACTCCTGGGAAAGCTACAGTTCTTTCAATTGGCAAGGCTTTCCCAAGGCAAGTCGTTCCTCAGGACTGTTTGGTGGAGGGTTACGTTCGTGACACAAAATGTGTGGACCCGGCCATCAAGGAGAAACTAGAGCGCCTGTGTAAGGAAAATTTTTTTTCCCCCTATCATTGCCTAATTCTCCTTTTATCAAACTGTCAAATAATTAAACTTCTTCTGAACTGAATTTTCGGAGATGTAACATGTTTTTGCACAGTGAAAGGCGTCTAATATGTAACACTTTCTTGTTCTGTTTCTGCCAGGTAAAACAACTACTGTGAAGACCAGATACACTGTGATGTCAAAGGAGATCCTTGACCAATACCCTGAACTAACAACTGAAGGCTCACCAACCATCAAACAAAGGCTTGAAATTGCAAATCCAGCAGTTGTAGAGATGGCAAAGGAAGCAAGTTTGGCTTGCATCAAGGAATGGGGAAGGCCTGCTGATGATATCACCCATGTTGTTTATGTTTCCTCAAGTGAGATAAGATTGCCTGGAGGAGATCTTTACCTTGCTACTGAACTTGGCTTAAGGAGTGATGTTGGTCGCGTAATGCTGTACTTTCTGGGCTGTTATGGGGGTGTTACTGGTCTCAGGGTTGCCAAGGACATTGCTGAAAACAATCCAGGAAGCAGAGTTCTCCTGGCTACTTCTGAGACTACCATACTTGGCTTCCGTCCTCCAAGCAAGGCGCGCCCTTATGATCTGGTTGGTGCTGCACTTTTTGGTGATGGAGCCGCTGCAGTGATCATTGGGGCTGATCCCATAATTGGAACAGAATCTCCATTCATGGAATTAAACTATGCAGTTCAGCAATTCTTGCCAGGGACCAACAACGTCATTGATGGCCGGCTTTCTGAAGAGGGCATAAATTTCAGGCTTGGTAGAGACCTTCCTCAAAAGATTGAGGACAACATTGAGGCATTCTGCAAAAAGCTCATGGCCAAAGCTGGTTTGGGAGACTTCAATGACTTGTTTTGGGCTGTCCACCCTGGCGGACCGGCTATCCTTAACCGATTAGAAAGCACCCTCAAGTTGAAGCCTGGAAAGCTGGAATGCAGCAGGAGGACGCTGATGGACTTTGGGAATGTTAGCAGCAACACTATATTGTATGTGATGGAGTACATGAGGGAAGAGTTGCAGAAGGAGGGTGGTGAAGAATGGGGACTTGCTTTAGCATTTGGTCCAGGCATAACCTTTGAAGGCATCCTCGTTCGAAGCCTCTAAGCTGCCTAGCTAGCATATGAAAGCTATCTTGAGATAAGATAACACTTGATACCTACCAGTTGATAACAGCTTTTGCTATAGATTTAACTTCAAATTTCTATCAGACTATGTAACAAGAAGTTCTAGGGCATGCAGGGGGTGAGAAATTGACCCTAATAATAACACTTGCAATCCCAAATGTGGTTTCCTACCTTAATTTATGCTTCACTTTCCTATACAACTTTAACCTGATGATCCAAGGTTAACTAGCGTTCAAAGTTTCTTCAATTTCGATAGGAACTCCAACTCCAAGTGATGCTACCTTAATTGGCTTTCTGTAAAATGTGGAGCGGAGCAGTCAGGATTGGATTTGCATTGTAATTGAAATGCGCAACGTCATTGATGAATGTGTTACAAATTCTTCTCCCAATCCCAAAACGACAACCCAATAATACGGTGGTCTAAAATGCTTATACCAAATTGGAGATTAAAAAATAAAAAAAAAAAGAGATTACATGCCAAAGTTAACAAATCAATCAAAATATGGATGGCAGGGTGAAATAACAAAATTAAAAAAAAAAAGAGAGAGAGAGAGAGAGGAAAATTTAGGCTTTGTTTGGATTGTATTTTTCTGGATTTTTTGTAGAAAAATTATTGTAGCAATTAGAGATGCGTGAGATAAAAAGGTGATTGGAAAATGTGTTCATGAAAACGTTGTAATTTTACTTTCCAAACAAAGCCTTAGTATTTTACTGTTCTTTTCTTGTTGCAGCAGCAGCAGTAGCAGTAGCAGTAGTCGTGTTTTAATTTTAAAATCGGAAACGCTTCTATTCTTCAAAGCTCAAATTCAAAGTCTATAAATTCCACCATTTCTTCTGTTCTTTGAAGCGCGTTTATGCTCTCCGTGTACTAGTAGCCCACCGCTGGCGCAGGGTGACAAAGTAACAAACCGACGACGCTTAACGAGATCATTTCCCGGGCTCTCAATTCTACCCGGTGTCCTACCCGACCCGACCCACCTGCATCCGCCGCACATTCGGGAAGTTTCTCGCCGGACCACTACCTTCTCCGCCATTCACTGCCGACCAAGCCCCACCTGCTGCTAAATTTTCATTCTCTTTACATTCAAGCAAGTATTAGCGTTAGCGTCAATTTCCAGTACCCATCACTTCTTCTTCTTCTTGTTCTTTGTTCTGTTAAATTTTTGTTTTTTACTTTTCTTTTGGATGTAAACAATTTTCGGTTGGCAATTAATATTCTCGAGGTTTTGCCATGAGCTGATTAAACAATTTTTGGTTGGCAGAAAATTTTGTTTGATTATTATGGACAGCAGTAATCAAAGGGCCGCCGAATCAAGTGGTGCATCATTCTTGGTATTTAATGATTTTGTTCATTACTAGATTAATTTTCCCCCTTTTTGAATTCCTTTCTTCGTTGTTTTCTTTACGACGTGCTATTGCTGATAAAATTAGCCATGATGATGCAATTCATGGATATGATAATTATTCTCCCTTGATGCATCAGTTTGCAACTTTAAGTAGTTTGATAAGATCGTGTTCATCTCTTATTGATGGAGTTTTCCTTAGAATTGGTGATGCTGGTTGAGGGGAAGTGAGAGGAGTGTTGAAGGAAAAATGGGGCTTTTGACAAACTTTAGTGAGTGCTGAACAGGAATTTTTTTTTCTTCCAAAATCAGCTCTCCTTGCATTTACTTTGTCTTAGAGGCATTCCGCAACTTTGATGAACTTGAAGAATAATTTGTGAGAACGCAAATTACTGAGGGAAAGAGGAAAGAAAGTAATTGTCTTAGGATGAGAAGTTGATGTGCTAAGAAGGTATAGTTGTTCCATAGATGAACAAGAGAGTATTCCTGAATGTATACAAGAACCTTCTGCATTAGGGTAGTGCTGCGATTTAGGTAGGTAAGAGGGGATCGTCTTGTGCATGAGTACATTATTGGAAAAGGAAAATTGGTAGGGTGATCTCTTGGTATGGATATAGTTATTGGGAGGAAATGTTATGTGAAAAATAGAAGAGGAAATTTATTAGGAAAAATCTGGTAGGCTGATTTGATTAGGTTTGAACTAACATAATGTGGTGATGCTACAGTGGTGTTTCACTTGGGTGTGTTTCGCATTGTTGAGCATGCCCTCTTGGCTGACCAGCATGAAGTTGCTCTGCTAGATTGCTAGAGTGGTAGGGGAGAACCATTTCTCTTGACTAGTGTAGTATGAGTTGTCTGCAGTGGGTATAGTAACACATACTGTGGTGCCTGCTTGGTGAAACAGAGAGTATAAAGAGAATCTTTGACAGCGGACTGCCAGTTGTCAAGCTGTTGCTGACAATGAGTTGGTTGCGTATGAGACAGTATTTTACTATGCCATGTGTCTAACCGAATATTATCTTTCCACAAGTTCTTCAAATTACCCAAGTCATCAAGTTACTGTGTTTGTCACTTGTAGGGAACAATTAATCCTTATACTCGCTACTTGATTTTGTCTTAATTATTAAAAATTCTACTGATTCTACATTTCTAGCGACCTTACATGAGGGGATATATTAGAGCCCTGAATTGTCCTTTTCAAGTTTTGTGGTATTTCCCTGTTTCCTTCTGTTAGTGTAGGTCTAAGGAGATCTAGTGAAAGAATAGATTTCTTTCCTTCTTGTTATCTTCAATATTTACCTTTTTCTAGAGTTGTGGTAGTGTACATGTGCTTGTCTGTTTGCTATAAAGCCTCTAAAATCATGGTGTGTAACTTTTCTACTAACTGTCATTTTTTCAGGCTAGTGGTGATGCCTTGAGAAATGATCGGCTCTTTCCCCAGCTTTTTACCTCTGTACCATCACTTAATGAAGCTGCCTCTTATTTAGCAGAGACGACTTCACTATTTACTAGCTGTTTTTCTGATTTTTCTGGTAAGTTTTTTTTTTTAAAATTGTAATTAGCCCTTTTCCTTTATGTATACATACATGTCCCTGTGTGTTGTGTACAGCTATCATGTATAAGCATTGCTGAATTATAGTTGTCTTACTTTAGATGCCAAGGATTAACCTCGTAAAAGGCAGATATGATACTATAGGTTTGCGATATCAACGTATCTAGTCACGAACTATATGCATCTCTAGACAACATGAACAATTCTTTCAGTGAAAGTTATGAGATATGTTGAATCACTTCTTTCAACCTTCTTGTTCATAAGCTCAGTGAAGGTCTGGGGTTACCCATTTAATTTTTGTCTGAGAGGATTGGTAAGAGAAAGTAGTCCTTGATTTACTGAGGGTTTGCTTGCTAATTTCTATTTTAGATATCTAATTCCTGTCATACTTCTTTCCCTTTCTTGTCTTTACTTATTTCTCTGTCTGTGTTGTTATCTGTATACTGCAATGGTGTTATTAATCTGCTTGTACTACTAAACTTTATCCACTTCTGCCAGTCATGAGCAGAACTACAAAATCTGATGCGTGTCTTTTTCTAACCTGTGTTACAGTTGATCGTGCACCAGATGATCCTGGTGGAAGAGAAATGGTTACATTGGTGTCTGAAGAAACTAGGGGACAATTAGACAGTAATTATGTGTCTTCACGTGGGAGTACTCTATCACGTGTTGAATCATCTTATGCAGCTCAAGGTGCCCCATCAGTCCATGATGAGATAGCTACTGGCTTAATTGGTGACTCATCTCAAAATTCTAGTGTGCTTGTCAATACAGCTAATAGCAGCCAAAGTAGCATTCCTATATTCCAAGGGTACTGATTTTCCAGTCTAAGTAGAATATGTTTTATGCTAAGTTGCATTTTCTGCCTGGTGTCAAATTGAGTGGTTGCTTGATACCCAATGTTTTCTTCCCAGATACCTTTCTTTACTTACGTGACAAGTCATCACTATTCTGCTTCCCCTGTTTTCAACGTGCTTGTCATCTCAACAAAAAGTAGCTTAAAGTGTTGATTCTGGAATGTGGCATTACTTAATCATTATGGAGCAATATTCATTAGATTACTTGCAGATTGTTCTATTTTAACTTGGAATCTTAAAGTATGGGTTAGTGACTATAATCAACTTTTTCCTTGTGGAACCTTTCTTGCTTTACCTGGAGGCTGGCCATTTTGCTTCTCATACCGGAAATTATAAAATTCTCATATCTCATTGTGAATTCTTGATCATGTTCTCTTGCAGCCTTATTGAGCGAGTGAGGAGGACTGTTCGTGGCTCAGCAGACGACATTGGATGGCTACAACGTACATCGGACTTGCCTCCTGTAGAGGATGGAAATGAAAGATTTGTGGAAATCCTTGATGATATTCGGTAAATTTTTCCTTTTTTTTTTTTGCATAAAATTGGAATTTCCTTCTTGTTTATACAGATTTTGATCCAGGTTGTATTATTCTCTATCAGGCATGGTTTACGCAGGTTGCCAAATACAGTGGTTTACTTGTTAGTTCCAGGTAGCAAAGAATGTATCTTTGTGACTTTTGATAATTCTATGCAGATTAATGTTTGTACTCATAGTTATACTTCATATTAAGTATCATTTTACTGAATATTATGCTGAAAAATTGTAGTCCTACTTCACCATGCTTAAACTTAAGTTTTCAAATTACACTTCATTCTGCACGATATTGAAGTAACCATTTTTTTTTTTTATAAAAACTAAAATTAGACTTCAATTTAAATATAATTTTGAAACTTTGTGCAGGATGACGTAGAACTTTGAAAAGTTGATTTTTGGGTTCACATACTTCATTGTATTGTTCACAGAGCTGCTGGATTTCAAAAGATTCTAGATGGTTTAAGATGTTTTTTCCTAAAAAGAGAAAATTATGAATGATAATATATATATATATATATATTTAAATTATTTTTCCAAGTAAGGAATCATTAAAGTGTGACTTTCACTTCCATGGTTCGGATTTGAGTAAGCAGTGCCCTCAGTAGTTATTTCCGTGTCTGCAGGTCTTTTCAGCAATCACAGTCCGCTCTATTTTGTTGGTACAAAAACTAGGTTCTCTAAGATGGGTCTTACATGTCATATTGCCAAAATCCATAGTGAGGTACACTGCGCCTCTACCTTTTTCTGCAACTGGTTTGGATTTAGAATTCATTACTGAACATGATTTATTCAGGCTTCAGTGGAAAAAAATGCCAAGGAGATAAAAGACTATATTGAAGAAATCTATTGGGGCTCCAGGAAGCGTGTTTTGCTTCTTGGACACAGTAAAGGTGGAGTAGATGCAGCTGCTGCATTGTCCATGTATTGGCCTGATTTGAAAGATAAGGTTGCAGGGTTGGCATTAGCACAGAGTCCTTATGGTGGGACTCCCATTGCTTCTGATATACTGCGTGAGGGACAGCTTGGTGATTATGTTAACATCCGGAAGCTTATGGAAATCCTGATCTGCAAAGTGATTAAGGTATGGCGGCATTTAGGTGTCCATTTTTTGCTTCCTTGCACTATTTGATTGTGTTTCAGATTCTGTGTCGCAATACATATGCTTTCCATTTTGGACGAATATTTCTTCAATTCTTCTGCGTCACATGAATTCCCATTTGTAACCAACAAGCACATTATGTCTTTGGGATCATGCAATTAATTCACTTCTTCTAGGAAGACAGGTTATCTGCTATGTCAAACTATCTCTAAACTCTAATCAGCAAGGAACTATCAAGTCAATATGGAAATGGAAAGAAGTGGAAATTTGTCCTAAAATTATGATGTCAGCAATGACTCTCAGGTAGTTTCCAATGCATTAGACTAATAAACTTTCATGCATTCTGAGTTTGTGCATTTGAATGTTGGACCTATTCCGTTACATTAGGTGCATGTAAATCATTCTTCATCTAGTCCTCCTTTTCTTTTGTTAGTAAAAAGGAAGAAAAATTGAAGAGACGAGGAAAGAGGAAAAGCTGGCAAAGTATTTTCAAAATCAGATTTGAAAATGCAGAAGGAAAGTAAAAGGGTGGATGGGATGATCAAAAGTTAATACATTTTGCGGAGTAAGAAGACAAAGTAGACTAAAGTTCTACAGTTTTCAAGAAAATAACCGCCTAGAGAATGACAAAGTGGTTATTGGTCTTCAAAGAGGTAGCGAGGGCCGGAACCATTAGAGGTAGCCAGTTCATTCTATGTCATACTGATAGGAACTGGTTTGATGAGAATTATGTTTACCTTGAGAAGTTGTCAAAGAGTAGTGGAGAAGTTTGGAGTTGCCAAGGAATTAGGTAATAGGAATTCTACCAATTGACATCTTTCCTTAGTGTCAGGATTTATTCATGGATTGACACACAAATACTGGTGGTATGTATAGGGGTGATCACAAAATTAATATATTTTGAGTTTACTTCTCTACTTACTACTTTTATTACTGATCAAATGCAAAAATCAAAGTGGAAAAGTTTTAGACTGTAGTTTGCTGTGATGGGTCACTGTACACCCTCTGTAATTTTGGTCCAAGAGAGAAGGGACATAACATCTTTTTGATATATTTTATGCAATTCTAGTATGTTTTCAAGAGTTTTCTTATGAAGTAATGTATTTTGCATGACTTTCGCTGCTGTATTGAAGGGTGACCTGCAAGCACTTGAAGATATAACTTATGATAAGAGGAAGGAATTCTTGAGGAAGTGGCATTTGCCTGAAGAACTCCCAGTTGTATCTTTCCATACAGAAGCCAACACTTCTGCTGTGGCTTTGGCCACGCTATCCCAGGTGGCACAGGCAGAATTACCCATGTTTGCACCTCTATCTGCAGGCCAACCAGCAACTGTCCCAGTTGTATTGCCTAGTGGTGCTGTGATGGCTGCATGTGCCCAACTGCTTCAGACCAGATATGGTGAGAAGAGTGATGGACTTGTTACCTGCCGTGATGCTGAGGTTCCTGGCTCCATTGTAGTGCGACCAAAGCGTAAACTAGACCATGGCTGGATGGTGTACTCGTCATTGAATGATGATCAATCAGAAGCAGATGCCTCTCAAGTATGTGAAGCTCTACTGACTTTGCTTGTTGAGGTTGGACAGAAGAAGAGACATCAACTTGCAATGAAGGATGAATGAAGCAAAATTTTAATAATGCTTCTACTTTTGTTGATATACTCCCTTATTTTTAGCTGGAGGGCTTAGAATTTGTAACTCTAGAGTCTCAACTTTGGCTATTAAATCAGAACCTCTTTGGCACATGTCTAACTATTAATCTATAATTCATTGATTCTTATTGTTAATCATTCTTGCAGTAGGGTATAATTTTGCATTTTCCCTTAATCCCCAGGTTGATAATCTAATTTGACCTTCTGGTTGTCACCAATGCATTTGTTCTTACATGGGTTGGCGGGCTACGTGCATGCTTCTTCACATCCCAGAATTGTTGGCAAACGTAATCCTCCAACTTATTCTTTCTTAGAAAATTATTGTCTCTCCATGGATTTAACATCAATCTATATACATATCTGCTTCCATCAACGCATGATTTTTGTATGAATTTTGCGATTAAAACAATTGATTTGAAAGGCATCGCCAATGTCAACATAATTCCGCTAAAATATGCATTTTTTGGCGAGTGTTAGGAAACTTCTATAGAGAAGGATATCATAAGCTATGGGTTGGGCGACAATAATTGACGTTATTTTTTTTTGTTTTGAAAAAGGTAAAGCAGACTTGGCAGTACCACTCAAAACAAATGATAATGGTCGTATGCCACTCCATCTAAAGCCTAAATGTTACTATAAAATTATCATGTCAATTTAAGTGAATGCTACAAAAAGAAAAAAAAATGAAGATTAGTTAGGCATGGGGGCTTTCTCACCTTCATACTTTCTACTTTCAACTTACTTTTCTCTTTCCCTTGATTCTCCTCTTTATGACTTCAATCACTGATTGTTTGGATTGTAGTTTATTTGTCAAATTTTATTTACTTGCATCTAGGACTGTCAATGGGGCTGGGCCAGCCCGAGCTCGGCTCGCTCGGCCCGACAGAAAGCCCGATGAGCCCGATCATTTAGTGAGTCGGTCTGAGCTTGAGCCTAAAAATTAGGCCCGAATTAAATGTGAGCCGAGCTTGGGCCTTATTAGGCTCAAACCCGATATAGGCCCGGCCCTTTAATTACCTATATATATAATATTTATATTTTGATATTATGTATAATTATATATCCAAATATATTATTACTAAATACTAAATATATACATAAATTACAAAACACAAAAATACATCTAAAAACTCTTTCATGAGCTTTCTTGAGAGCCAATATTGGTAATGCATAACTAAATCTCTAATTTTTCTTATTGGTTGAGTAAATTTTTGTATTGGCATAATATTGATTGATTTTTTTTTGGCCTACAAACACAAAAATCATCAAGCATATTTTGATTTAAATCACAAGATTATAAAAAAAGTTTCAACTTTTAAAGATGTATTGGCTTATGATCGCATGTTTTATTACTATTTTTCATGCATTTTGAATGGATTAAATATAAATATTGTTGAAAATTTTTTGGTTTATATACGTTTTAAGAACTATTATTTGTTCATGTTTAGTTTTAATATTATAGTCTTGTAAATGTTAAATTAGTTTTACAACTTAATAGTTATAGTAATTATATTAAGAAAATTAAGGAATAATAAGTGAGTTTGGGCTAAGCCTGATTAAGGCTCACAACCCGAATATTATGTGAGTTGAGTATGAGCTTCACATTTACGAACCCGAAGCTCATAGCCCGAAGCTCGAAAATGATTCAAATTAAATGAGCTGAGCTTGAACTCATCAAAACCCGGCTCATTAGGCCCGATTGACAGGCCTACTTGCATCGTCAGCACATTTTTTTAATCATCTCTTTATCTCACATATATCACATTAAAAAAGTACTACCGTATTGTTTTTTTAAAAAATTATCCTAAATAGTCTACTATCTAAACACAAATATTAAAAAAAAGGATTATTATCACTTGACCCCCTTAACATTTGGTGTCACTATCAATTTCTCCTTTAACGTTATTTTTTAATCATTTTACCCCTAAAACTAATTGTCAAACTTAACAGAATGTATTAATTTAAGTGATAAGACATGTTTAACCTTTAAAATTATTATCACTTTACCCCCATAAACTATAACCTTATTATCAATTACCCTGCAGAGTTATTTTTTAGGCAATTTATTTCACCATTAATCCAATTTAATAAGTTAAAAAACTTTATAAGATAGTACCTTCTCTTTTGTATAATAAAAATAATAAAAAATTTAGAGTGGCTCTTCTTATTTTTAGTATCAAGAAAAAAAGTCAAAACATTAATCTCTTCCTTTTTGGTAATCTTATTAATATTGAAAAAAAATAGAAAAAGAGGGGAGGGAAAGAGAGAGCTCAATTCTTTTTATTTTTTAATACAAACAAGAAAGAATTCAATATTTTTATTATTTTAAAATGACTTTATTTTTCTGTTTATTACCCAATTCCAATCCTAATTTCGAGGATATTAAAGTAATACAATAATATTAGATTCTTCCTTATTTTCTTTATTTGTTAAATCTATTTCTGTTTTCTTCTTTCTTATCTCCTTTTCTTTTTCAAGTATTAATAAGTGTAGAAAAAAATTTGAAAAAACCCTTTTATTTTTATATTTTTGGAATCTTAGTGTAAAAAAAAGGAAGAATAATTATTCCAACTTTTTTATTTTTAATTATATACAAAAAGGTAAATACATTTAAACATTTTTTAACATACATTTTAGATTAATGATAGGGTAACATATGTAGAAAATAATGTTAGAGAGTAAAACGATTGCATTACTATAATGTAAAGGAATAAAGTGATAATAACAATGTAGTAATGCTATAAAAAATAAAAGGGTATTTGTCAAAATTTTATTAAGATGCTAAGTTGAATGACCTATGGGGTGAAGTAATTAAAAGATAATATTAGGTGGTAAATTGATAATTGTGATATAGTTTAAGAAGATAAAATGATAATAACCCTAAAAAAAAACTAAATTTCTCAAAGAATCAAATGATCCTAAGAGTTTAGGGT
This sequence comes from Coffea arabica, assembly GCF_036785885.1. Classification (NCBI taxonomy): domain Eukaryota; kingdom Viridiplantae; phylum Streptophyta; class Magnoliopsida; order Gentianales; family Rubiaceae; genus Coffea; species Coffea arabica. The sequence continues at coordinate 22,764,888 of NC_092313.1, forward strand.
TTATTAAGCTTTTAACATTTAGTTATCAGTTTGGCTAAGGTGCTAAGTTTTTTGGAACATAATAGTTTATTTAAAAAGTAACTAAATATAGGAAATATAATAGTTATAATTATGTGTTTTTAAATACTGTAATAAATTATGTACAATATATATGTGTTAATTAATATTCAATGGACACGAATTAGCAAAAATTCTTTAACTGTGGGTCTTCATGTTGGGCCATTTTCTTCTCTCCTTACACGCCCATTGAAGTTCTGATTCCCCACATTAGGCCTGCCATGAGGCATAATAGTAAATCTCTTTTTTGGGCATAATAGTAAATTACTTAGCTACACTGGCACACTCAACGCTAAAACTGGATCACTGGAGTCGAGACTCGAGACCCAGAATTTTGACCAAAAAAAAAAAAAAGAGTCGAGACCCAGAAGAAGGACCCAATTGTGATTCCATTACTTTGACCAATCCCCTCGTGCGGTGACAGATATTCCATACCCAACATGTTACTTGATCGCCGTCCTTCGTTTACTGGGATTTCTTGAACAGCATCAAGCGAACAGTTCGTAAGGTTTGGCCCATTGGTCAGATTGACAAATTTACCCTTCCGAATATTTTTCAATTCCCTTCTTGTTCCAATCCGTTTTTTTTCCCGAAACCCCCCCTCCTTTTTATTTTTTTTTAAATGTCTTTCTTTTCCATATATCAAATCCTTTTTGGAGAGAGAGAGAGAGAGATTCTCACTTCTCAGACGACCTCTTCTCTGTAGAGAGAGATAGAGAAAGAGAAAGGACACAGATGAAAAGAAAGGCTACAAAAATATAAATTCCTCTTTTTTGCTTATTCTTTTGACAGCACTTAATCTTCAGAAACCTACGTTTTTTTTTCCTTTTTGTTTCCTTTTTTTTTTTTTGTAGTAAATTTGGATTAAGTTGAAGTTTTGACAGTCATAGGTAACCTATGCATGTATATATATGTTTGGTGTAAAGATAGGTACATATAGGTTTGAATTATATCTATCTAATTGATTTGGTTTAATACTTTTTAGGGTTTTTGTGAATTTTGGGTGGTTGAATGGTAGTTTTAGGTTAGGGGAAATTATTAGAAATTGCTAGGGTTTTCAGTTGGGATATTTTCTAAGAGTATAATGGGGAGCACAGGAGAAGCAGATAGAAAGCGGCGTCAATTTAGCTCCATATCACCTACTGGTGCTGCTGCCAAGAAGCATCCTTTTATGCCATTATCTGAGGATAAAAAGGTGAACTTTTACAATTTATGTATTTCTTTTATTTGGGCATCTTTTTTTTTTGTGGCTGTTTAAAGGTCTTGATTTTGCTGGCTTTTGAAGTGAATTTGGGTTGTTTCTGGCTCTTTTTGCTTAAATTCTTGAAATTTTTTTTGACTATTTGGATTTTAGACTAAATTTAGTTTGGGGTTTGCATGATATTTATGTTAAGTTGCAAAATTTCTTCCGAAATCTGATTGGAATTTCTTTGATTTTTCAAATTTTGTATGCCAAGTTGCTGTTTCGATTGAACTTGTTATAGGGTTTGCACAAAGTTCCATTTTGTGTGCTTCTCTATTTGCTAGCTTGAATACTCTCAGTGGTTGGAATGAGCAACCCTCCTCCCCCTTGTTTTCTTTTTCCAAATCTTGTTGCCTTGTTGTTGCTAGTCAGCGAGAATTGCTGGATGAACTTTTCAATTTGTGTGTTGCTTGGTTAGTATCATCTGCCATTGAAGTCACTGGGGGAGGCTATAAAATTTGTCCCTATTAAATTTATTTAGATGTGCTTCTTAGCTCTTTTTTTCCTGATCTGATTACTACTGACAGTTCGGAAATCATCTGTGGTAAATCTTGAATGATTTGACCTCGACAGTTGCTTTTGGTAGTGGTGAGATAGAATAGTAGCAGATGTTATGACATCACATTTATTGAAAGGATGTTAATGCTGAGTTGCATGCTGAGGCTGTAAACCAGTTTCTGTTGGCCAGGGCAATATTGTTTGATGTGATTGATGCACTTTTAGCACACAAGGGGTTTTGGTTATGAAGCTAGCATCTCCTTGTAAATATCTCATTACCAAAAATGGCATGAGTTGGATTTATTTGATTGTTGTTGCTGACAAGTTTGATTCGCCTGCTGTGAACAGCCATTTCCTTAGATTTTTGTTTCAGGAAGTAATGAGAACTTGTTTGAAATTAGAGTGAAATATTTTCCAGATCCTTTCTATTTCAGAAAATTTCAGAAACATGAAAAAATTTAGTGGAAAAGGTGTCAAGATTACATTTAGTCACTAAAAGGTAATTTCATTTTTCTTTAGTGTCAAAATCACATTTAGTGTTCTACTCTACTCCTTTTGGTTCTCTTCTTGTCATTTGCATGAGTTTGGAATTGTTTCTGATGCATGAGTTACCATGAAGATTCGCTGTAATCGCTTTAAATTTAGTATGCTACTGCATTTATGTAATGCTGGTTGGAGATCTCAGTGAACGAATGTTGACATTATGCTTATTGGGAGTTATTTTACGTTGGATTTCATTTTTGTGGGCCCAATACTATAGCTGCAAAATAATGACTTGAATTTAAAATAGAAGACTGGTCATTTGGAGATCATGAATTCAGCCATTTGTGGGATTTGATTTGATGACATGGATTATTAGTCTTCTGGTTACCTCTAATGGATTGGTGATATAATGCACTTGAGAGTGGTTTCAATATTGTCCTTTGCCATGGTCATTGTGTGAAAGCATTAAATGTTGGATTCGTCTGTGTTCATTGAAATTTGTTTATGATGTAACCTGGTGAAGCTCAAGCTAGTAATTGAAGCTTGCTTTCAAAGCATCCAATTTTGGATTTAAAGAAGCTGAATTTGTTTGGGCAAAGGGGCTAGTTTGTTTGTTTGCATTTTTTAAAAAAATTTAATATCCTCACAAGTGGTGAGCATTTTCTTGTGGGGTCCTCTGATACCTTGTAACTGGAAACAGACATTTAGCTGTGTCTTGGATCCTTCTATCTTATTGTTTGCATAGTTCTGGAAGCTGTAAAACGGATGGCCAGTTTTCAGTTTTCTTGAGGTTGAGAATAATTTTTTCCCAATTGAGTGAGTTAAGGAGTCCTTGTAATCTCTTGTAGCTTTGCTGTTATTCTGCAAAGCACATTCAAGTTTCAGTCTATGTTGTTTATAATTCAAGTCAACAATAGTTGCTCGTTTTCCCACCCATTTAGCATTTTGTGTGTCTTTTGGCTTTTATTGTTACCATGTGTTTTCTTCTCCTCCTTTACAGTTCATGAGTATCCCAATCATCTGTTTTTGAACTTTATAGACATCCCTCTCCCCTTGTAGTTTTGCTTATAACGTAGAACCATATTTGTAGGTATTGTTATTGCTAAATCCAAGACGTGGAATTGCGACCCATGTTTCTTATCCAATGAAGTTTCCTGTTTAATTATTTATCTAGGCTAAGTTTGTTTAGGGCTAGGGTGCATGATACTATTTGCATAAACAATGATATTGCTAGTATCCAGGACTTATACGTTAATAACAGTGGAATATGTTTTGGCTTTAGTATGCAATTTTTATTGCTTTTCACCTTTTAAGTTTACATATTCTTCTTTGATCTTCATTTATGGGGCATATGAGGAGGAATGCATGAGGACATGTGGGATTCTTTTCTTCTCTATGCATTCAGTGGAGAGTATTGGGTAGGCATTTGTATATCAGAGATGTGCATTCTGGTTCAGTGCTGAACATAAAATTTTCAGTTGGCAACTAATCCTGGTTGTAGTTAAACTCGGTCATAGATGTCTTACTGATTATGCTGGAAATTTATTACAAAGACCCCACATTGACAGAATTTCCACCCCATGGAGTTTTAGTTTCCCTCAGAAATCATTCTTGAGTTGGAGTACAAGGTTCACTTATTTAATGTTGCCGAATAGTTTTTGTTGTTAAAATGATGATTTAAAGGGGTGGTGAGGTTTAAAGGATGCAAAGAATTGAGCCTCAATAAATTGTTGGGCTTGATTTGTTTAAGGCCCTATCTGCAATTGAAGTTTTCCAGGCTCAAGCTCAAATGTGGCTTTGATTTTAGTTATCTCAATTATTGGAGCTGGAGCCTGAGAAAATAAATACTGACCGAGATGTTGTGAACCAGGATCTGGAGTCCTTTTGAGTGTTTTCTGTTGTAGATGCATATTTTCTAAGTTGTGTAACCTATACTTTCTGCATTTAATAGGCTTTAAGTAATAAATTAGATGGAATATTTCTTTTTATGAATAAAATTTTTAGGTTTGAACAGATAAAGAATGTCTTATGACTAATATAGAAGAAGAAAGAACTAAGTAGAGCATTCTTGGCCATCTTGTGCCTTAAAAATCTAATCTTGAATAGAACTTATGCTTTATTGAATTGGTAAAATTGAAGCCCCAGCTAATCTAAGTGAATTTGATTAGGATTGCTTAGGGTGTAAATGTAGCGTGGTCAGCCTTATAGATTTTGCTTTGCAACCCCGTGGCCCTGAAAAACACAGGACAGAAAAACGAGGGGAAGAGAATCTTATGCTACTGCTTAATTCTGTCCTTAATTGTTTGTTCCAATAGGGTCCTCTAACATGCATTATATGTTAACTCAATCAGTTAAAGTTTTGAGGACTTTAATGTGGGGAAGTCTGTCCCGTGTACATATGTACACATTTATATTTAAACAAACACAAACACAAACACCTAGACATGTATATGCCCACATGTATACATATGCATATATAGATAATTACGTGTGGGCACTTTATTTGTATATTTCACATGGCATGTGCGGTAATTGTCATAATAACTTTTGCTTACTTGTAAATTGCCAATTGCACCTTTGTTTATTCATTGTTTTGGCAGATGTTTATGGTCTTCCTTATTGTCCTTTATTCTTTCGATCATATAGCTGGATGCGGCAGTGCTTAAATTTCAAAATCAGAAGCTCGTTGAGAAATTAGAAGCACAGAAAATCGAGATTATTGATTTCAAGGAGAAAATTGGTAAGCTGACGGTGAAACAACTGCCATATGAGAACGTTGTTGCAGTTGTCAGTAATTCCTGGGAAGAGGTATCCATCTATCTAATGTCCTTGATACTACTTTTCCAGTGTTATGTCTCATATGTCTGGACTCTAGATGGTAAGGTTTGACTCCTATTCTAATCTTTTCTTTTTCTTCTGTCTTGCAGACTGTTAAGGACTTGGAATCACATTCTATACACACAAATGACTGTGCGAAATGTGAGCGAGGTGTCAAAGATCTACTTGTCAGAGATGGTGCAAATCCTTTGCCTTATAATGGTATCTTTCCCTTTTTCCTTTTGCCTTCTTCATAGTTGTTTCAAATATTGTCCCCATTCAGTATTGCTAATTGTTTAGCATCTCATAATCTATAATACTTGTTGGTTGTAAGAATATTCTGCCGTGTAATAGTTTGATCAGGAACTTGGAATTTGAATGGACAGTTGTCAGGTGTCATCTAATAACCTTCTTTCGATCTGTAATAGAGATTGATTTCAGGTATATTGTTTCAGGTTGTTTCAAGTTTCAAACATGCCAATTTAGGAGAGGTCTTCAGGCTCTGTACATGAGCCCAAGCCTTATATTCAGAATCTCTAGCTTCAAGGACATCCCTGCACTCATTTTAAAGCAACCACACGATTTAACGGAAACCCAAAATAATACCACAAGGAGGATTCTAGCCGGGTATGTTTCACAAAAAACCAAATGGATCTTCTAAATGTAAAATCAAGCATAATCCAAACATCCACTAGGAACAGATTATACACTGGATCACCATGTCGCTTAGTTGCTTAGCAACGCAAAGGTCAATTCTGGACCATTAGGGTTTCCTCAGGCATATCATCAGAATGGTTAACAATGCAACCATACTACATCAATCATAAGCAAAGGGAAAAAAGCCATAACTTAATATTTAAACCAAGATATAGAAGAAATGTATTTTGTCAATTAAAAATTGGCAGGAATCATACTAGCATCCCCGTGATAAATTCAAAAATTTGATATCATATTTCATTCGTCAGATATCAACATGCTATCCTTTCATAGAATCCCTTGCAACAGAATTCACTTACATGTACAAATTATGGGCTGAAAACAGTAACTGGCCAACCATCTACACCTATAGATTTTCAATTCAACAAATTATTGTAATGGAAACAGCAAGTTTCTCACTTCGCTTATACTCACAGCCTGGTCAGACGACAGCACAATTTGAGACCGAGTACCATATTCAGGGCCAAACACTGAAAATTTTCTTATAATAAAGGACCAGAAAAAGCATTAAAAAGATAACCTGTACCCTCTCAAACAATCATGGGATCTAGCAAAGACAAACTGTTAACAGCCTTAACCCACTTATAACAACACAGGGTCATTGCAGTACTGATTCCACAAACTACTCCTGCAGAGCTACCTCATCAATTACATACTCGACAATTTCTGTGACGCTTCTATAGTTACCATCTAGCCCCTATATCATTGGCAGTAAGAACATGCAGGCAATTGACAGCATAGCCATCATTGTTAAGATATCATGGGTTCTAGAAAAGAAAACTCTCACAGCCTTAACCCATTTTACCGACACGGGCTCTTGGCATGTATTGATTCCATGAACTAATCACCGCAAAGCTACCTCATCAATTCATACTTAATCTATCGGAAGCTCCAACATGCTACCGTCTAGCCCTAACAGCTATAAGAACATGCAGCCCGATAGACAGCATAGCCATCATTGTTTAGATATCATGGGTTCTAGAAAAGAAAACTCTCACAGCCTTAACCCATTTTACCGACACGGGCTCTTGGCATGTATTGATTCCATGAGCTAATCACCGCAAAGCTACCTCATCAATTCATACTTAATCTATAGGAAGCTCCAACATGCTACCATCTAGCCCTAACAGCTATAAGAACATGCAGCCCAATAGACAGCATAGCAATCATTATACAACCAACTATAGAAACCCTAAGAGAGAGAGATTTCACATTGATCATTTGAAATATTTATTGAAAACCAAAGTGGCCACTTGTATCCTCGTTTCATTGACAAGAACACTAATCTCGATGAGTGCAATCTGATTTTCATCCAAACTGATGCCTTAAGCCTTAACACTTGACCTGCCTGATCTCAAAAGGAGAAGAACTTTCAGTTCTCTAATTTTATCAATGAATAGAAGTTACCATCAGAAAAGCTGACTTCTGATAAAAAGCTAATGCAGAGAAAACCTCCAATGTAGTACAATGAGATATAAAAAAATGAAAAGTAACTCATCAAGACACACTAACCTTGAAGTAATTGATTCACGTCTATACATTTGCAAAATGAGTTTCAATTCCTTATCACTCTCCTTCAAATCATGGACCTGCAACAAGAAACTTTCTGTTACATGCAACAAGAAATATTTGTTGAAAAGGAACTCCACAAGTTCTAGAATATGAATGCAAGTATACCTACTGTCCAACCTCAACTCTTTCCTTAAACTTGAAAAGCAACATCCCATTAACCAAAGAGAAGAAACTTATTTTTCCAAAACTCATTGAAAGAGAAATATACGAGGTATGCATAAATAAGCGGGGAAAAAATGAGGGAGAAAGTCCCCCAAGGAGGTTGCAAGCATAAGCAACATGTCAAAAACAAACTAAACGCGAAAACAGAACTAAAAAACCAAAAGAAACTGGCAATGAAGATTAAGACTAGACTCGATATGATTCTCTACTGATGTTATCTTCCTTTTTCTCCTGAAAAAACTTGCCACAATTACTTTATCTCCATTCTTTCATAAGACCATCATGGCTGGTAGATTTTGCATTTAGATATCAAAGATATATATCATGACAAATATGTTTCATACATTGCCTCTTAATTTTAATTATCTCTCACCCTCTCACAATTTACAACATCAGGATGGCTGCCCATTTCAGATCAAGATGGAAAAACACCCGCCCAAAAGCCTCTTTCAATTTTTGTATTACTTTTGAACATTCATTGTGATGAACAACACCCTCATCTTTGACCATCCACAACATTCCGGAAAGTGCACAGATTTTCACAAACTAATGGCAGATTTCAAGACCCTTCATGGAACTAAAATTATTCAATGATGTGAAGTTTACAGCTCAAAAGTTCCTTCAATTAAAACTGTTCCTTCGTCTCTAAGCAATATAAAAAGTTAGATACCCCTCTCAGTAATCCACCTTAGACCAAGACTACTTGCAATTCCATTCCTGGATCCACAATCATTTAGTCATACAAATAACCAACTCATCTCAGGGGAAAAGTAATGTAGATGAATAAGCTACGATACATACTTAAGATTGCAAGTAGTTTTTTTTCCTTTTTAATTTATGAGTACGTGTATTAACATTTTTCATGCTTACATTCCTTAACATGCCTCTTCCATAGACTTGTACAACACTATAGGTCTGTTTGGATAGCATAATTTAGGAAAAAAATATTTTAAATATTATCCTCGCATCAAAAACACAAATTCCAAGAACCTTTTTATCTCAAATATATCACATCACAAAAGTGCTATAGTATTATTCCAAATAATCTCATATCCAAACACACACTATGTTTTTCTTTTTCTATAATTTAATATCTGTTTGGAAGCTCCCCAGTAATTCAGTAACTCAATTCACCAAAAGCACCACATGTTAAGGAAGGTTTACTACCATGGTTATCTCCATAATCAACAACACACCGGTAACAACCACCTCATTTCAGACGATCATATATTGCAACTAAATCATTTGCAAAGTTCCCGTCAGAATTAGTTTGTTAGTGTTTCTTTTACCACTTTTAACGAAAAAATTAGCTAACAAGAGAACCAGAAACATATATTGCAAGAGTACAATAAAATCACCGGGCTATTTTAGAAGCATCGACCAAATCTAAACTGAATTACCAAAAAGTAAATCAGGCAACAGCATCTTTAATGAAAAATATTCAAATGTTAGGCCCAGGACAGACCCAACAATTAGCACCAGAAATCACACAGCAGGAATATATTTGGCCCAGACATATTGACGAAATGGAAGTAAGTTTGACATAATTTACAAGAAGATATCTTACTACGGCCTGTAACTTTAGAATGCTAGCGGCTTGCTCAGCTGACCTAGCAGACAATTTTCCCAAATGTTTGGCCTACATAAATGCAAGGCAACATATAAAATTCAACGATCGGTAAATTTTGGGGTCCTTGCGCATGTGAGGGGTAGGAAAGTACAAGACTACAATGTAATAATAGCCACCTTTTGCTCAAGAATACTAGACAGAGATTTAACATCAGCACGTAGAGTATGAATATCAGTAGCTGTCTCTTTGTATTTACTCAGCTGACTCTGCATATGGCCCATTTCCACAGGAAATGAAGAAACCAAAGCTTTGAACTTTGCAATGATTTCTTTTCTACCTGAAAGGAATGAATATCAATCAGAATTATCTGTGCTGTACAAGACACACCAATCACTGAAGAAATGAATTTCATAGAAACAATGGATGCCTCATACTGGGTTCTCTTAATGCTTCTTCCAGCTTGACTTCAATAAGATTTTTTTCATTTATATACTTCTGTATCCCTTTTTCCAGCTCAGTGATCCTCAAATCAGCAACAGAGGCAGATCGATGGTTAATATCGAGCAATTCAACTCTCAAATGCATTTCCTTTTCCCTCCAGGCCAAATTGTCTTTCTCAACCTAATAGTCAGAACAAGTAAAGAACCAGAATAAGAGCAAATTCCTCTTGATAAAAAACGGAAATGAGATGTAAATGAAACTACCGACCAGCTACAACCTGTAGTTTCTCATAGAGTGCTTGATATTGGACTATATCTGCTTTAACCTTCGTAGCTTGATCTTTCAAAAGGAGATAAGCTTGTGAAGAGCAAATTGACTTGATATTTTTCAAAGTGTTCTGCTAAGATTAAAATCCATTCATCAGTGAGTACAATGGAAAAGAGCAAACCAACAAGATCAAAATTTTGCAATTTCTTAGTGGAACAAAAAGCCAGCAAACCTGCAAAGTGGATAAGTGCTTCAATACATCTATCCTTTCTTCATGAAGACGCTTCAGTTCTAATAGCCGACAAGACGATTGATCCTGATCACATATCAAATGAGTCAAATATAATTAACCAGTTGCCCAATACCACACGTCATATAGAAAGCATGGTGGATTACCAATAAGTTGCTAAGTGCTGACTCCATGTCCTGCAGATCCTTTTCTTTATCTCTGGACTTGTCAACAGCAACAGCCTTATTACCCAGATTAAGGATGGGGAAAATTGGCCCCTTTCCTGCATCTTTTTCTGCTTTTAGAACTGCTAATTGATGATTACTTTCCTCAAGTTCTGCTATAGTACTTTCCAACTCCTCTTTACATAGACAAACAAAAAGATGAATCACTACAAAAAAGATTCGTGACCAAAAAGATATTTTACATGTATCCCTGTAACTATTGGTTGAAAGGAAACAAAAAAGAAAAGGAGGAAATCATTTTATACAAAAAAGAAATAAAGTTACTTTAATAGCCCTAACTTATGAATACAATGTTCCCAACAATCTATATGGAGTAGGTCACAAGATAATCATAAACGAGGAACAACATAAAGCCAAAAAGAGCTATTCATGGTACTCTCAACATAAATAATCCATCAATGCCATACCACAAGGATAATCAGAAAGAAAGCCAAGTATAACTGTAAGTAAACCGCTTGGATGAATCAAAAAGATCTTGGAACATTGCCAACAAAAAAGTGAAAAACATCTATATCTCCATGAAACAGACAAAATGCACCTCTTAAATGCTTCAGTTCAGCTTTACTCTTTGCCTCTGAATCCTTGTGCTTTTGCAGTTCAAAAGCCAATGATTTGTGCTTTGAATGAAGATTGCCTATACTCATTCTTACATTCTTAACTTCTGCCTGCAAGTCTAGAGATGTCCTTTGCCGGTGTGATCCTGAAGTAGAGGGAGACATCTAGTCTTGATTAACACATTAAACCCTGAAAATTTTGGTAAAGCAACATGGTTGGATTATCTTCAAGTAAAACAGTACATAGAATTTATCTTACCATCTTCAGAAAATGCACTCAAAGCTGTACTGCATAAATTATCCTTTAACTTCCATTGATGATCAACGGCAGCTAGAATTGTATGCAATGTGTTCCTGATCTTTTTGCTGTCTTCATGATTACCCTCTTCTGTATTGTTTGTGACGTTACAGGTAGAACTACTTTCAGTTGCTCCTGTCACTAAAAGCCGGCTTAACAAAGCATCATCAGGTGAAGCATCCCTTGAAGAAAAGGTGTCACTAGGAGAAGAACCACCGCCTAAGAAAAGGAACAATGCACATCAGCAACAGCTTTGTTATGTATGCAGCTCAACCACTCAAACATCAAAGCAGCATACATGAAACTAAAGAAGATATAAAATTAATTAAATCAGAAACATAAGCAGAAAGTTCATGAAAAGAAATAATTTATTTTCATTCTCCATGAACTGTATCACAGAAGAATAAATTAAACTAATACATAACCCCAAAACAAAAACCAAAAAAAAAAAAGAAAATAATAAGCTCTCGGAAAACATGAAAAAGTACTGGAGACAAAGCATGAATTTCTGGTAAACAGGATATGCTATTTAGTAATTCAATAATATGTGGTGCAGATGTCTGTCTGTTTTTACAACATAGAGTGGGGGTAAAGAAGGCAGTGAGAGGTATGCAACAGCAAAAAATTTGCCAGGGTCGGTATCTGATGGCATGGTTTTTAATTTACTATGGCCAATCCTCAAAGCTCAGCAACATTAACCATTTGGAAAATATCACAAATTCTAAGAGCATGACAAGCACCTTAACAAACAAGCAAGTTTGAGAAAAATACATCTCAACCCTTATCCTAAATTGGCATGTTTGAAACTTGAAACAACCTGAAACAATATACCTGAAATCAATCTCTATTACAGATCGAAAGAAGGTTATTAGATGACACCTGACAACTGTCCATTCAAATTCCAAGTTCCTGATCAAACTATTACACGGCAGAATATTCTTACAACCAACAAGTATTATAGATTATGAGATGCTAAACAATTAGCAATACTGAATGGGGACAATATTTGAAACAACTATGAAGAAGGCAAAAGGAAAAAGGGAAAGATACCATTATAAGGCAAAGGATTTGCACCATCTCTGACAAGTAGATCTTTGACACCTCGCTCACATTTCGCACAGTCATTTGTGTGTATAGAATGTGATTCCAAGTCCTTAACAGTCTGCAAGACAGAAGAAAAAGAAAAGATTAGAATAGGAGTCAAACCTTACCATCTAGAGTCCAGACATATGAGACATAACACTGGAAAAGTAGTATCAAGGACATTAGATAGATGGATACCTCTTCCCAGGAATTACTGACAACTGCAACAACGTTCTCATATGGCAGTTGTTTCACCGTCAGCTTACCAATTTTCTCCTTGAAATCAATAATCTCGATTTTCTGTGCTTCTAATTTCTCAACGAGCTTCTGATTTTGAAATTTAAGCACTGCCGCATCCAGCTATATGATCGAAAGAATAAAGGACAATAAGGAAGACCATAAACATCTGCCAAAACAATGAATAAACAAAGGTGCAATTGGCAATTTACAAGTAAGCAAAAGTTATTATGACAATTACCGCACATGCCATGTGAAATATACAAATAAAGTGCCCACACGTAATTATCTATATATGCATATGTATACATGTGGGCATATACATGTCTAGGTGTTTGTGTTTGTGTTTGTTTAAATATAAATGTGTACATATGTACACGGGACAGACTTCCCCACATTAAAGTCCTCAAAACTTTAACTGATTGAGTTAACATATAATGCATGTTAGAGGACCCTATTGGAACAAACAATTAAGGACAGAATTAAGCAGTAGCATAAGATTCTCTTCCCCTCGTTTTTCTGTCCTGTGTTTTTCAGGGCCACGGGGTTGCAAAGCAAAATCTATAAGGCTGACCACGCTACATTTACACCCTAAGCAATCCTAATCAAATTCACTTAGATTAGCTGGGGCTTCAATTTTACCAATTCAATAAAGCATAAGTTCTATTCAAGATTAGATTTTTAAGGCACAAGATGGCCAAGAATGCTCTACTTAGTTCTTTCTTCTTCTATATTAGTCATAAGACATTCTTTATCTGTTCAAACCTAAAAATTTTATTCATAAAAAGAAATATTCCATCTAATTTATTACTTAAAGCCTATTAAATGCAGAAAGTATAGGTTACACAACTTAGAAAATATGCATCTACAACAGAAAACACTCAAAAGGACTCCAGATCCTGGTTCACAACATCTCGGTCAGTATTTATTTTCTCAGGCTCCAGCTCCAATAATTGAGATAACTAAAATCAAAGCCACATTTGAGCTTGAGCCTGGAAAACTTCAATTGCAGATAGGGCCTTAAACAAATCAAGCCCAACAATTTATTGAGGCTCAATTCTTTGCATCCTTTAAACCTCACCACCCCTTTAAATCATCATTTTAACAACAAAAACTATTCGGCAACATTAAATAAGTGAACCTTGTACTCCAACTCAAGAATGATTTCTGAGGGAAACTAAAACTCCATGGGGTGGAAATTCTGTCAATGTGGGGTCTTTGTAATAAATTTCCAGCATAATCAGTAAGACATCTATGACCGAGTTTAACTACAACCAGGATTAGTTGCCAACTGAAAATTTTATGTTCAGCACTGAACCAGAATGCACATCTCTGATATACAAATGCCTACCCAATACTCTCCACTGAATGCATAGAGAAGAAAAGAATCCCACATGTCCTCATGCATTCCTCCTCATATGCCCCATAAATGAAGATCAAAGAAGAATATGTAAACTTAAAAGGTGAAAAGCAATAAAAATTGCATACTAAAGCCAAAACATATTCCACTGTTATTAACGTATAAGTCCTGGATACTAGCAATATCATTGTTTATGCAAATAGTATCATGCACCCTAGCCCTAAACAAACTTAGCCTAGATAAATAATTAAACAGGAAACTTCATTGGATAAGAAACATGGGTCGCAATTCCACGTCTTGGATTTAGCAATAACAATACCTACAAATATGGTTCTACGTTATAAGCAAAACTACAAGGGGAGAGGGATGTCTATAAAGTTCAAAAACAGATGATTGGGATACTCATGAACTGTAAAGGAGGAGAAGAAAACACATGGTAACAATAAAAGCCAAAAGACACACAAAATGCTAAATGGGTGGGAAAACGAGCAACTATTGTTGACTTGAATTATAAACAACATAGACTGAAACTTGAATGTGCTTTGCAGAATAACAGCAAAGCTACAAGAGATTACAAGGACTCCTTAACTCACTCAATTGGGAAAAAATTATTCTCAACCTCAAGAAAACTGAAAACTGGCCATCCGTTTTACAGCTTCCAGAACTATGCAAACAATAAGATAGAAGGATCCAAGACACAGCTAAATGTCTGTTTCCAGTTACAAGGTATCAGAGGACCCCACAAGAAAATGCTCACCACTTGTGAGGATATTAAATTTTTTTAAAAAATGCAAACAAACAAACTAGCCCCTTTGCCCAAACAAATTCAGCTTCTTTAAATCCAAAATTGGATGCTTTGAAAGCAAGCTTCAATTACTAGCTTGAGCTTCACCAGGTTACATCATAAACAAATTTCAATGAACACAGACGAATCCAACATTTAATGCTTTCACACAATGACCATGGCAAAGGACAATATTGAAACCACTCTCAAGTGCATTATATCACCAATCCATTAGAGGTAACCAGAAGACTAATAATCCATGTCATCAAATCAAATCCCACAAATGGCTGAATTCATGATCTCCAAATGACCAGTCTTCTATTTTAAATTCAAGTCATTATTTTGCAGCTATAGTATTGGGCCCACAAAAATGAAATCCAACGTAAAATAACTCCCAATAAGCATAATGTCAACATTCGTTCACTGAGATCTCCAACCAGCATTACATAAATGCAGTAGCATACTAAATTTAAAGCGATTACAGCGAATCTTCATGGTAACTCATGCATCAGAAACAATTCCAAACTCATGCAAATGACAAGAAGAGAACCAAAAGGAGTAGAGTAGAACACTAAATGTGATTTTGACACTAAAGAAAAATGAAATTACCTTTTAGTGACTAAATGTAATCTTGACACCTTTTCCACTAAATTTTTTCATGTTTCTGAAATTTTCTGAAATAGAAAGGATCTGGAAAATATTTCACTCTAATTTCAAACAAGTTCTCATTACTTCCTGAAACAAAAATCTAAGGAAATGGCTGTTCACAGCAGGCGAATCAAACTTGTCAGCAACAACAATCAAATAAATCCAACTCATGCCATTTTTGGTAATGAGATATTTACAAGGAGATGCTAGCTTCATAACCAAAACCCCTTGTGTGCTAAAAGTGCATCAATCACATCAAACAATATTGCCCTGGCCAACAGAAACTGGTTTACAGCCTCAGCATGCAACTCAGCATTAACATCCTTTCAATAAATGTGATGTCATAACATCTGCTACTATTCTATCTCACCACTACCAAAAGCAACTGTCGAGGTCAAATCATTCAAGATTTACCACAGATGATTTCCGAACTGTCAGTAGTAATCAGATCAGGAAAAAAAGAGCTAAGAAGCACATCTAAATAAATTTAATAGGGACAAATTTTATAGCCTCCCCCAGTGACTTCAATGGCAGATGATACTAACCAAGCAACACACAAATTGAAAAGTTCATCCAGCAATTCTCGCTGACTAGCAACAACAAGGCAACAAGATTTGGAAAAAGAAAACAAGGGGGAGGAGGGTTGCTCATTCCAACCACTGAGAGTATTCAAGCTAGCAAATAGAGAAGCACACAAAATGGAACTTTGTGCAAACCCTATAACAAGTTCAATCGAAACAGCAACTTGGCATACAAAATTTGAAAAATCAAAGAAATTCCAATCAGATTTCGGAAGAAATTTTGCAACTTAACATAAATATCATGCAAACCCCAAACTAAATTTAGTCTAAAATCCAAATAGTCAAAAAAAATTTCAAGAATTTAAGCAAAAAGAGCCAGAAACAACCCAAATTCACTTCAAAAGCCAGCAAAATCAAGACCTTTAAACAGCCACAAAAAAAAAAGATGCCCAAATAAAAGAAATACATAAATTGTAAAAGTTCACCTTTTTATCCTCAGATAATGGCATAAAAGGATGCTTCTTGGCAGCAGCACCAGTAGGTGATATGGAGCTAAATTGACGCCGCTTTCTATCTGCTTCTCCTGTGCTCCCCATTATACTCTTAGAAAATATCCCAACTGAAAACCCTAGCAATTTCTAATAATTTCCCCTAACCTAAAACTACCATTCAACCACCCAAAATTCACAAAAACCCTAAAAAGTATTAAACCAAATCAATTAGATAGATATAATTCAAACCTATATGTACCTATCTTTACACCAAACATATATATACATGCATAGGTTACCTATGACTGTCAAAACTTCAACTTAATCCAAATTTACTACAAAAAAAAAAAAAGGAAACAAAAAGGAAAAAAAAACGTAGGTTTCTGAAGATTAAGTGCTGTCAAAAGAATAAGCAAAAAAGAGGAATTTATATTTTTGTAGCCTTTCTTTTCATCTGTGTCCTTTCTCTTTCTCTATCTCTCTCTACAGAGAAGAGGTCGTCTGAGAAGTGAGAATCTCTCTCTCTCTCTCTCCAAAAAGGATTTGATATATGGAAAAGAAAGACATTTAAAAAAAAATAAAAAGGAGGGGGGGTTTCGGGAAAAAAAACGGATTGGAACAAGAAGGGAATTGAAAAATATTCGGAAGGGTAAATTTGTCAATCTGACCAATGGGCCAAACCTTACGAACTGTTCGCTTGATGCTGTTCAAGAAATCCCAGTAAACGAAGGACGGCGATCAAGTAACATGTTGGGTATGGAATATCTGTCACCGCACGAGGGGATTGGTCAAAGTAATGGAATCACAATTGGGTCCTTCTTCTGGGTCTCGACTCTTTTTTTTTTTTTTGGTCAAAATTCTGGGTCTCGAGTCTCGACTCCAGTGATCCAGTTTTAGCGTTGAGTGTGCCAGTGTAGCTAAGTAATTTACTATTATGCCCAAAAAAGAGATTTACTATTATGCCTCATGGCAGGCCTAATGTGGGGAATCAGAACTTCAATGGGCGTGTAAGGAGAGAAGAAAATGGCCCAACATGAAGACCCACAGTTAAAGAATTTTTGCTAATTCGTGTCCATTGAATATTAATTAACACATATATATTGTACATAATTTATTACAGTATTTAAAAACACATAATTATAACTATTATATTTCCTATATTTAGTTACTTTTTAAATAAACTATTATGTTCCAAAAAACTTAGCACCTTAGCCAAACTGATAACTAAATGTTAAAAGCTTAATAAACCCTAAACTCTTAGGATCATTTGATTCTTTGAGAAATTTAGTTTTTTTTTAGGGTTATTATCATTTTATCTTCTTAAACTATATCACAATTATCAATTTACCACCTAATATTATCTTTTAATTACTTCACCCCATAGGTCATTCAACTTAGCATCTTAATAAAATTTTGACAAATACCCTTTTATTTTTTATAGCATTACTACATTGTTATTATCACTTTATTCCTTTACATTATAGTAATGCAATCGTTTTACTCTCTAACATTATTTTCTACATATGTTACCCTATCATTAATCTAAAATGTATGTTAAAAAATGTTTAAATGTATTTACCTTTTTGTATATAATTAAAAATAAAAAAGTTGGAATAATTATTCTTCCTTTTTTTTACACTAAGATTCCAAAAATATAAAAATAAAAGGGTTTTTTCAAATTTTTTTCTACACTTATTAATACTTGAAAAAGAAAAGGAGATAAGAAAGAAGAAAACAGAAATAGATTTAACAAATAAAGAAAATAAGGAAGAATCTAATATTATTGTATTACTTTAATATCCTCGAAATTAGGATTGGAATTGGGTAATAAACAGAAAAATAAAGTCATTTTAAAATAATAAAAATATTGAATTCTTTCTTGTTTGTATTAAAAAATAAAAAGAATTGAGCTCTCTCTTTCCCTCCCCTCTTTTTCTATTTTTTTTCAATATTAATAAGATTACCAAAAAGGAAGAGATTAATGTTTTGACTTTTTTTCTTGATACTAAAAATAAGAAGAGCCACTCTAAATTTTTTATTATTTTTATTATACAAAAGAGAAGGTACTATCTTATAAAGTTTTTTAACTTATTAAATTGGATTAATGGTGAAATAAATTGCCTAAAAAATAACTCTGCAGGGTAATTGATAATAAGGTTATAGTTTATGGGGGTAAAGTGATAATAATTTTAAAGGTTAAACATGTCTTATCACTTAAATTAATACATTCTGTTAAGTTTGACAATTAGTTTTAGGGGTAAAATGATTAAAAAATAACGTTAAAGGAGAAATTGATAGTGACACCAAATGTTAAGGGGGTCAAGTGATAATAATCCTTTTTTTTAATATTTGTGTTTAGATAGTAGACTATTTAGGATAATTTTTTAAAAAAACAATACGGTAGTACTTTTTTAATGTGATATATGTGAGATAAAGAGATGATTAAAAAAATGTGCTGACGATGCAAGTAGGCCTGTCAATCGGGCCTAATGAGCCGGGTTTTGATGAGTTCAAGCTCAGCTCATTTAATTTGAATCATTTTCGAGCTTCGGGCTATGAGCTTCGGGTTCGTAAATGTGAAGCTCATACTCAACTCACATAATATTCGGGTTGTGAGCCTTAATCAGGCTTAGCCCAAACTCACTTATTATTCCTTAATTTTCTTAATATAATTACTATAACTATTAAGTTGTAAAACTAATTTAACATTTACAAGACTATAATATTAAAACTAAACATGAACAAATAATAGTTCTTAAAACGTATATAAACCAAAAAATTTTCAACAATATTTATATTTAATCCATTCAAAATGCATGAAAAATAGTAATAAAACATGCGATCATAAGCCAATACATCTTTAAAAGTTGAAACTTTTTTTATAATCTTGTGATTTAAATCAAAATATGCTTGATGATTTTTGTGTTTGTAGGCCAAAAAAAAATCAATCAATATTATGCCAATACAAAAATTTACTCAACCAATAAGAAAAATTAGAGATTTAGTTATGCATTACCAATATTGGCTCTCAAGAAAGCTCATGAAAGAGTTTTTAGATGTATTTTTGTGTTTTGTAATTTATGTATATATTTAGTATTTAGTAATAATATATTTGGATATATAATTATACATAATATCAAAATATAAATATTATATATATAGGTAATTAAAGGGCCGGGCCTATATCGGGTTTGAGCCTAATAAGGCCCAAGCTCGGCTCACATTTAATTCGGGCCTAATTTTTAGGCTCAAGCTCAGACCGACTCACTAAATGATCGGGCTCATCGGGCTTTCTGTCGGGCCGAGCGAGCCGAGCTCGGGCTGGCCCAGCCCCATTGACAGTCCTAGATGCAAGTAAATAAAATTTGACAAATAAACTACAATCCAAACAATCAGTGATTGAAGTCATAAAGAGGAGAATCAAGGGAAAGAGAAAAGTAAGTTGAAAGTAGAAAGTATGAAGGTGAGAAAGCCCCCATGCCTAACTAATCTTCATTTTTTTTTCTTTTTGTAGCATTCACTTAAATTGACATGATAATTTTATAGTAACATTTAGGCTTTAGATGGAGTGGCATACGACCATTATCATTTGTTTTGAGTGGTACTGCCAAGTCTGCTTTACCTTTTTCAAAACAAAAAAAAATAACGTCAATTATTGTCGCCCAACCCATAGCTTATGATATCCTTCTCTATAGAAGTTTCCTAACACTCGCCAAAAAATGCATATTTTAGCGGAATTATGTTGACATTGGCGATGCCTTTCAAATCAATTGTTTTAATCGCAAAATTCATACAAAAATCATGCGTTGATGGAAGCAGATATGTATATAGATTGATGTTAAATCCATGGAGAGACAATAATTTTCTAAGAAAGAATAAGTTGGAGGATTACGTTTGCCAACAATTCTGGGATGTGAAGAAGCATGCACGTAGCCCGCCAACCCATGTAAGAACAAATGCATTGGTGACAACCAGAAGGTCAAATTAGATTATCAACCTGGGGATTAAGGGAAAATGCAAAATTATACCCTACTGCAAGAATGATTAACAATAAGAATCAATGAATTATAGATTAATAGTTAGACATGTGCCAAAGAGGTTCTGATTTAATAGCCAAAGTTGAGACTCTAGAGTTACAAATTCTAAGCCCTCCAGCTAAAAATAAGGGAGTATATCAACAAAAGTAGAAGCATTATTAAAATTTTGCTTCATTCATCCTTCATTGCAAGTTGATGTCTCTTCTTCTGTCCAACCTCAACAAGCAAAGTCAGTAGAGCTTCACATACTTGAGAGGCATCTGCTTCTGATTGATCATCATTCAATGACGAGTACACCATCCAGCCATGGTCTAGTTTACGCTTTGGTCGCACTACAATGGAGCCAGGAACCTCAGCATCACGGCAGGTAACAAGTCCATCACTCTTCTCACCATATCTGGTCTGAAGCAGTTGGGCACATGCAGCCATCACAGCACCACTAGGCAATACAACTGGGACAGTTGCTGGTTGGCCTGCAGATAGAGGTGCAAACATGGGTAATTCTGCCTGTGCCACCTGGGATAGCGTGGCCAAAGCCACAGCAGAAGTGTTGGCTTCTGTATGGAAAGATACAACTGGGAGTTCTTCAGGCAAATGCCACTTCCTCAAGAATTCCTTCCTCTTATCATAAGTTATATCTTCAAGTGCTTGCAGGTCACCCTTCAATACAGCAGCGAAAGTCATGCAAAATACATTACTTCATAAGAAAACTCTTGAAAACATACTAGAATTGCATAAAATATATCAAAAAGATGTTATGTCCCTTCTCTCTTGGACCAAAATTACAGAGGGTGTACAGTGACCCATCACAGCAAACTACAGTCTAAAACTTTTCCACTTTGATTTTTGCATTTGATCAGTAATAAAAGTAGTAAGTAGAGAAGTAAACTCAAAATATATTAATTTTGTGATCACCCCTATACATACCACCAGTATTTGTGTGTCAATCCATGAATAAATCCTGACACTAAGGAAAGATGTCAATTGGTAGAATTCCTATTACCTAATTCCTTGGCAACTCCAAACTTCTCCACTACTCTTTGACAACTTCTCAAGGTAAACATAATTCTCATCAAACCAGTTCCTATCAGTATGACATAGAATGAACTGGCTACCTCTAATGGTTCCGGCCCTCGCTACCTCTTTGAAGACCAATAACCACTTTGTCATTCTCTAGGCGGTTATTTTCTTGAAAACTGTAGAACTTTAGTCTACTTTGTCTTCTTACTCCGCAAAATGTATTAACTTTTGATCATCCCATCCACCCTTTTACTTTCCTTCTGCATTTTCAAATCTGATTTTGAAAATACTTTGCCAGCTTTTCCTCTTTCCTCGTCTCTTCAATTTTTCTTCCTTTTTACTAACAAAAGAAAAGGAGGACTAGATGAAGAATGATTTACATGCACCTAATGTAACGGAATAGGTCCAACATTCAAATGCACAAACTCAGAATGCATGAAAGTTTATTAGTCTAATGCATTGGAAACTACCTGAGAGTCATTGCTGACATCATAATTTTAGGACAAATTTCCACTTCTTTCCATTTCCATATTGACTTGATAGTTCCTTGCTGATTAGAGTTTAGAGATAGTTTGACATAGCAGATAACCTGTCTTCCTAGAAGAAGTGAATTAATTGCATGATCCCAAAGACATAATGTGCTTGTTGGTTACAAATGGGAATTCATGTGACGCAGAAGAATTGAAGAAATATTCGTCCAAAATGGAAAGCATATGTATTGCGACACAGAATCTGAAACACAATCAAATAGTGCAAGGAAGCAAAAAATGGACACCTAAATGCCGCCATACCTTAATCACTTTGCAGATCAGGATTTCCATAAGCTTCCGGATGTTAACATAATCACCAAGCTGTCCCTCACGCAGTATATCAGAAGCAATGGGAGTCCCACCATAAGGACTCTGTGCTAATGCCAACCCTGCAACCTTATCTTTCAAATCAGGCCAATACATGGACAATGCAGCAGCTGCATCTACTCCACCTTTACTGTGTCCAAGAAGCAAAACACGCTTCCTGGAGCCCCAATAGATTTCTTCAATATAGTCTTTTATCTCCTTGGCATTTTTTTCCACTGAAGCCTGAATAAATCATGTTCAGTAATGAATTCTAAATCCAAACCAGTTGCAGAAAAAGGTAGAGGCGCAGTGTACCTCACTATGGATTTTGGCAATATGACATGTAAGACCCATCTTAGAGAACCTAGTTTTTGTACCAACAAAATAGAGCGGACTGTGATTGCTGAAAAGACCTGCAGACACGGAAATAACTACTGAGGGCACTGCTTACTCAAATCCGAACCATGGAAGTGAAAGTCACACTTTAATGATTCCTTACTTGGAAAAATAATTTAAATATATATATATATATATATTATCATTCATAATTTTCTCTTTTTAGGAAAAAACATCTTAAACCATCTAGAATCTTTTGAAATCCAGCAGCTCTGTGAACAATACAATGAAGTATGTGAACCCAAAAATCAACTTTTCAAAGTTCTACGTCATCCTGCACAAAGTTTCAAAATTATATTTAAATTGAAGTCTAATTTTAGTTTTTATAAAAAAAAAAAATGGTTACTTCAATATCGTGCAGAATGAAGTGTAATTTGAAAACTTAAGTTTAAGCATGGTGAAGTAGGACTACAATTTTTCAGCATAATATTCAGTAAAATGATACTTAATATGAAGTATAACTATGAGTACAAACATTAATCTGCATAGAATTATCAAAAGTCACAAAGATACATTCTTTGCTACCTGGAACTAACAAGTAAACCACTGTATTTGGCAACCTGCGTAAACCATGCCTGATAGAGAATAATACAACCTGGATCAAAATCTGTATAAACAAGAAGGAAATTCCAATTTTATGCAAAAAAAAAAAAGGAAAAATTTACCGAATATCATCAAGGATTTCCACAAATCTTTCATTTCCATCCTCTACAGGAGGCAAGTCCGATGTACGTTGTAGCCATCCAATGTCGTCTGCTGAGCCACGAACAGTCCTCCTCACTCGCTCAATAAGGCTGCAAGAGAACATGATCAAGAATTCACAATGAGATATGAGAATTTTATAATTTCCGGTATGAGAAGCAAAATGGCCAGCCTCCAGGTAAAGCAAGAAAGGTTCCACAAGGAAAAAGTTGATTATAGTCACTAACCCATACTTTAAGATTCCAAGTTAAAATAGAACAATCTGCAAGTAATCTAATGAATATTGCTCCATAATGATTAAGTAATGCCACATTCCAGAATCAACACTTTAAGCTACTTTTTGTTGAGATGACAAGCACGTTGAAAACAGGGGAAGCAGAATAGTGATGACTTGTCACGTAAGTAAAGAAAGGTATCTGGGAAGAAAACATTGGGTATCAAGCAACCACTCAATTTGACACCAGGCAGAAAATGCAACTTAGCATAAAACATATTCTACTTAGACTGGAAAATCAGTACCCTTGGAATATAGGAATGCTACTTTGGCTGCTATTAGCTGTATTGACAAGCACACTAGAATTTTGAGATGAGTCACCAATTAAGCCAGTAGCTATCTCATCATGGACTGATGGGGCACCTTGAGCTGCATAAGATGATTCAACACGTGATAGAGTACTCCCACGTGAAGACACATAATTACTGTCTAATTGTCCCCTAGTTTCTTCAGACACCAATGTAACCATTTCTCTTCCACCAGGATCATCTGGTGCACGATCAACTGTAACACAGGTTAGAAAAAGACACGCATCAGATTTTGTAGTTCTGCTCATGACTGGCAGAAGTGGATAAAGTTTAGTAGTACAAGCAGATTAATAACACCATTGCAGTATACAGATAACAACACAGACAGAGAAATAAGTAAAGACAAGAAAGGGAAAGAAGTATGACAGGAATTAGATATCTAAAATAGAAATTAGCAAGCAAACCCTCAGTAAATCAAGGACTACTTTCTCTTACCAATCCTCTCAGACAAAAATTAAATGGGTAACCCCAGACCTTCACTGAGCTTATGAACAAGAAGGTTGAAAGAAGTGATTCAACATATCTCATAACTTTCACTGAAAGAATTGTTCATGTTGTCTAGAGATGCATATAGTTCGTGACTAGATACGTTGATATCGCAAACCTATAGTATCATATCTGCCTTTTACGAGGTTAATCCTTGGCATCTAAAGTAAGACAACTATAATTCAGCAATGCTTATACATGATAGCTGTACACAACACACAGGGACATGTATGTATACATAAAGGAAAAGGGCTAATTACAATTTTAAAAAAAAAAACTTACCAGAAAAATCAGAAAAACAGCTAGTA
The DNA here is from genome assembly GCF_036785885.1 of Coffea arabica. NCBI lineage: Eukaryota > Viridiplantae > Streptophyta > Magnoliopsida > Gentianales > Rubiaceae > Coffea > Coffea arabica. The sequence goes on from NC_092313.1 coordinate 22,789,532, forward strand.
AATAGTGAAGTCGTCTCTGCTAAATAAGAGGCAGCTTCATTAAGTGATGGTACAGAGGTAAAAAGCTGGGGAAAGAGCCGATCATTTCTCAAGGCATCACCACTAGCCTGAAAAAATGACAGTTAGTAGAAAAGTTACACACCATGATTTTAGAGGCTTTATAGCAAACAGACAAGCACATGTACACTACCACAACTCTAGAAAAAGGTAAATATTGAAGATAACAAGAAGGAAAGAAATCTATTCTTTCACTAGATCTCCTTAGACCTACACTAACAGAAGGAAACAGGGAAATACCACAAAACTTGAAAAGGACAATTCAGGGCTCTAATATATCCCCTCATGTAAGGTCGCTAGAAATGTAGAATCAGTAGAATTTTTAATAATTAAGACAAAATCAAGTAGCGAGTATAAGGATTAATTGTTCCCTACAAGTGACAAACACAGTAACTTGATGACTTGGGTAATTTGAAGAACTTGTGGAAAGATAATATTCGGTTAGACACATGGCATAGTAAAATACTGTCTCATACGCAACCAACTCATTGTCAGCAACAGCTTGACAACTGGCAGTCCGCTGTCAAAGATTCTCTTTATACTCTCTGTTTCACCAAGCAGGCACCACAGTATGTGTTACTATACCCACTGCAGACAACTCATACTACACTAGTCAAGAGAAATGGTTCTCCCCTACCACTCTAGCAATCTAGCAGAGCAACTTCATGCTGGTCAGCCAAGAGGGCATGCTCAACAATGCGAAACACACCCAAGTGAAACACCACTGTAGCATCACCACATTATGTTAGTTCAAACCTAATCAAATCAGCCTACCAGATTTTTCCTAATAAATTTCCTCTTCTATTTTTCACATAACATTTCCTCCCAATAACTATATCCATACCAAGAGATCACCCTACCAATTTTCCTTTTCCAATAATGTACTCATGCACAAGACGATCCCCTCTTACCTACCTAAATCGCAGCACTACCCTAATGCAGAAGGTTCTTGTATACATTCAGGAATACTCTCTTGTTCATCTATGGAACAACTATACCTTCTTAGCACATCAACTTCTCATCCTAAGACAATTACTTTCTTTCCTCTTTCCCTCAGTAATTTGCGTTCTCACAAATTATTCTTCAAGTTCATCAAAGTTGCGGAATGCCTCTAAGACAAAGTAAATGCAAGGAGAGCTGATTTTGGAAGAAAAAAAAATTCCTGTTCAGCACTCACTAAAGTTTGTCAAAAGCCCCATTTTTCCTTCAACACTCCTCTCACTTCCCCTCAACCAGCATCACCAATTCTAAGGAAAACTCCATCAATAAGAGATGAACACGATCTTATCAAACTACTTAAAGTTGCAAACTGATGCATCAAGGGAGAATAATTATCATATCCATGAATTGCATCATCATGGCTAATTTTATCAGCAATAGCACGTCGTAAAGAAAACAACGAAGAAAGGAATTCAAAAAGGGGGAAAATTAATCTAGTAATGAACAAAATCATTAAATACCAAGAATGATGCACCACTTGATTCGGCGGCCCTTTGATTACTGCTGTCCATAATAATCAAACAAAATTTTCTGCCAACCAAAAATTGTTTAATCAGCTCATGGCAAAACCTCGAGAATATTAATTGCCAACCGAAAATTGTTTACATCCAAAAGAAAAGTAAAAAACAAAAATTTAACAGAACAAAGAACAAGAAGAAGAAGAAGTGATGGGTACTGGAAATTGACGCTAACGCTAATACTTGCTTGAATGTAAAGAGAATGAAAATTTAGCAGCAGGTGGGGCTTGGTCGGCAGTGAATGGCGGAGAAGGTAGTGGTCCGGCGAGAAACTTCCCGAATGTGCGGCGGATGCAGGTGGGTCGGGTCGGGTAGGACACCGGGTAGAATTGAGAGCCCGGGAAATGATCTCGTTAAGCGTCGTCGGTTTGTTACTTTGTCACCCTGCGCCAGCGGTGGGCTACTAGTACACGGAGAGCATAAACGCGCTTCAAAGAACAGAAGAAATGGTGGAATTTATAGACTTTGAATTTGAGCTTTGAAGAATAGAAGCGTTTCCGATTTTAAAATTAAAACACGACTACTGCTACTGCTACTGCTGCTGCTGCAACAAGAAAAGAACAGTAAAATACTAAGGCTTTGTTTGGAAAGTAAAATTACAACGTTTTCATGAACACATTTTCCAATCACCTTTTTATCTCACGCATCTCTAATTGCTACAATAATTTTTCTACAAAAAATCCAGAAAAATACAATCCAAACAAAGCCTAAATTTTCCTCTCTCTCTCTCTCTCTTTTTTTTTTTAATTTTGTTATTTCACCCTGCCATCCATATTTTGATTGATTTGTTAACTTTGGCATGTAATCTCTTTTTTTTTTTATTTTTTAATCTCCAATTTGGTATAAGCATTTTAGACCACCGTATTATTGGGTTGTCGTTTTGGGATTGGGAGAAGAATTTGTAACACATTCATCAATGACGTTGCGCATTTCAATTACAATGCAAATCCAATCCTGACTGCTCCGCTCCACATTTTACAGAAAGCCAATTAAGGTAGCATCACTTGGAGTTGGAGTTCCTATCGAAATTGAAGAAACTTTGAACGCTAGTTAACCTTGGATCATCAGGTTAAAGTTGTATAGGAAAGTGAAGCATAAATTAAGGTAGGAAACCACATTTGGGATTGCAAGTGTTATTATTAGGGTCAATTTCTCACCCCCTGCATGCCCTAGAACTTCTTGTTACATAGTCTGATAGAAATTTGAAGTTAAATCTATAGCAAAAGCTGTTATCAACTGGTAGGTATCAAGTGTTATCTTATCTCAAGATAGCTTTCATATGCTAGCTAGGCAGCTTAGAGGCTTCGAACGAGGATGCCTTCAAAGGTTATGCCTGGACCAAATGCTAAAGCAAGTCCCCATTCTTCACCACCCTCCTTCTGCAACTCTTCCCTCATGTACTCCATCACATACAATATAGTGTTGCTGCTAACATTCCCAAAGTCCATCAGCGTCCTCCTGCTGCATTCCAGCTTTCCAGGCTTCAACTTGAGGGTGCTTTCTAATCGGTTAAGGATAGCCGGTCCGCCAGGGTGGACAGCCCAAAACAAGTCATTGAAGTCTCCCAAACCAGCTTTGGCCATGAGCTTTTTGCAGAATGCCTCAATGTTGTCCTCAATCTTTTGAGGAAGGTCTCTACCAAGCCTGAAATTTATGCCCTCTTCAGAAAGCCGGCCATCAATGACGTTGTTGGTCCCTGGCAAGAATTGCTGAACTGCATAGTTTAATTCCATGAATGGAGATTCTGTTCCAATTATGGGATCAGCCCCAATGATCACTGCAGCGGCTCCATCACCAAAAAGTGCAGCACCAACCAGATCATAAGGGCGCGCCTTGCTTGGAGGACGGAAGCCAAGTATGGTAGTCTCAGAAGTAGCCAGGAGAACTCTGCTTCCTGGATTGTTTTCAGCAATGTCCTTGGCAACCCTGAGACCAGTAACACCCCCATAACAGCCCAGAAAGTACAGCATTACGCGACCAACATCACTCCTTAAGCCAAGTTCAGTAGCAAGGTAAAGATCTCCTCCAGGCAATCTTATCTCACTTGAGGAAACATAAACAACATGGGTGATATCATCAGCAGGCCTTCCCCATTCCTTGATGCAAGCCAAACTTGCTTCCTTTGCCATCTCTACAACTGCTGGATTTGCAATTTCAAGCCTTTGTTTGATGGTTGGTGAGCCTTCAGTTGTTAGTTCAGGGTATTGGTCAAGGATCTCCTTTGACATCACAGTGTATCTGGTCTTCACAGTAGTTGTTTTACCTGGCAGAAACAGAACAAGAAAGTGTTACATATTAGACGCCTTTCACTGTGCAAAAACATGTTACATCTCCGAAAATTCAGTTCAGAAGAAGTTTAATTATTTGACAGTTTGATAAAAGGAGAATTAGGCAATGATAGGGGGAAAAAAAATTTTCCTTACACAGGCGCTCTAGTTTCTCCTTGATGGCCGGGTCCACACATTTTGTGTCACGAACGTAACCCTCCACCAAACAGTCCTGAGGAACGACTTGCCTTGGGAAAGCCTTGCCAATTGAAAGAACTGTAGCTTTCCCAGGAGTTGGGATACGCCTAGAAGTACCGTTCTTGTTGAACTGCGACATGGCTAGTAAAGCAGCAAGAAAGTAGTTTAGACTTCGATGACAACTTGGGCAGTGTTCTATAGACTGAAAGCATATAAATCGACAACCTTTCTGGTTCTTGGAGAAGGGTTGGTGTGAAAGGGCTCCAGCATGAGCAAATTTATAATGCCCAGTTTGCGTTTTGAGTGCATTTTTTCAATTCATGGGCTGAATGTGTGAATTTTCTGGCTCCTTAATTAGATGGCGGACAATCTTTTACTTTCTTTAATTAATTGCTTGCAACCCAATTTCAACTTACCATCTTGATCGTCATAAAGAATTGTATAATTCTTGCATCAACAGGAATAGAGGATATTCCTAAGATAAATAGCAAATTCAAGCACAGGATGAAACCTAGTTTCCCACTACTGTCCCACGTTACTCCTACTGAGATTTGGCAGAATAAGTGGAATCTGAAAAAACATTAGCAAATGATGGTATCAGCTTCCTCTGGCATGAAGCTGGTCATTGGAATTAGTAACAGGTAACACCAATACTGATTAGGCCATTCATCTTCGGTAAACTTAAATCCAACAATAAAGCTACAGCATGTATTAGCATCCAGGAGGTTCGTTGGTGGATAAGAATGAACAAGTTTCACCTATTAAGTGTGTCTAGGAAGACTTAAGAAAACATCAGTCATCTTTAATCCTAAGTCCTTTACTTCCGCTTGTTTGTTAAAATTCTGACCATGCAACTGGAAATCAATTCGAAGCAAGATGACTGGTGCAAAATCTTGAACAAATGGATCGATTAACTTGTTTATTTAATTGAAGTCATGTGCACCTTTTGTCCATTAACAATTTCAGTTTTTTCCCTCGAGGAGCGGTGCATCGAGGCATTTACTTTCGGCAAAGCTCAAATGAGCATCGTTGCATGTTCTATTTATCGGAATTTAATTGAAATGGGTACACACTTTGCCCTCTAACGTTATTTTTTCTCACCTTATCCTTTAAAACCGTTAGTTTTACCACCGTTAGGTTAGTCGAATTGAGTTGAGATTTGGCCTAATCCAGTCAAGACTTAACTTAATTTTATCAAACTCGAACTCGACAAACTCGCAAAATTAACAAGCTAACAACTCAAGCTCTTACTCGACCCAAATTTGAGTCGAATTCGAACTCGAACTCGAGTTTTAAAAAAATAAAAATAATTATTTTATTTTTTAAAAATTAAATAAAATAATAATTTTTCTTAACAAATAATAAAATATTAGGCATATATATAATTTTACCATTAAAATAAAAATAAAAAATATATATATAAATAATCAAGCCGGCTCGCGAGCTAACGACTTGAATGTCTTTGAACTCGTGTTCGAGTTTAAGTTTGACTTTGTCAACTCAAACTCAACTCAAGCTCGTTATTGATTGAACTCGAGTCAAACTTTGATTCAAACGACTCGCGAGCGGTTCGATCATTTGCAATTCTAATTTGACTTTAATGATATGTAATGGTAATGTCAAAAAACTATTTATACCCTTAATAGTTGAATGCAGTGATTCCCCTAACTTATTTTCTTTAATTTATCTATTTGGCACTAAAATTGTTAATTAGGACTATCAATGGGGTTGGGTCAGTCCGAACTCGACTCGTTCAACCCGACAAAAAATCCGATGAGCCCGACCTTTTAGTGAGTCAGTCTAAGTTTAAGCCTAAAAATTAAGCCTGAATTAAATATGAGCCGAGTTTGGGTCTCATTAGACTCAAATCCGATAGAGACCCGATCCTTTAATTACCTATATATATATATAATATTTATATTTTGATATTATGTATAATTATATATTTAAATACATTATTACTAAATATTAAATATATATAAATTACAAAACACAAAAATACATTTGAAGACTCTTCTATGAGCTTTCTTGAGAGTCAATATTAGTAATGCATAATTGCATCTCTAACTTTTTTTATTGGATGAGTAAATTTTTGTGTTGGTACAATATTGGTTGATTTCTTTTTGGTCTAGAAACACAAATCATCAAGTATGTTTGGATTCAAATCACAAGGCTATAAAAAAGTTCCAACTTTTAAAGATGTATTGACATTATGATCACATATTTTATTACTATTTTTTATATATTTTGAATGAATTAAATATAAATATTGTTGAAAATTTTTTGGTTTATATACTTTTTAAAAATTATTATTTATTCATGTTTAGTTTTAATATTGTAGTCTTATAAATGTTAAATTAGTTTTACAACTTAATAGTTATAGTAATTATATTAAGAAAATTAAGGAGTAATAAGTGAGTTTGGGTTAGACCCGAATAAAGCTCATAACCCGAATATTATGTGAATTGAGTATGAGTTTCACATTTATTAACCTGAAACTCATAACTCAAAACCCAAAAATGTTACAAATTAAATGAGCTGAATTTGAGCTTATGTAAGCCCAGCTCATTAGGCCCGATTGACATGTCTATTGTTAATCAATTCCAATATTTTATAACACTCAGGACAAATAATGTCTAAAAAATCAATATCCCGAACATAATAATGAACAAACAATATATTTATAGATATGGTCCTAATTAAATTTCATCCCATAATTATACAATTTTTAGATTGAGAAAAATATCTAGCTAATTTCACGTAATAATGAAAAAATAACAAAATTTGTTATTAAAAAATTAATATGTGAAACTATTAATAAAAGTCTAAAAGTACTCGAATATTGTCAATTTATCTTTGTGAATGTGCATATGGTTGCACTTTTCTTTTAATATCTAGATATTTTCTTTTTATGCGAGTAAACATTTTTCGTTGGTAATACTTAAAAAAGAGAGAAACATAAGTGATTTGGACTTCAAAGTTTCTGGGGTCATTTTTTAATATAGCATGATTAGATGCTATTAAAATTTGTTTCGATTGCTAAATTTTTCTAAACAACTTTTTTGTTGCATCATAGGCACGCTTTTCAATTCCTTTTTTAATTTTTAACCACATTTTTATTCACAAACATCAAATCACAAAAAAATATTACATTACTATTTTTAAAAATTTTCCAAATAATTTTCAATCCAAACAAAACCAATCTATAGAACTTTAATAATGTTTTTATAGCATATTTTTGCACTAATATTTTTTGTTTTTTTCCCCTTATCATGTAAAATAAGCAGGATATTTTTCTTTATCTAAAAATCTGTAATTATGGACATAAAATTTAATAAGACCTATATCCATAAATATACAAGGAAAATTTGCTAATTGATCCCTAAACTTTTATACTAAAACCAATTTCATCCTTCATGATTTTTTTTAAACCAATTTAGTTCTTGAACTATTTTTTTACTTCCAATGTAAGACTTCCGTGGCGGCGCCACAACATTTTACATCTTAGGTATAATTTCAAAAACCTCTCCTGAGGTTTTTCATAATATGACTCAACTCTCCTAAGGTTTTTAAAATCCCACTTACCTACCCTGTCAATTTGATAAGACTAAATGTTTCTATTGAAGGTCATAAATTGACAATATTACCCTTACCCTTAACAGTTATTTAACCAGAAGTCAAAACAAAATAAAATTTTTAAACTAAAAATGTTGATTAAATCTACATCGAGGTCATAGTGGGACAACAAAGAACGTGGATAAATTAAATCTAATCAAAGTCAATTACTTACGAAAATTTTAGTAAGTAATTAACACCTTAAAAAATATCGTGAACAGTTATAAGTATTGGGTTTGGATTTTATCCCACAAACCGTGTTGGATTTGGGTTTTATCCCACCAACCTTTATTTTGCTGGATTTGGATTTTATCCTACCAACCTTTATTTTGTTGGATTGGGATAAAATTTTGTTGGATTTGGATTTTATCCCACCAACTTTTATTTTGTTGGATTTGAATTTTATCCCATCAACCTTTATTTTGTTGGAATTGAATTTTATCCCATTAACCGTTCACTTTGTTGGGATTGAATTTTACCCCACAACTCCTTTTCTTTTCTGGGTTTAAGTTTTCCTATTTATTAAGTTTTTGCTTACTGTTTCAATTGCAGCTGAGTTAGACAGGTGAGTAATTTGGTATCTACGTTTTTGTCTTGAATTTCTGCGAAACTCAGACAAAGAGGGACAAGTTGTAGACACCAAAAATTTTGCTAATTCATTCATTTTTATTTTTTTTCGTTATTTCATTTTTTTTCATTATTGTTGGTATCTTTCAAAAAAAAGGAGAAAATGAGAGAAAATGAATGAAAAGTTGTTTCCACAAAATCATTTTTTGTTTGGTTGGTTTTGTAGGAAAAAGCTGAAAAAGAAAAAAAATAGAAAAATAAATCAAAATCAGATTTTGTTAAAAAAAAAACAACTTAGGAACGAGTAAAAAACCAGCTGGTACAAAAACCAGCAACAAGCCAGTACTGAAAATTGTAGCAGCATCTTTGCACCCCATTCCATTCATTTTTCTTGTTTTTCTTTCCCCAAACCTTTTGCCACCTGCCCTTCATCTCAAACATTAAGAAAGTTCCAGAATTAAGAGCCATCTAGTGGCTCAAAGATTGCCAAGAAAGTGCGGCAAAATCTGCACCATTGATCTTAGGTTTTGGGATAAGTTTTGTTCCATATAAAAGCATAAAAAAGCAGCCTTAGGGAAGGAACAGGAGAGAGGAGAGGGCGAAAAAAGAAAAAGAGAAGAAAACAGAGGGAGAAAAAGGAAGAAAAAGAGCAGAAAAAATTTGTGTAAAAACCCTGAGTCAGGGCTGACCTTCAGGCCTAATTTTTGCTCAAAATCCAATCTAGATTTTAGTTATTTAGCTGATTTTTTTCTTTCTGCACCATATTCGTTCATCAATGAACAACTTTTGTTCAGACAATTCCTTGAAAAAACGCCAACATAGCCTTGAAATTCAAGCCTAAAGTCCGGGTCTTCACAGCTCTTCACCAAAATCTGCAATTTGGGTTTTCATACTTGGTGGAGCTTGCTCAGCTTCCTGCGGATTTCCATCACAATTTCGACTCCATAAGGTGGTGAAGGTAACTCTTAGTCCTCTTCTTGCTCATTCCAATTCATGTACAAGATTGAATCTACGGAACCAAAGCTTTTGGATGACTGCTTCATTCCCTTTCTGCTCTTCTTTGTTTTCTTCTACGGTTTCATCTTGCATTTCTTGTTTTGTTTTTCTTTCTTTTCTTATGTTGTTGGTTTCCTTAGATGTCTAATTATGAAAACAAAATCCACGGGTCATAAGGTCTTGTAGGTTTAGGAAATTAGCTGCGAGTGACTCTGGGTAATAAGCTTTCAAGATTGCAGCAAAAGCTCTTCTTTGAAGCTTGCGTGAGAAAAAACTGACAAATTGTAGTTTGACCCCTCAATTTTTATGTAATTCTATTGTAACCCAAAATCTGGAAAAATTCAGTCAATTTTTCCCCTTTTAAACTTTAATCTTCTCTTGCATGTTTTAAGTGGTTTTTTGGGTAGATTAATTCTGGGATTTAATGCATAATTAAGGCTTAGCATTTTTTTTTGTAGATTTATTACCTTGTTGGATTTTAATAAAATAGGTTAGTTTGTGTTAAGGGTTATTTTTGTTTGGATTTAGGGAATGGGTTGTTGGTTTATTTTGATTGGATTCTGACTTGGGTTTGAGAGTTGCATTTTGGTTGGGTTAGTTTGGACAAGAATGATGGTCTAGCCTGCATTTCTTTATTGGACTTTCCCTGAGCTTAGGAGGCTTTGGCCCAGATAAGAAATAAGGAATGACCCAAGTGGCCTTCATCTTGCAAGACCAAAAATGAAATTTGCATGTCTGGTCCCTGTATTTTGAGTAATTTCATTGTGGCCCCAAAATATTTTATTTTCTTTCAATTAGATCTCTAATTTAATTGTAATTTGGTTTCTGAACTTTAATTTTTATTTTGACCCCTAATTTTCTTAATGTTTTTGCACTTAGGTCCCTGACATCTTTGATTTCTTAAATATAAGTTGATTCTCTTTTTTAATTGTTAATTATGCTTCATTTAAATGCTTTTATCAGTAGATTTCATGATTATTTCCATTTCTTTATGATTAAATTGGTGCCTTGACTATTTTGTCGATTTTGGAATATAAATAGGACCAATTACACTCCATTTAACCATAATTTCAAGGGAGATACTTTTTTGTATTATTTTAAATCCTCTTATGTGCTCCTATGTGTCTTTTATGTGTAATTGCATGTTTTGAGTGTTTTTTTCTTTTATTTAATTATTTTATTCATTTTAAGTTTTATTTATTTTATTTATTTTTATTTAATTTTGATGATTATTTGAGAGATATTTAAATACCAAGTTGTAATAGATAGATGTTCAAGACAAGTTGTAATAAATGTCTCAAATTAAAACCTATCTAGACCCGATCTAGATATTATCCATTTATAAATCCATTTATTCGGATCCGATCTAGACCCGTTTATGCTAATTTAAAAACTGATCGAATACGGATTGCATTTTCCGTGATTTTTCATGGAAAAATTACTGTAGCGATTTGATGTATGTGAGGGAAAAAGGTAATAGGGAAATGTGATCACGGAAAACGACGTAATTTTTTTACGGAAACCGGCAATCCAAACAAGGCCAGTTTCGACTCAAATTTGACTCAAACATGTTTGAATAAGTAATTATTTTGATTATGTATTTGAGTATTTAATATTTGTTTGGATTTTTTTAGAAATTGTAATTTGTAGGGATTAGAATAATTACCTAAAGTAATTTGTGATTTTTAATTGAAATTTATGGTGTGCAATTAATATTTGTTTAGAAGATATTTTCTTCATTTTTTTGCCTAAAATTTTTGGCCGGAGATACCCAACTTGTATTCAGATCCAATCGAACCTGAATTCGGAAGAATAAGTTCAAGACTCGTCGGGTATTCAGGTCAAATTCAATACAAGTATAGCTAAGCCATCCGGCTCAACCCCAATCCGTTGACATTACACCTTCGCTTCCGCAAGGCTGATGCCACCGCCCTCTCTTCTGCAGTCATGAACCACCGCAAACGCCACCATTGTCGCTTCCTCTCGTTCTCCCCGATCGGTACCAGCATAAAACTCCTACAAATTGTCAAATCACATCCTGCCACAGCGCATATTTCGAGGTCCGTCCACGGCAACTGGCTAGCCCGCACCTATTCCCTCCCTACGAATTTCGCAACGGCAAACAACGTCATTATGCAAGGCAATTTTGGTGAAGGTGTGTGCATTGACAAGAGAACCCTTCTTATTGTCAAAGTCGTCGGTGGTGCAAGTGACTATATATTCTGAATCTTTCACGCAATGTGGTGGTCGATGCCGTCTCCAGACGGGATACCATTCCCCACTTGCTGCTCTGAAAGCGATCATGAGATGATGGTTTTGGCCCTTTCGGTCGCTACTCTTATTCTTTTTTTTTTTTTTTTGTCAAAAACTCGCTACCCTTATTCCTTCCTTAAAAATCTTCAAATAGAGAGTCAAAATCTAATTAGCAGATTAACATATCCCCACTTCACTTGATCGAACATAATGAATTTCACGAGCTGCAAATGTTATTTATGTCCCATTTATATAGTAATTCCATGAACAAAAACTTAAGATGTCAAACTATAACATAAATTAAGAACATTCAACAAACCTTTACTATGGTGATAATTAGTACGGGAGCAGGATCAAGGACAACAAGTATGAACTCTTACAGCCACCAGCAACCAAATTAGCAACTGGCTAACTCTCACGAATGGAAGTTACAAAATTATTGAGGCAGTTTATTTTGTGTATTTATTAGTGCGGCGCCAGTTAATTTTGTGTATTTATTGAGGCATTATTGGTAGGGATGGATCGCTTAACGAGTCTGGGAGATTGGCAGTGATGGGGAGTGTGGTTGTGACTATTTTTGGCTGTACATGTATACGATGGGTAGGAATGTGACCCGACAAGACAAATTTACTCCTGTTTGGTTGTGCGAAAGATGTAAAATGCAGCGATGCCGCCGCAAAAGTTTATATTGGAACTCAAAACATGGTTCGAGAACTTAATTGATTAAAAAAAAATTTTGAAAGACGAAATTGGTTTTAGTGTAAAAATTTCAGAATCAAATTGGCAAATTTCCCAATATACAATCTTTTTTATTATTATGTTAGGGATAATAATAATTTTAAATATTATATGTCTTGAAAGTAATTTTAAAGACAAACAGATAAATTAAGAGAAAAATGATATTAGAGTGAAAAGTGCAAAACGCGTTATACCTTAAGGAGATATATTGGAGTTAACCTCAAGGGATGTAAATGTCATTTTGACAGTTTTGTTAAAAAATGTTAGAGTTGACTAATGGTTTTGGAGATAAAGTGAAAAGATATAACGTTAGGGGGTAAAGTGTAAAATTGGTTAAACCTTAAGCAGAGCTTTTCTAATTAATCCAAAAAATAATGGTATTTAGAGGTCGATACAACTGATAATACATTTTTTTCCCATTTCAATCTCAGTTAGGAATAATTCAGCATAAATTATTTAAACTGACAAATTACTTCCTTCAACAAGAAAATACAACTTATTAATTATGTGATACACATGTTAATCACTAAGCAAGATTAGTATACTACTTATTTAGTGGCCTTAATCTAAAACACCCTTTTCAACCTATCCAAGGCTAGTTGCGAGATTTTGTCAAAAAATTTCCTAATATAACCTATGGACTTATCACATTGGGATGTTTTTACATGAATGCAAAACCTAAATCTAGAAGGGTATCAGGGGTCGGAATATCTTTTCGAAGTTTAATTGGTGTCAATCGCATTAATTGCGACGCCCAAGAGCGACTCTTTGAAGAGGTCACGAATGTGTAAAAATGATACCCAAAGAAAAGAAAAGATTATAATATTTAAATATACGTGACCTAAAAGAGAGGAATGTAACATAACGGGTGCAGTGGGACTAAAATTCGTGACTCGATTTTCCTTCTTATAGAGGGGATATGAGCGTGCTAAGGCTAAAAAACCATATTTGTCCATTTCCGATATTTGAGGGGTATTCTCCTAATTTAATCAAGTAAATGATCTGACATATTTCTAATTTTCTTACATGAAATGCAAGTCGAAATGTTATGTTTCGCACATAGAGATATGGATATACATATAGAGGAAATATCATGCAAAATGGTAAGGATCCTAAAAAAATAGAAAATATGCATGAAATGTAATAATTGTTACACAAACATGATCTAGCGCGTGATATAGATAATGCTAGACTCTAAGGGTCTAGCATTAGACTATCACATATATATAAGTTCTCACTAGTGTTGGACTAGCGGAAAATCGAAAAAAAAGGGGCTACAACTAGCGTTGGACTAGTGTGGTGACGTCATGCATTTATTATAGCATAAGAAATCATATAAACATAATTAAAACAAGTAAACATGTAAGCACATAGAGCACATAGCACGTAAGCATAATATCTAGATACAAAGATTCTAAGAAAGAGAGTAAACACATAAACATGCAAGCACGAAAACAAATAAACACACATAAGAATCTAACTATTACATTTGGGTCTCTAACTACAATCTAAAATGGAAAATTAAAAATAATAACCTAACTATTACATTTATCTAACTAATTATATTTTTGGCAAAATTAAAACATATCTATTACATAGTCTAGCTAAATAAATGTCTTGAACACTTATCTATTACAATTTGGCATTTAAACGCCTCTCAAATAATCACCAAAATTAAATATATAAAACTTGAAATAAATAAAACGAGTAGTTAAATAAATAAATAAAACACTCAAGATATGCAATTACACACAAAACACATAGGAGCACATAAAAGATCTTTAAGTAATAAAAGAAGATACCTCACTTAAAGTAGTAGTTAATTGGGGTTGGATTTACCCTATTTATTCTCCAAAATTAACAAAATAGTTAAGGTACTAATTTAATTAACAAATAAAAGAAACAACATGTAAAGAAATGAAAATAATCATGAAATCTATCAATTAAAACATTTAAATAAAGCATAATTAATAATTAAAGAAGATAAATAATCTATACTCAAGAAATTAAAACAAGTAGGGACTTAATTGCAAAAGATATAAAAGTTTTAGGGGTCAAAATTAAATAAAAATAAAGTTTAGGGACAAAATTGAAATTAAAATAAAGATCTAATTGAAACAGAACCAAAGTTTTACGGCCTCAATATAATTACTTAACAATCGAGGGACTGCAATACAATTTCTCTATCAGATCCCTCGAGAGAATAGGCCAAGGGGCCGTTTTATTTATTTCTCTAGGCCAAGATTGCCTTCGGCCCACCAGAAAATCCATAGAAAACAGACGGGCTAATCCCTCTGCCGAAGCAACCAAAACATCTAGGCCTTGCCTCCCTAGCCCAACCGGAGGCTTTAAGAACAAAATGCAGAAGCCCATCATTTGACCAAGTAAAAATCAAACTAAAATATATGGGCTTTGGCTTCCAAAGCCTAGACAAACCCAATAAAAAAATACCTAACCCAATTCCAAATAACCAAATTCAATTCCCCTTTATTTTACCAATACCCAACAAACTAATAGGTGAACTGAAAAAATGTTAAGGTCTAATTTCATCCTAAAATCCAGAATTAATTAACTAAAAAGCACACTTAAAACATAGAAAAGAAGATTAAAGCTTAAAAGGGGTAAAAATGATTTATTTGTAGAAGTTTCTGGGTCACAATAGAACTATCTAAAAATTAGGAGTTAAAGTGCAATTTTCAGAAATTTGCTGTAAGCTTCGAAGACAGCTTTTGTTGCTTCTGCAATTGAAAGCTTATTCAATGCAGAAATCTCATGCAAACTCAAACTAAAGCCCGCGAACCCATCAACCAAAACCCCTTAACAATTTCAACACTCTTTGATTAACACAACCCAACCATGAACACCTAGCCATTGAAGATCAAATAGAGAAAATCGGACAAAAAATGCAAGAAAGGGAGACCGAAGTTGGCTCTTGGTGAAACAAACAGTAGAACTTATCAAGATCTGAGAATCCAACCACATCACCCAAACATCAAACATCAAGCCATCTCCAAAACTCTTTTAAATACCTCAAAAAAATGTAATAGATAGGATAACTAGATTTGTTTTATTATATTTTCCCATTGTAGATTGTAATTAAGTCCTCTATTGTAATAGATAGGATATATAGGATTTTTTATTTTCCCATTTTAGATTGTAGTTAGATTCCCCACTGTAATAGATAGGTTTTTGCGTTTTTATGTGGCTTATGTGTTATGTGATTTATCCGCTTTTCTTAGAATTTTTGCATCTAAATGTTATGTTTGTGTGTTATGTGCTACGTGCTCTTACATGTTTATTTGTTTTAATTTATGCCTTATTTGTCTTACTATTAAGACTATCAATGGGGCTGGGTCAGCCCGAACTCGACTCGTTCGACCCGATAGAAAGCCCGAGGAGCCCGATCATTTTAGTGAACCGGTCTGAGATTGAGCCTAAAAATTAGGTTCGAATTAAATATAAGCCTAGATTGGGCCTTATTAGGCTCAAACCGGATATAGACCCGGCCCTTTAATTACCTATATATATAATATTTATATTTTGATATTATGTATAATTATATATCCAAATATATTATTACTAAATACTAAATATATATATAAATTACAAAACACAAAAATACATCTAAAAACTCTTTCATGAGCTTTCTTGAGAGCCAATATTAGTAATGCATAACTAAATCTCTAACTTTTCTTATTGGTTGAGTAAATTTTTGTATTGGCATAATATTGGTTGATTTTTTTTTAGTCTACAAACACAAAAATCATCAAGCATATTTGGATTTAAATCACAAGATTACAAAAAAAGTTTCAACTTTTAAAGATGTATTGGCTTATAATCACATGTTTTATTACTATTTTTCATGCATTTTGAACGAATTAAATATAAATATTGTTGAAAAAATTTTTGGTTTATATACTTGTTAAGAACTATTATTTGTTCATGTTTAGTTTTAATATTATAGTCTTGTAAATGTTAAATTAATTTTACAACTTAATAGTTATAATAATTATATTAAGAAAATTAAGGAGTAATAAGTGAGTTTGGGTTAAACCCGATTAAGGCTCACAACCTGAATATTATGTGAGGTGAGTATGAGTTTCACATTTATGAATCCGAAACTCATAACCCGAAACCTGAAAATGTTTCAAATTAACTGAGCTGAGCTTGAGCTCATCAAAGCCCGGCTCATTAGGCCCGATTGACAGGTCTACTTACTATGTATTAAGAATGCATGACGTCACCACACTAGTTCAACGCTCGATGTGGCTTCTCTCTCCGCTTACTTGTTAGTCCAACACTAGTAAGGATTTTTAAAAATAGGTTAGTCCAATGCCAGACCCTTAGATCGTTCGTGCGTTAGATTCATTTTTGTGTGACATTCATTACATTTTCATGCATATTTTTATTTTAGAATCTTTTATCATTTACATGATACTTCCTATTATATTATTCCTTACCCTTTATATGTGTTAATCATATCATTTAGGATTGCACCTTATTTAAGAAATTGTGAAATAAGTTAGTTCATTTGCTTGTTCATGTTAGTAGAATTATTCTTCAAACATGAAAAATGGGTGATTATAACTTTTTAGTTTAAATACCCATTAATCCCTATATAAGAAAATTATGTCACGAGTTTTTGCCTCCCATACCCATTATATTCCATTCCCTATTCTTTGGCCACTTATACCTATATATATAATTTAACTTTTTTTTTTTAATTTCATCATTCGCATACTCGTGACCCCTTATTTTTTATCGAGAAAAAAAGGGCACGACAATATAGACTAGACCAAAAGATTACCCACTAAAACAATGCAAAAGGCAATTTCAAGACACTTATCTGCTTCAGGCTACTTAACAAAGCTTACCTTAACTATTCAACAAGACTCGCATATTTATTCCTCATTCGGCAACTAAAAACACTCAAAAAGAACAAATTCGACCTCTTCAGCTTAGCACCTCCCTCCACAAATCTTTCAAATGGGACTACTATCAGATGCATGAAACCACATTATTAAGCCCACAAAAAGAAAAAAAATGAAGGAAAAAGTCATCTCAAAAAGCGAATTGATTGTATTGGACCACGGGAAAGAGGTTCGTATAAAAGTGGACGGGTCTTGAAAGAGGCAAAAAGATGAACAAAATCCATAATAACCATAATAAACTAACTGTACCCCTATTCGTCTATTCCTATTCATCAGCGTTAACTGTAACTCGCCCCCACCACAATTCAGACTATCATTTCTTCTTGCCTCCGGACAACGCCATTATTAGCAAATTTCTACACCGGAAGATTCTTGGACTCGATCTCCCTCCTCATCATGAAATGAGGGAGAATGTATTAGTATGCAACCTTCATCCCCAGGACCATAATGTCGATTCTAGATAGATTTTTGTACGCTAATATGTCATCTTTTCTGACCTTTCGAGTTGATTGACTAATGCTGTTATCACTGTACTGGTGCTAGTTGATTATAGGTATACCTTTGCTTGAAGTATACAAATGCTAGTTTGACTCTTAAATGTAGCATTTATTTCTTTTCATTCCTGGGTTTGAATATATCATTTTGATAAAGAAGATCTGGCATATCCTGTCATTTCTTCTTTTCAGGTAGTTAAGATACTTCTTAGAGAGTTTCTTTGTCCAAATGTCAATCCGAACTTCTCCATAAATCGTTGGTAAAGTGGAGTAACTATCTTCTGTTTCTTATATGTTTTATTCCTTTAATCTGATGCACTAAAGAAGGTGTTATGTACTCAAGTAATTGTTCTTTGAACCATTTAACCATGTCCAGATGGCCTTTTCATGATGTTTTCGTGCACCAGCTAATCAAGACATTCTCTAATGTTTTCTTGTGCAAATGCTAGTGGTGCGAAATTGTCTGTTGTGCTTATTTTCCCATCAAAATGTTGATGGTCATCATCTAGTATTTGTTATTTGAAGTGTGAATCTATTATGGTCTCTCTCTGTCTCTCTTGTAGTTGACTCCAAAGCCTAACAAGGATGAATTTTTAATCATCTCACCCACTGGAGAAGAAATTAGGACTAAGAAAGAACTAGAGCAATATCTCAAGTCTCATGGTGGAGAACCTTTTATCATGGAATCTGCCAGCCACATATGTATAAATACAATTTTTGCATATAAACGTATTGCTAATTGTTTAACCATGCTCATGACTGATAAGTATGGTATTATTTGATGTTTATTCCTTATTGAAGCAGGCAAATGCTTTGTTAAGATTAGTGAAGATGATGTTGGAAGCTGTGTAATCTGCATGGAAGAGATACATGAAGGACAATTGATTAGTTTTCCATGTTCGCATGTTTTCCAAGAAAACTGTGCACTGAAATGTCTGGTGGAGAAATTCTTTTGTCCTTTGTGCAAGTTTGAATTGCCACATGCTTAGTGGATGTTGTTGGTTCCGAAATGTATTTGCTAGTAGGACTCGTACAACTCTGGTAAATTCTTATGTAACTATGACTTCAGATTATAAATAGACAGTCAACGAATACATCCCCTTCACATTCGGTTGGGAGAAAGATAGATGAGAAATCGTTTGGTTAAACTATTTTGGCAATGGTGAATTTCTGCTTTGGTTAAACATGTTTGAATATAGCCTAGTGGCCAAGAAAATTTGTTTCGTATATGGAAATATAGGTTGCACAATCTCTATCACTTACCATTTTTTTTCTTCTGTTTTAAAGCATAAAGACTTGAAAAAAAAATCTGAGAGTGCTTCCTAGATGAAATGCTTTTCAGATACATTTGAAATCTAAATAACTGAAAATGCAGACGGTAAAGTAATCCATGCTAATTGTTAAGTTCCTGCGGGATATTGGCTAAGAGATTCCTCCATAAGAAGGTATGCAATCATATTTTGGCAATCAGATGCTAGAATTTGCTAGATTTCTTGCTCTACCCAGACAAAACGCCACTAAACTGATCACCAAATCACCTTCTTGGCCTATCAATTTCTAATGAATTCTTTAAACTATGAATTCGACTTTTCATATTTTAATTGTGCTAATAATTTTAAGTATTTCTTCAATCGTAAAAAAACTCAAATGACCAAATGAAGAAAGTAAACCATTTAAACAACGTTGTTTACATGCTTGGTGTGCAACTAATAAGAGGCAATACTATGATAGTGAAATGACTACAAACAATCAAATATCTTTCATTAGATTAACTATTCATGAATAAATATTTGTATACATACCGACGTATGAGAAAATCAAATTAGGAAGGCTTTTCCTAATAGCATAAAAGAATAACCAATTAAAATAGTGGATAATCTATAGAACTTCTAGCTTGAGTCTCTCTCTTTGTAATAGAAATATCATTATTTCATTAGATATCCACTAATGATAAAAATTATATCAAGCATACATAGATACAAACAAATTTGAAAACAAATAGTTGTACTACAGATCTAAAAAATGAATAAAATATTACATTATGAAGTTCAAAGAAACATATACCATCTGTATATGCTTCAAGTTTCAACTACACTAATTGCATTGCCTCGTATTTGCTAATGAACGGATTCAAACCTAGATATTAAGATTGTTCTTCCTATACCTACTCACCATGGATGGAGTAGCCCCTTAAAAGAAAGAGAAAAGAAGAAGAAAAAAGAAAAAAAATTTGCTCTTCATATCTTCATTTTTTTACTTATATAATATGGAATCTAGATGCACGGACACCAATTGCTAAAGGTTGTATTCAATACTTTTTTTGTGTTTTTTTTTTTTGTGTTTGGGAGGGGGGAAGAACTCATCAGGATACCATTATATTTTAATGGTAATATCCTTTGAGACAAAAACGCGATTAACTGTTTCTGATATTCACTTCATCAACAATTAGCCTTGAGTGTCCTCCTAGGAAAATGAAATCATTTTCTTAAGTAAAATATGATAAAGGATAAAATGTTCTTAACATATTGTTGCAAAGAAAATTTAAAAAAAAACTCCAATCACGAAACTCAATAATTTTAAAGCACAACTGACATTTTGAACTTAGTCGCTACAGCCAATTGAAGTGAATTGATCAATGGATGCATAGGTATTAGAACGTGGAAAGAAACTCCTGTCTGAACTCTCAATGAGAAATGTGACTCAATTTCAATAAAATCGATGTTAACAGTTTTTACAGCAGTGTACATGCATGTAGACACATGGCAACATCAACACAATTTGATCCACAGAATTTAGTTTATGCATCTTTTGTGAAATTGGAATTATGTATATATATATATTTTCTTATATGATTTAACAAACCAAAGTTATCAAAGTAAATATAATCAGAAACAAACTAAATCTTATAATTAACATCTTTAGGAGCACAAGAGAAAACAGAACGTTTTAATTACTATTCCCTGGCTAAACAGTCAATCACATACAATAAAAGGTCAAAGGGGTCCTTAACCAAACTCAGCAGGCCATCACTAAAAAAGCATCTAGAAGGGTGAAAAAGTAGCGAGACAATATATCGTCTTCACCAAAAATGGGAGAAAGTCAAGCAATAGCAAATTTTCTCCATTTTTCATTTTTTTCTGAGTGCACTTGAAAATTGAGCGACAGGAAAACAGAGGAAGTACTTCTTATATATAGTGTATGGGAAAAACAATCGTCTTTCTAAGCAGTCCAAAATCTTTACATGTAAATATTTGATTCGCCATTCAATGTTGACAATACTGCATAAACTAATCTCATGAACTATTAATAAAATTAGTACACTTACAGACATCTTCTAGGATGCTAAGAGAACAAAACATTTGTCAAATTATTGAAACACGTATAATAATAATCCACAATCAAGTTTGGAATCGAAACCTAAAATTAATTGATTTAATCTTTTAGGGGAAATGGCCAATTTAGCCCTTCAACTTTTTAGCTTAAGGCAATTTAATCCTTCATCTTTTATTTAGGTAATTTTAGTCCTTTAACTTAAAATTAGTAGCCAATTTCATCCTTTTGCAACGGCACCCCCAGTAAAACTCTTTTGGCACAAAAATCACCATCAAGTCAAGGACAATATAGGAATTACGAAATCGCGATCATTTTTAAAACAATGAATGCAAAATATTTTCTGTTACATTGGGGAGAAAACCAATTCTCCATTAATTTGGGGAGTAAAACAAAAGGTGCAATAAACCAAATTGTTCTTCTTCTCCACCTCTAGCTGATGCCGAAGCCCTATGAAACTGCAAAAGCCAACCCAACAGCGGAATTCCAAACCCAAATCCCCAAAACCCTATTCAAAGCTGCTAATTCATTTATTTTTTTGGAACCCCAATACAAGCCCACTCGTCAAGTGTCATTTCCCCAGCAAAATCCACTACTAGTATCGAAGTTAAATTGTTGACGGGGCTATGCAACAGAAGGGGATGGATAAGGATGTAAAGAGGTAGAAGAAGAAGTTTGAATTGTAAGCCGAAAGTTCAAAGTGGAAATGCAATTTAAAATGATGATTTAAGGAAGTTGTTTCCCAAACTCTGATGCAACGATGATGAGGTAGCTATCAACAAGGGAATGTTTAGAAAACAGCTAGTCCATTTGCTAATTTGAATGCTTTCTTAAGTTTATCAAGAAAATTTTATATGTTGGTAAGTCTTAATTGTAGGCTAAAATTACAAGACATATGATGGTGTACAAAAACAATGTTAATGAAGCTTTATAAAAAATGACATATTGTCTTTGGAAGTTTGGTAGGAGCTAGCCGAAGAAGAAGAATCAAAGATACAGCTGCTCATTGAAGAAGATGAAATGTTTTCAGCTTTATTCCCTAACATTTTCTAATTTTTTGTTTTGACCTTTAACTTGTAGTTCCTATATTGCCCTTAATTTGGTGGTGATTTTTGTGTCAAAAAGTAGTACCACCACAAAAGGATGAAATTGGCTACTAAATTTAAGTTGAAGGACTAAAACATCTAAATAAAAAATGAAGGATGAAATTGGTTTAAGAAAAAATGTTTGAGAATTAAATTGACCATTATTCTTATAGCTATTTTTTTTTGTTGCTAAGAGAACGAAATTTATATAAATAATATAAAATCAAGATTAGAGCTAAAACCTGAAAATAATTGAGTTAATCTTCTCTTCTTGTTGCTTTTATATTTTGCTGGAAAAGTTTGCATGTCATTCATTTGTTGTGGGAAAGGTGAAAGGAAGTGTCAAAATGAGTATTGTGACAATGAAATGTAGTTAGTTAATAAAATACTTCACCTATAAATTAAAGGTCACAAGAAAATCATAAAGAAAATAAATAGAGAACCATTAATGATCATTTTTAAAAAAGAAAAGTCATGAAAGTATTGGTCCTTAATCCAATGTTGGACTTATATGCGAATAATTATGTGTTGCAAACTGTCAAATAATGTTAAATCTAATTAAAATGATCAATTATGATTTGAGTTTAATGTATCTAATAGGATGTGGGTCTTTAATGTGTAGAGACTTAAGGATAATTTTTATTTCTATGATGGGTTGAAATAGGAATTCAAAAGGTTACATGAATGTTATCTATAAATAGGGTTATGGTCCCCAACACACACGCATTCTTATTATCGTATTTTCTAGTACCACAAAATAGTTTTTTCCTGATATCCCATCGTCAGGAAAGATACTAGAGAGAAATTAAAGGGCTCTCTCAAGGGAATAGCAAATACGTGTTGTTCTGGAAGACTACCCCAAAAATCTCTAGGAATTCAAATATCAATTTATGAACATGAATCCAGGCATGTTTCCGTAATTTTGCTATTAATTTATTTCTTAATAATCACCATAAGATTTTGGATTTAATAGATGATGGTTTTCACCAAAAGTTAATATAAACAACCACCTAATAAGTGGTATCAGAACAGAATATAGTTGATTATTAGGAAATAATTTGGATTTAGTAATGCATAGTTTTTTGAGTTTTTTTAATAAAGAACTATGATAAATTATGATTTTTGTTTGCATGGCCAATAAGTTTTTTGTTCTATGGTTCTGGTGTCGTTCACGGTACCATGCTGGTACACAATCTACTATGTAATGAAAAAAAAAATCATTAGAAGTTGGCACGTGTTTCCAGCATCAAGCTTTCTTGATTGTTTAATTTGATTGTATCACATGAATACAAAACTTGAACGGCACAAGTCATGATATGACTTTTGTGTTCACTGACACAAAGTCATTGTCGCATCCCATTTTTTGAAAAATAAAATTATTTTATTAATTTTGAGTGAAAATGGATTTTTTATTTTTCTTATTATTTTATTTAAAATGTGTTTTTATTAATAGATGAGTAAAAATTGTGTTTTTTTATTTTTAGAAAATAAATAAAGAAAAAGGACCTAAAATGGGATTTAGAAAGTGCGACGATTTTGGGCTCAAAATAATAGTTTAAAAAAGGTTTTTAAGAAAAATAGGAGTCGCTATTTTGTATCGAGTTTAGGTGTACCAAATCACCTGAAAATAAATTTTAAATAAAAAATAGATAAAACCTTTTTTAAATGACTCCAGATCTTTGAAAACAAAAAAAGGGTTCGGGAGTCACAGTTGAAAAAAGGGACGGCAAAAAAAAAATCTAAAACACCCTTTTCAACCTATCCAAGGCTAGTTGCGAGATTTTGTCAAAAAATTTCCTAATATAACCTATGGACTTATCACATTGGGATGTTTTTACATGAATGCAAAACCTAAATCTAGAAGGGTATCAGGGGTCGGAATATCTTTTCGAAGTTTAATTGGTGTCAATCGCATTAATTGCGACGCCCAAGAGCGACTCTTTGAAGAGGTCACGAATGTGTAAAAATGATACCCAAAGAAAAGAAAAGATTATAATATTTAAATATACGTGACCTAAAAGAGAGGAATGTAACATAACGGGTGCAGTGGGACTAAAATTCGTGACTCGATTTTCCTTCTTATAGAGGGGATATGAGCGTGCTAAGGCTAAAAAACCATATTTGTCCATTTCCGATATTTGAGGGGTATTCTCCTAATTTAATCAAGTAAATGATCTGACATATTTCTAATTTTCTTACATGAAATGCAAGTCGAAATGTTATGTTTCGCACATAGAGATATGGATATACATATAGAGGAAATATCATGCAAAATGGTAAGGATCCTAAAAAAATAGAAAATATGCATGAAATGTAATAATTGTTACACAAACATGATCTAGCGCGTGATATAGATAATGCTAGACTCTAAGGGTCTAGCATTAGACTATCACATATATATAAGTTCTCACTAGTGTTGGACTAGCGGAAAATCGAAAAAAAAGGGGCTACAACTAGCGTTGGACTAGTGTGGTGACGTCATGCATTTATTATAGCATAAGAAATCATATAAACATAATTAAAACAAGTAAACATGTAAGCACATAGAGCACATAGCACGTAAGCATAATATCTAGATACAAAGATTCTAAGAAAGAGAGTAAACACATAAACATGCAAGCACGAAAACAAATAAACACACATAAGAATCTAACTATTACATTTGGGTCTCTAACTACAATCTAAAATGGAAAATTAAAAATAATAACCTAACTATTACATTTATCTAACTAATTATATTTTTGGCAAAATTAAAACATATCTATTACATAGTCTAGCTAAATAAATGTCTTGAACACTTATCTATTACAATTTGGCATTTAAACGCCTCTCAAATAATCACCAAAATTAAATATATAAAACTTGAAATAAATAAAACGAGTAGTTAAATAAATAAATAAAACACTCAAGATATGCAATTACACACAAAACACATAGGAGCACATAAAAGATCTTTAAGTAATAAAAGAAGATACCTCACTTAAAGTAGTAGTTAATTGGGGTTGGATTTACCCTATTTATTCTCCAAAATTAACAAAATAGTTAAGGTACTAATTTAATTAACAAATAAAAGAAACAACATGTAAAGAAATGAAAATAATCATGAAATCTATCAATTAAAACATTTAAATAAAGCATAATTAATAATTAAAGAAGATAAATAATCTATACTCAAGAAATTAAAACAAGTAGGGACTTAATTGCAAAAGATATAAAAGTTTTAGGGGTCAAAATTAAATAAAAATAAAGTTTAGGGACAAAATTGAAATTAAAATAAAGATCTAATTGAAACAGAACCAAAGTTTTACGGCCTCAATATAATTACTTAACAATCGAGGGACTGCAATACAATTTCTCTATCAGATCCCTCGAGAGAATAGGCCAAGGGGCCGTTTTATTTATTTCTCTAGGCCAAGATTGCCTTCGGCCCACCAGAAAATCCATAGAAAACAGACGGGCTAATCCCTCTGCCGAAGCAACCAAAACATCTAGGCCTTGCCTCCCTAGCCCAACCGGAGGCTTTAAGAACAAAATGCAGAAGCCCATCATTTGACCAAGTAAAAATCAAACTAAAATATATGGGCTTTGGCTTCCAAAGCCTAGACAAACCCAATAAAAAAATACCTAACCCAATTCCAAATAACCAAATTCAATTCCCCTTTATTTTACCAATACCCAACAAACTAATAGGTGAACTGAAAAAATGTTAAGGTCTAATTTCATCCTAAAATCCAGAATTAATTAACTAAAAAGCACACTTAAAACATAGAAAAGAAGATTAAAGCTTAAAAGGGGTAAAAATGATTTATTTGTAGAAGTTTCTGGGTCACAATAGAACTATCTAAAAATTAGGAGTTAAAGTGCAATTTTCAGAAATTTGCTGTAAGCTTCGAAGACAGCTTTTGTTGCTTCTGCAATTGAAAGCTTATTCAATGCAGAAATCTCATGCAAACTCAAACTAAAGCCCGCGAACCCATCAACCAAAACCCCTTAACAATTTCAACACTCTTTGATTAACACAACCCAACCATACTATCTAAACACAAATATTAAAAAAAAGGATTATTATCACTTGACCCCCTTAACATTTGGTGTCACTATCAATTTCTCCTTTAACGTTATTTTTTAATCATTTTACCCCTAAAACTAATTGTCAAACTTAACAGAATGTATTAATTTAAGTGATAAGACATGTTTAACCTTTAAAATTATTATCACTTTACCCCCATAAACTATAACCTTATTATCAATTACCCTGCAGAGTTATTTTTTAGGCAATTTATTTCACCATTAATCCAATTTAATAAGTTAAAAAACTTTATAAGATAGTACCTTCTCTTTTGTATAATAAAAATAATAAAAAATTTAGAGTGGCTCTTCTTATTTTTAGTATCAAGAAAAAAAGTCAAAACATTAATCTCTTCCTTTTTGGTAATCTTATTAATATTGAAAAAAAATAGAAAAAGAGGGGAGGGAAAGAGAGAGCTCAATTCTTTTTATTTTTTAATACAAACAAGAAAGAATTCAATATTTTTATTATTTTAAAATGACTTTATTTTTCTGTTTATTACCCAATTCCAATCCTAATTTCGAGGATATTAAAGTAATACAATAATATTAGATTCTTCCTTATTTTCTTTATTTGTTAAATCTATTTCTGTTTTCTTCTTTCTTATCTCCTTTTCTTTTTCAAGTATTAATAAGTGTAGAAAAAAATTTGAAAAAACCCTTTTATTTTTATATTTTTGGAATCTTAGTGTAAAAAAAAGGAAGAATAATTATTCCAACTTTTTTATTTTTAATTATATACAAAAAGGTAAATACATTTAAACATTTTTTAACATACATTTTAGATTAATGATAGGGTAACATATGTAGAAAATAATGTTAGAGAGTAAAACGATTGCATTACTATAATGTAAAGGAATAAAGTGATAATAACAATGTAGTAATGCTATAAAAAATAAAAGGGTATTTGTCAAAATTTTATTAAGATGCTAAGTTGAATGACCTATGGGGTGAAGTAATTAAAAGATAATATTAGGTGGTAAATTGATAATTGTGATATAGTTTAAGAAGATAAAATGATAATAACCCTAAAAAAAAACTAAATTTCTCAAAGAATCAAATGATCCTAAGAGTTTAGGGTTTATTAAGCTTTTAACATTTAGTTATCAGTTTGGCTAAGGTGCTAAGTTTTTTGGAACATAATAGTTTATTTAAAAAGTAACTAAATATAGGAAATATAATAGTTATAATTATGTGTTTTTAAATACTGTAATAAATTATGTACAATATATATGTGTTAATTAATATTCAATGGACACGAATTAGCAAAAATTCTTTAACTGTGGGTCTTCATGTTGGGCCATTTTCTTCTCTCCTTACACGCCCATTGAAGTTCTGATTCCCCACATTAGGCCTGCCATGAGGCATAATAGTAAATCTCTTTTTTGGGCATAATAGTAAATTACTTAGCTACACTGGCACACTCAACGCTAAAACTGGATCACTGGAGTCGAGACTCGAGACCCAGAATTTTGACCAAAAAAAAAAAAAAGAGTCGAGACCCAGAAGAAGGACCCAATTGTGATTCCATTACTTTGACCAATCCCCTCGTGCGGTGACAGATATTCCATACCCAACATGTTACTTGATCGCCGTCCTTCGTTTACTGGGATTTCTTGAACAGCATCAAGCGAACAGTTCGTAAGGTTTGGCCCATTGGTCAGATTGACAAATTTACCCTTCCGAATATTTTTCAATTCCCTTCTTGTTCCAATCCGTTTTTTTTCCCGAAACCCCCCCTCCTTTTTATTTTTTTTTAAATGTCTTTCTTTTCCATATATCAAATCCTTTTTGGAGAGAGAGAGAGAGAGATTCTCACTTCTCAGACGACCTCTTCTCTGTAGAGAGAGATAGAGAAAGAGAAAGGACACAGATGAAAAGAAAGGCTACAAAAATATAAATTCCTCTTTTTTGCTTATTCTTTTGACAGCACTTAATCTTCAGAAACCTACGTTTTTTTTTCCTTTTTGTTTCCTTTTTTTTTTTTTGTAGTAAATTTGGATTAAGTTGAAGTTTTGACAGTCATAGGTAACCTATGCATGTATATATATGTTTGGTGTAAAGATAGGTACATATAGGTTTGAATTATATCTATCTAATTGATTTGGTTTAATACTTTTTAGGGTTTTTGTGAATTTTGGGTGGTTGAATGGTAGTTTTAGGTTAGGGGAAATTATTAGAAATTGCTAGGGTTTTCAGTTGGGATATTTTCTAAGAGTATAATGGGGAGCACAGGAGAAGCAGATAGAAAGCGGCGTCAATTTAGCTCCATATCACCTACTGGTGCTGCTGCCAAGAAGCATCCTTTTATGCCATTATCTGAGGATAAAAAGGTGAACTTTTACAATTTATGTATTTCTTTTATTTGGGCATCTTTTTTTTTTTTTTTTTGTGGCTGTTTAAAGGTCTTGATTTTGCTGGCTTTTGAAGTGAATTTGGGTTGTTTCTGGCTCTTTTTGCTTAAATTCTTGAAATTTTTTTTGACTATTTGGATTTTAGACTAAATTTAGTTTGGGGTTTGCATGATATTTATGTTAAGTTGCAAAATTTCTTCCGAAATCTGATTGGAATTTCTTTGATTTTTCAAATTTTGTATGCCAAGTTGCTGTTTCGATTGAACTTGTTATAGGGTTTGCACAAAGTTCCATTTTGTGTGCTTCTCTATTTGCTAGCTTGAATACTCTCAGTGGTTGGAATGAGCAACCCTCCTCCCCCTTGTTTTCTTTTTCCAAATCTTGTTGCCTTGTTGTTGCTAGTCAGCGAGAATTGCTGGATGAACTTTTCAATTTGTGTGTTGCTTGGTTAGTATCATCTGCCATTGAAGTCACTGGGGGAGGCTATAAAATTTGTCCCTATTAAATTTATTTAGATGTGCTTCTTAGCTCTTTTTTTCCTGATCTGATTACTACTGACAGTTCGGAAATCATCTGTGGTAAATCTTGAATGATTTGACCTCGACAGTTGCTTTTGGTAGTGGTGAGATAGAATAGTAGCAGATGTTATGACATCACATTTATTGAAAGGATGTTAATGCTGAGTTGCATGCTGAGGCTGTAAACCAGTTTCTGTTGGCCAGGGCAATATTGTTTGATGTGATTGATGCACTTTTAGCACACAAGGGGTTTTGGTTATGAAGCTAGCATCTCCTTGTAAATATCTCATTACCAAAAATGGCATGAGTTGGATTTATTTGATTGTTGTTGCTGACAAGTTTGATTCGCCTGCTGTGAACAGCCATTTCCTTAGATTTTTGTTTCAGGAAGTAATGAGAACTTGTTTGAAATTAGAGTGAAATATTTTCCAGATCCTTTCTATTTCAGAAAATTTCAGAAACATGAAAAAATTTAGTGGAAAAGGTGTCAAGATTACATTTAGTCACTAAAAGGTAATTTCATTTTTCTTTAGTGTCAAAATCACATTTAGTGTTCTACTCTACTCCTTTTGGTTCTCTTCTTGTCATTTGCATGAGTTTGGAATTGTTTCTGATGCATGAGTTACCATGAAGATTCGCTGTAATCGCTTTAAATTTAGTATGCTACTGCATTTATGTAATGCTGGTTGGAGATCTCAGTGAACGAATGTTGACATTATGCTTATTGGGAGTTATTTTACGTTGGATTTCATTTTTGTGGGCCCAATACTATAGCTGCAAAATAATGACTTGAATTTAAAATAGAAGACTGGTCATTTGGAGATCATGAATTCAGCCATTTGTGGGATTTGATTTGATGACATGGATTATTAGTCTTCTGGTTACCTCTAATGGATTGGTGATATAATGCACTTGAGAGTGGTTTCAATATTGTCCTTTGCCATGGTCATTGTGTGAAAGCATTAAATGTTGGATTCGTCTGTGTTCATTGAAATTTGTTTATGATGTAACCTGGTGAAGCTCAAGCTAGTAATTGAAGCTTGCTTTCAAAGCATCCAATTTTGGATTTAAAGAAGCTGAATTTGTTTGGGCAAAGGGGCTAGTTTGTTTGTTTGCATTTTTTAAAAAAATTTAATATCCTCACAAGTGGTGAGCATTTTCTTGTGGGGTCCTCTGATACCTTGTAACTGGAAACAGACATTTAGCTGTGTCTTGGATCCTTCTATCTTATTGTTTGCATAGTTCTGGAAGCTGTAAAACGGATGGCCAGTTTTCAGTTTTCTTGAGGTTGAGAATAATTTTTTCCCAATTGAGTGAGTTAAGGAGTCCTTGTAATCTCTTGTAGCTTTGCTGTTATTCTGCAAAGCACATTCAAGTTTCAGTCTATGTTGTTTATAATTCAAGTCAACAATAGTTGCTCGTTTTCCCACCCATTTAGCATTTTGTGTGTCTTTTGGCTTTTATTGTTACCATGTGTTTTCTTCTCCTCCTTTACAGTTCATGAGTATCCCAATCATCTGTTTTTGAACTTTATAGACATCCCTCTCCCCTTGTAGTTTTGCTTATAACGTAGAACCATATTTGTAGGTATTGTTATTGCTAAATCCAAGACGTGGAATTGCGACCCATGTTTCTTATCCAATGAAGTTTCCTGTTTAATTATTTATCTAGGCTAAGTTTGTTTAGGGCTAGGGTGCATGATACTATTTGCATAAACAATGATATTGCTAGTATCCAGGACTTATACGTTAATAACAGTGGAATATGTTTTGGCTTTAGTATGCAATTTTTATTGCTTTTCACCTTTTAAGTTTACATATTCTTCTTTGATCTTCATTTATGGGGCATATGAGGAGGAATGCATGAGGACATGTGGGATTCTTTTCTTCTCTATGCATTCAGTGGAGAGTATTGGGTAGGCATTTGTATATCAGAGATGTGCATTCTGGTTCAGTGCTGAACATAAAATTTTCAGTTGGCAACTAATCCTGGTTGTAGTTAAACTCGGTCATAGATGTCTTACTGATTATGCTGGAAATTTATTACAAAGACCCCACATTGACAGAATTTCCACCCCATGGAGTTTTAGTTTCCCTCAGAAATCATTCTTGAGTTGGAGTACAAGGTTCACTTATTTAATGTTGCCGAATAGTTTTTGTTGTTAAAATGATGATTTAAAGGGGTGGTGAGGTTTAAAGGATGCAAAGAATTGAGCCTCAATAAATTGTTGGGCTTGATTTGTTTAAGGCCCTATCTGCAATTGAAGTTTTCCAGGCTCAAGCTCAAATGTGGCTTTGATTTTAGTTATCTCAATTATTGGAGCTGGAGCCTGAGAAAATAAATACTGACCGAGATGTTGTGAACCAGGATCTGGAGTCCTTTTGAGTGTTTTCTGTTGTAGATGCATATTTTCTAAGTTGTGTAACCTATACTTTCTGCATTTAATAGGCTTTAAGTAATAAATTAGATGGAATATTTCTTTTTATGAATAAAATTTTTAGGTTTGAACAGATAAAGAATGTCTTATGACTAATATAGAAGAAGAAAGAACTAAGTAGAGCATTCTTGGCCATCTTGTGCCTTAAAAATCTAATCTTGAATAGAACTTATGCTTTATTGAATTGGTAAAATTGAAGCCCCAGCTAATCTAAGTGAATTTGATTAGGATTGCTTAGGGTGTAAATGTAGCGTGGTCAGCCTTATAGATTTTGCTTTGCAACCCCGTGGCCCTGAAAAACACAGGACAGAAAAACGAGGGGAAGAGAATCTTATGCTACTGCTTAATTCTGTCCTTAATTGTTTGTTCCAATAGGGTCCTCTAACATGCATTATATGTTAACTCAATCAGTTAAAGTTTTGAGGACTTTAATGTGGGGAAGTCTGTCCCGTGTACATATGTACACATTTATATTTAAACAAACACAAACACAAACACCTAGACATGTATATGCCCACATGTATACATATGCATATATAGATAATTACGTGTGGGCACTTTATTTGTATATTTCACATGGCATGTGCGGTAATTGTCATAATAACTTTTGCTTACTTGTAAATTGCCAATTGCACCTTTGTTTATTCATTGTTTTGGCAGATGTTTATGGTCTTCCTTATTGTCCTTTATTCTTTCGATCATATAGCTGGATGCGGCAGTGCTTAAATTTCAAAATCAGAAGCTCGTTGAGAAATTAGAAGCACAGAAAATCGAGATTATTGATTTCAAGGAGAAAATTGGTAAGCTGACGGTGAAACAACTGCCATATGAGAACGTTGTTGCAGTTGTCAGTAATTCCTGGGAAGAGGTATCCATCTATCTAATGTCCTTGATACTACTTTTCCAGTGTTATGTCTCATATGTCTGGACTCTAGATGGTAAGGTTTGACTCCTATTCTAATCTTTTCTTTTTCTTCTGTCTTGCAGACTGTTAAGGACTTGGAATCACATTCTATACACACAAATGACTGTGCGAAATGTGAGCGAGGTGTCAAAGATCTACTTGTCAGAGATGGTGCAAATCCTTTGCCTTATAATGGTATCTTTCCCTTTTTCCTTTTGCCTTCTTCATAGTTGTTTCAAATATTGTCCCCATTCAGTATTGCTAATTGTTTAGCATCTCATAATCTATAATACTTGTTGGTTGTAAGAATATTCTGCCGTGTAATAGTTTGATCAGGAACTTGGAATTTGAATGGACAGTTGTCAGGTGTCATCTAATAACCTTCTTTCGATCTGTAATAGAGATTGATTTCAGGTATATTGTTTCAGGTTGTTTCAAGTTTCAAACATGCCAATTTAGGATAAGGGTTGAGATGTATTTTTCTCAAACTTGCTTGTTTGTTAAGGTGCTTGTCATGCTCTTAGAATTTGTGATATTTTCCAAATGGTTAATGTTGCTGAGCTTTGAGGATTGGCCATAGTAAATTAAAAACCATGCCATCAGATACCGACCCTGGCAAATTTTTTGCTGTTGCATACCTCTCACTGCCTTCTTTACCCCCACTCTATGTTGTAAAAACAGACAGACATCTGCACCACATATTATTGAATTACTAAATAGCATATCCTGTTTACCAGAAATTCATGCTTTGTCTCCAGTACTTTTTCATGTTTTCCGAGAGCTTATTATTTTCTTTTTTTTTTTTGGTTTTTGTTTTGGGGTTATGTATTAGTTTAATTTATTCTTCTGTGATACAGTTCATGGAGAATGAAAATAAATTATTTCTTTTCATGAACTTTCTGCTTATGTTTCTGATTTAATTAATTTTATATCTTCTTTAGTTTCATGTATGCTGCTTTGATGTTTGAGTGGTTGAGCTGCATACATAACAAAGCTGTTGCTGATGTGCATTGTTCCTTTTCTTAGGCGGTGGTTCTTCTCCTAGTGACACCTTTTCTTCAAGGGATGCTTCACCTGATGATGCTTTGTTAAGCCGGCTTTTAGTGACAGGAGCAACTGAAAGTAGTTCTACCTGTAACGTCACAAACAATACAGAAGAGGGTAATCATGAAGACAGCAAAAAGATCAGGAACACATTGCATACAATTCTAGCTGCCGTTGATCATCAATGGAAGTTAAAGGATAATTTATGCAGTACAGCTTTGAGTGCATTTTCTGAAGATGGTAAGATAAATTCTATGTACTGTTTTACTTGAAGATAATCCAACCATGTTGCTTTACCAAAATTTTCAGGGTTTAATGTGTTAATCAAGACTAGATGTCTCCCTCTACTTCAGGATCACACCGGCAAAGGACATCTCTAGACTTGCAGGCAGAAGTTAAGAATGTAAGAATGAGTATAGGCAATCTTCATTCAAAGCACAAATCATTGGCTTTTGAACTGCAAAAGCACAAGGATTCAGAGGCAAAGAGTAAAGCTGAACTGAAGCATTTAAGAGGTGCATTTTGTCTGTTTCATGGAGATATAGATGTTTTTCACTTTTTTGTTGGCAATGTTCCAAGATCTTTTTGATTCATCCAAGCGGTTTACTTACAGTTATACTTGGCTTTCTTTCTGATTATCCTTGTGGTATGGCATTGATGGATTATTTATGTTGAGAGTACCATGAATAGCTCTTTTTGGCTTTATGTTGTTCCTCGTTTATGATTATCTTGTGACCTACTCCATATAGATTGTTGGGAACATTGTATTCATAAGTTAGGGCTATTAAAGTAACTTTATTTCTTTTTTGTATAAAATGATTTCCTCCTTTTCTTTTTTGTTTCCTTTCAACCAATAGTTACAGGGATACATGTAAAATATCTTTTTGGTCACGAATCTTTTTTGTAGTGATTCATCTTTTTGTTTGTCTATGTAAAGAGGAGTTGGAAAGTACTATAGCAGAACTTGAGGAAAGTAATCATCAATTAGCAGTTCTAAAAGCAGAAAAAGATGCAGGAAAGGGGCCAATTTTCCCCATCCTTAATCTGGGTAATAAGGCTGTTGCTGTTGACAAGTCCAGAGATAAAGAAAAGGATCTGCAGGACATGGAGTCAGCACTTAGCAACTTATTGGTAATCCACCATGCTTTCTATATGACGTGTGGTATTGGGCAACTGGTTAATTATATTTGACTCATTTGATATGTGATCAGGATCAATCGTCTTGTCGGCTATTAGAACTGAAGCGTCTTCATGAAGAAAGGATAGATGTATTGAAGCACTTATCCACTTTGCAGGTTTGCTGGCTTTTTGTTCCACTAAGAAATTGCAAAATTTTGATCTTGTTGGTTTGCTCTTTTCCATTGTACTCACTGATGAATGGATTTTAATCTTAGCAGAACACTTTGAAAAATATCAAGTCAATTTGCTCTTCACAAGCTTATCTCCTTTTGAAAGATCAAGCTACGAAGGTTAAAGCAGATATAGTCCAATATCAAGCACTCTATGAGAAACTACAGGTTGTAGCTGGTCGGTAGTTTCATTTACATCTCATTTCCGTTTTTTATCAAGAGGAATTTGCTCTTATTCTGGTTCTTTACTTGTTCTGACTATTAGGTTGAGAAAGACAATTTGGCCTGGAGGGAAAAGGAAATGCATTTGAGAGTTGAATTGCTCGATATTAACCATCGATCTGCCTCTGTTGCTGATTTGAGGATCACTGAGCTGGAAAAAGGGATACAGAAGTATATAAATGAAAAAAATCTTATTGAAGTCAAGCTGGAAGAAGCATTAAGAGAACCCAGTATGAGGCATCCATTGTTTCTATGAAATTCATTTCTTCAGTGATTGGTGTGTCTTGTACAGCACAGATAATTCTGATTGATATTCATTCCTTTCAGGTAGAAAAGAAATCATTGCAAAGTTCAAAGCTTTGGTTTCTTCATTTCCTGTGGAAATGGGCCATATGCAGAGTCAGCTGAGTAAATACAAAGAGACAGCTACTGATATTCATACTCTACGTGCTGATGTTAAATCTCTGTCTAGTATTCTTGAGCAAAAGGTGGCTATTATTACATTGTAGTCTTGTACTTTCCTACCCCTCACATGCGCAAGGACCCCAAAATTTACCGATCGTTGAATTTTATATGTTGCCTTGCATTTATGTAGGCCAAACATTTGGGAAAATTGTCTGCTAGGTCAGCTGAGCAAGCCGCTAGCATTCTAAAGTTACAGGCCGTAGTAAGATATCTTCTTGTAAATTATGTCAAACTTACTTCCATTTCGTCAATATGTCTGGGCCAAATATATTCCTGCTGTGTGATTTCTGGTGCTAATTGTTGGGTCTGTCCTGGGCCTAACATTTGAATATTTTTCATTAAAGATGCTGTTGCCTGATTTACTTTTTGGTAATTCAGTTTAGATTTGGTCGATGCTTCTAAAATAGCCCGGTGATTTTATTGTACTCTTGCAATATATGTTTCTGGTTCTCTTGTTAGCTAATTTTTTCGTTAAAAGTGGTAAAAGAAACACTAACAAACTAATTCTGACGGGAACTTTGCAAATGATTTAGTTGCAATATATGATCGTCTGAAATGAGGTGGTTGTTACCGGTGTGTTGTTGATTATGGAGATAACCATGGTAGTAAACCTTCCTTAACATGTGGTGCTTTTGGTGAATTGAGTTACTGAATTACTGGGGAGCTTCCAAACAGATATTAAATTATAGAAAAAGAAAAACATAGTGTGTGTTTGGATATGAGATTATTTGGAATAATACTATAGCACTTTTGTGATGTGATATATTTGAGATAAAAAGGTTCTTGGAATTTGTGTTTTTGATGCGAGGATAATATTTAAAATATTTTTTTCCTAAATTATGCTATCCAAACAGACCTATAGTGTTGTACAAGTCTATGGAAGAGGCATGTTAAGGAATGTAAGCATGAAAAATGTTAATACACGTACTCATAAATTAAAAAGGAAAAAAAACTACTTGCAATCTTAAGTATGTATCGTAGCTTATTCATCTACATTACTTTTCCCCTGAGATGAGTTGGTTATTTGTATGACTAAATGATTGT
Source organism: Coffea arabica (assembly GCF_036785885.1). Classification (NCBI taxonomy): domain Eukaryota; kingdom Viridiplantae; phylum Streptophyta; class Magnoliopsida; order Gentianales; family Rubiaceae; genus Coffea; species Coffea arabica. Next base: position 22,825,985 of record NC_092313.1, read on the forward strand.
GGATCCAGGAATGGAATTGCAAGTAGTCTTGGTCTAAGGTGGATTACTGAGAGGGGTATCTAACTTTTTATATTGCTTAGAGACGAAGGAACAGTTTTAATTGAAGGAACTTTTGAGCTGTAAACTTCACATCATTGAATAATTTTAGTTCCATGAAGGGTCTTGAAATCTGCCATTAGTTTGTGAAAATCTGTGCACTTTCCGGAATGTTGTGGATGGTCAAAGATGAGGGTGTTGTTCATCACAATGAATGTTCAAAAGTAATACAAAAATTGAAAGAGGCTTTTGGGCGGGTGTTTTTCCATCTTGATCTGAAATGGGCAGCCATCCTGATGTTGTAAATTGTGAGAGGGTGAGAGATAATTAAAATTAAGAGGCAATGTATGAAACATATTTGTCATGATATATATCTTTGATATCTAAATGCAAAATCTACCAGCCATGATGGTCTTATGAAAGAATGGAGATAAAGTAATTGTGGCAAGTTTTTTCAGGAGAAAAAGGAAGATAACATCAGTAGAGAATCATATCGAGTCTAGTCTTAATCTTCATTGCCAGTTTCTTTTGGTTTTTTAGTTCTGTTTTCGCGTTTAGTTTGTTTTTGACATGTTGCTTATGCTTGCAACCTCCTTGGGGGACTTTCTCCCTCATTTTTTCCCCGCTTATTTATGCATACCTCGTATATTTCTCTTTCAATGAGTTTTGGAAAAATAAGTTTCTTCTCTTTGGTTAATGGGATGTTGCTTTTCAAGTTTAAGGAAAGAGTTGAGGTTGGACAGTAGGTATACTTGCATTCATATTCTAGAACTTGTGGAGTTCCTTTTCAACAAATATTTCTTGTTGCATGTAACAGAAAGTTTCTTGTTGCAGGTCCATGATTTGAAGGAGAGTGATAAGGAATTGAAACTCATTTTGCAAATGTATAGACGTGAATCAATTACTTCAAGGTTAGTGTGTCTTGATGAGTTACTTTTCATTTTTTTATATCTCATTGTACTACATTGGAGGTTTTCTCTGCATTAGCTTTTTATCAGAAGTCAGCTTTTCTGATGGTAACTTCTATTCATTGATAAAATTAGAGAACTGAAAGTTCTTCTCCTTTTGAGATCAGGCAGGTCAAGTGTTAAGGCTTAAGGCATCAGTTTGGATGAAAATCAGATTGCACTCATCGAGATTAGTGTTCTTGTCAATGAAACGAGGATACAAGTGGCCACTTTGGTTTTCAATAAATATTTCAAATGATCAATGTGAAATCTCTCTCTCTTAGGGTTTCTATAGTTGGTTGTATAATGATTGCTATGCTGTCTATTGGGCTGCATGTTCTTATAGCTGTTAGGGCTAGATGGTAGCATGTTGGAGCTTCCTATAGATTAAGTATGAATTGATGAGGTAGCTTTGCGGTGATTAGCTCATGGAATCAATACATGCCAAGAGCCCGTGTCGGTAAAATGGGTTAAGGCTGTGAGAGTTTTCTTTTCTAGAACCCATGATATCTAAACAATGATGGCTATGCTGTCTATCGGGCTGCATGTTCTTATAGCTGTTAGGGCTAGACGGTAGCATGTTGGAGCTTCCGATAGATTAAGTATGAATTGATGAGGTAGCTTTGCGGTGATTAGTTCATGGAATCAATACATGCCAAGAGCCCGTGTCGGTAAAATGGGTTAAGGCTGTGAGAGTTTTCTTTTCTAGAACCCATGATATCTTAACAATGATGGCTATGCTGTCAATTGCCTGCATGTTCTTACTGCCAATGATATAGGGGCTAGATGGTAACTATAGAAGCGTCACAGAAATTGTCGAGTATGTAATTGATGAGGTAGCTCTGCAGGAGTAGTTTGTGGAATCAGTACTGCAATGACCCTGTGTTGTTATAAGTGGGTTAAGGCTGTTAACAGTTTGTCTTTGCTAGATCCCATGATTGTTTGAGAGGGTACAGGTTATCTTTTTAATGCTTTTTCTGGTCCTTTATTATAAGAAAATTTTCAGTGTTTGGCCCTGAATATGGTACTCGGTCTCAAATTGTGCTGTCGTCTGACCAGGCTGTGAGTATAAGCGAAGTGAGAAACTTGCTGTTTCCATTACAATAATTTGTTGAATTGAAAATCTATAGGTGTAGATGGTTGGCCAGTTACTGTTTTCAGCCCATAATTTGTACATGTAAGTGAATTCTGTTGCAAGGGATTCTATGAAAGGATAGCATGTTGATATCTGACGAATGAAATATGATATCAAATTTTTGAATTTATCACGGGGATGCTAGTATGATTCCTGCCAATTTTTAATTGACAAAATACATTTCTTCTATATCTTGGTTTAAATATTAAGTTATGGCTTTTTTCCCTTTGCTTATGATTGATGTAGTATGGTTGCATTGTTAACCATTCTGATGATATGCCTGAGGAAACCCTAATGGTCCAGAATTGACCTTTGCGTTGCTAAGCAACTAAGCGACATGGTGATCCAGTGTATAATCTGTTCCTAGTGGATGTTTGGATTATGCTTGATTTTACATTTAGAAGATCCATTTGGTTTTTTGTGAAACATACCCGGCTAGAATCCTCCTTGTGGTATTATTTTGGGTTTCCGTTAAATCGTGTGGTTGCTTTAAAATGAGTGCAGGGATGTCCTTGAAGCTAGAGATTCTGAATATAAGGCTTGGGCTCATGTACAGAGCCTGAAGACCTCTCTTGACGAACACAACTTGGAGTTGCGAGTTAAAACTGCTATTGAAGCTGAGGCTACATCCCAGCAAAGGCTAGCTGCCACTGAAGCTGAAATTGCTGAGCTCAGACAGAAGCAGGAGGCTTCTAAAAGGTCTTGTTATATCCTGTTGACGCTTACTTTAATGTGATTTGCTTTTCTTATTTCATATTATCTGAGAACTGGTTAGCTGAATGAGATTCATTGGTTTTGTCTTTGAGAAGTCCTTCCTCGTCGAATCATCGGTGTGAATTGTTATTGGAAAACTACCGTGGTATGGTGATGTTGACTGTAAATTACCATGGTATGGTAATGTAAAATGTTGATTGTAAATCATTTACCATGGTATGGTATGAGCCAAGAATATCTATGGTTCTTCTTTGAGAGCCAATATAACGTAATGTAGTATATCTATATGAAAGATGAAATTTAACTTGAACATCTATGCTCCATTCTTACCTGGTTTCTGTTATTAATTTTTTTGGGTATACCATGTTTCTTCAAGGTATGATGAACTTAACTTCTTCAAGTTTGGGTGAAGTCTGTTTACCTTTTTTTTTTTTTGGCTATGGTTGATGCTATGTTTCTTGTGCCCTTTTTTTGTGCTAGTAATTGGAAATATCAAAAATTGTTCATTACTAAGAATGTGCATCAAACTGCTAAAAGATCATATACACTTAATGAAGAAAACCTCTAATAATTTTACTTTTCTAGCATTTTACCATTTATGTTTTTATGTCAATCAGTAACCTGACAGGTTGTCAGTTTGATGCTCTTACAGGGAAGAATCAAAACTTTCTGGGGTTGTGAAATCCAGACATGAAGAGACAGACGCCTATCTTTCTGAGATAGAGGTTATTCCTTTGGTGTCATAGCACAAGCACTTATATCCTCTACATCCAAAGTAGATATTGAAAATATTCGTTTCTTGTGCTTCAGACTATTGGGCAGGCCTATGATGATATGCAAACTCAAAACCAACAGTTGTTGCAGCAAATCACAGAGAGGGATGACTATAATATAAAGGTAATTAGTCAAGCAAAACCATAAACCAAGCCTTATTTGTAGTTTTTCTTTTATTTGTACTGTGTGAGATGGGATCTATTTAATGTTGATAATTGTAGCCTTTGAAAATCACCTACTTCAAACTTCTGGAATGAGCTTACTTTGTTACTTTTTTAAGTTAAGTGCTTGAAACGTGAACTTTTTGCACGTCTTTTTCAACAAAAAGATTTTTCATCGCATAAGTAAAGCAGGAGAGTTTAGTATGATAACTTTTTTTTTTTTGGAACTTGTACCTGGAAATAATTGATGTATGGTGAGATTTTGAGTTCAATAATAGTTAAACCCTGAGATTAAGTAGTTTTTTGTGGAAAGATGAATGCTAAATAGAGAATTACGGAGTGCGATGACTGGTTAAGCAAACACTTTCTATGAAGTAACGGCTAGACTTTTTTGTGAACTTCTATGTTGCTGATCCGAAATTGTTACACATTTTTTCTTCTGTTGACTGAGCTGATTGGATGAGTCATAATGCGGTTATCCTGAACATTATAGGCTTTTCCACAACTGCTTCTGTTTTCTTTAAGCTGATTTATTTTGAATGTTTTGGAAAGCTAGCAGCTGCTTTTAAAAGAGAATTGTAGTTGGTCAGAACCAGCTTTTTTCACCTTAAGATGAGCTGAAGTAGAAACTGTGTTCAGTTAAGAACCCCTCAAAATGGCTTATAGCTTTAAAATACAAAAAGCTATATTCAGCTGGTTATTACTTGTTCAGGACACGCCAAGTACAGTTTGACTTGTGATCAACATTGTTGTTGTGCTAATTTAGACTCTCTTCCTCCTTAATCTGAGAATTTTCTCCTTCTGGGAATGTTTGTTTGCTTTTTGCTGCAAATATTTCTGAGTGCTTAACTTAAACCTCCACTTGGACCTCTCATTGTGTTATCCAAATGTTCACTTGTCCGATAACATGGTTAGCGAAATATTCTTTTCAAGGACATCTTCTCATGATTTATTTTCTCGAAGCAATATGTGCAGTTTTCTTATTATAAATATTAGTATCTATATTTTATTTAGTGTTAACGGGTTCTATCTCAGCTTGTTATAGGAGGAGTGCGAACAAGACAGCTTGGGGATGGCCTGCTCATGGAGAAACAGGCTATAGAGAGAGCAATTCAGCAAGCCAATACTTCTGTCGATTTTCAGAATCTGAAAGTTGCAAGATTTGAGGACCAGGTAATGTAGTTTCAGTAACCATAAACAAGAAAAAGGCAATTATTCTTATATAGTGTCAATTGGATATTCAAAAAATAAAAATAGAAAAAAAATTCAAGTGGTTTTACTTCCTTTGCAGTTAAAAATGTGCTCAGATCATGTTCAGAGGCTGGCAGAAAACAGGGTGAAACTTACAGTTTCTCTTGAAAATAACCAAAAGAAGGTAATAGACATCCGGAAATCAGCACAGCAACTGAGAGAAACGATAGAAGATTCACAGCTGAAGGTTGACAGTAACCGTGTGGATCTTGCTGAGGTGCAAATAGAGACAGAGAGAGAAAGGTGGTTAGATGTTACTCTCCATTTTCATTCCTGCTTTTTTGTGGACTTGAACTTTCATTTGGTATTGACTACTTTTTTGATTGAATGCTGGTTCTTTGGCTAGATTTAAGCGGAAGAGGGAGGAAGAAGACCTAGAATTTGCTAGGTCAAAAGTTTCTCGTCTCAAATCACAGGTAGAGGGGTCATCAGTCGTTGATAAACTTCGGCAGGAAGTCAGAGAATACAGGGAAATACTTAAGTGCAGCATCTGTCTTGACAGGCGGAAGGAGGTATTGCTCCTCTTTATTCTTTTTTTTACCTTTTCTAAGCTAGTCTGCTATTGGTCTTGATTGGCTTGTGGAAAAAGAGTAGGCTGGTTTTGTTGCCTGGACTTGACACTTTACCGTGGCGTACCTTTGTTGACATGAAATGACATGGGTGCTATGTGTAAATCCATAGCAGAACTGAGCATGCATCAGCGGGCACTTCGACTTTCATATATAATTGATGCTCTAGCATACATTGAATAAGTAGTGTTGCAATGAGAGGCAGTGTAAGGTTGCAACATGACAAGAAGTCTCGAGACTCCTATTGGTTTGAGATTTATATGCCTGGTGGGTGACGTGAGAGTGACAAAGGATTGCTATATCTGTCTCTAATTGAAGACTAATATTAATCACTTCCGATTAATTATGAAGCATCATAATCAACTCTTGTTTCTATTGAAGTTGCACACGTTTTTTTAGGTTTATTTGTAGGCATTCACAGATAACTTATTGTGTTGTCTACTATAATCTGTTCCTAGACCAACACACACAACCTTGTGAAAATTATTTTATTTGGTTATTTTGCTAAGAAGGTACCCACACAAAAGAAAAATTAGTGAAGTCTATGGGCGTTTTCAAATATATATCTCAAATGATGGATGGATATGTGCTGCTTATCTTCCCTGCCCACTCTCCGGCACCGTATCCTCATGTTATAAAATTATCAAATCTGATGCTTGGAGATGTTCCCACACCTGACACCTCTACCGGATTCTGTCTAGTATAGGGCTGCATGGCCTCTACTGAGCATTTTGAGGATTGCATTTCATTAGATTGCACTGTTACTGATCAAATGTGGGGCACAGATGATCTCTTGGATTAATACATTTGTTGCTGCTGCAAGATGTGCAGAGGGCAAGCCAAGCTTTATACGATGTGTTTTCTATGTTATGGCATTATATATTCATCCTGTCTAGGTTTCAAGCATCAATTAGGTTTGACAACTCACTCAAAACAAGAATTTACTGTCATTCTAGTTTGTGTTTATGAATTTTGTTCTCACTGCTTCATGATGGAGTTGGATTTAGTAAGATTGAGCATTAAATAAGTCTTTAGTTGTGTTGCTTAAATTTAGTAAGATTCAGCATAGATTCAAGTCATTAGTTGTGTTATGCGACCTTTGATTCTGGGCCCATCCTCTAATATGGACAGCTTGGTTATCCAATCCATGAATTGCGCTTGGTTTTTTTTTTTTGATTTGGTATTGACTGATACAAGAAATGTGTATGCTTACCTTTTGAACTTTGAACTGTAGACAGAAACAAAAGATCTCATAGTCCATGTGTTTTTTAAGGTTTTCTGAATCATGAGTAAACAAAATGTTGTCTCAAGGATCTTGGTCAATAGATAGGATAAAAGATGTGAGGAAAGATTTGCTTTTGCAAAGTGGATGAGTAATTATAATTAATTTTATGGTTTTCTTGTTTTCTCTTGTTGTTTGAGGACTAACTTCTTGGTTTCATTTCAGGTTGTTATAGCAAAATGCTATCATCTGTTCTGCAATTCCTGCGTTCAAAAGATTATTGAGACGCGTCACCGCAGATGCCCAGTATGTTCAGTGAGTTTTGGGGCTAATGATGTAAAACCTGTTTACATCTGACCATAAATTTGAGAAATTTAAGTGACAAAGGCTAGATTGTGTTTTGATATCAGAGATTTCTCAGAGAAGTGTAGCTGGACATTGCATAAGTTCCTGGCTTATCATTGTATATTGGCAGTTGCCGGTTTGATTCTCTAGGCCACAGTTTTAGTTACTGTAGTTTCTTTCTTTCTTTTTTCCCCATATTTTTTATTCGTTTGAATGCGGGGAGCAAGCAGGTCCTTCTGATCAGTTGTTTGCAAATTGCGATAATGGTGCTAGGCTATAGTTGGCCGGATGTACTTAATAAAATTGCAATGCTAAGCCTCAAAGAAAGTTCCGGCTGTATTCGTTGATAGTTTTGATAGTCTAATGTGATTGACGCAATCATGGTCAAGATTTTGGTCCAAGCTTAATATTATTCTGGTAAATTATTTCTTTTTCCGGCTAATGCTTGCCCTTTTTTTTTTTTTTTTTTTTCAAAACTTGCTTTGTTTAAGATTTGTATCTCATTTGTATCTGTTGCTTGTCCTTCATGTGGAAAATGACACTGTTAAGTCCTCGATTCTCACGCATTTGTTGGTTCCAGGAACTTCAATCTGGTAACAGTTGCACCGTTCCTTATTTTTGGAACTTCCTTGATGCACCATGATAAAGTTTATCAGCATGGTTGATTTGCAATGCAGGTGATTACGGGTAAGTTGTGTTGATTTAGGATGAAGATTGGACGTCCTCTCTGATGCATTATGAAGATGTGATGTGATGGTTAAGGGAACGTTTGTAAGTGCCTGTAGGAGGTAATCTGTTGATTTTGAATAGAATTGGCATAACACTAACTATATATGCATCTAGTTCTGATTTTGATGTAATATCGGGCAATTGAGCCTTTTTTATGCATCTTATATGTAGGCAATTAATGTGGATCTATCTTTATTTTGGGGTTTGCTTGAAAGGCTTTCACTATTGTTGAATAGTACTATTGTTGAATAGTGACGGGATCAAATTTTTAACAAAAGCACTTGGTTCTCTTGGATGTAGAGTCCGGCTATGATTGTGTTGATCTGTTTCAAGTGCTTATGTAATGCTCTTGTTGATCCAATCTCCTTTGCTCATTCAAAATTTTTGCTCTGGAATTGTTGTCCGCTTGACATGATTGTCTTATAAAATTATTCTTACTTTTATCTGCATTTAAATTTCTACTCTTAAAATCGGAAACAATTAACAGCTGTGTATCTGAAGAAGAAATCAGTATGCACTTGTCTACTGGTTTGTCCCGTAAACTGTGTTTCGCCTCTTCTATTTATTTCAAGCCATTGTTTTTTTTCCCCTGGAGAACGGCAGCAATACTGAACATCCAAGTTTTGGGCAGAGCTGTAGGGTCCTCCCCTCGTCCCTTCTTTATTTTGTTTGCCGTGGAGAATCAGTTTATCCGCAACTTTCTACTAGATGTCAAAGTTTTCAGGTGCAGCATGATAAATAAAAGGGTTTGGTTCCATCATTCATGATAATGCCGTATCTACTTATCTAATGCCAACTCTACTACGGTTTCTGTATCTTTTGTTTTGCAGTCTCCTCAAACAGCACGAATCCACTTGAGCTGAGCGAAAAATGGCTGTTTGATGTAGGTGAACAGCTATTCTGCATTGCGTCCTTTTGTCTCTTTTTATTCGGGTCACAATGGTCAATGTTTACACTTCTCTTAATTTAGGGGTGTTAGCGAGTTGATAGGGACAAGAGGGAGATAGACTCTACCTCTAGACTAATAAAGGGGTTTGTGCTACTACACATTCTTCGGATTTAAAAGCAACTGGAAGAATTTGAACTCCTGACTGCATTTAGGACTACGTCTTTATATGTTGCCTGGTGGTTGAGTCATTTGTGGCAAGTAGGGGTGTTAACGGGTGGGTTGAGTTTGAGTACTCTTACGCTTAAGTTTGAATTCAATGCTATACAAGTCCACTCGAACTCAAGTTCGACTCGAGCGAACGGAAAATTGTGTAACTCGACTCGACTTGACAATATGTATTTTCAAGTTCGAGCTCAGACTTGTTAGCCTCGAGCCTTAACAAGATTGTGGACTTGAAATAAAACTTGAAAAACAGCTCAAAAACTCATAGTAAATGATCAAAAATCCTCATTTCTATTTTAGCTTTTACAATATTGCATTTTTGCTATTTATGAATTTTATGTGTAGACAACACCTATGTTAAATTACGTAAAACATAAATCTTTATTAGTCATTTCATAATTAAAATAAAAAAATAATATAAATAATATACTAATAATCAAACTACTCGACGAGCACTCGAGTGCCACAAATGGAGACTCGAGCTCGATTTGGTATAGGCATCGAGTTAATTGAACTCGGTCAAAAGGGGCTCGACTCGCAAGCAGTCCTAGTAGCAAATTTGGTTACATCCTACTCGATCGCATAGATAAACAACTTCGGGATTTGGAGGTTTTTCCTCCTCCTTTTTCGTTAGCAGCTGTTAGGGTTATTTGCAAGATGCACTTCCAAAAGATTTTAACGCATGTACTTTTCAAATGATACCACAAACTAGCAGAATTTCTTAAATATTCGTCAATCACGTCTTTATACTTTTTAAACTTAGCCGGAGAACCAAATGAAATTAGAGCTGTAGAACCATCTTTTGTGTTACTTCCCGTTCCTGAGAAACTGCAAATCATATTTTACCAGGATCTGCTTCCATATAACGTCGAAATAGTCCAGACAATTATGTTGTGCTTAATCCTTCCATATGCTCGTCCATATCCTGATGTTGCTTTCTGCGTTTCGCTGCTAATTCAGATTCCCCTTTTTTATTCTCATTTCGTCCATCCCCCCCCCCCCTTTCCTTTTCTTGTGTGTAGTTCACCTTGAATAGTGTTGGGACTGTCACTGTACAAAAGGTCCGAGTGAATGAGAATCCATAGCTCCATATCTGTTTCAGCGTCCACTTGGTTAAAAATGTACCTCTTCTTTATCTTGAGTAGAGATAGCAGCAGTTCCAGTTGTCCGTTTAGGACAAACTTCCGTGTCTCCATCAGTTATTATAGGCCTTTCGTTCCATGCAACATGTTTAAAACCCGTCTGAACTGGTGATGGGAACTGTCCTCGACTAGATAGACTTGTGGGCTAAGCATTGTTAGAGAGACAGAGAGAGAGGAGTGCGACTTGCAAAGCTCTGCAGAGAAAGTATTACTACCAATGCAATGCTTCATCAAGTTTTTTTAACGGTTCATTGACATAAAATTATCACTTGGAAGTAAGAAGATTGACTACGAGAGAATGAACGGATACGGAACAATTGAGAAACAGAGAGGTTGAGGACAGATGATAAGATTGAGGAAAAGAATTTACTCTTATTGTTTCTGTTATTTCTTTTTATTATTTTTGATATCCCATCACTAATTGAAAAGGGAATGAAGTGCTACATAGTCGATCAACTGTCACGGAATCATAGTTTTAAATACTTGAGCTAACAGTTTTTCTGAATAGGGATCTTTTGAAGAGGGTAAATCGAAAAAAAAAATGAAAGAAGAGATTGAAAACTTGATAATCCTGTGCCAAGGAAGAAAAAAAAAGGCCACAAATAGGACTTAATTTAGAGGGCTACACATACTCGAACACATTAGATGTTGCCCTTCAAGAAGCATTTCGAGTTTATACAATATTTTGTCTTTCACTTTTTACCGTTGTTTGACTATTCTACTAATAAGATGGCCTGTATAGGACCAACATGAAATTGATCAAAGGTTATGCGCCCACACATTAACTGGCTTCTGGACCGCTGATTTGTACGTCACTATAGACTTTGGCTTCCATAGGCAATTGTTACTGTCATATGAAAGGATACCTCTTAGTAAATAGCTCCAAAAGATTCTTCGCATCCCTTTCTTCAAGTCTATTCTCAATTTTGTATGCTCTGTAGCTTTAATTATTAAGGTTGTTTAAAATCCTTGTCTTGCATAGGAAAGCAGAAGAGCAGTACTCCCTCCGTCCCAATATGTTTGTCGCTGTTCGAGAATTCGATTTTTTAAGAATAACACTTTGATTGTAATATTTGTACTTTTCTTTTCAATTTTATCTTCCAAATTTCTAATTTTGAATTTGAATATAAGATGCATATAAATAGAGGAAAGGACAATATTGGAAATAGAGACTAAAAATGGTTTTGACTTTTATAACATGACAAACATTTCGGAAAACTCAGCTCCACATGAGATGAGGTCACTAGTACTTTATCTCCTTTAGGGGTCAGAAATTGAGAACCTTGACTTCCAAAATATAATAGATTATAGTATCTAGTTGCATTTCAAGCTTTCTATTGATTGTGAAGATTAGTGTATCAAGTTTGGGGTAAAATTTACAATGAACAAACTTTGATTTCATCACAAAGGGCCTGATTGCAATTACAAGTTTTGCACAAGCTTATATACTCCTCAGCTGGTGTGCTTTTCTCTCATGAAGTAACCTTTCTAAGTTCAAAAACATAATTGCTGCAAACCTGCACTAATTCTGCAGTGCTTCCTTTAAATAAAAATAAAAAAATCTGTAGTGCTTGTATATCCAATGCCCTATCGGTCATTTGAGTTAATTCCCACCTTTTCTCCTGTGCTCTCTGTATTTATTACATACTCTAGTACAGGGGAGGGTTGGGTTGGGTGGTACGGGGGAGGGAGTATAAGCAAGAGGTCTCGGGTTCGAATCCTCCGACTTACACTGAAAAAAAAACATACTCTAGTACAGTGTGGTCCTAATAGTACTTCAAATTAATGCTCAAGTTAGATATATATACTCAAATTTAAGTATCGAAAATCCTGTGGAGCAGATTGTATCTCGAACCCTGGCTCATAGGTATCTGCTAAGCATCTCTTATCGGCAAATATGTGCTCTAATAATGCCATTCTGCTGCTTTCTTTTCTTTTGGGAACATGCAAATCTTTATTTGTGAGTCAGCATTACTTTCCCACATGTTATTTCGTGTACTTTTTGCTCTCTCTCTCTCTCTCTATATATATATATATTCAGTAGTATTTGGTCAGGTATCAAGAACTTAAAAAAGAACCAACCATAAAGAAAAGAAAACCATACGTTAAAAGATTGATATGCTCAGTATCACTTTGGTGGTAAAAGCACTCTAACCAATCCTTTCCAGCTTGATGAAACTTGAAAAGAGAAAGAGAAGGAAAGAAAGAGAGCACGGCTCCTGTTCTTCCCTTTTTCCTACAACCATTTTCATGGTTTTAGATCCTTTCCGCTTATAACTTTACAATAGCTAGATCACATAACAATAACAATAATAAAAAAAAAAAATCAGGAGCTATGTGATTGATATTTCCCTCAATCCATTCATGTGTACACGCATGTTATTCCTAGTCTCCATTTGGGCAATGGAGTTTTAGAGAGCCATTTGGTCAAGTGTGAAAATATGTAGGCAAATGCTGCCACATTAGAACAAGTTAATGACAAAGATCAACAATGCAGTATCAGTTCTCCCAAATTGATTAGAAGGCAAAAAAAAAAGAGAAAGATATCAGCCGATTAATGAACTAATGTGGGAGACACATGCATGTGTTATGGACATTAATCTCCGCGTTTTGGCATTCCGGGATACACCATTATAGCCTAATTAGTCATAAATATGCCATAATTTTGGCAGCATTATTATACATGATGTTTGCCTATTCCGTGACCAATCAGATTATGTACGTCTTATTTCTCAACAAGACATTTGCCCAGACCATTCAGCCTTCTGATTGACAATTGACAAACAACAAATGCAGGAGACCAGAACCAATAATCAATACAGACAATTTTAAGCCGAGTACTATTTTGTTTCTCCTTTTCTAAAATCAAGTTTTTTTTTTTTCTTTTTGTCGTTAACAATGCATGCGGTAAGTAAAAAGATGTTTATCTTAAGTTATCAGGACGTTATAATATAAACTTCATATATAAGATGTCTGTTTATTGGACTGATTGAATTCCATGCCATGCATGCTCTCTTCCTAGTCTAAAACCTTAGCAAATTCAGTAATATCCCTCAGCAGTTGGTTTAGATATAATGTGGATGGATATGATAAACGTCCCCAAAAAAAAAAAAGTAACCATTCCTTGCGGAATAATTGAATAGGCTTGGTTGTTGAACTTATCCCCTTTCCTTTTCTTTTCTTTTCCAATTTTTTTCCCCTTTACCTTTCCCTTTCTCTTTTGGCTGTTGGTTGGGAGAATGAGATGAATTGATCCCGACTGGAGAAACCCCTTTTTTTTTTAAGGCCCCATGTTATTGACAGACAACTAGGTCATTAGGTTCTCAGGGACAAAAGGTCATTAGTCATGGTAAACATCAACCGCCAAGTAGCCATAGGACGTGGGGACTGACTGCCCATAAATTCTACTTGTATTTTTTTTGTGTGTGTGAAATAGTAAGACTACGTGCTATTTGAATTCCCAAAGGAAAATATCATCATCATCATCTTGCATTTGCAACCAATATCAACTATTCTCAAGTAAAAATTAGTACATTCAATGGAGAAAATGGTTTTTACCAGAATATGAAAGCTAGTTAGACTATATATACAGCTTCCGAAAATGATGCATTTTGTTGTTCGTTTTGCTATTGAACTTTTTCTTCTCTCACCCGATGCATTTACGTCCCTCAAAAAACAATAAAATCTATCAATTTAGTCCCAAATTGTAATTCTTATCAATTTTCTGTTGGTTTGGAGCCATCAAGGGATCGACGCGTCATGAGTTTTAAGCAGTAAAAGGATCAAATCAAGGATTGCACCTTACACTAAAACTTCTTGTAATCAATTCCAATAGGTCAGGTAACACGAGTGAACCATAGTTTCAGATTTAACATTTTTACCCCTTTCAAAATTCATCACTTGTATTGCAAGTCTCGCAACGGTTCCAAGAGACAAAAAAAATTATCCGAGTCACATTTTGGAACCAAATTAGTGAAAATTTCATGTTTGCGAGGAACATTAGAAAAAATGAAAAGAATCAAACCACAAAATGTGAGAGGTATTTGTGCAAATTTTCCTTCCTTTTTTGCACAAATTTGTTGTAATACTTTCCCCAATTGGACCAAGAGGGGTTAGAGGAAAAGAATCCCACCTCTAAACTAAGCTAAGGGAGCGCACTACTGCACATCGTTTAAAATTTACTGTGGGTGCAGAGGTCTGACCATCTAACTTGCAATCAGGCTTGCACCGTGTATTATGTTTCATCTGGTGGCCAACTCGTCTAAAGAAAATTGGTTAAATATTACTATCATTTAAAGCGGTGCAAGTTGAACTAGTCTTGCATGTTTTGCCCATGATAATAAACTTCACCACTCAAGCCAATTCTTGCTTTGATCAAATTTGTAGCTTTATCACGAAGATATAGAATCATTAATTGTATATTTTTATGTGGTGTATAATAGTTTTCCATGAGAATCAGAATTGAATAAGACATGAAATGCCCAGTAGCAATACATAATTCAAGTAGACACGTTTATGAAATATCAAGACATTACTCAATAGATTTTCATTACTCACATGGGGAATTTAATTTTTATGTATGAAAATCAAAATTTGTATGCCGTTGATGCCCAAAAAAAAAAATTCCAAACTCAAGATCCAGTATCCGGCATGCAGAAGAACACACTTTGGTGCTTTCTACCCGGTTTCGTTTGCGAGCTTCTTATTAATTAATGGAGTCTGCAAAGAGTTTCCAAAAAAATCAGAAATTCAAAATCATGAGGGATTCGAATGTAAATATGCAGAAGTACACTAATTTGGAAACAACCAGCCAAGGTACTAAATCCAAGTAATCAACTAAAAGATACAGCCAATGAAAATTTTGATTGAAGTTGGTTTTTCTTGCCGCGAGAAAATCCTTCTGTTTTGGGTTTTCTAAATTCAACTACTACCTATTCTTGAAGGAGGACAATCTGGATGGGGTCCTCAAGGTACAACACGGTGGATCTAATATTCCCGCAGCCACATAATTTTGAGAATATATATATACATATATATATATAGGCCCTGAGGAAGGGAGTATTTAAGACTCGACCACACATGGTCATAATATTCCACAATCTTATACCATATCCCTTTAATTTTTTCCTATTGGATTTATCGCGCAGATTAAGCTTGTTAAATATGCCTGGACCTGAAGCTTAATTAATAACACTAATTCTCAATTAATCAAGGTTAGCCTAATAATTAGGTGTAAATATTGGTCCATAATTTTAAAGAACTTCTGGACTTACACATGGTAGATTTGATGGGGACCAACAGATTAGCTTTGTCTCTTCTATTGCCACTTTGCCCAATAAGCCATTGATCTGTGTCCAATGATGTTAAAATAGACTACGAAGGGGGATAGTGATGCTGAGGTCACTAATCACTCACAAATGGTGGCTTAAACAAATGTTCCTATGGGACATAGAGTCTTTTTCTCTGTGCTTGATACTCTTTCAATAATAAAGAGACATATGCTTTTTTGTTGTATCAAATTCAATTCTACTTTCATTTTGAGATGCTGTCCCCTACTGCTTGGATGGATACATATACATATACATATACATACATATATATAGTCGTAGGTGAAAAAAAGGATATAATAAAAAATACACTCCATCATGTATTGACCTTTTTTTTCTTGTTCTTTTTTATGAATGGAAAAACGTACTAATCAAAGGAAAAGGATACTTCAATATCATGATGATCAACCATGTGACAGACATCCCAATAATGAAGTGCTTCATATGATTGTTATTTGATTTTTCTTGGGCTCTTCTAGTGTATGTCTACACTTGGTTTTGAGATTTTTGTTCTCATTGTAAACCCTTTATCACTAATCATTAACAAAAAAGAAGAAAAGGGAAAAAAAGTGTATTTTCCCTACAACAACAATAATAATAAGAGCAAATCTTATATACACTGACAGTGTATGCACCATCACCGTTAGATTCATGACATTTGTGCAAAAGTTGAATTTCAAATTCAAATTTTATATAATTGTCATTCATCCAATGCTAACAGTGATTAATCCTAATAATAACAATAGTTCAGAAGCTGAGTTAGGAGTCTATTGGTGGAGTTTTTGGAGTCTAAACTCCGCTTTTCAAATAACACTAATATTGTTTGAACATTTCAAACTGTTAACTACATGCTTAATTAGTAATTAAGAAAATTGTTATGGTCCTTGAGCTAGTGAATCATTGATTGGATAACTGTTGTGATCAATAGTGATGGTATTCAAGAAGTCAACTTACAAAGTCTCCATCCCCAAAATCCAATATAAAAACAAATGAAAACTTACTATCCCACTTTTATTATTATTATTACCCATTTTCTTAGAAATTTCAGTTTTATTATACATGCACTCAGCTTTATGTTTATTTTTTGAAGATCACATTTGACCCAACAAAAAAAAAGAAAAAGAAAAAGAGATGCAGAAAATTAACCTTGAGCGAAAAAATGGAGTCCGCCGTAACAGTACGAACTTCTGCGCATCGAGCATATTCTTTAGTCTAATTATTGGCCGAAAGAATGAAAGAGCAGCAAGAAATAGCCAGGTTGTGGCTGTCTAATTATAGCAAGCAAGGTTGTTAAACGAAGTCTAATCAAATAATTAGGTGCACCTAAACACACCATTGCTTGTACCCTTGGAATCGACAGAACCTGCCTAGCTCCATTAGCCGTTCCAAAGGAAATCGACAAAGTTTAATTAATTAGGAGCTTTGCGTGTCATTTGGACGTGTATACTGTACATAACCAACCTCTCAATTTGATTAGTAATTTACACTATAGCATGAATAAAACAAAAAAAAAATTATATAACAAGGTTCAGTCACAATGGACATGATTAATGGGGCTTGTTAGCATAAACAAAGGCAAGTAACTACTCCCATCACAATTAACAGAAAAGCAAGAAATCAAAATTGACCCAAAAGTGTAAACTAATAAACAAACTCAATTTTTGATTTACTATGAACATGGCTTTACAGATTTTTTGGATTCTTGTTTTGCAATTAATATACAGTTGCAATTGTGACCACACAAGAAAAAGATGCAATTAATGTATTTTTTTTTTTTTAAAGTTAGTGATTGTAGACAAAAGGGCAGGGGCATGAAAATTTTATTTCTTTTGAATTTTTTTTTTTTTAAAGCTAGCTAAGCTAGTAGCACTCCCATAAGAATGGCTCTTCAAGCCGGAATACTGGCTCGGCTGCTGGAGCCAGATGCAGCTGCGGCCACCACGATGACGAACCGTTGAAACAATTAAATCCATCCAGATGGTCTGTGGCACCTGTGACATCAAAGGAAAGATCGGGCAGGTCAAAAAATGTGTCATCAATATCATCGTCTGTGGATGGAGAATTTGATGATTCTTGCATGTTGTGTAAGGATAAATCAGTTGAAGAATGACAGTTAGTCAGCTCGGCTTGGATTGGCTCGGCTTCGGCTCCTCCGCCGTTTTCACCGGGAAATGTAGCGGCTGCAGCCTTGGCAGCGGCAGCTTGGATGTCCTTAGGTGAAGTGGTGACCGGACGGGGAAGTTCATGAGCCACACGAGGGAAGTTGAGATACGCCGAGTGGCCTTTGATTGCTAGAGCTGCTACATCATGGGCTCTAGCCGCCATTTCAGCCGTGGGATATGTTCCGAGCCATATTCTGGATTTCTTCCTTGGCTCCCGAATTTCAGACACCCATTTGCCCCAGTTGCGCTTGCGAACTCCCCTGTAGGTCGGATGCTTCTCATCATCTCCATTTTTATGCTTCTTCCTAGGCTGATTTTCATTGCCATTGATCTTCGCCACTTGTTGGAGTTCTTGAGAGCTCTCCTGGGCTTTGCTGGCTTTTGCAGTTCTAGTGGAAGTAGTGGCCTTTGTGCTTTGGCTGGAGGAGGAGGATGAAGTTGAAGTTGTTGAAGGTGAATTTAAGGCATTGGAAGTGGTAGAAAATGAGGAGGAAGAGGAAGTGGTGGTGGTGGTGGTAGAAGATGAAGAAAGGTTGCTGTCGCGATGAGATAGACTCCCAATGTTGATTTGTTTGCCCATGATTATAAGCTGGGGCGTTCTGCTAGCTGCTAAGCTAAGCATAGAGAGAAGGATGTGGGGGTACCTAAAATAGGAAGCTTGAGGCCTCTAGGATTCTAGCACAAATTGCTGTTGATTTAAATAATGCAAAAAATGAGAGAAATGAAATTTCCAAAAAAAAAAAAAAAAAGAGAAACAAAGGGCATGGGACCTTAGCAAAAGGGGACTACAGTTCAGCTATTCTGTAGGCCATGTGGCAATTTCATTAATTTATGGTCTTGCCCATTTCGAGAGCATTTACTGACATGCATTTCACCAAGGAGGCAAGAACTTCTTGTTTTGGACCTCTCCTAGTTTAGCATCATCACTAGTAGCAGTGCGTAAAATTCTAACCCAAAAAAAAAAAAAAAGGGAATTCAGTTAGGATCCGAATCCACGCTAATCCGAAATATAAAGGACTAACTATGTTAAAAGTTGTACCATTTGATATGAATGATCAAAAATTAATGTCAATATAATGCCGTTTAGCCTTAGTTTGGCCCCGTTTAGAGTTGCACTGCGTTTACAAAGAAAAGCGTTTTTAAGTACTAAAACCATTTTTAGGACTCTTGATAACTAATTTTTTGTAATTTAAGGAGTCCAATTTTCGATAACTTAAAAATACTTTTGTTTAAAAGTACTTATGTGAGAAGCGTTTCTTTATAAATTATCACAACTCAATACTGGACCTTTATTCAAAATGATCAAGAATTAATGTCAATAGTGCTGTTTAGGGTGCGTTTGATAAAATTGAAATTTGAAAACTAAAATATAAATTCATTAAATTATTGAATTGTTAATTGCTAAATTTGATACATTTGAGTGCATATCACATTATATGATAAGTGAATAATTTATCACGTATTTTTAGGAGTAAGATATTCAGTGCCACTTAATTAACTAAGATATTCAATTTTTTGTTATCAAATGCGTCTGAACATGTTAAGATCTAAATCTATTAAATGTAAGTGTTGAATTGTATTAGGGATAATTTTAGAAACCTCCCCTAAGGTTTCTGACAATTTCACTCACCTCCTTTCAACTTTGAATAATTACACTAACCTTCATTCATGTAGTAAAATGATTATAATATCTTTTACTTATAAATAATTCCTACAAAAAAAAACCCCACAACTATAACTAATCTTTCATTCTAAAGCAATTGCTACTACACAAAATAAACTCTTATTCTCTCTCTCTGACTTTTTCTCCTGCCTTCTTTCTCCTACACTTCATAATCC
This sequence comes from Coffea arabica, assembly GCF_036785885.1. Taxonomy (NCBI): domain Eukaryota; kingdom Viridiplantae; phylum Streptophyta; class Magnoliopsida; order Gentianales; family Rubiaceae; genus Coffea; species Coffea arabica. The sequence continues at coordinate 22,845,449 of NC_092313.1, forward strand.
ACTATTTTTCCGTAATTGCCATCTACATAATCATCTAATACATCTCGAATCCTCATTATTATGGAAATAGACCCTTTCTTCCTTTTTTTGTTTTCCTTTTTTTTTGTTAGTATTATTAAATTGAAATTGTCAAATGATAAGTTGCCGGATCAGATTTGTTGTCAAACTAAATGAAAGTGAAATGGATGACGGTAATACAAAGTGTAGACAAGAAAATATAAGTGATAGCTAAAAAAGGAACATGGATTTGGGAAGGTTACGTTATTATGCCAATTGTGTAAAAAAGAATTTTGGGATATAAAAACTGCAATCAGATTTGCCTAAAGACATGGGATATGATCTCTAGTGTTGCTTTTGGTTACTCCGTGTTAGTATTCTTGGTGGGTTAAATTATTTTAACATCAACAAGATTGCAACCCTTTAAATTGAGTTTGGATAGTGACATTGGTTAATTCAAACAATGAATTTAGGCAAAAAAAAAAAAAGAGACTAAAGATTAGGTTGAATGCAAACTTTAATTGTCACAGTTGATTTACATGGGAAGTTTTGGGAGGTATTAGTAGTCTGTCAAAATTGTGAAAATATGGAAATTAAATTGAAATAATTTATTGAATTCATTAGAGTGGTGATTATGTTGTTTATAATAGTTGCACGGGGAGGAAATTTATTAGTGAGTTTTTCCCTCTTCTAAATAACAAAGGGATATTTTAGGATTTTTTAGAATAAATTTGGCATACTAGGTCTATATTATCATTGAAATGCTATAATCATAGGGGAGGTAAGTGTAATTTTTTAAACTAGAGAGAAGCTTTCTAAAGTAGTTAGAAATCGCAAGGCAGGTTTGTGAAATTATCCCATTGTATTGTCAAATAAGGTCTTGGTCTTATTTTATGCCCTCCATGTTAACATTATCGAGGTAACGGTACTGTGATGACGATGTGTTCTTCAAATTTCACGTGTATGCAAATTTTGGCTGCACTTTGGGGGTAGATGATAGCCGTAGGCCCTTCATTTTGAGCCCTTTGTTTTGGCAAATCTAATATGGGGTGAGGACGCTTGTGGGGCTGTTAATGCCGCCGTCCATTGGAATTTCCATCCCTCAGCGGTACGCGCAATGGTCTGCATTAAATTTTGGGTTTTGGTAGGCATTCAACGGCTTGATCCCGGCTTTGTCAATTTCGATTTACATCAATGCACCATTAGTCGTAAAAATAGAAAGCCAATAAGTCAAAAAAAAAAAAAAAAAAAACCTTCCTCAATTCAAAACTTCGCAATCTGAGACTTACTTTTGCTTCTTATCTCTGAGTTGTCATAGCATTTCTTAAATTTTCAAACTATTTTTTTCTTTAAAATGCTAGAAAATTAAATCTTCTCGAAGGAAGGCCATTCAAGAATTATCATGTTGAATCTAAATAACGCTAGAAGTATTTAGACGGTACTGTCACTTCCCATGACGAGCACTCAATATGATGCACGTTTTTACTGAGTCATTATCGTTACGTCTTCAATTTTTTTTAGGGGAACTTTTTGGAATAGGCTAACTGTGTAGCATGATAGGTTCCAATACATGAGACAGGTACATGATAAACTTTTGAAATATGCACGTTCACTAAGCTATTTACATAGAAGCGTCAAAATAAGTGACCCGAGTAGGTTTTGATGGATCATAATTAGGTAATGAACATAATTGAATTAACTCATTTATACTTATTTAAATAAATGGATATTCATTTATAGCCATTTAATAAATGGATATGGATATATCTAATTACATATTTGTGAGTTACTTAAAATTTCACTTATTTTTTTCTATTTTTTAGCATGTTGTTTGACAAAAAATAGCAGTACTTTATTGTTCTTAGATTGGTAAGAAAATTCAAATTTGTTTGCTTAACACTCACTAAAAGTTGAATTTAAATTTATAATTATTTTTTAAATTGATATAAATTGGTGAGTCGAGTCAACCCACTACCCATCAATTACATGGATTTTATTGGATACCCATTTCGACCTATTGAAAATTAATGAATCGGTTTGGGCGGGTAATTGGTGGGCGAGTTTGGACGGATCAATATAATTGAATTGTGATTGACACCTCTAGTTACCGTTACCTGTTGAAAGAAAAAAAAAATCATAGAGAAGAGCACGAGTCTTTCCTCTTTTACTTAATTTGCTACTTCTGGTTAATTTCCTTCTTTCTTCCTCAAATCAATGCTACCATTTCTGCTTATGAGTTGGTGAAGACAAAGATACATCGAATAAAGACCGTTCAAACTAAATTTTCCATTCAACTTGTTGAATTTTAGGTGGGGTGCAAAAAAGGTAAGAACACGCCTTCTTCAATTAAAAATGCATGAACGTGTGCATGCGAAGCATCATAAAGAAACGACGCATTAGATGTTGGTAAATTCATCTTCGACGCAAAAAAGGGGGCTGCTGCAAAATAATTTTCATGTGGTTTTTGTCACCAAGGAAGATGACAACATTGATTCAACCCAGGCACACATGAGTCATCATGACAGGGAAATAATAATAATGTACTGTGTTATCGTTGTTTTCTTTCTTTCTCTCTCGGATCTTTGTACAGTGTTTTGGTTATTTTTTCAACAATCGGAATTACTGGAAACCTCCGACAAAGTTAGATTAACACTCAGAGGTAATCGAAATCCTGGTGCAATGCACAATTTAAGGTGGAGCCCACAAACCAACACCATCCAGCCAATTGATAATTGGAAGTGCGGCTGAGCACCTTAAACCCAGAGTAACTACCCCACAATCTTTCGATGTAGGATGGATGACCCACCCCCGCCCCGAGCGCCGTCTCACCAAATTTATTGGTTTTTTTTCACAGTGTTTTGGTTATTGAAGACCAGGATTTATGCCACTAGTAGTTCTTCTTGTTACAATTTTCAAGAAATCTTCAAAATTATACTGCTACTACTAGTAGAGTCGGTGGATCCAGAAAACATTCTACATCCGAAATTTGTATATAGTATATAGTATATACTGATGGCCCATCACGGGTCAGCTCGTTTGGTCACAATTTCTTCCTTAAGGCCGTTGTCCAGTCTCCCCACAAGGGTTCAAGTCCCGTGATCAACGTGTTCGGGGGGATGGGACCTCTCCTTCGGGACCAGAATGAGATTAGTCGAACCCTGTAAGGATTGACCCGAACACCCACTCCGTCAGAAAAAAAAAATATATATATATATATATACTGCTGGGGTTACACATGGGTAACATGCTAGTTGCCCCATGCTGCTTTAAAAAGAAGGGTCCTACCGAAGATTTGCTGGCCAAGTAGTCAATTTGTCTTTTTACTTCATCCCTGGGTGACACTTTGCAGAGATGGAATTGGTGGAACTTTTGCCCTTTTCCTTGAGATATTAATCCCTCTTGTGTGGTGAATGTGATGTTGACGAGTGCTAATGAATCCAATAATAAATCAATCATGAGATTAGTGCAGAATTACTGTTTAATGACTATACAATTGTGAGCGTCGATATACAGCGTGGCGCTTTTTCTTTTCATGGCACACTACTTTCTTTTGATAGAAAGATTGGAAATTTTTATTAATATCAGCTTCAAGAGCAGAAATAACAAAATAAGGTAGAGAGTCATTTCATGTACAAGAATATGGAATTGATAACGCATGTTTAGTTAAAAGGTGAGCAATCTTATTGTTTTTTCTATAAACTCAAGAAACCTCCTTAATTAAAAGCGGAGAAATTATGCAGGTGAAAAATGACATCTTCAATAAGAATACCAGAATGAGAATCATATGGTTCAAAACTTTCAATCATCTTGACGACGCTTTGAGAGTCAACTTCAAGAACAACCTGTTGCAGATTCATGGTACACTACTTTTATCAAGCAAAAATTGCTTTGATCACTCTAATTCTAATTTTCGTACAATATGTTACTGAAAAAAAAAACACATTCTTATACGATAAAATATACTAATTTTACAAGTACAAATAATTAACCTACTAATTGGAGGCGTGCCAATCGAAGTTTTTCTTTTTACTTAATTCTTGCGTGACAATTTGCAGTTTTAGAATTGGTGGAATTTTTTCTTGTTTACCTCGAGAGATATTAATCCTTCTTGTTTGGTGATGCTGAGGAGTACTAATGAACCCAATAATAAACTAATCATGGGATTAGTGCGAACTTTGTTTAATCAGTGTGTTAATAATTTTCGCTTATATCATAAATATATTTTTTTCAATCACCATTTTTATCTTTTCAAATTCCAACCACTCTTTCTTCCCAGTGGTACAATATTTTTTTTTTCAAATAATTATTTCAAAATAATTCTCTATCCAAGCGTATTACAATTGTGAAAATTTGATAGCGCGAAACTCTTTCTTGACATCATTTACTGTTATAAAATTAAAAACAGTTAAATCGTTTGAATTCTAATTTTCATGCAATATGTTAGTGAAAAAAAAGCTTTCCATTATTATAAAATGCATAAATTTTACTAGCAAAGCGGTTGACCTAGTGGATCAAGAGTTAATTTGTCAACGGTTGATTTTCGTTATACCTAATTATTGGGTGACACTTGGAAGGGTTAGAGTTGGTGCAACATTTTGTTTTTCTTCCATAAGATACGGTGATGTTGACGAGTAGTGATGGACCCAATAATAAGTTAATGTGAGATTACTGCTAAACTATCTGCTTGATGTGGTTTATTTGGTGGCTGGAATCATGATCCTAGTGTTTCTTTTCAATCACCAGTGAGATAAATGGACTAGCTTATGACTATTTTACTTGGCTGTCATTTAATTTCCATCAACTCAAACGTGAGCAAGGAAAGATTGTATTAGCCCTTCTAGAACTTAGCCTTCTGTTGATTCATTATTCTTTTGAGAGCTGTGACACGACCAAATTGTTACTTTCAAGGCACTGATTTTCAAGAGCACCCTGATCGAGACGGACTGCAGGCAGGAACGGTTGGCGGTTTTGTGTATTTTACACATCGTGTAACTTTTTTTGCACACGGCGTAACTTTATTTACACAATATATAATTTTAGAATAAATTTTTGTGAGTCCCACACACAATGTGAAAATTGAGATATAAGAAGTGATCTGAATTGTACAAATTTTTTTAACCAAATCATGACCGTCAGGAACGATTGTCTCTCACAACCATCTCTGCCCCTCCTCCGATGGAGACACCTCGTCTAAAATTTATTCTTGTAAAAGTTAAAAAGTAGTGCCCACCTATACATAGAGACAAGTTAGGTATTCAGGTATTTTTGGTAAAATACTTTAAAAAGTAAAAGTAACTCAAAAAGTGTGGAGTAATAAAGTCTTATCGAGCATTAATGACCAGAAGTAGTTTGATCAAATAATACAGGAGTTCTATTTAATTTGCATTAGCATTTAGTTGGGAGAATAGTAGGATTTTATTTTAAATTTTTTTCTAATAGGAGAGGGATGTGATTTATGAAACAGGAAAGGGGCAGGAATTCAGAACTGCAGGACCTCAACCTAAGAGAACAATAGGTTTGGTTTGATGGAAAATTACTAAATTATTTTTGCACTATGAAAAGGAAAAACAAAATCAGCTCTAGTCACCTATGAGAACTTTTTTAGAACGTATTAAAATACTTCTCTTTTTCTGGAGAGAGGGGTTTGCGTTGTATGATAAGCGAGAAAAGAGCATATGTAGGAAATTCTGAATTTAAAATCTCGTACTTGAAAAAAAAAATTCTCTTCTTATTAGTTTATGAATTGCGATTATTTATAGGAGTTTGCCATATATTTAATCCAAGAACTGGTGGAGCTATAAAAACATAATCGTCACTTGATTGCTTGTGAGCATAACGGTAAGTTGATCCTCGCCTGCGATTAATTTATGGTAGACTTGGAATTTTTTTTGAGTCAAAAGCTTAACTTCTGTATTACATTTTTCTTTAGACATCTCTTCTTCCCTTTTCTTTTTCCTTTTCTCTTCGTTACCCTTTAAACATCTTTTGACAGATAAAAAGGTACAACAATATATTGTCTTGTACGTCGTATCTTATCAAAATTTATGAGAAATTTGGTGTCTTATATTGTCTTGTAGGTCATATCTTATGAAATTTGTGAGAAATGTGTGTTTGAATTGCTATATTTTTGTGGACACATTTTCCAATCACCTTTTTACCTTACATAGATCAAATCGCTACAGTAATTTTTTTATAAAAAGTCTAAATGTAGAAAAATGCAATCCAAACAAAACTAGCTAGATGTCTTGTATATGTGGTTGGGGCCTAAATATCGCAGATGGGTCTCTTTAATTTGTTCAACTAATTAAACTTTTGTCCCAGTTTTTGCATCCAAAAGACTTCACCTTGAGTGTTTTAGCTGAAAAATAATTTTGAGATCAAAAAGCCTATCCAGGGTGGCTAGATGGATTTCCAGACATGTTGTAGACTTCAACTGCACCAAATTAATATGGCTCTTTACTTTGCATTCCTCCACATTTATTAATTTATACACACTACTAAATCAAAAACTTTCCACCTATGCAATCTCCACTCCCAACTAGATTTTGCGGCAATGATCCTTGCCATTTTTTTTTTTTCCTTCATTTTCCTGAACTAGACCTTTACCACTTAGCGTCGTTATTCACATGGGTATGAGGGAAAATTTTTTGGTCTTCGATACCTGAGAGCAATCTTAATTAAGCTCATTTGGTGTCATAAATCTGCTATTTAACATTGAGTAAGTTTTTTTTTACATTGTCAGTGTGCATTTTTTTTATACTAACAGGTTTAAATCATTGTCGCATAATATAAATTCAAATCATGGAAAAAAATCACTACACTATATTATTATTAGTGTATAAAAAGTTAATCCTTTTAACTTTTATCCCGTTATGATGATCTTGACTGTGTCTCTGTTTTTTAATTCTTCGTATTCTATGTCAACGCAATCAATTCTTTTTGTCTCCAAAATCAGCTGGCTATTTGAAAATGTATAGTGTGCTTGTAAATTGAGCTAGTCAGAGGGGAAAAATAACTCAGCAAATTGATCGGGCCCAAGCATGAAGAACTAAATTGGAACAAGTCCAAGAGGATAAATCTTCAAAACCTCCGATTATCCACAGCTTGATCAACCCAACAATGGCAATTATTGGAGTGTCAATATATCCCAATTAATGGGGTGTCCCAAATAAATAAGGTGCTGTCCCAATTCTGTCAAGTTCCAACTTCCAAATCTGCTATAAATATCCCCTTTTTTCTAGGGCAATAAGCCTCGCACTTGTCATTCTATGATGTATCTTGTGTGGTCCTTTAAGCTAGAGAATGCAACAATTAGCCCCTACTTCTTTCTTTTCTTGTCTGAGTTTGTACAGCCATATATATATTCAGTCACTAATGGTACTTAGAATAGACAAACGATCGAGTGAAAACACCGTTAAACTTTTCCTATTTCATTCACTTTACTAGTAAACTGGGAATCTCTCCCATGCTGCGTTGCAAGAGCTATTGAATATTAATCCATTCCTAGGAAACATATCTTTCAAAGTAGGAATTTAATGCCACTATTTTATCTAACAATGACCCTTTTTTCTTCTCTTTGACTCTTCTTAGCCGGGTAAAACTAAGGTACTACTAGTAGGCCAAAGCATAAATACCAGTGTTGGATGGGTTCTTATCATTGCAATTTCAATATGTTTTTTTTTTTTTTTACAACAACGTACCTTTCTAATATTTCGCCAATAGCACATTACGAAAAATGTTGCAGTATTTTTTTTTATAAAAAAAAAAAAGTCGTTCTAAATAATCTACTATTCAAACACCTGGTTAATGAAGCTTAGAGGGCATCCCTAAACATTTTGCGACTTGGAAGTTAAAAACTGATCAACGCTGCTGGTAACTAGACCTGAAATTAGCATATATAAACATGCCCGGCCATGAGGTTGTTTTGAACTCTTGCTTTGAGTTGGTGCCAAGCACTAAATAGAATGATTTGTGTCCAGAAGTTTTTGATATCAAGGAGGAATAACTCCATCTCCCCCATGTATAGTCACCTGCATTGCAGAGAAGAGTACTTTCCAAAATGGGGTCCTTAGTGGTTGTGATAAAATAAGAGTGGGCATGCATGGGACTTTGTTGTCCCATGCACCTAAATTATGGGTGTTGTAAGTCCCCACTGCAGCAGTGCTGTACCTTTCTTGAAATTTGCTTCTAACGAAGGCTGTGACATCAATGTAACCACTGGTATTTAAGGCCTTGTGTAATGCAAGGACCTTCCTCATTTAAATACAAAACCTAACTTGGGGCCTCTATCTAATGTTAATTGATTGTGAGTTGAACAGTTGACCCCTTAAATTCCAAGCCCAAAAAAATAAGGGACAAATCACTTGTTGCCAAGATATGCCATTCATTCTCCACATTTCCTTTTCCAGCAAATTGGTACCGGCAAAAACAAATAATAATAATAATAATTGAGGACATTAAAGTTTTTTTTTATGACGTCTAGATATATGGATAACATTTGTATACAGATCAATGTATTTTCTCTTTTCTTTTTTGTACAAACAAGTTTAGATCATGCTAATTCATTATAACCCAGCAAGGATTTCAAGGAACTTGCATGTATAACTTATAGCAAAGCTTGGCATATGAATTTCAATCAACTTTACTTGTATATAAGAATGATAAACATGAATATAAAAACATGGATTAATCTTTTCTACACTGTCAGCGTTGGATAAATGACAACTATGCAAAATTTGAATTTGAAACACATATCATGAATCAAACGGTGATAGTGTATATACTGTCAGTGTATATAAGATTTACTTTATAAGTATATATATGTGTATATAAATACTACTCTGTGGGATTGATAAACATATAAATCGATAAAGGCTTGACTAATACCGATAGAGATTTTTAATTTCGATTAGCAAATCGTCAACGTGGTCCCCAAGTGATTATCAAACCTCTGCATAGAATTTTACTTTCAAATCCCCGAACTTTTCTCTGTATGCGCCAATTAGCTATTATTTTATCTTCATGGGAGTCTACACTGGATAGTGTAATCTGGCAAAAGTCAAAAGAGTGAGATGGGAAGAAAAAGCTACTTCCTATAATTTTCAAACGATTTTACTTTACTAGGGAAACGACGGGAAGCAATTGGCATGCCATAAAGAATATTTTGTGCTTTGCGATGAATTGAAGAAAATCTACGACGTTAAGAATGCTCTAATAGATTTTCTGTGCTGTCTGTATATCAAATCATACCCATTTGACTGCTTGGAATGGGTAAATTAGTGCTGACATGAGCAATATCACCTCGTCCGTAGGATTATTTTATCCCATGAACAGGGGATTAATTCGACTAGTTGTAATGTTTCATTTCTATATATGTATAAAATATAACCCCTACTAATTATATTAAAAATTTTAACTAATTTGTTCCCATTCATTATTTTAAATTTTTTTATTAATTTACCCCTGTTAATTTATATAAATTTTTTGATTAATTTGCCCCTACTAACATACAAATAAAAGGACTAAATTGCCCTTATTAACCTTTGGATAGAAGATTATTTGGGATAATTTTTTGAAAAAAAAAATACTGTAACACTTTTTTAATGTAATGTATGTAAGATAAAAATGTGGTTGAAAAATATATTTATTATGTAATCAGACAAATTTGTGTAAATAACTTGCTATCCAAACACGTCTTATTTCTCAACCAAATTCTACATAAATACATAATCCTATTAGTTGAGTTTTGTGAATGAGGATTTCAATAAGTTCAAACTCGGTCCAAAGAAAAATCCTCTATATTGGCTTGGCCTCGACTAGTTCGAAGCTCTTAAATGGGTTGGATTTTAATCAATTTAACCCTAACAGAGTTAAGGCCTAGCCTATTATTTAATTGAATTTCAAATTTAGGTTAAAAATTTTGGTCAAAAACCTATTTTAAGGGTCCAAATGCCCTGAGTTTGAGTGAATGCAAATGTTTAAATATCAAAAGCCTTGATTGAGTTTATCAAAAGCAAATGTTTATATATCCAATTGAGAACCAATCAAACACTAAATAAGTTAAATTATTAATTCAAAAATGACTCAATTCGAAATTGATAATCTGAGAATAAGTTATTTTATCTCGTCCAGTTCTTGAACCAAATGTCGAAGTGGGCCAAGTGGCTGAGCTAAAGTAAAAAAGCATGGTGGTTCCGCACTCATTTTCTAAATTGACTGTATATCAAATCATACCCATTTGACCGTTTGGCCGGAAAATGACCTCAAGAACCATACTGGTACGCCAAAAAATATTTAAAAATAGAGACGAGATTACTTCCCTCAGGGATTTTTTCTTTGGGTCTTTTTCGTGATTAGTAGCTTGCTCTATGATATCTCTAAATTTATTCTGGCATAGCAGGATGTACTTTTTTTTTTTTTTTTTTTTTTCGGTTTTAAGCAGCAGGATCTCTTGTTGCCCTAGTTAGTAATGGTTTTCTCAGTTCTGCAACTAAAAAAAATAAATTGATAAATATTTCTAGGCTTCTGTAATCATTTGTAGTTTTTTGTTACAATGGTTTTCTTAAGAAACAATTTTTCAAGTAGAGAACCAACAAATGATTGACTATTTCTCAGGCTAACAAATCGTTAACCTGTGCTGAAACAACTATAGAAGATCACAAGTCCAACTCGTGCTTCATAAGCCACAAATTCTTACCACATTTTCACATTAGCTAACCCCAGATTCAATCATGATTCGGTCGACATAAACACATTTTCATAGCAAAACTTACGAATAGCAATTAACTGGCCTCTGAAAAAGCCAATATATGACAATTGTCCCTTGTGGGAAGCAATTTCCAAGTAATGTAAAATCTATTCACCGAATGGGCAACTTTTAAAAAAAATGTTTTTCATCCTTTGAGAAAAGGTTTAAAAAACACTACTCTTCAGGAATTTTATTCAAAGTTTCACTTTGCGGGAATTCACCTCTCCCTTATCAAGTACCTTTACTAATGCCTTGAACCGTCTGGCATTTAAATTCAACAGAATCAGTGTATACAGTATCAACACTGATTTAAAATTAATTAGTTGAATTGAGTTCTCATAAATTCGAAATCTCTTCCTTTTGCATTCTGTATAATTGATGGTGAGTAAGAGTATTGGGTATGACGGCATTAAAAATCTCCAGATTTGGCTTTTAAGCTACGGATGTACTTCCTTCAAAAAAAAAAAAGAAAAAAAGCTATGGATGTACTTCTCGTACATATCAGCCTCTTAGTTGCAAATTGGCCAATATTTCTGTGGTCCACTCCTTAAATTAAATTACAACTGATCAGATTGTTTTAGATTATGAGTCAGCCCTTAGGCTTTGATGATCAAATTGTAGTCTGGATCAACATGTTTGGTATTTGTCAAGACATTAGAAGCTTGGTATATATATGATCACTGTTGCATCCCATCCCACGTCCCTCCCGACCTCGACTTCGGCCTCCCTATCATAATAGCTGGCATACACCATCTGCACCCTCAAATGGGTTGTCGTAACTGTACAAAGAGGGAAGAGGAGGAGAATAAACACGCACGCACTGAAAATTCTTTTGCACATATAAAAAAACATGGAAAGAGGAGAAGAATTAAAACACAAAAATAGCTCAATAATTTTATTAATTCAAATTTCAATAATAATACTAATATCAAGTCGTAACTTTTTGCTTACGACAACTCATAATTTACAAATCTCAACTTAGAGACTTTTTTTTAACTCAACTATTCAAGATTCAACTCAAACTCTCCAAAACTCAACTCACTCGTCAAGGAAGAGGAAAAGTGTACTATACCATTAGTATTTATAGGTTGCAAACCTTTCTAAACAGACAGAATTGTAGATTGAAATTTATTTGAAAATTGATTTGAAATTTCCTAAACTAATATGAAAACTAAACAAACAGGACACCAAAACAAGAAATAAAAGAATTAAGAAACTAAATACTAAAATAGCTTGGTTTTGGCTTAATTTCCTTCACGAATGCTAGTCATTAATCCTCTCTTTAAAACCTATCAATACCCCTCATGCTCCATTCGTTCGAGGTAATGAACAACTCCAAACTTTTTCGCTCTAAAATTGTGAACAGCTGTTACTAATTTAAGCATCGGATTTAATCCGAGCGAACAGATTCAGGGCCCTGTATTTGTGTTTGCAGGCCTTTCGTCGGAGGTTCCTCACGTTGCAGCTCGTATCCAATCTATTCTGCTCGGTACCGACGCTTGCGGATTCCTACTACTTTAATCACCAAGTCACCATAATCCTTTGTTCTGATCACCACAATTAGGGAACCCTTTGCTGAAACATAGGTGAAATTCCAGTTAATATTAATAGGGACTTGACATTACAAATCAAGCATAAATCTTGGCAGGAACTTGTCACTCTGACAAAATAGTGACATGAAATATGGCGCATTCTGATTCCAAAGACAAAGTCGTAAGCATTCCGCACAGGCCTTTTGGATTGCATTTAGTTTTCTAGTCATTTTTTTCTTTCAAAATCACACTTAATTACGATTGTTTTAAGCTGTGGGCCGGATAATGTGTGTATAGCGACTTAAGTGCTGAACAAAAAAACAAAAAAAAGGGAATTCTATAGCTTGTGGTATAGAGAAGAACGCGCGGTACAAAGCGGGTCCGCTTTCCTGTGTAGGAGCCGGCGTCGCGGGGAATTTTTTTTTATTCTTGTTTTTGTTCGTCTATTTTGGAAGTAGGGTGTGGAGTCACTTTCTTCTTTTACCAGGAATCGTATAGTAGTGAATGTGGAGCCATGCAAAATTGAACGTTCGTCCACGTCAATCGGTTTCTATCTCTCAACATGAAAAGACAAGTTTTGCAAGTGCATGAAAATGTGGATCTAAGAACCAGTGTGTGAGTGTGTGTTTGGTAGGTAGATCACTAAGAGATGTTCTCAGTTTCTCTTGAGCAGTGGCAAATGATTGTTTGTAATGATACTAAAATTGATTCCCTTCCTTAGGCACCAATAATGTTAGGTTGAAGGACAGGAAATGAGAGGAAAGGATACCAATACCATTCAGCTAACTGTCCGATTCTGATTCCAACAAAGGAACTGAACTGCCATGTTTTTCTCAACAATTTCACACGCGAAAAAATGACTTGAAACCAGTCAAAAATCTGTGTTAAGAGACGTGGCAGTCAACAGAGCTCCTCCTCTTGAGTTATTGAAATCTTAGCTTTCGTGCATTTCCATTAACGTCGGACATGAACTTTGTGGCTGTTCTGAATCTAACAGATGCCTGGCATGCGCGAAGCCCCCCCCCCCCCCCCCCCCCCACAACAACTCCTCCTTTCTCTCCACATATTTTTTTGGGTTAGATTAGACCTATTTGAATTACTATTTTTCGAAGTTTTTATAGAAAAATGTACTATAGTAATTTGATATATAAAAAATTAAAAAAAAATGTTCACGAAAAACGTAAAAATTTTTTACACAAAAATTGCAATCCAAACAAGGCCTATGTTGCATCCTCAAATATTTTGATCAATTAATATAACGCTTAGTTCCCCCTGAACCCTATTACCATTAACAAGCTACATTACTAAATGTGATGTTATTGTACGAGTCAATAGGCCACTTGCAGAAGAGCGTTACAAGAAGAAAGGAATGGTTGGAATCAGAAAATGTCTCTCTTAAGCAGCGGCAAACGGTTGTTTGTAAATCTAAGATAACCAAAATTAAAAGTTCTCTTTTTCTTCATCGCAACTTGCATTGTAAATAAAAAGAGAGGAAAGAATTAATACGATTCAGCTGACTGTCTAATTCTGACTCCACGAACCTATTAAGCTCAACTCACATGTTTTTCTTACTAATTTTATGTAGGAAAGGACTGCAAAGTTTAATGCTTGTATAGACGGCGGGGTCTAGCTAAAAGGACGTAGCAAAATATGAGCTAAGAGCCGTGTACAGCGGTTCTTCCTTTTGATTTACTGCAATCCTAAGTTTCATGCATTGCATGATCCATTGATGTCGACCATGTACTTGTCGCCCTCCTCCTTTCTCTCCGCATCTTCTTGCATGGGACATATTAGATATTCAAATATTTTCATCAATTAATTTGATGACAAGCTTGCCTGAAGGCTTTGAACCCACTTACCGTTTCAGACAACAAGCTCATTTTTGTGTAGTTGTACGTGTCTAAGCTTTGTAGAAGACAAGAAGAAAGTAATGATTGCAATCAGAAAATGCTGAAGTAGAAACTTGACATGCCTGTTTGTATATTTTTGGACGAGAAGATTTACTCAGTTTGATCCAAATCTTGAGCCACATATCTTTGGAGTACTAAACTTAACTCACAATCACTTACACAATGGGTAAGCAACTCATTTCTATCCAATATACTCTTAGGCCAAACGACAATTATAGGAAATAGAGACATTTTTAATTTAGTGTGTTTGGAATGCCAAATTATTCTAAATAATATTTCGCTTGCATCATAAACACATCTTTCAAATTAATTGATCAAATTAATGTGTTGATCAAACATTTCCCAAACATATTTCGCTTGCATCACAACAAGTGCTGCAGTAATTATTCCAAATAATATTTCAAATAGTACTCTATCCAAACACTAGTTTTTGCTCTGCATTATTTCCGAAAAAAAGAAACTTACACTCATCTAAGACTTGTGGAGTCAGACAAAAGATTTCTTGAAAAATAAAATTATAGTAACACTTTTTGTGATACACGAGATTGAAAACGTACACTCTTTAACTTTTTCTTTTTTAAATATTACTATGTACAAATTGAGCTATACTATAGTGATCCACTTGTTATCTTAGTGAGAGCCTCGAATCACAATGGAAGCGCCGCGCCAATAATGGATGTTCTGTACTGATATTGAATAGGAGTATGATTCATTCCGAACAGGCAAGGATAAGTATGAATCTCCAAACCCTTATATATTAGTATCAAATCAAAACATTCTCCTGCACCAGAAAAAGTCGCAAACCTAATTACTACTCTTCGTCAAGCTCATCAGGATTTGTAATCAAGCATTTGATGGACATTTAGTGACCTCAGTTTGTACTGATTCACAAGTACGTTGGATGAATCTGGAGTTGTTCAACAGCTTAATCAAGCATATTATATGCTCCACTGACACGTCAAATATTCTTCTCCATGAACTAAATCATTCACAAGTGTTAGGTATGTAGTAGTGCAAATTCCCTCTTTATATTACAATTCCCATCATTCTTTATATCATTAACTAAACCATCGATTTTGCTTGCCCTCTTTTCCAAATTCCCTTCCTTTATTTTCGATAAAGTATCCCTCTTATCTAGAGTTCACACTCTCTTCCAAACAATGCACCCCCCCCCCCCCCCCCCAAAAAAAATTAAAGAAAGAAGAAAAATAAGAGTTGGGGAGAGTTTAAACTTGAGATCCCGAACACAGCGGCCGTCAGCGGTGCACAAAATCAAGGAGACAAGAGAGTAAATAAAGTAGCGACTACAGGTAATAATCATCGCAGGCAATTATGGTTCAACAACAAAGAAACATCAGACATAATTCACCTGATAGATGTCTTGTTGTGGTCCAACATTGGTATCGATATATATACAACAATCTACCCTACAAACTTGAATCTTGGTGATCAAGTGAAGTATCTGACCCGAGATTAACAGGCCAGAGGAAGATGCATTTAATATATACTATATACGGAGCTGGGATGGTAGATTCTTGGTTTGTGGAGGGCAAAAAGAAAGCCAGTTTTTTTTGCACACTACAAAGATTTCAAAATTACCAACTTCTAATGACTTGTCGAATTCTATACACTGTCCTGAAAAGTAGTAAATTGATTCATCATTCGCCAATTGAATTATTTTCTAACCAATCGAAATGGTTGACAAGTACATGTCCGTGCAGCTACAGCTAAACGCATGTTTAGTTTGCCACATATTCATATATAGGAAAAAAAAAACAGTCAAACAAATCCCACAAATTTTGACTGTGGAGGCTACTTTTTTTTCTGTCAAGAAGTCAATTGACTCTTACTGACTCAACAAACCTAAACCCCAGAGCATACTCCAAAAGCCGGCAACTCTTGGAGCAGCCCCAGGAGACTTATCTACCCAGCAAACCCCAACCCCTTCCCCGATGTGGGACTAGAACTCACACAACCACCCTGCTGCTAAGAATTAACTAACCCCCAAGTGAATTGAAAATGACTGTGGAGGCTACTTGAGCACCGTTAAATGTCAAGGTCGTGATGATGAAGTTAAAGACTTCAGAAGAAATATGCTATTCTATTCTGGTATGCTGAGTAATCATAATTTGAGGTGGCCGGTGTCAAATCTCCAATACTTTTTTGTGACAGGAAAAATGCACCAGCTACAAATGGTTTTCCATTTCCACCCATGAGCACATGTTGAAACAGTTCATTTTATCTTTCTCTCCAGTGATCTTTTGGGAGACAATCAAATCCCAACTCAAAGGCAAAAGCATGTATTTTGTCGTTCCAAAATTGGACATTTACGCTTCATCACCAGCTTTTGAATTGATGGTGGAAGGCATGTGAAATATTCTGGAACAGCTTGCTTTTTAAACTCGATGATAAGAAACTTTAGAATCATATGCTTCTTCATTATCGATTGCTGTCAAGTGTCAAACCAGATGTAGCACGTACCAAGTGTACCTCCATGTTGGCTTCAGAGGTGAGGGCTCAAGCAGGCAGGCAGGCAAAACAAGTGGTCTTTGTTTGTGGGTTTCGAACTTTCGGCGACGTTACATCGAATGTGGTTTTTATCTTTCAGTACACTGAACAGATCAGTCACAATGGAGCTGAGCTTCTTAATTATTGCATGTTAAAACGTGAATCTTGTAATTTTGTGCAATGGGATCTTCTTCCTAACTTTTTCCTACTGCTTTTATTCCTGATCGCTACGTAACATGTCAATTTATTTGGACGGCGGCACCCAATAATTATCAGAGGTTAGACTCAAGTTATAATTTGCTCTCTATGTCAATAATGTCATCAGAGTACGCAGATACAAGAGCAATTCTTGATGCAGTACAGAGCTCCTTTTCCACTTTGTGTATGTGTTGCTCTTTTTTCAAAATGTTTTTAAGACTCGCCTCTGAATGTGATATAGCATTCATTATAATGGTTATCTGTCTATTTATTCTGTTTACAAAAATCAAGATATTATTTCAAATTACTTCATACCACATTTATATATATATATATATATATATATTAAAAAAAAAGAAAGAAAAAGAATCTTACCCTGCACTCGTTTCATGGTTGTAATTATTGTATGATTAACATACGATGAGTATTATGGATGGGTATCCTTATCATTGCTAGTTGTTATTAGTCATCGTTATCTTTATAGTTCTTATCATTAATGTTGTGTTAACATCAAGTTCATCTGATGGTTAGAAATGGTGGATCATTTCTTCTCAGCCTATGAAATGGTGAAGCAAAGAAATTTGGCTTCGTGCGCCATAATAATTATCAAATCCTTGTTTAAAACATTTTTTGGCTGAGACTTCAGTTTCTTGTTCATGCAATGCCGCGGTTCTGACCGCGGTTCTGACCTTCCTTAGAACCTTCTCTTATCAGGCAAACCATATAAAGAGGACTTAACAGGAGAGTAGTAGGCTTTTTGTCTGCACCAAATCCAACAATAATATGTTAGTGGGAATCAAATCAACCATTTTGTGTTTTAAGGTTTGCACCGACAAGAAAGCACTTCTAACTGATTCGTTTGAAGCGTGATAGATTTTTGGTTGATTCTCCTGAAAATGCATGTTGACAGACCATAACTTCTGCTTCAGATGGATGTTTGGGGCGGGGGGGCAACATTTGTACTTGTAAAGCCAATTATTTGCACCACCAAATGCTCAAGATGTACAGTCTAATTTCAGAGCGCTTTCTGAACACATGTGCTCCTCTTTTAAGCAAAAGATCCACTTAAATTATCAAGATACTAGATTTTACTCGAGTTTCAAATTGCATTCATAACTAAGAAGATATTAAGAACCACAAAAAATAATTAATTAATAATGGCTGGACTTCCATATCCTGTATATAGCTTTGTACCGCAAGCAGGCCGTTGCGTCCCATCAGAACTTACGGGCAACAAAAGAGGCGGAGTTATTTATTGCTGGTTACAGGGCATTCGATGCATGGTTGGTTCATCGTCATCATCCTCATCATAAGCCTCTTGATGTCGTTGATGCTGCTTCTGCCTCATTTCTTCTTCAATGTTGACGTCATGCAAAGTGGTTTCCTCGCATTCATCCAAGTCCATGTCTGACGACTGCTTAAGTGAACCTGATGGGAGCATCGCCTTCAAGACCTGGCATTTCTCAGAGGGCAGAGTCCCTGACTCCGGGAATTCCACATTAAAATGGATGAATAGACGGCCCTTCATGAAGGGCCTCTGGTACTGTGGCATTCCCTCATCATTTATTGCCTTGTACTGATCTGGAATTGGTTGACAAACAAAAAAATATGAAACCATAATCACTTCTTTGAAAGCAAGAAGCAGCAGGGCGGGGGCGGGAAGAAAGGATGTATAAAAACAGAAAAAGCATACCAGGCTTAACAACTTCACCGGGGTTTGATTTCACCAGAAGTTGCCTGCCATCAAGATGAGTCAAGACAAACTGAAATCCACACAGAGCTTCCGTCAAACTAAGGCTCTGCTCAACATAAAGATCATCAAACTTCCTCTTGAACTTGGGATGTTCCTTTTGTTGCAACACGAAAACTATGTCTCCAGTGACGGTATCAGGCTGCAGTTACATGACATTTGTTGGAATGAGATTGGAAGTACTAAAGCTTGTACTCATTATGCAACAATAATTATGATCCCTTTACCAAAGAAAATAAGACACCAAAACATTAAATGCCATATATCCACCGCTTACGGTACGACGTTTGACATAGCCCTCCGTCCCTCTCTCACCGTATTCCTCACCCTTTTTCTCCATCCGTACCCCCAATCCCCACCCACCCTCCAGCCTAATTACCCGTCAATCCTTCACTTTTCACTAGCAGAATAGAATCATGTATTAGCTGCTGCATTAAAGAACCAGAAGTCTCAGTCACAAGATAGTCTACAGACCCTTTGCTCCATACAGTTTGCCGCAAAGTTCGCCATTACCACGTATCTCATCAACAACAAATAAAGTCAAGAAACCACCCAAAGAGTAGAAACTGAAAAATCTCAGTCATCCCAACTACAGGATCATTGATTTTCTTATAGGCTCTCCCACCTAAAGAATCCTGTAGAAATTGTTCCTTTAAACAAAAAAGGAAAATGTGTTGGTCCCTTTGGAAGCCATGATGGTGGTTAGCTTTGTGACCATCTCCATCCTGGGTTTGTCTTAAGTTCCCTGTTACCTGCATAACCATTGCTCACTAGGCCAATAAAGTCACCATAACTGCTCCCTCTTCTAACCTCCACCTAATTTCTGTCAATACCACCTTGCTTCTCACAGAAAGGCAACCAGCAAGGTACAACCTATAATCTTATTCTTTCTAACTTCATGAAGGCTTCTTCTCAAAATAAATGGTCAAGAGGTAAATCAGTTACAGAATCCAGAGAACTCCAAGAAACTAGCAATTACATGTTGATTCCCATATTTGGCAGGTAGAGTAACATACATCATATTCTACATTTATGATACAAAGCATGAACCAGTAAGCATAAATGTCAGTTGCAACTTGCAAGCAGTTCTGCAGACCAGGTATCCTACTGGTTAAGTACCTATGGGCATGCTGGAAGTACAGACAATGACAATGGTTTCTCAAGATTTGTTTAAAAACCCCCTGAACATGAGTCCTGTTTTCAGTCTAGGATTTCCACACTGCAACAAGTTAACTGAATTTGTAGCTTTTAACTTTGCAACCAGTCAAAACACTTAAAAATTTGTTTTCTTGATTTCTTGAACATAATGAGTAGACCAAAATCCATTCTATGCTCTTTTAACCTTCAATATTCAGTTTTAAAACATACAAATATCCTAACAGCTAAAATACAGTATGAAAACATACAAATATACTAACAGCTTCTCTACATATGCAGCCTAATCTATCATCAGATTGAAGATCAACTTTCCAACTTCAAGTTGCACATCACTTTTTGCTGAGTCACATATACAACATTACATTTCATGCATAATTGGACATATACAATTTCAGGATCCTATGCATCAAAGAAAAAAATATATAAGAAAATAACAGTTATGTCTCACAGTCAGACAAGAAACAATCAGGAAAAGTCCATACCTGTCAAAACTATCCACCACCTTTATTCAACTTGAGAGCATAACAATAGAAAACAATTACTTGATAGAAAATAAAACAGTGCAAGCCAGTTTAAAAAAGCCTCTTGCCACAAGAGCAAGTCAGCTACAATGAGGATGAAATCCATAGTCAAAAACGAATCAGAAATCACAAGGAAGTTTAAACAATACAGAAAGGGTGACACATAAGCGTAAATCTTTTGAACAGAAGGTATCTAACTTACAGCTTCATCAGCCTCGCCTGGGTATACAATCTTCTGACCATGTTTCATACCTTTCTCAACATGAACTTCCAGCACCTTCTTTTCTTGTACAACCTTGTTTCCTTTACATTGAGTGCATCTATCTCTCTCACTGATAACCTCCCCTATAACAACAGAAAAGTGATCCAAAGTTTTCATTGTTCTCTTCTTATTCTTCTTCTTTTGCGTGAGTATGCAACAAAAAAGAAACAGAAAAGCACATCAAAAATATAAGTAGGTACCCGAGCCTTTGCATTCAGGACACATATGTTGCATTTGTTGGATCATTCCTGGTGCAATCTGTCGTGTCGTGACCCTCATGCCAGAACCTTGACATCCATAGCACCGCCCAGATGCTCCACTCTTTGAACCTTTCCTGATTCATTATAAACATGTCTAAACTCTTAGTAACAAATATGTGCAATGTTAAAACATCAAAAACATGCAAACAAGCAGGAAAGAACAGAAAGCCTTCTGTTAGCATGAAACTGCTGGCGTGTATCCCAGAAACTCAAATGTCTGACTCAAAAACTTCTTCACAACAAAAAAAATGTTTGCAAATTATATGTCAAACTCAGAATGGATGCATCAAAAATAAGCAATGTGTGCTTAAGTTCAAAATTTTCAGCCTTAGACACAAAAAATTTCCAACTTCAATATTCACTCTACACAAATAGTACCCATATGCTGGATCGAATAATCCTACTCAACCTTGTGAATAACACGAATATTTTCATCCTATCCAATTAAAAATCCACAGGGATCTCAAAAGTTCAGTCAATGTCCAAGCCCATGGGCTGCACCTAACTGTTCCCTCTACCAGTTTTGATGTATATGAATTTCAAGAGCCTTTTCCAATTTGAATAAAGTACTAATACCACTCCTCAAAACAAGGCAAGCTACAAAGAGATCAACTTGAGTGACCATATTGCAGATGATCCAATCTCTTTTTTCTCTTTAAACCTTTTACATATTGTGTAGTAAAACAATCAATCCGTTTATGTATAGTGAAGAGAAATACAAACAATCAAATCCATCAGCACTTCTCAACTCCCCTCAGATTTAGCAATGCAAGACTGCAAAGGTCAAGTTGTTCAGAGAGAGAAGTGTATTTTAATATCTGAAGTCACAATAAATGAAGGCCATGAAAATATAGAGTCATAATAGATAGATCTTGGGAAATTTTCTCCTATGTATGGTAAAACAGTGATCAATCAAGCTGCAATTACCTAGACAACAGTTTACCTCCACTTACTTACTCAGAAGCAAACTAGACTTTCTAGATTTTAACAATTTCTGAGTTGTGGTGAAGTACCACCGCTTTACTATTGACTCCCACTATATCTACACATTTGAGTTCCAAAATCTGAATATGAACTTGCAGTCTAACAGACAATAAGATCATAGACAGAAGGATCAGAAGAACACTTTGTCAATACCCCAGACACAGCTGAAGCATAAAATATTACCCTGACAGGCTTCATATGAAATACATGTGAAAACAGTTGTGTAAATTTAGACCAAAATAAAACGGTACTGCTACCAAAAAAGCGAGTCAAACCATCCATCAACTTCAAAATGGAAAATGCAACATTTAAACAATAGGAGTTCGGAGCGCAATACTACAATCCAAGTTCCATCTGAGCTTACCCTATTCAAACTTACGCTAGCTAACAGAATCTTTTTTCTCAATCAGTTTTAACAGCGAGGCATTCAGATTCATGTTATTATAAAACAAAAGCCACAAGTCAGTCTAAATCAACTCATAACAGTTGCATAAGCATGCATGCAAATTTCAGCAAAGAGTGGATAATGAGAACAAATCTGAGATAGAGGGTGTACCCTTTACACTTGGGGCACAATTTGTTCCGTGAGAGAGAGAGCTTTTTAGATGTTCCCTTGTACAAGTCATCCAGGGAAACTTTAAGTGTGTGCACAACATCTTCACCCTGCTTCTTCCTCCCACGGAAACCATCACGACCTAAAGATTAGATGTTAAATCATCTCAAAAAGAGGGGCAAAACGTCAAACAAAGGGTATTGGGAGAATCAGCAACTCACGATGAAGAGGTGAAAAGAACGACTCAAATATATCAAAAGGGTCATGAACACCACCACCCCCCATTCCCTCTTTGAGAGCATCTTCACCGTATTGATCATATAATTCTCTCTTCTCAGGATCACTTAGAACTTCGTATGCTTGGGCTAACTCCTTGAACTGTGTAAAAGTCAAAAAATTTGAATAATGTTCATTAAAAGAAAATTAAAAGAAAAAGGAGGCAAAAGTTAAGAAGTCCTTTTTCACTTTTCAGGCTTTCCTTTCTTTCAATTTCACTAGATCACCCATATTTGATGGGGTCCATCGTTATGTCTTAATCTTGCAGAACGGCACAAGCAGTTAAATTTTAATATCAAATGATTACTTTACCGGTTTCATAAGGCTCCATTCCACTAATATTAATTATGTAAGTTAGTCCAATAGCCTGTAAGTAAAGCTAAAAATGCTATTCTAAACGACATACATGAGAGGCACTAGGACTCACCTTTTCAGGATCACCACCTTTATCAGGATGGTTCTTTATGGCAGCTTTTCTATATGCTTTCTTGAGTTCATCTTGACTGGCGCTTTTTGAAACCCCAAGAACTTCATAGTATTTGGAGTTATTACTCGTCCTTGGAGCTCGGCCAAACATGACTTTTTATCTGCAAAAATCGTAATACTAATTAAGAAAGCTAAAACTTAAACTTCAAGTTAAGAAACAGGCATTTCAGAGAAGATATCATATCTATCATACCAGAAAGCCATCTACATAAAATGCATTTTTAGTGTTGCAGAAGATGCAACACCTGTTTAAAGAGATAAACAAACATAACTCAAAGTTCTAATGGACGAAAAGGGAGGAATTATAGTATGCTATGGTGCATCAGAGTGAAGAAATTAATAATGTCAAACAGCTTATGCCATCAAATGAAACTGTACTTCTGTGATGTGTCCTTTTTGCGTCACAAGGAAGAGAAAATATGCCAGTGAACAAATTAATCAGGCAATTCCTTTGGTGTGTGAATTGGTTCCCTCCAGACAGTTACAAGTATGTTGTGTCTAACGATAAGACAACTAACAATATTTCAATGTCATTAGTTCCCATCCACGCTCCCTTTTCCCCATAAGTGCCAAGGTAAAACTCATTTTACTTAATAGCCACAAAAGAGTAGACAAAAGAATCAAGATATTGCCAAATGCATAAGTACAAAAATTGATTTACAATAACTGTAGAGTCCATTTTAAAGAAATCAACTTCAGCTTAGTTATTCCCTTTCACCACAAGTCTCCATTCATTGCTTCCAAATCCTCTCCCAGCTTCCTACTCCATAATTGGGCTATCTCATTTTCTCAATCCATCCATTGTGTCCTATAGCACTCATCCAAATAGCAGCCTATCTCCTTTTAACAGTCCTTCCATTGTCTTTCACGATACTAATAAAAGCAGCAAATTCTTTGTAAAACAGATGGCTTAACAAGCCTGATCTAGCTTAACAGATGGCTTAACAAGCCTAATCAAAGATTGAACCAATGTGTGTGCAGTCTTTACCAAGCCTGATCTAGCATTTAGGTATATCCCGTAAACAAGAACAGTTATTGAAATTAGAATTTTGGTTCAAAAGGCAAGAAAGAAACCTGAAAATTCTGACAATGGCGTATGCTAAGTCCAGAAACATCAAGAGACGACTTGTGGTTATAAAATTCAGGAAAGCGGTTTAAGGCTTAATATACAATATATTATTGATTCAGAAAGGTTTTCAAAGAGATGTTGCAGCAACAGGAAAAAACTTTGCATTTGAAGACCTTCAAATTCGATATTAAGAAAATCAACTGATTTTGTTTCCTGAAACCAAAAGTCGATTCTCCAAGATCAACTTTAGAGTAGATTTTTCAGGAATCCACTTCGATCACTTCCCCCTTCTACCTCCCCGTTCTACAATATCTCAAAAAAAATGTAGGAGGGAACCAAAAAGGGAAAAAGAAACTTCATACTTCATACATGAAAGTTCAAACTCATAAACCACGAAATTGAAGGGTAAGTTTCCAGCTTTAGGGTCAAGACACAAACTTTTTAACACAGAAACGAAAAGAAACTATAAGCAACTAACAAGAATCAAGATTATCCAGCCAACGAAAAATCCACTTGAGCTGAACCAATCAACAAAGAAATCGACCCTGTAAATTCATCAAAATTTTATAGCAATACAAACATGCATGGATAGTTGGTAAACTGAAACCCAAAATCATAATATTAACAGGGAAAACAAAAGAAATCGAAAAGGGTTGTTTGTACCTTGAAAGAGGGTTCTTCTCGGTTCTTGGGACCTTAGAAACAGAGAAGAGCCGTTTGATTAATGCTGATTTCGGTGTGTGTATCTTCCTTCCTGGTTCATTTAACTATTTAAGAGCTGGAGAAAGTCTTTGGATTCAATGGTCACTGACGGTGACAGATATAAAAAGAACGGCTGATTACTATTGGTTAGTGTAGAAAGAATGAAGAAAGACGTCTGCTTTGGGATTTGTTTATTATTAAATTGAAGAAAGCTGATTTGGGGGTGAGAGTGCTCTGTCACCAACAATTGACAGAGTGGATTCGGTGGGATTAAAGAATTATAATTTAAATTTCCAGGAGGTTCAGGCTGGTAGGGTTGAGGCCTAAAGTTAAATCTGAACCGTCGATTGAACTGATCTGACAGTGGAGATTTCAGTCTCCCTTGATGGCGGTTCAGGAATATGGACTCGCGGTTTGAGGATCAGTTGGGCTCTTTGTTTGGGCCATTTAGATTGCTTTAGGCCTGTAGAATGGAAGTCCATTCATCGATCAGTTCTATACAGTGCCCATTTCAGTTTTATTTTCGCAACTGCCACGATTATTTCAAGAGCAATTAGAATTTATTATTCTTCATATTCCTTAAAAAAGTGTATTTTTCTTCCCAAAAAAGGAAAAAAAAAAAGGTTTATCGTCCTACTACTATATTGCATTAGCTCTTCAATGCAACAACCATCATTGTGGAATAGAAATATGAAGAGTTGCTTCATGTGACACAATCCAAGTGGTGAAATTATTTCAAGTAGTACTTTTTAGTTTTTATGAAAAAATTGTTCAAGTGATGCATCTGAAATAGTCAAGACTAAAACATAATCGAGGATGAGGGAATTTTTGCATTGTGGAAAAACACATTACTGTTTTGCATCTTCTTTAACCCGAAATATAAAGGAACTTTATTAGGGCATTTTTGAAACAGATGAAACGAGGATGAGATATGACTACAAATCACAGTGTTGAAAAGTGCAACATTGCATGTAAAATTTTCATGAAGAGTCCATCTAAGGGCTAGGTTTAGTTCACTAAGTAATAGAAATCATGCTTTCAAGCCAATTCAGTTACTTTATCCATAAATCTCTAACTTACCAAGTGCTTTTTCTTTATTCAAGACTTTTTTTTTTTTTTAAATGTGCTTGGTGAGTTTTAGGATTCACAAGACAAAACACTTTTAATAAACTATATGTTATGAGATTAAGATGAGATAAAGATGATTAATAGCTGTTAAGACTCGAGACACCACTTACTGGATTTCCATTATTGTCCTGGCAAGAGATCAATAACTTTAAAGGAACGAATTACATATAAAGGAAAAATGCATTACATCAATTTCTGCTATAACTCTGGGAACTAATTATAACCCAAAAAAATCCTGTTTTATTAAATTATTACCAGGAGCATCTTCTCTAGAAAGTTATGCTTGACTATGTATTCTTAGTTACCTAATTCTAGGTTGCTAAACCTAGTAAATGAGACTAGTTAATTAACAAAGAGTTATCTTCTTCTTTTTTTTTTAATATTCTTTGTTGTTAAGGTGATCCAAAGGCTGTTTTACAGATAATTCAGCTTGAGGGACGCAGGAAATTGATAGATGACATAATTGTTCTCCTCCAGCTTGAGGGATGCTTTATGGGTTCCTATAGACTAGAATATTGTCACACGTTTACTTGCTAGGAATGCTGTTTCACTTTCCAATTAGTGTTTCTGGATGGATTCTCTTTTACCATTTATCTGAGCTGCTCTTGAAGCAGACTTACCTCCTTAATCAATAATAATATCAGTTTTTTTATATTTTAAAAAAAAGGTACTTAATAAGTCAAAGCTATTGAACAAGGAAAAATAATCAAAAGTGAACAGCACTAATTAGGAAAAAGTTGTTCCATAAATTTTTTTTCGAAAAATAGCCAATTTCGTCTCTAAACTTTTTTATAGTGTCAATTTGGTCCTTACTTAATTTTTTTGGCCAATTTAATCCTTATACTTATTTATCAGTTCCAATCGAGGAACGCCGCAGCAGTGTCATTATGTAATTTCGATCAAACTTCTAATTAAACACTTAAAACAAGAGTATTTCGGTACTTCATTGCTGAAGCTGTAAAATAAGAAGTAAAAATTGAAGGGAGAATCCAATTGTAATCATAAGGTTATTGGTAAAAAAGGAGATCTGCTCGGTATCCCAAAATTCCCAAAGTGGTGTACAAAATCACTACAGTGAAATGCATCCAAGGAGGAATTGGGACAAAGCATCCTCAAGCTCATGATGTAGTGATCGAGTCTTGAAGAGCGTCGGCGTCGGGTTGAATGGTTTAGAATTAGAAAGTCTGATTTATGAAGGAAATGACGAATATTACAATGGAGACAAAATCGTGTGATACCATTACCTTGAACAATGCAGAATTGTGATAGCATGGACAGAGTCAAACCCATCAAGAAAATTTCATGGCTACAGAAATTATGAAGTAATTTTGTGCATGTACTAAATGTTAGGATTTGTTGAATTATTGCTTGAATTTTGACTATGAAATAGTAGTAAATGCAGAAACGTGGTGCTTGTAAACTTTTTTGTGGTATGATTCACCCATACCCCAAAAAATGAAGAATATGCTAGCACAATTTTGAGGAAACTGAGAAGTACTAAGAGGGAGAATGTAGCACTGAAGATTGAAATGAGCAAATTGAAGGCAAAAGCGAAAATGTTGCTCTTGGCTTGTACTTGTTGCTGCGTTTTAGTTCTTGCTATATTCGGGGGCACTCAAAGGCAAAAGGGTGGCTTGTTAGAATTAAAGATGTTGCAGTAACTCTGGACATCATATGAAACTTTATAATTCATATATTTTGGACCATGTAATGCTGCCTTTTTGAATGAAGTAATTCCCGAGGTTTCATGTAATAGTTTTGGATATGTTTTGGATATGGATTGTTATGGATTTGTAATAGTTTTGAGTTCTCAGTTGTATGTTTACAAATTCAATATTGAATATGAAAGAGATCAGCTTCATTAAGTGAATTTTGGTGATGTATATATGTTATTTGGTCATTGTTGGTTGGAGTGGAAGAATTGCATTGTATCAAGGTTGCTTGTGTATGAACATTAAGAACACTGTCATATGTGAGAAAGAATTATCAACTAACATAAAGTTCCAGGATTCATAACAAAATTGTGAATCCCTTAGAATCAAAGTTATGAATCATTACAAAATTCTAAGATTCCTTAGATTCGAAGTCTTAGTAGCAAAAAACAATAAGTTCCAGGATTCATTACAAAAATAAGTGAATCCCATGATATAAAGTTCCACATTTTCCAGCCATTTGTTACTACCAAAAAGGACAAAAGATAAAGTCAACTGTAACTATTTCAGTCATTAGCCACCCGATAGTTTTAGCAACCCAAAAATAGTCAAAAACGACTTTATCAGCAACCCATCTAGCTGCATTCATTTTCCCTGGTCATCCGGCTCGTCGAGTGTCCTATGAGCCTGCAAATTCATGTGTAGTGAGAATCTCTAAGCGTAAGTAACAATTAATAATTTGTATACGTGGCAGCAAAAAGTTACCCTTTGTTTTCTCCTTTTCACAGCAATTATCCTGTTTCTCCACGCTTGTGCTTGACAGCAAGTGCAAGTTCTTTTGGTCTGGCTTGGAACATGACAAAAAAAAACAACACATGGTCCTACACAGCCTCTGAGAGCTGTCAGTTGGAGCAATAGGTTGAACATCAATTGCTTCGAGCACTTGATCAACTTGCATTATGAAAAACATGACAAATTTCATATGTATTCATTAAAATGACCAAACAAACAACAATAAAGAGCTGCAACAACTATAAACAATAAGAAGCTACAACATAGGTGAAAAAATAAGGAGCTGCAACACCTGCCAATAATAAGGAGCTGCAACAATAGCCAACAATAATAACAGTAATACTAAAAAAACTTAAAAGAAAAGAATACATGTTGTCGGTTCTTGCAATGTGGTAGAGTCTTGGAATGTCTCATTATCATGTGGTAAACTAGTGTTCCCAATCACAGAAGGAGCTGCAACAACATTCGAGATTAGTAGCTGCTAACTAAAACCATGCAATATGAAAGAAAATAGGAGTTCAGCCATACCAATTTCACCGTGAGTTTCATCTTTTTTCTTACCAGCCAATAGGCAAGTTCTTGCATTTTTCACACCTATTACTATTCACAGATGGTATTCTTTCATTTCTGTCTACTTCTTTCATGCTGAGCTAACATTTTCTTTTAGTATGACCCTTTTGATGACAAAAAGAGCAAGTTACATGTGTGATATCCTTTCTAGAAAGTCTTGTGCATCATTTGAAATCACTTTGTGGCTCATCCGGCTCTCTCCTCCTTGCCTTCTAAGGCCTACTGGAAAGTTTCAATTTCTTAGATGTACACATAGGGACTTTCTTAGATCTTTTCTAGTTATTAGGTCCATTAATTGGACCAATAGCTAGCTCATAAGCCTTTAGATATGCATCCCTTGAATAATATGGATGTACTAGACTTTTTGGCTCGGCTCCGATCAAAGTAATGCAGCCTATAACATGAGAGTATAGTAAACAAATGAGTTCCCATTTTCTGCGTATACATGTCTTCACCTTTAAGTTAACAAAAAACGTGGCCCCATACATATGTGTTATCTCAAACCTGTCGTCATCAGACTACCTGGCTATATTTGATCTAACATTATCCTTTGCCTTTTCAAGTTTTTTTTGAACTTTTGGACAAATAACATCATTTCTTTTTTCTCATCTACTCCCTTTTTGACCTAAGTATTTCCATTAGATATATCCTAATGTTTTCAAACATACCAAGAATGGACTTTTCTCTTACTTCTAATATAACAAAATTAAAACTCTCACACAGATTATTAAGAAAAAATATCACACTTTGCCGTGGTCCTAAAATGTGATCCGAACCAATGGTATGGTGATGTGTTGTCCACTAGCCTATTATGTGTTTCTCATCATACTGCCTCAATGCATCCATTTAAGCTTCAAACTTATTGACATACGAGAATCTTACACAAGTCCAAAACATACTCATAAGTGTTTCCTTAGGATGAAACTTTTTGAAGTTGTTGTGTAGATCCCTAACACAATGTCTATGCTCTACTCCAGGAAGAATATCTTGGATGACAGAACCCAATCCCTGTTAGATACAAATATGGAAAAATTCACTAATTAGTCATTACAAGGTAGTTTTCCAACAAAAAAATTTGTAATTAGTCATTATACCTTTTGCCTATCACTGATAAATGTCCATCATTTTTTATCATGAATTTTGATATCAAACTTTAAAAACTCAATGAACCATGTTCAAGATCTCTTGTTCTCGGCCTCAACCACTGCATATGCAACAGGATAGATGCAATCATTAGCATCTATGCCAATAGCTATCAAAAGTACACTTGGATGTGGTCCTTTTATATGGCAACCATTCATACCAAGTATAGGCCGGCAACCTTCTTTAAAGCCTTTTTCAAGGCTGCAAAATAAATGTATACCCTTTTGAATCTCTCTTTTTCAATATTCTCATCAGCCTCTGTCTCTACATGTACTATGGAATCAGGATTTGAGTTCAACAATTCCTCATAATAGTCCCAAATTCTTGTGTATTGCTGCTTATACTTTTTTTGGATCAAAATGTTGACTTTTCCCAAAGGTCTTGTAAGCCTGATCTTTTGTGATGTTCACGTTTAACTCTTCATGCACCTTGTCCTTAAATACACCAATTGCAACCTTCATATTCGTCCGCAGGAATTCCATGTAATGCCTAACCCAAAAGCCTGAATTTGCATATTTGTGACAGAAAATTCTATGACATTCATGTTCTGGTCCCATCGTTCTTATCATAAATGCATCACAATCTGGTTCTTTTGCAACATAAGCAAACCAGTTGCATTTTTCTTTCTTACATTTTGGTCTGATCCTATTCTTATCATTCTTTTGCCAACCATGCTCCTTGCCCCACTTCACGTAATAAAATTCATCAGCTCTTTTAAATATCTTCTTAGCATCAAACAGTAAACCAACAAAGAATTCGGGGTCCTTCATATCAATTTCTGACCTGAACCTTACATATTTCAGCTTCTTTCTTGAGGTATTTTCATTCGAGCTACTAGAGCAACTATTTAACTCCTCTGTGTTGATGGAATGATATTCCTCTTGGATAGGAATTGGTCACCATCATAAATATCACAGTCATGGTCAGTAGCAAGAGTTCCTTTTCCTTTTGCTTTTGCTTTTTGTGGCTGCACATGTCCTTTCTTTTCTTTACCAGCTAGTATGGCATTTTCCCCTCCATAACTAGCATCATCTACGCCCCTTTGACCATCAATTGTCATATCAACAGTAGTTGTACAATTCTTGCATATTATGTTATCCTCGTCTTCCTTAAAATCGTAATCTCTATCATGAAAGCTTTCACCATCATCTGTTAACTCTAATTCTGGTTCATTTTCATCATTTGCACCTTCATCTTCTTCAATCACAGTAGCACCTTTTCGTTTACCTTTTTTTATTTCCCCCAATCTACTTTAGATACATCAACTAGAAGTTCTTCATTGCCAAAAAATTCATCAAATGTGATGTCCACATACACCAAATCTTCTTTTTCATTCTTACCTTCACTCTCGAAAGTTTCCTTGTTCTTGCTAGGTTCCATGGATCTAATATGAAACACATGGACAACGTAAAGTTCAATTTTTCCAATTTTTTACTTATATTAGCCATGTCCATTACATCCTGTTCACCATCTATTTGTCTAAATCTCAGTCTCCCATCTATGGTTAGGATTCTATATCTATAATTGGCATTTTCATCATATCCAAGTAAATGGCCAAAATCTCTCATAGAAGCTATGTTAATTTTAGAGGCCAAAACCCCATAAAAAACTCCATGGTACTCCCCACATATTTTTGCTATGGTTTTTTAATGCATGCCCCATCATAGTAGATATATAGATTGAATATATCCGAGTCATCACCCCTTTTATTTTCCAAACAAACAAAAAAATTACTACCATAATTTGTAATTTATAGTCATTGTCTGCCTTTTGAGGAACATAAAAGCAACATGACAAATTAATTTTACAGTCATGGACCACATGAACCCTTTTTTAGAAAAAAAAAGGAAAAATAGAAAACAAAGCCTTTTTCCGACAACATTTGAACCAATCTTGCTATTAAAGTACAATACTTGTTGTTCACAACAAGGCAAACCCACACCGAACTTCATCAAACTATTAACATAACAAATCAAAGAGATTTAAGTGGTTCAACTTACTCAATTTGCATGATCCCTATTTCTCAAAATTACTTCTTTCATGCCTATCGTCGCTTGCTGCCTCCACCCTTCGACTTCCTACACGATTACATTTCTTTATTCATCATGATTTTCAGTTGATTTTGTTCAACACATCATTCACTAAAGTTCTGGGTTTTTGCAAGAAAAAGTTGATGTTTCGGGTTTGGGTTTTTATCACAGATAAAAATGTGCTGGTAAATTTTCATTTCGATTTTTACTTCTTATCTTACAAGCCCAACAGTGAAGTACCCAAAATATCCCTGCTTAGGTGCTCAATTAGAAACTTGACCAAAATTACATGGTGGCACTGCCGCAGCATTCCTCAATTAGAACCGATAAATAAGTGTAGGGATTAAATTGGCCAAAAAAATTAAGTAGGGACCAAATTGACACTATAAAAAAATTTAGGGATGATATTGGCATTTTTTCTTAATATTTTATTACCCAAAATTGTTTCACTGTTTAGTGACACGTAAACAATAAAATCTAGGTTTTTATTTATTATCATATTGTCATTTGATTAAGAGTTAATCATAAAAACTCCTCTTAAGGTTTAATTAGTTCTGCACTTTACCTCTACATGTTATTTTTTCTCACTTTATCTCTTAAACTATTAGTCAACTCTAATATTGTGTAACAAAAATATCAAAAAGGCATTTATATCCCTAAGGCTAAACTCCAATAAATCCCCTAAGATATATCGCATTTTGCACTCTATCATCCAAATCATTTTCTCTTAATTTGTTTATTTGTCCCTAAAACCACTATATATGGATAATATTTAAAAATATCAGTATCCTTGACATAATAATGAAAATTATTGTATATCTCTGGATATAAGTCTTGTTATATTTTATCTCCATAATTATAGGTTTTTAGTAGAGGATAATATCTGCTTATTTTACATTATAAGGAAAAACACAATAATTATTAATGAAAAATAAACTATAAGGATATTATTAAAGGTTTATAGATTGGGTTTGTCTGGATTGAAAATTATTTTAAGATTTTTTTAAAATAATATTTGTAATTTGATGTTTGTAAAATAAAAAGTTGATTAAAAAAAATAAAAATATGATCGAGAAACTTGCTTATGTTGCAACAAAGAATTTTTAGAAAAATTTAGCAATCCAAATAATTTTTAATGGCATCTAATTATGCTTTACTAAAAAAACTGACCCCAATAAATTTGAAATCCAAATCAACCATGTTTCTCTCTTTTTTAAATATTACCAACAAAAAAATGTGTATACTCCCATATAAAGAAAATATCTAACTATTAAAAGAAAAGCACAACCATATGCATGTTCATAAAGAGAAAATGACAATATTCGATAATTTTTAGGCTTTTAATAATAATTTCGCATATTAGTTTTTCAATAATAATTTTTGTTATTTATCTATTATTACGTGAAATAAGAAAGATACTTCTCTCGATCTAAAAAAAGTATATTATTATAAGATGAAATTTAATTAGGACCATACCTATAAATATATTATTTTTTCATTTCTATGTTAGGAATATTGATCTTTCAAACATTATTTGTCCTAAGTGAATTAACAAACGATTCTAGTGACAAGTAGATAAATTGAAAAAAAAATGATGTAAGGAGATAAAACGCAAAATAGGTTAGGGGAAGTATTACATTTAACTATTAAAAGTATAAATATCCTTTTGACATTACCATTATACCATGTTAGAGTCAACTAATAGTTTAGAGGATAAAATGAGGAAAAAATAACGTTATGAGGCAAAGTACAAATTTATTTTGTATACGATGGGGGTTCTATTTTTCTCTTAATGGGAGTTTTGGGTATCGGTTTATGTGGTTCTAATGAACCAACATTAAATTTTGGAACATCAGCCAATCAGATGATAATTGTTCTACTGAATAACTAAAGAAAATGGATAGATGGAAGATAGAAAAATAGAAGAGAAATAAACTAATTATAGAAATATCTTTTTTTGACTGTTGGCAGGTTTTTTTTGTATATGTTGTTCGGAAAGAGGAGGACTCAACTTTAGGAGAAGTTTTTGTAATTAACCCTTTAATTATCAAGTAATGGCTTTTTGTTCTGTCTTTAACCCTAAATGCTTTATAATGTTGTTTTTCTCCTTTTATACTCTAAGAATCATACGTAACCTTATCACAAAGTGTAATATAGATCATTGATTGATGATAAGCAGCACTACACAAACACACACACTTAATTTTTATTCTTATCCAATCCAAATCATTTGTAATATCCTACAAACGGTCCAAATTCAGTAATTTCAGTGAAACTATATTTCCATACTTTCATTTGAAAGAGCCACATTAATAATCAAAAGACCGACCTAGTTACCATTTTTAAATGGATCTGTCTAACCAGTACCCATGGGTCACTCAATAAGATGCATCCAAGAGCTAGATTTTTAGAAAACTAAAATTAATTAGAAAAAACATATAAATATAAGAGAAGGAAATAATTATTATTATGTATATATACATGGTAAGTTATGTGAAATTTAAATATGTAATGATTGCCTATTGGACACTCTTAATAGTTAGAAAAACCCTTCTTCAATTTGTAATATAAAAAGGTTGCCTTCCTTTGGAACTAAATTTAATAGCTTTAACACTACAATATTTATTTCCGTTCTAAACTTTCTTCTCTTGCTTACTATACAACCATTATGTTCAAAAATAATAGGTCCCCCATAAATGAACACCGAAAGTTAGCAAATTTCCTGACAAGTATTAATGTATTAGCATAGTCTTTCCAGTTTGCTAAACCACATTTCCCTTTACAAAGCAAACGCATTCTTGTCCCGTTAAATCAACATGACCTTTGAGGACACACTGGAGAACGATGGAATTACCAAAGGGATTAATGATAAGAATAATAAGGAAGAGGAAGACATGCATGATAGTAAGAATTCAACTCCTGGCTTTATAACCACTCAACAGCCCCCAACATCCACATTGAACCCTTTTGCCAAGGAGTGGAGTCCTGCAACTGAAGGGCCGTCATTGGTCGATCGGTCCTTGTTCATGACATTCTCACGGGGTCATCCACTGTCGAAATGGGAAATTGTTAGCTATTTTGAAAGGTAGACCTGAACCAAGATTTCCTATATCTTGTTAGCTTAATCGTAATGTGATTAGCTAGCCATTAAAAAAAAAAGAAGAAATGTAGTTCATCCACAAACTGGATACAAGGATTCATGTTGATTCTAAAGTGAAGTGGTAAAGGATTGCATGCTAAAAGACACTATTTTTTGTAAATGTACGAGCTTGGAATAGTAATATACAACCACAAACTATTTAGAATGTTGTTATATTGGCTGATTATATGTAGTCATTGGATTTGCCAAGAACTTTGACAAGTGCTTACGGGTGTATTTGATTCTCTCTAAACTGGAAGGAACTATGGGAATTGCGTAGAGGATGTCTTTATCTACATGCCAAGAAATGGACGTGCAGAATTTGGAAAAATTACATTCAAGGTCTCCTCCATTCCAAGGTTGGTTCTCAAGGACAAGGAGCGTGAAAAGATCAACATCGGAGGCAAAAACCATACGCTTGAGGAAGTACAAGTCTCGTTAAATTGCTGTTAGTTTTCATACAAGCTATGAAATTCAAAAAAAAAAAGTTCTTGGATTTGAAACCTAAACGAATTTGTGCTCGTTATTTGAAGCCATTGCTCTATATTTGGTAGAAAAGAAAATGGGTAGTGGATCACAGATGTTTTTCTTTATTTCCTTGGCCTATTTTTATGTTTCTGAGATAGCCATGATTGTCAAATGAAAGTGTCTTTTATTTGTATTGTTGATTGCACTAAATTTTGAAGTTTGATCCTCGATCTTTACGTGGTGCCAAAAGCAATGACTTCTCTACAACGTTTTGTGAAGGCTTCGGCAACACTTCCCAAGCTTAATAGAAAAAGAAAGAAAAAACGCCCACCACTTCTAAGTTCTATTTCCTTGCCCCACGGTCGAAATGGCTTAGCCGTCTCTTGAACCATTTGACATAAGGATATATACCTAACAAGTCGGGTAAATTGCTATTGCTGTGTTAGTAGAGTTTTTTGTTTTGGCTTAACCCGGTTTAGTTCTTGTTCATGATAATTTCTCGAATTAGTTCCTTTATCTGCTCGAAATTCACTAATTTAGCCGTCACCTACAGGAATGTATTACAAAATTGCCTGAGGAAGGGTTGGGCGGATTAGGTGATAAAAGTGAGGAATTGTAAATAGAAGGCTTGAAAAGCCAAAAAAAAAAATAAAGAAGCTTCTTAGTTTTTTGGGGACCCACCTTTAGCTCTTTTATTTATTTATGGCTTTGTTTGGATTCCTCACCTTTTTAAAAATAATTTTTTTATATACAATGTTACAGTAATACACAAACAAAAATAACTCCAAAAACACTATATTCATACAATATATCAAAAATAACTCCAAATATACCAAAAAAAAAATACATCACTACCCATCACTCTGCACCACCACGGCTACCACCTTATCGTCATCATCCCTACACCCACGACCCTGTCTCCTCTCTCCCTTTCTATCTTTCCTTCCTCTCTCCTCCTCCTCCTCCTTTTTTTCCTCCTCCTCTCTCCTTCTCCTTCCTTCTTTCTTCTTTCCCTTTCCCCGCTCCTTAATTTCCTTCCTTTCCACTAACCACAACATTTCTAGTCACGATCAAATATAATCGCGACCAGAAGCTATGACCAAGACGGTCGTAGTTAGAGTGGTGGCTAAAATCACAGCCACCACCCGCGAGTGGGAGAAGGGTTTGGGATTGGGAGGAAGGAAGGGAGGGGGGAGGGGGGAGAAGGGAGAGGAAAGAGGGAGGAGGAGGGGGAGGGGGAGGAAATAGAGGGGAAGAGAATAAGAAGAGAAAGGAGAGAGGGGAAGGAAAACGGAGGGGGTGGTGGTGGGTCGTGTAAAATTTTAAAAAAAATCTCAAAAAATTTGTAAATTATAAAAATATTTAAAAACATATTTTAAAAATACCTCTGAAAACAATCCAAAAAATATCTATCGTAAAAGTTTTTCATATATACAGTTATAGTAAAATTTTTTAAAAATACCCTAAAAAATAACTAATTCAAATACAACCTATGTTTTTCTGGGGTAATGGCCTTTGGCTCTTTGTAGAGCGCTTAGTAGGAAACACGCAAGAAAAACAACTTTGAAAAGTTCTCATGCTTTCACCAGTCTATCCTCTCTATCATTGACCTTGTCCTTTTCTGATACTTTCCACGAGGTGAGATTACTTATTAAGAGCCTTTTGATTATGAAACTTTTATTACTCTTTATCTCTAGAAGTTCATCCCCCTAAAAAGTTTTGCAACACATTTCCTTTTGTTCCATCCAATCTTCACCCCTTTGCCCTAAACTTGGCTTTTATTCCTAGTCAAAAAGGCAAAATAAGATCATAAAGGAAATAAGCTTTTAAACACTTCTTCAAGAGACTTCAAAAATTTTAATCAAAAATAAATAAAAATTTCGTAATGTAAGTGGCCAAGTTAATTTAGCACATGCTACAATTCGGACGTGGGGCCTGAACGGTTGCCAGAAAAATCGTTCGGGCCGATTTTGTGCAAAATGGACAAAATGTAATTCACTTTACATACAGTGTAACTCACTTTTAACAACGTCTAATTTTAGAACAAAATTTTATGAACCCCATACATAATGTGAAAAACAATGTACAAAATGTAATTTAAATCTTACATTTTTTTTGAGCCAAATCTCCTCTGTGAACTATCACAAACTGTTGCTTCCTACAACCGTTCCTGCCCTCCTCCAAACAGCTCTCGACAGCTGTGAGTTGGTTTGGAAACGTCACTGGACGAAGATGTTGAATAACCATCAAATGAATAGTTCTTAAATCAAACAGAACATTATCATTTGTGATATTATTGCATTCATTTTCTTTTGAGCAAAGATTTCGGGTCCAAATCTCTTACTTGAACGAAAGCAAGAATCGGTCTAATTGAAGAAACCGGTATTCTCTAACAATATGATACTTTACAAGCCGCCATAGCAGAACACATGCATTGAGTGCCCACATGGCTGGGAAAATATTCAAATACTCAACTTTGCTTGTAGGATTGTGATGTTGTTGGGTACAAATTCTTTTTTCTGTGAGTGCTAGACAAGAAGGATTCTCAATACTTTTTTGCTGGTATCTATACAGTGCCACCTAACAAACCTTTAAATCACATGAATGTCCACCTAACATACCTTAATCACCTAATAACTTCTCCGACAACGTGGTAGTTAAACGAAAAATTGGCAAGGAGACCAACAATATATTATATGAAATTATAAAATTATACAGTACCCGTTTAGCAACAAGATGATCACAATTGGACCTAGTCAGATCCATCACCCCTGACCCTATTGAGTACCACTTTTAAAGTCATGTAACAACCAAATTATAATACGGATCGGAGATATTGCTATTATCATAAAATAGGAATGACAACGTGATGATTTTGAAACTGGTGAATTTCCTTATTTTATTGCTTACTTACAAAGTGGGCACGTGTCCCTGTTGCCATCCTATTGATGTAATTAGGGATTGCCCATTTCCTTCATATGGCTAGAGGATAAGCTTTAATTATTATAATGAGAAAAAATGTGTCACCATACGAGATGTGTAGACATGATATGCTGCAGCTTCCCGGCTGGAAGAGTATTTTAGATTAATCCAAAACATGTAGGCCATGTCCCTTGGTTTCCGAGCAATTGCCCCTAAGGAGACTTCCACTAACTCCTGGAGCAGCAGGGCTACTTCCCCCACCCCAATTTCCACTCACTTTCCAGGACCAATCAGCGAAGTCACGTGGCTTAATCCACTTCTCTAAATTCTATTCGTCCCACGTAATCACCCCATTATTTATTGTTCCCCCTACTCTCCCAGATCCAATCCCCGATCTCACACACTAGCACCAAAACACACACACACACACGCTCGCTCACACAGCAAATTAACACACCCCAACCCTTTAACCCCAAAAAAAAAAAATAATAATAATAAAAAGAAGGAAAGAGAAAAAGAAAAAGCGGCCATGGGCCAGTCGGATGGCGATGGGGAACAACAACAGCTGCAGGAGGTACAAGTAAATCATGATTTCTTCGAGCAACACGTCGTCGTAATGAGGCACGGAGACAGGTTAGACAACTTCGACTTGTTGTGGGCCAGCAAGGCCTCTCGGCCCTGGGATCCACCATTAACCCAAGATGGAAAAGACCGGGCTTTTGCTCGCGGTCGGAAGTTCAGGACCGGCCGCTCTCCCGTTAATTTCCCGATCCATCGGGTCTTCGTTTCTCCATTTCTCCGGTGTCTCCAGACCGCCACCGAAGTTGTCCACGGCCTCTGCGCCGTCAACGATGACGATCTCACCGTCACTTCCTCCAACGGCATCACCATCGACCCCTCCAAAATCAAGGTCCCTCATCACAGATACGTACTTATTGTGTACATCTTGTTTCTATAGATAGATTCTCTCGTTGAAATATTTTGGTTGCATGGTTATTTGCAATAATCTTATTAATGGGGTTGCATGGGGAAATCTCTAGAATAATTTTTTTATTACTTTTATAGATATGGGCTGTTTTCCTACGACAGAAATGATATGTTTTTTCTTTGATGAAGATTTTTTTTTTTGTGTGGTGCTGTTTTGGTTGAACCGGAGAAAATCAGGAAGCATATATGCAAAAAATCATTTTTCGTTGTGTCTCCAAAAGCAAGAAAGTCAGCCTCACCATTGTAATCCATTTGTTGGGTCATCCATTAGAAGCCAATGAGATTATGGGTAACTCTTTTGTTTTGAAGGAAAAAAAGAATTACTGAATCTTCAGAGGTTGGAGAATTAGGAATTGAATACTGAAATGACCGAGAAAGATTACAAGAACACAAATGCTAAATCATAAGTTAAGCAGTTCTTTAAGAAGGAAGTGAAAGGGTCTTTAAACAGATACCATAATACTTTAGAAGTCATTAAATGGTCAAGATACTACCAAACATGGAAAAACTCTGTGAAGCCATGCAGTTGTGTGGAGCCTTGGGCCGTTTAGCTGTGTTTGCACACTGCAAATCTGCCAGGTTACAGTCACAAGTTACTCAATTACGTTTTGGTATCCAAAGTAGGGAGAAGGCTGCTGTGAGCATGGCAAAGTAAAGTACCGTCAACCAGTCTATCAATTTCTCAACTCTTGTGTAGTATCTGGATCGTGAGAAATAAAAAGCACTTAGTTCCTGATACATATTTTTGTCCTTCTGATATTGTAGTTGAACCTGTTATTTCTCATTTTTCAGGTCGCTGTTGAGTATGGATTGTGTGAAATGTTGAATGCAACTGCAGTTAGACCTGAGAATGTTCCTAAGGACTATGACTTTGGTTTTGACATCTCTAAGTGTGAAGCTGTCTTACCAGCTGGAACTATAGATCACAGCGTGGAACCGGTTGATAAGGAGGTACTTCTTGCAAGTTTTGTATCTAGGGTTTTTCTTCATTAGGTCTTGGGTTTGTGTTGAATTCTTCTGTATTATGTTCCTTTCTGAGATACCATAGATCCCACAATGGGGAGAGTTACCAGCGGATGCTCGAATCAGATATTGTTCAGTCATAAAAGAACTTGCTGATAAATATCCCTCAGAGAACTTGTTGCTTGTGACACATGGTAAGATCATGCTTGTCTATCTATGCAGTTTCCAATTTAAGTTACATACAGCATGACATATGAGGCACTTGATGTTCTTCATCAAATTCTAAGTGGAGCTCCTGTTTTTATTTGACCCATGTTAAACCTGTGAAATGTTGTTGAGTGCAATGTATCGTTTTGAGCTTTGTTGCAATGGTAAAAACCTTCCTGATTTAGAAATAAACTTCTGCGTGGATAGAAACCACATCCATCCATTTAGTTTTTCCATTTCTTCCTTCATCGTTTTTGGGTATTCCACATCCATTCTTTTTTTTTTTGGGGGGGGGGGGGGGTGGAGAAGAAGGTTGTGGTACTGGGGTGGTTGTGTTTGGTTTGGAGGATAGAATGAGTTTCACTATCCTAACAGTTTCCATTTGAAGGCGTAACTCACAAGAGCATTTTGCGATCACAACACTTGTGCTTGTCTACTAATGCTAATTCAATATATGAAGTTTGAACAAAATATCAACTGAGTAACATGTTAATGTCTGTTGGAGACATAAAAGTCAAAGAAGTGGATATCTTGTATTTGTCTTATGTTTCCTTTTGGATGCGAAGACATCCTAGGCGTTTTGTAGAGCTTGCATATGTATTTAGAGAGGTGAACTGGGTGGTTTTTCTTTAATAGGTTTAACATTTTTAATGTTCATTTATTAAGTCTAAATATACAGAAATAACACAGAGTTTCATGGGATTCATTTGTTGTAGCATGTAGTAGCATTAATCACTCTGCCTTGCATGATGAGTTTGTAGGTCTTGCTGCTATGACTTCAAATTTATGCTTTCAGAAATTCATTGTTTGCCTCTGTTTCTGATGTCTAGGAGAAGGAGTTGGGTCTTCTGTTACAGCATTTGCAGAAAACACACAGGTATATGCAGCTGACTATTGCGGATATTCACACTTGAGCAGATCTGTATTTCCTGCTGAAGACGAGTCTTTTACTGCTGGACCATTTAAGGTCCATATAAAGGATGGTGAAAATGGCCTCAGTTACTGTGGATCTAGTGTCGAGCGAGATTCTACATAATTTGATCCTTCTGCTAATTCTTTTACGTATATCGTTCGAATTGCAGAGACGAAACTTGTGAGACCAATCACGTTCCAACAACTATACACATGTCGTACGTGGTCATACAATTCCAGATTCTGGACTAGTTTTTCCCGAAAGTGTTAGATATTAGTTGCAACTTGGTGTGTGTACATTTTACTTGCATCCTTAGTTGTTTTACGAACTAGCAATGAAGTTTGCAGCAAGCAATCATTTCAAGGAAGGAAATTAGAAATTACATTAGCTAGGACTTTTTGGTGTTTGGATAGTCTCTTCTATGTCTCAAAGGTCCAAATAATGCACTATAAGACAGACAACCTATTGTTGGAACAAATTCATCATCTTGGAATAAGCCAATTTGGTTCAGTCGTTTTCTGGTCAATGGAAACTTAATAAACTGAAAATACAAAGTTGCTGTTGCTGTGGTTATAAGTTCCTCACAGTTGCTGTGGTTGTAACATGCAGCACCAGCATTGCAAAATCTTTAGAAACATGATAGATTGATTCAAAATAGCAAATCAGCCTAACCTAACGGATACATTCAAAGAAATTTAATACAATGTTCGACTAGTTATATTGTCAAACGCTTACACAATAATGAATACAGACTGACTAAACATTACTGCCTTAAGACTTGAAATGAAAAGAAGCTAGGCCGCCCGAGATCATATGCAACCACTCCAAAATGCTGCCATCACCAGTCTAATGGGCTAGGAAGGGGTTCAATATGATCAAATATATCTATGGGGAAGTCATCCACGAAGCTATCTGGAGTCACAGGGTTGCCAATTTCACACTTTGCAGCAATTTGAGTGCTTCTTCTCTCTGATTCGAAACACGTAGGCATGATGGGGAGTTGCACATTGCCTAATTCAGAAGAAATGCTACTTCCAAAAGCCTCCAAGTAGTTAGGATCCCCAAGTCTCGTGACAACTTCGTTGTTTTCCAGTGAAAGTGCGAACTCCGATTGGAAGTTAGGAATCTGAGGAAAAGGAAGCTGTGATAGTGTCTCAATGCATGGCTTCTTCTCAATCAAATCAAACTCGGGTGGAAGGAAACTCTGCTCATAATTGAGTGTGTTGGGATGCATTAGCTCTGGTAATGGCACCATTTCCATTTCCACTGTCAGAGATTTTACGGTATATAATGATAAGCAAGACTGGGATTTAGGCAGCGAGTCTTCCTCACTTGAAGAACTGAACTTGGATGCCTAAAATTTTGTAAAGACAAACCCGAAAACATTAAGAACATCTGAAATGTATAAAGGAGAAATCACAGCTGAAAAATCAGGGAATCATCTGCTACAACCAAATCCAGTCTTCCATCGGAGGTGGACAAGAGAAAAGAAAAAAAAAAAAAAAAGGAGGAGATTACTGCTTGACATTTCATTTTTGCTCCTATCCCATCAGATGCAAGACTTGTATGAGTAAACTCTGAGCCCTAATCGGGTACCACTGAAGAGTCATCTCATTCAGGTAATAATATACAGAGGTTTCTTTATCTAGATCTTTTGGACTCAAGACTTGATTTGGACAAGTAATTGTTATGCTAAAAGCAATTGATGATTGCAAATCTGCTACTAATTGCACATGCATTTTAAAATGTGTCAGATGACATGAACCAATTTCTACTTACCTCAAAAGGAGGAACATCATGAATAGCAGGGACGTGCTTGTTTCTTTGTGACCTATTTGATGATGATGATGATGATGATGCAGGGGTTTGCAAGATCC
This sequence comes from Coffea arabica, assembly GCF_036785885.1. NCBI lineage: Eukaryota > Viridiplantae > Streptophyta > Magnoliopsida > Gentianales > Rubiaceae > Coffea > Coffea arabica. The sequence continues at coordinate 22,889,153 of NC_092313.1, forward strand.
TCGCCAACCTCTTCTGCCTGCTACTCCAAAAGTTCTTGACATCATTGTCTGTTCTCCCAGGCAAATACGTTGCAATTTTTGCCCACTTATTCCCAAATTGTGCTTGAAGATCTATTACAATCCTCTCCTCCTCTGCAGAGAACTTTACCCCGCTGTTGAACCAAAAACAGGGAACAACCTTTACATACATTATCATCATCAACTGCTTCTACATGCATAAAAACACTTCCTTTCACACAAAAAGTAAGTATCATATTAGTAGAATACGACTCCACAAGCAAAAGTGATTGGAAAAGACCAGAATCAAACTGTATTTTTCACCCAAGTTCATAGAATTTCTGCACATAATTACCACATCTATAGGCATAAACAGACTTAATTTCCTCTAAAACAAAAAAGCTCCTACTTTTACACACTCCAGCGTAGTGGGCTGAAAGAAAAAAAATCTAAATTCTAATCAAAAGTTGGACAATTTGTGCGCAATATCAGAAAGATAGAAGACAACGAGCATGCTCAAAAGACCCAACTTTTCAATTTTCCAGATATACGCACAGATTCCTCTCATAGCACTCACAAACACAAGAAAAGGCCCTGATACCAAAAGCCCATAAGGGAACTTAATCAATGCATGCGTAAAAGTGATTTACAGAAGAGCGAAAGAAAGAACGAAACACCCACGCTAGCACACCCAAAAACACACAGTGAGAGAAAATGCATGAAAAGAAGAGAACAAATGCTGAGGAAGGAAGGCAATGAAAGTGTGAAATGGAGATGAAAATGCATTACTTCTTTAAGTTGGGTCGAAGTTTATTAACCCAACGGAGGCGACAAGACTTGCCAGTACGCTGCAAAAGGCCTTTGGATCGAATGGAGCTCCAGTCTCTGGGGCCATATTTCTTGACATGGTTTATCAGAACCTCATCTTCTTCTGCTTTCCAGGGGCCTTTCTTTATCTCACCCATTTCATCACACGTTAATCTTTCTCTTCTCCCAGCCATTCACTCCACTTCTCACACTATCTGTTTATATACGACCTACCATAATACTAGCAGAAAAAGGTAAAAGTCAATCTTCAGATGTTTCGCTAGATTCTTGTCTCTCAGGAATTGTTTTCTTCTGTATCTTTTATCCCCGTTTCCTTCTGAGTGGGTGTGTTTTGTTTTGCTCTATTTTGTGGTGCGGTGACGGTTAAGGCGGTTACTGCCACCATGCACCCACTACACAGCCCCACTTACTCCTTTTTTTTTTCTTTTTTTTTTTTAAATATTTTTAAATATTTTAATTTTTCCTTTTGCCTTTTATATAGTTCAAAAATCAAATCTGTCAAGTTACAACAACGCCCTCTCCTTTTTTCTGTAGTTTAAAAAAAATAAAGGAGGCAATTTAGGGCTTCTTGTTCTCATTTATAATTTTTATAGGGTTAATTGTAGAAACCTCCCCTGAGGTTTCCCTAATCACACCTAGCGCCCCCCAACTTTTAGAAATTACACTTACCATCCTTGGCAGAATGAAGTGACATGCTGTACCAATCAGTAGAGGAGAAATTACGATGCTACCCCCTATTATTAAGTAATTCTTGTGTAGGAAAATGCTGCAAAAATTAAAAAAATTGAGGCTATATTAATTGAAAATTGAAAGAACAACATTGCCCTCATTTTTGGCGCACAATTTGAGCGCCATTTTTGTTATCTTGTAAAGTCAATATAATGGAGTAATAGGTTTACATTAACTACTTCGCACTATCATTAATTCCAGGATACTCTATTGACTTGAAACAACCACTGGCACATTTCCTTGTACATGATCCTAAATCACAGAAGACATGATAAACAAGTTAATAATGTGTGCAAAATATATATTTTGGTACATGATCAGATGATGAGATTGAACTTAGTTACCCAAAGCACAGCCCCTGCCAATCCCGTGTTAGCTATGCCTCTACCAGGCTTTCCTCTCCTTAGAGCACCCTGCAATGTAACAACTTCAAAAGTGAGCATGTAATTATCTAGCTCCCACAAGTTAGCTAATATTTTATGATTATCAGGACAAATTTGGTCCCTTTTACATGCATACATAGTCAAGTAACTAACACCTAACATGATGTACATTTTTATAAACTGATTGTATCTCATAGATCACCCCGTGTAAAGTACTCACAGACAAGCAAAGACTACTCATACAAGTAAAATTACACATCTACTATAGGGAGATGCACAAATTGATCAAAGGGCTAAATAACCATTCCAAATTTATGCGTACCATTACACTACCTTTTATAGATATACACAGTCAAGTAACTAACATCTAACATAATGTACATTTTTGTAAACTGATTGTATCTCATAGATCACCCCGTGTAAACTGATTGTTTCACATTGTATCAGGGCATTTCCAAGTGGTTTTAACGATGCTAAAAGCTCCCTGCAATCCTTACTCTTGGTTTTTGAAGTGGTACAAGTACTCTTTATTATCAAAATGTATGATAGAAGACTTATTGTATTTTTGGTGTATTTCATCTGGTGGAATATGCATTGCCATATACTAATCTTATAATATATAGCAACGCATTGATGCAATAGTTGCTTGGAAAGACACATTGATGCATTAGTTGTACGAACATATATGAATAGTAGCACATTTTTTGGAATCTTAGTTTGGCTTAGACTTAGCTAAACATGTGACCGTGGGAAGTACACATCTAATTGGATTGTCACAAGTACCATACAAAACAGGCTCAACTTTCTACTTTGAATTGCCTATGACTATGAAGGCTAAAACAGTTGGTAATCAATTACAGCATTGCATGTTGTACATGGACTTCATCAAATTGATTTTGTAATCTGAATAAAAATGTAGATAGCAATCAGTGTTAGATTGATGCACCAGTTGCTGCAATTTGCCCAAAGAAAATCGATGATGAATGATATTGTTATCTTGTTTCCAATCTGCTTAATACAGCTTAAGCACGAGACAGGTTGGAATGGTTTTGCCCAACGGTCCTCTATAGTATCAATGTTAAGAAGCTTCTTGTGCTTATTACACTTGCACCCCTTTAGCTTTTAAAATAATATCACAACATAGTTTTGTTTCTATTTTCATCTTGTAAATTCAAAATTCATCTTCCAAAAGGGCAAAAGTGGAATAGAAAAGTAGTCTCTCTCCTATAAACAATTTTTAAATACAATTCTTACACAAAAAGGCTGACAATGTGATGAAAGTTGTCATTCTAAGGGTGGTAAGTGTGATTTCTGAAAGTTGGGGGGTGCTAGGTGTGATTAAGGGAAACCTCAAGGGAGGTTTCTGAAATTAACCCATTTTTATAACCTCCAAGAAGCAACCAAAAAAACGTCTCTCAATTGTCTTTTTTGGATTATCGAAAGAAAGAGAAAAATATTTTATTACTTCACTAACTTTAAAACATCTAAAGCATAAATGAAAGTTTTTTTTTATGTGAAAGTATTATTTGGTAAATATTCGAATAATTATAAAAGCGTGAGTTGCCGCTGGGTTTTTACACTTGATATACTCACTGTTGCATAATTTCACTTTGCGTCTTTTAACTATACCTAACCTCTTGCCTTGTTCTTAAACCTTAAAATTGGACACTTTAGTCCTAAACTATAAAATTTATTCTACTTTAATCTCCAAAATGTACAGCTTATCCCATTTTAGTCCTTAAGATATAAAATTATTTTCATTTTGGTCCTTAAAGCATACCCGCTTAAATCTTGAATCTATTCTACTTTCTCAAAGGTATTACCTTTTTTTTTTGGTCAAAATCTCAAAACATCACTCAAGTAGGACAAAGCTTACAGTTTAAGGATTAAAGTATCACATTTTGAAATTTAAAGATCAAAGTAGGAGTTTGTATTTGACAATAAGAAAATGATTTGATGCTTAATTTTGAAAACCTCTATGACAACAGCACATTGTATCAAAAGTCAAAACCTACTTTTGCAATCACGAGTTAATTTTAGTTTTAGTTAATATGAAAATTGTGTTAGCAGACAATTTGAATCAACCCGTATAAGCTATTTATGGTCCTGAGAGTGTATCTTGATCTGTAGTGATGGTTAGAGTCGAATCTATCTAAACTCTGCTTCTATTCAAAGAAAAAAGAAAAAAAGAAGTTGCTCCGTAATAGAGAATTAAAGACGCATCCTTATTTAAAATTCCACCCTCTTCTTCTACTCAAGATGTACATGTCTTGAGTTCGAATCTGCTTCTCCTCCTCGTTTTATAAATCTCGTACCTCTTTAAATAGAATAAATTGAAAAAAAAAGGAAAATTCCAAGACTACTACTAGCTACTCGAAAGTCCAATGCTCAATGCAATACTAGAGGACAATGCAATACTCAAAAGTCCAAACTCATAAGTGGGTCGAGTCCAATAAATAATGGAGACATTAAAGTTCCATTACCAAATGTTTCAGGCCCAAATCCAAACCAAGCAAGCTGCCCTCATCTGTACACCAGTCACCAGGGCGGGTACGAGAGCGCCAAAAGGACGCCCATCAAATTAATCTCCAGTCGGTCTAATCACTCCTCCATATATATAACTGCTCATTGACGTGGTACCCTTCGTATACGGTATACCCCCACCGAGGCAAATTCTATCAGAACTGATCAAATCCATCGGTATTGGTGGGAAACGTGAGAAACAACCGATGGGTAAGAGCAGCGGCTGCAATCGTGTCCGCGGCAAACGTCAGAAATTGAAGCCGGAAGCGGAGTGCAAAGTTAGAGGTGAGAGCAGCGGCGGCAAACGTCAGAAATTGAAGCCGGAAGCGGAGCGCAAAGTTGGAGGTGAGAGCAGCGGTGGAGGATCATCGTGGGGAAAAGACAAATGCGTTTCTCCACCACCACCAGCTGAAAAAACATCGCTTCCTCCGAGGCTGGGTCTCAAGGAGTCAGGGACTTATGAGGAATTTATCAGGAATGCCCTAGCAAGAACTCGCGCTCGCCGTTGTAATCCTTATATTGGTTTCGAGCCATTCGGCGGCGAAAAGATGGCCGACGAGAGTACCATTGAACGGTACCTCGAACAGATCGAGGAGAGCGATGTTAGTATTCTCTCCCATTCTCTGTCCTTCCTTCCTTTCCTTCCTTCTCCGGCGGTATTTAACGATATCACCTACTGTTCTTTTTCTTTTTTTAATCTTTCTTTACGCATCAGCATATATACCGGCGGGAATGATAATTGTGAATGTTGGTTTGATTTACTTTTGCAGGGTTTTGACATAGATGTTTTTCCGGGTGGTCGTGAGTCTATCTATCTCCCCATTAGAAATTTTAAGAATGATCCTCAACTTTACAAAGATCTCGTTGAAATGGCTATCATGGCACTTGAAGAGTTCAATGATAAGAACAAAGATACCAAGGTTTACTGAATTCTTTCCCGCATTCCCCCATCCTTATATTTGCGTTTGTGTCCGTTTTTATACTGTTGCTCCTTCTTGTGATCTACTTGTTGGGTCATTAATTTTCAGATTAATTATGGAGTTGTTGTTTTTTTTAGGGTGTACCATTTGGGTTTAAAGATATTGAGAAGGTAACTTCATACTTGTGTGCTGGTGAAGTCTTTCACATTACCTTCCAAGCTGAAGAGGCTGAAACTGCTGAGGTCAAGACCTTTCAAGCTAAGGTTTATGAACCTATCCGGGAGGACCAAAGAGAGGTTATGCTCGTCAGGCTGAAAAAAATACTAGATTAATGATAGTGTTGGATGATACAAGCACAGACTGTTCTGTCCCTCCCTGTATTAATGCATTTACTTGTAGAGTTTCTGTCTAATATGTCGTCGTCTTAGTATGTTTATGTCTTTTCTGTAGTATGACGACTTATTCAGTCTAGTACCTAAGACTTAAGATCACTGGGTGCCGTTGCCCTTTGAGAGGAAGTCTCTTAAACATTGTGACCCGAGAGTGTCATATGTGGAGCTATTGTGGGTGCTTGTCTTGACAGTTTAATTGCGGTCTCCAGTTCCAGTTACTGTTTAACTAGGTGAGAAGTTTCTTAGATCTTTCAATGCAATTACAGGTTTGAAGTCGTGAAATCTGTTATTTTCCAATTTACATTCTATTTTGATAGGAAGGCATGCACGACTACATTGAAGACAATTTACACTACCTTTGTGTTCGTAAATTTCATGCGTCCTGTAAAATTTGTCAGGAAGGTCCTTGAACAATTGGAAAAGATACAGTGGAACATTCTTTAATATTTACCTTAGATGCATAGATTCAGCCATTTATTGAACTATTCACTGGAGAATTTTGCATACTTCTCCACAGCATTAGTTTGGCATGGCTGTGTGTTTTCAGATTTTCAGACATGTACCTTCTGTACAAGTGCTTTGAAGGGTCTAGAGGTACTTGTGTTGTCCTTTAGTTTCATTTAAATTTCTGTGTATAGGTGGCATGGGTGAGTTTCACTAGCCATAGCATATTTAGGACTAAAGATGCATGCTGAGTTTGTTTAGCTTGAAGGTTTTTGTTCTCTTAAACAACATTGAAGGTTTTGTTTAGCTGGTTTTGGCATGTTTTGTGTGGATACAATCTACGGGCGCTGTATTGTAGATTGAAAACCTCTTGGGAGTTTTGAATTTGAAATTTGTGAGCTGTGGAGATATTAGTTAATTTTGTTTGTAGATGAATCTCGTATTTCGTATTGTGGTAATGAAATCTAGTAGCATGAGGAACCATTACTGCACTTATATAGCTTAATGCACTCCTTGCTATCATGATGATATCTTAGCCTACTAAATGGCCAAATTGTTCGTTTATGCAGAACTGGGCCATTAGTGGTAAAGTAGGCCATTTTGTGTTCCTATTTTTAATCTGCTCCCTTCATTCTGGTTTAGAACTTGGGATGGTTTCACTGGCACTGTTGAAGTTTATCATAATTGCACAAAGCTTACCTCGGGTTTTTAATAATTAGACTCACATCTAGGGATGGCAATGGGCAGGCACCCGCCCCGCGGGGGCTAACTGGGAGGGGGTTGGGGCGGGGGGCGGGGGAGTGTCACATCCCCCGCCCCGCCACCTGCTTTAAAAAAATAAATATATAATATATATGCATATAATTATATATATAATATATAATTTAATTAGTTACAAATTTATGATAATGATATTATTAGTTATATGTATTATATAATGTCTATTAGTATATATATAATATAATTGATATTATTAATTATACTAATAATTATATATGTATACTAATACAAATTATTAATTGGTTATACTAAATTTACTAATACATCTATACTAAATTCCTAATTACATTTAATGCAATAACAATTTTTTCTTAAAAAAAACACAAGCACAATAATGAATTAGTGATTGTATTTGTGTCAAAAGTAAAAACATGACTACTTTAGTTATATTTATTTTGTCATGTTGGATTGTATTCAAATAATTTTTGTTTGATTGTTTTTATAAGTTTCAATTGTAAAATTACAATGAATAATAATTTGATGATATGTTGATATTTTAGTACTTGATTATTTGCTAAAATTTAACTATCATAAAATTATATAACAAATTTTTATTAGTCCCGCGAATGGGAAGCGGGGCGGGGGGAGCGGGGGACGGGGGATGGGGCGGGAGCGGGGGGAATTTGTAGGCAGTGGGGCGGGGGATGGGGGAGGGGTCCCCGCCCCAACCCCGCCCAGTTGCCATCCCTACACATCTCCTAGTTTTTACGTACTTTTATATTACGCAAACCTGACGGTAGGTTCCTGCAAGTATGATAAGCTGTGGGGGGAGGCTTGTGAAACAGTTTCTAGAAAACTTTTTTTATGCCTTTTTATATGATCCTGTTTTTCTTCCCATTTGAAATTAGAAGCGTTGATCCCTCTGCCTGTTTGTGTCATTCCAACTTTTGCACCTATTGGTGTCAATAGCATTGACACCTCCTTGCTGAAAATTTTATCTATCACCAAATTGCGTAAAATAGAGGTCAATCCATGCAATAGCCTCAATAAAATTGTTGCGTGAGTTCATCTTTTATTAGGTATCTTCAAATCCTTGAAACTGGTTATGCCTGCGAATTCATCTTCTGCTAGACATACTCGAAACGAAGATTTGGTATCACAGTGAATGATGCTAGTTGTATTGGCTGCCCCATCGCAACAAAATATAGGTGCAAAGTGTTCTCATGTGGTCTCTATAAAGCATTAATGTTATAAATAATGTCAAAGTGTCAATAACATTAATGTTAGTGCAAAGATTTTTTAGAGTAACAACTGACATACGGATAAAAAGTGAATTTGAAATTTGAATAGCGATGGCGTGGCAGTCATTTAAACTTGCTTGTGAAAAAAAAAACTTTATACCGACAGTGTATAAATATTAATCCCCAACTTATAAACGTGAAAAAGCATTGGAGTCAAGTGGTGTGCATTTAGTCTTCGGATAAATTTTTTATACATTATCGGTGTATAATTTTTTTTACATGAGCATATTTAAATCATGTCATATAACATGATTTGAAATTAAATCATACACATTTGATATATGTCCAAAGTTGTTAGTGCATAAAAAGTTAAATACTTAGTCTTTAGGGTTTGGTGCTGTTTACTTGTTTGATTGTCATGTATTTAAATTTGAAATTTATATTATGCACATGTAACATATATTTAAAGTTACTAGTGTAAAAAAATTACTATACTATTAATTTTTACCACATATTACCAACCCATGGAAAATTTGAATTTGATCAATTCCTACCTCTTACTCAAATGATAACCAATGTGAACCATAATGGTATGCACTTGAATTCATTTCGCTCTCTGATTTTAAAAGCATGTTTGCGCGTAATTTTTTTTTTTGGGAAAAATGCAAAAAAAAAAAAAAAAGCTCCTTTAATTGGGACAAATATGTAAATTAGCTTCGTGTGATTTGGAACCTATAGATGAACTAGTGGTGCAAATGAATCGAGTCAAATCGAACTTTGACTTAATTGAGTTGAGTCTTAACTTAATTTTATCAAACTTGACCTCGACAAACTCTCTATGCAAAGTTCGAGTTTGAGTTCGATTCAAATTTGAGTTTAAAAATAAAAAATAATTATATAATTTTTTAAAAAATAAATAAAATAATACTTTTGCTTAACAAATAATAAAATTTTGGGGATATATTGTAATTTTATTATTAAAATAACAAATATATATATAATTAAGTCGACTCGCGAGTTAACGAGTTGAGTATTTTTGAACTCAAATTCGACTTGTTTAGTTCGAATTCGACTCGAGCTCAATGTTGAATGTTTTGACTCGAGTTGCGTGCGAAACGATGCTTGCAAGCAACTCGACTCATGTGCAGTCCTAATATTAACATGGTCTGAATTAAAATGAAATAGTCAGTTTTTTCCGACTACATTTATGGTCAAATAAAAATAATAATAAGAACAATCAAACTGTTTAACTGGAATAGCGATGGAATTATCAACGTGCCCTTTAAATTGAGTTGAGAATGTATTGCAAGGGAGCCATAGGGTTACGGTCAAATTCTTCTTCCCCCTATTAACAAACAAGGCGCTTGAAATTCTTGGGAAAATTTTGTTGAGTTGATTTAAACTCAACCAAAAAATCTTTCACCCAAAGAAATTTCAACTTTCCCTTTGGATAAGTTCTACAATTTAATCCCACAAAATAGCAAGAAAGCTAAGGAAACACGTTTTGGAATTTGAAACTAATATCAAGAGTAACATATAGCCAAAGTCCTCCATGATTCAACCTAATTTCAGGGTAATTTGGCAGCAATACAAGTTATGCAACTTTTCAGAAAAGGAGTTTTACAGCGCCATTTTTGATGAAAAAATTGACGGGGCTTTGGCCTCGGCTAAACCATGATGGCAGCTGTGACCTATTCTCCTACTCTCTTTGTTGAGCTTGAATGGTGTAGACTTGTGGGCTAATTTAGAGAAAGAAATTTGAGATTTGGATTTTTCAGGGCTATCAAAAACGCCTCTCAATTGTCTTTTTTGGATTATCGAAAGAAAGAGAAAAACATTTTATTACTTCACTAACTTTAAAACATCAAAACCACAAATGAAAGTTTTTTTTTATGTGAAAGTATTATTTGGTAAATATTCGAATAATTATAAAAGCGTGAGTTGCCGCTGGGCTTTTACACTTGATATAATCACTGTTGCATAATTTCACTTTGCGTCTTTTAACTATACCTAACCTCTTGCCTTGTTCTTGAGCTCAAAAAAAAAAAAAAAAAAAAAAACCTCTTGCCTTGTTCTTAAACCTTAAAATTGGACACTTTAGTCCTAAACTCTAAAATTTATTCTACTTTAATCTCCAAAATGTACAGCTTATCCCATTTTAGTCCTTAAAATATAAAATTATTTTCATTTTGGTCCTTAAAGTATACCCGCTTAAATCTAGAATCTATTCTACTTTCTCAAAGGTATTACTTTTTTTTTTTTGGTCAAAATCTCAAAACATCATTCAAGTAGGACAAAGCTTACAGTTTAAGGAATAAAGTATCACATTTTGAAATTTAAGGATCAAAGTAGGAGTTTGTATTTGACAATAAGAAAATGATTTGATGCTTAATTTTGAAAACCTCTATGACAACAACACATTGTATCAAAAGTCAAAACCTACTTTTGCAATCACGAGTTAATTTTAGTTATAGTTAATAGAGTGAATGGCCCAAAAGGTCACTAAACTATTAAAAATGGCATCCTTTGGTCACTAAACTTTTTTTGTGGCCAAAAAGGTCACTAAACTCGCAAAAGCTCTCCAGCGTAGTCATTTTACCGAATTTCAACGGTTTCTCATCCGGTGGCATGGGCAACGTGGAATGGAGGAATATAGTCAAAGGGTAAAAATGTCCAAAAGATTATTGAAACAGGTGAAGCCATAGATTGTCTCGTTCCCAAACCACTTTTGAACCCCTAGATTGACTTCGTCTTCTCCGGCGATAAAAATAGAGACTGTAATTTAAAATGAGAAAGGGGGAATGATTAAAGGCAGTGGCAATAATTATAGAGTATTATCGCTGACTTGAAGAGAAGGGGATGGGGATGGGGAATGGTGGTGGTGTGAATAATTGTTGTTCTGCACTCCCTCCTCCCCCTACCATTGAGTAGAAACTGGTACGCACACAAATCAGAGAGAGAGGTAAGGCCCTGAGATTCTTCTTTTACCTTTACCTTTTAGGCTTTATTCATTTTCTTTTCTCTGAGAAGAATGGGATAGCATAGCACTCCCTTCAACGACTGCCCTCGGCAACCCACTGGTGACGGGTGAGAGCACACGGCTGCAGAAATACAAAAAAAAAAAAGTATCATTCTTTTCTTTTCTTTTTCTGTAAAAGAAAAAAAACATTTTTCTGGGTAAATATATATGTAGTGGAGTCACTCTTCTTTCTTTTTTTTTTTTTGGCCGGGTGTAGTCATTAGAACTACCAAGACTCTTTCCAGCTCAGCTAGGTGGCCGGCGAAGGAAATCGAAGACTAAGCAAATAATGGGTATGGCTCGAAAGACCACGTTGAGAAAGCAGTGATGAAACTTGTGGGCTCAAAGGGGTCATCGTCGTCGGAGTTGGATATGGGGTTGGGGTTAGTGGTGGGACGGATAGAGAGAGTGGGGAGGTCGGAAGTGACGAGACAGAGAGGAGAGTGAATCTCGGTCACAGCTAGTAAACTTCTGCACTGGGTCAAATTGGAAAGTGAAGTGTTCACAGCCAGTAAACTTCACCGGAGAAGACGAAGTGAATGTCGGTTGATTGGTCAACTTTGGGAACGAAACAGTCTGTGAGTTCACTTGCCCCAATAATCTTTTGGACATTTTTGCCCATATCAGAATATTTATTCAATTCAAGACCCTTGTAACCGGATGAGAAACCGCTGAAATTCGGTAAAATGACTCCGCTGAAAAATTTTTGCGAGTTTAGTGATATTTTCGGTCATAAAAAAAGTTTGGTGACTAAAGGATGCCATTTTTAATAGTTTAGTGACCTTTTGGGCCATTCACTCTAGTTAATATGAAAATTATGTTAGTAGGCAATTTGAATCAACCCGTATAAGCTATTTATGGTCCTGAGAGTGTATCTTGATTTGTAGTGATGACCAGAGTCGAATCTATCTAAACTCTGCTTCTACTCAAAAAAAAAAAGAAAAAAAGAAGTTGCTCCGTAATAGAGAATTAAAGACGCATCCTTATTTAAAATTCCACCCTCTTCTTCTACTCAAGATGTACATGTCTTGAGTTCGAATCTGCTTCTCTTCCTCGTTTTGTAAATCTCGTACCTCTTTAAATAGAATAAATTGAAAAAAAAAAAAAGAAAATTCCAAGACTACTACTACCTACTCGAAAGTCCAATGCTCAATGCAATACTAGAGGACAATGCAATACTCAAAAGTCTAAACTAATAAGTGGGTCGAGTCCAATAAAAAATGGAGAGATTAAAGTTCCATTACCACGTGTTTCAGGCCGAAATCCAAACCAAGCAAACAGCCCTCATCTGTACACCAGGGCGGGTACGAGAGCGCCTAACGGACGGCCCTCAAATTAATCTCCAGTCGGTCTAATCACCTCCAGATATATAACTGCTCATTGACGTGGTTCCCTTCGTATACGGTATACCCCCACCGAGGCGAATTCTATCAGAACTGATCAAATCCAACCGTAAGCCGTAGTTAACAGAAGTTAGGGTTTTCTGTTTCTGTAGCAAGATGACGAGGCGCAGCCGTGTTGGTGGGAAACGTGAGAAATAACCGATGGGTAAGAGCAGCGGCGCCAATCGTGTTCGCGGCAAACGTCAGAAATTGAAGCCGGAAAAGGAGCGCAAAGTTGGAGGTGAGAGCAGCGGCGGCAAACGTCAGAAATTGAAGCCGGAAGCGGAGCGCAAAGTTGGAGGTGAGAGCAGCGGTGGAGGATCATCGTGGGGAAAAAACAAATGCGTTTCTCCACCACCACCAGCTGAAAAAACATCGCTTCCTCCGAGGCTGGGTCTCAAGGAGTCAAGGACTTATGAGGAATTTATCAGGAATGCCCTAGCAAGAACTCGCGCTCGCCGTTGTAATCCTTATATTGGTTTCGAGCCATTCGGCGGCGAAAAGATGGCCGACGAGAGTACCATTGAACGGTACCTCGAACAGATCGAGGAGAGCGATGTTAGTATTCTCTCCCATTCTCTGTCCTTCCTTCCTTTCCTTCCTTCTCCGGTGGTATTTAACGATATCACCTACTGTTCTTTTTCTTTTTTTAATCTTTCTTTGAGCATCAGCATATATACCGGCGGGAATGATAATTGTGAATGTTGGATTGATTTACTTTTGCAGGGTTTTGACATAGATGTTTTTCCGGGTGGTCCTGAGGCTATCTATGTCCCCATTAGAAATTTTAAGAATGATCCTCAACTTTACAAAGATCTCGTTGAAATGGCTATCATGGCACTTAAAGAGTTCAATGATAAGAACAAAGATACCAAGGTTTACTGAATTCTTTCCCGCATTTCCCCATCCTTATATTTGCGTTTGTGTCCGTTTTTATACTGTTGCTCCTCCTTGTGATCTACTTGTTGGATCATTACTTTTCAGATTAATTATGGAGTAGTTGTTTTTTTTTAGGGTGTACCATTTGGGTTTAAAGATATTGAGAAGGTAACTTCATACATGTGTGCTGGTGAGGTCTTTCACATTACCTTCCAAGCTGAAGAGGCTGAAACTGCTGAGCTCAAGACCTTTCAAGCTAAGGTTTATGAACGTTTCCGGGAGGACTAAAGAATGGTTATGCTCGTTAGGCTGAAAAAAATACTAGATTAATGATAGTGTTGGATGATACAAGCACAGACTGTTCTGTCCCTCTCTGTATTAATGCATTTACATGTGGAGTTTCTGTCTAATATGTCGTCGTCTTAGTATGTTTATGTCTTTTCTGTAGTATGACGACTTATTCAGTCTAGTACCTAAGACTTGAGATAACTGGGTGCCGTTGCCCTTTGAGATGAAGTCTCTCAAACATTGTGACCCGAGAGTGTCATATATGGAGCTATTGTGGGTGCTTGTCTTGACAGTTTAATTACGGTCTCCAGTTCCAGTTACTGTTTAACTAGGTGAGAAGTTTCTTAGATCTTTCAATGCTGTTATTTTCGTGCTTCTATGCAATTACAGGTTTGAGTCGTTAAATTTACATTCTATTTTGATAGGAAGGCATGCTCGACTACATTGTAGACAATTTACACTACCTTTGTGTTCGTAAATTTCATGCGTCCTGTAAAATTTGTCAAGAAGGTCCTTGAACAATTGGAAAAGATACAGTGGAACATTCTTTAATATTTACCTTAGATGCATAGATTCAGCCATTTATTGAACTATTCACTGGAGAATTTTGCATACTTCTCCACAGCATTAGTTTGGCATGGCTGTGTGTTTTCAGATTTTCAGACATGTACCTTCTGTACATGTGCTTTGAAGGCTCTAGAGGTACTTGTGTTGTCGTTTAGTTTCATTTAAATTTCTGTGTATAGGTGGCATGGGTGAGTTTCACCAGCCATAGCATATTTAGGACTAAAGATGCATGCTGAGTTTGTTTAGCTTGAAGGTTTTTGTTCTCTTAATCAACATTGACTTGATTGTGCTTCATGAGTAAATTTTGATGTCTGTTAGCATCGTTTCTGGTGTGATTTTGCTGGTTTTGGCATGTTTTGTGTGGATGCAATCTACGGGCGCTGTATTATAGATTGAAAACCTCTTGGGAGTTTTGGATTTGAAATTTGTGGGCTGTGGAGATATTAGTTAATTTTGTTTGTAGATGAATCTTGTATTTCGTATTGTGGTAATGAAATCTAGTAGCATGAGGAACCATTACTGCACTTATATCGCTTGATGCACTCCTTGCTATCATGATGATATCTTAGCCTACTAAATGGCCAAATTGTTCATATTAGAAATGTTTAATTGACTGCAGTACGTGGTATGCTTAGTTTATGCAGAACTGCGCCATTAGTGGTAAAGTAGGCTATTTTGTGTTCCTATTTTTAATCTGTGCCCTTCATTCTGGTTTAGAACTTGGGTCCTGGGATGGTTTCACAGGCACTGTTGAAGTTTATCATAATTGCACAAAGCTTACCTCGGGTTTTTAATAATTAGACTCACATCTCCTAGTTTTTACGTGCTTTTAAATTACGCAAACCTGACGGAATCTTCCTGCAAGTATGATAAGCTGTGGGGGGAGGCTTGTGAAACAGTTTCTAGAAAACTTTTTTTATGCCTTTTTATATGATGCTGTTTTTCTTCCCATTTGAAATTAGAAGCGTTGATCCCTCTGCCTGTTTGTGTCACTGACTTTTACACCTATTTATTGACACCTTGTTGCTGAAAATTTTATCTATCACCAAAATTGCGTAAAATAGAGGTCAATCCATGCAATAGCCTCAATAAAATTGCTGCGTGAGTTCATCTTTTATTAGGTATCTTCAAATCCTCGAAACTGGTTATGCCTGCGAATTCATCTTCGCTAGACATACTCGAAACGAAGATTTGGTATCACAGTGAATGATGGTAGTTGTATTGGCTGCCCCATCGCAACAAAATATCGGTGCAAAGTGTTCTCATATGGTCTCTATAAAGCATTAATATTATACTCCTTCTGTCCCACTTTGATAGTTCTGTTTTTCTTTTTCGTTTGTCCCCAATTGTTGTGCACTTTTCAATTGAAAAATGTAGTTGTATTTTAATTTTTCTAAAATACCCTTATTCAATGTAAGTAGTTATTATTATAAACCTATCTCATTTAATGTGAGTTGATTTTTTTTTACTATCAATTTAAGTTTTCATAAAGTTGTACTCTAATTAATGTGATGGTATTTTAAGAAATTAGCTACCTAAATTGATTGTTTCAACAAAATTAATTATTTTTTTTTAAACTGTGTGAAAAAAAATCAGGACTATCAAAGTAGGACAGAGGGAGTATATAATGTCAAAGTGTCAATAACATTAATGTTAGTGCAAAAAATTTTTAGAGTAACAGGTGACATATGGATATAAAGTGAGAGGGAGTATGTAATGTCAAAGTGTCAATAACATTAATGTTAGTGCAAAAATTTTTTAGAGTAACAGGTGACATATGGATAAAAAGTGAATTTGTAATTTGAATGGTGATGGCATGGCATTCATTTAAACTTGCTTGTAAAAAAAAAAAAAAAAACTTTATACCGACAGTGTATAAATATTAATCCCCAACTTATAAACGTGAAAAAGCATTGGAGCCAAGTGGTGTGCATTTAGTCTTCGGATAAATTTTTTATACATTATCGGTGTATAATTTTTTTTACATGAGCATATTTAAATCATGTCATATAACATGATTTGAAATTAAATCATACACATTTGATATATGTCCAAAGTTGTTAGTGCATAAAAAGTTAAATACTTAGTCTTTAGGGTTTGGTGTTGTTTACTCGTTTGATTGTCATGTATTTAAATTTGAAATTTATATTATGCACATGTAACATATATTTAAAGTTACTAGTGTAAAAAAATTACTATACTATTAGTTTTTACCACATATTACCAACCCATGGAAAATTTGAATTTGATCAATTCCTACCTCTTACTCAAATGATAACCAATGTGAACCATAATGGTATGCACTTGAATTCATTTCGCTTTCTGATTTTAAAAGCATGTTTGCGCGTGATTTTTTTTTTGGGAAAAATGCCAAAAAAAAAAAAAAAGCTCCTTTAATTGGGACTAGAGCTGGAGCTGAACCAAGTAGCTCGGCTCGAGCTCGCGAGCTACTTGGTCAACAGCTCGAGCTCGAGCTCGGTTGACCAAGCTCGAGCTCGAGCTCGAGCTGCTCGTTAGAGCTATCGAGTCGAGCTCGAGTTTGGTAATATAATACTCGAAAGCTCGATGAGCTCTATCGAGCTTTCTATAATATATATTTTTATTTTTATTATTGTGAAATGTCAATAATATCCTTTATTTAAAATTATATATAAAATATTAATTTTTATTACTTGAGCTTGATTGAGCTCGAATAAGCTCGATTGAGCTTGATTTGAATTAATTACATTTAATTAAACTCGAGCTCGAGTTCGAGCTCGAGCTCCATAAATTGATGTCGAGCTCGAGCTCGAGCTCGAATTTTAAAAGCTTGACGAGCTCGAGCTCGAGTTCGAGCCTAGTTATTTTGCCTCGAGTCGAGCTCGAGTAGTGCACTACTCGAGCTCGACTCGACTCGATATCACCCCTAATTGGGACAAATATGTAAATTAGCTTCGTGTGATTTGGAACCTATAGATGAACTAGTGGTGCAAATGAATCGAGTCAAATCGAATTTTGACTTAATTGAGTTGAATCTTAACTTAATTTTATCAAACTTGATCTCGACAAACTCTCTATGCAAAGTTCGAGTTTGAGTTCGATTCAAATTTGAGTTTAAAAATAAAAAATAATTATATAATTTTTTAAAAAATAAATAAAATAATACTTTTGCTTAACAAATAATAAAATTTTGGGAATATATTGTAATTTTATTATTAAAATAACAAATATATATATATATATATATAATTAAGCCGACTCGCGAGCTAACGAGTTGAGTATTTTTGAACTCAAATTCGACTTATTCAATTCGAATTCGACTCGAGTTGCGCGCGAAGTGATGCTTGCGAGCAACTCGACTCATGTGCAGTCCTAATATTAACATGGTCTGAATTAAAATGAAATAGTCAGTTTTTTCGACTACATTTATGGTCAAATAAAAATAATAATAAGAACAATCAAACTGTTTAACTGGAATAGCGATGGAATTATCAACGTGCCCTTTAAATTGAGTTGAGAATGTATTGCAAAGGAGCCATAGGGTTACGGTCAAGATTCTTCTTCCCCCTATTAACAAACAAGGCGCTTGAAATTCCTGGGAAAATTTTGTTGAGTTGATTTAAACTCAACCAAAAAATCTTTCACCCGAAGAAATTTCAACTTTCCCTTTGGATAAGTTCTACAATTTAATCCCACAAAATAGCAAGAAAGCTAAGGAAACACGTTTGGAATTTGAAACTAATATCAAGAGTAACATATAGCCAAAGTCCTCCATGATTCAACCTAATTTCAGGGTAATTTGGCAGCAATACAAGTTATGCAACTTTTCAGAAAAGGAGTTTTACAGCGCCATTTTTGATGAAAAAATTGACGGGGCTTTGGTCTCGGCTAAACCATGATGGCAGCTGTGACCTATTCTCCTTCTCTCTTTGTTGAGCTTGTATGGTGTAGACTTGTGGGCTAATTCAGAGAAAGAAATTTGAGATTTGGATTTTTCAGGGCTAGTCAATTATGAGCTTTAGTTTTGTGATTAATTTTGTTTCATGGAGATGCGAGATAGACGAAAGGTACTTTTTTAGTTAATTTTTTTGGGTGTTAGTGTTAGGTTGCCTTTGATATAACCGAAATTCAAAAGAAATAATTTTAGAAACCTCCCCTAAGGTTTTATGAAATATCACTTAGCTCCCTTGAAATTTTCAAAATCTCACTTAGCACCCCTCGAATTGACATTTTGATAATATTATTGACCCTTCTAATCAAAGGTAATATTAAAAATTTCATGTTTGAGGAGAGAGACTATTTTAGTGCCTTTAATACCCTTGAACTATAAAAATGAACATTTTACAATCCAAAAAAAAAAGTACTAAATTGGAACCATCTTAAAAATCAGAGGATGAAAGATGATAAGATTTTGTGTTACAACTAATAGTCACTTTTATAGTAGAGAGAGATAGTAAAAGCAACTACTATTTTTAAACCATTTTTACAAATAAAACTCTACATAGCGTTGAAGGCAATTAACATGTAAAAATCACACATTTGAGCCAAAAAAAAAAAACTTAGCAATAAATGAAATCCAAATGCAATATCATATTGAGAATTTACTCAAAATAGATCGACATTTTTATGGGTGTGAAATATGAAAATTTTACTAAAGTTAGAATTTGAAAAACCGTAGACTGGGGTTTCGATTGCTTCATTTCTCTCGCACTTTACATGATTAGGAACAAATAAATAAATGAAGTTGTGAAACGCAAAAAAGGGACAAAAAAAGAACCTGTAGTTATTTTGCTTCAAATGCGCCGAATATTTCATTGATTAAATCCTATATTTCATTGATATTTGCAATTCAATTATATATATAAAATATGAATGTGTGTGTATATATATATATATAGACATTGTTAAAGAAAAGCAAGAAATTTAGAGAAAGAAAAACAAGTTTAGAAAATTTAAATATTAGGATATTGTTGACAATTCATTACCTTTGATATTTGCATGTGACCCACTTATCACTTCAAGGGTGCTAAGTAAGATTTTGAAAAGCTCAAGGAAGCTAGGTGATATTTCATGAAACCTCAGCGGAGGTTTCTGAAATTATCCCAATTTAAAAATTAAAATCTGAAATTTGAATCAATTAAGTTATTAAATTGTTAAATACTAAATTCGATACATTTGAATCCATATCACATTATTATTAATTTTTTTTATATAATAACACATCTAGTCTAATTTAACTTAATCTTACTCCTACTAGGAAAGGGGAGGGAAGCTTACTCTAAGGGGTGGCTCAACTTAGTCGGAGGAACCTGATGGGGACTAAATCACCATCAGACCAGATGGATACACTGCGCACATATATGGATTTAATTTATCAGTGATCGCTTATCTTTGGGAGCAAGTTTTATCTAAAAAATTTAGTATCGCTTAATTAATTCAAATATTCAATAATTGATTATCAAACGCATCTGAGTATATTAAAATCTGAACTTATTAAGTTTAAATGCTGAATTGAGTTATTGAACAGGACTTTAATCAAATAACCATTTAACCTAATTACTAGTCATTAACAAATTACCAATTATACCAAAAATTGATCCTTTCCTTGTGCTCACCATCTTCTAGAAAAAAAAATTTAGACGAGATTTTGTTAATAATTTGCTCCATGTTCCATGGGTTACGATAAAATGGCAATGGGTGGTGTGCAATTGGAGGATTTTTTTATTTTTTGTTGTTCTTCTTCTTTTTAGGGGAGTAGTTATTGCATATCGGTTGTTTGCATTGCAGCAATTTTTTTTACTACAGTGCTTTTTCTGAATTATTTGCCCAAAAAGTTTTTCCTCTCCCTAACAATTTCTTTTTCAAATCATCCAAATAATTTCTATCCAGCTGAACGTATCAAATTGATAAGTTTACCCACCTTATATAGAGGAAAGTGCAATTTAGAGACATAATCAGATAACAGATAAACATTTAGGAAAGCAATCAAAATAATTCTACATTACTCTCCAACCAAGAAACACTCTATAGCTCAATCCTCAAAATTAAAAAATGCAAGAAAGAAAATCAGCTATATTTGAAGAGAAAATTGGAAGCCTGACAGATAATGCACCTATTATTACTTGAGTTATTTGAAAATACACAGCATAACTAAGAATCTCAAAAACATCAGAGTCCAGTAAAAAAAAAATCAGAGTAAATTCATAAGCATCTGGAAACATTTAACAAAAGCAACAGTAGATGGAAATCTTAATATATATCTTACATGTATAGAAAGAGTTAAGACTTCTACTCCCACATTGTACCACGTAGTGGCATTAGGGGAGGGAGAAAATTTTTCTTCCTTTTATGCCCTGGGAATGTTTATTACTTCTCCTAATAATATATCACTGTTGAGGTTATTTTTGTCTTTTTACATGAAATTACCATCTTTACCAGAGAAAAATAACTAGCCCCAAAACAATAACTAACTCTTGAGGGCTATTTTTGACTTTTTGCAAATAGTCTTTTGCTTTCTTTCTCAGTCTTTCTCGTCTCTTCCCCAGACAAAAGATAGCAGTAATTGCCATCAGTTCAGACTCCTTTGTCTCCGTAGTGAAAGAGAAGAAGTCAAAAATTCAAACAAAAAATAGAAGTTGACCCACATGGCAGCAAGACAAAACACTCTCTTTTTGCTTCATTTTAGCCCATCATTTTTTGTTTTCTTCTTCCTTTCTCTCCCTCTATTTCCTGTTTCTTTATTTCTCCTTTCTTTTCATTCTGGTTCAGACAAGAAAATTACTATTCCCTCTGTCCCATTCATTTGATTATACTTTCCATTTTGGAATGTCCCAAAATAATTATTATATTAGAAAAATCAAAACAACTTTTACACTCTTTTTTCAATATAACCCTTCTTTTTAATCATACATTCAAATTTAAAATTTGAATTTGATGGGGTAAAATTGAAAAGAAAAGCACAAACATCACAATCAAATCACTATTTTTAAAAAGTTGGATTCCCCAGACATAACCAAATGAATGGGACGGATGGAGTACTTGAATTCTTCCACCAGTAGCGAACTGTTCAGAAGTCCTCCATTTGCCAGTGTTCCTGCTTTGTTTTCTTTTTGCTTCAGAAGAAGCATGTTCGCAGATTTCATTTTGTCTTCATGTTCAGCTCTACTTTTTCTCCTTTGTTCCTCTCTCTGTTTCCATTCCTTCCTTTCTCTTTCATTTTCTTTCTGGTTCAGACAAACAAAAGTACCAATTGAACTCCTCCAGCACTTGATCAACAATTTGACGATCTTTTCCTCTAAATTATGGCTGCTCATCTATATCCCAACCGTGGAATTGTTCCACAAAGAGTCAATTATGTCTGCCCATCCATATCCCAACCGTGGAATTGTTCCACAAAGAGTTAAGTATGAGGTATGATTTCTACCCATTACAAGGGATATAGGTTTGTCCTTTTTCCTTCCTTTTCGTTTGCCAGTTGAGAAATTATCAAGAGTGCGAAGAAAAATCTCTAACAACTCATCGATTTTGCGTCATTATCTATTGTGTTCATAATGGCTAATACCATTGTTAGGGATATAGGTTTGTTCTTGTGTTTTCCTTTTTGTTGGCCCGTTGGCAAATTATCGACAGTGAAAGAAAAATTCCTAACAACTGATAAAGTTTATGTCTCTATATATATTAGGAACACAAAACAGTACTCACAAAAAATTCCATGGTTCTTCCTCCTTTTCCTCTGGAACGTTTCCTATTAAAGGTAACTACTCATTTTCTGTGTCTAATATTTTTGCGTACGAGTAATGAAGAGATTGGATAATCTGTCTACTTTTTATTTTGGTTGCGAAATTTCTTCAGGGGTTTAATTGCACTTTGAAAGAATTGGTGTAGAAGAGCTTGTGATTTACCATTCACAGATTTCCATAAAGCAATTGCTTCAATTTCAAGTCACTCTCCAGTCCTTCAGTACAAGCAAGTTCCGCTGTATTTCATGTGTTAGTTATAGTTTTTCAATTGTAAATTCGTTTAGTTTTGCTTATTACTTATCAACTGAATTTTTTTCCCTTACATTTTTTCTAATTAGTTGTAAGTTCCCTTGCGAGTATAAGTCCATAGGTTGTAAGTTCTGCTATTTAATAGTCAAAGTTTGCCGAGTTCCTGTTATATGTTACAACAAATTGATTCCCATAGAATGAAAAGTTTAAGAGTACTAAACCATTAGGTATCAATTACTAATCACAACAAGAAATAATAGTGCATTTGCTTCTAAAGTAATGGGAAAGATCTTCACATAATCTTTTGTTGAACAAAAGAGACGAGATAGGAGAACCTAAGGTGCTACGTATCTCATACTTCCAGTTTTTTCTTAAAAAATAAGTAAATAAATTTGGAGAAACAATCACTTCACACTAAAGAGAGAGGAAGTTTAAAAAGGAAATTATAAATGCTGCAAAGAAAGAGTCTTGCATGGTTCTCATACATTTCTTGCCTTTTCTTTTCCTGTTAATAATATACTACAACTGATTAGCAAGGAAGCATTGTCACCACTTGCTGAATAGAGATAACTAAGCTAAAACAAGTTAAATTCTCAACCTCAACTTCAAGCTTAAGTTATAGTCTTATGTAAAGGCATCAGTATGAATACCGCCATCCACGTCTTATAGATACGAGAAAAGCTTGCTAAAATCCCACTTATGAAAATGAGAATAAAAGATAAAGTCTTACACATTAAAGTTTTGCCCCACCTTGGAGATATTATTCACAAAGGTTAGGTAGGCAATAGAAGAAACAAAATTTTAAACAGAGAATTCTAATATTGAGTTTATAGGATTTTTTGTAGCTAGCTAAGAAGTGTAGAATATTAGTTTCTCAAAGTTATTTCTAGAGGCAATGAGGACAAACAAGATTTGAAGTAAAATAATTTACTTCACAAATTTCAATCACCTTTTTATCTTCCCAATCACGTTTTTATTTCACATACATCACATCATAAAAAGTATTACAGTAATTATCTCATATAAATCATCCAAATAAACTCTTATCCAAACAAACTGAATGTGTTTTGTTTTATAGAACTCTCAAATATTAAATCCACAATATGAGAAGTTGATTGCATAAAATTCACATCTTTGTTGAGGAAAAGTTTTTGTGATATTCTGGCACTAAGTTGAATCTAGGTCTACTATTGCAGTTTTAAATTACTATATACATGATATTGGTTTTATATCTACTATCTTGATTTAGTGTTTTTGGTTGCTTGAATTTTGGCATTGAAATTTGTGGATGAAATTATTGATATGTCCATTCTGGTATTTCTTAATATTTCAGCTGCTTTTCTCCTTTGCAGATTGGCATTCATTTAAAGTGTGCCTAATTATACTTTCTCTTTTTCTAATTTTTTTCTCCTGTGAGTATAGTTTAAACATATTGGATAATTTGTATAGTTTTACACTGACTGATACCTTTCTTCTGCATTTTATTTTGGTTGCCAACTTTGTTCAGGGGGTTAGTGACAATTTAAAAGAGTCGGTGCTAAAGAGGCTTTTGTTTGGGATTGACAGATTCGTATTAAGAAATTGTTTCAATTCTAGGTCATTTCTTCTATTCCTTCACTACATCCAGCAATTTTTGTGCTTAAATTTTGCTCTGCTTGACTATCACCCTGAAGAATATCATAACTGAATCTATACTTATATCACTTTTCTTTCTCACATTTTGCCTTTTACTATTTAATCACTCTGATTCGTCGAATACGACAATCTCAAACAATTAGTCTGATGTTTGTATCTCTTGGTCAGCTGCTTGTATCTAGCAGTTTGGATTTCATAAATATAGAAGTTAGCTTTACTCTCTTCATTAGCTATCGCTAGTCACATTTTGTTACTGCTACTTTCATTAAAATGAAAAGAAAAAGGAATGCAACTAAAAGCTTTAGTTGTAAGTTCATTTGATTTCACTTATTAACTGATCGTATACTTTATATGACTGTGGTGAGCCAGACTAATCAATAGATTGCTATGTATTGGAAGCAAACGAGTATGATCAAGGAAGATCACCTACTTGCTGCAATCAAAGTTGCTACTTCTACCAGGGCACACAATCTATTAGTAAGTTTTCAAGAATTACCATGAATTGCATTTGAGTTTAGTTTTATTCAATATTTGAATGAAGATTCTTATCTCACAAAGTATGCTCCAACCATTAAGATTTTATTAACAGCATCTTTTTATTAAGAAAAAAAGAAGAAGCAAAAGTCATGAAATTTTGATGAAATCGAAAGATGCTTCCTTGCCTGACTTAGTCCACATCAAGTCCATTTTATAAGCATATCACCAATATTTTCCATTTTGCATTTTCGTATATAAACTTACAGATATTACTGCTATTTTACCTTTTTTATTCTTATTCATGGTTCTGGTCATGGTATGCTAGAAATAAAGAGCTTGATATATTTGATTATCGTGGGCAGTCAATGAACGCAAAAATGAAAAATGGACTTCACAATAGGAATGTTTTAGGAACCTAGACGTTGTACGCAATTAATGTGGGCTTTCCATTTGATTCGGAAATAGTAGCAGCAGCAACCCGCCTTGCTCTTCACTTCCCCTATTATGGGTCTTCATTGGTAAGTTTAATTTGCCCTCTTTTTTGTTTTGTTATCTTTTTTACATAACAATAGCAGACAAATAAATAGATTGCTATACCTATGCTCTGATCGTAGATATTAGTCATATGGACACCGGAGCAGTGGTAGATTTTCAATGTTAATTGATAACCAAATTGCTGATTTGTTATTATGTATCTCATGCACCTGCTTGTCAAAGAAATCAATGTTAACCGTTAATGGAAAGAGAAAGATGAGATGGAAGCTCTTGAATGAGTTGTTCCACCCACAGTACTTTGTAGAGTAAGGAATTTTGTGACAGTAGAAACCTTGAGTCAGTTTATAGAGTTGCAATTGAAATCAACATGGGGGAAGAGCTATGTTTTCGGACTCGGACCAGACATAGACTCGATTGAGCTTAGGAGTCAGGAGTCAATGGGTTCAACCGAGGTCATTCGGAGATTGAACTGGATGACATCATAAATACGTCATATATATATATCTTTTTCCTGCAAATCAAATTTACAAAATATAACCAAAAACCAGTGATCCAAATTCATATCCAATTCCCCAAATTGCACATGTTTAATTTGAACATCCTTAATTTGCTTCCAAAGATTGTTAAGCAATTTTGTGGGAGACTTTGTAGTACATACTAAACTATACTTAGATTCATATGTATTCAGCTGCAATACATAAAGATAAGAGAAAACAAAAAAGTAAAAGTCAGTTTAATACATTCTCGCTACATTTACATAATTTGATGACATTTTCAGTTGCATGGTCAATCAACAGAGTCTTCTACATGGTTAATCAACCTTTGAGCTAGCTTAGCAGTCTACTTCCGTCCTACCCCAGTTAAGCCAAAAGAGAAAAAGAAAAACAAGAATGCCAAAAAAAAATAAAAAGAAAGTGATAAGTGAATGCTAAATATCAATCTAAAACACTGATTTCAACTTTCAAGCAACATAAGAGGTAGTTTTTAACTTCAACGTCTAAAATCTAATTAGTGTCTATTACTTGTGCCAAAAAAATTAAAAAAAAGTAGTTATCTAGTTTCTGCAATTCCAACTTAAAGTAGCCATCCTGATTTCTGCATATCTCAGGAACCAACAATGGAGTTACCAAAAAATGCATCCCAAAATTTTCAGTAATTTTACATTTCCTCAAACACATAGAAGGCAACAAAGGAAATCCATTAATTCAAATAAAAGAATTAAGAAAAAGTCCCCAATAAAGCTCTTGCACGTGTTTTGCCTGAAATTTAACAAATAGATCATGTGAAATTAAATTAACGAGTGCCTCCACATTGCTGGTCATTCACGCTTTTCCCTACATCAAAATTAGATAGCATTTACCCCAATAATGCAATTGGTGTATAGAGCTTGTACTCCCTTCTAGGAACTTACTTGGAGATTTCAGATGCGCCGTCGGCAATGGCGACAAAGATCGGTGGCAGCAAGAAGATGGAAACAAAGCGACAGAGATTTTAGAAATTTAGGGCTGGAGTGAAGTGAAGTCCGGGGTGTCAAATTAGGAATTTGGCTTGGGATAACTAGTGAAAGCCTGAAAAGTCAACAAAAGACAAATTTTTTTTAAAAAAAACCCGGTTCTTGCCGATTTTAACGGTTCACGGTTCAACCCGATTTTTGACCGGGTTTGACCGAGTATTAAACAGAGGGGGTTCTAGAAGAACTCGGACAGGATGAATGGCCGGTTCGCGGTTCGACCGGTCGAACCGGCCGGCCCGGTCTGAGTTTAATAACACAGGGGAAGAGTTAATGGATTGTCGTCATTGTACAGTGTTAGAAATGTGAAAGTCCATGAACAAAGAGAAAATATGGGTAAATATTCTCTATCTCCTATGTTTGGCAAATATCCACTTTATGATTCTCTAACATCTCTTCTTCACATATTTGGCCTTAAGGTTAGGGTAAAGATTGCAGCATGGTAGCATTGTCTCATCTTAGTTCACTTTAGCTTAATTTTGTTGGTAAATCCAGGGATCAGGAATTTGATAAAATGAAATTCAGAGCAGCGATGAGTGAAAATTGAGATGTAGAGGCAGAAATTATCAACTATGCAAGCAATGTGATGCAAAAAATAAAAACTAAAATCTACATGCTGAAAATCAAAGCTCAAAAACAATCCATCCAAACTAGAACAAGTTCTAAATGAGGGATTCCGAGAGAAAGACATACTTTATGAACATAGTCACTCAATCAGATATTTCTGGTCTCTGATACTGTGACAGAGTCTTCCATGTTACCTTAACCTCTCTGCAAAAACATATGATTAGGAAAAATGAGCAGAATAATTACATGAACATGAAACATACAACAATCACTATAAAAAAAGGGAAATATCATAAACACTTAACTAATGAAAGTTATTTTATCTTTAACCTGAGAAGTAAAAATACAAACGACTTACCTTCTTAATTAACATGGTTAGAAGAAAGACTAGGAGGGGAAAAATGAGATGAACATGCCCAATTTAGTAAAATGATTTGTACTTAATCCAAAATGGATATGCTCTCAAAATAGTGAAAACATTTATATTAATATAATTTTTGGGCTTTTAATGCAGAAAGTAGACCATATCTCAAATCTTTCTGATTCATATGAGAACCAGGTCGGAACTTTTATATTTTCTTCCTCAAGAATCTCAGCATAGTCCTATATCAAGAAGCAATCAGGCAAAATAGACAGCAAAACATCTAATTTGCTTTAGATAAAGAAATGTTTGAGGTACACTGACATAGTCACAACTCAAAAACAATACCATAGCTTGCAATCTGTTTGGAATTGTCTCAAATGCAATCAGGTTAGCACCAGAGTCGGCAAGGACTTGAACTCTTCTTCTATGGAAATCTTTCAAAAGTCTCCGGAGTCACCACATCCCCATATATGCCACTGCAAGATTACACTTATGGACCACAAAATACAAGCCAGCTAGCCAATAACATTACCTTCTTCACTGTTCACAAATTTAGCAAGGCTTCTGCAGATCGCTCACCTTCACGCCTGAGAAGAAAAATAAATTCATGAGGAATACAATTGTATGAACTCAAGGCATGTAAGTTGTATTTACATAGAGTCAACATCAGGACAAATATCATTTTGACAAAGCAAGTAAAAAAAAAACAGAGACTTTTTGAAAACTCCGATATTTCACATACTCAATTTTTGGGATCCAAAGAACCTTTTGGAAACCATTGGATGGTTAGGTTACCAGAAACACCATATTTACTGCAAATGCTCTTATGCTCATTGCAGTCCGCCTACAATAAATATAATTTGATAAAATTTCAAAACTTAAACTTATTTTTTGCTATAATTCACAGTTAAACAATTGATTAATCTTTTAAATATTGAAATTAAATCAAATGCAAAATAGAAGATTCACAACAGCTAAGAAAGTTAAACTGATGTTGATGCCAACAAACAACCAGATAGCAATGGACCTCAGGTTCCACTTTCTCAAGATTTTAGTTATGGAAATCAAATAGAGCATATCCAGTTTGCAAGAATGAAAAGAAAAAATGTAAGCACTTTTCAAAAATATGAATGCGGACTCAGAAGTGCCATTAAATGTGGTTCAATGAACCAGAGAGAGACAGAAACAAGAAACAGAAGAAAGGAGAAGAAAAGAAAATGATGGTCTTTCACTATACTGCTCATTCAACTCTCTCTCTCTCTCTATAAATAAATATTTCGCATTTTCTACACTCCTCTCCGCCCCCCACCTATTGCTACTACTGTTCAATCTTCACCGCCACTGCGCCACACCACCTGAATCTATCTCTCTCTCTCGTTTTCTCCGCTCTCCTTTTTTCGGTTCCTCCTCTCTTGTTACTTTATGAAAGGATAAGAAGAAAAGGGAAACTTACTTTGATGGAGTATTTATTTTGGGTTCCGTTTGATTTGTTTCTCATCATTTCATCTTATGCTGGTTCCTTTTTGCTCCTACTTGCTTGCTATGTTTGCTGGTGATTTCTAGGCAGTGAAAAATCAGACCCCAACAGCCTGAGAATAGGATAGTTTTGCAGCAATTTCTGGAAAACTGTTAGGCTTCCTGGTGCTCGGTAGAGAACTAAATGGTGTATAGGTATATATAGGTATTTCCTAATCAGCCCAATTAGTTCAATATACTGCATCCACCTCCAGCCCCCATTCACTCTATCTTTCGGGCATGCACATTAGCAAATATAATCAGTACAACAACCAAAAATGTGCAATAGGCTCAGAAATAATTAATCAGTCTCTGTCAGAAGAAGATTATTCTCTCCATGTATGTAATGAATATGAAAAGTTAATAAAAAGAGAAGCTCTTGTTCAACAAAGATGTGAAAAAAATTCAAGATCAACTTAGGCATCTGATAAATCACAGCTAACTCAAGACCAGTACAAAGTCACATAAACTGCTAATGCTAAAAGCAAAACAAGCAGAAGCTAACATAAAGCAGATTACAGGCAAACATTAGTATCAAGGAAATAAAATGAACAACCAGTAGAAGACTTTTTTGAATACCTGTACAGGTGCCAGCTTAGGTGGAAGCGTAAAGCCAGGGTCATTCCCACGAGTCATGATAATACCTCCAACAAATCTCATGTTAATAGCCCATGATGTCTACCACACATGTTGCCTTTGTCCATTTTAAATGCCTTTGTCCATTTAATAGCAGACAGACTGTTTAGGGAATTGCACCTTTCATATTTCAAATACCAAATGTAGAACAGCAAAAAATTGATGCAAAACAACTATATATGGTAGGATATTTTGGAAAAGTGTTCAGCAATGAAAAAAGCTCAATAAATTTTAGCATCATCGTCAATTACACCAATTGCATGGGCCATAGAAAATCACAAAAAAGGTAAAATGGTAACACAAAAATCTTCTCAATACACAGTACAAAATGATGACAATCAAATTTTTAACTTGCATACAAGCAATCCTCTGGAGAAATGAAGCAATAAGGTAAGAAGTAAAATTGTTTTAAAAAATTTGAGAAAAAATTACTCTAACCTAAAACCCAACTCTTTCCACGACCCCCTTTCCAACCAGACCTTTCAAAATAGGCCCATGTGGTCAATATAACCACAAAATTGAGGACATATCACTACATTTGCGTATACATGTGTACGCACAGTAGTTTTCGACTTCAACAATCAACCCAGCTCTGATCTGATGTGCTATAAGTGAAAAATTAATAGCATATTCAACCTAAAGACTGTTATTTCTGTCTTTCTCTAAGGTAGCTATTGGGAAGTTTATTGTTTAGCTTTCCTGCTATACATTGATCATCCCAGAACATAATGAGAAACTGCATTTTACAATCTAATAGGCATCAGCGCATGAGCTTATCTTGGTGTAATTCTGTCTGGATGCATATAACCCATGCCCTCTATCAAATTAATAGCATGCAGCAGTGAATGCATTGGGAAGTAATGTGGTGACAAAGAAAGCAAATCTCAGGGTTTATTGAAAACAAAATTCCTTAAATGCCTAAACTTCTAACATCTTACAACTGCATGAGGCAAACTTCTCCATCAAAACTTGGTACCAATCCAAAAAGAACTTGATGCTCAGAGAGTTGAGGAGCCATTCCCCTAGTCATCCGAACATGACGGCACCAATTCACCCTCAATGCATGACAGAGCAACATAGTCATTGACCAGCATAGCGAGTTTGTAATCTCTTTCTCTCAAACTCAAGCTAGCAAAAACACAGAAGATCAAAAAGTTAGTAATGAGGTGAGATGACACTATGCATTTCACTTAACAGAGTTCAACATTCAGAAGGATCCCAGTTGACAGTCTCGCCACTTTCTGCACTCGCTCATTGGCAGCTGGAGTTCCTCCAACGACGGGCTCGGGAAGATTTGGGCTACTAAAGCGCACTTCATTCATCACAACTATAGTAGTCTTGTCCCAGTGCACTGGAAGCCTGTATACATGATGAAATTAGTAATATGAATGATAATCCTTTGTTTCATCTTTATTTGGGCTTATGCATAAGATAAATTTAAAGGCAGAACAAATACTAAATGAAAAGTAGCCGCTAATAGTAAATAACACCATAACAATCACTAAAACAACTCTTTTTAAATGATAACATACAAATGGTCATCCAGAAAGTTCTTTTCTGCATATCATAAGCCAGCTGAGTGTATTAAATATTCAAATGTGACGGTCTAATCAGTATATGTGAGTGTATATGTGCACACACACGAGAAAGGGAGAGAGAGAGAGAAATTTGGAGAAGCATTTTTTTTCTTTTTTTCTTTGGGAGGGGGGGTAAGGGAATCACCACCATGTAGCACCTCTATTAGTTTTGCCCAAAAAAGTCAGCATGCGATGCATTTAATGGATTCAAGATGCCAGAAATGCTGTGGAGTTTCACTAAAGTACCAAAGCGAACTACTTGCATTCATGTCCATGAGTCAGTTAACTGCATTTTCAAGAAGCTCAGGGGGCTTGTTCTTCTGTTCTCTTCAGAAATTTCTGATTAATACCATAGATATTAAACAATTTTAGGCTTGGTTAATCAGATGATTCTAACCAGATTCCTATATGAAGAAATGAAAACCAAATACCAAAGTTGAAAGCAGAAGACTGCCATTCAGAAGGATTGACGTGTTTCCTTGATATTGAAGTTTTATCGATCACATCAGATGAAGATTGAACGAGTAAATCATTGAGATTCAATTGGTAAATTGACCCAAAATAACACTGGATAACCAGGGTAAGAAAAGAATATACCCTGACTTAGTTTAAATGCTGCATTTTCTAGAATCATGTAACAACAACTATATCAGTATATTCTTTTGACTCTTTTCTTTCAGTTTCGCTATTAGAAAAAAAGCCTTAACCATCTTCTGAATTCTCTCTTAGTGGTGTTGGCAAGGATGTAGCAAGAAGAAATATGTTAGTCTTCTAATGAATTTAGACAACATGGATGGATTTGTTTTGCACACAACATTCATATAGTGGACAATGGCATTCGAAGAATTAA
Source organism: Coffea arabica (assembly GCF_036785885.1). Taxonomy (NCBI): domain Eukaryota; kingdom Viridiplantae; phylum Streptophyta; class Magnoliopsida; order Gentianales; family Rubiaceae; genus Coffea; species Coffea arabica. The sequence continues at coordinate 22,921,058 of NC_092313.1, forward strand.
AAAGGAGATTCCGCATAGGAATAGGATTGTTTTGCAGTTTTGCTCTCCAATTCTGCATCAAACACTACTTCTGAAATGGAGTTGTTTATGCATCTGATGCTCAAGGTTAAGCTATTCTAATAGCTCAATGAACTTTATGAAATTAAGCATCTCAAACCTGATAGTACCTTTAAATGGAAGCCACACTATCTACTCAACATCTATGATCTTTCATTAGAAACAATTATTTTGATTAGTAAAGATTTCTTTTTGACGATAAACCCTTGGAGTTGTATAACCACAGTTAATTCTTGAAATAACATACCATTTAGTTTATGCAAAAATCTGCTCTTTGTCAACAATTGGATGTCATAACAACACTAGCATTACCAGAACTTATTTATCACAAAATAGAAATAACAAGTCAAGACTGCAAAGAACCAATATTTTCAATTAGCACAAGAGGACAGAAAAAACTACATAAAATATACTGAAAAATCATATTGAGAAAGTCAAACCGCTAATAGAAGATCAAGAAATAGCAATAAAGAAATGACAAACATAAAAACTTACGTTTTGAACAGAGCATAAAAAATGCTCTGAGTTTCATCTATAACATCAATCCCAAATCTTTAAGCCTCCAACTCAGCTTGCCTAAAAAATGCTACTTATAAAATCAACCGCAATAATCACAAAATAGTCCAAATCCACAACTTGGTCAGAAATTTTTTTAAAAAAAATAATTTGAAATACCTAATAACAGAGTCTTCTCTGGCTTGAAGATTATTAAGATCAATAAAACATTTCTTCAGATCAAGAAGGTCTTCACCTCGACCCAAAAAATTAAACTCCTTTATGTAATTGGCTTTCAATAGCCTAATATTCCTCTTTGGCCCTGACCCTAAATTTGTTCCTTCTTGTATTCTTCAAATCCAAAGTTAAAGAATTTCAAAACCCACAAGAAACATTACCAATTCATAATAAGTACTGTAAATGCATGCGAAAATACTGAAAAGAAAAAATGAAACTGTTTAAGGGAAAATCTTGAAAAACAAGAGGAGAAGGATATGAAGAACAAGTATGTTGGATGAGCGGTCAAAGGTCAAGACTTGGATGAATGGTCTTGATGGAGAGTATGCATCCTACTGCGAAATCTTCATTACTGTTATGCGCTTTCATGGATTTAGGCTTCTCTTCTTTTCGGCTTGTAGTTCACGTGATTTTTGAGGTTTTTGTAATGGAGTATCAGTTTCTGAAGAGAAGAGACAGAAGAGAGGGAAAAAATGGGGGAGGGAATGTACGGAAGCTCAATCGACCAAAAGAAAAATCGTGTGGTTTGGAAAGGGAAAAAGAACAAAAAAAAGGAAAAGAAAATGAAGGACAAAGAAGATAGACCACAAACAGTGCTCTACAAAGGTCTCCCCTCAGCTCACCTGCTCTCTGACAAGAGGAAGAAGCAAGAAACGAAGAGGAATAGAAGAGAAGAATTAAAGGTGAAGTGAGGGCGACCAAACTTGCCACCAATCTCCTAGTGAGGACGCTTGGAACTGAAATGTGTAGGGTTAGTGGAGCATTTGTTCGTTTCAGCAGAAGCTGAACTCCCAGCTAAGTAGAGTGTATGGGATAAAACGTACATTACCCACACACCCCTCAAAGAAAAATAGAAATAAAAAATACAACAAAAGGTCGGGAAGTAAATAGGTGCAGACCAAAGGGTTAACACCGTAATATCAACAAACCTCAGAGCCCAATGAAGACAAGACATTACGAAACAACCGCCTGACTGTTTGACCAGAAACCGAGCCCCACATCAATAGCACATCTATACGGTTGATCAGAAGCGAATCATATGGTACCACGTGGCGGATAAGACGCCGACGTGGAACCGCAGCTTTCACACTAGTCTATATGGTTGACTAGGAGGGTAAGTGAGATTGTATAAATTAGTTGCCCAATTATATGTCTACTAAGTTTGTATTTTTTCTAAAAAAAAAAGAAAAATATATTATTATGGGAGTCATATGAGTTAAAAGGGTGTCAATGTATAAATGCAATTTTGCGTAATGATATTAAATTAGAAATTAGTTTTGCATTAATTATTTAGGGAGTTGATAGCTATGATGCATATATACAAGCAATATCAATTCTCAATTGGTATGCGACTTACATTCATACGAGTGTGATAATGTACTTTGTCACCGTGACTTTTGTATGTGCCAAAATCAACTGTGAATTTAACTTTCATATGTTACAACCAAAGCTTCACATTTTATTGTGAAAATTAAGGATGATGCTATCTGATAGTTTATAAATTTTTAAGCTTCACATTTTATTATGATAGGTAAGGATGATGCTATCTAATAGTTGATAAATTTTTGAAACCAAACACTTGATAATTCGAGAAACACATGATTCAGATTAAAATGACAGAACTCCAATAAAAATCTGTAGAATTTCCACACTATTCAACTCTCTACTTTTGCTGTAACTTCAGGCATAGAGAAAAAGAAAATGAGCTGAAAACCACAACATAAATAGAATAAAGGCAATTTCAATTTACTAAAAATTACTTGTGTCCTATAGATCAATGCTTGATCGTGCTAAGAAGTTTGGATTATTTTCTCAGGCAATAAATTCAAGAAGTTCAGGAGGATAAGAACATCTTTTGTAGAAAAACAGAAGAGCCGATGGAAAAAAAAGATAAAAAAAGTAGGCATTTAAATCACTTTTGTAGAAAAATAAAAGAGCCAAAAAAAAAAGAAAGAGAAAACAACAGTTAAATAGTTTCTAATTTTAAATTCAAGTTAGCATCAACTCATGTAGCTTAGTCTTTGCTTTGAGTTGATTGAAGCTAAAAAACCACAACCAAACGGTTCCAAATAAATTGAGTTATTTTAGCTTTCAAAGGAATCTTCAATATCAAAGGTTCCAATAGGTTCCAGAAAATGCAACCAATAGTTTCCAAAAAAATTGATTTTCTGAATTTTTTGTAGAAAAATACTGTAGTGATTTGATATATGTGAGGTAAAAAGGTGCTTGGAAAATATGTTCACGAATAGCGTAGCAATTTTTCTTTGGAAAATTGCTAGACAAACAAGGCCTTTCTTTATTTAGCTTCCAAATGAATCATCAATATGAAAGCAATACAAAAGCAATTCTCTTTTCTGAACAAGGAAATCCACTTTCCAAATAAGAGTAATCAATAACTTCAAAAAAAGAAAAGAAAAAAAATATCATTACAACGAACCCGCCCGCCATGATTTTTACCTTTAACTATTAAGAAGTCATACAGAGTAAGAGAAGGAAATCAAAAGATAAAAGGAAGACAAAAAACAAAAGATATGCAAGCTACATGCCTCTTCTTGTCCTTAGGCAAGCAGGACACGGAGCTTCAGTTTAACCAAGCACTCCAATCTCCAACATCCTAACTCATTAGATTCAGTTCCACCGACGGATTAACATAAACTTCGCACTATCAACTAAATTTAGAAATATCTAATTCAACTTGCTCCAATCAATAAAGTGAAAATTCACACTTTAAAATTTCAATTGTCCTATTTCCCGTAACTAACTACTACATCAAACCATCCAACCGAAGCAAAACTTTCCAATTTGATGACATCAACAATTTGTAATAAAAAAGGAACCGTCTCTTTATACTAATTATTATGGAAATAGCTATGGAATCCGATTAAAACTTAAGTCATAAAGAGGGGAAACGATAAGCAGGAGGCATAATAATAAAAGTAAAAATTGGGAAACCCCAAGTTTTGGAGTTTCGAAAAAATAAGGGGGACAAATCAAGGGCACAAAATAGCATTGATATAAAAGACAAAAAGTCGTATGTGTGTTTGGATTAGGAATATTTGAAATAAAAAAATTTATTTGGCAAATTCCAATCATTTTTTTATCTTCTCAATTACATTTCTATCTCACATACATCGTATCAAAAAAAGTACTACAGTAATTATTTCAAATAAATCATCCAAATAAACTCCTATCCAAACAAACACAGTTTATGGGCAGGAAGGCGAAAACATCCATATCGATTTTGTGGTTCACTGGCATATCATTAATTAATATAACGCATCATCAAATTGAAAGACAAAGTAATAACAAGGAATTTTTTTTTAACTTCTAGCCAAAACAATTGGAAAACATTAGACGCAAATACAAGAAACAAAATAAGGGTGTTTTCTAACGCCCAGAAAAAAATCTTCAATAACAATAAAACTAAACAAAATAAGGAATAATTGAACAAAAATAGGGGGTTTGTTTGGATAGTGGGTTATTTCCCCAAATATATTTGTTTACATCACCATTACAATTTTCAATACAGTTTTTTATCTTCCCAATTACCTTTTTATCTCATATACATCACATCACAAAAAGTGCTACAGTAAAAATATCTCAAATAATTTACAATTCAAACAAACCCAGCGTTTGTTTGGATAGTGTTATTATCTTAAATAATATTTCGCTTGCATCATGACCACATTTTTCAACCCACTCTTTTATATTTTCAATCATCTTTTTATCACGCATACATCACATCACATCACAAAAAATGCTACAGTAATTATTCCAAATAATATTTTAAATAATACCCTATTCATCATAACATGTCAGAAAGGGAAACTAATGCATCCGAGGGAGAAGAGTACAATGGGGAAAAGAGGTCTTGCAGAAGTGCAAGAAAAATAGAAAAAGTTTTTTTAACGCAAATCTACAGAGCAAAAAAGATCACCTTATTAGTCTTGCAACCTGAAGAAGACGAAAATGGCAGAGGAGAAGAAAAGGGGAGAGAATGACGAAAAAGAGAGAGAAGCACCCCGTTTCTGACTTTCTGGCCTCCAACCCATCGCCCAAAAGAAACATCGCGTGATTTGGACAAAAAGGACAGACAATGCACAACAGAGAGTGGTTGGTTACCTCGTAAATGCACAACAGAGCCCAATTCGCAAGCATCCAATCACATGCACTGCTCGTGGAGGAGGACAACATACGAACTACTAATAACAAACTTCGAAAAGCAACTCCTTTCATCATTATTCAGTACAATTACTTGAACCTCGGGAAACAATGGCAAGACCCAGAAGGAAATGTACGGTTCCTCGCTCACAAACGTGTGTTGTCCACCTTCCCCAAGAAGAAGTTGAATTTCCGGTTAATCAAACCGGATGTGACAATCCCACATTACCAATATACCCCTGAAAAGAAACACTAACTCCAATATACAATAAAAAAGCGTCCAATGTAAATAGGAATAGACCAATATGCTAAAACCGTCATATCAAGTGATTCTGAGGTCAACGACCACAATACCAAACCAACTGCTCTACTGTATCAGCAACAACTGCAAACCCAAAATCGTTTAAAATATAATAAATTTAAATATATAATTGGCCAAGCAGACGAAGCCCACGTCCAGGAGACCAGCAAGGCCAGTTCACCATTCATGTCAGCAGAAGCCAATCACCTACTGACACATGGGCGGACGACGATTCCTACGTGTCAGCCGTATGGTAGATGAAGAAAATTTTAAAGGAACGACCAACAATGGATTAGATTTTATATAAAAGTAAGGACAACAAAAGAAGTTCCAATTATATACTCAACATGGTAAAACAGCTACTATAAGGGAAAACCAACAGAAAAAAAAAAGAAAAGAAACAAAAGGAAGTTTATGTTGTAAAATTAGGTGGCAGCCCCATGCTAGAGTCCCTTCTGGTCGTGCTGTTTCTAAAATTTATTAATAATGTCAACTGACGTTTGAACTTTGAACTGTAATAGATGTGGAAACTGAACTGAGATATTGCTTAATTTATACTCACTTTCGTAACTAATGGAAAAGATCAAGTGTGCATGAAGCTGACAACAATCGCAATTTCTCTGAAGCTGACAGCAAACGCAAAACCTTCAGAAACAATTGACGTTTTTGCTCAAAATATTATTATTTTCTTTGACTGTTTGAGATCTTCGAAGCAAACAAAAAGTTTCCTTCATTGTAATTATTGATTGGCAGTGTAATAAATTTTCCACTAATTTGCAATTGTGCCAATGATACAGAAAGTTTCCTTCATTGTAATTATTGATTGGCAGTGTAATAAATTTTCCTAACTCATTAGATTCGGTTCCACCGCCGGATTAACATAAACTTTCGCACTATCAACTAAATTTAGAAATATCTAATTCAACTTGCTCCAATCAATAAAGTGAAAATTCACACTTTAAAATTTCAACTGTCCTATTTCCCGTAACTAACTACTACATCAAACCATCCAACCGAAGCAAAACTTTCCAATTTGATGACATCAACAATTTGTAATAAAAAAGGAACCGTCTCTTTATACTAATTATTATGGAAATAGCTATGGAATCCGATTAAAACTTAAGTCATAAAGAGGGGAAACGATAAGCAGGAGGCATAATAATAAAAGTAAAAATTGGGAAACCCCAAGTTTTGGAGTTTCGAAAAAATAAGGGGGACAAATCAAGGGCACAAAATAGCATTGATATAAAAGACAAAAAGTCGTATGTGTGTTTGGATTAGGAATATTTGAAATAAAAAAATTTATTTGGCAAATTCCAATCATTTTTTTATCTTCTCAATTACATTTCTATCTCACATACATCGTATCAAAAAAAGTACTACAGTAATTATTTCAAATAAATCATCCAAATAAACTCCTATCCAAACAAACACAGTTTATGGGCAGGAAGGCGAAAACATCCATATCGATTTTGTGGTTCACTGGCATATCATTAATTAATATAACGCATCATCAAATTGAAAGACAAAGTAATAACAAGGAATTTTTTTTTAACTTCTAGCCAAAACAATTGGAAAACATTAGACGCAAATACAAGAAACAAAATAAGGGTGTTTTCTAACGCCCAGAAAAAAATCTTCAATAACAATAAAACTAAACAAAATAAGGAATAATTGAACAAAAATAGGGGGTTTGTTTGGATAGTGGGTTATTTCCCCAAATATATTTGTTTACATCACCATTACAATTTTCAATACAGTTTTTTATCTTCCCAATTACCTTTTTATCTCATATACATCACATCACAAAAAGTGCTACAGTAAAAATATCTCAAATAATTTACAATTCAAACAAACCCAGCGTTTGTTTGGATAGTGTTATTATCTTAAATAATATTTCGCTTGCATCATGACCACATTTTTCAACCCACTCTTTTATATTTTCAATCATCTTTTTATCACGCATACATCACATCACATCACAAAAAATGCTACAGTAATTATTCCAAATAATATTTTAAATAATACCCTATTCATCATAACATGTCAGAAAGGGAAACTAATGCATCCGAGGGAGAAGAGTACAATGGGGAAAAGAGGTCTTGCAGAAGTGCAAGAAAAATAGAAAAAGTTTTTTTAACGCAAATCTACAGAGCAAAAAAGATCACCTTATTAGTCTTGCAACCTGAAGAAGACGAAAATGGCAGAGGAGAAGAAAAGGGGAGAGAATGACGAAAAAGAGAGAGAAGCACCCCGTTTCTGACTTTCTGGCCTCCAACCCATCGCCCAAAAGAAACATCGCGTGATTTGGACAAAAAGGACAGACAATGCACAACAGAGAGTGGTTGGTTACCTCGTAAATGCACAACAGAGCCCAATTCGCAAGCATCCAATCACATGCACTGCTCGTGGAGGAGGACAACATACGAACTACTAATAACAAACTTCGAAAAGCAACTCCTTTCATCATTATTCAGTACAATTACTTGAACCTCGGGAAACAATGGCAAGACCCAGAAGGAAATGTACGGTTCCTCGCTCACAAACGTGTGTTGTCCACCTTCCCCAAGAAGAAGTTGAATTTCCGGTTAATCAAACCGGATGTGACAATCCCACATTACCAATATACCCCTGAAAAGAAACACTAACTCCAATATACAATAAAAAAGCGTCCAATGTAAATAGGAATAGACCAATATGCTAAAACCGTCATATCAAGTGATTCTGAGGTCAACGACCACAATACCAAACCAACTGCTCTACTGTATCAGCAACAACTGCAAACCCAAAATCGTTTAAAATATAATAAATTTAAATATATAATTGGCCAAGCAGACGAAGCCCACGTCCAGGAGACCAGCAAGGCCAGTTCACCATTCATGTCAGCAGAAGCCAATCACCTACTGACACATGGGCGGACGACGATTCCTACGTGTCAGCCGTATGGTAGATGAAGAAAATTTTAAAGGAACGACCAACAATGGATTAGATTTTATATAAAAGTAAGGACAACAAAAGAAGTTCCAATTATATACTCAACATGGTAAAACAGCTACTATAAGGGAAAACCAACAGAAAAAAAAAAGAAAAGAAACAAAAGGAAGTTTATGTTGTAAAATTAGGTGGCAGCCCCATGCTAGAGTCCCTTCTGGTCGTGCTGTTTCTAAAATTTATTAATAATGTCAACTGACGTTTGAACTTTGAACTGTAATAGATGTGGAAACTGAACTGAGATATTGCTTAATTTATACTCACTTTCGTAACTAATGGAAAAGATCAAGTGTGCATGAAGCTGACAACAATCGCAATTTCTCTGAAGCTGACAGCAAACGCAAAACCTTCAGAAACAATTGACGTTTTTGCTCAAAATATTATTATTTTCTTTGACTGTTTGAGATCTTCGAAGCAAACAAAAAGTTTCCTTCATTGTAATTATTGATTGGCAGTGTAATAAATTTTCCACTAATTTGCAATTGTGCCAATGATACAGAAAGTTTCCTTCATTGTAATTATTGATTGGCAGTGTAATAAATTTTCCTAACTCATTAGATTCGGTTCCACCGCCGGATTAACATAAACTTTCGCACTATCAACTAAATTTAGAAATATCTAATTCAACTTGCTCCAATCAATAAAGTGAAAATTCACACTTTAAAATTTCAACTGTCCTATTTCCCGTAACTAACTACTACATCAAACCATCCAACCGAAGCAAAACTTTCCAATTTGATGACATCAACAATTTGTAATAAAAAAGGAACCGTCTCTTTATACTAATTATTATGGAAATAGCTATGGAATCCGATTAAAACTTAAGTCATAAAGAGGGGAAACGATAAGCAGGAGGCATAATAATAAAAGTAAAAATTGGGAAACCCCAAGTTTTGGAGTTTCGAAAAAATAAGGGGGACAAATCAAGGGCACAAAATAGCATTGATATAAAAGACAAAAAGTCGTATGTGTGTTTGGATTAGGAATATTTGAAATAAAAAAATTTATTTGACAAATTCCAATCATTTTTTTATCTTCTCAATTACATTTCTATCTCACATACATCGTATCAAAAAAAGTACTACAGTAATTATTTCAAATAAATCATCCAAATAAACTCCTATCCAAACAAACACAGTTTATGGGCAGGAAGGCGAAAACATCCATATCGATTTTGTGGTTCACTGGCATATCATTAATTAATATAACGCATCATCAAATTGAAAGACAAAGTAATAACAAGGAATTTTTTTTTAACTTCTAGCCAAAACAATTGGAAAACATTAGACGCAAATACAAGAAACAAAATAAGGGTGTTTTCTAACGCCCAGAAAAAAATCTTCAATAACAATAAAACTAAACAAAATAAGGAATAATTGAACAAAAATAGGGGGTTTGTTTGGATAGTGGGTTATTTCCCCAAATATATTTGTTTACATCACCATTACAATTTTCAATACAGTTTTTTATCTTCCCAATTACCTTTTTATCTCATATACATCACATCACAAAAAGTGCTACAGTAAAAATATCTCAAATAATTTACAATTCAAACAAACCCAGCGTTTGTTTGGATAGTGTTATTATCTTAAATAATATTTCGCTTGCATCATGACCACATTTTTCAACCCACTCTTTTATATTTTCAATCATCTTTTTATCACGCATACATCACATCACATCACAAAAAATGCTACAGTAATTATTCCAAATAATATTTTAAATAATACCCTATTCATCATAACATGTCAGAAAGGGAAACTAATGCATCCGAGGGAGAAGAGTACAATGGGGAAAAGAGGTCTTGCAGAAGTGCAAGAAAAATAGAAAAAGTTTTTTTAACGCAAATCTACAGAGCAAAAAAGATCACCTTATTAGTCTTGCAACCTGAAGAAGACGAAAATGGCAGAGGAGAAGAAAAGGGGAGAGAATGACGAAAAAGAGAGAGAAGCACCCCGTTTCTGACTTTCTGGCCTCCAACCCATCGCCCAAAAGAAACATCGCGTGATTTGGACAAAAAGGACAGACAATGCACAACAGAGAGTGGTTGGTTACCTCGTAAATGCACAACAGAGCCCAATTCGCAAGCATCCAATCACATGCACTGCTCGTGGAGGAGGACAACATACGAACTACTAATAACAAACTTCGAAAAGCAACTCCTTTCATCATTATTCAGTACAATTACTTGAACCTCGGGAAACAATGGCAAGACCCAGAAGGAAATGTACGGTTCCTCGCTCACAAACGTGTGTTGTCCACCTTCCCCAAGAAGAAGTTGAATTTCCGGTTAATCAAACCGGATGTGACAATCCCACATTACCAATATACCCCTGAAAAGAAACACTAACTCCAATATACAATAAAAAAGCGTCCAATGTAAATAGGAATAGACCAATATGCTAAAACCGTCATATCAAGTGATTCTGAGGTCAACGACCACAATACCAAACCAACTGCTCTACTGTATCAGCAACAACTGCAAACCCAAAATCGTTTAAAATATAATAAATTTAAATATATAATTGGCCAAGCAGACGAAGCCCACGTCCAGGAGACCAGCAAGGCCAGTTCACCATTCATGTCAGCAGAAGCCAATCACCTACTGACACATGGGCGGACGACGATTCCTACGTGTCAGCCGTATGGTAGATGAAGAAAATTTTAAAGGAACGACCAACAATGGATTAGATTTTATATAAAAGTAAGGACAACAAAAGAAGTTCCAATTATATACTCAACATGGTAAAACAGCTACTATAAGGGAAAACCAACAGAAAAAAAAAAGAAAAGAAACAAAAGGAAGTTTATGTTGTAAAATTAGGTGGCAGCCCCATGCTAGAGTCCCTTCTGGTCGTGCTGTTTCTAAAATTTATTAATAATGTCAACTGACGTTTGAACTTTGAACTGTAATAGATGTGGAAACTGAACTGAGATATTGCTTAATTTATACTCACTTTCGTAACTAATGGAAAAGATCAAGTGTGCATGAAGCTGACAACAATCGCAATTTCTCTGAAGCTGACAGCAAACGCAAAACCTTCAGAAACAATTGACGTTTTTGCTCAAAATATTATTATTTTCTTTGACTGTTTGAGATCTTCGAAGCAAACAAAAAGTTTCCTTCATTGTAATTATTGATTGGCAGTGTAATAAATTTTCCACTAATTTGCAATTGTGCCAATGATACAGAAAGTTTCCTTCATTGTAATTATTGATTGGCAGTGTAATAAATTTTCCTAACTCATTAGATTCGGTTCCACCGCCGGATTAACATAAACTTTCGCACTATCAACTAAATTTAGAAATATCTAATTCAACTTGCTCCAATCAATAAAGTGAAAATTCACACTTTAAAATTTCAACTGTCCTATTTCCCGTAACTAACTACTACATCAAACCATCCAACCGAAGCAAAACTTTCCAATTTGATGACATCAACAATTTGTAATAAAAAAGGAACCGTCTCTTTATACTAATTATTATGGAAATAGCTATGGAATCCGATTAAAACTTAAGTCATAAAGAGGGGAAACGATAAGCAGGAGGCATAATAATAAAAGTAAAAATTGGGAAACCCCAAGTTTTGGAGTTTCGAAAAAATAAGGGGGACAAATCAAGGGCACAAAATAGCATTGATATAAAAGACAAAAAGTCGTATGTGTGTTTGGATTAGGAATATTTGAAATAAAAAAATTTATTTGACAAATTCCAATCATTTTTTTATCTTCTCAATTACATTTCTATCTCACATACATCGTATCAAAAAAAGTACTACAGTAATTATTTCAAATAAATCATCCAAATAAACTCCTATCCAAACAAACACAGTTTATGGGCAGGAAGGCGAAAACATCCATATCGATTTTGTGGTTCACTGGCATATCATTAATTAATATAACGCATCATCAAATTGAAAGACAAAGTAATAACAAGGAATTTTTTTTTAACTTCTAGCCAAAACAATTGGAAAACATTAGACGCAAATACAAGAAACAAAATAAGGGTGTTTTCTAACGCCCAGAAAAAAATCTTCAATAACAATAAAACTAAACAAAATAAGGAATAATTGAACAAAAATAGGGGGTTTGTTTGGATAGTGGGTTATTTCCCCAAATATATTTGTTTACATCACCATTACAATTTTCAATACAGTTTTTTATCTTCCCAATTACCTTTTTATCTCATATACATCACATCACAAAAAGTGCTACAGTAAAAATATCTCAAATAATTTACAATTCAAACAAACCCAGCGTTTGTTTGGATAGTGTTATTATCTTAAATAATATTTCGCTTGCATCATGACCACATTTTTCAACCCACTCTTTTATATTTTCAATCATCTTTTTATCACGCATACATCACATCACATCACAAAAAATGCTACAGTAATTATTCCAAATAATATTTTAAATAATACCCTATTCATCATAACATGTCAGAAAGGGAAACTAATGCATCCGAGGGAGAAGAGTACAATGGGGAAAAGAGGTCTTGCAGAAGTGCAAGAAAAATAGAAAAAGTTTTTTTAACGCAAATCTACAGAGCAAAAAAGATCACCTTATTAGTCTTGCAACCTGAAGAAGACGAAAATGGCAGAGGAGAAGAAAAGGGGAGAGAATGACGAAAAAGAGAGAGAAGCACCCCGTTTCTGACTTTCTGGCCTCCAACCCATCGCCCAAAAGAAACATCGCGTGATTTGGACAAAAAGGACAGACAATGCACAACAGAGAGTGGTTGGTTACCTCGTAAATGCACAACAGAGCCCAATTCGCAAGCATCCAATCACATGCACTGCTCGTGGAGGAGGACAACATACGAACTACTAATAACAAACTTCGAAAAGCAACTCCTTTCATCATTATTCAGTACAATTACTTGAACCTCGGGAAACAATGGCAAGACCCAGAAGGAAATGTACGGTTCCTCGCTCACAAACGTGTGTTGTCCACCTTCCCCAAGAAGAAGTTGAATTTCCGGTTAATCAAACCGGATGTGACAATCCCACATTACCAATATACCCCTGAAAAGAAACACTAACTCCAATATACAATAAAAAAGCGTCCAATGTAAATAGGAATAGACCAATATGCTAAAACCGTCATATCAAGTGATTCTGAGGTCAACGACCACAATACCAAACCAACTGCTCTACTGTATCAGCAACAACTGCAAACCCAAAATCGTTTAAAATATAATAAATTTAAATATATAATTGGCCAAGCAGACGAAGCCCACGTCCAGGAGACCAGCAAGGCCAGTTCACCATTCATGTCAGCAGAAGCCAATCACCTACTGACACATGGGCGGACGACGATTCCTACGTGTCAGCCGTATGGTAGATGAAGAAAATTTTAAAGGAACGACCAACAATGGATTAGATTTTATATAAAAGTAAGGACAACAAAAGAAGTTCCAATTATATACTCAACATGGTAAAACAGCTACTATAAGGGAAAACCAACAGAAAAAAAAAAGAAAAGAAACAAAAGGAAGTTTATGTTGTAAAATTAGGTGGCAGCCCCATGCTAGAGTCCCTTCTGGTCGTGCTGTTTCTAAAATTTATTAATAATGTCAACTGACGTTTGAACTTTGAACTGTAATAGATGTGGAAACTGAACTGAGATATTGCTTAATTTATACTCACTTTCGTAACTAATGGAAAAGATCAAGTGTGCATGAAGCTGACAACAATCGCAATTTCTCTGAAGCTGACAGCAAACGCAAAACCTTCAGAAACAATTGACGTTTTTGCTCAAAATATTATTATTTTCTTTGACTGTTTGAGATCTTCGAAGCAAACAAAAAGTTTCCTTCATTGTAATTATTGATTGGCAGTGTAATAAATTTTCCACTAATTTGCAATTGTGCCAATGATACAGAAAGTTTCCTTCATTGTAATTATTGATTGGCAGTGTAATAAATTTTCCTAACTCATTAGATTCGGTTCCACCGCCGGATTAACATAAACTTTCGCACTATCAACTAAATTTAGAAATATCTAATTCAACTTGCTCCAATCAATAAAGTGAAAATTCACACTTTAAAATTTCAACTGTCCTATTTCCCGTAACTAACTACTACATCAAACCATCCAACCGAAGCAAAACTTTCCAATTTGATGACATCAACAATTTGTAATAAAAAAGGAACCGTCTCTTTATACTAATTATTATGGAAATAGCTATGGAATCCGATTAAAACTTAAGTCATAAAGAGGGGAAACGATAAGCAGGAGGCATAATAATAAAAGTAAAAATTGGGAAACCCCAAGTTTTGGAGTTTCGAAAAAATAAGGGGGACAAATCAAGGGCACAAAATAGCATTGATATAAAAGACAAAAAGTCGTATGTGTGTTTGGATTAGGAATATTTGAAATAAAAAAATTTATTTGACAAATTCCAATCATTTTTTTATCTTCTCAATTACATTTCTATCTCACATACATCGTATCAAAAAAAGTACTACAGTAATTATTTCAAATAAATCATCCAAATAAACTCCTATCCAAACAAACACAGTTTATGGGCAGGAAGGCGAAAACATCCATATCGATTTTGTGGTTCACTGGCATATCATTAATTAATATAACGCATCATCAAATTGAAAGACAAAGTAATAACAAGGAATTTTTTTTTAACTTCTAGCCAAAACAATTGGAAAACATTAGACGCAAATACAAGAAACAAAATAAGGGTGTTTTCTAACGCCCAGAAAAAAATCTTCAATAACAATAAAACTAAACAAAATAAGGAATAATTGAACAAAAATAGGGGGTTTGTTTGGATAGTGGGTTATTTCCCCAAATATATTTGTTTACATCACCATTACAATTTTCAATACAGTTTTTTATCTTCCCAATTACCTTTTTATCTCATATACATCACATCACAAAAAGTGCTACAGTAAAAATATCTCAAATAATTTACAATTCAAACAAACCCAGCGTTTGTTTGGATAGTGTTATTATCTTAAATAATATTTCGCTTGCATCATGACCACATTTTTCAACCCACTCTTTTATATTTTCAATCATCTTTTTATCACGCATACATCACATCACATCACAAAAAATGCTACAGTAATTATTCCAAATAATATTTTAAATAATACCCTATTCATCATAACATGTCAGAAAGGGAAACTAATGCATCCGAGGGAGAAGAGTACAATGGGGAAAAGAGGTCTTGCAGAAGTGCAAGAACAATAGAAAAAGTTTTTTTAACGCAAATCTACAGAGCAAAAAAGATCACCTTATTAGTCTTGCAACCTGAAGAAGACGAAAATGGCAGAGGAGAAGAAAAGGGGAGAGAATGACGAAAAAGAGAGAGAAGCACCCCGTTTCTGACTTTCTGGCCTCCAACCCATCGCCCAAAAGAAACATCGCGTGATTTGGACAAAAAGGACAGACAATGCACAACAGAGAGTGGTTGGTTACCTCGTAAATGCACAACAGAGCCCAATTCGCAAGCATCCAATCACATGCACTGCTCGTGGAGGAGGACAACATACGAACTACTAATAACAAACTTCGAAAAGCAACTCCTTTCATCATTATTCAGTACAATTACTTGAACCTCGGGAAACAATGGCAAGACCCAGAAGGAAATGTACGGTTCCTCGCTCACAAACGTGTGTTGTCCACCTTCCCCAAGAAGAAGTTGAATTTCCGGTTAATCAAACCGGATGTGACAATCCCACATTACCAATATACCCCTGAAAAGAAACACTAACTCCAATATACAATAAAAAAGCGTCCAATGTAAATAGGAATAGACCAATATGCTAAAACCGTCATATCAAGTGATTCTGAGGTCAACGACCACAATACCAAACCAACTGCTCTACTGTATCAGCAACAACTGCAAACCCAAAATCGTTTAAAATATAATAAATTTAAATATATAATTGGCCAAGCAGACGAAGCCCACGTCCAGGAGACCAGCAAGGCCAGTTCACCATTCATGTCAGCAGAAGCCAATCACCTACTGACACATGGGCGGACGACGATTCCTACGTGTCAGCCGTATGGTAGATGAAGAAAATTTTAAAGGAACGACCAACAATGGATTAGATTTTATATAAAAGTAAGGACAACAAAAGAAGTTCCAATTATATACTCAACATGGTAAAACAGCTACTATAAGGGAAAACCAACAGAAAAAAAAAGAAAAGAAACAAAAGGAAGTTTATGTTGTAAAATTAGGTGGCAGCCCCATGCTAGAGTCCCTTCTGGTCGTGCTGTTTCTAAAATTTATTAATAATGTCAACTGACGTTTGAACTTTGAACTGTAATAGATGTGGAAACTGAACTGAGATATTGCTTAATTTATACTCACTTTCGTAACTAATGGAAAAGATCAAGTGTGCATGAAGCTGACAACAATCGCAATTTCTCTGAAGCTGACAGCAAACGCAAAACCTTCAGAAACAATTGACGTTTTTGCTCAAAATATTATTATTTTCTTTGACTGTTTGAGATCTTCGAAGCAAACAAAAAGTTTCCTTCATTGTAATTATTGATTGGCAGTGTAATAAATTTTCCACTAATTTGCAATTGTGCCAATGATACAGAAAGTTTCCTTCATTGTAATTATTGATTGGCAGTGTAATAAATTTTCCTAACTCATTAGATTCGGTTCCACCGCCGGATTAACATAAACTTTCGCACTATCAACTAAATTTAGAAATATCTAATTCAACTTGCTCCAATCAATAAAGTGAAAATTCACACTTTAAAATTTCAACTGTCCTATTTCCCGTAACTAACTACTACATCAAACCATCCAACCGAAGCAAAACTTTCCAATTTGATGACATCAACAATTTGTAATAAAAAAGGAACCGTCTCTTTATACTAATTATTATGGAAATAGCTATGGAATCCGATTAAAACTTAAGTCATAAAGAGGGGAAACGATAAGCAGGAGGCATAATAATAAAAGTAAAAATTGGGAAACCCCAAGTTTTGGAGTTTCGAAAAAATAAGGGGGACAAATCAAGGGCACAAAATAGCATTGATATAAAAGACAAAAAGTCGTATGTGTGTTTGGATTAGGAATATTTGAAATAAAAAAATTTATTTGACAAATTCCAATCATTTTTTTATCTTCTCAATTACATTTCTATCTCACATACATCGTATCAAAAAAAGTACTACAGTAATTATTTCAAATAAATCATCCAAATAAACTCCTATCCAAACAAACACAGTTTATGGGCAGGAAGGCGAAAACATCCATATCGATTTTGTGGTTCACTGGCATATCATTAATTAATATAACGCATCATCAAATTGAAAGACAAAGTAATAACAAGGAATTTTTTTTTAACTTCTAGCCAAAACAATTGGAAAACATTAGACGCAAATACAAGAAACAAAATAAGGGTGTTTTCTAACGCCCAGAAAAAAATCTTCAATAACAATAAAACTAAACAAAATAAGGAATAATTGAACAAAAATAGGGGGTTTGTTTGGATAGTGGGTTATTTCCCCAAATATATTTGTTTACATCACCATTACAATTTTCAATACAGTTTTTTATCTTCCCAATTACCTTTTTATCTCATATACATCACATCACAAAAAGTGCTACAGTAAAAATATCTCAAATAATTTACAATTCAAACAAACCCAGCGTTTGTTTGGATAGTGTTATTATCTTAAATAATATTTCGCTTGCATCATGACCACATTTTTCAACCCACTCTTTTATATTTTCAATCATCTTTTTATCACGCATACATCACATCACATCACAAAAAATGCTACAGTAATTATTCCAAATAATATTTTAAATAATACCCTATTCATCATAACATGTCAGAAAGGGAAACTAATGCATCCGAGGGAGAAGAGTACAATGGGGAAAAGAGGTCTTGCAGAAGTGCAAGAACAATAGAAAAAGTTTTTTTAACGCAAATCTACAGAGCAAAAAAGATCACCTTATTAGTCTTGCAACCTGAAGAAGACGAAAATGGCAGAGGAGAAGAAAAGGGGAGAGAATGACGAAAAAGAGAGAGAAGCACCCCGTTTCTGACTTTCTGGCCTCCAACCCATCGCCCAAAAGAAACATCGCGTGATTTGGACAAAAAGGACAGACAATGCACAACAGAGAGTGGTTGGTTACCTCGTAAATGCACAACAGAGCCCAATTCGCAAGCATCCAATCACATGCACTGCTCGTGGAGGAGGACAACATACGAACTACTAATAACAAACTTCGAAAAGCAACTCCTTTCATCATTATTCAGTACAATTACTTGAACCTCGGGAAACAATGGCAAGACCCAGAAGGAAATGTACGGTTCCTCGCTCACAAACGTGTGTTGTCCACCTTCCCCAAGAAGAAGTTGAATTTCCGGTTAATCAAACCGGATGTGACAATCCCACATTACCAATATACCCCTGAAAAGAAACACTAACTCCAATATACAATAAAAAAGCGTCCAATGTAAATAGGAATAGACCAATATGCTAAAACCGTCATATCAAGTGATTCTGAGGTCAACGACCACAATACCAAACCAACTGCTCTACTGTATCAGCAACAACTGCAAACCCAAAATCGTTTAAAATATAATAAATTTAAATATATAATTGGCCAAGCAGACGAAGCCCACGTCCAGGAGACCAGCAAGGCCAGTTCACCATTCATGTCAGCAGAAGCCAATCACCTACTGACACATGGGCGGACGACGATTCCTACGTGTCAGCCGTATGGTAGATGAAGAAAATTTTAAAGGAACGACCAACAATGGATTAGATTTTATATAAAAGTAAGGACAACAAAAGAAGTTCCAATTATATACTCAACATGGTAAAACAGCTACTATAAGGGAAAACCAACAGAAAAAAAAAGAAAAGAAACAAAAGGAAGTTTATGTTGTAAAATTAGGTGGCAGCCCCATGCTAGAGTCCCTTCTGGTCGTGCTGTTTCTAAAATTTATTAATAATGTCAACTGACGTTTGAACTTTGAACTGTAATAGATGTGGAAACTGAACTGAGATATTGCTTAATTTATACTCACTTTCGTAACTAATGGAAAAGATCAAGTGTGCATGAAGCTGACAACAATCGCAATTTCTCTGAAGCTGACAGCAAACGCAAAAC
The DNA here is from genome assembly GCF_036785885.1 of Coffea arabica. NCBI lineage: Eukaryota > Viridiplantae > Streptophyta > Magnoliopsida > Gentianales > Rubiaceae > Coffea > Coffea arabica. The sequence goes on from NC_092313.1 coordinate 22,940,417, forward strand.
CTTCAGAAACAATTGACGTTTTTGCTCAAAATATTATTATTTTCTTTGACTGTTTGAGATCTTCGAAGCAAACAAAAAGTTTCCTTCATTGTAATTATTGATTGGCAGTGTAATAAATTTTCCACTAATTTGCAATTGTGCCAATGATACAGAAAGTTTCCTTCATTGTAATTATTGATTGGCAGTGTAATAAATTTTCCTAACTCATTAGATTCGGTTCCACCGCCGGATTAACATAAACTTTCGCACTATCAACTAAATTTAGAAATATCTAATTCAACTTGCTCCAATCAATAAAGTGAAAATTCACACTTTAAAATTTCAACTGTCCTATTTCCCGTAACTAACTACTACATCAAACCATCCAACCGAAGCAAAACTTTCCAATTTGATGACATCAACAATTTGTAATAAAAAAGGAACCGTCTCTTTATACTAATTATTATGGAAATAGCTATGGAATCCGATTAAAACTTAAGTCATAAAGAGGGGAAACGATAAGCAGGAGGCATAATAATAAAAGTAAAAATTGGGAAACCCCAAGTTTTGGAGTTTCGAAAAAATAAGGGGGACAAATCAAGGGCACAAAATAGCATTGATATAAAAGACAAAAAGTCGTATGTGTGTTTGGATTAGGAATATTTGAAATAAAAAAATTTATTTGACAAATTCCAATCATTTTTTTATCTTCTCAATTACATTTCTATCTCACATACATCGTATCAAAAAAAGTACTACAGTAATTATTTCAAATAAATCATCCAAATAAACTCCTATCCAAACAAACACAGTTTATGGGCAGGAAGGCGAAAACATCCATATCGATTTTGTGGTTCACTGGCATATCATTAATTAATATAACGCATCATCAAATTGAAAGACAAAGTAATAACAAGGAATTTTTTTTTAACTTCTAGCCAAAACAATTGGAAAACATTAGACGCAAATACAAGAAACAAAATAAGGGTGTTTTCTAACGCCCAGAAAAAAATCTTCAATAACAATAAAACTAAACAAAATAAGGAATAATTGAACAAAAATAGGGGGTTTGTTTGGATAGTGGGTTATTTCCCCAAATATATTTGTTTACATCACCATTACAATTTTCAATACAGTTTTTTATCTTCCCAATTACCTTTTTATCTCATATACATCACATCACAAAAAGTGCTACAGTAAAAATATCTCAAATAATTTACAATTCAAACAAACCCAGCGTTTGTTTGGATAGTGTTATTATCTTAAATAATATTTCGCTTGCATCATGACCACATTTTTCAACCCACTCTTTTATATTTTCAATCATCTTTTTATCACGCATACATCACATCACATCACAAAAAATGCTACAGTAATTATTCCAAATAATATTTTAAATAATACCCTATTCATCATAACATGTCAGAAAGGGAAACTAATGCATCCGAGGGAGAAGAGTACAATGGGGAAAAGAGGTCTTGCAGAAGTGCAAGAACAATAGAAAAAGTTTTTTTAACGCAAATCTACAGAGCAAAAAAGATCACCTTATTAGTCTTGCAACCTGAAGAAGACGAAAATGGCAGAGGAGAAGAAAAGGGGAGAGAATGACGAAAAAGAGAGAGAAGCACCCCGTTTCTGACTTTCTGGCCTCCAACCCATCGCCCAAAAGAAACATCGCGTGATTTGGACAAAAAGGACAGACAATGCACAACAGAGAGTGGTTGGTTACCTCGTAAATGCACAACAGAGCCCAATTCGCAAGCATCCAATCACATGCACTGCTCGTGGAGGAGGACAACATACGAACTACTAATAACAAACTTCGAAAAGCAACTCCTTTCATCATTATTCAGTACAATTACTTGAACCTCGGGAAACAATGGCAAGACCCAGAAGGAAATGTACGGTTCCTCGCTCACAAACGTGTGTTGTCCACCTTCCCCAAGAAGAAGTTGAATTTCCGGTTAATCAAACCGGATGTGACAATCCCACATTACCAATATACCCCTGAAAAGAAACACTAACTCCAATATACAATAAAAAAGCGTCCAATGTAAATAGGAATAGACCAATATGCTAAAACCGTCATATCAAGTGATTCTGAGGTCAACGACCACAATACCAAACCAACTGCTCTACTGTATCAGCAACAACTGCAAACCCAAAATCGTTTAAAATATAATAAATTTAAATATATAATTGGCCAAGCAGACGAAGCCCACGTCCAGGAGACCAGCAAGGCCAGTTCACCATTCATGTCAGCAGAAGCCAATCACCTACTGACACATGGGCGGACGACGATTCCTACGTGTCAGCCGTATGGTAGATGAAGAAAATTTTAAAGGAACGACCAACAATGGATTAGATTTTATATAAAAGTAAGGACAACAAAAGAAGTTCCAATTATATACTCAACATGGTAAAACAGCTACTATAAGGGAAAACCAACAGAAAAAAAAAGAAAAGAAACAAAAGGAAGTTTATGTTGTAAAATTAGGTGGCAGCCCCATGCTAGAGTCCCTTCTGGTCGTGCTGTTTCTAAAATTTATTAATAATGTCAACTGACGTTTGAACTTTGAACTGTAATAGATGTGGAAACTGAACTGAGATATTGCTTAATTTATACTCACTTTCGTAACTAATGGAAAAGATCAAGTGTGCATGAAGCTGACAACAATCGCAATTTCTCTGAAGCTGACAGCAAACGCAAAACCTTCAGAAACAATTGACGTTTTTGCTCAAAATATTATTATTTTCTTTGACTGTTTGAGATCTTCGAAGCAAACAAAAAGTTTCCTTCATTGTAATTATTGATTGGCAGTGTAATAAATTTTCCACTAATTTGCAATTGTGCCAATGATACAGAAAGTTTCCTTCATTGTAATTATTGATTGGCAGTGTAATAAATTTTCCTAACTCATTAGATTCGGTTCCACCGCCGGATTAACATAAACTTTCGCACTATCAACTAAATTTAGAAATATCTAATTCAACTTGCTCCAATCAATAAAGTGAAAATTCACACTTTAAAATTTCAACTGTCCTATTTCCCGTAACTAACTACTACATCAAACCATCCAACCGAAGCAAAACTTTCCAATTTGATGACATCAACAATTTGTAATAAAAAAGGAACCGTCTCTTTATACTAATTATTATGGAAATAGCTATGGAATCCGATTAAAACTTAAGTCATAAAGAGGGGAAACGATAAGCAGGAGGCATAATAATAAAAGTAAAAATTGGGAAACCCCAAGTTTTGGAGTTTCGAAAAAATAAGGGGGACAAATCAAGGGCACAAAATAGCATTGATATAAAAGACAAAAAGTCGTATGTGTGTTTGGATTAGGAATATTTGAAATAAAAAAAATTTATTTGACAAATTCCAATCATTTTTTTATCTTCTCAATTACATTTCTATCTCACATACATCGTATCAAAAAAAGTACTACAGTAATTATTTCAAATAAATCATCCAAATAAACTCCTATCCAAACAAACACAGTTTATGGGCAGGAAGGCGAAAACATCCATATCGATTTTGTGGTTCACTGGCATATCATTAATTAATATAACGCATCATCAAATTGAAAGACAAAGTAATAACAAGGAATTTTTTTTTAACTTCTAGCCAAAACAATTGGAAAACATTAGACGCAAATACAAGAAACAAAATAAGGGTGTTTTCTAACGCCCAGAAAAAAATCTTCAATAACAATAAAACTAAACAAAATAAGGAATAATTGAACAAAAATAGGGGGTTTGTTTGGATAGTGGGTTATTTCCCCAAATATATTTGTTTACATCACCATTACAATTTTCAATACAGTTTTTTATCTTCCCAATTACCTTTTTATCTCATATACATCACATCACAAAAAGTGCTACAGTAAAAATATCTCAAATAATTTACAATTCAAACAAACCCAGCGTTTGTTTGGATAGTGTTATTATCTTAAATAATATTTCGCTTGCATCATGACCACATTTTTCAACCCACTCTTTTATATTTTCAATCATCTTTTTATCACGCATACATCACATCACATCACAAAAAATGCTACAGTAATTATTCCAAATAATATTTTAAATAATACCCTATTCATCATAACATGTCAGAAAGGGAAACTAATGCATCCGAGGGAGAAGAGTACAATGGGGAAAAGAGGTCTTGCAGAAGTGCAAGAACAATAGAAAAAGTTTTTTTAACGCAAATCTACAGAGCAAAAAAGATCACCTTATTAGTCTTGCAACCTGAAGAAGACGAAAATGGCAGAGGAGAAGAAAAGGGGAGAGAATGACGAAAAAGAGAGAGAAGCACCCCGTTTCTGACTTTCTGGCCTCCAACCCATCGCCCAAAAGAAACATCGCGTGATTTGGACAAAAAGGACAGACAATGCACAACAGAGAGTGGTTGGTTACCTCGTAAATGCACAACAGAGCCCAATTCGCAAGCATCCAATCACATGCACTGCTCGTGGAGGAGGACAACATACGAACTACTAATAACAAACTTCGAAAAGCAACTCCTTTCATCATTATTCAGTACAATTACTTGAACCTCGGGAAACAATGGCAAGACCCAGAAGGAAATGTACGGTTCCTCGCTCACAAACGTGTGTTGTCCACCTTCCCCAAGAAGAAGTTGAATTTCCGGTTAATCAAACCGGATGTGACAATCCCACATTACCAATATACCCCTGAAAAGAAACACTAACTCCAATATACAATAAAAAAGCGTCCAATGTAAATAGGAATAGACCAATATGCTAAAACCGTCATATCAAGTGATTCTGAGGTCAACGACCACAATACCAAACCAACTGCTCTACTGTATCAGCAACAACTGCAAACCCAAAATCGTTTAAAATATAATAAATTTAAATATATAATTGGCCAAGCAGACGAAGCCCACGTCCAGGAGACCAGCAAGGCCAGTTCACCATTCATGTCAGCAGAAGCCAATCACCTACTGACACATGGGCGGACGACGATTCCTACGTGTCAGCCGTATGGTAGATGAAGAAAATTTTAAAGGAACGACCAACAATGGATTAGATTTTATATAAAAGTAAGGACAACAAAAGAAGTTCCAATTATATACTCAACATGGTAAAACAGCTACTATAAGGGAAAACCAACAGAAAAAAAAAGAAAAGAAACAAAAGGAAGTTTATGTTGTAAAATTAGGTGGCAGCCCCATGCTAGAGTCCCTTCTGGTCGTGCTGTTTCTAAAATTTATTAATAATGTCAACTGACGTTTGAACTTTGAACTGTAATAGATGTGGAAACTGAACTGAGATATTGCTTAATTTATACTCACTTTCGTAACTAATGGAAAAGATCAAGTGTGCATGAAGCTGACAACAATCGCAATTTCTCTGAAGCTGACAGCAAACGCAAAACCTTCAGAAACAATTGACGTTTTTGCTCAAAATATTATTATTTTCTTTGACTGTTTGAGATCTTCGAAGCAAACAAAAAGTTTCCTTCATTGTAATTATTGATTGGCAGTGTAATAAATTTTCCACTAATTTGCAATTGTGCCAATGATACAGAAAGTTTCCTTCATTGTAATTATTGATTGGCAGTGTAATAAATTTTCCTAACTCATTAGATTCGGTTCCACCGCCGGATTAACATAAACTTTCGCACTATCAACTAAATTTAGAAATATCTAATTCAACTTGCTCCAATCAATAAAGTGAAAATTCACACTTTAAAATTTCAACTGTCCTATTTCCCGTAACTAACTACTACATCAAACCATCCAACCGAAGCAAAACTTTCCAATTTGATGACATCAACAATTTGTAATAAAAAAGGAACCGTCTCTTTATACTAATTATTATGGAAATAGCTATGGAATCCGATTAAAACTTAAGTCATAAAGAGGGGAAACGATAAGCAGGAGGCATAATAATAAAAGTAAAAATTGGGAAACCCCAAGTTTTGGAGTTTCGAAAAAATAAGGGGGACAAATCAAGGGCACAAAATAGCATTGATATAAAAGACAAAAAGTCGTATGTGTGTTTGGATTAGGAATATTTGAAATAAAAAAAATTTATTTGACAAATTCCAATCATTTTTTTATCTTCTCAATTACATTTCTATCTCACATACATCGTATCAAAAAAAGTACTACAGTAATTATTTCAAATAAATCATCCAAATAAACTCCTATCCAAACAAACACAGTTTATGGGCAGGAAGGCGAAAACATCCATATCGATTTTGTGGTTCACTGGCATATCATTAATTAATATAACGCATCATCAAATTGAAAGACAAAGTAATAACAAGGAATTTTTTTTTAACTTCTAGCCAAAACAATTGGAAAACATTAGACGCAAATACAAGAAACAAAATAAGGGTGTTTTCTAACGCCCAGAAAAAAATCTTCAATAACAATAAAACTAAACAAAATAAGGAATAATTGAACAAAAATAGGGGGTTTGTTTGGATAGTGGGTTATTTCCCCAAATATATTTGTTTACATCACCATTACAATTTTCAATACAGTTTTTTATCTTCCCAATTACCTTTTTATCTCATATACATCACATCACAAAAAGTGCTACAGTAAAAATATCTCAAATAATTTACAATTCAAACAAACCCAGCGTTTGTTTGGATAGTGTTATTATCTTAAATAATATTTCGCTTGCATCATGACCACATTTTTCAACCCACTCTTTTATATTTTCAATCATCTTTTTATCACGCATACATCACATCACATCACAAAAAATGCTACAGTAATTATTCCAAATAATATTTTAAATAATACCCTATTCATCATAACATGTCAGAAAGGGAAACTAATGCATCCGAGGGAGAAGAGTACAATGGGGAAAAGAGGTCTTGCAGAAGTGCAAGAACAATAGAAAAAGTTTTTTTAACGCAAATCTACAGAGCAAAAAAGATCACCTTATTAGTCTTGCAACCTGAAGAAGACGAAAATGGCAGAGGAGAAGAAAAGGGGAGAGAATGACGAAAAAGAGAGAGAAGCACCCCGTTTCTGACTTTCTGGCCTCCAACCCATCGCCCAAAAGAAACATCGCGTGATTTGGACAAAAAGGACAGACAATGCACAACAGAGAGTGGTTGGTTACCTCGTAAATGCACAACAGAGCCCAATTCGCAAGCATCCAATCACATGCACTGCTCGTGGAGGAGGACAACATACGAACTACTAATAACAAACTTCGAAAAGCAACTCCTTTCATCATTATTCAGTACAATTACTTGAACCTCGGGAAACAATGGCAAGACCCAGAAGGAAATGTACGGTTCCTCGCTCACAAACGTGTGTTGTCCACCTTCCCCAAGAAGAAGTTGAATTTCCGGTTAATCAAACCGGATGTGACAATCCCACATTACCAATATACCCCTGAAAAGAAACACTAACTCCAATATACAATAAAAAAGCGTCCAATGTAAATAGGAATAGACCAATATGCTAAAACCGTCATATCAAGTGATTCTGAGGTCAACGACCACAATACCAAACCAACTGCTCTACTGTATCAGCAACAACTGCAAACCCAAAATCGTTTAAAATATAATAAATTTAAATATATAATTGGCCAAGCAGACGAAGCCCACGTCCAGGAGACCAGCAAGGCCAGTTCACCATTCATGTCAGCAGAAGCCAATCACCTACTGACACATGGGCGGACGACGATTCCTACGTGTCAGCCGTATGGTAGATGAAGAAAATTTTAAAGGAACGACCAACAATGGATTAGATTTTATATAAAAGTAAGGACAACAAAAGAAGTTCCAATTATATACTCAACATGGTAAAACAGCTACTATAAGGGAAAACCAACAGAAAAAAAAAGAAAAGAAACAAAAGGAAGTTTATGTTGTAAAATTAGGTGGCAGCCCCATGCTAGAGTCCCTTCTGGTCGTGCTGTTTCTAAAATTTATTAATAATGTCAACTGACGTTTGAACTTTGAACTGTAATAGATGTGGAAACTGAACTGAGATATTGCTTAATTTATACTCACTTTCGTAACTAATGGAAAAGATCAAGTGTGCATGAAGCTGACAACAATCGCAATTTCTCTGAAGCTGACAGCAAACGCAAAACCTTCAGAAACAATTGACGTTTTTGCTCAAAATATTATTATTTTCTTTGACTGTTTGAGATCTTCGAAGCAAACAAAAAGTTTCCTTCATTGTAATTATTGATTGGCAGTGTAATAAATTTTCCACTAATTTGCAATTGTGCCAATGATACAGAAAGTTTCCTTCATTGTAATTATTGATTGGCAGTGTAATAAATTTTCCTAACTCATTAGATTCGGTTCCACCGCCGGATTAACATAAACTTTCGCACTATCAACTAAATTTAGAAATATCTAATTCAACTTGCTCCAATCAATAAAGTGAAAATTCACACTTTAAAATTTCAACTGTCCTATTTCCCGTAACTAACTACTACATCAAACCATCCAACCGAAGCAAAACTTTCCAATTTGATGACATCAACAATTTGTAATAAAAAAGGAACCGTCTCTTTATACTAATTATTATGGAAATAGCTATGGAATCCGATTAAAACTTAAGTCATAAAGAGGGGAAACGATAAGCAGGAGGCATAATAATAAAAGTAAAAATTGGGAAACCCCAAGTTTTGGAGTTTCGAAAAAATAAGGGGGACAAATCAAGGGCACAAAATAGCATTGATATAAAAGACAAAAAGTCGTATGTGTGTTTGGATTAGGAATATTTGAAATAAAAAAATTTATTTGACAAATTCCAATCATTTTTTTATCTTCTCAATTACATTTCTATCTCACATACATCGTATCAAAAAAAGTACTACAGTAATTATTTCAAATAAATCATCCAAATAAACTCCTATCCAAACAAACACAGTTTATGGGCAGGAAGGCGAAAACATCCATATCGATTTTGTGGTTCACTGGCATATCATTAATTAATATAACGCATCATCAAATTGAAAGACAAAGTAATAACAAGGAATTTTTTTTTAACTTCTAGCCAAAACAATTGGAAAACATTAGACGCAAATACAAGAAACAAAATAAGGGTGTTTTCTAACGCCCAGAAAAAAATCTTCAATAACAATAAAACTAAACAAAATAAGGAATAATTGAACAAAAATAGGGGGTTTGTTTGGATAGTGGGTTATTTCCCCAAATATATTTGTTTACATCACCATTACAATTTTCAATACAGTTTTTTATCTTCCCAATTACCTTTTTATCTCATATACATCACATCACAAAAAGTGCTACAGTAAAAATATCTCAAATAATTTACAATTCAAACAAACCCAGCGTTTGTTTGGATAGTGTTATTATCTTAAATAATATTTCGCTTGCATCATGACCACATTTTTCAACCCACTCTTTTATATTTTCAATCATCTTTTTATCACGCATACATCACATCACATCACAAAAAATGCTACAGTAATTATTCCAAATAATATTTTAAATAATACCCTATTCATCATAACATGTCAGAAAGGGAAACTAATGCATCCGAGGGAGAAGAGTACAATGGGGAAAAGAGGTCTTGCAGAAGTGCAAGAACAATAGAAAAAGTTTTTTTAACGCAAATCTACAGAGCAAAAAAGATCACCTTATTAGTCTTGCAACCTGAAGAAGACGAAAATGGCAGAGGAGAAGAAAAGGGGAGAGAATGACGAAAAAGAGAGAGAAGCACCCCGTTTCTGACTTTCTGGCCTCCAACCCATCGCCCAAAAGAAACATCGCGTGATTTGGACAAAAAGGACAGACAATGCACAACAGAGAGTGGTTGGTTACCTCGTAAATGCACAACAGAGCCCAATTCGCAAGCATCCAATCACATGCACTGCTCGTGGAGGAGGACAACATACGAACTACTAATAACAAACTTCGAAAAGCAACTCCTTTCATCATTATTCAGTACAATTACTTGAACCTCGGGAAACAATGGCAAAACCCAGAAGGAAATGTACGGTTCCTCGCTCACAAACGTGTGTTGTCCACCTTCCCCAAGAAGAAGTTGAATTTCCGGTTAATCAAACCGGATGTGACAATCCCACATTACCAATATACCCCTGAAAAGAAACACTAACTCCAATATACAATAAAAAAGCGTCCAATGTAAATAGGAATAGACCAATATGCTAAAACCGTCATATCAAGTGATTCTGAGGTCAACGACCACAATACCAAACCAACTGCTCTACTGTATCAGCAACAACTGCAAACCCAAAATCGTTTAAAATATAATAAATTTAAATATATAATTGGCCAAGCAGACGAAGCCCACGTCCAGGAGACCAGCAAGGCCAGTTCACCATTCATGTCAGCAGAAGCCAATCACCTACTGACACATGGGCGGACGACGATTCCTACGTGTCAGCCGTATGGTAGATGAAGAAAATTTTAAAGGAACGACCAACAATGGATTAGATTTTATATAAAAGTAAGGACAACAAAAGAAGTTCCAATTATATACTCAACATGGTAAAACAGCTACTATAAGGGAAAACCAACAGAAAAAAAAAGAAAAGAAACAAAAGGAAGTTTATGTTGTAAAATTAGGTGGCAGCCCCATGCTAGAGTCCCTTCTGGTCGTGCTGTTTCTAAAATTTATTAATAATGTCAACTGACGTTTGAACTTTGAACTGTAATAGATGTGGAAACTGAACTGAGATATTGCTTAATTTATACTCACTTTCGTAACTAATGGAAAAGATCAAGTGTGCATGAAGCTGACAACAATCGCAATTTCTCTGAAGCTGACAGCAAACGCAAAACCTTCAGAAACAATTGACGTTTTTGCTCAAAATATTATTATTTTCTTTGACTGTTTGAGATCTTCGAAGCAAACAAAAAGTTTCCTTCATTGTAATTATTGATTGGCAGTGTAATAAATTTTCCACTAATTTGCAATTGTGCCAATGATACAGAAAGTTTCCTTCATTGTAATTATTGATTGGCAGTGTAATAAATTTTCCTAACTCATTAGATTCGGTTCCACCGCCGGATTAACATAAACTTTCGCACTATCAACTAAATTTAGAAATATCTAATTCAACTTGCTCCAATCAATAAAGTGAAAATTCACACTTTAAAATTTCAACTGTCCTATTTCCCGTAACTAACTACTACATCAAACCATCCAACCGAAGCAAAACTTTCCAATTTGATGACATCAACAATTTGTAATAAAAAAGGAACCGTCTCTTTATACTAATTATTATGGAAATAGCTATGGAATCCGATTAAAACTTAAGTCATAAAGAGGGGAAACGATAAGCAGGAGGCATAATAATAAAAGTAAAAATTGGGAAACCCCAAGTTTTGGAGTTTCGAAAAAATAAGGGGGACAAATCAAGGGCACAAAATAGCATTGATATAAAAGACAAAAAGTCGTATGTGTGTTTGGATTAGGAATATTTGAAATAAAAAAATTTATTTGACAAATTCCAATCATTTTTTTATCTTCTCAATTACATTTCTATCTCACATACATCGTATCAAAAAAAGTACTACAGTAATTATTTCAAATAAATCATCCAAATAAACTCCTATCCAAACAAACACAGTTTATGGGCAGGAAGGCGAAAACATCCATATCGATTTTGTGGTTCACTGGCATATCATTAATTAATATAACGCATCATCAAATTGAAAGACAAAGTAATAACAAGGAATTTTTTTTTAACTTCTAGCCAAAACAATTGGAAAACATTAGACGCAAATACAAGAAACAAAATAAGGGTGTTTTCTAACGCCCAGAAAAAAATCTTCAATAACAATAAAACTAAACAAAATAAGGAATAATTGAACAAAAATAGGGGGTTTGTTTGGATAGTGGGTTATTTCCCCAAATATATTTGTTTACATCACCATTACAATTTTCAATACAGTTTTTTATCTTCCCAATTACCTTTTTATCTCATATACATCACATCACAAAAAGTGCTACAGTAAAAATATCTCAAATAATTTACAATTCAAACAAACCCAGCGTTTGTTTGGATAGTGTTATTATCTTAAATAATATTTCGCTTGCATCATGACCACATTTTTCAACCCACTCTTTTATATTTTCAATCATCTTTTTATCACGCATACATCACATCACATCACAAAAAATGCTACAGTAATTATTCCAAATAATATTTTAAATAATACCCTATTCATCATAACATGTCAGAAAGGGAAACTAATGCATCCGAGGGAGAAGAGTACAATGGGGAAAAGAGGTCTTGCAGAAGTGCAAGAACAATAGAAAAAGTTTTTTTAACGCAAATCTACAGAGCAAAAAAGATCACCTTATTAGTCTTGCAACCTGAAGAAGACGAAAATGGCAGAGGAGAAGAAAAGGGGAGAGAATGACGAAAAAGAGAGAGAAGCACCCCGTTTCTGACTTTCTGGCCTCCAACCCATCGCCCAAAAGAAACATCGCGTGATTTGGACAAAAAGGACAGACAATGCACAACAGAGAGTGGTTGGTTACCTCGTAAATGCACAACAGAGCCCAATTCGCAAGCATCCAATCACATGCACTGCTCGTGGAGGAGGACAACATACGAACTACTAATAACAAACTTCGAAAAGCAACTCCTTTCATCATTATTCAGTACAATTACTTGAACCTCGGGAAACAATGGCAAAACCCAGAAGGAAATGTACGGTTCCTCGCTCACAAACGTGTGTTGTCCACCTTCCCCAAGAAGAAGTTGAATTTCCGGTTAATCAAACCGGATGTGACAATCCCACATTACCAATATACCCCTGAAAAGAAACACTAACTCCAATATACAATAAAAAAGCGTCCAATGTAAATAGGAATAGACCAATATGCTAAAACCGTCATATCAAGTGATTCTGAGGTCAACGACCACAATACCAAACCAACTGCTCTACTGTATCAGCAACAACTGCAAACCCAAAATCGTTTAAAATATAATAAATTTAAATATATAATTGGCCAAGCAGACGAAGCCCACGTCCAGGAGACCAGCAAGGCCAGTTCACCATTCATGTCAGCAGAAGCCAATCACCTACTGACACATGGGCGGACGACGATTCCTACGTGTCAGCCGTATGGTAGATGAAGAAAATTTTAAAGGAACGACCAACAATGGATTAGATTTTATATAAAAGTAAGGACAACAAAAGAAGTTCCAATTATATACTCAACATGGTAAAACAGCTACTATAAGGGAAAACCAACAGAAAAAAAAAGAAAAGAAACAAAAGGAAGTTTATGTTGTAAAATTAGGTGGCAGCCCCATGCTAGAGTCCCTTCTGGTCGTGCTGTTTCTAAAATTTATTAATAATGTCAACTGACGTTTGAACTTTGAACTGTAATAGATGTGGAAACTGAACTGAGATATTGCTTAATTTATACTCACTTTCGTAACTAATGGAAAAGATCAAGTGTGCATGAAGCTGACAACAATCGCAATTTCTCTGAAGCTGACAGCAAACGCAAAACCTTCAGAAACAATTGACGTTTTTGCTCAAAATATTATTATTTTCTTTGACTGTTTGAGATCTTCGAAGCAAACAAAAAGTTTCCTTCATTGTAATTATTGATTGGCAGTGTAATAAATTTTCCACTAATTTGCAATTGTGCCAATGATACAGAAAGTTTCCTTCATTGTAATTATTGATTGGCAGTGTAATAAATTTTCCTAACTCATTAGATTCGGTTCCACCGCCGGATTAACATAAACTTTCGCACTATCAACTAAATTTAGAAATATCTAATTCAACTTGCTCCAATCAATAAAGTGAAAATTCACACTTTAAAATTTCAACTGTCCTATTTCCCGTAACTAACTACTACATCAAACCATCCAACCGAAGCAAAACTTTCCAATTTGATGACATCAACAATTTGTAATAAAAAAGGAACCGTCTCTTTATACTAATTATTATGGAAATAGCTATGGAATCCGATTAAAACTTAAGTCATAAAGAGGGGAAACGATAAGCAGGAGGCATAATAATAAAAGTAAAAATTGGGAAACCCCAAGTTTTGGAGTTTCGAAAAAATAAGGGGGACAAATCAAGGGCACAAAATAGCATTGATATAAAAGACAAAAAGTCGTATGTGTGTTTGGATTAGGAATATTTGAAATAAAAAAATTTATTTGACAAATTCCAATCATTTTTTTATCTTCTCAATTACATTTCTATCTCACATACATCGTATCAAAAAAAGTACTACAGTAATTATTTCAAATAAATCATCCAAATAAACTCCTATCCAAACAAACACAGTTTATGGGCAGGAAGGCGAAAACATCCATATCGATTTTGTGGTTCACTGGCATATCATTAATTAATATAACGCATCATCAAATTGAAAGACAAAGTAATAACAAGGAATTTTTTTTTAACTTCTAGCCAAAACAATTGGAAAACATTAGACGCAAATACAAGAAACAAAATAAGGGTGTTTTCTAACGCCCAGAAAAAAATCTTCAATAACAATAAAACTAAACAAAATAAGGAATAATTGAACAAAAATAGGGGGTTTGTTTGGATAGTGGGTTATTTCCCCAAATATATTTGTTTACATCACCATTACAATTTTCAATACAGTTTTTTATCTTCCCAATTACCTTTTTATCTCATATACATCACATCACAAAAAGTGCTACAGTAAAAATATCTCAAATAATTTACAATTCAAACAAACCCAGCGTTTGTTTGGATAGTGTTATTATCTTAAATAATATTTCGCTTGCATCATGACCACATTTTTCAACCCACTCTTTTATATTTTCAATCATCTTTTTATCACGCATACATCACATCACATCACAAAAAATGCTACAGTAATTATTCCAAATAATATTTTAAATAATACCCTATTCATCATAACATGTCAGAAAGGGAAACTAATGCATCCGAGGGAGAAGAGTACAATGGGGAAAAGAGGTCTTGCAGAAGTGCAAGAACAATAGAAAAAGTTTTTTTAACGCAAATCTACAGAGCAAAAAAGATCACCTTATTAGTCTTGCAACCTGAAGAAGACGAAAATGGCAGAGGAGAAGAAAAGGGGAGAGAATGACGAAAAAGAGAGAGAAGCACCCCGTTTCTGACTTTCTGGCCTCCAACCCATCGCCCAAAAGAAACATCGCGTGATTTGGACAAAAAGGACAGACAATGCACAACAGAGAGTGGTTGGTTACCTCGTAAATGCACAACAGAGCCCAATTCGCAAGCATCCAATCACATGCACTGCTCGTGGAGGAGGACAACATACGAACTACTAATAACAAACTTCGAAAAGCAACTCCTTTCATCATTATTCAGTACAATTACTTGAACCTCGGGAAACAATGGCAAAACCCAGAAGGAAATGTACGGTTCCTCGCTCACAAACGTGTGTTGTCCACCTTCCCCAAGAAGAAGTTGAATTTCCGGTTAATCAAACCGGATGTGACAATCCCACATTACCAATATACCCCTGAAAAGAAACACTAACTCCAATATACAATAAAAAAGCGTCCAATGTAAATAGGAATAGACCAATATGCTAAAACCGTCATATCAAGTGATTCTGAGGTCAACGACCACAATACCAAACCAACTGCTCTACTGTATCAGCAACAACTGCAAACCCAAAATCGTTTAAAATATAATAAATTTAAATATATAATTGGCCAAGCAGACGAAGCCCACGTCCAGGAGACCAGCAAGGCCAGTTCACCATTCATGTCAGCAGAAGCCAATCACCTACTGACACATGGGCGGACGACGATTCCTACGTGTCAGCCGTATGGTAGATGAAGAAAATTTTAAAGGAACGACCAACAATGGATTAGATTTTATATAAAAGTAAGGACAACAAAAGAAGTTCCAATTATATACTCAACATGGTAAAACAGCTACTATAAGGGAAAACCAACAGAAAAAAAAAGAAAAGAAACAAAAGGAAGTTTATGTTGTAAAATTAGGTGGCAGCCCCATGCTAGAGTCCCTTCTGGTCGTGCTGTTTCTAAAATTTATTAATAATGTCAACTGACGTTTGAACTTTGAACTGTAATAGATGTGGAAACTGAACTGAGATATTGCTTAATTTATACTCACTTTCGTAACTAATGGAAAAGATCAAGTGTGCATGAAGCTGACAACAATCGCAATTTCTCTGAAGCTGACAGCAAACGCAAAACCTTCAGAAACAATTGACGTTTTTGCTCAAAATATTATTATTTTCTTTGACTGTTTGAGATCTTCGAAGCAAACAAAAAGTTTCCTTCATTGTAATTATTGATTGGCAGTGTAATAAATTTTCCACTAATTTGCAATTGTGCCAATGATACAGAAAGTTTCCTTCATTGTAATTATTGATTGGCAGTGTAATAAATTTTCCTAACTCATTAGATTCGGTTCCACCGCCGGATTAACATAAACTTTCGCACTATCAACTAAATTTAGAAATATCTAATTCAACTTGCTCCAATCAATAAAGTGAAAATTCACACTTTAAAATTTCAACTGTCCTATTTCCCGTAACTAACTACTACATCAAACCATCCAACCGAAGCAAAACTTTCCAATTTGATGACATCAACAATTTGTAATAAAAAAGGAACCGTCTCTTTATACTAATTATTATGGAAATAGCTATGGAATCCGATTAAAACTTAAGTCATAAAGAGGGGAAACGATAAGCAGGAGGCATAATAATAAAAGTAAAAATTGGGAAACCCCAAGTTTTGGAGTTTCGAAAAAATAAGGGGGACAAATCAAGGGCACAAAATAGCATTGATATAAAAGACAAAAAGTCGTATGTGTGTTTGGATTAGGAATATTTGAAATAAAAAAATTTATTTGACAAATTCCAATCATTTTTTTATCTTCTCAATTACATTTCTATCTCACATACATCGTATCAAAAAAAGTACTACAGTAATTATTTCAAATAAATCATCCAAATAAACTCCTATCCAAACAAACACAGTTTATGGGCAGGAAGGCGAAAACATCCATATCGATTTTGTGGTTCACTGGCATATCATTAATTAATATAACGCATCATCAAATTGAAAGACAAAGTAATAACAAGGAATTTTTTTTTAACTTCTAGCCAAAACAATTGGAAAACATTAGACGCAAATACAAGAAACAAAATAAGGGTGTTTTCTAACGCCCAGAAAAAAATCTTCAATAACAATAAAACTAAACAAAATAAGGAATAATTGAACAAAAATAGGGGGTTTGTTTGGATAGTGGGTTATTTCCCCAAATATATTTGTTTACATCACCATTACAATTTTCAATACAGTTTTTTATCTTCCCAATTACCTTTTTATCTCATATACATCACATCACAAAAAGTGCTACAGTAAAAATATCTCAAATAATTTACAATTCAAACAAACCCAGCGTTTGTTTGGATAGTGTTATTATCTTAAATAATATTTCGCTTGCATCATGACCACATTTTTCAACCCACTCTTTTATATTTTCAATCATCTTTTTATCACGCATACATCACATCACATCACAAAAAATGCTACAGTAATTATTCCAAATAATATTTTAAATAATACCCTATTCATCATAACATGTCAGAAAGGGAAACTAATGCATCCGAGGGAGAAGAGTACAATGGGGAAAAGAGGTCTTGCAGAAGTGCAAGAACAATAGAAAAAGTTTTTTTAACGCAAATCTACAGAGCAAAAAAGATCACCTTATTAGTCTTGCAACCTGAAGAAGACGAAAATGGCAGAGGAGAAGAAAAGGGGAGAGAATGACGAAAAAGAGAGAGAAGCACCCCGTTTCTGACTTTCTGGCCTCCAACCCATCGCCCAAAAGAAACATCGCGTGATTTGGACAAAAAGGACAGACAATGCACAACAGAGAGTGGTTGGTTACCTCGTAAATGCACAACAGAGCCCAATTCGCAAGCATCCAATCACATGCACTGCTCGTGGAGGAGGACAACATACGAACTACTAATAACAAACTTCGAAAAGCAACTCCTTTCATCATTATTCAGTACAATTACTTGAACCTCGGGAAACAATGGCAAAACCCAGAAGGAAATGTACGGTTCCTCGCTCACAAACGTGTGTTGTCCACCTTCCCCAAGAAGAAGTTGAATTTCCGGTTAATCAAACCGGATGTGACAATCCCACATTACCAATATACCCCTGAAAAGAAACACTAACTCCAATATACAATAAAAAAGCGTCCAATGTAAATAGGAATAGACCAATATGCTAAAACCGTCATATCAAGTGATTCTGAGGTCAACGACCACAATACCAAACCAACTGCTCTACTGTATCAGCAACAACTGCAAACCCAAAATCGTTTAAAATATAATAAATTTAAATATATAATTGGCCAAGCAGACGAAGCCCACGTCCAGGAGACCAGCAAGGCCAGTTCACCATTCATGTCAGCAGAAGCCAATCACCTACTGACACATGGGCGGACGACGATTCCTACGTGTCAGCCGTATGGTAGATGAAGAAAATTTTAAAGGAACGACCAACAATGGATTAGATTTTATATAAAAGTAAGGACAACAAAAGAAGTTCCAATTATATACTCAACATGGTAAAACAGCTACTATAAGGGAAAACCAACAGAAAAAAAAAAGAAAAGAAACAAAAGGAAGTTTATGTTGTAAAATTAGGTGGCAGCCCCATGCTAGAGTCCCTTCTGGTCGTGCTGTTTCTAAAATTTATTAATAATGTCAACTGACGTTTGAACTTTGAACTGTAATAGATGTGGAAACTGAACTGAGATATTGCTTAATTTATACTCACTTTCGTAACTAATGGAAAAGATCAAGTGTGCATGAAGCTGACAACAATCGCAATTTCTCTGAAGCTGACAGCAAACGCAAAACCTTCAGAAACAATTGACGTTTTTGCTCAAAATATTATTATTTTCTTTGACTGTTTGAGATCTTCGAAGCAAACAAAAAGTTTCCTTCATTGTAATTATTGATTGGCAGTGTAATAAATTTTCCACTAATTTGCAATTGTGCCAATGATACAGAAAGTTTCCTTCATTGTAATTATTGATTGGCAGTGTAATAAATTTTCCTAACTCATTAGATTCGGTTCCACCGCCGGATTAACATAAACTTTCGCACTATCAACTAAATTTAGAAATATCTAATTCAACTTGCTCCAATCAATAAAGTGAAAATTCACACTTTAAAATTTCAACTGTCCTATTTCCCGTAACTAACTACTACATCAAACCATCCAACCGAAGCAAAACTTTCCAATTTGATGACATCAACAATTTGTAATAAAAAAGGAACCGTCTCTTTATACTAATTATTATGGAAATAGCTATGGAATCCGATTAAAACTTAAGTCATAAAGAGGGGAAACGATAAGCAGGAGGCATAATAATAAAAGTAAAAATTGGGAAACCCCAAGTTTTGGAGTTTCGAAAAAATAAGGGGGACAAATCAAGGGCACAAAATAGCATTGATATAAAAGACAAAAAGTCGTATGTGTGTTTGGATTAGGAATATTTGAAATAAAAAAATTTATTTGACAAATTCCAATCATTTTTTTATCTTCTCAATTACATTTCTATCTCACATACATCGTATCAAAAAAAGTACTACAGTAATTATTTCAAATAAATCATCCAAATAAACTCCTATCCAAACAAACACAGTTTATGGGCAGGAAGGCGAAAACATCCATATCGATTTTGTGGTTCACTGGCATATCATTAATTAATATAACGCATCATCAAATTGAAAGACAAAGTAATAACAAGGAATTTTTTTTTAACTTCTAGCCAAAACAATTGGAAAACATTAGACGCAAATACAAGAAACAAAATAAGGGTGTTTTCTAACGCCCAGAAAAAAATCTTCAATAACAATAAAACTAAACAAAATAAGGAATAATTGAACAAAAATAGGGGGTTTGTTTGGATAGTGGGTTATTTCCCCAAATATATTTGTTTACATCACCATTACAATTTTCAATACAGTTTTTTATCTTCCCAATTACCTTTTTATCTCATATACATCACATCACAAAAAGTGCTACAGTAAAAATATCTCAAATAATTTACAATTCAAACAAACCCAGCGTTTGTTTGGATAGTGTTATTATCTTAAATAATATTTCGCTTGCATCATGACCACATTTTTCAACCCACTCTTTTATATTTTCAATCATCTTTTTATCACGCATACATCACATCACATCACAAAAAATGCTACAGTAATTATTCCAAATAATATTTTAAATAATACCCTATTCATCATAACATGTCAGAAAGGGAAACTAATGCATCCGAGGGAGAAGAGTACAATGGGGAAAAGAGGTCTTGCAGAAGTGCAAGAACAATAGAAAAAGTTTTTTTAACGCAAATCTACAGAGCAAAAAAGATCACCTTATTAGTCTTGCAACCTGAAGAAGACGAAAATGGCAGAGGAGAAGAAAAGGGGAGAGAATGACGAAAAAGAGAGAGAAGCACCCCGTTTCTGACTTTCTGGCCTCCAACCCATCGCCCAAAAGAAACATCGCGTGATTTGGACAAAAAGGACAGACAATGCACAACAGAGAGTGGTTGGTTACCTCGTAAATGCACAACAGAGCCCAATTCGCAAGCATCCAATCAC
This sequence comes from Coffea arabica, assembly GCF_036785885.1. Classification (NCBI taxonomy): domain Eukaryota; kingdom Viridiplantae; phylum Streptophyta; class Magnoliopsida; order Gentianales; family Rubiaceae; genus Coffea; species Coffea arabica. The sequence goes on from NC_092313.1 coordinate 22,961,016, forward strand.
ATGCACTGCTCGTGGAGGAGGACAACATACGAACTACTAATAACAAACTTCGAAAAGCAACTCCTTTCATCATTATTCAGTACAATTACTTGAACCTCGGGAAACAATGGCAAAACCCAGAAGGAAATGTACGGTTCCTCGCTCACAAACGTGTGTTGTCCACCTTCCCCAAGAAGAAGTTGAATTTCCGGTTAATCAAACCGGATGTGACAATCCCACATTACCAATATACCCCTGAAAAGAAACACTAACTCCAATATACAATAAAAAAGCGTCCAATGTAAATAGGAATAGACCAATATGCTAAAACCGTCATATCAAGTGATTCTGAGGTCAACGACCACAATACCAAACCAACTGCTCTACTGTATCAGCAACAACTGCAAACCCAAAATCGTTTAAAATATAATAAATTTAAATATATAATTGGCCAAGCAGACGAAGCCCACGTCCAGGAGACCAGCAAGGCCAGTTCTCCATTCATGTCAGCAGAAGCCAATCACCTACTGACACATGGGCGGACGACGATTCCTACGTGTCAGCCGTATGGTAGATGAAGAAAATTTTAAAGGAACGACCAACAATGGATTAGATTTTATATAAAAGAAAGGACAACAAAAGAAGTTCCAATTATATACTCAACATGGTAAAACAGCTACTATAAGGGAAAACCAACAGAAAAAAAAAGAAAAGAAACAAAAGGAAGTTTATGTTGTAAAATTAGGTGGCAGCCCCATGCTAGAGTCCCTTCTGGTCGTGCTGTTTCTAAAATTTATTAATAATGTCAACTGACGTTTGAACTTTGAACTGTAATAGATGTGGAAACTGAACTGAGATATTGCTTAATTTATACTCACTTTCGTAACTAATGGAAAAGATCAAGTGTGCATGAAGCTGACAACAATCGCAATTTCTCTGAAGCTGACAGCAAACGCAAAACCTTCAGAAACAATTGACGTTTTTGCTCAAAATATTATTATTTTCTTTGACTGTTTGAGATCTTCGAAGCAAACAAAAAGTTTCCTTCATTGTAATTATTGATTGGCAGTGTAATAAATTTTCCACTAATTTGCAATTGTGCCAATGATACAGAAAGTTTCCTTCATTGTAATTATTGATTGGCAGTGTAATAAATTTTCCTAACTCATTAGATTCGGTTCCACCGCCGGATTAACATAAACTTTCGCACTATCAACTAAATTTAGAAATATCTAATTCAACTTGCTCCAATCAATAAAGTGAAAATTCACACTTTAAAATTTCAACTGTCCTATTTCCCGTAACTAACTACTACATCAAACCATCCAACCGAAGCAAAACTTTCCAATTTGATGACATCAACAATTTGTAATAAAAAAGGAACCGTCTCTTTATACTAATTATTATGGAAATAGCTATGGAATCCGATTAAAACTTAAGTCATAAAGAGGGGAAACGATAAGCAGGAGGCATAATAATAAAAGTAAAAATTGGGAAACCCCAAGTTTTGGAGTTTCGAAAAAATAAGGGGGACAAATCAAGGGCACAAAATAGCATTGATATAAAAGACAAAAAGTCGTATGTGTGTTTGGATTAGGAATATTTGAAATAAAAAAATTTATTTGACAAATTCCAATCATTTTTTTATCTTCTCAATTACATTTCTATCTCACATACATCGTATCAAAAAAAGTACTACAGTAATTATTTCAAATAAATCATCCAAATAAACTCCTATCCAAACAAACACAGTTTATGGGCAGGAAGGCGAAAACATCCATATCGATTTTGTGGTTCACTGGCATATCATTAATTAATATAACGCATCATCAAATTGAAAGACAAAGTAATAACAAGGAATTTTTTTTTAACTTCTAGCCAAAACAATTGGAAAACATTAGACGCAAATACAAGAAACAAAATAAGGGTGTTTTCTAACGCCCAGAAAAAAATCTTCAATAACAATAAAACTAAACAAAATAAGGAATAATTGAACAAAAATAGGGGGTTTGTTTGGATAGTGGGTTATTTCCCCAAATATATTTGTTTACATCACCATTACAATTTTCAATACAGTTTTTTATCTTCCCAATTACCTTTTTATCTCATATACATCACATCACAAAAAGTGCTACAGTAAAAATATCTCAAATAATTTACAATTCAAACAAACCCAGCGTTTGTTTGGATAGTGTTATTATCTTAAATAATATTTCGCTTGCATCATGACCACATTTTTCAACCCACTCTTTTATATTTTCAATCATCTTTTTATCACGCATACATCACATCACATCACAAAAAATGCTACAGTAATTATTCCAAATAATATTTTAAATAATACCCTATTCATCATAACATGTCAGAAAGGGAAACTAATGCATCCGAGGGAGAAGAGTACAATGGGGAAAAGAGGTCTTGCAGAAGTGCAAGAACAATAGAAAAAGTTTTTTTAACGCAAATCTACAGAGCAAAAAAGATCACCTTATTAGTCTTGCAACCTGAAGAAGACGAAAATGGCAGAGGAGAAGAAAAGGGGAGAGAATGACGAAAAAGAGAGAGAAGCACCCCGTTTCTGACTTTCTGGCCTCCAACCCATCGCCCAAAAGAAACATCGCGTGATTTGGACAAAAAGGACAGACAATGCACAACAGAGAGTGGTTGGTTACCTCGTAAATGCACAACAGAGCCCAATTCGCAAGCATCCAATCACATGCACTGCTCGTGGAGGAGGACAACATACGAACTACTAATAACAAACTTCGAAAAGCAACTCCTTTCATCATTATTCAGTACAATTACTTGAACCTCGGGAAACAATGGCAAAACCCAGAAGGAAATGTACGGTTCCTCGCTCACAAACGTGTGTTGTCCACCTTCCCCAAGAAGAAGTTGAATTTCCGGTTAATCAAACCGGATGTGACAATCCCACATTACCAATATACCCCTGAAAAGAAACACTAACTCCAATATACAATAAAAAAGCGTCCAATGTAAATAGGAATAGACCAATATGCTAAAACCGTCATATCAAGTGATTCTGAGGTCAACGACCACAATACCAAACCAACTGCTCTACTGTATCAGCAACAACTGCAAACCCAAAATCGTTTAAAATATAATAAATTTAAATATATAATTGGCCAAGCAGACGAAGCCCACGTCCAGGAGACCAGCAAGGCCAGTTCACCATTCATGTCAGCAGAAGCCAATCACCTACTGACACATGGGCGGACGACGATTCCTACGTGTCAGCCGTATGGTAGATGAAGAAAATTTTAAAGGAACGACCAACAATGGATTAGATTTTATATAAAAGTAAGGACAACAAAAGAAGTTCCAATTATATACTCAACATGGTAAAACAGCTACTATAAGGGAAAACCAACAGAAAAAAAAAGAAAAGAAACAAAAGGAAGTTTATGTTGTAAAATTAGGTGGCAGCCCCATGCTAGAGTCCCTTCTGGTCGTGCTGTTTCTAAAATTTATTAATAATGTCAACTGACGTTTGAACTTTGAACTGTAATAGATGTGGAAACTGAACTGAGATATTGCTTAATTTATACTCACTTTCGTAACTAATGGAAAAGATCAAGTGTGCATGAAGCTGACAACAATCGCAATTTCTCTGAAGCTGACAGCAAACGCAAAACCTTCAGAAACAATTGACGTTTTTGCTCAAAATATTATTATTTTCTTTGACTGTTTGAGATCTTCGAAGCAAACAAAAAGTTTCCTTCATTGTAATTATTGATTGGCAGTGTAATAAATTTTCCACTAATTTGCAATTGTGCCAATGATACAGAAAGTTTCCTTCATTGTAATTATTGATTGGCAGTGTAATAAATTTTCCTAACTCATTAGATTCGGTTCCACCGCCGGATTAACATAAACTTTCGCACTATCAACTAAATTTAGAAATATCTAATTCAACTTGCTCCAATCAATAAAGTGAAAATTCACACTTTAAAATTTCAACTGTCCTATTTCCCGTAACTAACTACTACATCAAACCATCCAACCGAAGCAAAACTTTCCAATTTGATGACATCAACAATTTGTAATAAAAAAGGAACCGTCTCTTTATACTAATTATTATGGAAATAGCTATGGAATCCGATTAAAACTTAAGTCATAAAGAGGGGAAACGATAAGCAGGAGGCATAATAATAAAAGTAAAAATTGGGAAACCCCAAGTTTTGGAGTTTCGAAAAAATAAGGGGGACAAATCAAGGGCACAAAATAGCATTGATATAAAAGACAAAAAGTCGTATGTGTGTTTGGATTAGGAATATTTGAAATAAAAAAATTTATTTGACAAATTCCAATCATTTTTTTATCTTCTCAATTACATTTCTATCTCACATACATCGTATCAAAAAAAGTACTACAGTAATTATTTCAAATAAATCATCCAAATAAACTCCTATCCAAACAAACACAGTTTATGGGCAGGAAGGCGAAAACATCCATATCGATTTTGTGGTTCACTGGCATATCATTAATTAATATAACGCATCATCAAATTGAAAGACAAAGTAATAACAAGGAATTTTTTTTTAACTTCTAGCCAAAACAATTGGAAAACATTAGACGCAAATACAAGAAACAAAATAAGGGTGTTTTCTAACGCCCAGAAAAAAATCTTCAATAACAATAAAACTAAACAAAATAAGGAATAATTGAACAAAAATAGGGGGTTTGTTTGGATAGTGGGTTATTTCCCCAAATATATTTGTTTACATCACCATTACAATTTTCAATACAGTTTTTTATCTTCCCAATTACCTTTTTATCTCATATACATCACATCACAAAAAGTGCTACAGTAAAAATATCTCAAATAATTTACAATTCAAACAAACCCAGCGTTTGTTTGGATAGTGTTATTATCTTAAATAATATTTCGCTTGCATCATGACCACATTTTTCAACCCACTCTTTTATATTTTCAATCATCTTTTTATCACGCATACATCACATCACATCACAAAAAATGCTACAGTAATTATTCCAAATAATATTTTAAATAATACCCTATTCATCATAACATGTCAGAAAGGGAAACTAATGCATCCGAGGGAGAAGAGTACAATGGGGAAAAGAGGTCTTGCAGAAGTGCAAGAACAATAGAAAAAGTTTTTTTAACGCAAATCTACAGAGCAAAAAAGATCACCTTATTAGTCTTGCAACCTGAAGAAGACGAAAATGGCAGAGGAGAAGAAAAGGGGAGAGAATGACGAAAAAGAGAGAGAAGCACCCCGTTTCTGACTTTCTGGCCTCCAACCCATCGCCCAAAAGAAACATCGCGTGATTTGGACAAAAAGGACAGACAATGCACAACAGAGAGTGGTTGGTTACCTCGTAAATGCACAACAGAGCCCAATTCGCAAGCATCCAATCACATGCACTGCTCGTGGAGGAGGACAACATACGAACTACTAATAACAAACTTCGAAAAGCAACTCCTTTCATCATTATTCAGTACAATTACTTGAACCTCGGGAAACAATGGCAAAACCCAGAAGGAAATGTACGGTTCCTCGCTCACAAACGTGTGTTGTCCACCTTCCCCAAGAAGAAGTTGAATTTCCGGTTAATCAAACCGGATGTGACAATCCCACATTACCAATATACCCCTGAAAAGAAACACTAACTCCAATATACAATAAAAAAGCGTCCAATGTAAATAGGAATAGACCAATATGCTAAAACCGTCATATCAAGTGATTCTGAGGTCAACGACCACAATACCAAACCAACTGCTCTACTGTATCAGCAACAACTGCAAACCCAAAATCGTTTAAAATATAATAAATTTAAATATATAATTGGCCAAGCAGACGAAGCCCACGTCCAGGAGACCAGCAAGGCCAGTTCACCATTCATGTCAGCAGAAGCCAATCACCTACTGACACATGGGCGGACGACGATTCCTACGTGTCAGCCGTATGGTAGATGAAGAAAATTTTAAAGGAACGACCAACAATGGATTAGATTTTATATAAAAGTAAGGACAACAAAAGAAGTTCCAATTATATACTCAACATGGTAAAACAGCTACTATAAGGGAAAACCAACAGAAAAAAAAAGAAAAGAAACAAAAGGAAGTTTATGTTGTAAAATTAGGTGGCAGCCCCATGCTAGAGTCCCTTCTGGTCGTGCTGTTTCTAAAATTTATTAATAATGTCAACTGACGTTTGAACTTTGAACTGTAATAGATGTGGAAACTGAACTGAGATATTGCTTAATTTATACTCACTTTCGTAACTAATGGAAAAGATCAAGTGTGCATGAAGCTGACAACAATCGCAATTTCTCTGAAGCTGACAGCAAACGCAAAACCTTCAGAAACAATTGACGTTTTTGCTCAAAATATTATTATTTTCTTTGACTGTTTGAGATCTTCGAAGCAAACAAAAAGTTTCCTTCATTGTAATTATTGATTGGCAGTGTAATAAATTTTCCACTAATTTGCAATTGTGCCAATGATACAGAAAGTTTCCTTCATTGTAATTATTGATTGGCAGTGTAATAAATTTTCCTAACTCATTAGATTCGGTTCCACCGCCGGATTAACATAAACTTTCGCACTATCAACTAAATTTAGAAATATCTAATTCAACTTGCTCCAATCAATAAAGTGAAAATTCACACTTTAAAATTTCAACTGTCCTATTTCCCGTAACTAACTACTACATCAAACCATCCAACCGAAGCAAAACTTTCCAATTTGATGACATCAACAATTTGTAATAAAAAAGGAACCGTCTCTTTATACTAATTATTATGGAAATAGCTATGGAATCCGATTAAAACTTAAGTCATAAAGAGGGGAAACGATAAGCAGGAGGCATAATAATAAAAGTAAAAATTGGGAAACCCCAAGTTTTGGAGTTTCGAAAAAATAAGGGGGACAAATCAAGGGCACAAAATAGCATTGATATAAAAGACAAAAAGTCGTATGTGTGTTTGGATTAGGAATATTTGAAATAAAAAAATTTATTTGACAAATTCCAATCATTTTTTTATCTTCTCAATTACATTTCTATCTCACATACATCGTATCAAAAAAAGTACTACAGTAATTATTTCAAATAAATCATCCAAATAAACTCCTATCCAAACAAACACAGTTTATGGGCAGGAAGGCGAAAACATCCATATCGATTTTGTGGTTCACTGGCATATCATTAATTAATATAACGCATCATCAAATTGAAAGACAAAGTAATAACAAGGAATTTTTTTTTAACTTCTAGCCAAAACAATTGGAAAACATTAGACGCAAATACAAGAAACAAAATAAGGGTGTTTTCTAACGCCCAGAAAAAAATCTTCAATAACAATAAAACTAAACAAAATAAGGAATAATTGAACAAAAATAGGGGGTTTGTTTGGATAGTGGGTTATTTCCCCAAATATATTTGTTTACATCACCATTACAATTTTCAATACAGTTTTTTATCTTCCCAATTACCTTTTTATCTCATATACATCACATCACAAAAAGTGCTACAGTAAAAATATCTCAAATAATTTACAATTCAAACAAACCCAGCGTTTGTTTGGATAGTGTTATTATCTTAAATAATATTTCGCTTGCATCATGACCACATTTTTCAACCCACTCTTTTATATTTTCAATCATCTTTTTATCACGCATACATCACATCACATCACAAAAAATGCTACAGTAATTATTCCAAATAATATTTTAAATAATACCCTATTCATCATAACATGTCAGAAAGGGAAACTAATGCATCCGAGGGAGAAGAGTACAATGGGGAAAAGAGGTCTTGCAGAAGTGCAAGAACAATAGAAAAAGTTTTTTTAACGCAAATCTACAGAGCAAAAAAGATCACCTTATTAGTCTTGCAACCTGAAGAAGACGAAAATGGCAGAGGAGAAGAAAAGGGGAGAGAATGACGAAAAAGAGAGAGAAGCACCCCGTTTCTGACTTTCTGGCCTCCAACCCATCGCCCAAAAGAAACATCGCGTGATTTGGACAAAAAGGACAGACAATGCACAACAGAGAGTGGTTGGTTACCTCGTAAATGCACAACAGAGCCCAATTCGCAAGCATCCAATCACATGCACTGCTCGTGGAGGAGGACAACATACGAACTACTAATAACAAACTTCGAAAAGCAACTCCTTTCATCATTATTCAGTACAATTACTTGAACCTCGGGAAACAATGGCAAAACCCAGAAGGAAATGTACGGTTCCTCGCTCACAAACGTGTGTTGTCCACCTTCCCCAAGAAGAAGTTGAATTTCCGGTTAATCAAACCGGATGTGACAATCCCACATTACCAATATACCCCTGAAAAGAAACACTAACTCCAATATACAATAAAAAAGCGTCCAATGTAAATAGGAATAGACCAATATGCTAAAACCGTCATATCAAGTGATTCTGAGGTCAACGACCACAATACCAAACCAACTGCTCTACTGTATCAGCAACAACTGCAAACCCAAAATCGTTTAAAATATAATAAATTTAAATATATAATTGGCCAAGCAGACGAAGCCCACGTCCAGGAGACCAGCAAGGCCAGTTCACCATTCATGTCAGCAGAAGCCAATCACCTACTGACACATGGGCGGACGACGATTCCTACGTGTCAGCCGTATGGTAGATGAAGAAAATTTTAAAGGAACGACCAACAATGGATTAGATTTTATATAAAAGTAAGGACAACAAAAGAAGTTCCAATTATATACTCAACATGGTAAAACAGCTACTATAAGGGAAAACCAACAGAAAAAAAAAGAAAAGAAACAAAAGGAAGTTTATGTTGTAAAATTAGGTGGCAGCCCCATGCTAGAGTCCCTTCTGGTCGTGCTGTTTCTAAAATTTATTAATAATGTCAACTGACGTTTGAACTTTGAACTGTAATAGATGTGGAAACTGAACTGAGATATTGCTTAATTTATACTCACTTTCGTAACTAATGGAAAAGATCAAGTGTGCATGAAGCTGACAACAATCGCAATTTCTCTGAAGCTGACAGCAAACGCAAAACCTTCAGAAACAATTGACGTTTTTGCTCAAAATATTATTATTTTCTTTGACTGTTTGAGATCTTCGAAGCAAACAAAAAGTTTCCTTCATTGTAATTATTGATTGGCAGTGTAATAAATTTTCCACTAATTTGCAATTGTGCCAATGATACAGAAAGTTTCCTTCATTGTAATTATTGATTGGCAGTGTAATAAATTTTCCTAACTCATTAGATTCGGTTCCACCGCCGGATTAACATAAACTTTCGCACTATCAACTAAATTTAGAAATATCTAATTCAACTTGCTCCAATCAATAAAGTGAAAATTCACACTTTAAAATTTCAACTGTCCTATTTCCCGTAACTAACTACTACATCAAACCATCCAACCGAAGCAAAACTTTCCAATTTGATGACATCAACAATTTGTAATAAAAAAGGAACCGTCTCTTTATACTAATTATTATGGAAATAGCTATGGAATCCGATTAAAACTTAAGTCATAAAGAGGGGAAACGATAAGCAGGAGGCATAATAATAAAAGTAAAAATTGGGAAACCCCAAGTTTTGGAGTTTCGAAAAAATAAGGGGGACAAATCAAGGGCACAAAATAGCATTGATATAAAAGACAAAAAGTCGTATGTGTGTTTGGATTAGGAATATTTGAAATAAAAAAATTTATTTGACAAATTCCAATCATTTTTTTATCTTCTCAATTACATTTCTATCTCACATACATCGTATCAAAAAAAGTACTACAGTAATTATTTCAAATAAATCATCCAAATAAACTCCTATCCAAACAAACACAGTTTATGGGCAGGAAGGCGAAAACATCCATATCGATTTTGTGGTTCACTGGCATATCATTAATTAATATAACGCATCATCAAATTGAAAGACAAAGTAATAACAAGGAATTTTTTTTTAACTTCTAGCCAAAACAATTGGAAAACATTAGACGCAAATACAAGAAACAAAATAAGGGTGTTTTCTAACGCCCAGAAAAAAATCTTCAATAACAATAAAACTAAACAAAATAAGGAATAATTGAACAAAAATAGGGGGTTTGTTTGGATAGTGGGTTATTTCCCCAAATATATTTGTTTACATCACCATTACAATTTTCAATACAGTTTTTTATCTTCCCAATTACCTTTTTATCTCATATACATCACATCACAAAAAGTGCTACAGTAAAAATATCTCAAATAATTTACAATTCAAACAAACCCAGCGTTTGTTTGGATAGTGTTATTATCTTAAATAATATTTCGCTTGCATCATGACCACATTTTTCAACCCACTCTTTTATATTTTCAATCATCTTTTTATCACGCATACATCACATCACATCACAAAAAATGCTACAGTAATTATTCCAAATAATATTTTAAATAATACCCTATTCATCATAACATGTCAGAAAGGGAAACTAATGCATCCGAGGGAGAAGAGTACAATGGGGAAAAGAGGTCTTGCAGAAGTGCAAGAACAATAGAAAAAGTTTTTTTAACGCAAATCTACAGAGCAAAAAAGATCACCTTATTAGTCTTGCAACCTGAAGAAGACGAAAATGGCAGAGGAGAAGAAAAGGGGAGAGAATGACGAAAAAGAGAGAGAAGCACCCCGTTTCTGACTTTCTGGCCTCCAACCCATCGCCCAAAAGAAACATCGCGTGATTTGGACAAAAAGGACAGACAATGCACAACAGAGAGTGGTTGGTTACCTCGTAAATGCACAACAGAGCCCAATTCGCAAGCATCCAATCACATGCACTGCTCGTGGAGGAGGACAACATACGAACTACTAATAACAAACTTCGAAAAGCAACTCCTTTCATCATTATTCAGTACAATTACTTGAACCTCGGGAAACAATGGCAAAACCCAGAAGGAAATGTACGGTTCCTCGCTCACAAACGTGTGTTGTCCACCTTCCCCAAGAAGAAGTTGAATTTCCGGTTAATCAAACCGGATGTGACAATCCCACATTACCAATATACCCCTGAAAAGAAACACTAACTCCAATATACAATAAAAAAGCGTCCAATGTAAATAGGAATAGACCAATATGCTAAAACCGTCATATCAAGTGATTCTGAGGTCAACGACCACAATACCAAACCAACTGCTCTACTGTATCAGCAACAACTGCAAACCCAAAATCGTTTAAAATATAATAAATTTAAATATATAATTGGCCAAGCAGACGAAGCCCACGTCCAGGAGACCAGCAAGGCCAGTTCACCATTCATGTCAGCAGAAGCCAATCACCTACTGACACATGGGCGGACGACGATTCCTACGTGTCAGCCGTATGGTAGATGAAGAAAATTTTAAAGGAACGACCAACAATGGATTAGATTTTATATAAAAGTAAGGACAACAAAAGAAGTTCCAATTATATACTCAACATGGTAAAACAGCTACTATAAGGGAAAACCAACAGAAAAAAAAAGAAAAGAAACAAAAGGAAGTTTATGTTGTAAAATTAGGTGGCAGCCCCATGCTAGAGTCCCTTCTGGTCGTGCTGTTTCTAAAATTTATTAATAATGTCAACTGACGTTTGAACTTTGAACTGTAATAGATGTGGAAACTGAACTGAGATATTGCTTAATTTATACTCACTTTCGTAACTAATGGAAAAGATCAAGTGTGCATGAAGCTGACAACAATCGCAATTTCTCTGAAGCTGACAGCAAACGCAAAACCTTCAGAAACAATTGACGTTTTTGCTCAAAATATTATTATTTTCTTTGACTGTTTGAGATCTTCGAAGCAAACAAAAAGTTTCCTTCATTGTAATTATTGATTGGCAGTGTAATAAATTTTCCACTAATTTGCAATTGTGCCAATGATACAGAAAGTTTCCTTCATTGTAATTATTGATTGGCAGTGTAATAAATTTTCCTAACTCATTAGATTCGGTTCCACCGCCGGATTAACATAAACTTTCGCACTATCAACTAAATTTAGAAATATCTAATTCAACTTGCTCCAATCAATAAAGTGAAAATTCACACTTTAAAATTTCAACTGTCCTATTTCCCGTAACTAACTACTACATCAAACCATCCAACCGAAGCAAAACTTTCCAATTTGATGACATCAACAATTTGTAATAAAAAAGGAACCGTCTCTTTATACTAATTATTATGGAAATAGCTATGGAATCCGATTAAAACTTAAGTCATAAAGAGGGGAAACGATAAGCAGGAGGCATAATAATAAAAGTAAAAATTGGGAAACCCCAAGTTTTGGAGTTTCGAAAAAATAAGGGGGACAAATCAAGGGCACAAAATAGCATTGATATAAAAGACAAAAAGTCGTATGTGTGTTTGGATTAGGAATATTTGAAATAAAAAAATTTATTTGACAAATTCCAATCATTTTTTTATCTTCTCAATTACATTTCTATCTCACATACATCGTATCAAAAAAAGTACTACAGTAATTATTTCAAATAAATCATCCAAATAAACTCCTATCCAAACAAACACAGTTTATGGGCAGGAAGGCGAAAACATCCATATCGATTTTGTGGTTCACTGGCATATCATTAATTAATATAACGCATCATCAAATTGAAAGACAAAGTAATAACAAGGAATTTTTTTTTAACTTCTAGCCAAAACAATTGGAAAACATTAGACGCAAATACAAGAAACAAAATAAGGGTGTTTTCTAACGCCCAGAAAAAAATCTTCAATAACAATAAAACTAAACAAAATAAGGAATAATTGAACAAAAATAGGGGGTTTGTTTGGATAGTGGGTTATTTCCCCAAATATATTTGTTTACATCACCATTACAATTTTCAATACAGTTTTTTATCTTCCCAATTACCTTTTTATCTCATATACATCACATCACAAAAAGTGCTACAGTAAAAATATCTCAAATAATTTACAATTCAAACAAACCCAGCGTTTGTTTGGATAGTGTTATTATCTTAAATAATATTTCGCTTGCATCATGACCACATTTTTCAACCCACTCTTTTATATTTTCAATCATCTTTTTATCACGCATACATCACATCACATCACAAAAAATGCTACAGTAATTATTCCAAATAATATTTTAAATAATACCCTATTCATCATAACATGTCAGAAAGGGAAACTAATGCATCCGAGGGAGAAGAGTACAATGGGGAAAAGAGGTCTTGCAGAAGTGCAAGAACAATAGAAAAAGTTTTTTTAACGCAAATCTACAGAGCAAAAAAGATCACCTTATTAGTCTTGCAACCTGAAGAAGACGAAAATGGCAGAGGAGAAGAAAAGGGGAGAGAATGACGAAAAAGAGAGAGAAGCACCCCGTTTCTGACTTTCTGGCCTCCAACCCATCGCCCAAAAGAAACATCGCGTGATTTGGACAAAAAGGACAGACAATGCACAACAGAGAGTGGTTGGTTACCTCGTAAATGCACAACAGAGCCCAATTCGCAAGCATCCAATCACATGCACTGCTCGTGGAGGAGGACAACATACGAACTACTAATAACAAACTTCGAAAAGCAACTCCTTTCATCATTATTCAGTACAATTACTTGAACCTCGGGAAACAATGGCAAAACCCAGAAGGAAATGTACGGTTCCTCGCTCACAAACGTGTGTTGTCCACCTTCCCCAAGAAGAAGTTGAATTTCCGGTTAATCAAACCGGATGTGACAATCCCACATTACCAATATACCCCTGAAAAGAAACACTAACTCCAATATACAATAAAAAAGCGTCCAATGTAAATAGGAATAGACCAATATGCTAAAACCGTCATATCAAGTGATTCTGAGGTCAACGACCACAATACCAAACCAACTGCTCTACTGTATCAGCAACAACTGCAAACCCAAAATCGTTTAAAATATAATAAATTTAAATATATAATTGGCCAAGCAGACGAAGCCCACGTCCAGGAGACCAGCAAGGCCAGTTCACCATTCATGTCAGCAGAAGCCAATCACCTACTGACACATGGGCGGACGACGATTCCTACGTGTCAGCCGTATGGTAGATGAAGAAAATTTTAAAGGAACGACCAACAATGGATTAGATTTTATATAAAAGTAAGGACAACAAAAGAAGTTCCAATTATATACTCAACATGGTAAAACAGCTACTATAAGGGAAAACCAACAGAAAAAAAAAAGAAAAGAAACAAAAGGAAGTTTATGTTGTAAAATTAGGTGGCAGCCCCATGCTAGAGTCCCTTCTGGTCGTGCTGTTTCTAAAATTTATTAATAATGTCAACTGACGTTTGAACTTTGAACTGTAATAGATGTGGAAACTGAACTGAGATATTGCTTAATTTATACTCACTTTCGTAACTAATGGAAAAGATCAAGTGTGCATGAAGCTGACAACAATCGCAATTTCTCTGAAGCTGACAGCAAACGCAAAACCTTCAGAAACAATTGACGTTTTTGCTCAAAATATTATTATTTTCTTTGACTGTTTGAGATCTTCGAAGCAAACAAAAAGTTTCCTTCATTGTAATTATTGATTGGCAGTGTAATAAATTTTCCACTAATTTGCAATTGTGCCAATGATACAGAAAGTTTCCTTCATTGTAATTATTGATTGGCAGTGTAATAAATTTTCCTAACTCATTAGATTCGGTTCCACCGCCGGATTAACATAAACTTTCGCACTATCAACTAAATTTAGAAATATCTAATTCAACTTGCTCCAATCAATAAAGTGAAAATTCACACTTTAAAATTTCAACTGTCCTATTTCCCGTAACTAACTACTACATCAAACCATCCAACCGAAGCAAAACTTTCCAATTTGATGACATCAACAATTTGTAATAAAAAAGGAACCGTCTCTTTATACTAATTATTATGGAAATAGCTATGGAATCCGATTAAAACTTAAGTCATAAAGAGGGGAAACGATAAGCAGGAGGCATAATAATAAAAGTAAAAATTGGGAAACCCCAAGTTTTGGAGTTTCGAAAAAATAAGGGGGACAAATCAAGGGCACAAAATAGCATTGATATAAAAGACAAAAAGTCGTATGTGTGTTTGGATTAGGAATATTTGAAATAAAAAAATTTATTTGACAAATTCCAATCATTTTTTTATCTTCTCAATTACATTTCTATCTCACATACATCGTATCAAAAAAAGTACTACAGTAATTATTTCAAATAAATCATCCAAATAAACTCCTATCCAAACAAACACAGTTTATGGGCAGGAAGGCGAAAACATCCATATCGATTTTGTGGTTCACTGGCATATCATTAATTAATATAACGCATCATCAAATTGAAAGACAAAGTAATAACAAGGAATTTTTTTTTAACTTCTAGCCAAAACAATTGGAAAACATTAGACGCAAATACAAGAAACAAAATAAGGGTGTTTTCTAACGCCCAGAAAAAAATCTTCAATAACAATAAAACTAAACAAAATAAGGAATAATTGAACAAAAATAGGGGGTTTGTTTGGATAGTGGGTTATTTCCCCAAATATATTTGTTTACATCACCATTACAATTTTCAATACAGTTTTTTATCTTCCCAATTACCTTTTTATCTCATATACATCACATCACAAAAAGTGCTACAGTAAAAATATCTCAAATAATTTACAATTCAAACAAACCCAGCGTTTGTTTGGATAGTGTTATTATCTTAAATAATATTTCGCTTGCATCATGACCACATTTTTCAACCCACTCTTTTATATTTTCAATCATCTTTTTATCACGCATACATCACATCACATCACAAAAAATGCTACAGTAATTATTCCAAATAATATTTTAAATAATACCCTATTCATCATAACATGTCAGAAAGGGAAACTAATGCATCCGAGGGAGAAGAGTACAATGGGGAAAAGAGGTCTTGCAGAAGTGCAAGAACAATAGAAAAAGTTTTTTTAACGCAAATCTACAGAGCAAAAAAGATCACCTTATTAGTCTTGCAACCTGAAGAAGACGAAAATGGCAGAGGAGAAGAAAAGGGGAGAGAATGACGAAAAAGAGAGAGAAGCACCCCGTTTCTGACTTTCTGGCCTCCAACCCATCGCCCAAAAGAAACATCGCGTGATTTGGACAAAAAGGACAGACAATGCACAACAGAGAGTGGTTGGTTACCTCGTAAATGCACAACAGAGCCCAATTCGCAAGCATCCAATCACATGCACTGCTCGTGGAGGAGGACAACATACGAACTACTAATAACAAACTTCGAAAAGCAACTCCTTTCATCATTATTCAGTACAATTACTTGAACCTCGGGAAACAATGGCAAAACCCAGAAGGAAATGTACGGTTCCTCGCTCACAAACGTGTGTTGTCCACCTTCCCCAAGAAGAAGTTGAATTTCCGGTTAATCAAACCGGATGTGACAATCCCACATTACCAATATACCCCTGAAAAGAAACACTAACTCCAATATACAATAAAAAAGCGTCCAATGTAAATAGGAATAGACCAATATGCTAAAACCGTCATATCAAGTGATTCTGAGGTCAACGACCACAATACCAAACCAACTGCTCTACTGTATCAGCAACAACTGCAAACCCAAAATCGTTTAAAATATAATAAATTTAAATATATAATTGGCCAAGCAGACGAAGCCCACGTCCAGGAGACCAGCAAGGCCAGTTCTCCATTCATGTCAGCAGAAGCCAATCACCTACTGACACATGGGCGGACGACGATTCCTACGTGTCAGCCGTATGGTAGATGAAGAAAATTTTAAAGGAACGACCAACAATGGATTAGATTTTATATAAAAGAAAGGACAACAAAAGAAGTTCCAATTATATACTCAACATGGTAAAACAGCTACTATAAGGGAAAACCAACAGAAAAAAAAAGAAAAGAAACAAAAGGAAGTTTATGTTGTAAAATTAGGTGGCAGCCCCATGCTAGAGTCCCTTCTGGTCGTGCTGTTTCTAAAATTTATTAATAATGTCAACTGACGTTTGAACTTTGAACTGTAATAGATGTGGAAACTGAACTGAGATATTGCTTAATTTATACTCACTTTCGTAACTAATGGAAAAGATCAAGTGTGCATGAAGCTGACAACAATCGCAATTTCTCTGAAGCTGACAGCAAACGCAAAACCTTCAGAAACAATTGACGTTTTTGCTCAAAATATTATTATTTTCTTTGACTGTTTGAGATCTTCGAAGCAAACAAAAAGTTTCCTTCATTGTAATTATTGATTGGCAGTGTAATAAATTTTCCACTAATTTGCAATTGTGCCAATGATACAGAAAGTTTCCTTCATTGTAATTATTGATTGGCAGTGTAATAAATTTTCCTAACTCATTAGATTCGGTTCCACCGCCGGATTAACATAAACTTTCGCACTATCAACTAAATTTAGAAATATCTAATTCAACTTGCTCCAATCAATAAAGTGAAAATTCACACTTTAAAATTTCAACTGTCCTATTTCCCGTAACTAACTACTACATCAAACCATCCAACCGAAGCAAAACTTTCCAATTTGATGACATCAACAATTTGTAATAAAAAAGGAACCGTCTCTTTATACTAATTATTATGGAAATAGCTATGGAATCCGATTAAAACTTAAGTCATAAAGAGGGGAAACGATAAGCAGGAGGCATAATAATAAAAGTAAAAATTGGGAAACCCCAAGTTTTGGAGTTTCGAAAAAATAAGGGGGACAAATCAAGGGCACAAAATAGCATTGATATAAAAGACAAAAAGTCGTATGTGTGTTTGGATTAGGAATATTTGAAATAAAAAAATTTATTTGACAAATTCCAATCATTTTTTTATCTTCTCAATTACATTTCTATCTCACATACATCGTATCAAAAAAAGTACTACAGTAATTATTTCAAATAAATCATCCAAATAAACTCCTATCCAAACAAACACAGTTTATGGGCAGGAAGGCGAAAACATCCATATCGATTTTGTGGTTCACTGGCATATCATTAATTAATATAACGCATCATCAAATTGAAAGACAAAGTAATAACAAGGAATTTTTTTTTAACTTCTAGCCAAAACAATTGGAAAACATTAGACGCAAATACAAGAAACAAAATAAGGGTGTTTTCTAACGCCCAGAAAAAAATCTTCAATAACAATAAAACTAAACAAAATAAGGAATAATTGAACAAAAATAGGGGGTTTGTTTGGATAGTGGGTTATTTCCCCAAATATATTTGTTTACATCACCATTACAATTTTCAATACAGTTTTTTATCTTCCCAATTACCTTTTTATCTCATATACATCACATCACAAAAAGTGCTACAGTAAAAATATCTCAAATAATTTACAATTCAAACAAACCCAGCGTTTGTTTGGATAGTGTTATTATCTTAAATAATATTTCGCTTGCATCATGACCACATTTTTCAACCCACTCTTTTATATTTTCAATCATCTTTTTATCACGCATACATCACATCACATCACAAAAAATGCTACAGTAATTATTCCAAATAATATTTTAAATAATACCCTATTCATCATAACATGTCAGAAAGGGAAACTAATGCATCCGAGGGAGAAGAGTACAATGGGGAAAAGAGGTCTTGCAGAAGTGCAAGAACAATAGAAAAAGTTTTTTTAACGCAAATCTACAGAGCAAAAAAGATCACCTTATTAGTCTTGCAACCTGAAGAAGACGAAAATGGCAGAGGAGAAGAAAAGGGGAGAGAATGACGAAAAAGAGAGAGAAGCACCCCGTTTCTGACTTTCTGGCCTCCAACCCATCGCCCAAAAGAAACATCGCGTGATTTGGACAAAAAGGACAGACAATGCACAACAGAGAGTGGTTGGTTACCTCGTAAATGCACAACAGAGCCCAATTCGCAAGCATCCAATCACATGCACTGCTCGTGGAGGAGGACAACATACGAACTACTAATAACAAACTTCGAAAAGCAACTCCTTTCATCATTATTCAGTACAATTACTTGAACCTCGGGAAACAATGGCAAAACCCAGAAGGAAATGTACGGTTCCTCGCTCACAAACGTGTGTTGTCCACCTTCCCCAAGAAGAAGTTGAATTTCCGGTTAATCAAACCGGATGTGACAATCCCACATTACCAATATACCCCTGAAAAGAAACACTAACTCCAATATACAATAAAAAAGCGTCCAATGTAAATAGGAATAGACCAATATGCTAAAACCGTCATATCAAGTGATTCTGAGGTCAACGACCACAATACCAAACCAACTGCTCTACTGTATCAGCAACAACTGCAAACCCAAAATCGTTTAAAATATAATAAATTTAAATATATAATTGGCCAAGCAGACGAAGCCCACGTCCAGGAGACCAGCAAGGCCAGTTCACCATTCATGTCAGCAGAAGCCAATCACCTACTGACACATGGGCGGACGACGATTCCTACGTGTCAGCCGTATGGTAGATGAAGAAAATTTTAAAGGAACGACCAACAATGGATTAGATTTTATATAAAAGTAAGGACAACAAAAGAAGTTCCAATTATATACTCAACATGGTAAAACAGCTACTATAAGGGAAAACCAACAGAAAAAAAAAAGAAAAGAAACAAAAGGAAGTTTATGTTGTAAAATTAGGTGGCAGCCCCATGCTAGAGTCCCTTCTGGTCGTGCTGTTTCTAAAATTTATTAATAATGTCAACTGACGTTTGAACTTTGAACTGTAATAGATGTGGAAACTGAACTGAGATATTGCTTAATTTATACTCACTTTCGTAACTAATGGAAAAGATCAAGTGTGCATGAAGCTGACAACAATCGCAATTTCTCTGAAGCTGACAGCAAACGCAAAACCTTCAGAAACAATTGACGTTTTTGCTCAAAATATTATTATTTTCTTTGACTGTTTGAGATCTTCGAAGCAAACAAAAAGTTTCCTTCATTGTAATTATTGATTGGCAGTGTAATAAATTTTCCACTAATTTGCAATTGTGCCAATGATACAGAAAGTTTCCTTCATTGTAATTATTGATTGGCAGTGTAATAAATTTTCCTAACTCATTAGATTCGGTTCCACCGCCGGATTAACATAAACTTTCGCACTATCAACTAAATTTAGAAATATCTAATTCAACTTGCTCCAATCAATAAAGTGAAAATTCACACTTTAAAATTTCAACTGTCCTATTTCCCGTAACTAACTACTACATCAAACCATCCAACCGAAGCAAAACTTTCCAATTTGATGACATCAACAATTTGTAATAAAAAAGGAACCGTCTCTTTATACTAATTATTATGGAAATAGCTATGGAATCCGATTAAAACTTAAGTCATAAAGAGGGGAAACGATAAGCAGGAGGCATAATAATAAAAGTAAAAATTGGGAAACCCCAAGTTTTGGAGTTTCGAAAAAATAAGGGGGACAAATCAAGGGCACAAAATAGCATTGATATAAAAGACAAAAAGTCGTATGTGTGTTTGGATTAGGAATATTTGAAATAAAAAAATTTATTTGACAAATTCCAATCATTTTTTTATCTTCTCAATTACATTTCTATCTCACATACATCGTATCAAAAAAAGTACTACAGTAATTATTTCAAATAAATCATCCAAATAAACTCCTATCCAAACAAACACAGTTTATGGGCAGGAAGGCGAAAACATCCATATCGATTTTGTGGTTCACTGGCATATCATTAATTAATATAACGCATCATCAAATTGAAAGACAAAGTAATAACAAGGAATTTTTTTTTAACTTCTAGCCAAAACAATTGGAAAACATTAGACGCAAATACAAGAAACAAAATAAGGGTGTTTTCTAACGCCCAGAAAAAAATCTTCAATAACAATAAAACTAAACAAAATAAGGAATAATTGAACAAAAATAGGGGGTTTGTTTGGATAGTGGGTTATTTCCCCAAATATATTTGTTTACATCACCATTACAATTTTCAATACAGTTTTTTATCTTCCCAATTACCTTTTTATCTCATATACATCACATCACAAAAAGTGCTACAGTAAAAATATCTCAAATAATTTACAATTCAAACAAACCCAGCGTTTGTTTGGATAGTGTTATTATCTTAAATAATATTTCGCTTGCATCATGACCACATTTTTCAACCCACTCTTTTATATTTTCAATCATCTTTTTATCACGCATACATCACATCACATCACAAAAAATGCTACAGTAATTATTCCAAATAATATTTTAAATAATACCCTATTCATCATAACATGTCAGAAAGGGAAACTAATGCATCCGAGGGAGAAGAGTACAATGGGGAAAAGAGGTCTTGCAGAAGTGCAAGAACAATAGAAAAAGTTTTTTTAACGCAAATCTACAGAGCAAAAAAGATCACCTTATTAGTCTTGCAACCTGAAGAAGACGAAAATGGCAGAGGAGAAGAAAAGGGGAGAGAATGACGAAAAAGAGAGAGAAGCACCCCGTTTCTGACTTTCTGGCCTCCAACCCATCGCCCAAAAGAAACATCGCGTGATTTGGACAAAAAGGACAGACAATGCACAACAGAGAGTGGTTGGTTACCTCGTAAATGCACAACAGAGCCCAATTCGCAAGCATCCAATCACATGCACTGCTCGTGGAGGAGGACAACATACGAACTACTAATAACAAACTTCGAAAAGCAACTCCTTTCATCATTATTCAGTACAATTACTTGAACCTCGGGAAACAATGGCAAAACCCAGAAGGAAATGTACGGTTCCTCGCTCACAAACGTGTGTTGTCCACCTTCCCCAAGAAGAAGTTGAATTTCCGGTTAATCAAACCGGATGTGACAATCCCACATTACCAATATACCCCTGAAAAGAAACACTAACTCCAATATACAATAAAAAAGCGTCCAATGTAAATAGGAATAGACCAATATGCTAAAACCGTCATATCAAGTGATTCTGAGGTCAACGACCACAATACCAAACCAACTGCTCTACTGTATCAGCAACAACTGCAAACCCAAAATCGTTTAAAATATAATAAATTTAAATATATAATTGGCCAAGCAGACGAAGCCCACGTCCAGGAGACCAGCAAGGCCAGTTCTCCATTCATGTCAGCAGAAGCCAATCACCTACTGACACATGGGCGGACGACGATTCCTACGTGTCAGCCGTATGGTAGATGAAGAAAATTTTAAAGGAACGACCAACAATGGATTAGATTTTATATAAAAGAAAGGACAACAAAAGAAGTTCCAATTATATACTCAACATGGTAAAACAGCTACTATAAGGGAAAACCAACAGAAAAAAAAAGAAAAGAAACAAAAGGAAGTTTATGTTGTAAAATTAGGTGGCAGCCCCATGCTAGAGTCCCTTCTGGTCGTGCTGTTTCTAAAATTTATTAATAATGTCAACTGACGTTTGAACTTTGAACTGTAATAGATGTGGAAACTGAACTGAGATATTGCTTAATTTATACTCACTTTCGTAACTAATGGAAAAGATCAAGTGTGCATGAAGCTGACAACAATCGCAATTTCTCTGAAGCTGACAGCAAACGCAAAACCTTCAGAAACAATTGACGTTTTTGCTCAAAATATTATTATTTTCTTTGACTGTTTGAGATCTTCGAAGCAAACAAAAAGTTTCCTTCATTGTAATTATTGATTGGCAGTGTAATAAATTTTCCACTAATTTGCAATTGTGCCAATGATACAGAAAGTTTCCTTCATTGTAATTATTGATTGGCAGTGTAATAAATTTTCCTAACTCATTAGATTCGGTTCCACCGCCGGATTAACATAAACTTTCGCACTATCAACTAAATTTAGAAATATCTAATTCAACTTGCTCCAATCAATAAAGTGAAAATTCACACTTTAAAATTTCAACTGTCCTATTTCCCGTAACTAACTACTACATCAAACCATCCAACCGAAGCAAAACTTTCCAATTTGATGACATCAACAATTTGTAATAAAAAAGGAACCGTCTCTTTATACTAATTATTATGGAAATAGCTATGGAATCCGATTAAAACTTAAGTCATAAAGAGGGGAAACGATAAGCAGGAGGCATAATAATAAAAGTAAAAATTGGGAAACCCCAAGTTTTGGAGTTTCGAAAAAATAAGGGGGACAAATCAAGGGCACAAAATAGCATTGATATAAAAGACAAAAAGTCGTATGTGTGTTTGGATTAGGAATATTTGAAATAAAAAAATTTATTTGACAAATTCCAATCATTTTTTTATCTTCTCAATTACATTTCTATCTCACATACATCGTATCAAAAAAAGTACTACAGTAATTATTTCAAATAAATCATCCAAATAAACTCCTATCCAAACAAACACAGTTTATGGGCAGGAAGGCGAAAACATCCATATCGATTTTGTGGTTCACTGGCATATCATTAATTAATATAACGCATCATCAAATTGAAAGACAAAGTAATAACAAGGAATTTTTTTTTAACTTCTAGCCAAAACAATTGGAAAACATTAGACGCAAATACAAGAAACAAAATAAGGGTGTTTTCTAACGCCCAGAAAAAAATCTTCAATAACAATAAAACTAAACAAAATAAGGAATAATTGAACAAAAATAGGGGGTTTGTTTGGATAGTGGGTTATTTCCCCAAATATATTTGTTTACATCACCATTACAATTTTCAATACAGTTTTTTATCTTCCCAATTACCTTTTTATCTCATATACATCACATCACAAAAAGTGCTACAGTAAAAATATCTCAAATAATTTACAATTCAAACAAACCCAGCGTTTGTTTGGATAGTGTTATTATCTTAAATAATATTTCGCTTGCATCATGACCACATTTTTCAACCCACTCTTTTATATTTTCAATCATCTTTTTATCACGCATACATCACATCACATCACAAAAAATGCTACAGTAATTATTCCAAATAATATTTTAAATAATACCCTATTCATCATAACATGTCAGAAAGGGAAACTAATGCATCCGAGGGAGAAGAGTACAATGGGGAAAAGAGGTCTTGCAGAAGTGCAAGAACAATAGAAAAAGTTTTTTTAACGCAAATCTACAGAGCAAAAAAGATCACCTTATTAGTCTTGCAACCTGAAGAAGACGAAAATGGCAGAGGAGAAGAAAAGGGGAGAGAATGACGAAAAAGAGAGAGAAGCACCCCGTTTCTGACTTTCTGGCCTCCAACCCATCGCCCAAAAGAAACATCGCGTGATTTGGACAAAAAGGACAGACAATGCACAACAGAGAGTGGTTGGTTACCTCGTAAATGCACAACAGAGCCCAATTCGCAAGCATCCAATCACATGCACTGCTCGTGGAGGAGGACAACATACGAACTACTAATAACAAACTTCGAAAAGCAACTCCTTTCATCATTATTCAGTACAATTACTTGAACCTCGGGAAACAATGGCAAAACCCAGAAGGAAATGTACGGTTCCTCGCTCACAAACGTGTGTTGTCCACCTTCCCCAAGAAGAAGTTGAATTTCCGGTTAATCAAACCGGATGTGACAATCCCACATTACCAATATACCCCTGAAAAGAAACACTAACTCCAATATACAATAAAAAAGCGTCCAATGTAAATAGGAATAGACCAATATGCTAAAACCGTCATATCAAGTGATTCTGAGGTCAACGACCACAATACCAAACCAACTGCTCTACTGTATCAGCAACAACTGCAAACCCAAAATCGTTTAAAATATAATAAATTTAAATATATAATTGGCCAAGCAGACGAAGCCCACGTCCAGGAGACCAGCAAGGCCAGTTCACCATTCATGTCAGCAGAAGCCAATCACCTACTGACACATGGGCGGACGACGATTCCTACGTGTCAGCCGTATGGTAGATGAAGAAAATTTTAAAGGAACGACCAACAATGGATTAGATTTTATATAAAAGTAAGGACAACAAAAGAAGTTCCAATTATATACTCAACATGGTAAAACAGCTACTATAAGGGAAAACCAACAGAAAAAAAAAGAAAAGAAACAAAAGGAAGTTTATGTTGTAAAATTAGGTGGCAGCCCCATGCTAGAGTCCCTTCTGGTCGTGCTGTTTCTAAAATTTATTAATAATGTCAACTGACGTTTGAACTTTGAACTGTAATAGATGTGGAAACTGAACTGAGATATTGCTTAATTTATACTCACTTTCGTAACTAATGGAAAAGATCAAGTGTGCATGAAGCTGACAACAATCGCAATTTCTCTGAAGCTGACAGCAAACGCAAAACCTTCAGAAACAATTGACGTTTTTGCTCAAAATATTATTATTTTCTTTGACTGTTTGAGATCTTCGAAGCAAACAAAAAGTTTCCTTCATTGTAATTATTGATTGGCAGTGTAATAAATTTTCCACTAATTTGCAATTGTGCCAATGATACAGAAAGTTTCCTTCATTGTAATTATTGATTGGCAGTGTAATAAATTTTCCTAACTCATTAGATTCGGTTCCACCGCCGGATTAACATAAACTTTCGCACTATCAACTAAATTTAGAAATATCTAATTCAACTTGCTCCAATCAATAAAGTGAAAATTCACACTTTAAAATTTCAACTGTCCTATTTCCCGTAACTAACTACTACATCAAACCATCCAACCGAAGCAAAACTTTCCAATTTGATGACATCAACAATTTGTAATAAAAAAGGAACCGTCTCTTTATACTAATTATTATGGAAATAGCTATGGAATCCGATTAAAACTTAAGTCATAAAGAGGGGAAACGATAAGCAGGAGGCATAATAATAAAAGTAAAAATTGGGAAACCCCAAGTTTTGGAGTTTCGAAAAAATAAGGGGGACAAATCAAGGGCACAAAATAGCATTGATATAAAAGACAAAAAGTCGTATGTGTGTTTGGATTAGGAATATTTGAAATAAAAAAATTTATTTGACAAATTCCAATCATTTTTTTATCTTCTCAATTACATTTCTATCTCACATACATCGTATCAAAAAAAGTACTACAGTAATTATTTCAAATAAATCATCCAAATAAACTCCTATCCAAACAAACACAGTTTATGGGCAGGAAGGCGAAAACATCCATATCGATTTTGTGGTTCACTGGCATATCATTAATTAATATAACGCATCATCAAATTGAAAGACAAAGTAATAACAAGGAATTTTTTTTTAACTTCTAGCCAAAACAATTGGAAAACATTAGACGCAAATACAAGAAACAAAATAAGGGTGTTTTCTAACGCCCAGAAAAAAATCTTCAATAACAATAAAACTAAACAAAATAAGGAATAATTGAACAAAAATAGGGGGTTTGTTTGGATAGTGGGTTATTTCCCCAAATATATTTGTTTACATCACCATTACAATTTTCAATACAGTTTTTTATCTTCCCAATTACCTTTTTATCTCATATACATCACATCACAAAAAGTGCTACAGTAAAAATATCTCAAATAATTTACAATTCAAACAAACCCAGCGTTTGTTTGGATAGTGTTATTATCTTAAATAATATTTCGCTTGCATCATGACCACATTTTTCAACCCACTCTTTTATATTTTCAATCATCTTTTTATCACGCATACATCACATCACATCACAAAAAATGCTACAGTAATTATTCCAAATAATATTTTAAATAATACCCTATTCATCATAACATGTCAGAAAGGGAAACTAATGCATCCGAGGGAGAAGAGTACAATGGGGAAAAGAGGTCTTGCAGAAGTGCAAGAACAATAGAAAAAGTTTTTTTAACGCAAATCTACAGAGCAAAAAAGATCACCTTATTAGTCTTGCAACCTGAAGAAGACGAAAATGGCAGAGGAGAAGAAAAGGGGAGAGAATGACGAAAAAGAGAGAGAAGCACCCCGTTTCTGACTTTCTGGCCTCCAACCCATCGCCCAAAAGAAACATCGCGTGATTTGGACAAAAAGGACAGACAATGCACAACAGAGAGTGGTTGGTTACCTCGTAAATGCACAACAGAGCCCAATTCGCAAGCATCCAATCACATGCACTGCTCGTGGAGGAGGACAACATACGAACTACTAATAACAAACTTCGAAAAGCAACTCCTTTCATCATTATTCAGTACAATTACTTGAACCTCGGGAAACAATGGCAAAACCCAGAAGGAAATGTACGGTTCCTCGCTCACAAACGTGTGTTGTCCACCTTCCCCAAGAAGAAGTTGAATTTCCGGTTAATCAAACCGGATGTGACAATCCCACATTACCAATATACCCCTGAAAAGAAACACTAACTCCAATATACAATAAAAAAGCGTCCAATGTAAATAGGAATAGACCAATATGCTAAAACCGTCATATCAAGTGATTCTGAGGTCAACGACCACAATACCAAACCAACTGCTCTACTGTATCAGCAACAACTGCAAACCCAAAATCGTTTAAAATATAATAAATTTAAATATATAATTGGCCAAGCAGACGAAGCCCACGTCCAGGAGACCAGCAAGGCCAGTTCACCATTCATGTCAGCAGAAGCCAATCACCTACTGACACATGGGCGGACGACGATTCCTACGTGTCAGCCGTATGGTAGATGAAGAAAATTTTAAAGGAACGACCAACAATGGATTAGATTTTATATAAAAGTAAGGACAACAAAAGAAGTTCCAATTATATACTCAACATGGTAAAACAGCTACTATAAGGGAAAACCAACAGAAAAAAAAAGAAAAGAAACAAAAGGAAGTTTATGTTGTAAAATTAGGTGGCAGCCCCATGCTAGAGTCCCTTCTGGTCGTGCTGTTTCTAAAATTTATTAATAATGTCAACTGACGTTTGAACTTTGAACTGTAATAGATGTGGAAACTGAACTGAGATATTGCTTAATTTATACTCACTTTCGTAACTAATGGAAAAGATCAAGTGTGCATGAAGCTGACAACAATCGCAATTTCTCTGAAGCTGACAGCAAACGCAAAACCTTCAGAAACAATTGACGTTTTTGCTCAAAATATTATTATTTTCTTTGACTGTTTGAGATCTTCGAAGCAAACAAAAAGTTTCCTTCATTGTAATTATTGATTGGCAGTGTAATAAATTTTCCACTAATTTGCAATTGTGCCAATGATACAGAAAGTTTCCTTCATTGTAATTATTGATTGGCAGTGTAATAAATTTTCCTAACTCATTAGATTCGGTTCCACCGCCGGATTAACATAAACTTTCGCACTATCAACTAAATTTAGAAATATCTAATTCAACTTGCTCCAATCAATAAAGTGAAAATTCACACTTTAAAATTTCAACTGTCCTATTTCCCGTAACTAACTACTACATCAAACCATCCAACCGAAGCAAAACTTTCCAATTTGATGACATCAACAATTTGTAATAAAAAAGGAACCGTCTCTTTATACTAATTATTATGGAAATAGCTATGGAATCCGATTAAAACTTAAGTCATAAAGAGGGGAAACGATAAGCAGGAGGCATAATAATAAAAGTAAAAATTGGGAAACCCCAAGTTTTGGAGTTTCGAAAAAATAAGGGGGACAAATCAAGGGCACAAAATAGCATTGATATAAAAGACAAAAAGTCGTATGTGTGTTTGGATTAGGAATATTTGAAATAAAAAAATTTATTTGACAAATTCCAATCATTTTTTTATCTTCTCAATTACATTTCTATCTCACATACATCGTATCAAAAAAAGTACTACAGTAATTATTTCAAATAAATCATCCAAATAAACTCCTATCCAAACAAACACAGTTTATGGGCAGGAAGGCGAAAACATCCATATCGATTTTGTGGTTCACTGGCATATCATTAATTAATATAACGCATCATCAAATTGAAAGACAAAGTAATAACAAGGAATTTTTTTTTAACTTCTAGCCAAAACAATTGGAAAACATTAGACGCAAATACAAGAAACAAAATAAGGGTGTTTTCTAACGCCCAGAAAAAAATCTTCAATAACAATAAAACTAAACAAAATAAGGAATAATTGAACAAAAATAGGGGGTTTGTTTGGATAGTGGGTTATTTCCCCAAATATATTTGTTTACATCACCATTACAATTTTCAATACAGTTTTTTATCTTCCCAATTACCTTTTTATCTCATATACATCACATCACAAAAAGTGCTACAGTAAAAATATCTCAAATAATTTACAATTCAAACAAACCCAGCGTTTGTTTGGATAGTGTTATTATCTTAAATAATATTTCGCTTGCATCATGACCACATTTTTCAACCCACTCTTTTATATTTTCAATCATCTTTTTATCACGCATACATCACATCACATCACAAAAAATGCTACAGTAATTATTCCAAATAATATTTTAAATAATACCCTATTCATCATAACATGTCAGAAAGGGAAACTAATGCATCCGAGGGAGAAGAGTACAATGGGGAAAAGAGGTCTTGCAGAAGTGCAAGAAAAATAGAAAAAGTTTTTTTAACGCAAATCTACAGAGCAAAAAAGATCACCTTATTAGTCTTGCAACCTGAAGAAGACGAAAATGGCAGAGGAGAAGAAAAGGGGAGAGAATGACGAAAAAGAGAGAGAAGCACCCCGTTTCTGACTTTCTGGCCTCCAACCCATCGCCCAAAAGAAACATCGCGTGATTTGGACAAAAAGGACAGACAATGCACAACAGAGAGTGGTTGGTTACCTCGTAAATGCACAACAGAGCCCAATTCGCAAGCATCCAATCACATGCACTGCTCGTGGAGGAGGACAACATACGAACTACTAATAACAAACTTCGAAAAGCAACTCCTTTCATCATTATTCAGTACAATTACTTGAACCTCGGGAAACAATGGCAAAACCCAGAAGGAAATGTACGGTTCCTCGCTCACAAACGTGTGTTGTCCACCTTCCCCAAGAAGAAGTTGAATTTCCGGTTAATCAAACCGGATGTGACAATCCCACATTACCAATATACCCCTGAAAAGAAACACTAACTCCAATATACAATAAAAAAGCGTCCAATGTAAATAGGAATAGACCAATATGCTAAAACCGTCATATCAAGTGATTCTGAGGTCAACGACCACAATACCAAACCAACTGCTCTACTGTATCAGCAACAACTGCAAACCCAAAATCGTTTAAAATATAATAAATTTAAATATATAATTGGCCAAGCAGACGAAGCCCACGTCCAGGAGACCAGCAAGGCCAGTTCACCATTCATGTCAGCAGAAGCCAATCACCTACTGACACATGGGCGGACGACGATTCCTACGTGTCAGCCGTATGGTAGATGAAGAAAATTTTAAAGGAACGACCAACAATGGATTAGATTTTATATAAAAGTAAGGACAACAAAAGAAGTTCCAATTATATACTCAACATGGTAAAACAGCTACTATAAGGGAAAACCAACAGAAAAAAAAAGAAAAGAAACAAAAGGAAGTTTATGTTGTAAAATTAGGTGGCAGCCCCATGCTAGAGTCCCTTCTGGTCGTGCTGTTTCTAAAATTTATTAATAATGTCAACTGACGTTTGAACTTTGAACTGTAATAGATGTGGAAACTGAACTGAGATATTGCTTAATTTATACTCACTTTCGTAACTAATGGAAAAGATCAAGTGTGCATGAAGCTGACAACAATCGCAATTTCTCTGAAGCTGACAGCAAACGCAAAACCTTCAGAAACAATTGACGTTTTTGCTCAAAATATTATTATTTTCTTTGACTGTTTGAGATCTTCGAAGCAAACAAAAAGTTTCCTTCATTGTAATTATTGATTGGCAGTGTAATAAATTTTCCACTAATTTGCAATTGTGCCAATGATACAGAAAGTTTCCTTCATTGTAATTATTGATTGGCAGTGTAATAAATTTTCCTAACTCATTAGATTCGGTTCCACCGCCGGATTAACATAAACTTTCGCACTATCAACTAAATTTAGAAATATCTAATTCAACTTGCTCCAATCAATAAAGTGAAAATTCACACTTTAAAATTTCAACTGTCCTATTTCCCGTAACTAACTACTACATCAAACCATCCAACCGAAGCAAAACTTTCCAATTTGATGACATCAACAATTTGTAATAAAAAAGGAACCGTCTCTTTATACTAATTATTATGGAAATAGCTATGGAATCCGATTAAAACTTAAGTCATAAAGAGGGGAAACGATAAGCAGGAGGCATAATAATAAAAGTAAAAATTGGGAAACCCCAAGTTTTGGAGTTTCGAAAAAATAAGGGGGACAAATCAAGGGCACAAAATAGCATTGATATAAAAGACAAAAAGTCGTATGTGTGTTTGGATTAGGAATATTTGAAATAAAAAAATTTATTTGACAAATTCCAATCATTTTTTTATCTTCTCAATTACATTTCTATCTCACATACATCGTATCAAAAAAAGTACTACAGTAATTATTTCAAATAAATCATCCAAATAAACTCCTATCCAAACAAACACAGTTTATGGGCAGGAAGGCGAAAACATCCATATCGATTTTGTGGTTCACTGGCATATCATTAATTAATATAACGCATCATCAAATTGAAAGACAAAGTAATAACAAGGAATTTTTTTTTAACTTCTAGCCAAAACAATTGGAAAACATTAGACGCAAATACAAGAAACAAAATAAGGGTGTTTTCTAACGCCCAGAAAAAAATCTTCAATAACAATAAAACTAAACAAAATAAGGAATAATTGAACAAAAATAGGGGGTTTGTTTGGATAGTGGGTTATTTCCCCAAATATATTTGTTTACATCACCATTACAATTTTCAATACAGTTTTTTATCTTCCCAATTACCTTTTTATCTCATATACATCACATCACAAAAAGTGCTACAGTAAAAATATCTCAAATAATTTACAATTCAAACAAACCCAGCGTTTGTTTGGATAGTGTTATTATCTTAAATAATATTTCGCTTGCATCATGACCACATTTTTCAACCCACTCTTTTATATTTTCAATCATCTTTTTATCACGCATACATCACATCACATCACAAAAAATGCTACAGTAATTATTCCAAATAATATTTTAAATAATACCCTATTCATCATAACATGTCAGAAAGGGAAACTAATGCATCCGAGGGAGAAGAGTACAATGGGGAAAAGAGGTCTTGCAGAAGTGCAAGAAAAATAGAAAAAGTTTTTTTAACGCAAATCTACAGAGCAAAAAAGATCACCTTATTAGTCTTGCAACCTGAAGAAGACGAAAATGGCAGAGGAGAAGAAAAGGGGAGAGAATGACGAAAAAGAGAGAGAAGCACCCCGTTTCTGACTTTCTGGCCTCCAACCCATCGCCCAAAAGAAACATCGCGTGATTTGGACAAAAAGGACAGACAATGCACAACAGAGAGTGGTTGGTTACCTCGTAAATGCACAACAGAGCCCAATTCGCAAGCATCCAATCACATGCACTGCTCGTGGAGGAGGACAACATACGAACTACTAATAACAAACTTCGAAAAGCAACTCCTTTCATCATTATTCAGTACAATTACTTGAACCTCGGGAAACAATGGCAAAACCCAGAAGGAAATGTACGGTTCCTCGCTCACAAACGTGTGTTGTCCACCTTCCCCAAGAAGAAGTTGAATTTCCGGTTAATCAAACCGGATGTGACAATCCCACATTACCAATATACCCCTGAAAAGAAACACTAACTCCAATATACAATAAAAAAGCGTCCAATGTAAATAGGAATAGACCAATATGCTAAAACCGTCATATCAAGTGATTCTGAGGTCAACGACCACAATACCAAACCAACTGCTCTACTGTATCAGCAACAACTGCAAACCCAAAATCGTTTAAAATATAATAAATTTAAATATATAATTGGCCAAGCAGACGAAGCCCACGTCCAGGAGACCAGCAAGGCCAGTTCACCATTCATGTCAGCAGAAGCCAATCACCTACTGACACATGGGCGGACGACGATTCCTACGTGTCAGCCGTATGGTAGATGAAGAAAATTTTAAAGGAACGACCAACAATGGATTAGATTTTATATAAAAGTAAGGACAACAAAAGAAGTTCCAATTATATACTCAACATGGTAAAACAGCTACTATAAGGGAAAACCAACAGAAAAAAAAAGAAAAGAAACAAAAGGAAGTTTATGTTGTAAAATTAGGTGGCAGCCCCATGCTAGAGTCCCTTCTGGTCGTGCTGTTTCTAAAATTTATTAATAATGTCAACTGACGTTTGAACTTTGAACTGTAATAGATGTGGAAACTGAACTGAGATATTGCTTAATTTATACTCACTTTCGTAACTAATGGAAAAGATCAAGTGTGCATGAAGCTGACAACAATCGCAATTTCTCTGAAGCTGACAGCAAACGCAAAACCTTCAGAAACAATTGACGTTTTTGCTCAAAATATTATTATTTTCTTTGACTGTTTGAGATCTTCGAAGCAAACAAAAAGTTTCCTTCATTGTAATTATTGATTGGCAGTGTAATAAATTTTCCACTAATTTGCAATTGTGCCAATGATACAGAAAGTTTCCTTCATTGTAATTATTGATTGGCAGTGTAATAAATTTTCCTAACTCATTAGATTCGGTTCCACCGCCGGATTAACATAAACTTTCGCACTATCAACTAAATTTAGAAATATCTAATTCAACTTGCTCCAATCAATAAAGTGAAAATTCACACTTTAAAATTTCAACTGTCCTATTTCCCGTAACTAACTACTACATCAAACCATCCAACCGAAGCAAAACTTTCCAATTTGATGACATCAACAATTTGTAATAAAAAAGGAACCGTCTCTTTATACTAATTATTATGGAAATAGCTATGGAATCCGATTAAAACTTAAGTCATAAAGAGGGGAAACGATAAGCAGGAGGCATAATAATAAAAGTAAAAATTGGGAAACCCCAAGTTTTGGAGTTTCGAAAAAATAAGGGGGACAAATCAAGGGCACAAAATAGCATTGATATAAAAGACAAAAAGTCGTATGTGTGTTTGGATTAGGAATATTTGAAATAAAAAAATTTATTTGACAAATTCCAATCATTTTTTTATCTTCTCAATTACATTTCTATCTCACATACATCGTATCAAAAAAAGTACTACAGTAATTATTTCAAATAAATCATCCAAATAAACTCCTATCCAAACAAACACAGTTTATGGGCAGGAAGGCGAAAACATCCATATCGATTTTGTGGTTCACTGGCATATCATTAATTAATATAACGCATCATCAAATTGAAAGACAAAGTAATAACAAGGAATTTTTTTTTAACTTCTAGCCAAAACAATTGGAAAACATTAGACGCAAATACAAGAAACAAAATAAGGGTGTTTTCTAACGCCCAGAAAAAAATCTTCAATAACAATAAAACTAAACAAAATAAGGAATAATTGAACAAAAATAGGGGGTTTGTTTGGATAGTGGGTTATTTCCCCAAATATATTTGTTTACATCACCATTACAATTTTCAATACAGTTTTTTATCTTCCCAATTACCTTTTTATCTCATATACATCACATCACAAAAAGTGCTACAGTAAAAATATCTCAAATAATTTACAATTCAAACAAACCCAGCGTTTGTTTGGATAGTGTTATTATCTTAAATAATATTTCGCTTGCATCATGACCACATTTTTCAACCCACTCTTTTATATTTTCAATCATCTTTTTATCACGCATACATCACATCACATCACAAAAAATGCTACAGTAATTATTCCAAATAATATTTTAAATAATACCCTATTCATCATAACATGTCAGAAAGGGAAACTAATGCATCCGAGGGAGAAGAGTACAATGGGGAAAAGAGGTCTTGCAGAAGTGCAAGAAAAATAGAAAAAGTTTTTTTAACGCAAATCTACAGAGCAAAAAAGATCACCTTATTAGTCTTGCAACCTGAAGAAGACGAAAATGGCAGAGGAGAAGAAAAGGGGAGAGAATGACGAAAAAGAGAGAGAAGCACCCCGTTTCTGACTTTCTGGCCTCCAACCCATCGCCCAAAAGAAACATCGCGTGATTTGGACAAAAAGGACAGACAATGCACAACAGAGAGTGGTTGGTTACCTCGTAAATGCACAACAGAGCCCAATTCGCAAGCATCCAATCACATGCACTGCTCGTGGAGGAGGACAACATACGAACTACTAATAACAAACTTCGAAAAGCAACTCCTTTCATCATTATTCAGTACAATTACTTGAACCTCGGGAAACAATGGCAAAACCCAGAAGGAAATGTACGGTTCCTCGCTCACAAACGTGTGTTGTCCACCTTCCCCAAGAAGAAGTTGAATTTCCGGTTAATCAAACCGGATGTGACAATCCCACATTACCAATATACCCCTGAAAAGAAACACTAACTCCAATATACAATAAAAAAGCGTCCAATGTAAATAGGAATAGACCAATATGCTAAAACCGTCATATCAAGTGATTCTGAGGTCAACGACCACAATACCAAACCAACTGCTCTACTGTATCAGCAACAACTGCAAACCCAAAATCGTTTAAAATATAATAAATTTAAATATATAATTGGCCAAGCAGACGAAGCCCACGTCCAGGAGACCAGCAAGGCCAGTTCACCATTCATGTCAGCAGAAGCCAATCACCTACTGACACATGGGCGGACGACGATTCCTACGTGTCAGCCGTATGGTAGATGAAGAAAATTTTAAAGGAACGACCAACAATGGATTAGATTTTATATAAAAGTAAGGACAACAAAAGAAGTTCCAATTATATACTCAACATGGTAAAACAGCTACTATAAGGGAAAACCAACAGAAAAAAAAAGAAAAGAAACAAAAGGAAGTTTATGTTGTAAAATTAGGTGGCAGCCCCATGCTAGAGTCCCTTCTGGTCGTGCTGTTTCTAAAATTTATTAATAATGTCAACTGACGTTTGAACTTTGAACTGTAATAGATGTGGAAACTGAACTGAGATATTGCTTAATTTATACTCACTTTCGTAACTAATGGAAAAGATCAAGTGTGCATGAAGCTGACAACAATCGCAATTTCTCTGAAGCTGACAGCAAACGCAAAACCTTCAGAAACAATTGACGTTTTTGCTCAAAATATTATTATTTTCTTTGACTGTTTGAGATCTTCGAAGCAAACAAAAAGTTTCCTTCATTGTAATTATTGATTGGCAGTGTAATAAATTTTCCACTAATTTGCAATTGTGCCAATGATACAGAAAGTTTCCTTCATTGTAATTATTGATTGGCAGTGTAATAAATTTTCCTAACTCATTAGATTCGGTTCCACCGCCGGATTAACATAAACTTTCGCACTATCAACTAAATTTAGAAATATCTAATTCAACTTGCTCCAATCAATAAAGTGAAAATTCACACTTTAAAATTTCAACTGTCCTATTTCCCGTAACTAACTACTACATCAAACCATCCAACCGAAGCAAAACTTTCCAATTTGATGACATCAACAATTTGTAATAAAAAAGGAACCGTCTCTTTATACTAATTATTATGGAAATAGCTATGGAATCCGATTAAAACTTAAGTCATAAAGAGGGGAAACGATAAGCAGGAGGCATAATAATAAAAGTAAAAATTGGGAAACCCCAAGTTTTGGAGTTTCGAAAAAATAAGGGGGACAAATCAAGGGCACAAAATAGCATTGATATAAAAGACAAAAAGTCGTATGTGTGTTTGGATTAGGAATATTTGAAATAAAAAAATTTATTTGACAAATTCCAATCATTTTTTTATCTTCTCAATTACATTTCTATCTCACATACATCGTATCAAAAAAAGTACTACAGTAATTATTTCAAATAAATCATCCAAATAAACTCCTATCCAAACAAACACAGTTTATGGGCAGGAAGGCGAAAACATCCATATCGATTTTGTGGTTCACTGGCATATCATTAATTAATATAACGCATCATCAAATTGAAAGACAAAGTAATAACAAGGAATTTTTTTTTAACTTCTAGCCAAAACAATTGGAAAACATTAGACGCAAATACAAGAAACAAAATAAGGGTGTTTTCTAACGCCCAGAAAAAAATCTTCAATAACAATAAAACTAAACAAAATAAGGAATAATTGAACAAAAATAGGGGGTTTGTTTGGATAGTGGGTTATTTCCCCAAATATATTTGTTTACATCACCATTACAATTTTCAATACAGTTTTTTATCTTCCCAATTACCTTTTTATCTCATATACATCACATCACAAAAAGTGCTACAGTAAAAATATCTCAAATAATTTACAATTCAAACAAACCCAGCGTTTGTTTGGATAGTGTTATTATCTTAAATAATATTTCGCTTGCATCATGACCACATTTTTCAACCCACTCTTTTATATTTTCAATCATCTTTTTATCACGCATACATCACATCACATCACAAAAAATGCTACAGTAATTATTCCAAATAATATTTTAAATAATACCCTATTCATCATAACATGTCAGAAAGGGAAACTAATGCATCCGAGGGAGAAGAGTACAATGGGGAAAAGAGGTCTTGCAGAAGTGCAAGAAAAATAGAAAAAGTTTTTTTAACGCAAATCTACAGAGCAAAAAAGATCACCTTATTAGTCTTGCAACCTGAAGAAGACGAAAATGGCAGAGGAGAAGAAAAGGGGAGAGAATGACGAAAAAGAGAGAGAAGCACCCCGTTTCTGACTTTCTGGCCTCCAACCCATCGCCCAAAAGAAACATCGCGTGATTTGGACAAAAAGGACAGACAATGCACAACAGAGAGTGGTTGGTTACCTCGTAAATGCACAACAGAGCCCAATTCGCAAGCATCCAATCACATGCACTGCTCGTGGAGGAGGACAACATACGAACTACTAATAACAAACTTCGAAAAGCAACTCCTTTCATCATTATTCAGTACAATTACTTGAACCTCGGGAAACAATGGCAAAACCCAGAAGGAAATGTACGGTTCCTCGCTCACAAACGTGTGTTGTCCACCTTCCCCAAGAAGAAGTTGAATTTCCGGTTAATCAAATCGGATGTGACAATCCCACATTACCAATATACCCCTGAAAAGAAACACTAACTCCAATATACAATAAAAAAGCGTCCAATGTAAATAGGAATAGACCAATATGCTAAAACCGTCATATCAAGTGATTCTGAGGTCAACGACCACAATACCAAACCAACTGCTCTACTGTATCAGCAACAACTGCAAACCCAAAATCGTTTAAAATATAATAAATTTAAATATATAATTGGCCAAGCAGACGAAGCCCACGTCCAGGAGACCAGCAAGGCCAGTTCACCATTCATGTCAGCAGAAGCCAATCACCTACTGACACATGGGCGGACGACGATTCCTACGTGTCAGCCGTATGGTAGATGAAGAAAATTTTAAAGGAACGACCAACAATGGATTAGATTTTATATAAAAGTAAGGACAACAAAAGAAGTTCCAATTATATACTCAACATGGTAAAACAGCTACTATAAGGGAAAACCAACAGAAAAAAAAAGAAAAGAAACAAAAGGAAGTTTATGTTGTAAAATTAGGTGGCAGCCCCATGCTAGAGTCCCTTCTGGTCGTGCTGTTTCTAAAATTTATTAATAATGTCAACTGACGTTTGAACTTTGAACTGTAATAGATGTGGAAACTGAACTGAGATATTGCTTAATTTATACTCACTTTCGTAACTAATGGAAAAGATCAAGTGTGCATGAAGCTGACAACAATCGCAATTTCTCTGAAGCTGACAGCAAACGCAAAACCTTCAGAAACAATTGACGTTTTTGCTCAAAATATTATTATTTTCTTTGACTGTTTGAGATCTTCGAAGAAAACAAAAAGTTTCCTTCATTATAATTATTGATTGGCAGTGTAATCAATTTTCCACTAATCTGCAATTGTGCCAATGATACAGAAAGTTTTCAACTTTCTACATGGTTTTAAATAAAAACAGAAAAATAACTTGCAATTGTAATAATAAGTTGGATACTTGGTTTTAACTTTTTTTTTCCTTACATTTTCTTACAGAAAGTGAGAATGTTGTTGCAAATAAACCTAATCCCTACAGTAACAAAACCGGCAACTTTTGAAATCCTGCAAGGGACTTGGTTTTAACTTGCAAAAATAAAATAATGATCCTTTGTCTGCCGTTCGTCCCCTTCTTGGATATTATCAAGAAAGGGGTCAATTCAGCTCCGCACTCAGAAGATCCACCTACCTTGAGGGGAAAGGTCCTGTCTTTAATTATTACTGTAGTTGTAAAATCGGTGGCGGATATCCTTTCCCAGCACACTTGCCTTATCTCAAGGTAGGGGTGGGCAAAAAAATCCGAAAACCCGAAAACCCGATCGACCCGCTCCGACCCGCCCCTAAAATTAGGGTATCCGACCCTATTTTTATCAGCGGAGCAGATAGGGTCGGGTACCCATAAAATTCGGATACGGATACGGATCACAAAATCTAAAACCCGCGGGTACCCGACCCGGGGGTATATTTTACAAATATTAAAAAATATAGGGACAAATTTATAATATTTTAAATTTATTAACCCTAAGTTCCTAACATATCTCAGTCGACACTCCAGCCTTCAGTCTTCACTTCAGCGCCGCCGCAACTTCTTACCCTATAGCATGCTTGCTATTAGGTCTGAATTCAAATAAATTGATCTTTTGTTCCTTTTTTTTCGTTTAATTTTACATCTTTCTGTTGGTAATTGGGATTTATATAGTCAAGAACAAGAGTGGGAAGGAGGAATCAAATGGTGGAACTATTGGTCAGCCAATGGCCACTGCAGGCACCGTGCATGGAGGCCTGATGATGCTTTTAGACCTCAGAGTTTGCCCAACTTGTCCAAGCACTAGCAGTACAGTTTCCCAATGAATTCAGATAGGCATTATGGCTGTGGTGGATCTATCTGGGGTTGCAAGAATGCTGCATCCATACCAAAATCTTGCCCTATTTGCTATGAGGATCTAGACTTCACTGATTCAAGTTTTCTTCCTTGTTCTTGTGGGTTCAGGCTTTGTCTTTTGTTCAAGGCTATTAAATTTGTTCTTTAATAGGGGCGGGTACCCTATGACCCGCCCCTATTTTTCGAGTATCCGAGAATCGGGTACCCGAGGGCAAGCGAAGCGGATTAGGGTCAAAAAAATAGTGACCCGATATGTTAGGGTTGGGTCAGCCATTTGATGTTCGGGGCGGGTACCCGACCCGTGCCCACCCCTATCTCGAGGCAGCAATCCCCCAATTCTTCTTCTTCTATTTCCTGTACTCTCGCGTCTCTGCCGCCCCATCTAAACCTCCTGCACCCTTCATCCCCATCGATCTGCCCCCTCTCCTTCCTTGTCCCCATCGAATCCTCCTTTATCTTTATTTATTTATTATTTGTTGCTAGTATTTTTTGTCCTCCGACGCCCTAGCGAGAATCCTATCCCGGTGACACCCCAAAAGCCCAATTATCTTGCAAAGCAGTTAGAATTCGCTAGTAGCAGTCAAAATCACACCAATCGACATTTAGTGTTTCTATGCTGGCCTGGTTACTGAGCTTTTCTTCTACACTGGCCCGATCAGATCTGATCTGGTTAGCCAGCGTCTGTATGTTGATTTGGTCAGATATGGGACGACAAGGAATTGGATCCAGTGTTTGTATGTTGGTTTGGTCAGATCTGGGACGACAAGGAATTGGATGAGATATGGAGATGTTGGTGGTGTTTTCTTGATAAGTTAAAGGCAGCACTGTAATGGACGGGTTGGCTTGGAGAAGAAGCCTCAATTTTTGTATAATTTCCTCCGTGAGAGGATGCGGTGTAGGTGAGGAGGAGGAGGAGGAGGAGCGGCTTTCCATCGCTTTTTTTTTCTTTCACGGGAGAAGTTGGACTGCGGCTCGTACCGGCTGGCTTTGGCTCTGGAAATGGTGAACCTACTTAGGCGAGACGCTGCACTTTTGGGTTAGTAATGTTTGCAATATTTTGGTGGTGACTTTTAGAAATTTGCTGAAAGTTTTGGCATTTGCAACATTTTACCAAATTACAAAATTTATGTAATGCCTCGGGGTCTAATGTGATAACTTCTGAGGAAATTAATCCTCCAAAACCCCGAGGACAAAAGATAGTTTATCGAGTCTTAAACCTAGGGTTTAAGTAATTGCTTCTGCTCTCCACCATCACTTCCCCCGTCTACCCCATCGCTCTTTGCTTACCTCCAGCCATCCCGCTACCCTTCGCCACTCCTGCCACGCATCCACCCATCGCCTCGCCAATCGTAAGACTGCTCCGAGTGTTTTCTCTCTAACCCAGCCTAATTTTCTCGAACCCGGTTCTTCAGTCGGGAAGGTAACATTTTGATAGTCTAGATTGCAGATGGTTTACTTGCTTCAGAGATGTTACTAGAGTTTATATGTTGTGAATTGAAATATGTGCAGGTTTTGATTGTTCTGCTTTTTTCTCGTTGAATTTGTTGGTCATCCAATGGTTGCCGTTGCCCTTTGAGATGAAGTCTCTTAAACTTTGTGACTCGAGAGTGTCATATGTGGAGCTATTATGGGTGCTCGTCTTGACAGTTTAATTACGGTCTCCAGTTACTGTTTAACTAGGTGAGAAGTTTTTTGGATCTTTCAATGCTGTTATTTTCGTGCTTCATATGCAATTACAGGTTTGAAGTCGTGAAATCTGTTATTTTCCAATTTACAGTAGATTCTATTTTGATAGGAAGGCATGCACGACTACATTGAAGACAATTTACTACCTTTGTGTTCGAAAATTTCATGCGTCCTGTAAAATTTGTCAAGAAGGTACTTGAACAATTGGAAAATGTGATGGTATCGAACAGTAATCAGGCAATGGAGTTGCCCACAATTTGGAATGGATATGATAACTTGCTCAGATGATAATAACAAGTAATATTAATAACAAACTGACAAGAATTCAATTTGGATAGGATGTGTAATGCATCAGTTGAAATTAGAAGTTCAGATCTGAATAGAAAGCTGTGGCATCTCTTCGGATTTCAATCCCACCCTCATCTGAGTAATCTTCCTCCTTTCCTTCATCACAAACAACGTTGCAGCAACCCCCAATCATTCTATTCTTGTCACTATACTCCCAACAATTTTGCTTCCATTTTGTCATCCTCAGCATCATCTCCGCCACCCAAATTCACTTTCTTCCCCTTTTTCCTCTCTTTCTGACAATCCTAGTAATAATTACAGCTTGCATATTGTCATTAACAAAAATGAACCGATTGTCCCCTTTGTTGCCTTCTCTCCTACAACCAAAACTCCTTTGTGCCAATCTCGAGACCCATTTGGGCAAAACTCCTTTGCCTCGTCTCCTCACATGAGACCCCATTTGGGCCAATCTCAATTCTCTACAAAATTCTCAAATTCTCCAATAAAGTCCCTATCTTTATTAAAATCTCTTCACAAATACCATTTTTCTTTGTACCAAGTGGCACCCAAAAAGTCTCCTACTCAAACTCCTTTGTGCTACAAATTTTTTGGTTTCTGTTACCGCTGCCTCCTCCGCCACCTCCTCATTTTTGCCCTTCTCATTTTTTATTTCCTTGTTTCCCACCCAACCACTCCTTCGTTCTTGATTTTCTATCTACTTTTGCTCTATGAGTTGAGGTTGAATCCTAATTGCAATGTTGATTTTCCCCTGCTCTTCTGCAACTAGAGATTGAAAATGGATAGGGAAGTAGTAGTTTTTTACTGCCTTTTAGTTTACTCGATTAATACTCTAGCACGGACAGGAATGCCCTCATTACCGTCACTCATAAACGGTCGGAATTCACGGAAAGACCAAATAATTTGCACTTTGAATAGATTGAGGTCCAAAAGTTTTCGTATAATTATTGAAGGATTAAAACTTTACACGACTAAAAGTTCGAGGACCATTGAAACTTTTTTTCCATTTTAATATGATTTTTTCTGTAGATTCCTAACTCTTGGTTGAAGAGGAATCCACATTCCATACTTCCTGTATGGGATCAAGGCCCTATTGGTGAGTTCTTGTTTTTCTTTCCTGAAGATTTTTAATAGTATCTTCTTTATTTTTTATTATTTTTATCTAAATTTAATTTTCTATTGTTTTCCTTGAACAGGGGCATGCTATGCTTTCCCTTTGACTGATGCAGTATCAGCTTTACACGTCATCCGAGGGGGGGAATCTGTTTCATTGGCAAAGCAAGAGTTTATTGACCAGTTGCATAATCGGTATTACAGTTCACATGGTAGTTCAGCCAAGGATGAGCAAAAAGAGGCCAACCAAGAGGAGGAACAAGCTCGTCCAGCCAGGAAAAGGGCTAGAGGGAAGGAGAAGCAAGAGGAGGGGAATGAAGGGAAGAAAAAAAGGAGACGCATTTCAGCCACTATGGAAAAGGCCTTTTTAATGATTGAAGAATATGGGCTGTACGAGGAAGATGTGTACCCATATAAAGCTGAAAAGGATATGTCATTCGTTACACCTGCATCTGCTGTGGCTCGTGTGAGTTATTTAATCCAGTATTTTTATTATTCTGCAATTTTTTTTAAGAGTATGGACATCTCATTACAAAATGCCATTAGTTGTTGCTGAAAATGTATGTATTTGACCAGGGGCAGAAGTTTTTTATTTTTGGTTCTATTGTTGTTAAAGAAGAGAATTTGTCGATCATGGAAGCTCTTGAGCACCAGCCCATTGTTGGTACCATGTTTTCGCCTAGAAGTCTTAGAAAATTCACAGGCAAAGTATGTTAAAAAATGTTTAATATCTCTAATACTGATTTTTGTGTCTTTTTCATGTGTGCATCTTGTGCGTGTGTTTCTTATTTTTTTCTGTTTGCGCACCAAGGGTATTTATGGTGGAGGTCTCCCAGATGAAATTGCTGCAGAAGAAAAAGGATATCATTGTGTTTTGATTGTTGGTTCTGGAGTCGATAAGAATGGGGAGGAGTTTTTTCTGATAAAAAATTCTTGGGGGGAGGACTGGGGTTATAAGGGATTTGCCAAGGTCCGCCGGAACCTCATCCTCGAATATGGCTTTCCAATAGGTGCCACTGGATTTAGGAAAGTCAACAGGATGGGTAGGCAGAGTCCATAGAAGCTTGAAGGTACTTACCTCTTTTAAGAATTTATTAATATTTTCAGTTCTTTTTTCTCCACTCTATCTGGTCTTTATATTTATTGGGTCAATTGGTCTTTGCTTTGTCTGTTTGCAGGGTATATGTGAGTGAAACTGTGAAAGTAGCAGAAGCAATGGTGGTATTTCCTAATTCTTTTTTCCCTTGCTTTATATTTGCTCAACTTTTCATGGATTAGTGGCTGATTTAACTGAGCTGGAGCAATGTTTTGTGGTTGAGGGGCAATGCTGTATTGGAAATTACAGATATATTTGGGTGTTGGTGTTATATATAATATGAACAGTCTGGTTGCTGCGTTGAGCAAGAACTCGTTCCACATCTTTTGAACTTTCCACATCTGTGCCAATCTTCAAGGATGTGGAATTGGCACAGATGTTGAACCTTAACTCAATTGGCCATAAGTATTTTTTCAGTCTGACGAGCATAACCTCTCTTTGGTCCTTGAAGATAAGTGTTAAGGTTCAAAAGATGTGGAAGCTTTCTTTTTGGAAGATGGCGATAAGTATTAAGGTTCAGAATTGCATTCTTGTTCCCTTTTTTTAAAAAAATAATTAGTTGGAGGCCGAAGCCTTGGCTGCAAAATGGTAATTCTGCTATGGGTTACAACCATCAAATCTACTACTCAACATGATCCAATCACCTCTGGTGGGTCGGAAAGGAAATGACTACAAGTCTTCCTTTGGCAAAAGATACTTCTTGCTTGCTTCATATGTGCGTACATAAA
This sequence comes from Coffea arabica, assembly GCF_036785885.1. Lineage (NCBI taxonomy): Eukaryota > Viridiplantae > Streptophyta > Magnoliopsida > Gentianales > Rubiaceae > Coffea > Coffea arabica. The sequence continues at coordinate 23,005,723 of NC_092313.1, forward strand.
CAGAAACACGTATAGAGAGAGAAAGAGAGAGAGACACACACACACAAACAACTCACAAGTGTGTTGAGTGTGGTGCGTATTGTGTGTTGTGTGTGTGGTTGGGTGGTAGTATAAAAGAAAGAAATGCAGCAGCACCTGATGCAGATGCAGCCCATGATGGCAGCCTACTATCCAAGCAACGTTACTACTGATCATATTCAGCAGGTCCTCCATTTTTCTTCTCTTCTTCTCCTCTCTGCCTATCTGCCCTTTACTCTCTGTCTTTTTTGCTTCTCTGCCGGCTGCTGCAGCTGCAGCTGTTTCTCATTCAGTTGGCCTTTCTGCCATTTGACCTACTTTGCGCTCAGTTCGTGTTACTCTTCTCCTGGTTTATGCTTTTACTGGATATCTACTTTCTGGAAATAACTGTTTCACTTGTTTGATAGGTTCTGCTATATATAGTATCTAGCTTCTCTTTTTAATAGGATTTTTGGGTTTTGTCTGATTCTTAATTCTTGGATACCAAGCCATTCATGCTTCATTTCTTGTTTATTTGAGTTGACAGCGTGTTCCTTAGGCTGTTGATGTCATTTCCTTCTCTAATCAGTCCTTAGAGGAGGTACTTTATGGGGGCGGTTGTGCTCATCACTTGTTTTTGTGTGCTTAGATACTATTTTCTTTAAAGACACCATACAGAAGTCTACAAGCATGTCTTTTCTTTCTGTTGCCTACATATTTCTTATTTTCCATTTATTCAGCTAAAGATAGAGCGCTTTCAACTTGGCTGCCTCCTTTCTTTAGCCTGTTGTCTTCTGTCTCTCTATATTATATAGTGTTATTATTATAGTGAGGAGTCTTGAGATATTCTTCGGGCCGGTATGATGTTAGGTTATTATCGACATAAAACCCCCTTGATCACCTGATCTTTCTTTGGCTTGTACTGTTCTTCAAAAAGCTGTCTTTGTAGTTGTTTCTAAGAGTATTCGTCCTCCCGCTGTTGTAAGTCTGGGTCAGGATTTTACCACTGCTTTTCATATGGAGGGATAACCCCCCCCCCCCAAAAAAAAAAATCACCGGAAGTTCTCCCTTAGAAAAAGGGTCCATAAAAGGACGACCAATTCATCAGCTCATGATGTATCATTTTTCACCATCTTGTGTTTTTTTTTTCGATTTATGCATGTATTTCTTATTTTCTTCAAAAGAAATATGTTGCGTAAGGTGGTGAACCAAGAGCCTCCGTTAATTTTGCATTGTTGGACAACGTGCTGCAGCTTTCGTCTTGGCAAGCTTATGTTCTTATATGGCACAAATCCCTGCATGTGCATCAATGTTTTCAAACCCGGGCCGGACCGGCCGGTTTGACCGGTCGAACTGGGAACCGGCCATGTGTTTGGTCTGGTTCATAGCTTGTGTTGACTTGGTTCTAGAACCGATCAAACCTGTAAATAACCATTCAAACCGTTAAACTCGGATTGAACCGTGAACCGTGGTTTTTTAATGTTTCACAATTTTGACTGAAATTAAGGACTAAACGTCTAAACCTAGTCTTCAGTCTATTCTTCACTCCAGTCTTCGCCTCTTCAGTCTTCCTGCTTGGCTGCTCTTGCCGTCGTTGCCGGGTTGCCGTCTCTATTTCCTTCTCGGCTTCTCAGTCCAAACTCCAAACTTGATCCATAGCAATAGCATGAAGGAAGCACGAAGCAAGTAAACTTGATCCCCTCGGCCCTCTGTATATATATCATCAATTTTTTTTTTAAATTTTGTTAGTATATTTCTGATCTTGCTGTACTTATTTTTCTGGGTTTTTTTTGAAATTTTCACACTACTACCCAAAAAATAAGTTGCCAGATTATCTTGCCAGGAAAATGTTGGAATTTATGGAGGAAAATAGTATTGGAATTTTTATTAGTTGGGTAGTTTTGTTCTCTGTTTCAGTTTATTAGAATAATCTCGAGACTAGCTAGTTCTTGAGGATGTTTCATGATCTCTGGAATACAATTCTTCGAGCAGAAGAACCGTAAAGTTGGATATGATCGTCATATTATGGGTTTTTGTTATGTGAAAGAAATTCTTTATGAGTTTTGATAGGGGTAAAAACAGAGAGTGCTGGAGCCTGGAGTACGAAGGTTTTGTCATTGGATGATTGCATGCATGCAAAATGTGAATAACTACATAAAGAAATAATTGGTTTTCTTGATTATGATCAGTAACAGAAAGAAAAGGGTTAATCACATTTTATCCCCTTAAAGAATACTCCATTTCTCAGTTTACCCCCTAACCTTTAATTTTGCTCACTTAACCCCCTTTAGGACTAAATTACCCTTCCATTATTTTGACTTTTCATTTACCTTGTTTTCCTTTCTTTTATTTCTTTTTCTCTTTCTTTTTTATTTAATTCTTCCTCTTTCCCACAAAAATTTTCACGTCAATGATTGAAATTAAAAAAGAGGAATTGTAGAGATCTATCTTCTCCTTAAATGATTAAAAAAATATTCAAATCACTTTCCTAAAATACAATTTTGTTAGCCTTTCAATTCTTTTAATTTTGGGTTTTCCTCTTTCCTTTCTAGTTTCTCATTTTATTCCCAAGAAAATATTTTAAGATGAAATTGTGACCTGATTAATAATCATCAATTGAAATTTGTGACACGTGGCATTATACAAAAAATCAAAATTAGTTTTTGATGTCTTTTAAACCTTCATCCAGAAATATGCAATTACAAACTCAAAACAAAAATTTTCGTTGAAATGGAATTTCTATTAGGAAGGATGAAAGAGAGAAGAAAAAGAAAAAGAAATAAAAGAAAGGAAAATAATTTTATCTTATGATATTTTCTTGAGAATAAAATGAGAAACTAGAAAGGAAAGAGGAAAACCCAAAATTAAAAGAATTGAAAGGCTAAAAAAATTGTATTTTAGGAAAGTGATTTGAATATTTTTTTAATCATTTAAGGAGAAGATAGATCTCTACAATTCCTCTTTTTTAATTTCAATCATTAAGGTGAAGATTTTTGTGGAAAAGAGAAAGAATTAAATAAAAAAGAAAGAGAAAAAGAAATAAAAGAAAAGAAAACAAGGTAAATGAAAAGTCAAAATAATGCAAGGGCAATTTTGTCCTAAAGGGGGTTAAGTGAGCAAAATTAAAGGTTAGGGGATAAACTGAGAAATGGAGTATTGTTTAAGGGGATAAAATGTGATTAACCCGAAAGAAAACGAAGAAAAGATGATTACTTATTTGTTGAACATGATCAGTATTATTGCCTGTTGATTTTTTTCAAGGTCTAGTTCCTGTACTCAGTTAGGGTTCTTAATTTTTCTTTCAACTTCGATTCTCTTTGGCTTACCCTTCGGGCGTGTTTTGTCAGTGTCCTCTTGCATGAAGGCAGTCATCACAGGATTAAACTCTTGATATTACTAGGTGGTGCGTCTCTTTTTGCTGGAAATTCTTGTGAGCTAGAAATGGATATGGATGTGTACCACTGGAATCCCTTCATCTGTATTCAATAGAGTTTATTTTTAAGAATTAGAGATTGCTTTTACTGTCTGGAGTTTAAGGTGATGTTGTTGTGTATTGTTCTTATGCAATGCAATTATTGCTCTTATTATTTAAGAGGTTGAAAACAAAGAGATTCACAAATTTGTCTAATTCTTTTGATGTAATGGTATCCGTGTGTCTACTTGTCCTAACATATATAAGCTGAGCTCTTTGTAGTTATCTAATGGTCAGTAGCCAGAAGTGAAGGTAACCCTGTCCTTGTACCAAGGGCGTCCAGGCCAACTAACCTTAGCTTTATGTATATCCAGACAACAAAGTCCCACTCCAATGTTCTCCACAAGGGCTGGTTCTTTTCACCTTGAGAAAGTGCATATGAGATTGTTCAGTTGGTTGAACTGGATCTGCAACTTGTTTGGAAAAATCAGATAAAAGAATCGGTCACCGGCCTGTGTTTTTAATTTGTCTAAGAAGATCCCCTGTTATTGTAAAAGCTGAAATTGTAATTTATTTATCATATCCAGTTGAATGTGTATATAATTAAATATGCTAATTTTTTAGATAATGAAGATGAAGCAGAAGATGTTGATTTAGATGATTTAGAAATATTTCAGCGTCGAAACTTTTTTAATGATGATGAAGATGATGATTGGCATTAAATATTCAAATTGTAATTGGTATAGAATTGTTTGAATTCTTTTATTTTTATTTTTAAGATTTGTATCAATTGGTCTGATGATATTAATATGAATTTTATACTTTTATCACTTACCTGTTATTCATATAATGGTCTTGGATGGTGATGACGATTTGTCTAGATGGCTTGTTTTTTAAGCTTTGTTGTCCCAGAATGACGAAGAAGATTATAGAAGCCTCAGAAATTGGACTTGTTTGGACCTTTTGAGTGTTTTCTAGACTCATATTGTTTTTTTGTTAATTCTAATATTTAGACAATTGGATATGTAAATTGGATAACTATGATATTGCTCTTATGTTAATTGTGGTTTAACATTTATATCTTATTTGGTATGTGTGTGTATATATATATATATATTTATTTATTTATTTATTGAATTGGAGTTGAAACGATCCGATCGGTTGAATCTCGACCCTATCATTTCATCGGTTCAATTAACAGTCCGGATTTTAAAACATTGATGTGCATTGGGCAGTTGATGCCACAGAATACCTCAACATAGGATTCAAATCATACCGAGGGATATTTGAATAGTTAAATAGTTCATGAAGATCAGCTCTGATACTCTAAGAACAAAATTGAGCTTTAGAGAGTTGTTTGAAATGGCTACATATCTTCCTTGAAATGGCTACATATTTTCCTGCATGTACAAATCTTCCTGACATGTTTACGCCATGACTTGCTTATGGCGACGGTCCATCTGGCTAAGGCTAATCAACCAAACTTTAAGGACATGATTCTCATTTTTTTATGTGTGAAATACCTCCTCAATTTCCTTTTGCATCTCGAGGAAATTTCATTGTCTTATTTTCTGAGGGTATGTTACTTCCATGTGGAACATGAGATCTGAGAACTCTCGCTTAAATCAATGAAATCGTGTAGCTATCGGAGCTTCACTGAGAAACTTTTTACCCTACTGAGTACTTATGTGGTGCATATCACATATTTTCTACTAAGCTACTTTCTTCTGCTTTGTGGTACGTGTTTTTCCATTCACTTTACCTATGTGTAAATTCAAACGCCGGTTGGCTAATATGTTCGCTCATACAAGAATTGTCTTCTCGTCAGAAATGACTAATAAAACACACAACAACCTCTAATTTTCGACTCTTGAACTTGCCAAACGAGATTTTGGTGCTTAGACTCTCTTAGATCCGTGATCTGTCAAATTCACATAGTATGTACCAAACTAGGATGTGGTGCTGGGAGTCGTTAGTTTCATGGTCTATTATCGCAAATTTCGTTCGACGTTCCGTTTCAACTTTTCTGCAGTCGCAAGCAAATGTTTTTGACGAGTCATTCGATCCGAGTCTCTTCAAAATCCACTTGTCAAGAACTCATTCAAATCCGATTAAAAATTGTTTCTGATTTAGTTGCAGTCTTCTAGTCCTGATTAGAGGGGCAAGGCAGGAGAGGGAAGGAGGGTGGTACAAGTTTGGATTAGGTTGAAAGTGAACTATACATTAAATCTGATCGAGAAATGAACCTATAAATAAATACTGTAATATGATTAAATTTCTATCTATCATCTTTTCATAATTATATCCATCAAAGAAATTATTGGTGTTACGGAAAATAGACTAACCTATTAAATACCAAAAATGTGAGGAATCATAAACAAGCAAAATGAGAAAATCACCTCACTAACTCATGTATTTTTCTCCCCTTCAAATTTGTGAATATCGTGTAACGGGGTCCCTTGGTTTAGTAATAGTTAGTGCTCTACTACTGTTATATTGTATTTAGCTAGCTTATTTTCGCTATAATCAAAATTTCAAGAATAAAAGTAACTAGTAATATTTTTAAACCAATATACACTACGGTATAATGAAGGCTTCACAAGTGGATCGAGCTTTCGAGTCGGGCCGATCTCAGGCTTTGAGGCGTAAAGCCCAGCCTATAATGTCCGATTGTACTGTCATAGCCAAAAGGCTAAAACCCCAATTGGGTTTTTATACGAGAAATTTGTCAAATTAGTCCCTAACATTTTTATAAAAAAAAACTTTTTTAGTCCATAATATTTAAAATCAGCCAGAAGCATCCTGAACATATAAATTATAATCCATTTCACCCAAGTTCATAGAATTTCTGCACAGAATTACCACATCTATAGGCATAAACAGACTTAATTTCCTCTAAAACAAAAAAGCTCCTACTTTTACACACTCCAGCGTAGTGGGCTGAAAGAAAAAAAATCGAAATTTTAATCAAAAGTTGGACAATTTGTGCGCAACATCAGAAAGATAGAAGACAACGAGCATGCTCAAAAGACCCAACTTTTCAATTTTCCAGATATACGCACAGATTCCTCTTATAGCACTCACAAACACAAGAGAAGGCCCTGATACCAAAAGCCCATAATGGGATTTAATCAATGCATACGTAAAAGTGATCTACAGAAGAGAGAAAGAAAGAACGAAACACCCACGCTAGCACACCCAAAAACACACAGTGAGAGAAAATGCATGAAAAGAAGAGAACAAATGCTGAGGAAGGAAGGCAATGAAAGTGTGAAATGGAGTTGAAAATGCATTACTTCTTTAAGTTGGGTCGAAGTTTATTAACCCAACGGAGGCGACAGGACTTGCCAGTACGCTGCAAAAGGCCTTTGGATCGAATGGAGCTCCAGTCTCTGGGGCCATATTTCTTGACATGGTTTATCAGAACCTCATCTTCTTCTGCTTTCCAGGGGCCTTTCTTTATCTCACCCATTTCATCACACGTTAATCTTTCTCTTCTCCCAGCCATTCACTCCACTTCTCACACTATCTGTTTATATACGACCTACCATAATACTAGCAGAAAAAGGTAAAAGTCAATCTTCTGATGTTTCGCTAGATTCTTGTCTCTCAGGAATTGTTTTCTTCTGTATCTTTTATCCCCGTTTCCTTCTGAGTGGGTGTGTTTTGTTTTGCTCTATTTTGTGGTGCGGTGACGGTTAAGGCGGTTACTGCCACCATTCACCCACTACGCAGCCCCACTTACTCCTTTTTTTAAAAAATATTTTAATTTATTTTTATTTTTCCTTTTGCCTTTTATGTAGTTCAAAAGTCAAATCTGTCAAGTTACAACAACGTCCTCTCCTTTTTTCTGTGGTTTTAACAAAAAATAAAGGAGGCAATTTAGGGCTTCTTGTTCTCATTTATAATTTTTATAACCTCCAAGAAGCAACCAAAAAAACGTCTCTCAATTGTCTTTTTTGGATTATCGAAAGAAAGAGAAAAACATTTTATTACTTCACTAACTTTAAAACATCTAAAGCACAAATGAAAGTTTTTTTTTATGTGAAAGTATTATTTGGTAAATATTCGAACCGCTGGGCTTTTACACTTGATATACTCACTGTTGCATAATTTCACTTTGCGTCTTTTAACTATACCTAACCTCTTGCCTTGTTCTTAAACCTTAAAATTGGACACTTTAGTCCTAAACTCTAAAATTTATTCTACTTTAATCTCCAAAATGTACAGCTGATCCCATTTTAGTCCTTAAGATATAAAATTATTTTCATTTTGGTCCTTAAAGTATACCCGCTTAAATCTAGAATCTATTATACTTTCTCAAAGGTATTACCTTTTTTTTGTCAAAATCTCAAAACATCGCTCAAGTAGGACAAAGCTTACAGTTTAAGGATTAAAGTATCACATTTTGAAATTTAAAGATCAAAGTAGGAATTTGTATTTGACAATAAGAAAATGATTTGATGCTTAATTTTGAAAACCTCTGTGACAACAACACATTGTATCAAAAGTCAAAACCTACTTTTGCAATCACGAGTTAATTTTTGTTTTAGTTAATATGAAAATTGTGTTAGTAGGCAACTTGAATCAACCCGTATAAGCTATTTATGGTCCTGAGAGTGTATCTTGATCTGTAGTGATGGCCAGAATCGAATCTATCTAAACTCTGCTTCTACTCAAAAAAAAAAAAAAAAAAAGTTGCTCCGTAATAGAGAATTAAAGATGCATCCTTATTTAAATTCCACCCTCTTCTTCTACTCAAGATGTACATGTCTTGAGTTCAAATCTGCTTCTCCTCCTCATTTTTTAAATCTCGGCCCTCCTTAAATAGAATAAATTGAAAAAAAAAATTCCAAGACTACTACTAGCTACTCAAAAGTCCAATACTCAATGCAATACTCAAAAGTCCAAACTAATAAGTGGGTCGAGTCCAATAAATAATGGAGAGGTTAAAGTTCCATTACCACATGTTTCAGGCCCAAATCCAAACCAAGCAAACAGCCCTCATCTGTACACTAGGCCGGGTACGAGAGCGCCAAACGGACGGCCCTCAAATTAATCTCCAGTCGGTCTAATCACTCCTCCATATACTAGCATGGTTCTGGCCGTGCTGACCAACTAATATCATATTTATCACAACTATATATGACCAACTCAATCATACTTGGGCAATCGAGACCATATATCTATATGATATGACCAGCTGACAAATGAAGAGGTAAATAATGAATATGCAAATCACAACCATAGATTACTTAAACTCAATCATTCATGTCTTAGCAGAATACACACTTCAGTTCAAGCCACAGTTACATATTAGGAGGTTTAAATAAGCTTCATTGCCTATTGAATTACAACATTGATGGTTAAACTACTAATAGATATATTAGGATCCATTACTTTTTAAGTCAAGAGACATTGTCTAAGGAATGAAGACAGCCATCAAGGCAATGAACAAAAGATATAACAAAAGTACGGAATTAGACCATATCAGTCTTCCTTTGCTTTAGCTTTCTTTGCTCTCTGTAATTTAGTACCTACTTGTGTCGAAACCTTCAGCATGTTATGATTCAGGTTTCCACTTCTTCTATATTAAACCAGGGAATAAGAAAGATTAAGCCAAAAGCGTAATTGAATAGAATGTAAAGATGAATAGAATGCACAATACAGGAGCCATATATGGGTTAGAATGAAGCAAGAAAATTACTCCTTAAAATGCATTGGTTGTACCAGAATATCTACAAATCAATACTGATAAATTAGTGGTATAAACTTTTTCAGCACCAGTAGCTAATGCAGCGGCACTGGATGAATGTAAGATCTGGAGACATTTTTGAAATGTTCTTCTCTCTATGCTGATGACCTGTGCTTGCTGCCTAGTTTTATAATGGTCTACGAGCCAATACTTTCAAAGTGGCCCTTGCCTAGAGAAAAAGGAGATAGATCTTATGAATACTCCAACATACCAGATGCATATCCAGCTTGCAATGGAGACTTGGACAATGCTACGTCCCTCAGTTCTTGACATTTGCTTGGGTTATGCTTTGCTGACACAATGCAATGATATACAGATTGCGTGGAACTGGGGAATATGATAAGTTTTTTGGTGAAGGGGTGTATAACTGTGCTGGATGTGGAACGCCACTTTATAAATCTACAACAAAGTTCGACTCCGGCTGTGGTTGGCCTGCTATCTAAGAAGACTGGTGGGTCCCGAGTGCTTTAAAAGTAGAAAGTCTTTTTAAGAAAATGTCAGGGTGTTAGATTGATGATGTCTTTCTTGCTCCCTCCTGTTTTTGTAATTAACCGAGACAGAAGGCCTTGAAATGATCGCATCAGTTCTTGAACCTGCTCTTAGCCTTGGAATCCCAATGCTCCTCCTGTCCAAGCCCCCGCATTGCTATCTGGTTGGCTTCTCTTCTTATCATTTAACTTATTATCTCCGGATCCTTCTTTCGACCCTCCTCCTCCTTCCCTCTAAATTTGAATGCTACTACTGCTGCTTAACAACAATAATTTGTGTAAGCCGTAGCCAATTATTAATAACGTTATGTCAAGGAAATAACCCCAAGGGAAGACTGAAGAGGGGAGCTATCGTACCGAGTGCTACTGCCACCGCCAATCTCTCTACCTCTCTGTACATTCACACATGGCAAAAGCCTTTTCCTTGGTCAACGACAGTGGCCGTCGGGGGAATTCAAGCCTCAACAATTGCAGCGACGACAGACCATTGCCTATCTCCTCAAACAAGGACTTCAACGTGCCGCTGCATTCTTCTCTCAATCTCCACAGCGGAAAGATGGCGAGAAAGAGGGCAGCTTCTGATATAGAAATCCAGCCGGTCCAACGCTTTCTCCGTCGAACTGCCTCCCCAACGACTACCGCGGACATAATACCTTTGGATGAATTTGGGGTGTGCTCTATCAATATTGTAGACACTAATACAGGTGTTATCAACAATCCTAACCAGCACCAGCTCCCTGACGACGTTCCCACCTACTCCACTACTATAGTGCTACCTTCTTGCACGGATTTGAGTGTGACGTCGTCGTCGGCAGGTGGGACTGGGTCCGAGTCTGCCTTTTCCACTTCAAGCTCAAGTAACATGATGGATTCCTTATCGCCTGCTCCTCTTCCTCACAATAAAAATTACCAATAAAAATCAAGGACAGTTTGCCAAACACAGAAATCATATAGCACACCTGTCGGCTGAATGTTGGCAAAAGTCGGGCAACATTTGAAATCAATAAAAATAGAGAAAAAAAAAGTAAACATAAGTTAATCGATAAATTACCATCATAATCATTCTTTTATGCATAATATCAAACACATGACAGTGTCTAATTAACGGAAGCCAATAATAAATAGGAGGGAAGAACATTCAAACTAAAAAAAATTGCAACTAAAAAATAGGAAGAGAGAAAATGGAAACATACCTAGATTTTGTTTGCTCCTCTTCTGAATACCGGCAAAAGTGGGAAACAAAGGTATATATAAGGCTGGAAATAGTAAGTTCTGAAAGCTGTACCATGGATGATAACTCGGTACAGCAGCCATACCTAAAATTAGCTGTTTTTTGGGGGAAAAGAAGAATTCTCGTGGATGAGGAGGATTTTTTGGGAGCGAATCGAAAGGAAGTACAATTAGTTGCCGGAGCAATTGGCAGAAAACTGAAGATTTTGCAGGCTCGCAGATTTTGGGGAAAAGAAATTTCAGTGACCTAATTTTTGGGGTAAAACAAAAATTCACGTGCGTGTGGAGGAATTTGTGGGTTGCAATCAAAAAAAAGGACAATTAGTTGTTGAACAATTGGTTGAAAATTGAAGATTTTGCAGGCTCATATAGCTGCCTACTAATCGACGGAAAGGAAGAGGCTACGCGACGCAAAGAAAGAGTAAGGAAACTCTGCTTCAATGAAGAAGAACTTCACTGGCTAATAAGACCAATTAAGGTGGTGTTGACTAACCTACATTATCAGCATCAGTCATACTAACGGCCATGACACAGGAACATTAGTTCTAACGGCTATGACTCCGTTAATTTATATTATAATTAGGAATATTTAATTTAATTTAATAACTATAATATAATTCAAAACACCCCATGTGATAAAAAGGACACACAAATAGTCTACAACTATTTGCATTTGAGCAGGAAAATATAAAAGGAATAATTTCAAATGGACAAAAATAACCCTAAATAGTTAGCAACTATTTAAAGAGCTCCTTTTCATAAAAGGATTCAATTGACCTTTCTCACCAATTAAAAACCAAACAAAAGAATCAAATGAAAATAATTAAACTATTTTTACCAATTAGCCCCTAAATAGTGAGGAACTATTAAGCCTTTGAACTTGAATACCAAGGCTCAAATAGACATTTCACTCTCTTTAATGTCCAAAATAAAAAAATGAAATTTGTTTCCTCATACCTTGACACTTGGCATCAATGGAGAACTTGAGTTGTTCTCTTATCTAGTTGGTAGATATAACTGCTCATTGACGTGGTACCCTTCGCATACGGTATACCCCCACCGAGGCGAATTTATCAGAACTGATCAAATCCAACCGTAGGCCGTAGTTAACAGAAGTTAGGGTTTTCTGTTTCTGTGGCAAGATGACGAGGCGCAGCCGTGTTGGTGGGAAATGTGAGAAACAACCGATGGGTAAGAGAAGCGGCGGCAATCGTGTTCGCGGCAAACGTCAGAAATTGAAGCCGGAAGCGGAGCGCAAAGTTGGAGGTGAGAGCAGCGGTGGAGGATCATCGTGGGGAAAAAACAAACGCGTTTTTCCACCACCACCAGCTGAAAAAACATCGCTTCCTCCGAGGCTGGGTCTCAAGGAGTCAGGAACTTATGAGGAATTTATCAGGAATGCCCTAGCAAGAACTCGCGCTCGCCGTTGTAATCCTTATATTGGTTTCGAGCCATTCGGCAACGAAAAGATGGCCGACGAGAGTACCATTGAACGGTACCTCGAACAGGTCGAGGAGAGCGATGTTAGTATTCTCTCCCATTCTCTGTCCTTCCTTCCTTTCCTTCCTTCTCCGGTGGTATTTAACGATATCACCTACTGTTCTTTTTCTTTTTTTAATCTTTCTTTAAGCATCAGCATATATACCGGCGGGAATGATAATTGTGAATGTTGGATTGATTTACTTTTGCAGGGTTTTGACATAGATGTTTTTCCGGGTGGTCGTGAGACTATCTATGCCCCCATTAGAAATTTTAAGAATGATCCTCAACTTTACAAAGATCTCGTTGAAATGGCTATCATGGCACTTGAAGAGTTCAATGATAAGAACAAAGATACCAAGGTTTACTGAATTCTTTCCCGCATTCCCCCATCCTTATATTTGCGTTTGTGTCCGTTTTTATACTGTTGCTCCTCCTTGTGATCTACTTGTTGGGTCATTAATTTTCAGATTAATTATGGAGTTGTTGTTTTTTAGGGTGTACCATTTGGGTTTAAAGATATTGAGAAGGTAATTTCATACATGTGTGCTGGTGAGGTCTTTCACATTACCTTCCAAGCTGAAGAGGCTGAAACTGCTGAGGTCAAGACCTTTCAAGCTAAGGTTTATGAACCTATCCAGGAGGACCAAAGAGAGGTTATGCTCGTCAGACTGAAAAAATACTAGATTAATGATAGTGTTGGATGATACAAGCACAGACTGCTCTGTCCCTCCTTGTGTTAATGCATTTACATATGGAGTTTCTGTCTAATATGTCGTCGTCTTAGTATGTTTAATGTTTATGTCTTTTCTGTAGTACGACGACTTATTCAGTCTAGTACCTAAGACTTCAGATAACTGGCTGCCGTTGCCCTTTGAGATGAAGTCTCTTTAACTTTGTGACCGAGAGTGTCATATGTGGAGCCATTGTGGGTGCTCGTCTTGACAGTTTAATTACGGTCTCCAGTTACTGTTTAACTAGGTGAGAAGTTTCTTAGATCTTTCAATGCTATTATTTTCGTGCTTCATATGCAATTACAGGTTTGAAGTCGTGAAATCTGTTATTTTCCAGTTCACAGTAGATTCTATTTTGATAGGAAGGCATGCACGACTACATTGAAGACAATGTACACTACCTTTGTGTTCGTAAATTTCATGCGTCCTGTAAAATTTATCAAGGAGGTCCTTGAACAATTGGAAAAAGATACAGTGGAACATTATTCTTTAATATTTAACTTAGATGCATAGATTCAGCCATTTATTGAACTATTCACTGGAGGATCTTGCATGCTTCTCCACAGCATTAGTTTGGCATGGCTGTGTCTTTTCAGATTTTCAGACATGTACCTTCTTTACATGTGCTTTGAAGGCTCTAGAGGTTTGACTTGTGTTGTCCTTTAGTTTCATTTAAATGTCGGTGTATCGGTGAGTTTCACTAGCCATAGCATATTTAGGACTAAAGATGCATGCTGAGTTTGTTTAGCTTGAAGGTTTTTGTTCTCTTAAACAACAATTGACTTGATTGCGCTTCATGATTAAATTTTGAGCCGAGCTGAGTATCTGAATGCCGAGGTCGACCCGTGAATAACTCGAGCCAATCTGATCTAGTTGATTTTGGTCAAATCTGATCGAGTTTGTTGTATATGGTACTTCTGCCACCGCCAAAATCAACCGCACAATAATCAGTTGGAGGCCGAAGCCGGTTGCACAATGGTACTTCTGCTATGGGTTACAACCATCAACAAATCTACTACTCAACATGATATAATCACCTCCGGCTCTGGTGGGTCGGAAAGGCAATTGTTTTTCTATTTGTAAATTCGAACTCTGGTTGGCTAATGTGTTCGCTCATACAAGAATTGCCTTCTCGTCAGAAATGACTAATAAAACAGACTCTCAACCTCTAATTTTCAATTCTCGAACTTGCCAAACAAGAGGATTATGGTGCTTAGACTCTCTTAGTTATGTGATCTGTCAAATTCACATGGTACGTACCAAACTAAGATGTGGTGCTGGGACTCGTTAGTTTCATGGTCTCTATCAGTGCAAATTTCGTCTGACGTTCGGTTTCGACTTTTGCTTTGTCGCCAGCAAAATGTTTTTGACGGGTCATTCGATTCGAGTCTCTTCAAAATCCACTTGTCAAAAACTCATTCATATCCGATTAAAAATTGTTTCTGATTTAGTTGCAGTCTTCCAGTCCTGATTAGAGGGGGAAGCCAGGAGAGGGAAGGAGGCTGGTACAAGTTTGGATTAGATTGGAAGTGAACTAAACATTAAATCTGATCGAGAAATGAACCTATAAATAAATAAATACTGTAAGATGATTAAATTTCTATCAATCGTCTTTGCATAATTATATCTATAAAAGAAATTATTGGTGGGGCGAAAAATAGGCCAACCTATTATTAAACACCAAAAATGCGAGGAATCATTAACAAGCAAAATGAGAAAATCACCACACTAACTCATATGTACTTTTCTCCCCTTCAAAATTTGTGTGTATCGTGTAACCGGGTCCCTTGGTTTAGTAATAGTTAGCGCTGTACTATTTGTTATATTGTATTTAGCTAATTTTCACTATAATCAAAATTTTAAGAATAAAAGTAACTAATATTTTTAACCCATATATACTACGGTATAATGAAGGCTTCACAAGTGGATCGAGCTTTCGAGTCGGGCCGATCTCAGGCTTTGAGGAGTAAAGCCCAGCCTATAACATCCGATTGTATTGTCACAGCTGAAGGGCTAAAACCCCGATTGGGTTTTCATTATGCTTGTCAATTTTTCAACATTGCCTCTCATCTTTTCCCCTCTAAAATCTCGCTATAGATAACTTGAACCCCAATTGGTTTTTCCCTCCTCCCCACCCCCGTTTTTTTGTTCTATTTCATCACCATCAGTTGAATCGATCATAGTATAGTGCTACTTATTATAGGGTCTTCACTTTTATGCAAATTTTTCTTGATGGGTTTTCCATTCTGCACAGCTTAAAAGCTCAAGATTTTCTGTTCTTTTCCTTTCTCTTCTCGCTGACATAAATCCGACTAGTCAAGCTTACCTGTTTCTGAAGATGCAGCATCTAAGGAGAACTGGGTTTTTATTACTGAAGAATAATAGGCTATCAACCGCTCTGAAATCCTGCAATGGCTTGGGCGATTCTTTTCTTGATTATATGCCTACAAAATATGCATCAAATATGGGTTTTGCTCCCTTTTCATCTACGTCCATTGGGGAGCCTGGAGCCAGCAGCTTTGTTAGAAGGGTATGTCAAAAGTATCATTTTTTTTAATGATCGCAGTGCTTAAACTCAATGTGGTGCTTATGTGTAGTTTTCTTAACGTGGTCTGGAGCAATTGTGAATATTTTTTCCCAATTTATTATAGGTATTATATTTGTTGAAATGGGTGAATTTTCGTTTTTCTTTTTCTGCTATTGAAATATATGAACTTTTGTTTTGTGTATGTAAATGTGTGTCTCTGCATGCGTGAGTGGAACTTGCGAAGGTGCAATTTTTGTATATTGGAATGTGATGTGAATAGACTAAATGTAGGGGAATTGAGAAAGTAGGCTACTTTCTTACTTTATGTTGTTTTGCCGCTGCTTATTACTTGTAGAACTTTAAGCTAAGCGCGATTCGTTTGTAAGAGAGTTTATTAATAAAATGGTAAAGGTTTAAATTCCCTTGCCCTTATAGGATGGGAACAGGCATCTCAAGTAAATAAAGTTACTAGCACATGACTCTCACTGCAGTAGACCTCACTGTGCCTATAATGCAACGCTAGTTTAGATTCACAAGCTTTTGTTTTGTTCGTTAGGTCAGAGGTCAGAAAACAGTCTGAATGAAATGGACATTGGATGGTCGACAATATGATGATACCTCTATGTCTCATTACCTTTAACTTGTGTTGCATTTGCACTGGAGTTCTGGTCTATCAGCTGTGATTAAGCTGAGGGAGTCATCTGTTCTGCCTTTTGGAATATTTATTCCATGATGTTGATGCATCTCTTCTTCACAGTGGACATGCCTTTAAAGCTGATCAATTGTCTAAAGAATAATTTGACTATTTTGTAAATTACTTTCCATGCATTCCTATGACTTACATGTCTAAAACTTCCACTTCGATAATCATACAATTCATTTTCCTCTTTGTTGAAAGCTAATATTACCTCATGTTTAATGGGGATTAAGGCTTTTCATACTAAAAGTTTCCAATAATTTTGTTCAATCTTGTGCTGTATTTCTTCACTTCTGCTGGGTGCACTTGTTTATTGCAAAACTTTGCATCTAGAGTTAGGAACAAGATAAGAAGATATTTTAATACTGATATAAGGTTCCAATCGGTGTAATTAACCAAAGGAATTTACATCGGTTAGGATTTATATAATTTATCTGCAAAGTACCTCTAATCAGTTTGGCTGTGTGGGATTTTGGTCTCTTTGTGGAAACTTATACTAAAGAAGGGGATGACGAGTTTCTTTATTCAATGCAGATTATGTTCTATAAAACTTGATAAAGAAATGTTAGCAAGACATTAGGGAGTTCTTTTGTCGTTTAGTTTGCAAACTGTCTCTACCAATCTTTTGCAGCCAAAATCTTGCTCAACAGGCTTTCTTTATGGGGTAAATTTCTTTTACTTTGACACTTCTAGGAATGGTGAACGAAGTTAAAACTGACTCAACTACATTGAACAAGGAGCATGACCATTGGCCAAACTAAATTGGAAAATGAACATGACATTATACTATACTTGGCTTAAGGTGTATTTTTGGCCTTCTTGTTTTAATTTAGCCCATTTTCAGCCATAGATAACCAGGAAGACTGTTAGGTAGCTTTATATGATAAATTACTGCACTGAATTAAATTTTGTTAGAAATGACACGTTAGTTAGAGATATACATACATACATACAGACACACACGTTAGTTAGAGAGATACATACATACATACATACATGCATGCATGCATACATACATATATGTGTGTGTGTGTGTGTGTGAGAGAGAGAGAGAGAGAGCATAAATTGTATACCAGCTGCAAAATGTGATTACCTGTTTTAGCAATGATCTTTCTTTCTGATGTTACTTACAAAGGGAGGGAGAGGTGAAAGCATAATTTGTACCCACACTCTGTTTCAAGGATGATGTTTCTTCTTGATATTACGTGCAAATTTATCTAGTAGTTGAGGTGCGAATTGTACTCCAGCTACAGATGGTGATTGTTTGTTTCAATAATATTGTTTCTTTCTGATGATACTGATATACTTAACTGGTTGTTGATATGTAAAATACTTTTACACTTGCTGGTACTACTGTTAACTTATCTTCTTCCCCTTTTGTCTAGTATGCTAGGGGGCAAACTCCGTCACCATAATTGATAATTGTGCTTGTTTAACTTACCAAAACAAGAATGACTTTTATACTTCTTAAGTCCTTGTCCTGCATGTGAAATTTTTCAGGTAATTCTCTTGCATTGTTTACATTCTGAAACTTGACTCATAATTTTTAACCATGATTACTTGCAGGAAATGATGAATAATGGTGCAAAATATGTCAGAGATGGAAGCTATGCACCTAGGGTATGCAGATGATTGTTATTTTCTTTATAGTCATGGAGTTAATACAAGTGCTTTCTGATAATTTTTCTTTTCATTGTTCTTCAGGTCAAACATGAAGCCGGGGGTTAGTATTATTTTTCTTGATTATTCTATTCTTTGGCTACTATGGAGTCCTTGTGTAAGAGCTGCAAACACATGAATCATTTCTAATCTATGTCCAATGATGTGACCTTCTTGGAATTTTGCAAAAATTCAGATTTTCTACCCGCTTTCAAGCATTCGTTCCATGGATGGGACCAATTTTCTCAATTCATCATCCGGAGATGCATAAATAGCAGACAGAAGCCATTCCTTCCCCGAATCACTGTTTAGCTTAATGCTTCCTCATTCTTGGATGGTGTCTTTTGAATGTTGAGAGTATTTTTTGGAGTATATAATTTGTCGAAGTTTTCTTGACCAGACTTTTTAATTCTTGCAGGTTGGCTATATATAGAGTAGCTTAAAGGTTACTTTAGATCTGAAAGTTAAAATTTCCATCAATCAATTGTTTTTCTCTGTGTTTGTGTTCATGTTTGTATCTGCAAGTATCTGAGCGTGTCTGTGCGAGATGGAGGACACATTTTTCTGTTCTGTCTTTCATTTTCCCCCCTTAAAATCTTTCTTTATTGTGAATATGTGTGTAGGACTTCCTCTGTTACTCAAAAAGCAGTGGACTAGGAGGAACTTCATTACTTCCCAGTCGTCATTTCAACCAGCCATGATGAGTCAAATAAATTCCAACATATCTTCCTCAGCTAGATCCTTTTCATCAAAGGCATCTGATTCAAAGGGTCAAAATGAATCAGAGGTTTCTCTCTAAATTCAAATATAATGATTGATTATGCGGTGTGGATCAACTTTGTTCTGTGGTTGTTATGCAATTTATTTATGTTTAAGTACCATCTAGATTGCTACTGTGCTTTGCACATAATGTTGCCAGTGGTTCCTTTACATTTCATATGCTTAATTGCATGTGTTAATTTTTAGTATTGGTTAATTATCAGAATTATTTGTAAAATAGGAAACAGAGTATGGAGGGTTGTCTTTTGAGGAGAAACATCAGTGACTGGAGAATATGAGATGTGAAGAACAACTAAGGGGTAGATGATAAAGAGTTAATTCTTACCTCTCCTGAAGCCTCCTTAGCTGACTGGTTAATTTTAGGTATGTCTAAAGTAAAACAAACACTGGGGAAAGATGAAAAGTACGAGCACATAAGCTGGCCCATTATATACATCGTGAACCACGTCATTCACTTGTCTGTGATATGTCTACAGTTTAAACCAGATTTTAGTTTAATGTTATGAATTCTTGTCATACATATTGCAGTCTAAATCCTGTGGTAAAGTTTCCTAGACAGTTTTTTAGCTGGTCATTGGTGATGTATTGCTGTCTAAGTAGCAAGGAGTCATTATTAGGAATTGCTTTAGGGAGATATACTTTGCTATGTGCTTGACTTTATTGCATCTTTTCTTATCTTGAAATACGCTACATCAACTCATACACTGCTTTACAGTTTTGCAAGCTTCATGCAAATAGTTGATGGAGTTGTAAGCATCTCGTTATTTTTTGTAGACTAAAAAAAAAATGCCAGCCATTTTCTTATGATTTGCTTCATTTCCTTTTGCTGGTATCTCTGAATCCTGTTGTTGTAACCACAAGGAACTATGTCCTTCGGTCCTCCTTTTAACAGACTCGCAAAGATATATCTACTGTTGAAGATCCATTTGATGCTCCAACATATAACATCCCTGAGAAGCCAGTGACATTTGTAGAAGGGGCTTCCTACACTGTATTCATTCTTGCAGGACTTGGAGTTGCTATTGCTGCGGCTTATGCAGTTCTTACTGAGCTTGTATTTGAACCAAAGGAGTAAGATTCTGACTTACCTCTATGTTGTTTATATGTTCGGTTTCAGTATCTGATTTGATTTTTTTCCCCATTATCTTTCAAGATTACTTTAAATGAGATGAATTTTGTGTCTTACAGGTATAAAATTTTTGGGAAGGCTCTGGAAAGGGTTCAAAATGATAGCCAAGTATGTCTTACCTGAAATTTTTTTAAGTGTTTCCAGTGGCATTGCAGGATCACCTCTACCATGAAAGTTAGAATTGAACAGTTCGACATAGTCAAGACTGTTATTGTGGGAGTTATTTTAGGTTGCATTAGTGTGGTTAACCTGAGAATTCTAATCTTTTTTTATCCGAGGCAAAAAATTTAGGACTGCATATGGTTATTAAGCATACTTGAATGGTGGTTTTGTGTTTTCCTAGATCTTTTATTCATGATGGTGTAGCAAGAACATGGAATAGATACGAGAATAATGATGATAATGTAAATGGACGGTTGTTTCGTACTTAAAGGTGAGGCTTAACCATTTTTCTGACTAAAGTCCAAGTTTTGGAAGTGGAGTAACAGGCTAGCTTTGGAAGTTAGGACAGGACACGGTTTATCTTTTTGAGAGATTTGATTGCTGCTTCCGTGTTTCTTTTAGTTGTTTTGGATTCTCTTATTTCTTCGTAAACTATAGCACGAATCAAGTTGATTTTGTGTGATTTTTCTCATTGATTATATCCTTCCTACTGCATCTTCTGGTTTAAGTGGCTTTAATTTGCTTTGCACCAGGTAAGGGTGAGAATTGGATCCCCCATAACTGGTTATGGTTCAGAAAGTAGGAATCGAGCTGCTCGCCAGCGCATTCCAAACAGGATATGGACCAAAGATGGTGTTGAGCATGTTGCGGTAAGGGTTCAGGAATAGTCCCTTGATTTCGGCATTTATGACTTATATATTATATTCTGTTTATCTTCTTACTCTACACTACAAACTTGCTTTTCATTAAGAAAAACAAGATATAGGCTTTGGTTACTGCATCTTCTGCTGAAAACTTGAAATTACAGCCATCTAATACTATAAGGATATCAGATTTGTGTTTTTTAAGTACGTGCTCAATTAAATGTAGGTTGATTTTTACATTCGCGGCCCCCATGGAGCTGGCAAAGTTTATGCAGAGATGTTCAAAGATGAGGACAAGCAATGGAAGTTTGTTTCTTTGGTGGTTGAGCTTACATCACCATCTCGGCAAATGCTTTTGCTGGAGTCATACATCCCAGCCTGAAAGGAGTTACATACATTGTTCGATCGGAAATTTGCTGCACCCGTGGATGTCAACCAGATTTCTATTACGTTGGATTTCTCCTGTTTCTTTTCATTCACCACCGAGTGACGGTATTGGAATGGGCTTTTTGATGTCCGAGGCAATTGGAATATATGGTAGCAACTTTACAATGTAGCACGGAATATTTAGCTGATCTGAAGGTAGTCTACACACTTTAGGGTTTGGATATCTGCCTTATTTTTTTTGTCCTCGTTGGCAAATTTTTTTGCCACCTCTTGAAGTTGGGCAGGGTAATTTATGGTGGTTGGCTGTTGTTGGGATTTAGGTTTATGTGAACTGGCAGACGTTGATTAAATGGGGTTTTCAACCCCCTCTCGTTTCATTTTTGTTAGAAGCTGTAGGATGGATTGATAATTCAATGTGGCATCTTTCTAATTCAACATAAGTTTCTTCCTCGTGATTTAACCCTTCTTATACAAGCTTGGCTTGCGCCATAGGCGTTTTCCTTCAGTTTCTAGCAATTTTTCCTCCCGTGATGGGAAGGAAAAGAAAAAACAAATTTGTTGTGAAATCAATGGCCTGGAGGATACATGTTTTTGCTTCAGGTCTCACTCTACCAATTGCCCTTGCCTTCCTAGAGACTTGCTTTTGTCCTACACCTACAGCTTCAAAACATTTTGGAGTCAGCTTAGTAATTGTTTTATTGAAAACGTTTTGTAGTTTGTATTCGACTTCCTTTGAAAGGACAACGATTAACTTAATAGAGAGAGAGAGAGAGAGAGAGAGTTATCACAAACATAATCTTGGAAGAAGCTTCCCACCATTGGTAAATGGCGGCAGTCAATATTATGATTATCGCTCCACTGAACAAATCCTAACAAGATTTTGCAATTTTTCCTACTGTAACCAACTGCTTAAGTTTATTAATCTACTGGACCATATGAATTTGTCCACGGACCACTTTTTTGTTTTTTTAATCACTGAGGAACAGATCAGCTTAAAACTAAAAGAAACGTTAAAATGGCCACTATCACATAAAAGTACACCTCCAAAAGCATCCATTCAGAGGGATTTTAAAACAACAGTCATCATGCACTAAAAATGCACAAAATCGTCATATTGCTAAAGGAGAGAGTACTTCTCAAGAGAGATTGCTTCTGAGCTCCACTACCACGAAGGATTAAAAATTCAATGATGAGCTTTGTGTTTGCGAGCACTTCAGGGCAAGATCAGGAAGGGAGATCCTGAATGCCATAGGTTTGCCATGACATAACCATAATTAATTGTCTTGTGCTCTTGGTCGTATTCCAAGCCCAGACCTTATATTTGCACCTAGAGTCTTCATGTCATCCACCTAAAAGATTATGACAGAGAGATACTCTGTGATCAGATTACACAATAAACAATCTATCTGGATGGAACACGCTGACAATAATGGCCAATAAGCATGAGCAATGCTGATAGGATAGAATTTCAGATCAACAGCATTAAATTTGGCAAAGATGATGATGCTCTATAAACACCTAGTTGTGACCATTAAAGCACTAATATACAGCTGGCAATGGTGCAGAAACGAGCAGACATGAACATAACAGAAACTGGACCACAATCCCCAAACTAAAAAGAAAGAGGGCAAAAGAAAGAAAATCCAGATAAGAGAGAAAAAGGCAATATAGTTATCTTGATTCTCTGATTTATTCAACACGACAATGCCCAAACTGTTAAAGTTGAGAATAACAAAAGCAAGAATGCTTGCTTTGGCCCAATGAAGGTTGCTTCAACAGAAAGGTGATACCCACCTTTTTGCTTCTTATTTCAGCCAAGTAATTAGGATTAGCATTCATTTCTAGAGGCACGGTTCTTGCAAAGCTTCCACTACTGCATACAAAATTACCCAACGTCCCATATAGAAAGGATATAGGGTGCAGAATAAAACACAATTTCCAGATTCAATGTTTCCACGATTGAACGTTAGTAGAATTGATCTGACAAAACACAATAACCAATTTCCAGAGCTAAAAATGTGACAATCACTTTGCAAAATCTAACCTTTTATGAAGAGCCAGGGACACATATCACAACATTTACTAATTCATTGACACACGTCACAACCATAACTCAATAGTACTCCTCTTCTGGCTGGAGAAAGATACTGAACTTGATGAATTTCAGCTTCATGTAAAAAATACATGGAGTAATATTTATGCCCTGTGGTAGATAGGTAAGGAAATAGCTTTAATTGGAAGAGACTACAAAAATTATGGCTACCTAGACAACTGAAATCCAAAATCCCAACTATCCTGAACTCGTATAGGTTATAGTGATGTCAACACAATTTCCTTTACCAAATATCTCATTTCACCAGGCAAATGCACCCTAGAGTTCAAAAAGAAAGTACTTTTCGCTTGTTTACAAAGCAAAATCTAAAAATTAACGGGAGTAATTGATAGTTCAAACTTCCAAGACTGCACCCTTCACTGCAATTGCAACCAAAATTTCTGAAGTAAATAGACAAAGAAAGAGAAAGAGAGTTACCGAGTGGATGCCAGAGGCTCGGAGAGAACCGATGGTGGCGGAAGCGGCGGAGCCAACGAAGAGGGATGCCACGCCGAAGGCTTTAAAAGGCATTAAACTAGAATCGCCTGCATAACCTCGCCGGAGAGATAAAATAGCCCATAATAATTGGACCGAACTTGCCCCCGCCCAATACCAGTAGCCTTCTACGCCACCGCTCCACCGACGAGGACCATCACTCTCTTCATTTAGCTCCATCTCATCTCCGTCCATCCGCCATTTCCCTTCTTCTCCTTCTAAAGCAGTTTTTTTATTTTATTTTTCTTTTCTATTTCTTCTTCACTCCCCGCCGCGGTTGAATCTTGGACCATAAGATTTGGGCTTTGGCCCTGTTCTCTTTCGGCTACAAATTAGGTCCACATGCCAAAAGTCGGGAAATTTGATACATCTGGACACAGAGTATTTAACCCCCGGGTCTCTCATATTTTGTAGGTTTGAGCCTTTTGTTATCTTTGATCTCATCATAATTCTAGTGGGGGTTTCTTAAACTTAAATATATTTTGATTTGTTAGGTTTTTGAATTTTTGTTTAGTTGCTTCACAATGGAGTATGATAAGCATTTGGGATTGTGGTTAAAGTTATTTTGCCCTTTGTGAGGTTCTAAATGGCATGGTACTTAATGAGAACACATACATTTAAAGTTATCTATAAATAATTACATGTATTCAAAAACAAAAATTTATTCGAATTCCTAAATGCGTGTGTTGGTTGGCAAAGTACCACCCAAAAATCAAAAAGGTCTGGAAGTTTTGAGATTGTGGCCGTGGATTAGGGACTTTTGGAAGTTCAATATAAGTCTTAGCCGTTATTATCCTTCAAAACAAAGTGAGGGCTCACCCAGTTCTCCAGGTATCTTATCCCGGCATTTAAACCAAATAAAGAGTTTCACGACTACTCATCATATCTTGCCCTTCTTAGCTCAATCTTTAAGGTAGCTCTTCGCGTTTCAAACAGGATTTCCTATATATGCTTGAAAGAACATAAATGCGGAATTCGGTTATATTTGATTCCACAAATGGGCAACCATAGTAATTGATCTTTACCAACGCCAAATTAGGGCTACATGCCTCGTGTCAATACATTCCTATTTCGAAGATTCTAGATAAAACAGCATGACAACTACAAAAGCAAATACTTAAATGCAAAAAGGTGTCTGGTACATTCCTAATCCATAAATGGTATGGTATTAACTACATTCCCCTCGTTCATCTTGCTCAAGGCCATAACCCAGCAGGCATAGCATGCATTGTTACAGGAGCACAAGTTGAATACAGGCTCGTGCAGCTCATTCAGCTAGGGTACTTGGAAATTGAGCGTGATGGTACCATCTAATGGCAATTGAAATGCAAGCACCATTGTACTACGTCAAGATGTATATTCCAACAGTCGACGGACTGCACGGAACAAATAACTTGGAAAACTACACGGGCAAAAAAGTTGCATCTGGATAGAGAGAGCAAAAACAGACTAAAAAGATGGTTACCCCGGTACAGAAAATGGTGAAGAGCTACGACAGAGGGAAGGCAAATCAGTAACATCAAAGCACGGATATTCTTCAGTCATATAGCACATTACAGTACCCTGAAGAACAAAAAATAGCTTTCAGAATGCAAAGCCAGAGGTATCTCCTCATTAAGAAAACAACTGCACAGGTAGAATAAGCTTGAGAACATATTCACAACTAACGTATCTGCCAAGTGCAAGCATAATATTATCATAAATAGGTGATAAAATTCCAAGCTACAGTGTCTTTTAATAAGAAGATGAGGTAAAAAGTGAAATCATGGCAAAGAAAGCAACACTGGAAGCTGAGACTTCGGTGAAATATGGTTCAAGCATCTAATTTCTGTTCATGCATGTGCTGGTAAACGAATCTTGAAATTCTTTTCCAACAATACCTGTCATCAATTGGGTATGACAAAAAAAAAAAAAAAAAAAAATCTCTAGATGAATGAGTTCAAGCAAACTACAAAAACAACAGATTTCAAACCAATAAAAGATTCTTTTCCGACAATCTAACCATTTGCCTTTCAAAGAAATCAACTGCCAGGGCCAGCCAGACCTGCCTCAGCTTTAAAATCCTCCATATAAACTCTCAGCAGAATTTGGATTAATCAGCCTGATCTTCGCCACACGCTAAAAAGAATAGGAATTTCAATGGCATTAAACAGCAAGACAACTACCTCAGGAACACTAGGTAAACTTTAATATGACTAACCCTTTGGTTTCTCAGTCTAACGCTTCAGCAAAATAACCAAAAAGCATACACAGGGTTCAGTCCACAGACAGATTTTTGTGTTTAGAGTATTAAACTGCAGTACCAAAAGCCATGATCAGCTCTCAGCATACTATGAGAACAAAAAAGTTGGACAATATAATTAGTCCTAATTATTATCAAACTATTCAAAGGATGTCAAAGATGACAAATATAAGGTTATAACATCAACAGTAATTGCAAACGATCACAGAGGCCGACATCTCTACTAGATGGTCTAGGATAACCACATTCATCAACCAGGAAACACGTTGTTATGTCTTGACATATCAGAAGCCATCAAAAAAGAAGATACCAACAAACAACAGCATAATCAAAATTTGATCACAAATAAAAAGCTGTCAATTGATTCTATATAAGCAACATAGAACTGAAGAAAACTCTATTAAGTTATCCAAAAATTCATATGTACATCTGCAACTACTAACATATCAAACTACGTTCACCCAATTCTCTGACTGCCCACAATTAGATAAAGCAAAAGAAAACAGCAAAAGCTAGCCACATGATGGAAAAGAACTTATTCCCCCGACCAAAAACTCCCCTTTTATCTATACAAGTCAGTGCTGCTGATTATTTCTTCAGATTGCATCAAAAAATTGCAGAAACCTCCATCACTAGGACAATCCCAAAAGATGTTACCTAAGCTAAGCCTGCAAACAGAAAATCATGCTGTCAATCCCATATATCAAACCAATCCAACAAGGCAAGAGCTCGTAAATGGCAATAAAAAATTATACCTTTCCAGGGTGTTCAGAAACTTTATATGAATCCGCAGTTATAGATTGCAACCAAGCACCTGGAAACACATTCTGCAGCGAAACAGACAATCAAATTGTCAAATCCCAAAAAAGCAGAAGAATAGGAAACAAAGAGGCCAGAAATATTATTTTACAGAATACGATCAGATTAAGGTTAAACTTTTGACTTACATCCATTAGTTTCTGAACAGTTTTTGATCTCTTCTTAGGTCTCCTAGAAGGCTTAGATCCCAGTAAAGCAAACAAATCCTCTTCAATCTCTTCTCTCGAGAGGGCAAGTGTGAATCCAATCTTCCTCTTCTCCTTCTTCTGATTCTCTGATCTATTACCACTGTTGGGATTCACCTGCGGTGATTGAGCTCTTTTTGCGTGCTGCACTGTGGATCCATTGTTCTTAAAACCACTTCCATTCAAATTCAGCGACGGCCTTATTGGTTTCCTTGGCCTAAAATTCCATGTCTTTTGCAACGGCTCGTCGTCATCAAAACTAGCCAGTAGCTTCCCCTCGTCCTGAACCTCATTATCCTGGACTTTTACCTCAGCTTTTCCCTCCTCTTCAGGTTGAATTTCCTCCGCAAACTTGCTGGCTTTCTGCCGGATTTTAATCAGAAACTTCGAAGATCTGCTTTCATTATTCTCTGCCTCTGCCTCTACCCCTGCCCCTGCCCCTGCCCCCTTCAATTTTCTCTCATCTCGATCAGGCGATGATGTAAATGCTCCATTCTTAACACCAGAAGAAACCGAAGATCTAGAGTGCCTCCGGTACTCAATTAAAGGCTTGCTGCTTTTCACACAAGACTCCAGCTTTCCGGTTCCATTGCCACGGACCGGAGACTGATTCAGTAGCGGCGCAGTTAATTCATCTGCGCCATCTCCATGTAGCATCGGAGACGCCGCTGAGTCCTCGCCGCCGAGCATCGCTGCATGACGAGACGGAGATGATGCAGCAACTGAGTCTGCTGCGCTGCGCAAGGGAGAGTTAAGCGACTGCCTCCGCGGTGGAGAATCATGACTGAAAGGCGGCGATCGGTGAGGCGAGCCGGAGGCAGATAGCCTGGCGGCGGAAGATGAAGCCGAACGAGGACGTTGGTGATTGCCTTTCCATTTCAGGTGCGACAATGAGAAATTGTGAAGCGGCTGAGATTTCGCCGGCACCGTCGACGCCATTGATCGAAACAGTAAATCTCCAGCAGAAGTGTCTGAGTGCGAGAGAAAGAGAAAAGATTTTGCAGAAACTGAATTAAACAAAAATAGGGCTAATCTGTAACAAAGTTTGAGGAGATAGATTTAAGATAGATTTGCTTCATGGATAGATTGGGTTTATTAAATGTGAGAATCTAATTCTAATCCTACTTCTAATTGCCTAAAAAGGATCGCCAAAAACCCTAATGTAAGGCAGTCTAGTCTAGTGCGTGTGTGTGTGTGTGTGTGTGTGTTTTGCGCCCAGGAAGGAAGGGAAAGAGAGATGGCTTGGAGAAGAGGTGAAAGTGAGGAGACGGTTCTACATAAACAAAGATACTACCGCTACTACTGACCAGGTCAGAGAGTCGACAAAGAGGATTGGCATCAATCAAAATCACAATCAGATACTATAAGAAATTTCCGAGTTGGATTTGTATTAGTGTTGGAATTAGGGAGATTTATATCTAGATATTCTTTGTAGTTTTCAAACGTTAGGCCGTGTTTGCGTTGTTATTTTAATGAGTTTTTGTCAAAAAAAATATATATATGCCGTAAATGATTTATGATTAGAAAAGACGAAAATTTTTCATCAAAAAATCACAATCTAACGTTGATTGCCTTTATGCTCAATTGCATAAGGGCGTAAGTAGAGTTTTCAAAATTAGAGAATAATGCTCAATAAATGCTCAATTGCATTTGTTTGCATGGGCTTTTGTATAAATACCGGTTGGATTTGACCATGGTTAAGTGCATACCTACATAAGTAGTGTTTTCTTTGTATGGATTTGTGTATTTGATAAGATATGAAGTTAAATTTTTTTAATTGTATTTATATTTTTACTGAGTTCATGATACGAAGGTCGAAGTTTATTTTCATTTTTTGAGACATAAAAATTTATTAGCATAAGTATAAATGTGATCTTTTATTGAAGTGTTTTCTTTTTGTTTTTTAAACCAAAACTCTACTCCTAACTTTATAAAACAATGTATATGCAATACTGAATATCTTAAAAATATTTCTATATATCACCCAAAAAGATTTTTTTAATAAAAGTACCGTAATTCCAAATTATGTTGAGACCACCCTTTCCAAATATTTCTACTTGTTTTCTGTTATTGAGGCTGAGACTGCCAAGTGACTTGGCCTTTTACGAAACTCCAATTTAAACCTCTAAAATGAGGAAGACTAATAAGTCTTGTTCGGATTTTGATTAAATTAGTTAATGAAGTAATTTTGAATGAGCTTTTTTTTTAATTGAAGTGGACTTAAAAGAACATAGGGATATAGATACATGCCAAGGATTGTATATTCTGCTGGCTATGTGAAAAGAAGATTTGAGGAGAATCAGAAGGGCTTCCATTTGTCATGAAATGCTGGACACGGGTCATATAGCTGTTTAACTTTAAGGGAAAACCGCCAATTTAGTTCTTAAATTATTTCACTAAAGTCGATTTGGTCCCTTAATATTTTATCGCATGAATTAAGTCCCTTAACTAAAATTCTTGTGCCAATTGACGACTTATATGGTGTCACCACCCAAAACACATGTTTCCGTACACAAATCAACGGCCACGCAGGGGCTTTTTTGGAAGTACACAATAGAATTTCTACGAGAAGCAAGACACCGGCCATTTTGCATCCAAATTGAGGGAAACCTTTGAAGCGAAATCGGAGATTTCACTCAATTCCACTCCTCTTCTAGATGTCATTCCGTCTGTGTTTTTAGATCCAACGCTTTTCTTGGATCTCTCTCCATCCAGTCCCTATTCACTGATCTCGATTTCCCATGATAACCAGCCTAGATAGTCACCTGTTTGTTGCTCTGAGAAGAGGACGGAAACCTACCTATGGTCCAAAACTCTAAATCTGAAGGATTGTTTTCGGGTACTTTATTGCTTATTTGCATCCAAAGCCTTGAGCTTTAGGTGAAAAATCTTTCTGGGTTTTGATCAGTTGAGAATTGTACCACGCCATCTTGATTCTTGGGCTTCGGTTACATGTGCTTTAAAAGTCAAAATCTACAATGAATTCAGTTTTTAGTATTACATTTGAGGCTAAAAATATAAGTTTTGGTTATGTTTGATTTGAAGTCTGTTCTTTTTTGTGAATTAATTTTAAAAGGGTCGTTCTTGCTTTCTAGGAATTGGAGGTTTTTGGAAAGGGGAAAAAAAGAAAAAGATTATCTTTGTTGTTTGGGAATGGTTGATGGGTTTGGGTGGGTTCTTCAAGATATGTATTCTGCATTCTTTGATGGCCTTGAGCTGTGGAGGTGTGATGATGTTCCATAGTTACGAGTTCCTTGAATTTAGCCACGGAAGAGACCGTGCCGGTAAGTTCGCAGGATCAACGCCTCATGATCAGCTGTTAATCCGAACTTCGGATTCATTTTCAGGGTTGTTATTGTTTGCAATTGGTTTTCTCTTGCTCATGGTAGCTTTTGTAAAGGATAGGGACTTTCAAAGTTATTTTGCCAGGAGGTGTGTGTTTCTCCATTCTCGGCCGCAATTTGGAGAATATACTTCGAGAGAAAGCTTGAAGTCCTCGACCGCTGCGATTGGCTTCAAAGGTTTCCCCAATTTGGATACAAAATGGTCGGTGTCTCGCTTCTCATAGAAATCCTACTATGTACTTCCAAAAAAGCCCCTGCCTCGTCGTTGGTTTGTGTACAGAAACATATGTTTTGAGTGGCAACACCGTATAAGTCCTCAATTGGCACAAGAATTTTAGTTAAGGGACTTAATTCATGCGATAAAATATTAAGGGACCAAATCGGCTTTAGTGAAATTGTTTGAGGACTAAATTGGTGATTTTCCCTAACTTTAACCCTTGGAGGACAAATCCATCGGCTTACAATTAATTAGCTTCCTTGCACTAAGTGTGTTTGAATTGCATATTATTTCCACCTTATTAACATACACTGACTTGTTTGCATCATTAACACATTTTTTAATCACCTTTTCATCTCACATACATCACATCAAAAAAGTGTTACAATATTTTTTCACAAAATTATCTCAAATAATTTACTATCCAAATTGTGTTATTTGAAATAATTACTGTAGCATTTTTTGTGATGTAATATATGTGAGATAAAAAGATGGTTGAGAATTTAAAAATGTGAGTTAAAAAATGTGTTTATGATGCAAACGAAATATTATTTGGAAAAATTTGGTATCCAAAATCTATTATTTCTTTGACCACAAGATACAAGCTCGTTCACATAATCATTAACGTTGGTCTAGCGATCAGGAAGAATTTTTAAAATTGTCTCCACTGGCAGATTTAGAATTCAAACACTGGAACCCTTAGAGCTGGCAGTTGGAGAAAATAAAGGTATGTGAATGCTAATGGATGAGTAAAGCTGAAGTGTGAGTTCATCAATGAGTTTTATCATTTACGTATGCATATTTATTTAAGGTGCATGTTTCTCGTTTAGTAGGAGGAAAAAGACTGGAAATTAAATGTACATTTAACTGCATCGCATCTAGTTTTTTTTTTTTTAAGCTACATTTAGTTAGTTTAAAGATAAATATTGAAGTGGAATAGTGTCCTGAAGAGCATTCATGATGCACATAAATCATTTTTGATGTATGTACCACTAAAACATTGGTGATTTAGTCTTTGTCTTCAGAGTCTCAAACTAGAGGAATAACTTGTGATACACTAATTTATTGCTTTTAAGTGCATCTAGTGCTTTAATCTGTAGATATTTTATGATCAATAATAATTGAGGTCACATAATATTTCGGTTGTTTATGTAACATCAAAAACAAGTTTTAAATTTTGTGTAACGAATACTATAGAATGCTCAATCTTGAATCACATACATTCTTTTTTTTTTTTTAGTATAGAAAGAATGATAATTGCCCCATATTATATTGTAGGAAAAAATGGCTTTTCCTTCTGTTTTTGGCAATGTCAACTTGTCAATTGATTTTAATGCTACCACACTATTTTGCGTACCATAGATACACATACTTACCTTGTAATGTTTGACAGAGCATCTAATCCAAAAGGGTTTACTAAAAATGTTTAAAAAGAATTAATTGCACTGTTTATTTGAAAAATACATGTACATAGCTAAAAACAACGACAGAAAGAATTGTTCACTCCAGATAAATTGTTGCTAAAATCACCTTTGTTAGCAAAAAAAAAAAAACAAATCTATTGCCGAATCCACTATGACTCTATAGTATAATGATGATCCTAGCTAGTATTAAGAATAGGGATAGTTTTAGAAACCACCCTTGAGGTTTCTGACAATTTCGCTGACCTCCCCTGAGGTTTCGAAAATAACACTGACATCTCCTTAACTGATTTTGGGCCCCATTGCTGATGTAACCTGGAATGAATTTACTGTTTTGCCCTAATGCATAAAAGGGTGATAAGAACGAATTTCTAGAAAAATATAATTATGTCATTAAATAAATGAACTAATTAAATGATATTAACCGTGGTTCTATCTCTAATAAGTCAATGTAACTGCACTTAAGAAATGGCACTAATTGATGTACCAATATGATGCCATTTTCTCGTGATTCGATATGACTTCAGAGAGCAACACAAGGACAGTCTCATACGAAGACTTAGGGAAGATAGAAAAATTGAGGGAAAGGAAGGAGAAAAGCATGGCTCCCTTCAGGTTAAAATCTGCTGATTTGCATTAAGATTATTGACATGCTACCCACTCATGCTTTTGTATATGGTTGGCATTAGTGACAAACAATCAATGGTCATGAAATTTGGCTTTGCAATCCTTACCACCTGCTTCATTCTTTTGGGGCAGATGGTGTTTTGAAACTACATTGAATTGCGGCAATAATTATGTAGTACTACAACTGCTATAATTATAGCAATTTTGAACTAACGTCAAGTGACTTATGTTGTCTTACTAACTAGTTCAGCTAATATGTTGTTGCTTATTATCTCTTAGTAAAGTTACAATAGTAGTCATCAAATAACAGTCATATATTTCTTTCAAATACAATCCAACTGACAAGTACTACTGGTTTAGTTCTTATATAATTAGAAAAGACTTAAAATGGCTGGTACAATGTCGTGGCACTTTTACATTTGTTACAAGAGTTTATCCAATTGATTTTATAATTTGGATGAATATAAATACAACACCTAGTGTGATATTTATGATGAGTATCAAGTTAGCTATAGCCTTTGGTTGTTCCAGCCTTGCCACTTTTTATTACCTCAAAATCAGATGATCACACTAAAAATAAATTATTTCTTGAGTTGCTTCAGCCATTTATATGCTTTTGAAAGAAACTAAAAATATGGCCATTGCAATAGCCATTGGTGCAAACTGAAACTTCAAGTTGTTGCTACAACACTTTTTCTAATAGCTCTTACAACTGCTAAAATTTACTAATTATTTATGTCTTTTAATATTTTTCATTATTTACTAATACAAGTTGTGGATAAGCAAAAAAGGCATATATGGAACACAAATATCATCTCCCTCTTCAAAATACTTTTTTAATGCTCATTTTTCTGACATGGGCTGATCATGTTACTACAACTATAAGTTCAGGGGAGGCTTATATCATTTTCAAAACCTTAGGGGAGGTCAATGAAATTGTTAGAAACTTCAGGAGAGGTTTCTAAAATTATCCCTTAAGAATAGTGGTGAAAATGAATTCTAGTAAAGTTCTTGTCCAAACTTATTGAGCTATGGGATTATCTAAACTACATCAAACTCTTGAATGTAGCAGTAGTTGCACTTTGCCCCTCCAAGGACATCAACCTGTGTCTTTGTTTAGCCTTCATTGAAAGTAAACGCACGTGTAAAAACTAATTAAGCCCCCAGTTTTTAGTTTTTTTTAATTTATTAGCTAGCTGGTTATGTGTCATAAGTTGACCAGCTATGATTTTGACTCTAATTATATTAATGTTTGGGTAATAAGAGTGGCCAAATTGGAACCCATCCCATAAGAGTTGTTACTTGTTAGTCAATAG
Organism: Coffea arabica; assembly: GCF_036785885.1. Lineage (NCBI taxonomy): Eukaryota > Viridiplantae > Streptophyta > Magnoliopsida > Gentianales > Rubiaceae > Coffea > Coffea arabica. Next base: position 23,039,561 of record NC_092313.1, read on the forward strand.
CAATTTCCTAGTCTTTAGTTTTTGATCAACTGCATGGGGCTTTATACAGTAGGCAGCCTTTGTTTCGTTTTCTATTCTGTACTAAAACCGCTGCTTCCTTTTGCAAGTAATAGAAGAAAAAAATGTCCTCATTTGCCTCTTTATCAATTTTCTTGAAAATTTTCCTGTGGAGTTTGTTTAATCTTTGTGTTTGGTCTATCATTATGCTTGTTTGGAGATACGTAGAAGTAGAATAATAGCAATCACGCACATTGAGTAAAGGGTTGATAGCAATTTAAACTTTACATTAGAATGGAAGTGCATGTTGCTTGATTACTTTAGATTCGCAAGTAGTAGAAGCAAGTAATGAAGTCTTGCTCAACTCTAGAATTGGTTCATTCCTAATTAATTCAAGTCTGGCAGCATATAAATCTGCCACAATATATCTTTTGTTAGCTATTTTTCCTTACCACTTATGTAATAATGTTACAACTATGCCCCAAAAAAAATCCCTTGAAAACACATAAAATCCCTTGCTAGCCATTTTTGTTAAATTTTAGCACCATAATTAAATTGAATGTTTTCGCTTAAAATAATAAATTGCATCCAAAATGCAACACACATATCACCATAAAAAGGCCATGATCAAATAATCGAAATTAATGAATACTCAACAAATTATGTATGACAAGTTAACTTTTTGTCAACTTTATAGAGACGTATAACACAATGGTCATATATATGTTGCTACAAAAGAAAACTAATAAGCTTATCAAAACAAATATTCATAATATTTGATACAGAAATAGAAACTTAATTTAATTGAACTAGTAAGAATAAGTCAAGAAGAGTACTCCAAAGTAAGTTGTCAAACTCACCTTCAAGATGATGAATGATTGCATGGTTAGCAACCAACACGCTCACTTATGATCTGCTCTTAAATATCTGTGTGGCTCATGCTTATTTTATTAAGGAGGAAAATAAATTAAGAAAGTACTTACTTTTACCATCTTATATTTCTATATCAAGATTTTTCTTTTTATTATTAAAGCCTAAAACTTTTGGGCAAAAACTAATAAACAATATTTCCAACAACTATTTCATACTGTGTGTTTTAAAATAAAGAATATTCCTAATCAAAGATAAAGAATGCAGGACCACAGTACAAAGAATTAGCACCAAACTGACCAAGGGATAATTGATAGATGATGTTTGTACAATGATGTTTGTACAATAATATTTTGTTGATTTATCTTGGGTGTTGGATATTTTGTTTATATTTTATTTATGGTTAGTCTTATTGTTGATTCGAAATTCAAATTTTGGCACGACTACCTTGCTTTCTAAAACATCATCCTTATGCAGGTATGTTTGGATTGCAAGACTTTCTTATAAAAATCTCAAATTTTGTTTTGCTTACATCATACACACAATTTCCAACCATCTTTTTATCTCACATACATCATATCACAAAAAAGTGCTACAGTAATTATTTCAAATAACCTCCTATCCAAACAAACCCTCTAGTATCTAGGTGACCCCTCTCTTTACTTTCATTGATCACTTTTAGGTATCAAAAACATCGCCATGTTGATGTTGCTCAATTTTTTTGTTCAATTGAACATATTGAAATGACTTTCTAGTTACTTATTTCTCAAGTACACATTTCAAACAATTGATGGCCACTAAACTTATTTTCATCAAAGTGTACTCATCATAAAATATTTGTATAAAGCAAAATACGATCGTACAAAATTATTCTACTCAAAAAATTGATCAAGGAGCTACTTTAATTGGCAAAAATATTAAGTTGAAACTAGTACTACAATAATTTTTTTCAAAATGTGCTTAACACATATACCAATGTTAACTTTCTAAAATTAACTTGTTTAAAAATATTAAAAATATTCCCCATGAAAATTGTGGATTACATACAATCTATGTGTTATTTCATCTTTTTCAGAAACTCCATTGTAGCAAGAAAATTTATATTAGTTAGTAGTTCTAGTTACTTGGAAGCTCGTTTTAATTAAAATTAAAGAACATATGAAGAAAGACTTCAAAAAGAACAAAGGTAAACCTTCCAGAGATTGTCTTTGACTTTGTAGCATTCAGCATCTATGTATTCTAACCATAAACCATGTATCAATTGCTAAAAAACAAACACCAAAGTTAAGTAGGAATGTTAAACATATATTTATTATAAGTAATTAGTGTATTAAAGATGTGATTATGTATTATATCAATTTGTCACTCAGCATTCTTTCATTTTCTTCTATCATAAGTTAAAGCGACAGCTCCGGTAGTTTAATTTCCGTCTCTTACTCTTACTTTGGTTACTTTTTTTTTACATTTCGTTATCTTTTCATTATCACATCTCTTAATCTTATTCTTATTAGCGCCTATTTTTTTCTTAATTTTCTTAATTGCCACGAGCAATTTATTTATGTTCTCTTCTATATGCTCCCCTTGATTTGTGAGTGAAGATCCCACATTCTTCTCCAAGTTCAAAGTTTGAGACTATTGATTGAATTTTCTTGGAAGAAAACTTCAAAGCAATTAGATCATCAAACTTATATTCCAGTAGATAATTGTTTTGGTAGATGATCAGTTTGTATTTTTTTAGTTCTTTTTCTAGCACTTGACTTTACTTGTGGTTATCTTTCCCTCCCCAACAAATAATAAATACTTGGTTATCAACTTGAAAACCCCCTATTTGCCAATAGAAATATTGGCCTACTTCCACACTGAATACATCATAGTGTTTGCTAATGTGCTTTTACTTCTTTAATGGTTTTCTCTTATTCTTTATCTTGTTCGTTCTCTTTCTTTGTATTTAATACTAATAAATTATTCACAAGATTTTCAATCATTTTCTCGAAACCAATCTCGATTGCTTAATCATGTTAATTGGTCTTGAAAATTCTCACTAGATGTTAGAGGTGTACCTTGCATGGAAGAGTTAGATTAAGAAGTATTTAGAGAATGGGAAAAGGATGCTACTTTAGCAATTGGACTACATGATCAGATCATGAACTGCATAGGAAATAATGTTCTTTGTAAAAAAGAAATTGAGATGTCATATGGTCCTAATTGGTGATATTCCTTGCATGGAATAATTAGATTCAAAAGCATTCATAGAATAGGAAAAGATGCTATTTTGATAGTAAAACTACACGGTCAGGTCTTGAACCGCATACACGAGGAGATTCTTTGTAGAGACGAAACTGAGATATCTTTACTTTGTAAGAATAGGGCCCTAATGGCAATTAGAACTGAAATTAATGATGGTATTGAAATTAGGATTAGAAGGTGATCATCCATTGGAAGAATCAGATTTTTGACAAAATTTTGTGTAACCAATCAAGAAAGATTTCTATAGAGTAGATTTGTTAAGTGATATAGAACGTTGTTTTGATAAGGATGAGGATGATGATCCCGCCATTCGCAATTGGCAATATTTTGACTCTTGATTGACCATTTGGCATATCAAAATTATGTAATGATCTTATAAGCAGCCACGGATTTAAGGGGGGGCTGGTGGGGGCTTAAGCCCCCCCCAAGCCGCCGGAAAACCCCCTATATATAGGGGATTCCGGCGGCCAGCCCAGCCATTCCGCAGAGGGCAAGCTCAGGCTCCTGCTTGATGATTTTTTCTTTGTCTGATGAGGTCAGACATTCCGCAGAGGGTTGCACGTATCCATACCCAAACCCTATGGCAGAGTTGCAATAAGTCTCTACGGTACCATCCCTAGATTCTAGGTTGATGTTGTTCAGCACAATGTGGCTGCAAGGAACCGTGTCGCTGCATGCAAATTTCATGGCGTTTTTGCTTTTGGAAGTCCCGCTAATGTTCTTGTACATGATTTCACTTATTTCAACTGCAGAACTCTGGATATAAAAAGTCGTTGTCAGGATATTTTAAGGATGAGTAGATAAACAATTGCCTGCACTTTTTTTTTTTTTGGTCGAATTTTAGTATCATTCAGAGTTTATTCACCAAAGAGAGCAAAAAATACAAAGTCCGTCTGGTTCCCAATTAACCAGCTATTCTGGAAAACCATGAAGCTAGAGGGTGAATCATACCTGGTTCTGGCAAGGCGTCGGCGAATCACAGTAGAATTGGTCAATGATAATGGGATTTGAAACGTCATCTACTCTCACATTCTGATATCGTACCCCTCGAACATACCCAGATCCTCCCTGCAGAGCTACCATTTTTAATCATTCTCCATATAATTATATGTTTTTATTATTTTTATAATTATTGATTCTAAATTTTACTTATTAAATATATTTATTTCGTCACAAAAAAAAAATTTTAATACACTTCGGCCCCCCCAAAAATAAATTTCTGGCTCCGTCCCTGCTTATAAGATGTTGGTAGTGGTGGTGGTAAAAGTGCTGATACATTGAAAATTTAGAATAGAATTAGATAAAAGTTAGAAATTAAAAAAGAACAACAGAAGAAATCAATATTTGCCTGCATACATATTAGTGTATATACAAGAGATTTATAGTTACCAAATTTACATTTTGAAATTTTCTGAATCAAATACTCAGTGTATATATAATTTTCAAACAACAAAGTACTTTCACAAATTAGTAATAAAAGTATGTAATACAAACAAAACTTAATAAAAAAATACGCATCTTCATTTAGTTTAATATGTTGTGCATGTGCGTATATTGTATTATATATTTTAAAGATCAAATAGAAACACTAACAAAGGTACAAAATACAAAATTACATACTCAAGCAAATATGCAAGGGATTTTTGTTTCATAATTTTCTAATCAACAAGTTATAGTGGTATAGACAATCAAATATACATACGTGATATAGACAAGTATATGAATATCAATTGAAAAAATTAAACATTACCAATATAAAAATAAATTTAGACTGTTGTGTTGCTAACTGGAGATACTAGGTTTTCTTTCTTTGATTCCTAAAAATGTTCCAAAGTAACTTGTAACATATAAAATATATTAATTTCAAAAAATGTGAAATAAGATTCATAAATTATGAATAAATAAAGCTTTCTTTATCTTTTTATTGCTTTTCATGTTAGTTTATTTTATGTGAAGTGATCAAAACATCTTTATTAACTTTAATTTCAGTGAAAAATACAAATGTCATACTAAAGCTTTAATGCTCATGAGTAACAAGATTGAAGAGAAGGAAATGCATAAGAAAGAAAGAAATTAAAAAATAATTAAAAGAATATCAAAGCTTGTATTGATTGAAATGTATAAATTTATGTGTATGTGTAAAAGAGAAAGAAAAACCATGCATGTGTTGTTGTAAACAACAAGATGAAGAATATATAATAAAAAAAGCAAATAAAATATAGTAACTTTTAAGGATGAAAAATCATGAAAGCTTGCTATATTAAGATGCATAGTTATGATGCTGTTATGCATGTGTGTAAGAGAGAGAGCCAAAAATGAGAAAGCAAGAGTGATTGTATTTGTGATTTTTCATATTTACCCAAATATTTGAACATCAATTCAGAAAACCCTAAAAACAAAATGAACACTTAAAGAATAAGAACTATGGAATAATCAAACTAAAGGTGTGAGTCTTTTAGAACCCATAAAAGAGCGATTATAAAGAGAAGTAAGTCAAAAAAAAAGATAAAATAGGGTGGTTGGAGTTAAATAGTTATGCATCTTACATTTTTTTCGCATCAAGTAATTGCTGAAATTTGATTTGATCATCTTACATATTTTCTAACATATATAAGGATAAAGTTAACTATGTGTTAGAAATAATGATGCATTCCGATGTATTTATATTAAGAGAATCCATCATTAAAAGTTAAAGAAAACATGTGCTTTGTTAAGTCACCATTTTTGGCTCATCTGAATTTCCTATATACCATCTTCATTTACATTACAAATTTATCCATCCTAAATGATTTATGTACTTAATACTAGTTTATATTATTTCTAAACTTGCCAACAACAATAAAACAAATAAACACACAGACATGTATGTATATATATATGTGTATAGGTGTATTTGTATATATATATATAGGTGAAATACTTGCGTTGAGTATATTTATATAAGATTTTTTTAGTGTATAGGAAATATTACCTGATCAATCTTCATAATTTTGTATGATATTTTATTTATTTTTCAAACCTGTAAGTCGTTAATTTTAGTCACTTGTCTTTTTGCATCTATCTACTCTTAATCTACATAATAGTTTTAATAAAAATTTCTTAACTAATGATATTTGTCCAAATTATTTACACGTATAATAGATATAAGAACTATGTGATTGTGCTTAGAATACACTAAGAGAAGAGTTAATAAAACCTTATTATGTTTAAATTTACATTATAATCTAACAATACTCTTTGATCAACAATATGTATAAACATCTATATCCATGTAAATTTGCAAGTCATAAACTTAATATTGCTTGTGGTTTTGAAATTTAAAAAGTTGAATGCAATCTTATAATGATATACATAAATTATCATAAACTTCATGCTTAAAAACTAAAAATTAGAATTTTAGTTGTGTAATAGATAAAATTGACCATATACCAATGTTTAAAATTAATAATGTTTTTATAACTATTGAAAATTGCCTAAAACATTGTCAAAAAATTTTAGAGACTTCTATAGAAATTTAAATGCATTATACATAGACACTTGTTTCAATATTTGTTTTATATATTTCCCATGTGTCGGTAGATTAAACATGTCTTGATAGTTAATTTTTGCTAAATTTTAGCATTATAATGAAAATGAACATTCCACCTATCTTGAGTGAACTTAAGTTTCCTAACATTTGAAAAAGTTTTTGAGTCATGTTAGTATATAACCTGTCAACATTCCGATTTCTATAATATAAGTAGGCACATCGTAATTTGACAGTACTTTTAAAAAAACTAATAGTGATTGTTTTCATCAAATGAAAAAAAAAGGAAAAAATATATAAAGCCTCTAATCACTCTTCCATGCAAACTAGAACGACCTAGATAAACCCGTCCAATTAGAATGTTAATAACTTAGGTAACTTAAAAATGAAAGAAGTGCAACAAAGTAGTGCTTGCATTTCATACAAATTAGTAAAGTAGTAATATTAGTATTGTCTCTCCTGACTAGCAATTGATGATCATCCTTCCATATATCCAAAACATCCTAATCTTCAACTATTATTCTCCTATTATGTCCTTCTAATTGACCTATTATATAATTGGATCTTTATTAACACGTGTGATGCATAATATAGATACTTCCTACCAAATACACTAGTGATAAAAATATATGTATTTTTGCAATAGAAGTAATCTCACATTTTGACTTATGTTCAATTGCTTTCTTGCTTGGACAAATTAACACAACTAAAGCTTATCTTAGTTGAAAATCTATTGTAAGATTCTTGATCTTAACTCATTTTAGAGACTATAGAATAGGAAATAAAGTTAAGCAACATTAAGTACTATCATATGAAAACTTAAACTCATTAATCAAAATTTTACTAAACTTAACATAATTTGTCAACAAATTGAATTGATTCAAACAATAATCGCTAACATGCATATTAGTTATCTTTTTTCTCGGTGTCTTCCACTCAATGGTAGGAAAAAAATTAGTATGGTATATTTTGACCGGTAATCACAACTCACGAGAAGAGGAATGACTATTGCTAGGGTTTTACTTCTCGAAGGCAGGAGCAAACAACGGCAATGGCGGAGGCTATGATTGGAAAGTGTTTGAAGTGGATTCCTGCGTTGGAGTGTTTAATTGAACAAATTGATAATTTCGTCCCCCAATTTCAAGTGTACGAACTGCCCTCCAACATGCATCAGAGTAAACAGATAATGATTGAAGGGCTTTGTGTCTTGCGTTCTGCTGCTGAGGATCTGTTAAACAAATTTACTATAATGCTTTCTCGAATGGAAGCCGAAAGGAAGATGGATGCAATCGCTGTTCGAGTGCAGTCAGCTATGAATATGAGGAATCAGGTCCAGCAACTTCTGTCGGAAATTGATGAACTACTTGAAGAATTCAACTAAAAGGCAGTTCTTCTCGATGGCAATGATGCCGTGCCAAAATCATTGAATTCAGATTTGTCGGACTTGATGCAGAGGCTGAACCCTAAGTATCGGCTGATCACAATGCTTAGTGACCAAATCCGGGAATTGGGCGGATCTCACATCATGTTTGTGGATCCTTCGTTTGCTATCATTCCGTATGTCCAACCTCCTGTTGTGGCCACTGTCGAGTCCACAGCACCCCTGCTGGGGAGACGATTGCTAAGACTGAGATAGTTGCTGAGATGACTGCCCTGTTGAATCCACTGGTACAAAATGCATGAAGTCTTGTAAATTTATTTCAAGGCCAGGGAGCCACTAATTCATGAGTTGCAAAGTCCGGTGTTAAAATTGGAGTAGTATAAATTTTGGTCATGTTCTGTATTTGATACTGTTCAAACTTCAAACTAAGCGATGTTTACTTTCGTTTCCTTTTTTAGTTTATGATTGATTGATGGGACATGGTACTTTGCATTGGTCAGGATCTTGGATGTTGAACACTAATAGTATTATTTCATGGCATTTTCGTCAATGCAAAAAAAATGGTGTTTATTGACTTATAAATATAGGAAATGGATAGAATATAACTAGAACAAATAGATTAAATATTTTACATGATGTTCAGAAATTCCAAGAGTTTCTAAATAATACAAATTGTGATTTGAAAAATGAAAAAGAAAAGAATTTTAAGATTAGATGTTTCTTGACTCTATGATTTTCACCCCATACAAGGATATAAGAAACATTTAAGGAGGAAAATGATACAACATTAGATGACAAATTTTAATGCAATTTTACAAAGATTGGCTATAAATAACCATTTCTTCTATCAAAAGTATCAAAAGTATTACACATAAATTTCTCTAAGATAAGTCTATCTTATATATTATAGACTAGATATTGGTCCATATGATAGATCTTGCATATAAAAATATGCTAAGAATTACTATTACAAAAATACATGATGTTGCTATTCTTTTATATACTAAAACGAAAAATTAACAAGATAGTAGAATAGAATCCATGTAAATATAATAGGAATCATAAAATATTGATAAATTATTTGAGTAAAAAAGAATAATTATAGTATTCAACCAGCAAACTCTTTATTTTCAAAGCATGGAGAAATACTTGGGATTTTCAGAATTACTATGAATATAAACTTTTTGAAAATAAGTCAATGCACAAAAAAAGTTAAAGTTGAGAAAGAATAAATATATATTGGAATCTAAATAACTATTTAAATACTCTATTTGCAAGTATGATTCTAGGTTATTATTATTGTAATTATCTCTTTGCAAAGATAGTTTTGTAATTTAGTTTAACTAAAAGAGTGCTAACAAAAAATTTATATGTTAAAGTTTAAAGAGATTAGAACATTCTACTCCAACATTAAAAAAAGACTATTTGAATATGACTTATCAAATAAGAAATTATTTTCAATATATAATATATATTTTACCAAATTGGTTGTGATCAAATAAATCAAATAATGCATGACAGTCAACTTTTTGCAATTTAAAAAAGTTGTATAATATAATACTCATATTTGTATTATTACACAATTAATGTGTTTATCAAAACAAATACTCATAATATTGGGATATCTAATACAAAAGCAGGAACTTAATATAATTGAATTAATAAATAACAATCCTAGTTAAAATTTTCAAATTTCTGAATTGATCGTGCATATATTACTAAGGATGAAAAGAAATTAAGAAAAAAGTATTACTTCTAACATTTTATATTTTTATACCAAAATTTTTACATTTATTAAAACTTTTATATAAAAGCTCCATAGATAATATTTAGATATGTTGATTACTTTTAGATCACATAAGCATCTTCATACTGATATAGCTCAAGTCACTTGTCAATTAAACAATTTGGAATGACTTTTCAAGTTGTTTATTTCTAAAGTATACGGTTTAAATCAATGTTCGCCACTAAATTCATTTTTTCCAAAGTTGTACTAATCATATAATACTTATATAAATTGCGATACAATCACATAAAATTATTCTACCAAAAATAATGAATGAGTAGCTATTTTGATTGGCAAAGAAAGTAAGGTGAAACTAGTATTGGATTAACATCTTAGAAATATACTTAACACAAACACCAATGACAATATTACTAAAATCAACTTGCTCGTCTGCAAATATTCTCCATAACAGATACTAATCACATAAGGTCCATGCATTATTTTGTCTCTTCAAATACTTCATTGAAGCAAACTGTGCAATAGTAACTAACACTTTTAGTTAACTTGCAATGATATTTTACATAATAAGATCATTTCAATTAAAATTTAATAATATACTAAAAAAGATACAAAAAAGACGTAGGTAAACCTTTTGAGCATTCTCTTTAACTTTGCAGCGATCAGCACTTATGGATTGTAACCATAAACCAAGTGTAAATTGCTGAAAAATAAATATCAAAATTAAAGATGAATGTTAGATGTGTATATTAGAAATAATACCCAATAATAGTAATAAAATGAGTGTATTAAACACACGTGTATCCATTACATTTACTAGCCTTTGAGCATTTCTTCTCCGTTTCTTTGGCTTTTTAGTTGGTATCCTTCCTGTTATAGCAAAAAGATCCTGTGCAATTTCTTCAGGAGTAAGTTGAAGCGAGAACTCAGGTAGCTTAATTTCTGAATCTTGCTCCTGCTCTGGTTCCTGCTCTTTACCTTTCTTTTTCTTTTGATTATCACGTCTCTTATTCGCACTTTTTTGCTTACTTTTTGCTACTTTTTTGAACTGTTTTTCTATGTTTTCTTCTACATATTTACCATGATTTGCAAAAGAAGGTCCCACAGTTTTTTCCAAATTCAAAGTTTGAGGTTTTTGTGGATGAAAACTCCAAAGGTTGGCATTTACTTTTGGATCTTTTCTTGGTACTCATTCTTATTTTTTGTCATCTTTCCCTACTTGATATATATTTTTTTTGTACTACTTCCATAAGTCTTCGGTGGCTTTTCTTGTTTGTTGATTTGCTCCTTGCCTTTTATTTTATCTGATACCAATAAACTGTTCTTAAGACTTTCAATCATTTTCTCGAGACCAAACTGCGCTTCAAAATTCAAAATTCACACTAGATGTTTCTTGCACAAAAGAACTAGATTGGGAAATATTAAGAGGATAAGAATGGGAAAAAGATGTTACTTTAGTTGTAGAAGTAGGTGGCAAGATCTTATACCGCATAGGAGATGAGGTTCTTTGTCAAGAAAAGTTTGAGATGTCGATGTCCTAACAAAGTAGAGGCAAAATTGCTGATGGTACTGAAATTAGGATTAGCTAATGATGATCCACTGAGAGAACTAAATATGGGTTTTGATAAATTTCCATGTAACCAATCAAGAATATAGGATTTATGTAAAGTTGATTGATGTGGAGTAGCATCACAAACTGATACAGAATGTTGTTTTGATAAGGATGAAGATGATGACCCTGATAAGCGGCGTCCACGAATGGCATTATTGGTAGTCTGATTCTTGCTTGTCCATTTGACATCAGACGAAAGATCAAAATTATGTATTGATCGTTTAGATCTAGATGATGATGAAGGTGATGGTGATGACATGTTGAAAACCTTGAACACAATTTAATAAAAGTTAAAAAGCTGAAAGAAAGGAATAACATATGAAATTAATACTTGTGTACATATCAGTGCATAAAGTGTTACCAAATTTATAAGTTGGAATTGTCTAAATCAAATGCTGAGTATATATAATTTAACATAACAAAGTAATTTAACAGACTGGTGATAAAACTATGTAGCATAAAGAAAACTTGACAAAATATATGCATTTTAAATTAATCTAATATGTTAAGTCACATGGATATGTACTAATATATGCATGTGTATATATTATATTTCAAGAAATATAGATGAAAAAATTTTACGTATTTTTCAATTATTAATTTATGAAATCATGATTTTTCTTCTCAATCACTTACAAAAGGTTATATAGATCAAATTAAAACACCTGAAAAAACATTATAAAAACACACAACACTAAATTAAATACTCAAACAAACATGCAAAAGATTTTTCTTTCATAATTTTTTAATTAACATATCAAATTGATTTAAACAAAGAATGATTCAGTGCATGTGATATTGACAAGCATATGAATATAATTTGAAAATTTGTATATTACCAGTGATGAGAATAAAGGCCCCTTTGGCAAGTGAGTTTTTTTTGTGTTTGTCTAAAACTTTACTGTAACTTACTGTAGAAGTTTAAAAAAAAAAAAAATTTAATTGTGTTTTTTTTTTAAATATTTTGAAATGTATAGTTTAAAATTTTTGAAAAGTTTTTTGAGGCTACTGTAGCTAAAGTTTTTAAAAAACTTGTAGCAGACAAACTTGGCAAAAAACTTGTCTTCCAAACAAGGCCTTAGATTGTCACTTTACTGGATAGAAATACTAAGTTGTCCTTCTTTGATCCTTAAAAATGTTCCAAAATAACCTGTAGGACATATAAATTTCAAAGAAAAGTTTGAAATAAATTTCATAAATTATGAATAAATAAAGCTTTATTTATTCTTTTTCTTGTTTTTTATTTTAGTTTATTTCATATAAAGTGATTAAAAGATATTTTCCATCTTTTAATTTAACTGAAAAGAGAAAAATGCCATATAGTCATAAATAACAAAATTGAAGAGAGAGAGAGTGATGAAAAAAGAAAGAAATAAAAGGCATCATTAACAAAGGTATGAAAACTTGTATCAATGGAGACGCATAAACTTTTCTGTGTCTATATAAAAGAGAGAGAGAGAGAGAGAGAGAGAGAGAGAGAGAGGGTGTCTGTCTGCATTGATAGAGTGTGTGCGCATGTGTGACAAACAAAAAGATGAAGAATATATAGTGAAAAACAAAGAAAATTAAACAAAAAATAACTTATAAAATGAAATATCATGAAAGCTTTCTCTATTATGGGTATTGCATGATTTTGTATGTGTATGAAAGAGATAAAAAAAAAAAAAAAAGAAGAGAGAGTGATTGTATGTCTGTTTTTCATATTTACCTGGATATTTGAATATCTTCAAAGAACACTTGAAGCATAAAAGAGCACTTAAAAGAACAAAAACGCTTGAAGTATAAAAGAACACTTAAAAGAGCAAAAGCTGGAGAGTAATCAAATTGAAGGTTGTGAGTCTTTAAAACCCAAGAAGGAACAGATTATAAAGAGATGTGAGTAAAAAGAAGACAAAATAGGGTGGTTGGAGTAAAATGGTCATTTTACTCTAAAGTTCAATATGTGTCAAAAAGTCCGACTCACTTTGACGTGGTTATACTAAGAGGATACATTCTGGCGTGTTTATACCATGAGGATCCACCTCTAAAATCATGTGCATTTTTAAACTACTATTTGATCTTTTGAGTTCCCTATACCACTTTTTCTTTTCACGTTACAAATTCATCCATCCATCCATGTTTGTACTTAAAAATAGTTTGGATTGTTTCTAGACTTGCTAAAATAACAAAAAAAAAAGAGTCAATATGTATGTGTATATGTGTATATATATGTCCGTATACAAGTAAAATACATGTGTTGGGTATATTCATAAAGGACATATTACTTGATAACTTCTCACAATTTTACATGATTTTTTAATTTATTCTACAAAATTTTAATGTGTTAAATTTAATTAGTTTTCTTTTTATGTCTACCTAAATTTTAGTATAGACAATATTTTTCATAAACAAATTCCAATGCAAGATTCCAATTTTGTTATAAAAATTTCTTAATAATGACATGATACATAAAACAGATATAAGAACTATGAGATCACGTCTAAAATGTAACATGACAAAACCAAACAAAACTTTATTGTATATAAATTCCATTCAGTAATATTAGTTTATCAACAATAGTTATAAAAATCTATTACCAAAAGAATTTACAACTCATAAAAAAGTATATTACTTTGTTTTGAAATTTAAAAAGTTGAATAGAATCTTATGAAATATACGGTAAATACTATAAATTTTATGCGTAGAGTAGGAAACTGATATTTTAATTGCAACCAATAAACAAAATTGACCATCTAACAATGTTTGAAACCCCAATAAGTTCCTAGAATGGTTGAAAATTACCCGAAATATTGTTTAAAAATTTTAGGAACTTCTAAGGAAATTTATCATGCACACTTTATATGGAGTCTTGTTTTGAAATTTAAAAAATTGAATAGAATCTTATGAAATATATATATAAAATAACATAAACTTTATGCTTAGAATTGAAAAATAATATTTTAATTATGACCAATAAACAAAATTGGCCATCTAACAATGTTTAAAAAACTAATAAGATTCCTAGAATCGTTGAACATTACCAATAGATAAACTTGTAGAGAATTCCAAAGAATCTTATTATGCGCTATTTGGAGCTTTGTTTCAAGATATATTATGTACACTTCTTGTGTCTTGATAGATAAAAGGTGTCTGGGTATATAGTAAAAACTCTAGAATAAATTAATATTATTATTATTGCTTATCTTAAACTATGTATTTTTTTGGCCAATTATGAGCACTCGATGATAGTGACAGATATTACCTAAAAGAGTTCAAGATTCAAATAGGTAATATGTGAGTAAATATTAAGTTAGAAATGTTGTTTACACAACATTTTGTTGACTCGTTATCTTTATCTAGCTGTAATTAATTTTTTGCATCAAACAATTTACAAAATTTTGAATTCTAACCTTTTGACCCCTTAAGTACATTGTATTAATACTCAAATTTATTGTATTAGCGCTCAAGTTTGTCCAAGTCATAAATTTAAGCCAATGTAGATATTCAACAATATATTTAAAGATATTTACCTTTAGAAGAAACAAAGTTTAAATCAAACAATATGAATATTCTTTAATGCATTCCAGTTCATCTTAAATTCTTTCTATGAACAAATTAGTTTAAACATCTTATTCTTATAGAGGAGTGATAACATTTGGGTATCTATGTGCTTGATTCATTTGAGTTTGAACATAATCTCTAATGTAAAGGTTTGAAATGTTATTACTTTTAGAAATTGACTACAAAGATTTAAATATATACTAAATTGGTTGTGAAAACATGAAACCTATATAGATAGTTTATCATCTATTAAAGGTACTTAATGACTAGTTAGAAATTTACAAAATGTGACTAAATGTATTTAATGACAAGCTAGAAATATAGTACAGGTAGGAAAATATGGTTAATTTTTCTTGCCTTACACTAAATGCAGTTCCAATTTTTTTTTTTTTTTTTTTGTCAATCAGATAACATATCATGTAAATATCTATTAAAACCATTTTATGTTCAAAAAGCTATTCTATAGAAAAAATTAAAATAAAAATCATCACATAATAAGTTTAAGTTTGATTTAAAAAATTGCATTTCATTTATAAATGGTTATAAGTGTATTACTTTTAGTTGTAGTAATTAATAGTTATGTAAATAAAGTTAATTATCATAATCAAGAATAATACTAAATCCACACCCCTTCATCCTTGATTTTTACTTTATACAAACTTTAATACTAATACTAATGGGAAAAGTCGTAAATACTTATTTTATAAGTCATTAACGCATATTAGATGTGAATGTAGAATGATAAAGTATGGATTTAGTCCTTTTCTTGATAATCAAGCTATTAATTACAACAAAATATATGAAATATCAAGTTAATCAGGACCATTCAGTTCTAATATTTCCTTGATATTAAATTCAAAGTCCTATTTAGGCATACTACATGAATCATTATGGCTAGATTTAGACATATCAATTGCCACATTTTTTAAAAAACACCAATTCTTGTTATAATAAATAGGCAAAAAAAATAATAAGTTAGTTAAACTTTCTTTTAAGGTCATTTATGTTATGATGTTTTAAAATTCCAACTAAAAAAATCTTCTTTTACTTTATCTCAATGCCCAAGAAAGTAGAACATCAAATCTTCTAATAGAAGCATTTATTTGAATACATTTTTGAGAATATGAATAATTAAATTGAAGACTTATTAATTAAATATATTTTTTACAATAAAGAATCTGTGCAGTGGTAAGAGATTAAAATTCTTTGAAAACTAAAGTCATTAGACATAGGATATAGTCTTAATAAATAAGTCCTTAAAACTTCAAGGAAGTGAAAGAAAAAAAAATTCTAAAACAATCCTCCAAATTAAGTGTACAATGTAAAATTTCTCAAATTTATGGCGACCACTTCATTATAAGACCTCCTATTGGTTCTTTGCTTTATGCATAAAAAATGAGATATCTGAAGATTTACAATTTTATGATATATTGCGTAAATAATCTAAAATATATCTCTCTCATGGTTCAATTATTAATACACTAAAGGTGTGACAAACAAGTACCCATTTTCTTCTTTCTTTATGTTGGACAATATGAATCACTAAATGGAAGGAAAGAGTTCAAGTATAAGAAAGTATGACATATCTTAATTATATGTATAAAATGTATTAATAAAATTGAAACCACATAGCACATTATATAACAAATTATCTATGAACTATAATAATACTTGTACATAAAGCGAAAATATATGAGAGAATAAATTGCAAAAATACATTATAAAATATGAATATATTGCAAATATTTTGTCTTGATAAGGTATCATATATAGCGAAACAAAATGTTATACAAACTTCAATATTGTAGGAAGTGATTTGCATGAAAATGTGTTATCTATGTATAAATAAATTGTTAAACATAAGAATACTCATATACTCATTGACTTATACATGTGAGATGTCTAAGTTACTCACATAGTATTTTTTTTTTTTTTCCTTTTGAAAATGACTCCTTTTGAGTATGCCGTCACTTTTTTAGCATATCAATATCTTTTTTTTTTTTTTTTTTGTCATCACTGTGGGTATTCGGGTCTACACCCGACTAATCCCACAGCGCTTCAGTAGAGCGGGCCCGACCGATGTTGAAGAAGATAACAACTGGGTTGCTGTCCGGGATCGAACCCAGGTGGAACTCACCTCAGGAGGCTACTTCCACCAGCAGACCAACCCAGCGCGGGCTAGCATATCAATATCACTACACTACTATCATTCTACCACTATTCATACAGTCTACTACCACCACCACCATCAAACCATCACTCTACCAATTTTTATTATTGCCACCACAATTATCAATAACACAAGATCGCAAACCATTTCTATTGCCACCACCATCACTCTATTGCATTCTTACTACTACCACCATTAAGTACACGAAGCATCAAAACATGACTAGCGATATCATCACCTCTACTTTCATGCCTTCTGCTATCATCAATGACTCAACACAACCCATCATGACTTTACAAAAGTGTGAATAATTCATATCAGGTGGTAAGAATAATAAGAGACGGTAAAGGGGTAGGAGGGCGAAGATCCAAGAAAACCAATAGAAAAGAAGAGAAGTGGGAGACAAAGAGAAAGAGATAGATATAGTTGAAACCCAAAAACGAAGTTATTAGTTGAGTATGCTGCAATTAAATGGAGAATTGAATGAGTAAATTTAGATATTTATTTGTTTCCCATTAGTTTCACATTATATAATTCACATAGAATAGCTTTATTTTGATCATAATATGTTTCCGAATGGTAAATTTATGAATAAGAGAGGTACAAGTTATCTAAGGTTTAAGATTTCAAGTCTATAAAATTTTTCTCATTTAACATATATTTTTTTAGTGCCTATGGAGGGCATAAGACATTAGCTATTTCTGTATTAATAGTAATAAGACATCATTAGTTTTATGTGATTACAAAGAATTTTCATTTTAAGGTTCTTCATTTAAATAGATAAATAGACACATTTAAAACTCTTGTTAGTAATACATGGCCATAAGAATACTAGTAGATCTGTAAAATTTTATCTTGTAAGTTATATTATTTAGGATTTACTTTTTTTTTGAAGAAATATTTAGGATTTACTTGTTAACAAGTTTGAGATCTTAGTATCATAAATGACGCCTTGAGTTCACAGGTTAGTCCAATCATTTAGTCTTTGCATGTTTTAGAGGTGATCTCTATCGAACGTGGCACTTAGTCTTGAACAGACACTTAGGTCTTATTTGATAATCCAATTTAACACTTAAACTTAATGGATTCAGATTTTAACATGTTCAAACATGTTTGATAACTAAAAATTAAATATCTAAATTAATTAAGTGGCACTGAATTTTATTCACTTATCATTGAATATGATATATACCCAAATATATTAGATTTAATACTTAACAATTCAATAACTTAATGGATTTAGATTTTAAATTTCAGATTTCAGATTTTAGTTTTTAGACTTCAGTTTTATCAAACTCACCATTAGTCTCGAAGATTTTAGAGATGATCTCTGTTTGAATGTGGTACTTAGTCCCACACAACACTTAATTCCTTGCATTGTTTAGTGCAATTGAAACCACGCAAAAAGTTGCACTCTCTTGCGTAATTGAAACCACACAATATTTACTGTGATACTAATTGTAATGCCCCAAGTTCATGGGTTGGTCCAAATAACTTTTGCATGGAATTATAAAATTCAAAATTATTACCCCAAGTTACTAAGTTGCCCATAGGCCTAGATTCTTATACAATTCCTTTCCTTGCCATATTTTTGACGTGGGACTGAGGCCCTCATATCATACACAAAGTATTCTTATTCTTTAACCTAATTATAATATCTTGATAAACAAGTTTGATATTGGATTAATTTACATATGGATGGCAAAAGCAAGAAACTTAAAAACATGCAGATTATATATATATACATAATAATAAGAGGATAACCATTCAAACAAATTTAAGAAGGACCTTTTCAAACCAAATCTACTAAAGTTTAAAAAATCCAAATGAATTTCACCATTTTTTTGCGCAAGCAATATTTATGACAAATAATTTTTCCCATTAAACAAACAGTCCAAAATTTTCTTAAACAACAATCAACGTCCAATCAACAATCAACAATTAACATGTATCAAATGTGAGGCTAAATTTAGATCCTATATTATTCAAGAATTTGCAATGAACAAATAACCTTTGCTAACAATTTAACCACATGTAGCCATGGATATTAGATTTTGCAAATACAGTTAAAAGATGTAAGAAGGTTTCTATGATTATTCACGAGTATCATGCATTCCACAATCAATTTTTTAGATTCATGCAATAACACCTGAGAAAATATTGCAATAGAAAACTCATATTTTTTTTAATGTATCAGGTAAACATCAAAAACTGAAGAAAGAGAAAAAGAAAACTGACATACTTGTGCTTCATATACTAAAATATGGAGCACAAGCATCCGAACCAACATTTTTTAATATTAAAATCTCAGATCTATTATTGCCAGAAAGCTCAAGAGGACTCCAATTATACTTGTAACACATTGGAAATGATTCTTCACTTATTGCTCATTAAAATTCTCTTAAATATAAATCAATTATTGACTTAAATGAACATACCTCTCTAAAACAACCACACCAAAATACAAAACAAAATCATCCACACCAAGAGTCTTGAGTATTAAGAGTTTTTTTTTAACCAATCAACTTGCAGCATTAAGAGCCTCCATTAAGGCACTCAGAAAAAGAACCTAACAACTACAGGCAAAAAGGAAAAGTGCCACAATTATACTTGTAAGTGGTTGCAATGCTAATTTTTCATCTACTATATATTAAAACTACCTTAAACATGACTCAATTACTAAATTCACTGAGTCCTGTTGGTTACAGAAGCTGAGTTGCATATTTGAGGATTCACAATATTTTGCAATCTAATGGATTTTCTGTTTGTATTAATGCTAAAGTTATCTGTTCTCGATTGCCACTTCCTCGCCCCACTTCTCCCTGACTACCACCTCTTCTCTTCATTTCCCTTCCCCCTGTTTCTCTCATCTTTTCCTTGATTTGTTGTTTCATTCCTCTCCCATTTTTTTTCCGCTGTTCCCCCTTCTCCGCAGCCAAACATGACCCTTTCCCTCCTCCTCATCCCCCTCTTCTTTCTTTCTCCTCTTTTTCTCGCCACTTCCTCCTTCCTTGTGGCTAGACATAGCACTCTAATCATGGGGAAGTGGGAGAGCAATAACAAAATATAAGAAGAGGGAATGAAGGAAAGATCAAGTAAAAGGAAGAAGGCGGAAGTGGGAAGAAGTCATGGTAATTGGGGGAGGAAAGAGGATGAGAAATGGGGGAAGAAGGGTGACAGGGAAGCGATAGGAGGGACGGAAATAGTAGGAGTGGTGGTGGTGGAGCAAGCAAAATCTATGGGTCTAGGTTTTGTTTTCCTATAAAAATTTTACTCAAATTGGGACTTGAACTTGGTAATGATAAAGGCACCATAGATTTGCAATACAATTGGGGTTTTTATGATATTTGAGAAATTTAATTTTGAAATCATGTTTGTATATGCTGCTGGTGGTACTGAGTAGTGATAGTGAACTGGAGGTGTTAATTAGTGATGAAAATTGTATGAAGATGGCAGTGATGGGTGGCAGAGATGGCCACTTTCTGGCAACTGGAGAACAAATTTGACCCTACTAATTTTAATTATCAAAATGTTGATGTGAACCATTTCTTTGCCCATTTGAAATGCCATAACATTGAAAAAAAAAAAAAAAAAAAGCAAGAAAAGTATACTACCAAACCATCAAGAAAAAGAATGATACAGATAAAAGTAAGGAAGAAAAGAGAGGAAAATGGAAAGAAAAGGAATTAAAAAACTATAAGTTTTTGGTTTGGTCAACAATTGAAAGGAAAGGAACCAGAAAAATTTTGGATATGTTTGGATTGTGCTTTTCTACAGAAAAATTTATCATTTTTTTGTGAATATTTCTTCTACACAATTTTCAATTATATTTTTATTTCATATATATCGTATCTTCTATAATAAATTTTTTTCCAAAAACTCCCAAAAAAAAAAAACAATCCAAACAGGAAGTCTTTATGCTTTGCCAGTCATTTAGCCAATTTTTGAGCAGTTTCTTTTCTAGTTTAGTCAAGAGAGAGGAGTTCTGTAAATATTTCCAATCGATAAGGGGTCCTTTGACAGCGTTTACTGGAATTTACCCTAAATTTAATGAAACTTGCATTTTAGGAGAGAGTAATTTTCCTGTTACCATTTTGAAAATTTTTCCAATCATATCACTCTTACTCCTTTCACAATGAACTAGTCACAAACCCCGCACACGCCACAATTTTTAACCCAAACAGCATTTGAATAAAATTACATCTTTGTCCTTGCATTCTTTTCTTTCCTATCATAAACTCCCTCATATATATTTGACAAAGAATATATTAGTAGTAATTTTGGATGCTTAATGATCCGAGATATATTTTCAGGTCTGTAGACTTCGCCCCTACCCAGAATGGCTCAATCTCAATACCCGAACGAAACCCTTGTAAACCCAAACACTCCGGCACAACTTTCGGCTGCTTCGGTTCCGGCGACCTCTTCTACCACGGCGTCGCCTCCAGGGGCAGCTGCAGCTGCAGCCTCGGCTATGCCATCAGTGATCGAAGATCCGCCTCGGTCGAACACGTTGAAGCGTCCTCGAGAAGATGACAGTGAGGCGGAAGCCGCCGGTACATCCGTTGATGCTCCGGCACTGAAACGGCGGGTCAAGGTCACTCAGGACGTCCTTTACCGTATAGTGGTGCCGTCGAGGCAGATTGGGAAGGTTATTGGTAGAGTTGGGCATCGAATTCAGAAGATTCGTGAAGATACCAAAGCAAATATTAAAATAGCGGACGCTATAGCTGTGAGTGCTTAAATTTTGTTGCTTATTCTCTCTTAATTCTCTTAATTTTGTTTTGTAATGCTGAAAAAAAATTTAAAAAAAAAGAGCAATCTTTGTCGTTGTTGTTTTATTAGGGCAATTTAGTGACTTGAAGTTAAACGTAGTAGCAGAACAGAAATGTCTTGTTAGTTTAGGAGTTTGGAATTTGATAATTTTGGTTTTGAGTAGATGATCAATAAGAAAAATCCTTTTAACCATTGATGTCCATAATCGGGCAAAAACGTTGCAAATTGCTTCAGGACGTGGATGTGGGGTTAGAAAGCCTACGTTTTGCAGAGTATATTTAGTTGTAAAAGGCTGGGCTTTTAGAACGCATATTTTCATCTAATTTTCCTTTTTGGTAACTGATATGGAAACCTGGCCAATAGCTTATAAAGCATTTATCAAACGGAGTTTCATTCGTAAATTTGGAGTAATGAAGTAAAATAAAGAAAGATAGTAGAGCAAAGGTCAAATTTTCAAGCATGGCTGTATTGACCTGAGAGGATAATAGCTAGCCATGTGGGATGACTTGTTTGTTAATTACTATTTGAAAGTCACCTAAAGTTAAGACGCTGTTGCGTAGTTAACCTTGAGTTCAGGGAAAAGATGTTGTAAGCTGAAAATCATTAGACAATCCAACCTTTGCGCAGTGCACACATACACATATAATATACATATCACATCTGAACTTGAGCCCATGTAACATAGCCAATTTAGTATTAGGTACTGGATCTTGGCAAACATGTAATGTTTAGTTGAATTAGTAGGAACATGATCAGGAACTTTTCATGTTGAGAGCACCTGGATTTTTTTGGGTAAGAAAGTTTGTAATAAAAAACCTAGGATATTGCTGGGGAGTATTGAAATGATTTTTTGATAGTTGTGCATGGCTTTGGAGGGGATGTTAGATGATCGTAGCAATGTCAGTGTGAAATGATGGCAGATGGTGTAGGTTGGGAAGGATTGTCAGTGTCAGTTGATGAATTTGGCTGCTGACATAGTTTGTGGGAAATGTAGAGTTGCAGTAGCTGATATGGTAGGGGCAGTGTTGGTTGGTTGTGTTTGCATGGTGGCGTGGGAATATAACAATGATGATGTTGGTTTGACTGTTATTTGAGTCCACTATAGTTTGTATTTTTTCTTTTTTTCATTTCTATTCTGCATTTGTTGGAGATGGAGGGTAGTGGGGCAGAAGCTGTGCTGGAGCGGTACATATATTTGTTTGGGGGGGGGGGGGTGGGGGTTTTGTGAATGGGTCCTAGGGAGCAGGAGGAACTGGTAGGACAACTAGATTGACTTTTCCAAAATGTTACAAACTTTGTAGTATGGCTTTTTGTGTGGTGGCTGGTTGGAATGGGAGCAGTCAGTAAAACAAGAAGATTGGCCTTGTATACCAAAAAAAATATATATACAGAAAATTTTCTGTCTCCTAATTTGAAGATATCTTGAGTGTTGTTTAATTGCGTTCTTTTGGCTTAAGTATATGGCAATCATCCCTCTTGTTGAATAATGGATTTCCGAGGTATTTTAATTTTCTCAAGGATTTAGATACTTTTAGAATTGGAAACCCTCAGCAGAAAAAGTTGTTTGTTTTTGCAGTTAGAGTTGTTGTTGGCAGACAAAGAGAAGTGGTGTATTTGTCTCATCATTGCTAATTGATATATTACATCGCATTTATCTGTTTAGTAGTTTCTTCCTTCTCAGAGAATGGAACTTACTTCTAAATTTTGATGTTTGCAGCGGCATGAAGAAAGAGTAATCATCATAAGTTCAAAAGACAGTGACAACATATTTTGTGATGCTGAGATGGCCCTTCATCATATTGTCAATTTGATCCTTAAGGTGATGGCACTTACTTTTTTTTTCAAATGATATCAAGTGTCCATTGTGAACATCTGTCTCCTGAGAAATCCATTACCTCAGATATGTTGTGAATTTCTAAAAAGTTACTGGTCGTCACCTGAGGATTTTCTTTTAATCGGTCTGAGAATCCTTTCTCTATGGTCTGTGTTTGCCTATAGCAATTCCATTCATACCTGCTGTATACAACTTAGGAGCAAAAGTTAGTTGACTCTCCTTAAAAAACTAATTCCAAGAACTTTTAGATATCAATAGATGTAGGACAACTCTGCAACGTGACTTCTCAAACATGTGCAAGAAGCAGTAGAAAAGATTAGGATGCTTGAGAACACTAGATAATCTCTTTAGAAATCTGAAATACTTAATTGTTCTACTGCATTTTTTTTGGGTGCCACAGAGTTTTGGCATGTATATGCTTAATTTTCCCACTTCTTTTCTTTGGGCAACAGATTTTGACCTCTTGTGAGCTTTGTCAGCTTCTACGTGCTTGATTATGGGAATATGTTCAATATATTCTTATTTTTTTGGTTCTTGGTGTGGCAACTTTTGGGTAAGAGAAGTTCATTGATGTGGTAATTTTGATTCTGCATCTGGTAGGATGATGATGTTAATGTTGAGCCACAGAAAGTAGCAGCTGGGCATGTTGCTGCTAATACAATTAGGCTCTTAATTGCTGGTACGCAAGCTGGTGGTTTGATTGGACTGAATGGTCAAAATATTGAGAAACTAAGGAACTCCTCTGGAGCTTCTATTACAGTTCTTGCTCAAAGTCAGTTACCTTTATGTGCATCTGCTCATGAGTCTGATCGAGTGGTGCAGGTAAAAACCAAGTTACTGTGCTGATTTAGTTGAAACTTGAAGTGTCATAATGTGAAATTAACCTTGCTAGAGTGCAAATGACATATTGTCTTCTTCTTCTCTTTGACATCTTTTTTTTCAGTTTAAAATAATGGTCACTAGTCAGACGAAAATCTGTTTTTGAACATAATGAGGGAAATGTAATTTTAGTTTCTTGGTTTGTTTTGAGGAAATAGAACTAATGATTGTTTGCCCATGGTGGCTTGTGGCTTCATTTGACTGCCTATATGAGATGATGTTGAGATGTCTAATTTTACCTGATCTGCAAACCAAGGGGTATTTCTGCAGAAATTGTACGAGTCAATACAAAAAGCCAGAGTTTTAGGGAAAATGATTGCGCGTCATTTGCTTGTTTTCTGTTGAATTTTGAATTTTGCTCCATTACATGTCAAATGTAGGTTTCTGGAGACATTGATACAGTCCTGAAGGCTGTTGTGGAGATTGGATGTCAACTGAGGTATATTACAGCTTTGGTTAATTCCGATCAATTTATCGTCTCACTTTCTTACTTCATACTTATATGTAAAAATTGTGCAGGGATAATCCACCTAAACAAGTAATTTCCATCAATCCATCCTATACTCCCGGCTTCAATCGCCAACCTCATCAATACGTTGATCCAGCTTCAGGTTGCCTAATCTTTTTTGTATTTATATAAAAACTGCTGCATTCTGCTGCTGTATGCAATGTTAATATTTTTCTCATAACGGCATGATCTTTAGGACAACCACTCTTGCAGCTGAATATGTAAATCTGGAGATTATGGTTCCTGAATCAATGGTTGGAGGCTTAATTGGACGGTGTGGTTCCAACATTTCAAGAATCAGAACTGAGTCAGGAGCAACTATTAAGGTATGTTGGCTCTCTCTGTCATCTCTTTTCTTGTATGCAAGAGATCAACTTTTGATTACTGCTCTTGAGGGCTGTCATTTATTTGCACTAGTACCTGAGTTTCATTACACCTTACAAATTAGTGATGTTCAAGCTTCCTGCACGTGGATTAATTTATTTTTTCAAGTGTAGGACTCCCACCTCTGTGGATTTGGTGAATTTGAACTCTATCTCCTCTTCAGATGTGTTAATGAAATGTTATGCGTGTGATACTTGTGATAGAATAGTTGTATACTTTGGGCTTTCGGACCATGTTCAAGTGTGGATCTGAAATCTCCTTCTGCTGTACTTTTTGCTTTGGCAGGTTTATGGTGCAAAGGGTGAACAAACTCAAAGGCAAATTCATTTGGGTGGTAGTGCTCAACAGGTGAACATTGCTCGTCTGTGATATAAGTTTCTGGTTTTTACAGTACTAAGAAAAACAACACCCACCATCCATTCTATGCCCCCTCCCCCCCCCAAAAAACCAAAAAACAAAAAAAAAAAAAGCATCAATAAGGGCTATTTGTGCTTTTTTTGTGGACTGATGTATGAGAATCCATCTTGAAACCTTGTGAAGCAGTGAAATAAATTACCCATGAGAATACGGAAATTTAGTTTGTTAACCCTCTATCAAAATCTATAAGTTGTTAAGCTGTACTAATTGCTGATCCATGTAATCTGATTGAGAGTTGATACCAATTACAGGGGTAGTTCAATGATGTTTATTTTTCTCTCAAAATTTTGTTGTATTTGAAATAGCGAATTTACTTGGATTGATTTAGAAGTCTCTCACTATCTAATTTCTACTCCTCACAGGTTAGCCTAGCAAAGCAGAGAATTGATGAATATGTTTATTCCCAGTTGATGCTACAATCCGGTGTACAGCCATCAATGTAATTTTTATTTTTATTTCGTATAGTCTTCACTTTATCATTTATTTGGGGCCTTCTGGACCTGCAATTGAAATTGGAATCTCTCTTAGAATGACCGTACATCTAACAAGGATGTATGTTTTGTGTTGTCTTGTGTGATGCAGACCTGCTGTGTCCAACACATTGTTCCAAGCAAATAGTTATCTCCAAGCAAATACTTTATTGCAAGGTTATGGACACAATAGTGGACTTTATATAAGCAGGTTAATGTCCTAAAACTCTATGCTAGGACTTGCATGTGCATGCTTTTGGTTCCTTTATGTTTGTGGTTTTTTTAAGTGTGGGCAAGTTTGTAGCTTAACAAGCATAAGCACTTGTGTTCACTTTGTATGGAACTGCAGGCAGGTACCTTGTATTGCAGTGAATATCTATGCTTGTAGACCTAACAATCTCTAATTGTCAAAATTCGTCGTGTCTTGGTGGCAACTGTTGTCACTGTAGGATCTAGGGAAGGCAGATGACTGTTGTTTCTATTGTCATTATTCAATATTACTATACACATGGGTGGAGTTCGAAAGAAAAATTTTGTTAACAATACCTTTTGGATTTATGATTTCTGTGAGGCTTATACGAGAGTTTTTCAGATGTGATTTCGCCAATCTTTCCTAGAAAGCTAGTTTTCTGTACCTGTGCATGATGCTAGCTTTCGATTGCTTTGGGGCAAGCTTCTTTTTTTTTTTGGCTTAATTATAAAATTAAATTCATTGCCAATTGTCTCCTAAAATTTTTTATGCTTATTTTCAGGACAACTATGTGTAATTCTTTTCCTGAATTAGAAAGGAACTGAGCATATCTTCTGATGATTCAATTTAGAACATTCATGAAAGCTTTCCATGTGTTGAGAAGTCAAAGCTAAATCTTCCTATCCTCAATTTCTGTTTTCATACAGAGATTCCAGATCTATATTGTCTTGAACTTACTACCTGTGCTTTTGGAAACTAGAAAATGCTCACCCGCTCTATGGTTTTGCAGTAATCCTGGAACGGCTATGATGCCATCTCACGCTCCAGTATATCCATCAACCACTGCAGACCAGGCGGCTGCTTACTATGGACAGTCATTCCAGGCACCGCCAATATAAGTCCAAAGTGGCGGCGGCGTTAAGTTAGGGACGAGATAACCAGTGTACAAACTTGTGGACTATTGTAGTGTGAACTTATTCGTTATACTGTAATTTTGTAATCTTGTGGTTTGTCTCAAAAGACACGCTTATTAGTGTTTTTTTTTATCTTTTTGATTATTTTCTGCCCAACCCAGAGTTGTCCTTTGGAGATAATAAAAGTTTCTAGTGAATTTTAAAGGTGCATTTTTATAGTGCCTTCTCATATGCATGTTAAATTTGTCTGGTATGAGTTAAGCAGTGTTTTTTTTCACCTCTGCCCTCTCAATTTGTATTGTCCCTTCTCTATTCCTTTTGATTACTTTTGATGGGATATGGAACCTGGTTGGTCGTGCGCATTCACTAGGTAACTGGGTCGGGGAAGTGGATAGAATTGATCTCTTTTGAGGGGAAAAGTGATGGGGTTGCTAGATTCATTAGGTGACCGGGAACCTGGTTGGCAAAAGCATTGAGATCATACGGATTTAGTTCATATGCTTATGTGCCGTTTAATTTCTGGAAGTCACATTGCCTTTGAGGTCGATACCGGATAACAAAGCCCAACGGTAAAACTTATTCATTGGTTTAACAATATATATATTTTATAGATGCTACTGAAATCCAAATATCCTGATACTGACATTCAGATCTTCAAAACAAGTAGTAGTTCATACAGAAATTTAATTGTTACATAATATCATTCTGAATTTTGGGCTAGTCCTCATCTCCTTGACACGTTGCAGCTTGCCAAGGGAGAAAGACCTATAACCCAGGCTAAATTTGATCTCAAGGAAGAAATTTTTTTTTAAAAAAAATTTATATAATGACTTCCACTGTACAGTCAATGATGTACCAGCAATCTACAGAATATAAAAACTATACCCTACAAATAAGCCTATACTGCAGGCCTCTGAGTTTTTAGCCCAAACAAGTTCTCAAACAATTTAGGGGCCATGGGGGGAATGTCCGCTGGTAGGGGAGCCATAAAATTGACAAGCTTTTCATGGACGTGATACCTGCACATAGATATCTGAAACTTTATCCAAATGAAAAACAACTACATTTGGCGCTCATCAAGGTGAAACAGAATAAATAGTACATGCTGGCAACTCAACAAGCTAACCAGCTGGGTAACTTACCGAATCTTACGACTTTTTGAGGCGCGTCGATCAACAATTTTCCTTTTCTTAGCCTGTAGCCTTCTTACAGCATAAAATGCCGCCTCTGTTTCATGATAAAATACATTACCTCAGCTGGCATTTATATATTAGGTTACTAAACAAGAAGTTTCAAAAGGTAAAAGAAAAGCGTTCTCAAAACTTTTAGGGGCAATTTGTCTATGCTTGGCAAACCAGTACTAGACATAGGAGTCCAACAGGCAAGTTTTGGGCTATCTCGAAAATGTATCGATTTCTAGAGATTCACAACTTTGAATAACCAGATGTAATATTTTCTATTGGAGTAAAACATTTCCCACACAGATAACAGTAACTATCTTGACATGCCCTTCACAAAATGCAGAACAAGGATAACAAGCGTACAAAGACAATTATTGAAAAAAAAAAATACACGATAAAAAGAATCCTTCTGTTTGCTGATATACGATATACTAGAAAGTTTACCTGATGAATTTGGGTCCACTGTCTCAAAGAACTCCTTCAACAGTTGCTGATAGAAGTCAGAGTCATCCAGCAATTCAGGGTCACCACCTGTGCTTATAACCTGATGAGAGTTAAAAGATTAGACCTAACAAAATGCACTATCATACGTGCTTTGGATTACCCTATATAGCACTCTAGGCATCTGTGAGGGAACAGGAACATCAATTATTTCAGACTAGCAGAGTAAGGTGGAACTATGCAGAGCTCTACACCAGCAAAAAATAAATGAGCAATTGCTGTAACATTAGCTTTTGACATCGCATATCAAGCAATAAATTCTGCAACCCCATGATGCTTCCAAACATATGTTTGGGTCACATTCGTTAACGTCAAGGAATAATAGTCCAAACAATTTGAGATATCACGAAGAGAAGTGATAAAAGGTTTAAACGGTTTACAAAAGCAGGTAACTTGAATTTTAAGCACGTATCCAGCGGTTTTCAACAACCTGATTCCACTGAAAAACCATTTTGTATATACTGCAGAATGAACTTATACCAACAAATTTCTTCATTATTTGGGTAAATTACACATAAATCCCATGGTTTCACCATTGTCACATGACCCCCTAAACATTTCAAAATATCCATTTCACCCCATATACTTCCATGTAAAGTGAAAACTTGACGGAAAATAGCGTCTATAATGTCGTTAGTTGAAATACCAGTATTTCCCTTAAGTATTAAATCGAACAACGGTCTGACCACCTTGCACAAAACTATGGGACAATATATGGATAAATGCTAAAACCACAAGGGGGTAAAGTAGACATTCATGCAAACTATAAGGGGGTTAAGTGAATATTATGATTCAGTCATACATTTTTGGACTGCATTTGGTTCAATATCTGTAACCTGTGGTGCTTTCTGTCCATTTTCCACTTACATAAAACTACAAGGTGTTATATGGCTATTTTGAGGTACCATTATGCAAAACCACGGGGTTACATGTAATTTATCTTCATTATTTTAATCAAACAAGTTGAAGCTTAATCCTAGAATAACCACAGAAACCAAGTCATCAGAGCCAGGTGATACCTCTGGCTGATTATGAACAGTAGAACCCAGAACCTGTAAGAGACGAGCAAAGAACTAGTTTATAATTCCAACATACTATATTGCAAAGCAGATAAAGAGGGAATTCCAGATTCAGAAGCTAATCATTGCAATTGGGAAACCAAATATTACATTTCCAAATTGAGCAACTGCCGATCTATCCTGTTGCATTCCCTTGATCATTTTACTTGGATCCCTCATATACAGAGCCACTTGTTCACTAATGTTCTGCAAAAATCAACATGATCACTCTAACTGGCTATGCTTTTAGCTGCATCACGGCACATTATACAAGAACTTGGACTAAACCTGGTTGAACGCGTGTAACCTCCCTTTGAAAGAGGCAGCTCCACTTGTCACCTGGGTCTTCCTCTGCCATTTATCTATCGATTTGTTCCTAAAAGAAGCCATCCTGCATTATCGAACACAAGTAAGATATCAATTGACACCAATGGTGCAACTTATGAGTAAAAATGCTCAAGTCTAAAACAATAGTACAATTATTTACACGGAGAAGAATTTATGTGTGCAGAAAATACAAGCAACCATATGCACTTCATAGTTTGGAGAACGGAAATAATTGCCAATATTGCAGGAATTACATGGATCAACAAAATTACATTACATCAAATTGCGGAAAAGAAGAAGCATCTCCATCAACAGATCAATAATTCCATGCCATTTAAGTAAATTAAGTAATGTGTCAGATCCATCTTTCTCCTCAGACTTCAAAAGAAAGTAGAGTTGCATTTAATATCACCATGCGTATGCACAAAATGATGATAAATAGATCCCAATAAAAGGGGAAAATTTTTGCTACTCCCTAATAATCTACCCGGAAGTTAGCTTGTTTGAAACAAAAAAAAAAAAAAAAACTTCCAAAAGCAGCTATCAAATGATACAAGCTTCAATTTTTTGCAGTTATTAGGGCCTGAATTTCTTTTGCTCGATGAAGAATATAATCTGGACTTAAAGACTCCCATGCCATTATTGTACACTTGCAGGCTATAAACATTTTTTACAGGGGTAATCTTGTAGGTCTGGTTTACCTAAAGAACACATAGATTTCTCTCTCAAAGTGAATATGCTAATAATATGTGTATGAAACCAAGTGAGGAGGCCTTCTATATTAGTTAAAGTACCTCAGCTGCATCTCAGAGATCCGCAACCATTCTTCATCACCTTCCCCATTTGAGTTTCCTGAAGCTTCTAGATAATTAGAATTCTTAGCAGAGCCGGCTGTGGAGGAGAAAATTTTAGCCATCAAATATGCATATATCAGGATCCATTCGAGAAAATAAATTAGATCAAACAAATCAATAAACAGACTCAAACCAAAGTACACGCTTAATGGGATTACTATGTTGTGCTTATAATGGAATACATGAACTTTTCTGAGCAAGGGGTGGAACCATGTACAATCAGAAGAAACTTCATTACCCAGATCCGAAAACTGGAACAGTAAGAGTTGCCAAAAACCATATATTTTATTAACCTTGGGCAACTGGACAACATACCTAGTGGGCAGGCAAAGAAAACTCACATTGTGCTTCAGAAATACAGTATTAGCATCTTACATACCAAAAAGGTGCTAAAAAGTACCAGATTAAACACCAAAAGTGACTAACTTATTCCCCATTACTGACTAAGGTCCGATATTGAACAGCCAAAGAAAAAAAAAGGAAAACCTCACATAGTCCCACATTGGCATAAATCACTGGAAAATAACTTATTGTACCTTCTGCAGACTGAGCAATAGTAGGATTCTTGTCTAGCAGTACCTGTTTAAAACACAGGGACTATTTGGTCAGAACAAGGAATTGATAATTTCAAAGAAATCCAGTGCTGTTGCGTCTCATTAACATTGCTATACCAAAAAGCTTTGTCGGAGTTGCTACGTTCAGAAGTGAGAAAATTTTTTTACCATACTGTTACCTCCTGTAACTCGAGAATAGAGTCTAATGTTTTTTGCGATGAAGTGATTAGATCCGAATATGCTTCATTAACCCCAGTTTCCAAGCTACAAAAAGAGGACTTGATTGGCTCCTACATCATAGAGGAATTCTTCATTAGTGCATGCATTTCCACACATGAAGAGATACAAGGGCGTATAATTCAAGTTAAACTAAACCTGTGGAAGCCTGTTGGAATATGAAAATGCCTTTTGCAACAAAAATCTAAACTCCAGAGTCTTGTCCCAAAGAGCCTTCACAGAAAGAAGACATGTAAATCGCAGACAATTATAATAACTTAAAAATAAACACAATCTATGAAAGCTATATGAAAGTGAGGTTACAAGAAAATGACATTCACTTAAATCAAAGGGTGAAAAGATAAGATTGCTTGATGGCTATAACATACAAGCAAAACAACTTCATACCTTCTGATTTTTCACTGCACGACCTATTAGAAGATCCTCATCCTTATGGCGCTTTAGGTTCTTTAAAACATCTCTGTGCAATTAATAGAAAAAGAACTGAATACAGTTAAAGGGTAAATAGATTAACAGGAAGCTGTAAGCAATAAAACTTTTATTAACATCCTTTTTTTAAATTGGCTAATTTTTTCACAAGTAAAATGGCTGACTTTCTTTAAGCATGTAACAAGATTGAAAAATATTGTGTTTGGATGGGAATTATTTGCCAAAAAATTATTTTCTTGCATCGCAAACACATTTTCCAACACACCTTTTTATTTTCCCAATGACCTTTTTATCTCACATACATCACATTGCAAAAAGTGCTACAGCAATTATTCCAAATACTAATATTTCAAATAATCTCCTATCCAAACACGCATTGTTTCTCTTCAAAAGTGCCATTTAGCAATGCTTAGAAGCACAATACACACATGATCAGCAGCATACACACACGGATAAATCCAGTATGGCAACATCTAGTCAGCAGTTAGCAGCTCAAAAATAAAAATGGCATGTCAAATACATTAAAAATTGTTAACGAATAAATCCCATTAGCTACGTAGCACTAACTGCTAGATGAATCTTCACAAGATGGAAAGACTTGCGTATATCATGAATGAGAACAAACCTGTATGCTTAGTTATTTCTAAAAGCCTTCCTTGCTTACCATTCCATTTAATCCCTAAATTCATAACTTCAAAAGTGTTCACGAGTTCAACAACTAACAAATCCTGGATTGACAATAAAACCACAAGTTCATTTAAGGTTTTAAATATTGACGTGCAGCTCCAAAAAATATACAAACTTAGCAAAACTGAGACCAATCCAATTCCAATATATCCACACAGACACATGGGGTGCATTTTCCACTCATAATTATGTAAACAATACACAGGCACATAAGCATAAAAGATGCTTTGTTTGAAAATAAAGAGGATCTTACCAATCCAATTCCAATATATCCACACAGACACATGGGGTGCATTTTCCACTCATAATTATGTAAACAATACACAGGCACATAAGCATAAAAGATGCTTTGTTTGAAAATAAAGAGGATCTTACTGCTCCGCATGTTGAAGCTCCATATATTCTTTCTCTAGCTGTGCCATCTCCTCATCCTTTTGTTCATTGATTCCCTCTTTCCCCTCTTCTTCTTCTTCTTCATCATCATCATCATCATCCTCTTCATCTCCATCTCCATCTTCATCATCTTCATCATGACTCTCTTCTTTTCCTTCCCAACCATTCTCATCGCTATCATAGTCATCACTATGGCCCTAAATATAACAGAGAGTCAATCATTCAACCATAAAAGAACAATAAAGCAAAATCTCATCCCCCTAAGAATCCACATAAGAAACTAACAAAAAGAAAAAAAAGGCAAGAAATCAAATGAAACTAACATCAGGTAACACATCATTCTTCATGGTGTCCCTGTCTTCATCAAATTCAGATCCACTATGACTCTCACTCTCTTCTTCTGTTGTTCGCCGTCTCTTCAAATGCTTCCCCATCTCCTTAAAATCCTAAATGCCCAAACACCAAACCACAAAAAAAAACAACAAACATTAGTTTTGTGGATGCGACATGATTAACAGCAGGTCAAGCAAAGGCGCGGAAAAAAAAAGTGATAAATTAATATGATTTTGTTCTCACTTCATAAAATTCACTACGAAGTACCAGCCCAATTTCTCTTTTGCATTTGATGCAAAGGTGACAAGGCCTAATCTAATTATTTAAAACAAGGGGGAAAAACACACACACTCTTCACCAGGAATAACGCCTGAATATAAAGGAAAATAAGTATTCAAAGACGAGTGCTTTGAATTAAAACGGACCATTTTTGGACAATCTCAAGAGAACCAAAACCTGATCGTGACTAGTAACCTTAATTTGACCTAGAAAGTAGATAGTCTGGACATTTTAGCAAAGCCCTTTTTATTTTTCTATATATTTTAAACCAAAATAATTGGAAACTGGCAGCTTAATCCCCTCCCCCCCCACCCCACCCCAGCCTCCTTTGGTTAAAGAGGGGGTGCTGATCATAGGACAGCTTACTGAAGCTGCCGGGAATACCTGGGAACGAAGGGCGTTGATGAAGACTGGGAAGAAGTTAATCTGTTTAGAGCTCTGCGTAGCAGAAAAGAAGCTGGATAAGGCTGAGACAGGTGGCCGTGGCAGTGGACGGAGACTGTGGAGGTTTAGGGCTTAAGGAATTTTGGAAAAAAAAAAAAAAAAAAAAGGGCATAAAAGAATTTATGGAATAAATGAATCCATAAATAAAACAAACTCACAAACGGACGAGTGAAACTGCTTGTCCAACTTTAAGCCCATCTGATGACTTAGGCCCATAAATCCCATAGTCATGAAAGAATTAAATTAACGCGCAGCAAAGAAACGTGGGCCTACTGTGTCGGCTTTGAGGCCTCGTGGATTTAAGGCTTATTTTACCTTTGAAGACCTTGAGCAAATGAAAGTGGCACTTATACTTAGGACCTGTTTGGAACCTGAGTTTTTTGGAATTTGTCTAAAATTTTACTATAGAATACTGTAGAAGTTTTTGAACAAATTTTGTAGAAGTTTTTGTAAGGCGAAAAACTTTTTTTCCCTTTTCTTTTTTTTCTTTCTTTTTCTCTTTCTCTTTCTCTTTTTCTTTCCTCTCTTCTTCTTCCTTCCCCCTCCCCCTTCCCCGTTACCTCTGCCTCCCAGCAGCAACTCCACCAATGCCACCTTCCGCCACCCCTCTCCTCCCTTTCCCCTTCTCCTCCCCTCTGCCCTTCCCCCGTCACTGCCCTCTGCCTACCATCCCTTTCCTCTCCCCTCTGCATCCCTTTCCTCCCCTCTCCCCCGCCACCCTCCTCTGCCCGCCATCCCCTCTGCCCCACCACCCCCTCTGCCCCTTCCCCCTCCCCTGTTCCACCAGAGCACCTTCCCCATTCAAAAATGGATCCGGTGCCGACGATAGTATCCCCAGATTTTGACCCATTTCAAAACTAGTTCCTTCAAGAATTTCCATCAAATCTTCAGCAAAATCAGAACCAACCCATTGCTGTCTCTCTCTTTCCTTTTCCAACGGGCTAGCTTTCTCCACCGAAGCTAAACGGGCTGCCAGAGAGAGGTTGCCTGCGGCAGTTGGGGTGTTGCCTGGACGAGGAGAACGGCCGGTGAGACGTTGGACCAAGTTCATGAAGCCAGGTGCATCTCCGCAGGATGGGGGAGGAAACGGTGGTGGTAGTGGGTTGGGATGGGGTGGAAGAACGAAAAAAGGGAAGGGAATTTTTTTGTGTGTTTTGGAAATTGTGAAGTGTGGAGGTAAAAAACTTTGATAAGTTTTTTGGGGTTACTGTAGCAAAAGTTGTTAAAAAACTAATAGGTAAAAAACTTGTCCAAAAACCTGGCTTCCAAACAGGACCTTAATTAGGATCCACGACGGAATTAGAAACCTATTTAATTTAATTTAATTGTATAAACTCTCCAAATATTTTATGATAAAAAATCTTTCCTTCAATTATCTTACAAGGAATAAGGGTTTTTCCTCTGTGCTCAGGACATTCTTGCAGCCAATTATTGGTTATTGTTGCATTATTTGCACACACAGGTAGTAGCAAGCGCGTTCTGATTAAAGATTATTTGAAACATTTTCATATGTAGTATCACACTTTTTTGTGATGTCATATATGTATTGTATGTATAAAGATGGTGAAAAAACTTGTTTTGCAAATAGTCTGCATGCAGTATTGCTTCGATAATTGTTCAATAACCATTTTTGGGCTCAAACCAAAAATTCTTCAACTCATTCCATTTCTCTGATTTGGTGCAAATGTAATTGCCGTTTAGTCCCTTCCAGCTCTTGGTCTTTGGGTTGGCTTTGGAATATAGCCCAAGTTTGGACGGGGGTTTAGTCGGAAACCCTCTTAGTGTGCACCAAATTTTAGCTAGAAGTTCTAAACTATTCGGCCTACCAACTCTTTACGTCGCATGTGTTAGTAGGGGTGCAAACAAATCACTTAATCTGAGTAGTTCGCGAAATCAAGCTCGAATCTAATATATGAAATTTGAAAGTTACGTATATGTGTGTGTATATATATATATATATTAGTATGAAATATCTATTTTGTTTCTTGTTTAAAATTATATAAATATAAATTTATATTTCTTAAACTCTATTAAGGTTGATTATGTTCAATTGAACTCGAATTATATTCGTGTTGCACGAGTTCGAGTTCAAACTCAAGGCGAAACAAATTTGAGCTTGAATTTGAATTCGACTTTCAAATGCTCGATCTTGAGATCAAATCTAAATTTTTTAAGTCGAGTCGATCTCACTACTCGAATTCGATTCAACTCGATTCCATCTCCATGTGGCACTAATCTCAAGTCCAAAATGAAAACTCTAGTACCAGAAGGTGGCTCAAATTTTTTTTTTTGAAGAATAAATAAAGAAATGGACAAAAATATTCTAGTACCAAAGATTCGAGAATTAATATTTCTATATACTAACAATGTATACATTTTCACTAATTTAAATTTGAATTTCAAATCCAAATTTTGCAGGCCTATCATACATCCAATCGCGATAGTGTGTAAATTGTCAATTTATATAATATTAACTCAAGTCTTTAACTCTTTAGTTGTGCTCAAGCTTAAGTCATATGGACAACACTACCAAAAGTTGAGGCAGCCGAATCATACGTGTATTTCCGAAATTGTAACTTTGTCAAGTGCGATTTTGAAATCACATGATCATACAAGTGGGTCACATCTTTTAACAAAAATGCATGATTAGTTCAGCATTAACAACACAATTTTTAATAATACCCGTACGTGCAACAAAAATGAAATGTGTTTATCCTATTATAAAGCTGTTTCCTAAGCAGCAATGCTTAATTTTAATCAAATCGAATGCATGATGATTGCACGTGCACCTCCTTTAGAATCTCCTCATTTGACGGCCTGCATTGCTGGAACTCCATCGATGTTCGTAGAGCTGCGTGGTGACTGCTACGGGGTTTCGCTACACCTCCAACCGAATGATTGGACTAAAAAAAAAATTAAAAAAAGAATAAAAGGAGCTGAAGATTGAAGAATGGATCTAAAAGCTTGACCCTGGGATGCGCACGTGTG
This sequence comes from Coffea arabica, assembly GCF_036785885.1. Lineage (NCBI taxonomy): Eukaryota > Viridiplantae > Streptophyta > Magnoliopsida > Gentianales > Rubiaceae > Coffea > Coffea arabica. The sequence continues at coordinate 23,077,285 of NC_092313.1, forward strand.
ACCGGAGGAACATGACACGTCTATCTTGCTGTTGCCGGGTCAGCACGTGCAATCCACCTTGCAATCTTGATATCAATGCACGCGTCACATGAACAGGGAATGTTGGAGGACGTTTCCTTTTTCTTTTTTTTTCCTTTTGAAACATCATCCGACGTGTAACGTCAGCTCAACTCAATCCAGTTTAAACCGTTAATCCCACTTTACAATTGTAATGTACAAAAATAAGGTCATGTTTGTACTGTATTTTCTGAATTTTTTTTATAGAAAAATTACTGTAACGATTTAATATATTTGAGGTAAAAAAGGGATTGAAAAATATATTTACAAAAAACGTAACAAATTTTCTTTTCCAAACAAGGAAGATTGAGTGGACTAAAGCGACGGATTGCTAATCTGTCATGCGAGTTATTCATACCGTGTGTTCGAATTCCTCTCTTTTTGTTTTTGTTGATGACTTTTAATTTTTTCAAATTTTGCAAATCTTTTTCTCTTATTTAAACATAAACTACTAAGAAAAAGAAAATATAAAAAAATCCCTTTTATTCTTCACACCCAAGATTACATCCGAGATCATTAGGTAGGAATTCAAAAATGAAGAGAGAAACAAAAAATATCACTACTGTGTAAACGAAGAGCTTGAGAGTAAGCATTACACAATCTCCAAAATAAATTTTTGACAAAAAAAAAAAAAACAGAGAATAGATCCTCCATTTTTCTAACAAGAATGTTGGAGGATCGTTTCCTTTTTTTTCTTTTAATTATTGTTTTCGATAACATGTAAAATCAACTCTGACCAAATTAGACCATTAATCGTACTTTGCAATTGTATCAAGTAATCAAGTGTGCAACATCTTCATGTAATCTAGACCGTCAATTGTAGTCTGCAGTTGTAAGCAGGAACCAAGTCGGTGAAGAAGAGTCTCTCCATTCAGCCACATTGGTCAAGCAAATGGTTGGTGATTAGACTCTTTAGGATCTGATGTATTACTAAGCTTCTCAAATAGATGGTAACTAGACTTTACAAATCATAACATTTGCAATCCAACAAGAGCTATATGTTCGTCAGGAAGTTGAGTTGACAGAGTAGCTTTTCATGTAAAGATGGACTTGAAAAAAATCTTGCATTGGCAAATGGTCTTTTCTCGATTACTGTTCAAGAAATGATCCTCTCCATTATTGTTTCACGGGTTAATTCCACTTTGTCCCCCCAAACTTTGGACGATTACCCACTTAAGTCCCTAAACTTCAAAATGGGACACTTAAGTCCCTAAATTTATAAATACCTCCCACTTAAGGAAAATTGTTAACAAATCATGAATGCCGTTGGTGGTCGAAGTGTCCCATTTTATGAGGGTTTAGGGATTAAAGTGTCCCTATTTATAAGTTCAGGGACTTAAGTGGGAGGTATTTATAAGTTTAGGGACTTAAGTGTCCCATTTTGAAGTTTAGGGACTTAAGTGGATAATCGTCCAAAGTTTGGGGGGACAAAGTGGAATTAACCCTTGTTTCACATGCAATGCTTTCTTCGAACAGTTGATGGGCGGGTAAGGTGCTTCAATAGAAGCGACACTTAAAAGTTTATCGTCTCAAGAGTTGTATAAACAATAATGTACCCCTTTTACTTGTTTTACATAGATAATTACTATTCAGTTTGACTAACGGGTGTTCATAGAGCACAAATTAAGATATATTTTAAATATTATATTTTTAAAAATACAAGATTAATTAAAAAATAATTAAATATAAAAAAAGGATAAACAAAATTAAATAGAAAAAATATATAGATACAAGAGAAGATAATAATTATTAATATGTGTGTATATATATGATAGATTAGACTAATACTAAGTATGTTAATGAATATTTTAAGGACATTCGTTAGAAAAATTTATAATTATGTTAGGGTTAGTTTTTGTACGGAATGAACTTGGTTTAGAAAGCGACCATCTTTAATTTGTGACAGCAAAAGAAACAAAAATATTCCACCACATTGTGATTCTTGAAGATATGCAAAATATTCCTTTTTTTTTTTTTGTCGACACGATAGAATTCCTATAACCTAAACTAACCTATTCTAGAGGGGAAGGGGAGGGGACTCGATGTGAGTAGAAACTCCATCGAAACTGGTCAAAGAAGACCGTCACATATTGTGATAAATTTTGTGGGAGGTAAGGTTCGAACCCTTGACCGGGATGACCACCGGACGAAAGGCCTAATGGCATATGCAAAATATTCCATCCATCTGAATATTTGTGTAGGGTTCAGAATTCTGAGGATGAAAATTGAACCCAATCCAAAAAAGCCAAAATGGAACCAAACAAAATACTACTAGTTGGGAGATTGGGGCGATTATCACGTGACCTTCACATGGAGACGCTCTAGCAAAGCCATGATGTTTCTTTCTTTCTTTCGGTGTACGGGGAATTAATGGGTGATGTGACCCTTCGATTACATAACAACATCAATCAATCAATCAATCAATTATTATTTGTGGGTCGCTGCCACGTGCGCGATGATATTGTTGCACACGGCCATCATCATCCCAATCATTGGAATATCAATCCCCCCATCACTGATAACAAAATTCATCCTGAAAATTTGATGCTGATATTAATTTATAAGCACTCCTAAAGGTCTTTTTAATCTTTCTTTGAGGTCTTTCTCTGGTTGTTAGGGAGGTGATCTAAAAGAAATACACAGACATTTTCTACTACTCATATTTCATTGGAACGGCTTATTACTATAAGCTTTTAGAAGCGGGTTTGTTTGGATTGTAAGTTATTTGGGATTATTTGGGATATTTTTACTATAGCACTTTTTGTGATGTGATATATGTGAGATAAAAAGGAAATTGGGAAGATAAAAAGGTGTATTGAAAATTGTAATGATGATGTAAGCAAATAAAATTGGGTAAATAATGCTCAATCCAAACAAACCCTCGTAGATTGGATAGTGTTGTGGAAAGATCTTGGTGAAGAAAGAGAATTTCATGGTCTAGGAGTCTGTCATAAGAAACGCTAGAGTATTATTTTAAATAATTATTTGAAATAATTACTGTAATACTTTTTGTGATGTGATGTATGTGAGATAAAAAGATGACTGAAAATATAAAAAAGTGAATTGAAAAATATGTTTACGATGCAAACGAAAAATTTTTTTAGAAAAATTATCTATCCTAACATAGCCAGTACTAGTTACTATTGCATTGATTTTTGACGTAGTACTTTTTTTTTTGTCAGCAACGATACATTTGTATAACCTATTTTATCCTAATCTAGGGGGAGGGGGAGTCTAAGGAGGCTGTGATGGGGGGCTAGTAGGTATACAGACCCAACTAGCCCAATGAGGGATTTAAGCCCCTCCCTGGTGGCCACTGAGCCATTGGCCCAGTGGTTATTTTTTACGTAGTACTTGATTTTGCCATTTTAAGTTGGCGACCATATTTAATAGATCAACCTACTTAATAACTTTTATTACTTTTATTAGGTTTTGTCATTCATGACAAGTTTCAATTAAAATGTCTTTTATCTTTCCCATCACAAGAGTCAGTAGTCGAGGAAGACGTTAATGATATTCGATAGCTACCTTTGAAGAAGATCCACTGACCACTGTCACTAGCTAATTAGTAGTAAATTTGCATATCTACAAGATATAAAAGTACCAAGCGTGGGTAATGTTTCAATTGCAATTGATTGTGGACCGGTTATTGGTGTAATATTGGCCAATTCAAGGGCATTTTCGTTATGTTAATGGTTTATGAGTTGTACATTTGTTGGTGATTGCATGGTGTTACATTAGATCGGTTATTGGTGTAATATTGGCCAATTCAAGGAACTAATCATTCCTAATTAGAATTAGAAATATATGATATAAAATCAAATAATATTATATATATATAAGTATAAAAAAGAATTCAAAATGTCATTTGAATTCAAAAATGAAAATTTTAACTAATTTAACTATACTAAAACTATTTACTATCGAATAGTAGATGATAATTAGAATTTAATCGACTGATAAAAAATCAAAATTCTATATCGCTACATTAATCATTGTGCTTTATAATATTCAATAATTTATTTAAAATTATATTTTATTCTTTTCTAGATCCATATCGATTATGAATAGATAAGAAGTAATAGTTACTAACTAAGATTCTAATAGTTTATGGAATTTCTATCCATATAAAATGGATATTATATGAGCCCAAAAAAATAGGATAACTCATAAAAGAAATTATAACATATCAAAGGAACAATAAAAAATAAAACAAAATAATCTTTACCAAATTATCAGCAAAAACATATCACTAAAAACTTCTGCCCATAGTAAAACTATTTACTATCTAATATTAGGTGATAATTCGAATTTAATCGAGTGATAAAAAAATCAAAATTCTATATTGCTATATTAATTGATGTGCTCTATAATATTCAATAATTTATTTGAAATTCTATTTTATTCTTTTCTAGATCCATATTGATTATGAATAGATAAGAAGTAATAGTTACTATCTAAGATTCTAATAGTTTATAGAATTCCTATCCATATAAAATGGATATTATATGAGGCCAAACAAATAGGATAACTCATAAAAGAAATTATAACATATCAAAGGAACAATAAAAAATAAAACAAAATAATCCTTACCAAATTATCAGCAAAAACATATCGTTGATAACCTATTAACGCCACGGCGAACAAGACTCTTCTCAACAAGAACAACCTGGACAACCCAACCGCGAAACCCATCATTCAATTGATTGATAGATACTAAATTCTGTTCCATAACAATAAACCACAAAGCAAAAAAAAAAAAAACCAAAACTAATTTCTCCAAACCAAACAGCCCACGCTTTTATAGCGGCAAAAACAAAAACTAATTAATATCCATTTAGGCATAACAAGCCTAATACAATTAATTATCTCTCTTGTAAGTATATTTACTCCAAATTCAATGACAAATATATCATTATTATAGACAATTATTCGCACGCACATGCACATGAATTTCCATTTGGAAACCATTACGTGGGTTGCATTATAAATAGAACCCTAAAATTATACATGCCAAGCTTAAACCTGGGCATTGGCGTGGCACCCAAAAACTAGTATTTACAAGTACGTGGGAGATTTTGGGATCCCTTTTAAGGATTATAGTTTCAAGTTAAAATCATCGTTCGATAATCGATAGTGAAATAAGTATTTTAAATTCTTAGATTGTATTAATTTTCATCATTTAAAATTTGAATAACGATCGTCCTTAAAGAGAAAATGAGCGAGTAGTTCCCTCAGGAGATCAGAGAAGTATTTCAAATAGGGTTTTTTTAACACACCTGACATACATCTAACCTACCATATATCTACACATACTAACATTATTATTCTCCTTTGTATTTATATATTTTTGCATAATTATTATCATCTCTTATATTTATATAATTTTCCTATTTAATCTTATCTACTCTCTTTTATATTTATTTACTTTTTAATTAATCTTATTTTAAAAAATATAACACTTGATCTTAATATGGCACTCGTTAGACAACTGTTCCAAATATGAATGTAATGCTGAACAAAAAAAATGTTGAGAAAACCTTAGGTCTAATGGTTCAGATAGAAATTTCAAAATTTAGAGATCTTGTGTTCTAATTTTTTTCCCTTTATCGCTTCTTAAATCCCATTTTTATCATTTTTAAATTTTTTTTAAAACATATCTTGGCATTATGTGAAGGGCAATTTGAATAATAAGAACAAAGGGCATTTTGAATATTGTTACGGAACATGTCAAGGAGTAGAGAAAATCATGAAAACGCCAAGCATTTAAATAAAAAGGTATTTGCATGTACATTAGAAGGAAGATCCACTAATCCAAATAACCTTTTATGGTTGTAGAACTAGTAGGACTCAACACTTTCTATATGATACTAGAGTTTCATCTGGCAAGAGCGGTCGAATACAAATTGATGTGTGTAGATTTTCTTCAAAATGCATTGGAAAAATAAAGAGAAGAATAAAACGATTAAGTAAATGATGTAAATATGCTCCCGTCGTTGAAAGGAAAGGATAGAAATAGAAAGGAAGTTTGATGATCGTCAAAAAAGAAAAAAAAAAAAAAAGGAAAGGTAATAGGAAGGGGAGACTAATGATTGGAGAAGATTGGATGTAGGTGGAGAGGAGACAAGATGACACAAAACAAGTCGGGAATGGGACCAAGCGTGTCCCGTCACGCCTATCGAAAATCTATTTTCAACATATTGAAACGGTGCCTCAGCCTGAGCCCGGGCTGTGGGCACGCACACGGCAGTAAAGTCCACACTCACGTGAACGCTGCCTGGTTTTCCTCATCTTTACTCAACTCAAAACCCTACTTCCCACGTGAACCCCCAGCCCCATCCCCATCCCAGTCCCCTCCTCTCCTCCATTCATTCCAGATTCCTCATTCCTCCCTCCCCTCCCCATGTTTTAAAAAAAAAAAAAAACTGGATCTTCATCCTTCTCCTCCTCCTGCTTCGGCTTCCAATTCCATAAGAATGTGCAACCCTTCATCTACTCTGACAAAAAATGTCAAGCTCCAATCGTAATCGGCTTCATTAGGTACCAAAAAGAAAAAAAAAAGTGGCAAAATTTTACAAAATATTATCCACAGTCGACTTTAACAAATAATTACCTAGATGAATATATATGATCCGTCCTTTCGCTAATTAAGTCGTGTTGTTGCTAATTAATAACAAAAAAATATATGGTCCTGCTTTCTACTTTCCTTTGAATCTAAAATGTTAATGCTTGAGCTAAAGTTGGAGGCACTCCCACCATGCTAATTCTATAGCAACTGAAAATGAAAATCATTCCAAATGCATGTCTCAGATTGCAAATTGAACATGCCTGCATGGTTATCGACTCTGAGTCTTAAGCCTACACGGATGCATGCGAAAGCCTGCATGGCATAGTCGTCGAAATTTTTTTTTATCGTAACGATAACTGTTGTATAATCTATTCTAAATAGTTGCCTGGATAATTAAGTTACTTTGTGTTTGTTTCCTTCTTTGAAGGATGATCGTACAATTTCCCAGATTGAGGTGGTGCCTTGTGAGTGTCTTGAGCTGTGAGCTACTGAGCTACGTGCTAATGTTTGTTTCCTTTCTTAATTTCTTCCTTTTTTTCTCCCACATTACTCCAATATATATAAACCCCCAAAACCCTACATCCCCAAAAAGAAAAAAAAAGAAAAAGAAAAAGAGGAGGTGTGAGATAAGTCATATGGCTGTCACCTGCAAGCTGGTATACTAGCTAGTACGGATTTGAATGGCAGAATGATTCAAGAATTCGTCTGAATAGTTGCATACAACTATATTTGCAGGAACAAAGAAGAAAAATAAGATCTCTCGGGAAGACACGATGATCAATGGCGCCATACGTGGGAACATTCGATCGTTAACAGGTGTCTATGCCAATTTGCCGATTAGTATATCTGTGCTATTCAGTTATCATCCGAAGCTGATGATACATAATATAGTATAGTAATCTCTTGTCCCATGGGATGAGATATTTTTTTCCTTTATCAATATACCATCCCCTCAAGTTAGTACATTTTAAGAAGCTTAATTGATTAATTGCTAATTAATTTAGGACCTGAGCATGAAACCAAAGTCATTATGATACAACAAATCAACAGTACTAAAAGTTACAGTCGCACAGAGATTGGGTGCCATTTTGATTGTGAGTTTTCGTGGAAAATTATTTAAAATGTTCTTTTACATTTCTCATATGCCTGTTTATTTCGAAACAAGACCTTAAAATTTGAGAATGTGACAATAAAACCAAAAAGAAAGCAAACCCATATTCTTATTCTTATATTATATAAGAATGAATTGTGGTCAAAGGGGGTTTGAATTTTAATCGCATGAATATGATTTTTTGAGAATATGAAATGTTGTGTAATTTTTTTTAAACTTTTGGTATAAATAAGGGTAGCATGTGTTTAGTTATATTTACCGAAATGTCCTCATTTTGATACATTTAAAATTTTGATTTATGGAGACATCTAGATATTTCTGTAATATTGAATTATTTTGCAATCGTTTTTGCATCGAGTACAACTCATATAAACTTATGTGTTGGTGTAATTATTGAAATGGTGTTATAGACACGTTTAATTGAAGTATGGCTTTTATTGTGTAATTAACACAAAGACATATCAACACATTGTGCAATTAACACGTTACTATAACTAGACGTTAGAGGGTATTCCTTTGCTTGAAACAACTTATATCTCTTCTTGGACGATTTTCAACTGACATCTTTAGGAGTTTTTTGAGAATTATAAAATTATAAAAATATTGATAAAATAAAATGTACAAGTATGTGATACAATTAAAATGTACTATTATTAATTTTATCATAATTGATGACTATTTTTTTTCAAAATATATATTATTTATTTAATAAAAAATTCTCCTTAGTAATGGACACCAAACGTCCGGGCCATATGCGGCCAATCTCCCGCTAGTATTAGTGTATGGTTTGACTTGCAAAAGATAAAAAGGGGAAGTAAAGGAGTAAATTACTTTAGAAAAAGGAAAAGGTGAAAGGAGGAAAAAGAAAGCAAGAGCTGCCAACATCAACGCGTGTACCGTAGAGCCCGACTTAGCGAGTGTGAATGGGATAAACTGGATCAAAATTATGGGAAATGATTCAAAGAAAGAGTATCCAATGATTGTACAGAGAAGTGTGTCGGGTCAACACTCGACAGAGTGACACGCACGAGGGGTAGGAGTTTGGGTCCGACGTGCTGCCACGTGGGCATGCATTTGCATGCTTGCGCACGTGAAGCTCTGCAGCTTTCCTGCTTGACCTTCTCTCTTCTTTGTCCCTCTCTTACATCCTTTTCACTCAGAACCAGCTCTGCCCCTTTGGTATAGCTTGTTTTGACCTGTTTTTAACCCCAAAAAAAAATAAAATATATATATATATATATATATATTTGTTTTTTCACTTCAAATACGTTTTTCAACTATATTTTTAATTTATACATTTTCCAATTATGAATTTTATAGTGAGAGTTCTTAAAAACATCTCAAAAAAGGACCATCAAAATGCAGTTGTAAATTTTCTCAGCTATATGACAAATTTGAGCAATGCTACATACATATGGATGACAATTTTTAGAATAGTTTGTACAATAATATTGCCTTCATTTGTTTGCATTACGTTTCAAACATTCTAAACTTTTATCATTTTCTCCGATCATCTTTTTATCTCGAATACTTTTCCCTATAAAATTGCTAGAACATCCAAAAACCATCACCTGAATGGAACCAAGATCTTCAGATGGGTTATTTTTTTTAAAAAACATTTAATACATTTTTCTAGCTATTTTCTTATCTTAATGCACTCTGTACAATCAAGTCATAAGTAGACCATTCTTCTGTTTTCTTTTTTTTTTTCTTTCTTTTGTAAATGCATCCAAGAAATGGTAATGTAAAATGATTTTGTCATACATTGTAGAAGTTTTTTAGGTAAAAAGGTGGTTGTAAAAATTTTTTTTTTTTTTAGAAAATTCACAAACCAAATGGATCATGAACCTACATGCAACTTCTCGCTTTAACTGACGAGCCAAATAAATAGCTAATTGAGATTTTTATTAACGACCATGAATTATAGTCACATATATTGGCAGGCGGAGGGAGTTACGATTGACCACCAAACAACTTTCTTGAACGTAAGCTTGACAGATACATTATAGAAAAATAGAGATAAAGATATTTTATGATGCATTCAACATAGATTATTTATTTACATAATTCAACTATTATTTTAATTTTTTTTCAGTAGGGAAGTAGGACTTAAGAGGCGGAATCGAATAACGGGATTTGAAATTAGAACCTTTAATTCTGGGGGGTCTCAAAAGTGGTCCAAAATTTTGAGTTATTTTGAAAAAGGAAGTTTTGAGAATTGGAAGGATAATTTTAGATGACTTTAGATTATTTACCCTTGATCATCTTTAGTTTGATGGTCCTAAAGTCACTTTAAGCCACCGTTTCATTTTCGACGGTGACTTTAAAAATTTCTATTTTGAGAAAAATAAATAATTTGGTCTAATTTGGAATGTACCAATAAACACTGGATTATATAGATGAAAAAAATCCTGTTAAACACCATTTAAATGTAAGGGCAACTTTCATCAGAGTCTAGCTGGAATTAAACTCAAATAGTTTGATATTTTTACCTATAAATTTTAATTTTACACTAATCGAACCAAAATTAAATTAAATTTAAAAGCTTATCAAAATTTAAAATATTATTTAATTTAACTTGAATAGTTAACAAATTAAATTCGAAAAACTCTTACCCAATCAAAATCGATTTGATATAAAGTAGTATGATTTATCTTTTAAGCCTTGCTCGCTAGGTGTTCCTCCCGTCTTTTCCCCAAGGAGAAAAATTGGGCTATGTGACTTCTTGGGCAATGAATTACTTTCTTTTTTTTTTCTTTTTTTTTTTTTTGGGCAATGAATTACAGAACGGCACTATTTTGTTCAACACAATTATGGGCTCTTCAATTCCTCGCTTTGATGTAGTTCATGGACATTAGTGCAGACCCTACGTGTCTCACGCGCATTTCACATCGCTGGGCCCACTTTTTGTGGTACTCCATAGAGCCCCTGTTTCTGTTTAGCTTATTATTTTCACAAGCTTTGGAGCGGCGCGTGGATTGAAGATCGTGCAGATTTGCCTGATGCCTCTCACGGGAGAATCAACTCAGCCAGCGGTCAACGATAGAAAAAGCTGCTTTGCAACGAGAAGTTACCTGTAGAGACTTGAGAGATTTCCCCAGAAAATGAGAAAAGTAAAAAGACAATTAAAAGGTTCAAAAAAGAAAAAGAAAAAAAGAAAAAACGACAAAGAAGAGAAGTTTTCTAAGGCAACAAAGGACAAAGAAGAAGTTACATTTTACGTACTTTCATTACCTCAAAAAAAAAAAACTGTAACATTCAAGTTTCCGACCACAATAAGTAAACGAAGGGAGCAATTGCCTTTTGAGTTGAATTAAGAATTAGGTTTTGAGGGTGCTCACCTCGGCAGTACCTTGTTGCCGAGGTGACCTCGTTTCGTCTCCTACACGAACACAGCCATTCCCCGATCCGGACCCTGAGCTCGGCTCGGTCCATGGTCTCCTACTTGGATGACCTCTGCACCCCTGGCTACCACCTCGGCTAGACGCTGATGATGTCAACACCCCTGACAACGCCCAGGACCAGTGCTTTATCTGAAAAGCACTGGGTGATCTTAATGACTACTGCGCATGACCCCCGTCATCCAGCCCAGGCGGCTACAGTGTCAGAGTCAGGCCTCCTGGCAGGGAACAGAGCCGTAATGTCAGGACGTGGGTCCCACCAGCATGAACCCTCCGTCCTGACCTCCACTCCCACTCTATAAATACCCCTCCTGTACATTTCGCAAGTAAGCATACTGTTCATTTGACAATACTACTGCTTTTCTCTCGTTCTCATACTAACTTGATCGTCGGAGTGATCCCAGGGGAGAAGTCCCGCCATTCACTTCGGACACGAGGATACACCTCACTTCATCTCAGAGGATCTGATTCTGGTCGGTTCAATTACCCACCAAAAATCACCTCTTCAGGTTTAAAATTTTTTCCTCTCTATTGTTGGAAAAAAAAAAAGAGGAAAAAATAAAAGTAAACGAAGGAATATATATTAAAAAAAATTAAAAAAACCAATAATGATGATTTGGTTACTTTATATTCACAATCACATGAGTATTTTTACCTGCAATAAGAACCTTCAAATGATCAGATTTTAGAGGGAGACAGGTACTAAAAATTGAAGTTATTTTCATTCTTTAGATGGATTATTTCAACACCAAGTAAATTTCAATATGGTAAATTCAGCAATAGATTAACCATTTGCATCACTATTTACATGATCTTATAATTATGCCTTATTTTCATGCTTTTTTAAAAAAAAATTTTAGTGTAAGTGGAATAGTTTGAAACCGAAACTCTCATTTACATCCCGTCTGTATCACCTAACCCATCTGTCCCCCCAATTTCATGCTTATTGACGATTAAATCAGTTTTTCTCATACATAAGCTTCCGCTGGCATTAGGGGAAAAAAAAAAGAGCTCCCGTTGGGTCTGCAAAACCCAGACAAAAATGGACTATAGATCTTGAAGATGATAAAATTGAAATTTTGGAAAATGCTATGGTTTTTATCAATACTTAAAAAATAGGAGCCTTATAGATTGAAGCCGCCTATCCATAAAAAAAAAAAGCAAGATAAAGAAGCATGTCCAAATTCACGTGCCATTACAAATTCAAAGTTTCATTTGTGGACATAAGAAGCCATTTTGTTTTGTTTTTCTTTCTCACTCCCATGGATGCATGTTTGCTTTTATCATGCTACTATTAACTTTAATGGAGTGAATTCTAGGTTAATTTTAATATCTTAGAAATTAGTTTTCTACAACTTGAAAAAATAAATTAAACTTGAAATGACTAATAAAAGTTCATAATTTGGGATTTCCCTTTTATCAATACTCTTAACAAAAAACATTAACTATTTTAATCCCTAATTCGTAGGGTTTCGGCTAATGTAGTTCCTTTTTATGATTTATTATGATCGACATCTACCAATATTAATCCCTTATCTTTTATCAAAAGTGACCAATAAACTTTGAGAAAACTAATGGATAAGTCACACGTGTATGATCGAAACAACAAATAGATGATCAATTTGGCGTCATTATGAAGATTTTAAATGTTGTGACAGTGGGTCTGTTTGGATAAAGTAGTATTATTTGAAATAATTATTGTATCACTTTTTATGCGCGATTGATAGTCTCGAGATCGGGCGGTTTCGATTTTCCAAGAGGCCAAGTATGGCCACGCAATAGATCGACAGATGTCATAGACTTTTTCCCTGTATTTTTCACTTATTATTAATAAAGTTTTATTTTTATTTTTTAAAAAATATAATATATATAAGATAAAAAGGTGATTGAAAATATAAAAAAAAATTTAAAAATATATTTACGATATAAGCGAAATATTATTTAAAAAAATAAGATATTCAAACAAATCTAGTATAAAAATATGTAACTAACAGAAGTACCCAAGGGTGTTTTTTTTGGGTTTGTTTTTATTTCGTATAAAACTTGTAAAATCTCTGAGTCACAACCGTCTGCATAATATGCATTAAAGATACGCTCATTGGTACTGCACACATGTTGCAATTGAGAAACAAAGAAGATTGAAACCAGTTTATAGTTTGTACGCTAAAAAGAAAATCCCATTCGGTCAACAAAAAGTAACCCCCAGAGTATCATGTTGAAATCTCATCTCATCAACACTTGCAACAGTATCGAGAGAGAGAGAGAAGAGAGAAGAGAGTTACAGCCGGCAGATATTAATTAACAGACAGACACCCATAATGCCAAAGTCGAATACAGAACAATTGTAAATTTTTTTCAGTTTTTGTTTTTTGTGAGAGACAGTAGTAGTAATTGTAGAAGTTACTACTAGTACGAAAAGGTTTTGACCAAGACCCCCAGCATGGTCATCCACCGTTACAGAAGAAGGAAAAGAAGTTGATCAAAGAAAAAGGGAAAGAAAGAAAGAAAGAAAGAAGGAAAGAGAGGAAGAAAGAAAGAAAGAAAGAAAGAGAGAAAGAAAAGAAGCCGTCCATTCCATGCAGAGGGGCAAATTGCCAAAGTGCAAAAACAACAAAAGCGAGAACAAAGCCAATCCCTTTGTCATCATTGAACCAATAGCCATCCTCTGACACAAGTCATCATTGAACATCTGCAGCTATATTACCATTACACACTCTCTCCCTCCCTCACTCTCCCGCCCCCCTCCTGTCACACATCTGCATCATCACACTAGCAAGTAGGTATAGGAGCACTAGTATTCATATGTAGCTTCTGACCTATTGTTTTGCCTCATCTGTAATTGCACTCTGTCCATTGGGAAAAAGAAAAAGCTGTAACCCTTCTGCTCTGATACAAAAGTAAGACCAGCCCATATCTCTTCTTTCTGTCCCCTCCTTTGTTCCTTTGGGAGTTCTCTAATTAAGACCCCCTCTAAAGCGTCAAAGTTCTTCTAAGGAGTTGACACTTGAAAGGCAGAAAAAGCAGAGAAAGTAGAAACAGAAAAATGGGTGAGAAAGATGATGGTTTGAGGTTGAGTTTGAGCTTGGGATGTGGAGATGATGAAAAGCGGGAGAAGATAAGTCAATCTCCTCAACCTTTCCCGTTGAAACTCATGAGGTCTACTTTGCCTTTCGTGCAACAACAGAACCAGCAGCAGCTGCTGCTGCTGCAAAAGTCCTCCTTTCTTGCTGATGCGTTTCCATCATCTTCTGGTAGGTTTCCTCTTTCCAAAATTGTATCTTTCCTTTTTCAGTTACTTGTGTAAGATTTTGGTCATGTCCGTTTATTTTTTCCTCTTGATCTTTGACCAAATCTGAGCATGTTTGGCGTTTTATTGCAAAGTAACACGTTCATTCTTCTTTTTTTTTTTGACAATTTCAAGAAATTGTTACCAGTTTACGCTAACACGGTAAAAGAACAAAAATTGAAATGTTTGTTTAATGAAATGGCTGTGTTATTCTAGCATATTTTAAACTGTGAAAGGCTCATAATGATTTTTCTGTTACATCATTTGGTAAATTCGTTAAAGCTTCCATTTTTGTTTGAGAGAGACTGAAAATGAAAACAAGGCAACTGTTAGCTCAAACTGATCTCTGTTTCCGTGCTGTAAAACTGTTTTTTCCTTTTCATTTTTCCCTCCCATCTTCTCTGATAATAATGAGTTTCTGTTTCTTGATTTGTATTTATAGAAAGAAATGCTGCTGAGCCCAGATCATCTCTTCGAGGAATTGATGTAAATCGACCAGCAACAGTGATAGACTGTGATGAAGAAGTCATGGTGTCATCACCAAACAGTACGGTGTCAAGCGTGAGTGGGAAGAGAAGCGAGAGGGAAGAAAATGAGGCAGAAAGGGGTTCAAGTTCTCTGGAGGATGACGGTGGCGACGCGGCGAGAAAGAAGTTGAGGCTATCCAAGGAACAAGCAGCTCTTCTTGAAGAGACCTTCAAGGAGCACAACACTCTAAATCCGGTTAGTGGCAGTTTTGGTAAATTTTTGGTGATTTGGAGGTTTTTTTCTCGATAGGAGTTGTTGTGTTTTGTACTCATGCTGAGTTGGTGTTTTGTACTATGTTTACTTGTTGTGCAGAAGCAAAAATTGGCCTTAGCCAAACAGCTAAACCTGAGGCCTAGACAGGTGGAGGTCTGGTTTCAGAATAGAAGGGCAAGGTAAGTCGGTACTTGTGTGTCTCTGGTTTCAGTAACATTTAACCAGCGTGGTGATATATTTAGCACAAATATATCTGTATTGAACTTTCTTTGAAGAAGAACCAAATACTGACTTTACCGATAACAGGATGCTGAATCTTGAGCCATAGACAACCAGATT
The DNA here is from genome assembly GCF_036785885.1 of Coffea arabica. Lineage (NCBI taxonomy): Eukaryota > Viridiplantae > Streptophyta > Magnoliopsida > Gentianales > Rubiaceae > Coffea > Coffea arabica. The sequence goes on from NC_092313.1 coordinate 23,092,788, forward strand.
TATGTTTCAAAGCAGAAGGGAAGTCTATCCATATGGCATTATCCATGCTATTATAAGAACAATTTATAGTAATCTTAGGTGCTCTTTGAAGGTCAACTTAGAATAGAGTACCACATATCATACCATTGGATATAGTATTCGCTGAAACAAAACAGCTCAGTCTAAAGCTAAAGATGTACATGACTTATTAGAAATACAAGAGCAAGCTGGGCTTTCCGCTGATGCAAGTCTACTCTTGGTATCATTTGGCAAAGACATTACTCGCTTGGAAATCCTTTTAGTGAAATCAACTTAGGGTACAACATATACATGTTTCGGAAAACTTCTGAGAGAATCCACTATCCATTGAATCAACTGTTTTTGTAGGAGGAGGCAAGGTGGAAATTTTAGCTAATTGTTGCTAAGTTGTTATTGATACTTTGGAAAGGGTATTATTTGCCAGCAAATGTTTGAGACACACATGCCTTGCACAGTTTCTACAAGATGTTATAGCAACTCTTTAAAGATGGAGCTATGTGGCATTTGTTGATCTTTTAACAGATTTAATGAAGTGCAAAGGATTGTAATTTACTTGAGTTGGTCGTTTACTAGGATTTCCAAATAGTAATGGTTGGCGAGGACAGACTAGTAGCAAAGAAGTAAATTTCATGACCTTTTTTCTTTTAATCTCAATTTCAGATATAAAAATTACTCATTGGATCGATTTTGTGTAAAACCAGACTGGTCATTGCATTCTCAAACTTGAGTTGTATGGGGGTAACAGACTTGTTGCACTTCCATCAAAATGGCTTATTCAGCACTTAAATTCGTAAATTGCCAAAAAGCTTAGATATTCTGTTATCTATTATTTCTTTGTGTTGCGTTAGCCTAAAACTTATGGATGATGGATTAGGAAAGGAAGTAGACATTTAATTTTCATATCAAAGTAACAGGTAGTTGGTGGCCATTTTCAATGGAAGTCTAGAGTCTAAATGCTAGCCATAGATGTCACTGTGGTTCAGCATTGTTGATCTTTCTATGACCAACCTTTTTGAAGTATGAATAGAACGTTTTCATGCTGCAGGACAAAGTTGAAGCAGACCGAAGTTGACTGTGAGTACTTGAAACGTTGTTGTGAAAATCTGACAGAGGAAAACAGGAGATTGCAGAAGGAGGTGAACGAACTCAGAGCACTCAAGCTTTCTCCACAGTTCTATATGAACATGAATCCCCCGACCACCCTTACTATGTGCCCTCAGTGTGAGAGAGTGGCCGTCTCAGCATCTTCATCGTCCTCAGCTGCAGCATCAACATCACTAGCTGCGACAAGCACTGGCATCCCTCGTCAACAGAACCCACTGACCGCTGCAAAGCAACATTCAATGCCAAAGAATCCTTGGGCTGCAATCTTCCCCAATCAATCGCATGGTGTCCGCCAGCCCCGGTCATAAATTTCCTTAAAAAGTTCATCATGTTCGTGGAAAGATGGATAGCAGGATAGGTGTAGCAAGAAAATGGCAGGAGCAGCGGAAGAAGTTCAGCTTTTGCTTCGAGAAGATAGATTCGTAAAGGGTAACAGGTGGTCCATCTGTGGGGAGAGCTTTGTCCATAAAACGGAGAGTAGATCAGTTGGGATAAAAAGAAGAGAATTCGAGTATCTTCGTTTTTGTTTATCAAATGACAAATGATTAAATTTAGATCCAAGTGTGGTTAATGTCGGAAATGAAGGGAACATTGTTGTTCTAGTGTTTTATTAGTTTCCAATGTAAGATATTATTGTTAGTCATGATGACCTACGTACTTCTCTTGTATAGATTAATTCCAGGGAAATATAGTTAGGCTGTGGTATAAACAATACACTAACGTCAATCAAAAGTCATCATCAAGGATTATGGTGGGCCATTATTTGTTTAGTAGATAGGAGATAAAGAAACGACTCGCTATCATTGTATTGTTTAGTGATAAATGATTGATATTAGTGTATCACCTAATATATCATATGATGTATTCAATTTCTTTTCGTCATTTCAACTTTCTTGAATCTTCTACTAGTCTACTTCCAAAAACAGAGCATATGTTTGTTTGTTGATAAATGATTGATACTAATTCACCATCTAACACACCACATGATGCATTCAGTTCCTTTTCGCGCTCCAGCAAGTCCAACAGATTATATTGTAAGCAAATATTCAGAGAGAGGCAAAAGTGGTAGAAAGTTGAAACCTTTGGAGACGTTTCAGTTGATATATTGGTAAAGGTCAATTCAGAAAAGGGCAAATGAATAGCGGGCCCAAATAGCATAGGAAACCATTTCCTTTAGCACAGTTTGACGTGCAAGCTAAAAGAAAGGATTGAAATTTAAGGACAAGAAGCACACGCACCTCGTAACTATTTCTTGAAGTGTAGCAATCACACTTTTTCTTTTTGCGAATAATCCATGGATGTAGAAAGATCGTTCTTCTATGCACTCACTCTCGATGACCAACTTGCCTTTGATAAATTAGCCACCAAGAAAGGATTTAAAATCCCTTTTAAGCTGTACTTTGACCTTTGAATGTTCAAATTCCCGTACCTCCAGTTAAAAAAATCCACAGAAAGTGTAACAGTATAAATTTCTTGTCTACATAAGTCGTGTACATCTTTAACCTGGGTTGGATGTGGGTTCTTTAATCTGGGTTTAAGGTCCATAGGAGTCTCGTCCTGTCACTAATTGGTTGGATGTGAATTTCTTGTGGGTCTCCCTTAGATTACTCTTAACTGGGTTCTTTAGCCGTTAACCTCCTGAGTGTTTCTAATCTAATTGGGTGTGTGTGTTTTTATCTCTTGACAGAAAAAAACCATTCGTTGGTGAGGGTGTGCTCGGGGGGGAGGGGCATCCCTCCCACATCGGTTGGATGTGGATTTTTTAACCTGAGTTTAAGGTCCATAGGAGCCTCGTCCTGTCACCAATTGGCTGGACGTAGGTTTTTTGTGGGTCCCCCTTAGATTACTCTTAACTGGGTCCTTTAGCCGTTAACTTCTTGAGTGTTTCTAATCTAATTGGATGTGTGTGTTTCAATCTCTTTGACAGCAAAATCCACTCTTAAGAACTTCAAACTTTACACACACAGCGACAGCAACCAAGAATAAGTCCAACAAGATAATAATAAAGATTAGCCCTTGCTAGGTTGTCTTGGTTGTCAGGTAGCTAGAAAGTATCGGAATAGTATGTCTAGCTTCATTCTCAGACAAGTACAGATTAGAGGCTCGGCCAAAAATCCTGCAGTTATCTCTTAGGGAGCGAATTTGCCCGGTACCATAATAACATACGCTAGTTATGCAGCTGTCGTCAATGTCTTCTTGGAGAACTTCTCATGCTTTTGACAGTGTCCTCCATATTATTTAATGTATGTGTCTTAGTAATGGCTGCTGGCGCATGGATAAAGAGTTAAAGAGGAGCGCGGATAAAGAGTCCATCCAACAGGAAACCAGCACTAAACAAATCTCAAACCACCACTCCAAGTTTCAGGCTTTCAGCTCTCCACGGTTGAGTCGGTTCAGCCCCTTAATCCGTGGTTGTAAATGTAGGGATCGACCCTCATGCAAGACCCGCTCCCCAAAACCCCGACTAATTAGGCAGCGAAGAAAGAAGCTTCACAGTCGAAAATGCAAGACCTTAAGCAGGAGCGTTTCTTTATCATGTTTTCTTTTGTTTGAGGCGGTACAAGATGGTGAAATCAATAACTCTCATCATTCATAAGTAACAGTGCTGGCTCTACTATACAAATGATTACCATTCAATCATCTAAATAATGAGCAAGAAGAGATTATCAGTTAATCAAACAGTATTTACAGTATCTGCAAGAGAACGCAGTATGCAACCCAAGCCAGCTTTTTCTGTCAACTTCTCATGAATCCTCAAACACTGGTCGCATGTTGGACGGTCACCAGTGGACAAGCCTCTGTAAAGATACCTGAAAATAATAGTGCAGTCAATGATTGTCAAAACGATAGCAAAAATTTACAAGTGCCACACCACTGGGGAGATGGACAAAGCACCAACTAGGCAAAAGGATTTCCCTGCTTACATTTGTTCTCTCTACCATCTTTAACTGGTAAGATGTTTCCAAAGATTTCTTGATAGTATTTTGAGAACTGGTTAAGGATCCCTTTACATGTCCTGGTAGCTTAAGACATATTCCTAGTTCACAAAACCAAAAAGCCATAGTATTTTTCTTTTTTTTTTAAAAAGCCACAGTATTCGTTACATGTGAACAACTTAATTCTAATTTGAAAGGAGACCACAGAAGAGACCCGACGTACAACCTGGAGTCCAACTGTAACCTAAAAGCTTATGCCTTAGGTTTCAAACTCAGGCACTAAGCAGTCCATTTGATTTTCTCAAACTACAGTGTAACAATTCCAACCAGCCAATAGACCTAACACGGGTAGACCCTCCTATTGAAAACAATCCCCCTCCCCTCTCAAGTTCAAGTTAGCAGTCAATGCAAGCCTACTTCTTCTTCATCTAACACAAATAGATCCCCAACCTCTTCATCAGACCAATACAAATAGACCCGTGGTCAATGGTCCTACGCCAAAGAGGACAAATGATCTAAACCAAGGAAAGATAACTGCTAACCCATAACCCAATATCATAAACACAGCTCTGGCATTAGCTTGTCAAGAACAGACTTCTGAAAATTTGCCAGATCTTCTTTATTTTATTTTTTCTAAAAGAATTTGACAAAGTCACTTGACAGCCCACGCAGAAATATGGAGAAGAATATAAAAGAAAGTGAGTGGTTAGGTCAATCAAAAGGTGAAGGAGGAAAAAAATCTTCGGTCCTAGGAAGAAAAATACAAAGCTTAAAAGAAATCTCCAAAAGCTGAGTCAACAGTAGGTCAGACAGCATTACCTACTAAGAAAGGAGAGTAGTAACAAAAATTACGAAAACCTGAGATATAAAAATAGCTGCGTTTGACCCAATTTGAGCTTACTCTATTTTTCATGTAGATTGAAGCCTTCTCTAAGGCCAATCTTATAGTTGAAACTCAGCTGAAACTTGTAGGTTATAGGAATTCAATTGCAGCTGAAATTTGACAACAGAAATCCAGGGTCGGAAGCTTGTAAAATTCATTCCAAATAAGTGGGCTAGGATGGCAAGCCACCTTCACCTCTTACACAACTCCTCAGCTAACAAATCTCCAACTTGGCTTGCATGCAACATACAAAACAATGATAGACTGTTCTACAAGCCTTTTGCCTAATCTTGAGCAACTTCTGCCAAAACCTCATAGGAGACATATAATACGATACTTGAATGAGCTTTCTCATCTATGTCAACAAGTTCCTTACCAATCATTTAAGTTGATAATTTCTCCATTGTCGACAAAGCCTTCCATCCAAATTCAGTCGGGATTGCTTCCATTTTGAACTATCATAGTCTCAATTTGGCACTTAGGTTAAACTACTGAATAGGACTTTGTTATTGTCATAGCGGTTGCTGGTACTTAACCTAGGTTTCATGGTTCTGATAGCAGTTGCCATTCCAGCAATCCCATCAGCAGCAACATTAGCCTCAGCAAATTCATTATTTTATAATCTTTCTTCTCTATACATTCTCTTCATTTCCAACTTAAAAGGAATTAGATTTAATACGCCCTCTTCTTGTGACATAATTGCAAAACCAATTCTTATATACAGATTTTGATTCAGGTTTTTATTTTTTATTTTCTCAACCTCTTTTTCCACTACCCCCTAAAAAATGAGCTGTTCAACTGATATTAACTCGTTTCACCAATACCATCCCTTTTCTAGCTAAAGGCTTGTGGAGAAGACACAGCAAGTATTCCATCTTTTTTTTTTCTTCAAAAATCAGATACAAGCCAAGGTGGAGAATTGTCAGGTGAAGAGCTGTGTTGGTCAGTGGCAGGTGGAGTTCCATTCTATACCATGACTCTTGCAGATCTTCCTCAAACTTTGCCGCAAATGATTTGATATTCTGAACGAATTTTAGTCAAGGTCAGCTATAAATAGCGCCTTATGAAGGCCTCAATCTACACAAAAAACATAGAAAGTTCAAACTGGTACAAGTTCACACTTCAATATTTTTGAGTTTTCTCATGTTTTGCTCTCTTTTTTTTTGGCTTTTGGAGAATTTTTCCAAGCTTTATGTTCTTCTTCATAGTAGTGATGTTTCATCCTTCACCCATGGACATAGGTCTCATTGACTGAATAACAAAAATCTTATTGCCTCACTCTCTTTTCCATACTTTTTTATTGTCCATTCAGTTTGTCAATTATCCGAACTTTGTTGCTAACAAAATTACTTGCACATAGAACATGAAGGTGAAGAGATTGGTAACCAAAACCAATCACCAACGGAAAAAAGATGTCCAACTAAACTCTGAATAGAGTAACCAGCTAACTGAAACTCTGCCTCATATAACAAGTGATAGATAATATTCCAAGGGTAATTTCGTCCAATGCTGAGAATCCACAATCGATATGCAACACTTAGTAATCATGTGGAGAACATATATAGTTTCCGACATCAGTATCCAAAGAGGTCATCCTATTGAATATTAACATCTTGTTTTGAGGTTGAATTTGGTATTAACACCATTTGTAACAAGGTGTGAATCTTCTACAAGTTCAGCAAGCATTATTTATCAAGTCTTCTGGTACTTGAAATGGTATATTAACAAAGATACATATGAAATACTCTCCAAGCGCTAGACTTTCCAGATTCAGAAAACTTATCACGTCCATCATGAAAAATTGATCGTGAAGTTCCAATTACACTTCGAATCAGTTAAACATGATACCACGTCCTAAATCAACATCAAAGGTACACAAAGAAAAAACAGCAAGGTTGAATCTTTTGTATAAATTGCAGTAACAAGGAAGTTAGGGTCAGAGAGTTTTTCACAAAGGGAAAGAAAAGGTGATTACTTCATGAGAATATCATAATACTCGGGATCCAAGGCAAAGAACAAGCTTTCAACATCTTTGATTGCCATTATTGCCCTGTGCACCACTATCCAGTTCGCAGACTACAAATTCAACAAAGCTCATTCATGAAATACGACTCAATATCAGATCAAGAAAAATGAAAAAAAATCCGAAAAATACAGTCAAATAAAGAAAATTCCCAAGAGAATACAGCTGAAGATAGAACTGGAATCGTGATTACTGACCTTACACCTCTCATCTTTGGTCTTCGGAGGGGACCCTTCAAGAGCTGTCTTGAGTGCTTCCACTGGTTTATTCCTACCAATCAGAAAAATAAGAACAAAAAAAAATGTTGGTTTAGAAAGATCAAATTTTTAGTATTTGTGAGGATAAATGAAAAGGGGGGGATTGATACTGCTTGAGTAAGCTCTCGATTTTGCGGGACTTGTGCTCGATTCTGGCGATGATGGCTTCAGCATTATCCGCTTCCACATGCTCAGACGCCATGTTTTAAATCCCCTTGGATCTCTCTCAGTCAGACACAGACTGTGAGAAAGGAGAGAGTGAAATTCAAGGAAAGTGGGATCGGGCCTCGAAAGAGGATTGATATATTAGTTTTCACCGCATAAATTAATGGGAAAATCGTCCAAAACATCCATCATATTTTGTAAAATAACTTTTTTCGTCCCTTACTTTTAAAAGTATAATTTTATGTCTCTTACATATTCACATCAGTCAAATTTAGTCCCTAACTAGATTTTCGATCATTTTTTTGCTGGATTCCATCACGTGCAAGGCACGTGATCATTTTTGAGGGGTAAATTTGTCAAATTATATTTTGCATAATTTAATTTATTGTCCCTCACATTTCATAAAATAAATTTTTTCATCCCTTACATTTTATAAAATGATTTTTTTCATCCCTCATATTTCATAATATGAATTTCTCCATCTCTCACATTTCAAAAAATGAATAATTGTTAATATGGCTATAGCTTGTTATAGGTAGGACATTAACAATTGTTTATGTAATTGGGCTCGGCATATTGGCTATCTTCTCTTTTTGTATGATTGTGACTAATATTTACCAATAGAACCTTAATTTGCATATTCTTATTGTATTTTGATAGAAAATAACTTTATTGGCCAACTGGACAATGAATGCAAAATTTTTTACTAGCTAATATCAAATGAAATCAAATGATCGCATATAATATATGTTATTTATATTGTTAAGTGAAATCAAATAGACACATACATGTGTTTATGCTATTCGTATTATTAAGCGAAATCAAATAAACATATGCATGTGTTTAAAAAAAATGTATTCACACACATAATTAGTGAGGAATGACAAATTTATTTTTTGAAATGTGAGGGATGGAGAAAATCATATTGTGAAATATGAGGGATGAAAAAAGTCATTTTATAAAATGTGAGGGACGAAAAATTTTATTTTATGAAATGTGGGGGACTATAGATTAGATTATGTAAAATATAATTTGACAAATTTACCCATAAAAAATGATCACGTGCCTTGCTGGTGATGGAATCCGGCAAAAAAATGATCGGAAACCTAGTTTAGGGACTAAATTTGACCGATGTGAATATGTAAGGGACGTAAAATTATATTTTTAAAAGTGAGGGACGAAAAAAGTTATTTTACAAAATGTGAGGGACGTTTTGGACGAATTTCCCTAAATTAATTGTCAAGAAAAGTGATGGACGAAAATAATAATATTTTTATGGAATAAATTAAATTTTAAAAAAAGTGAGGAACAAAAGAATATTTTTATGAAATGTACGAGATGAAATTAATCATTTTTTCTTACAACAAAGGTTAACCTTTTGCTAAAAATGAATGCACACAACCAATCGTGCACTGCCCACATTTCGTGAGCTTGAATGGTGAACCTGAATATTAGTAGTATTAGTTTTTTTTTTAATCTCAAAACGAAACAATTCATTTTGTGAAATGTCAAAGACGAAAAAATTTATTTTGTGAAATATAAGAGATTATAGATTGGATTATGTAAATTTTAATTTGATAATTTTACTCTTAAAAAATGATCACGTGTACGTGATGGATTCCGACAAAAACTAGTCGAAAACTTAAGTACGAATCAAATTTAACCAATGTAAATTTGTATGGGACGTAAAAGTACACTTTTAAAAGTGAGGGATGAAAAAAGTCATTTTGTAAAATATGAAAGACGTTTTGAACGATTTTTCCTTTTCTTTTTTCTTCTTTTTGTGACAAAATTAAAAAGGTTAGAATAGTATTAAACGGGTCGTGAACCCATAATTCATAATTGTATAAAGATGCTTCCCACTGATTGTCTCACATTCACGAGAAGGAGAATTAAATTGGATGGTAAGACGAGAGAGATTGTATATAGGATATCTTCAATTCAAAATCTTCCACTTATCTTAAAATAAAAAGAAACAAAAAAGCTAATATGCTGCACCGACCATATGCTGAAAAGTTTCTCAGCTGAGTCGGTCATAGAATTAGTGTGCTTCCAACATGATTCCAATTTGCATGCACCTGTTAAGCAATGCACTCCTCATTGAATGAAATAACACAACCTGTTATCTGAGTCAAAAACTTTATCAAACAACAATTTTATTGTGAAAATTCGATGCTTTTGCTACGCTAGTTTTTCCATTTTTCTGTCTATTGGTCACTAATATGTGCTGTGCTCTCCCAGTGATTTTGTAGTCTGGAGCAGTAGAAAGAAATTTCCATATAACAAGACAACAGCACCAATTAGTCAATTACTACTGTGGAAAGAATTGGTCCTTCCTCCTGCCAACAAACGAATGTACTAATATGCATGCAGTTTTTTCTTCAAAAATATGACAGTAGTGAATGGCGTACTACATCTTATCTTAGCCAATTAAATACCAGCTGCATCATGTGCCTTCGAAAGTCGTAACAGCATATTTATTTATGGCAAAAGAAGAAATTCAATCGGCGGAGACAAACGGTAAAGTAATGACCCACTTTTTGAATTCTGACTGCCCTCTGTTCATGACTCACAACCCTTTTCTACGTTTTCCCTCACTCATCAGAACTCACACAAGGCACACTCCCCTTTTAGTGCCTTACCTTTACCATTTCTTGATTACCCAAATGTTCCTTTCTTGTTCTTCACCTAACCGCACAGGTTCTTTCTTCCCCTGTCCTCAACAATGGCAGCTTCTCCAGCCTTATTCAGGAATCCCCATTGCCGAGTTCCGCATCAAAAACCTGCAAGTAAGTCTTACTCAGACTTGTTCTGTAAGTCCCTGATCGTTATTCTTGTTCTTCTTGTTATACCCTTGTTTCCTGCACAAGCTCCTGATTTTATTAGCCAATCTATATTGAGTAAGTTCTGGGAACTTTTTCACCTTCTGGTTATTGGGATTGCTGTTTCTTATGGCTTGTTCTGTAGAAAATGTACCAATATTGAGGTCGATAATCAGCCTAGAAATGATTATAGTCCTCATGCATATTTCCCCGGGGTAATGAATGTATCTTCATTTTTTGAGGATGGGTGTGAAGATATGTGCAACTCCGATGAGACAAAGAGTACCCAAAATTGGGATTTTATGTACTTGAAAAATGAATCAATGAGTAAAGCAAGGCCTTCAGTAGATGATGGTAAAAAGATTAGATCTTTGAAGTTTGGAAACGGCGTTAAGTACATTTATGAGCCTGATAAGGAAAACGTTGGCCATATTTGGAATTCTCAGTATTTTCAAGGGGAAAATTTGGTGGTTGTGGCTGATGGGAACTATGCTTCTGATGAACATAAACCCTTAGGTCTTCCTGTCAGGAGCCTTAGGTCAAGTATTGGTGATGCTGAGAAAACTGAGTTTGGCCCGAGTAATGCATCATCTACGAGTTTGAAGGATTCTTTCGGTGATTATACTAAGGGTAAGGTTCAGAAATTCAGAAGTCCGGTTACTATTAATTTGGAGGAGGAGTTTGATGAAGTCGCTGGACCTTCCACCATCCGCTGGCAGTCAAGATCTGATAGGATGGAAATGAGAGAAGAAGTTGGTAATGTTCAACCCCCATGCCATTGTAGGAATCACTCTGGTGGGAATTTTGAGATTGAGAATGTTAAGTCAAGGTCAGTCAGGCATCCGTTATCTTCAGGAACCAGTTCTGTTTCGCCCCAGCCGTCAAACTGGAAAACTGAAAATGTGGAGCCAAAAAAAGATCTCAAGGCTTTCTTGGACATGTTTTCACGGACAACTGTAGCATCTGTGGATGATGGTGCATCAGTTCCTACTAAGGCCAGGGGATTTAGCATTGGATCCTCCAGGGAGCTGGACATGCCGACTTCTAAAGGCTACTTTAATGATTCTAATATAAGTGCAATGCAAGATATGTTGGACAGAGGGAAGAAAGGTAGGGACTCTATGAAATCAGATGCTAAACCTTCAAACTTAGCTAAGGTTCTACAGAGGGGAAGATCCGTTAGAACAATCAGATCTAGTTTATCTGCTTCTGATGAACTGAAAACGAAGGAGAAGAATTCGAGTCAAATAGATGACAATGTTGCACCGAGGAGTGACCAACCTGAAGCACCCATCTTGGCAAAGAAAGTGAGAGGAGGAGAAACAAAAGATCCCCCAGTCCACACCCAAAAGCACAATTCCAGGAAGGTGCATCCTGTGCCAAAGGAGACATTCTCTGAGTTTCAGAGTGATGAAAAACAGGACACTGCTGATAGTGCTTTGCCACTTGAAAGTGACTTGCAGTTGGAGGGTGAGCCTGAAGATTGTGAAGAAAGTTCAGATGATAAGGAATCAGAAAATGACCTAGTAGATAACTCAGGAGCTGAAGGAAGTGAGGTTGATAGGAAAGCTGATGAATTTATAGCCAAGTTTAGGGAGCAAATGAGGCTTCAGAAGATTGCATCAGTCACAAAGGCATAGCTGTGGAGCCTAGTAGCAAAGGCTTTGCAACACAAGTGGAGGAATTAAGATTATGGATATTTGTAGGCTTCGTTCGTCAAATCATGAGTAGCTGCGGCAATTTAATGTGACCTGTGGTGCCCAGATTGGGTTCGCCTGGTGGTTTGCGCCTTAATCACACTTTGGTGCACATCAGATGGCAGTTAAACAGATATACGGAAATTGGTAGTTAGTAGTCTGGGTAAGCTGTAGTCTTGCGCTGCAGCAAGGTATTTCACACTGAATAGCAGGAAGCTGTCTTTTTTCAGCTCATTTTCCATCTACTTGTTATTACCCTGTAGTTAAAGCATAGTGGCAAACCTCATATTTGATCGATAACCATTGATTTCGTTTGTCGGACTATTTTTGTTGCCCACATGATGCCACTATATCACCAAATTTCCCAGCATCTAAGGTGGTATGAAAAGTAAATGTTCTGGGCCAGTGTAAAAGATACACACAGAATCCAGTTTGATTGCATCTATGAGAATTTGATAGCTAGCTCACCAAACTTATATGACTATCATTGCTGAGAAAGGTCAAATCGTGCTTTTCCATTTGGTTCCAAATTTTTGATCTCCTTGTAAATGCATAATGTTTTCTACGATCATATTTGGCCAAGTGATAAATTGGGTTTTGAGCTGACATTGCGTGTAAGAATTTAGTGTTGCGCCGTAGCAATCATAATATTGGATGAATGGCTACTGAAAATCTAATTTCAGTCACGGCTAATTTTCTTATTCATTATCATTTTATAAGTGCATTCTACCAAAGTATAGGCAAGCTTGTCTTGAGAAAAGCTGTGCAATTGGTTTATTCAAAGTATCTAATTCCGGGTTCATGCAAGAAAAAGGTTTTGGCTTCTTTTGGGGTATATGCATTCTAACATGCTAAACCAATTACAAGGAGGCAAGCAGTGAGAGGATAGTTGGCATCTCATGTTTGATATAAGCAAGAAAATTTCTTCCACCAAACAAAAACAAGCAGCAAAACATCCTCGACCTTGATCACCTGTCACCAACAATAAACTCATAAGCTTGCAAATTCCTCGTTTGGGTTACTAGAACAACTGTTAAAACATGAGCTGGCTGAATTGGAGGAGATTTCTGCATCATTTAGTGATCAAATGAAACATCCGACACTGCAAGTTGTCTGTAAGAATCTCAAATACAAAGACGTTTTATGCATCTCATGTTTTATGCATCATAATGCTTACAAGCATCTTGCATGGAGATGTTCATTGTTTCTGCCCATGCTGAATATGGCCGCATTTATTCGTTGCATTGTTTGGTTATGTTATTTGTCTTTTTTGCTTTTTTCAGAAGGGCGGTTGGGAGTGTCGTGTAGCACTGCATCCCTCTTACAATATGGTGGTCCTTTGTCATCCCGTCTCTTTTTATCCATTTTTCCGAAGTTCCCTGCAACAAATGAACACCTTCAACTACTTATAGTTCATTTTCGTGTTTCCAATTCCGTGAAGCGTATGAAATGAGGTCTTTTCCATCTTAGTTTGGTAGAATTAGATTTGTCCTTGTATTGAGAAGAGAGTTGTCCTAATGAATTCTTATTGAGAAGAGACCTAAGTCCTTCCTTGGATTGTAGGTGGGGGTTCAAATCTCACCTGCAGCGAAAAAATTTTAAGAGTGGTGCCAAAGCATTTCTTTGGTCTAATAAGATCTGTGTACCTGCTAGTCCCTGACACAAGTCTATTTAAGTTCCCCCTTCCCTCTAATCTAGAATAGAATAGGTTATACGACAGTTATCGTCTTAAAAAAAAATAATAATGAATTCTTTTATTTGCTTGTTCTTCTACCACTGGAGTTCGTTGACATTTGAGAGAAATGTGCTGGAAATGAGAAATTCAACAGGGGCTAAGTGAACCCTTTTCTGTTTTCATTTGATTGGTTCATTATGCATCGCAGGATAGTAGATGAGAAGTGTCTGTTAATTTCGTTGATTCAGCCCTTTGTCTGCTGTGTGTTTTGTCACCCCCTTTCTTAGATAGGAAGTTGAAAAGATACAACCACAATGGAACCAAAGTTTTGCAGAAGATGACTAAAAGACCGATCCAAATCAGATGCCATCTGCAGATTTACCATTATATAAAGCTTAAGCACGCTTATGGTGTAAGAGTAATTGGCCTTTGGGGGTGTTTTTTAAATATTTTATTGTAACAATGTAGGTGAAAAACTTTTACCGTAAATGAGGTTGCTTTTTAGATTATTTTTTTTTGTATTTTTAATATTTTTGAGATTATTTTTATTTGTGCATTTAGCATGATATTATATATGAAAAACTTGTTTTTTCAAAAATTAACCAATCCAAACGCGAAAAAAATTTACAGTCACTCTATCGGTGAGGTTGAGAGGGTATTCTAAGCCATAAATTCCAATCACTTTGCCTGCTCTTTTGATCCACATAACGTATTGATGGTCAAGAGTGTGAAATGTGTCAGGATCAGTCTGTCGTGATTAGCCACGCTTAAAGATCACTTGCATGTAGATAAGGCAGTTATTCTTGGCCCTTCTCATTTACCACTAAAATATTTACAGTTGGGTAAAATTTAATTCGTAATAATCCTCACAATTAATAATATGATATTTAATGGGATGCTACAATATTTAATTTAGACATACACATCGGGTGTTCCTTATATTACTTAGCCCAAACAAAAAAAAAAAAAAAAAAAAAACTGAGAGCCAAATCAGCGAAAATTATCAGCAATGTTATTGGTCAATACTTCAAAAGAATTCTTTGAATGATTGTTTAGAATTTCATCAGCTAGTGCATCATCCACCCATCTAGTCTAGAAGTTGTTCAATTCCATCGAATCCCCCTATTGATCTTTTTAAATTCAAACCCTTTTAGTGTAAAGGAGAAATAGGAATATGAAAAAAAATCTTTTTTAATCCAACCATCTTATGTCTAAATAACCAATGTCTACGTTTATGCTCCCTCCAAGGAAAAAGAAATCTCCTAAAAGTCTTACAAACTTCTAATAAATACTAAAAGAAAGCATCTCACATTCAATACCCTCTCTATCGCTGAAATTTTGACATTGTTCTCGGTTTGTTTGAATTCGCGTCAAAAACAAGTTTTTCAAATATAATATTATACAAATAAAAATAATTTAAAAAATATTTCATTCATACAATATATCAAATATATAAAAAATTTTCATAAATACTGCGACAGTAAAATTTTTCAAAAACATCCACAAAAACAGCTAATCCAAACGGATCTGATTAAGACAAGGGAGAATATAAATATATGACTTTTCTCTAAAACTTTACATGGCTTGAATCCAAATTAAACACCGGATCACTTAAAAATATGAACATAACGGAATGGATAGGATAACTTTAAAAATCAGAGCTTTTCATGCCTCAAATCGAATTAAATACCTTATCACAATGTAGAGGATAGGATAATTAATTATTGTTTAGGCCAAATTGATGATGTTGACAACTTTATACATATTTAACGGTTCTATTTAGCCATCAGGTGCTGATGTAGCAGCTACAATTAGATCGGCCTTCGGTCAGCCCCCACTACTGAAAATCCGATGGGACTCCGCCGGTATCAGGAGATACCAGGCCATTACCCGGTTTCAGATGCAGGGTGTTTTTTTTTTTTTTTTTTTTTACCCCAATATAATAATCTGGTGATTGCCTTATTGGGTTTTTTTAAAAAATAAATAAAATAAAATTTCTGGCTCGAAGCTCTCTGTAGCGTTGGTCTCGTTTTCTGAAGTTGGTTGAGAGATAAGGAAAGGTGGAGAGAGATTCCATTTCTTCTATTTACTTCTACCCCATTCTGGACTGACGCCAACCAATGGCTCCATACTCTTTTTCTCTCTCACACACTCACGCGCTTTTTGCAACCAAAATTACGTTACAATTACTTTACTTTACATGACAAACCCCAGGACGAACTAATCTTCCTTTCCAGCTGCCTTCTTCACGCTTTAGCTCAACCATTTGAATCGATCCTTTCTTTGCATTGGCTTTTCCTTGCTCTTTAGGCAATGCTATATACTTTTCAGCCCATTCCCTTCAATTTCAGGCTTTCTTGGCTAATTAAATTAACCTCTGCTTTCCTTGGTGGGTTCTTGATATTATTTTGTTGATCGAGGTTCATTACATTCTTGAATCGAATCTATTTTCCATTATTTTGAGGTGGAGTTGATGCAGAAATAAGAAGGTTTTTGGCGTTTCTTGAAGATTTTGTTGGGCTTTGATTTTGAGGTTTTGGAAGATTTTGGACGGCGGATATTTGATGGTTTTTGGTGTAAAGTTGGTAACTTTTCTTGTTTGAACTCAATCTTGATTTGAATTTTTCCTTTATGGATTTCTTTGGTTATTAGTTTAAGTTATTGATTCTTGAGAGGCCAGGCCTAAAAGGCTCTTGTTATCTTTCAATCTTGTGAGTAATTTGGGTGATTAATTATTTAAAGTGTAGAGTGTCTAGCTTGTTCTAATTGTACTTGGAAAGATGCATATTGAGGAACTGAAGGAGGGGGAATCTGATAGAGAGGAGGGACAAGGTTGTGGTAATTATAGAGAAGGTAGGATTGTTGTTTTGGATGCAAAAAGGGCTTTGGTTGGGGCAGGTGCTCGTGCTCTCTTTTATCCAACCTTGTTGTACAATGTTGTGAGAAATAAGATTGAATCCGAGTTCCACTGGTGGGACAAAGTTGATGAGGTACGCACATATTGGCAAAACACTCAATTATTTACATGTTTTAGTTGTTTCTAGTTTCAAAATCTGGTTTGCAAAAACTTGTTTAAAGGACTTAAGTTGATAATCAGGTATGCTTGTTAGTCTGTTTGTAATGGATGATGTATTCATACGCTTGCTAACAAATTAGGCCAAAGGTAGGATCAATTTTGTATGTGTCCTAATAACGATGTTGTTGGAATGATGCTAGTGTGATTAATTCTTTTAAGGCCTTGACTTTCAGAAGTATTATTTTGATTTTTGGATATGGTTGGCTTTATTTACAATTTGCATGTGGGCTGCAGTTTTCCAGGTTTTACTAAAACACAGTCAAATTCCGCAGCTTGACCTCTTCCTAGTACTCTTTTTTTCATTTAATAAAGGCTTTTATGGTTCATATTATATGTGATCTTTCTTTTTTCCTCTGTATAGACATAGCTCAGCATTACATCTTTCTGCTGGATACTTTGAAATTTTAATTAACTACAGTGATATTGATTTGACATGGACATAGACTTTCTTATTCTGTAAAATTCAGTGAGATGTTTCTGCCTTGGTAAGCACAACTGAAATTGCATTTGGATAGCTTTGAGTGAGCTTGTGCTGAACTTCAATTGTTCACCTCCTCAGAAACAGAAGAAGAATAAATAAATATAAATAACCACCTTGTAATTTGTGTGCACAGCTTGAGATTAATTTGGAGAAGTCATATTTCAAGGCTTCTCTCTTGAGACCATTATGCGAAAAAAACACGTGTAGAGCTCTTTTCCTGGATACTTGGACACAGGAAAAGTAGATATGCAGTGATTTTGTGTTCCTGTCCTTGAATGATGGGTAGGTATGGATAGATTCTCAGAAGATTACTGTAGTTTGCTGACCTCAAATATGGTTGAAGTATCTCTTGGCCCAGAATGAGATGATGACAACATTCTTAGTTTCATAAGTTAGGTTCTTTAGAATGAAAAATATGTTAAATGTGAAATTGTTATCTTATTTGACATTGTCGTTATGACCGCAGTTCTCATTTCCTTGTATCATCAGTTTATTTTGTTAGGAGCTGTTCCATTTCCTGCTGATGTTCCTCGCTTGAAAGAACTAGGTGTCTGTGGAGTGGTTACCTTGAACGAACCATATGAAACATTGGTCCCAACATCGTTATATCATGTAAGCTTAAACTATTTCGCAGCTCTTGCATGAATTTCTTACCTTTTCCATTTTTCTGATTGTGAAAAAAAGGAAGGAAGAGATGGTCACCATAGTTTATAAGTAATCAAAGTTGTGGGTGTTACAAAGAATGCTCACGTGCCATACTAGGTCTCTATGCATAAATTTGGCCCTTTCTTCCTTTGTGCTGATAAATGACGACACAGTTTAGCTTGGTTATTCAACTTATGTATATAAGAGTTAATCTGCATTCAGTTTTGATTTACCACTTCCCACTACTCTAAACTGTGTTGGTTCAAGATCACTGCTTTAATTACCTTATCATCTATGATGATGAAAGACTTGCTTTTTGCTGTAGGACCATGATATTGACCACTTGGTAATTCCTACAAGAGATTATCTCTTTGCTCCAACAAATGATGACATTTGCCAAGCTGTGGACTTCATCCATGGTGAGTATGTTTTTACTGTTGTTTGAAGATTTTCTGAAGTTAACCATTCAGCCTCAAATTCTCGAATTTGATGTTGTTTAAGCAGTGGAAGATGTATGCTGCATCATTCTTTCCTGTTCTTCCTTTCAAAAACTTAGAATGAACGTTCTAGATTTTAACATTTAGGTGGAAGAAGCTGCTTAAAATAGTTGACATAAGTTGGTCTTTAGTTTTCAGTTTTTTCTTCTTCTGGCAGTTTTTGAACTTTCAATTGTCATATTAAATTTTAATCGCATATTCTGTTCCTCATTATCTCCCATCTCTGATGTGAAGGAAATGCATCTCGTGGGAAAACCACCTATGTTCACTGTAAGGCAGGGCGGGGCCGTAGCACAACCATTGTCCTTTGTTACATGGTAGGCACTAGATTTTCAGATCTCATAAATTATTTACTTACTTTTGATGAGATTTTCTTCCCTCCACCGTCCCCTTCCTTTACTTCTTGCTGATAATGATTCTCTCTCTACAGGTTAAACATAAGGACATGACACCTAAACTTGCATATGAACATGTGAGGTCCATTAGGCCAAGGGTGCTATTGGCCTCTTCTCAGCGGCAGGTATCACCAACTGATTATGCCATGGTGGTATTTGAGATGCTTGCAAATGTCTTTTTCCTTTTAAACTTATAGTATTATGTTTGGTTTAATGTCAAACTGCAGGCTGTTGAGAATTTCTACATCCATCTGAAGAGAACTGAAAATGACATCTCAGTGGTTGATAGATCACCAATATCTATTTTAGGTTTCCCAGCAACACTTGACCCTTCAGCTTTTGATGATGGATCTGTTGTTTTAGTGACGAAATCCGACCTTGATGGATATGATGAAAGTCACGAGTCAGGTGTAGTGGGTAAGAGTATTATGGCTGAGTCAAACCTAGCATGTAGATTTCAGTTTGTTAGTCAGGCAGCTGTTGCCAGGCTTTCGTGTCTGTGGGTTCGTTCTCAAACAGGTGAGAAAGTGTCAAAGAAGCTGGGAAGCTCCATGACAAGCAGTCAGCTACAGAGTATTGGTGTTGACATCCATGTTTATTAAGAATGTCATGTGCCAGTCAGAGAAGTTGAAATTGTTTTTTGCCTCTATTTTCTGGCCTTAGGTGGCAAAAATAAAATGGTTAATAGTAACAGGTTTCCCATCGGCCTTTTTCTTTCTTGTAAGTTTCCGAGTCCGGAAAACTATGTAAAATCTGTTTCTATATGAGATGGTATTGGTTTGAAAATTTGAGGCTTTGCTTTGAACAGTATAGACATGAAATTTTGTATCTTAGGAGAGTGTACATGGAATTGTAGATTGGCTTCCAACTTGAAGTTAATTCTAGCCATCTGCTATGGATGGATTTGACATTGAGTAACCCAAGACGATGTATTAAAGACTCGGAGCTTTTTTTTTTTTTTTTTTTAGTTGGGGGTGTCCGGGCCTACATCCGACTAGTCCCCCAACTCCGAGGAGAGTGGGCCCCACCGATCCTCAGGAAATTACGCAGGATTGCTGAGCTCGGGATCGAACCCAGGCCGTCTCACCCTAATGAGGGCTACATGATCACCCGAGCAACCTGTCGGGGGCATTAAAGACTCGGAGCTTGCTCTTCAGGTTTATGGGCTTTCCTGTTTGGAGGCAGGGCATTCCAGCAGCCTGCTGGCAATCACAACTGAGTCTGTTGGCAAGCTGATTCCGACCTGTCTGAGTTTCCAAATTTTGATATTTTTGCCTCTTTAAAACATTTTTGAAACTGTTGATATACACTTCCATTATGATGTATCTTCATCATCAGCCCCCGGTGGCATCGTATTCCCCAGATTGTGTTTTGTTATCGTTTGGTTTCCTTGGTTTGCATGTACAAGTAGATGACACCATTCCCACCAATCAGAAGCGTACGCTTCCTGGATTGTAAAGGGTCCGGAAAGTGAGCAATTTGTAGACATGGAAAGGGAATATTTTGCACCTCCAGCATATTCTAAGCGTATCTTCATACCGCTTTCCCATTTTTTCCTCTCCACTTTGCACATTTTTCTTGTAGAACTCATAGGTTAGGTAATGCAGTTTATATAGCCTAGCATATGATTCCACAACTTGGTTGGTTATACTACAGGGGAAGGGATTTTTGGATAGTTACACCTGCAGTTGTATGCAACAGTTATTATTGTCGATGGAATTTTTTCCAATTGCCCATGTCCAAATTGGCTCCATTACTTCTCAGTCTGATTCAAAAAGATTAGTCGTCAAAATAGGAAATCCAAAATAGGTTAGCGATAATTGTAACATTTTCTGTCTATCTTGTATCTACTGAAAATCTAGGAGGATAAACAAGAGCATTTGTTTCCACCCTGAATGGACACTTGTTGAGGTTGACCACCAAAATGTCTTTTTAGTTCTTAAATGCATAAGATGCGTATAAATGTTAATTTAGTATTTTTCTTTTTCATTTATTTTAAAGAGGATTAACAGTGATTCCACACATACCTTTTGATGAATCATCGAATTCATGATCCGTTGCTTACAGGCGAGGTATCTTATCAATTAAGTTGTGCTTCATTATCTAAATGTCAATTTAGTGGAATTTAGCTCTAACAACAATAGTGGTAGCGTGGACAAGTTTGCTTCAATGTTTACCGGGCGGAGTATCTTATCAATTAAGTTGCGCTTCATTATCTAAATGTCAATTTAGTGGAATTTAGCTCTAACAGCAATAGTGGTCGCTTGGACAAGTTTGCTTCAATTTATTAAGGATTAATCTTAGGGAAAATGACCTGTTTCATCCCTCACATTTCGCAAAAATATTTTTTTCATCCCTTACTTTTAAAATGAAGCAAATTCATCCATAACATTTAAAAATTAAAGCTATTACATCCCTGAACCTAATTTTCAATCTGAATCAAACCATCCAATAACCCAATAATAAATTTCGAAAATAGAATTGATAGATCATTCGGTCAACTTCATCATATTCACATGACATTTATTAAACCAAAAAAATAAAAATTATAACATAAAAGGCCATTCTTTGTCTTGGAATAGTAGTTTTTTTTTTTGATAAATCTTTTCATGCACCGTTAGTATATCCGCTTGCGAATCTAGATGTGTATCATAAATATAAAATTTGGTGTTTAAATTTAAATTAAAATGATGTGGCGGTACATAAAACCGTCAGTGTATACAATGATAATGTAGAAAAGATTAATCTTTCTTTTTCATGTTATAATTTTTTATTTTTTCTTTTTAGGTTCATTAAATTTCACATGAATACCAAGTTGAGTTAATCAAGTGATCTACCAATTATACCCCCAAAATTTGTAATCAGGTTGATTGGTGGTTTGATTCAAATTGAAATTTGGGTTCAAGGATGTAATAATTTCAGTTTTTAAATGTCAAGGACGAAATTGCTTCATTTTAAAAGTGAGGGATGAAAATAATATTTTTGTGAAATGTGAAGGATGAAACACATCATTTTTCCTTAATCTTATATAAACCGTCAATGTATACACTATCACCATTAGATATATGACACATGTGCAAAATTTGAATTTGATATTTAAAATTTGCTCATATGTCGTACATCTAACCGTGATAGTGTATATACTGACAATATATATATAAAAATTACTCATTTATTAATAAAAGAACAAGGAAATAGAGTCCATTTAATAAAAAGAAAATGTAATTTGCATTCTATTTTTTGTTATTTGTATTTATACTACTTATTTTACCATATAGTTTAATGAATGAAAACTATATGATTAAAATGTTAGTAAGAGAGTAATTAACAAAAATGGAAGTGCAATTATTTCCTTGTAAAACAAAAATTTCTTGGCTTATGACCAACCGACCCGCTGATGATAAAATAAAGTGCTTTTACTACTATTTCTGAGCTCAAAGCACTTATCTTCAACTGAACTCTCCGTCGTCCTGCGAAAACAAGAGGTCAAAGCAGTTATGCCGGGCAGAGTCTGAAGGCTTCAATTTCGTGACTTGAACAAAGCCATGCTGCTGCTTTGTTCTCCTCTTCGTGCAAAGCTCTCTTTTTCTGGCAAGTCTCTTTTTTCCCTCTCTCTTTCCCTTGTGTAACAAATTCACAGACAGACAGACAGAGACATATTGACATGTACTATGTGACCCGAAATTTAGATTATCAAATCTTTGAACTGTTCAAGAAATTGGAGTAGAGAAAACCCATAAATTATGCCTTAAGTCCTCATGAATATCTTGTTTGTTGCACATTTTAATGCTTCTATAGTATTTGCCACTCAGGACGGAAATTACACCTCAATTAAATACTCACAGCTGTTTTTGTAATTACAGCATTTATGCAGCTTTTGGGAAAATTGAGCTGAAATAGGAGTGCTTTTATACGAAATGTAGCCATCTTTTACTATATTCTTATGTACCTGTACAAGATTAATTGACTTAATTTTCATGAACGATAACCATCCTTGACTTAATTTATCCAGCTCAGAGGTTTGAGGGAAGGACCAGCTCAAGGCTTTTTAGTTTTTATTGTCATGTAGTTTAGTACCTCTTAAGAAGTTTTTCTTGTCTTGGATAATAAATGTCTGACACTGCTTGAGGTCTAAATGTCCTAAATTTTTTTCCTTTTCTCGTTTGTGGTACCTTAACTTCGGGAATATCAGCTATTGTGGTATCAATTTCCTGTAAAAATGGTGAAATGGAATAGGGGTAAAGGGTTCCCATAATCCTTTCGTGAGTTGGTATCATAGTCTTAAAGCTCAATTTTATCTGGTCAAATTTTTTGGCATAGCTTTTCGGTTGAGTTTTTCTTGTTGCCTATATGTTTAACTCCGTGTCATCTGCTCCTAAAATGGTCTTGGAATTAATTTCTACATGTTTCACATAATCTATGCCGATTATATGCTAAGAATTTGTCTTGATAATGTCAAAGCAGACAACTTTAAGCAGTAATGCTGAAATTTGCCATTTATTGAATGTTTCCTATGAGGAGACTACCCATATATTGAAGATGACACTCATTATGAACTTTATACTTTTAACTGAGAAATGTAACTGGCAGTAGATAATATTTTTCCCTGTTTTCATTTTTTATCACGGAGTCATCAGCTTTTCTTGTTATGACCAGTAAAAGTTTTTAATTTGTTTCAGAGACTACTCTTTTTGCTTGCCAAGCTCGAGGAGTATTTTCCACCCAGAAAATGTTCAGAGTGCAGTGCCAGGTTGGTAGCTACCTGCAAGCTCATCGGTAGGTCTAGTAGTTCTCAGCATTAAGTTTGGAATTCTGATGAATTTCATGCATTAGTTGATTTTGTTGCTTATGATATTGTTTTCGCATGGGTAGAGAAGAGAACAGAAATGTCTTGTGTTCGGAGGAGAACTTGAGGAGGAGAAATCTTCTACTTGTTCTAGTTACTTCAAGCATACCTCTGGCTTTTCCATCTTATGGAAAGACAAAAGGTAAAAACCCATATGATGAAAAACGTTTGTTAGAGCAAAACAGGCGCATACAAAAAGAAAATAATGCACCTGAAGACTTCCCAAATTTTGTCAGAGAAGGTTTGTACTTTAATTCAGTTTTCCTTCTTGTTCTTCTTTTTTCTCCCATGGATGTTGGGTTTCAAAAGTTGTATACTAGTTGTTTAGGTAGTTTCACAATGTTGCAAAGTAGTTAATTTTGTTGCTCGATCTGGTACAGGATTTACTGTAAAAGTTGTGGCATCAGAGAATTATGTAAAGCGTGACTCAGGTCTTGTAGTGTGGGATATTGCTGTTGGTAAAGGTGATTCTCCAAAGGCTGGTCAGCAGGTTTTCCTTTTGTTTTACTTTTACCTAAAGGAGCTGGTTTGATTTTGCATGAATATGAGCGGACTCTGATAAAAGAAACAGCTAGTGAACCAGCATTCTGCTTCAGTTTTATTTAGTTTTTCTACTTCCATGTTTGAAAGTATGAACTTCCCAACATGCTGATGGAGTTTGACAATTCTAGTAGAAAAAACTTGCTTTGACGTATTTGAAATTTCATGCTGAGTTTGACAATTCTAAGAGGGAAAAGAATGTGCCTTGACTTATTGAAACTCATGTTTGAAAATTGAACTCTTCACTTAGCTGATAGAGTTTGACAATCCTACAAAGAAAAGAACTAGTTTTGACTTATTTGAACTTCACTTAGGATGGAGAAACTTTTTATTTGTTCTCCTTTGGAAGACTTGAGCTTATTCTTGTGATGCTTGAGTTAATTGGTACGTTGCTTAAAGTTTTTATTACCACCAGTTATAGACGTCAGTCTGCCAATTTCTTTGTGAGCTTTTCCCTACTTGTCATTCTGATAACCTGTGCTGAATGTATTCTCAATGGGCATAAATTGTAACCTAGAACACAACCTCCTCCCCCCCCCCCCTTCTTCAACACACCTTCTGTCAGTTTCCAACATGTTCTGAACGGGTATAAATTGTAACATAGAACACCCTCTCCCCCACTCCCCCAACACACCTCCTGTCAGTTTCCAACATGTGATTTCTTAGCATATGAACAAGTGATTATTTTGATCTGCAAGGGAATAAAAGGCAATCTCTACCTTAAAAGCTGGCATCCTTAATTTAGGGAAAGATTTGAAAAATGGTACACCTCAGAAGTTGAATAAAGTGTTCTATGCTATGATTTTTATGTTAGATGAGTGGAAATGTTGGGCACATTATTGGTGCTCTCTGTCTGTTTGTGTGTGTGTTTTTCAGCTTCGTTTTAATATGTAGTGAAAGGTGCACAAATTTGAATGTCAAAATGAAGTTGGAAAATATTAGGAAAACAAAAATAAGGAAATCGATATATCTATTAAGGCTACATTAACAATGTCTAATAACATCTATGTGAAAATCTGAAAGGTACTTAAACTGAGGTCCCCTCTCCCTGTTTGTGGCAGGTGACGTTTCACTATGTCGGTTATAATGAGTCAGGCCGTCGCATTGACAGTTCCTATGTACAGGGTACTCCGGCAAAAATCCGAATGGGTACTAATGCATTAGTTCCAGGTGAAAATGAAGATAATTATATTTTCTTTTTTCTTGTTTTCTGAAGTATGAATGAGCTAGGAGCTAAAATGGAGAAAACCTGACACAGGTTTTGAGGAAGGAATCCGGGACATGAAACCAGGTGGAAAAAGGAGAATTGTAATTCCCCCAGAACTAGGACCGCCAGTAAGTGTCAGTTATGCAGTTGACATTTTATTTTGTTGGTTGAATCCTTTTCCTCTTCCTTCTCTTTTTCAGTTCACAATGTTTTTTAGTTGTTCATTGTTCTTATGTGTAAAGGTGAACAGTTGGGATGTAGGATTTGGCTCCACCTTTTAATGCTGACGAAGTGTGAGATGCTTCCTTAGTTTCTTCACCTTTTAGTGTACTGTTTGGATGGTTTTTTTTTTTTTGTTTTGGTGTTTGTCTAAAACTTTATTGTAGCTCACTTTAAAATTTTTACAAAAACCTTTTGTGTATTTAGAAGTATTTGGAGGGTAGTTATAAAATTCCGTCACCTTCCATGCACTGTTCACCGGGCCATGACAGCCACCAGCAACCACCCGCCACCCTCTCTTCTTTCTCTTCTTCTCCCCACCACCGCAACCACGTCCTCCTCCTCTTTCTTTCCGCTGCCACCCCCCTTTCTCTCCTCTCTTCCCTAGCCCCCCACTGACAAGAAAGTGGGGGAGCAAGGAGGGAGGGGGAATGGAGGAGGAAGAGAGGCGGTGGCTGCAAAAAGGGAGAGGAGGAGGTGGTGGTGGTGGAAGTGAGGGGGAGAGTAGTGGCGGGCAGCGGTGGTGGAGAGGTGGGTGGCAACAGTGGCAGCAGTGGTGGGCGGAGGTGAAATGGTAAGGGAGGGTGGTAGTGGAAGAAGGAAAGAGGTGTGTGTTTTTGGTATTTTGGGGTGTGTTTTTGGGGTTTATGTTTATTAAACTTGGGGTGTTTTAATAAGTTAGCGACAGTTTTTAATAAAAAACAAGCAAAAAACCAGCCTACCAAACGCCATTAGCAATATCTGAGGAATTGCTTCACTTGGTAGTCTTTCCCTTGTTCCTCTAGCATCTGTATATGCTAGTAAAGGAACAATCTGAAAAAAAGAGTTCCAATGGGTGTAAAGTGTCCTTTAAGACTTTCATTAAAATGTGGACATTTCAGTTAATAAATCTCTTTAATGCCATTAGAAAGTTCATCAATCCCAAGTAGAAACCTTTTTAGAGCCCTAGATAGCAAACACCATGTGGCTTCAGTTTGCATTCACATTATGTTGAACTGTTAATGATGTTGGAGGTTTTCGTTTGTTTGTAACTAGCTTAAATTGCTCTTACTTCCATAGCAATTCAAATGCCAAGTTCTGCAAGAAAATATTTGCTAAAAAACTTCTGCTTTGTCATGAATTTCTATGTGCGTGTTGAAAACTACTTGTCACCTTTACACAAGCTTTAGTGGCAAAATGAGTTAGGTTGACTTTCATCAATTTTAATTACAACGTAGTGGTGCTATGCATTGTACTCTGTTCTCATTGCTCACAGAATGTTCTGTGGATGCCTGTGCAGCCATTTGACACTAAACATATTTTTATTTTTTTAATTGGAAAATTTTTAGGTTAAATGGGTTCCTTAATTCTGAGTAATTAGCAGAAAAAGATTGTTTTGTTTTGATTCTCATTCTACTCATTCTTTTCTGTCTCAGAAATTCTGTTCCAACATTATTGTTTCTACCGATGATGATGTTATTACTTGATACTCGTTTACACAGGTAGGACCTTCCACCTTTTTCAGCTCAAAACAATTTGAGGTTTTTGATGTGGAACTGGTTAGCATTCAAGATTGCACAAGGAGGACAATTGGTTTTTACTCCGATTTTGTTTGTAATTGAATGATGAAGCTTTTCCTTCAAATGTTGGTGGTATGTTTCCTTTGGACATTGCACAACCGATAAGAAAAAGAGGTTCCTGACACCGTGGGTATAAAAGGTGGCATGTGGGCAAACATTAGACAGCACGATAGGGTGCTTAAGACCTGTTCGTATGCCATACCGGACCCATTTTTCAAGGTTTAGCTTTAGCTTGTCCCTAGCTACCCCTGTCAGCTTATAGTAGCCTATATTCCTTGTTTTACCATGTGTGTAGACATAACCAATTCATGCATCCACCTATATAATGGACACACCTGAACAAACACACACGTATACATCCGCATCCACCTCCATCCCGACGCTCACATTATGTGCTTTATGACCCAATAAGCATAGTGCAATTAACCTTGTTGCTTGATTAGCCACTGAACTACATTGAGCAGGTGCTTTCTCAGTCCTTTTTTTGATTTCTATTGCTTCGTTCTTTTTGGGACTTGGAATTTGGAAATGTGAAAGTGAGGTTGCCAAGCTCCGGCTGCAGGCATTCAGCTACACACATTTCCTGGGAGCAGGATGGACTTTGAAGTTGAATCATTTAGTTACCTGTATCATCCTCCATGCAATACTCTCCATATATTGAAATGGCCCCAGGACATGGCTGCTGCTTCTTCATCCTTTTTTAGAGTTTCTTTGTTCATGTCAGTATAATCATAGTGTTCTGTGTGGGTTTGTCCTTCTGGATGTTAACTGTGGCCTTGGCGTTCTCAGAGTATGGGTAACCAGCTTCAGTGCACTTTATAGAGATGTGCAATAACAATTTGAGCAAGGCAGCCACGCGGAGGGACAAGCAACCAAATTCAGCTATCCAAAACATGTGATTTTAACATATGCATTGCAGCAATAATTCCTTTTCAGACAGAGGGCATCTCAAATTATTCGGTGTGAATTCTATCACCATTGACAGTTTTTATAGTTTCAGAAACCCAGCAAGCATTCGCAGACTACATCCAACAAGGGAGTGGACAAGATTGACTGTAGATCATATCATAGTTATATTCGCAACACGTACAAGTATTTACAAAACCTGTTGAAAATGACATGGGACTTCACTTGTCCATCCATTACAGACAATGCAAATAACATTTGACTCCATTAGCTTAATTAGCATACTGGCAAGCGAAAGGGAAAGGATGATCAACAGAGGCAGTCAGGAGCATGAAATTTTCCAGAGTAGCTCGAGTACGGCATACACTGCACAGCCTTGGATCCTTGGGCATTGAAGGTAGGACTGCCAAAATGACAGATCTCTTTGGCTCCTCTGTTGGACCACAAAAGCATCCCTCCCTTTGAGCTAGTAGAGTACGTAGAAGTGTGGTCAGTGCTTTTAAAGGAGATCAAGAAGCCTTTAAACGAGTGAAACTCCCTGTACCTGCAAAAAGAAAAATTAAATATTAAGTGTACTTTAAGTGAATAAACATGATAAAGATCAAAGATTTAAACCAGTGATATATGGAATTAGCATATTTTTCATCCTAGAAATTTCTTAATATGAGAATGATTGCAGTATATCGAAACGTGGGCCGATAACTAACAAGAGCCGCTCATTTGAAAGTTATCCTATAATTTTTGGAGTGTATTAGCCTTATCAGCCCATCAAGGTTAAAGTTTATGAATGTCATTGTAGTTTTGGTATTGTGTTTCTTCTCGTCCCTCCCTTCACATTAAGCAAGCAACAGATATGTTTGTGCACAAAGGATGGCTCGTGGCCCAATAGAACTCTTTCGAGCTTCATAACTCCCATATGTTATATTACCAAGTAACCAAGTTCTCATACCTAATCTTTTCACATGATTTTCACGAATGAATAATGTTCCATTCTCATTTGTCCATAGAATAGGTAAGAGAGTAGCTCATAAATTTGCTGTTACACTTGTGCATGATGTTAGCTGGGAATTAGATCCCCCCCTGTGGCTTAAAGAATGTGCACAGGAAGATAGGAGAGCAATGGCTCTATTTTGTAACTGGTCTTGGACTGTCAAGCTTTAAATGGAATGAAATTGCAGATTGACCAAAAAAAAAAATGAAGAAGAAGATTTTCATGAATGAGGGTTAACCCAGCTTGTGAACGGATTCCTTGATGATGCCGCGTAAAGCTGCAACATGGTCTTACAGGAAGCTAGACAACTAAGAGCACAGTAAGAATATCATAGATAGTTGATGCAAACAAATCATACTATGAAGAAGGATTATTTAGGCGGGAAGACGCCAATGATATTTGAAGTTTTCAAGCTTCAAGCTTTAAGAGGAATGAGAATCATAATTTGACCCAGTATTTTTTTCTCACAAGATGCTATAAAAAGTGCATTAGTGCTATCAGCCTAACATGATTCACCATTTACAAGCAATGAATAAAGGCGAAGGGAAGGATGTTCCTAGAATCTTATTAGCAGAGCAGAAAATTCCGTCTGCTATGCATTCCGGCTTAAGCTAGAAAATCAAGAACACATTGTTTTCTCACAGTGAATAAGAAGATGGAAAACTACCACGCAAGCAAGTAAACAATACTTCACCTTCTGCACAAAAGATAAATAGCAAAGACTTTATCACCTTAGCTTCACTCTTAGATGGGTAAATCTTCTTGTGCAGAACCTTATCACAGAAGAAAGACATGGATTTCCAGGCTAGGCTTTATGTTTTCTTAGACTTCACAAGTACAATATATAGAGTCCAATCATTAGTTGCTTTCTTCTTCAAAAGGATAGGCACAGATAATGAATTAACATATGGCTGACCATCTTGACTGTTCAAATGTCTTTGCTTATTATTCTCTACCAAGAGAAAGACTGAGGGATGGACCAATTATGAAAGCAAAATAGAAGATATGCCTGCAGATATGTTGTTCTTAAGAATTCACAAGCAAAGCATCCAAGCCCCAAAAGTACATTTCCTGTAGTAGTACTACAAAATGTATGACCACCAAGTTGGTTGAATCATGTCACTGAAATCAACAGTTACCCCTTAGTACTGCACAGACATTAATGTATCTGCAAAATTAACAATACAAGATAGTATGGACAGCATAGTTCTACATGGAATAAAATCCGTTTATCAAAATCGCAGTAGTTTACAGGAAAATCATGTGATTACAAGAAGAAACCTAGCTTATGTACTTTTCATCCAACACCTCCTCGTGTATGCAACAAATTCTGTTCTGAAGGATGAAAGCAATGTCGCTATGTGGTACAACAGGAACTCTTCAGGATATACAGGCAAACATTACAAGAGATAACTATACATCTAAAATAATTTAACTGCTACAGAGAGCTATTTAGCTTCTTCTGCAGGGGCCCTATGATAGACAATTGATGTATCTGAACTTACAGGATTAGCATGATACTGCCCATAGAATGCATAAATACCAACCATAATGATGCTCAGAACAACAAATCTGACCCAGGCTTCATAATGTAACTGCAAAGAAATTGGAAGGGAAATTAACTTATGGTACCAAGAAATTATCATACTTATAGTTTAAGTGTTCGATATAATAAAATAATGGCATGCAAACCTGGGCAAACAGAAAAATGTTGAGAAAAATGCATATAGCTGGCATAATAGGAACTCCAGGACAAGAAAAACCAGGTGGATCTGTGTAAATCTGCACCATTCGGGGGTAAAAGAAAGGTGAGTGGAAAAATACATCATACAGACAATAGATAAATAAGAAGAAGATGAGCTGATATGCATTGATAATTTTATAGCCCACCGGCTATGGTCTTTCATGAACAAAAGTACTCAAGATCAACCAAAATGAATCACTTTTGACACTATGCTGGCACGAGATTGACATAACCCCAGAACACAACAGTAAACTCAGATGTCGGTTAAAAATTGAGGCAGCGCTCAAGTAGGTGACCTCACTGGTACTCCGAAAGACGTTCTTACTTGAGTATATCAAGCATTAGCTATAACTAACCAACCTTAAATTACTTGCGCCTTTTAAACCTGGATCTGAGGTCAAACTGGTCTAATGACTAGGTCATGGTCATATTGAACCAGAGGCAACAAAGGACTATCAAAAAGGAAAATGAATTGTTACTCATTTTGACCGGTCCATTGGCAGACTGAGGTTTCACACTAAGTGGACCGCATGTAAAATGTGTTCAGGTTGCTCCTGCCTGGACCTAACAGCAATGAAGTCAATCCCCTAAAAGAAATAAATAACATGACTTTCTTGTCTGATATGGGTAAAAATCACAGGCAAATTAACAAGGTTTTAGTAATCATAAGAGGTCCGGAACAGGCTAGCTCTAAGTAGCCTAACTGTTCTAGATAGAAATCATTCTATTCCTAGAAGCATTACAAGCAGACAAGTCATGGTTATCACTATTTTCAGTGCTCATAAATCACTCTTGACATAAACAACTATCCTTGCATGATTTCTTTAATAAAATTATAAGATATTTGACAATTTGATTTGTGGTCAATTTGCTATCAATTTCTTACCTGCCAGAAGTGAAGAGCAAGAGCAGCAAGGATTGCGATAACTGCAGCTACAATGACAAAAATAAATGAAGCACCAAAACGGAAAATGCAACCACTAGCAAAACCACAACAGGCTATTGTTACGAGGCAAATGATTCCTTCTCCTCTCTTTGAAATCCACCTAGTAGAAAACCTACTTGTATTCTTATCCTTCCAGCGGAGAGTTATCACACACGCTGAAACAACAGAATAGCCCGTCTGAAACAAACCAGTAGAATTGTATCAGTTGCACATGATAAAGTTCTAAAATACCAGAGACACACTGAAAACATTATCTAATCATGCAAAAGATACACTCCCAAAAAATGAACTTTATGCATCTACTAACATAGCCATCACATCATTTATGCCTTTGACTTTGATGTCAATTCCTTTTGTTTCAGTCTACAGTGTCATGTGCTTTATTATTATTCACATGCTTTATATTACATAAAAGCACTAAAGTAATAGATTCCCAGAATATGCAGCCAGCTTTATAAGAAAAGGCAGTTTATGAAGCTCAATAAATACACACAGGCGAACTGTGCAATAACTTACCAGTGAACCAACAGAGAGAATATGTGAGAGTACATGTACATTTAAGAGCCCAGCCAACACCATAGCAATAATACCAGCCCAGATTTGCGAATAAATGGGGGTATGCCGAGTTGGATGCACTTTAGCAAAAATTGATGGAAGCAAGCCATCCCTTCCAATCCCAAGATACAGTCGTGACTAATACAAAACATTTATCTATAATTAGTTATTATGCATATAACATGAGTAACGTAGTTGCATATAAGTGATTGCCATTTACCTGAACGTAAAGCCCAACCAGAAGGGTTGTAGTCAGTCCAGCAACAGCACCAAAGCTGATTAGGACAGCTACAAAATTTAGGCCCTTGGATTTAAAAGCTTCAGCCAAAGGAGCATCTTCTCCAAGAAATTGGTAAGGGACCATTCCAGTAATCACCAAGCAAACACCAACATATAATACAACACAGACGAGAAGGCTCCCCATTATGCCTAATGGTAAGTCCCGCTAAACATGATATTCAAAAAGTAGAGATATATTACTAGAAAGCTATTAAAATAAAACCTACATCAGCTTTGGCTAAAGCAGAACAAAAAGAGTCAATTGGATTCTATATACACAAACCTGTGGTCTCCTAGATTCTTCAGCAGAATTAGCAACTGCGTCAAATCCAACATATGCAAAGAATACAACAGTTGCTCCAGTCAGTATTGTTCCAAAACCATTTGGAGCAAAAGGCGTCCAATTTGAAACATCCACCTTAAAAGCTCCAACAATGATGACAACAAAAACAATGGCTACCTGCAATAAATTCACCTTTAATGAACCAAAGGAATCTTAACTTTCACATAATTGAAATCATCAATTAACATAAGCTAAAGTGCTCATCCAATTGCCTCCTCATTCAACTCCTCCCAGGGTTGGATACCAATGCAAAAATGGAAAACAGCACTTAAAGCTATCATGACATAAACATAGGAAGGGATTGCTCAGTCACATGCCAGTATCAATATCATAATTGAAAGTTAAATCCAGCATGTGCAAAAGCATGCTTGCAACCACCTCTTCAATGTCAAAATATGCACACCATAAGCTAGAAGCTAGAGACTAGAAGCAGATATAACACTCTTGGTGCATGTAGCAAGACCAACCGCGCTATTATACAACACAGTTTTATAAAGACAAAGTCTATATATCTATCTTTTGCCTTGAGTTTTTTATCAATTCAAGAAGAACCCAGAAATTCAAATATTTAAGTCCCAAGGTGAAAATATAAATTCTGGTTAGTCATGATTGATATCATCACTAACTGGATATTTATCTAAAGTTTCAGTCCCACACTCTCCTCAAGTTTCACGCACCCCTCAATTATCATCATAGAAATGTTAACCTTCTCAAAATCTCAGCTTGTAGTTAACTAATAGTGAAGTTACTGATATTGAATGTACTTAGATCGAGGAACTTTGGGGCTTTTTTCCATTTAAAGTGCAGACGTTATATGGAACACCACATACATGAACTTCACCTTCGAAGTATCAAGTTCAAGGTAAAAAATTTTGTAATCCACAGGTATTCATTTTGAAGAGAAAAAATATCAGCTATGGCAGTGACACCATTCCACAATAAAGACATTAGGGAGGTATGTTTTGGTTACTCAATTATATAAATCTAATTGTAGAAAGAAAATTACTGACCCTATATTGCTCGTTTCTATTGTTTAAAACAAGAAGATGAAGAAGAAGTTTTAAGGGATAACCTTTGTGACCGTCATGACAGAGTTTACAATAGAAGATTCTCCTACGCCCCAGCATAGGACTATAGTCAGAAGTACTAGCAGAATCGGAGCTAGCACATTTATAGATAATACTCCAGAAATATCTTGACCATGCCCCACCCAGGCAGGGATATTATCTCTGAGAGATGGAATGAGCTCAAGTAATGAAACTACATAACCTGCCAAGCTACGGGCTATACTGGCTGCACCAATGTGGTAGTCAAGCATCAATTGACCAAACACGAGAAATGCAGTCAGCTCATTGAAAGCTGTGTAGGTGTATAAGTAAGCTCCTCCAACAACTGCAGGAAATCGAGAAGCTAGCTCGGCATAACAGAGTGCATTAAGCACACAAGATGCTCCAGCAATAATGAAGCTAATTGTGACCCCTGTGAGAAAGAAGTGAAAAACAGCCATCAATAAGCTAATTGTGACCCCTGTACTCATCAGTTAAGTCAGCTCCAATCAAGCAGTGAGATCTGCTACATCAAATATAAAGCCTGTTATGATAGGACATAGACACCACTACAAAAGCCCAAGTGTTATAACAAAACTCAGAATTGAAGTCCACCACCCATCATGCAAAACGATCCCACAGCAAAACTAGGTGAAGCTATTAATCAGATTGTGTTAAAGCTATAAATCTTCTTAACCACATAATTGGCTCAACTATATCCAATTCACATTAAAATTAGCTCGTCAGGGACTTCATTTCAATGCTTGAACTTCATGCTAAGGGCCACAGTTGTAAGGTAATTAAGCTCCACTTATTGTCAAAACCTTTATACTTTTATGAATTAAAAAGGTCCAAAGAAATCTTTCAAATAAAAAACAGACGTATTGAAAGATAGCCTTTTCATGCCAACGATATAAATAAGGCCTTTTAACTATAAAAGCATGAAAATAAGCCAAAATTTGAAGTGCAGCTCCATTTCTTGATTCGAAGCATGTATGAGGACCAAAGTAAATCACTCACAAATGACTTGAGCCCAATTTAACCTGCCAACGCCCTTTAAAATTACATGTGAAGAAAAAATGCAAACAGTGCGGAAACATAACCTCGCAAATGACGTCAAAGCGCTATATATACTCATGTACTAGTACTCACTAGCAAATTGCCAGATTTACGAAACGCTATTGTATTCAAATCTAGTTCGACTTTTTCAGGAGATTAAGATCGCGTTTTAACTTGACTTGATTATTATGTGTCAGCCGAAAGCAAACTTTATCGTGCTTAGCTCCTATCCCTCACTAGCTTCATTAATTTATATGTAACTTTCAGGCTTTATGCTTATCCAACTGATCTTGGACTAATATCTTTTTGGTATTTGCTTCGACTTTCATGGCCAACATCAATACAAAAATACCTATAAATTTGAGGAAGGCGAGACAACTAAGTAGAGTAGTGTACGGTATAATTGAATTCGAACTGACCGGGGCCAGCGTCGCAAGCAACTGTGCCGGTGATGACGAAGATGCCGGCACCAATGGAGGCGCCAATGCCTAGGAGAATCAGGTCAAAGAGGCTGAGACGACGGATGAGGCCTTGGCCAGAGTTTGTACGAACGGAAGTCTCCGACGACGGCGGAGCCAGAGGTTTGGCTCTGAGAGCCGATGAGCAGAAGTGACCCAAGCATGACATCGGCGATGAGGAAGATGATGAAAGATCATTGCTGCTCATATTCTGAATGAATAATCCCAAGTTTGTTGGGAAGATTCAGAGAACAGCAAAATGAGAGGGACCTTTGCCACTTTTGCATCAAATTTGTATATTTATAGTACGTTACGTGAGAGAAAAAAGATTTCTTTTTTTTCCCCCTTTACTTTTTGACCACAAATGAGTAAAATTAGAAAAAAAAATGAAAAACAGGTTGTCGGCGATTTTTGCCACGCTTTTGTCGCAAACTATTTTGACTTGGGTGCTGTGATTCCATGGCCCATCCCATGATTTGTTCAGGATGCACCCAGTCCTTTTTATTTGTACCATTCCATTGTAATTAGGGATAATTTCAGAAACGTCCTAACAATTTCACTAGTCTCCTTTGAAGTTTGTAAAATTATACAAACCTCCCTTGAGGTTAAGATTTTGATAACAAAGTTGTCCAATTAAAAAAATAATATTAAAAAAATACTTTAAGGAGAGAGATGAAACTTTTATTTCATAAATTACAAAAATCATAACAAACATTATGTTAAAAGAGATGTTTAGTCTATTTTGTTGAATTTTGTAATCATTAGTGTAGTTTTGTTTCTTATCTGTGTTGTCTAATTTATTAAATCTGAACTTTTTGAGTGGTTAAATGTGTGTATTAATTGTTTTTAACTTTTAATTATTTTTATTTTATTTTTACTAATACGACTTGTGTACGTGTATAAGGGGTATTTATGAAATAAAAGTTTCATCTCTCTCCTTAAACTACTTTTTTAATGTTACTTTTTTTAATTAGACTAAATTTGATGTCAAAATCTTAACCTCATAGGAGGTTTGTGTAATTTTACAAATTTTAGAGGAGGCTAGTGAAATTATTAGAAACCTCATGAGAGATTTCTGAAATTATCCCTTGTAATTATTAGGGCACGATCAATGGGTTCATTTCAATGGTGTATTTTTTAGGTTTTTGTATAAAATTTTAATGTATAATTTGTAAAAAAAAATCCCGTTTTAATGGTATATATTTTTGAGTGTTTGTGTAAAATTTAGGGCCTGTTTGGAACCTGAGTTTTTTGGGAGTTTGTCTAAAACTTTACTGTAGTGCACTGTAGAAGTTTTTGAAAAAATTTTGTTGAAGTTTTTATAAGGTGAAAATTTTTTTTGTAAGGTGCAAAATTTTGTAGAAATTTTTGTAGGGTGAAAAACTTTTTTTTCCTTTTCTTTTTTTTTCTTTTTCTTTCTTTTTCTTTTCTTTCTTTCCTTTTTCTTTTCTTTCCTCTCTTCTCCTTCTTCTTTTTTCTTCTTCTTCTTTCTTTCTTCCCTCCCCGTTACCTCCCAGCAGCAGTCACGCCCGCCACCCCTCTCCTCCCGCCACCGTGACCTCCTTCCCCCCCCCGCCACCTCCTGTGCCCCTTCCCCCGCCAGCCCCCTGCCCTTTCCTCTGCCAGCATGACCCCCGCCACCTCCTGCCTTTTCCCCAGCTTCTCCCCGCCACCTGCTGCCTTTTTCCCAGCTTCTCCCGCCACTCTCCTTCTCCCCACCCATCCCCTGCCCTTTCCCCAGCTTCTCCCGCCACCTCCCCTGCGCAACCCCCTCCCCTACCACCCCCCTGCCCTTTCCCCAGCGCGACCCCCTCCTCCCGCCACCCCGCGGATGGCGCTAAAATAGTCCCCAGGTTTCCGGCAAAAAGCATTGAGGAATTTACGGAACTTGGAACGCTTCATCGAGGAGGATTTGCTCTTCTGCATCCAATTGAATAAGGAAACCATCACATTGAATTTGATGTCAAAATCCTCCATTCTGGACTTTTTTGCTTTTTCTGGGCTATGATTTTTCTTGTTCGGTTCATGGGGTTCTATGTTCATTTTTTGTGTTTGAAAATGAAGGATTTAAAAATCGTCTGAAAGGGGGGAGAGGGAAGGGGGCAGGGGAGGCAGAGGGGAAGAGGGGAGGGGGGAGGGAAAGAAAAAAAAAACTTTGTGTATGGCCGGAACTGGCCGCCGGAATAGTAACCGGTGCCGGAAGTGGTGGTGGAGGTGGTGGCCGGCAGCGGAGGATGTGGTGGGTTGGGTGGGGGAGGAAAAAGAAAAAAAGTTTGAAGGGAAAGTTTTTTTGTGTATTTTTTGAAGTGTGTAGGTAAAAAGTTTTGAGAAGTTTTTTAGGGTTCCTGTAACAAAAGTTGTTAAAAAACTAGTAGGTGAAAAACTTGGGCAAAAAACTCACTTCCAAACAGGCCCTTAGTGTAACTTACTGATTATGGATATGATATATACAAGGGTTAATCACATTTTATCCTTTTAAAGAATACCTCATTTTTCAGTTCACCCCCTAACCTGTAATTTTGCTCACTTAACTCCCTTTAGGACAAAATTGCCCTTGCATTATTTTGACTTTTCATTTACCTTGTTTTCCTTTCTTTTATTTCTTTTTCTCTTTCTTCTTTATTTAATTCTTCCTCTTTCTCACAAAAATCTCCACCTTAATGATTGAAATTAAAAAAGAGGAATTGCAGAGATCTATCTTCTCCTTAAATGATTAAAAAAATATTCAAATCACTTTCCTAAAATACAATTTTTTAGTCTTTCAATTCTTTTAATTTTGAATTTTTCTCTTCGTTTCTAGTTTCTCATTTTATTCTCAAGAAAATATCATAAGATGAAATTATTTTCCTTTCTTTTATTTATTTTTCTCTTTCTTCTCTCTTTCATCCTTCCCAATAGAAATTTTATTTCAACGAAAATTTTTGTTTTGAGTTTGTAATTGCATATTTCTGGGTGAAGGTTTAAAAGACATCAAAAACTAATTTTGATTTTTTGTATGATGCCACGTGTCACAAATTTCAATTGATGATTATTAATCAAGTCACAATTTCATCTTAAGATATTTTCTTGGAAATAAAATGAGAAACTAAAAAGGAAAGAGGAAAACCTAAAATTGAAAGATTGAAAGACTAAAAAAATTGTATTTTAGGAAAGTGATTTGAATATTTTTTTAATCATTTAAGGAGAAAATAGATCTCTACAATTCCTCTTTTTTAATTTCAATTATTAAGGTGAAGATTTTTGTGGGAAAGAGGAAGAATTAAATAAAGAAGAAAGAGAAAAAGAAATAAAAGAAAGGAAAACAAGGTAAATGAAAAGTCAAAATAATGCAATAGCAATTTTGTCCTAAAAGGGGTTAAGTGAGCAAAATTAAAGGTTAGGGGGTAAACTGAAAAATGAGGTATTCTTTAAAGGGATAAAATGTGATTAACCCTATATACAAATACACCAAATACAAGTGAATTTTAGGCCAAGGAACCTATAATGGAAAGTTGGTTTTATTTTCTATTGGTGGAATAAGCAAAACTTATATGTTCTGTTTAGTACAACTTGTGTTAATAATGAGACGTGTTTATGGCACCAATGTTTTTATCCAAATGTCACGTGATAGTGAACAATTTATCAATTTACTTACAGATTATGAAAATTTCAGTTTTAGAAATCCACTTAAAAATGAATATTCATGGGTGGGTTAAGTCTACGTAGCTTCATGTTAAATTTACACATTTTTGCATTCATTACACATGAGTAGACTTTACTCTTAGAAATTTGATCAATGGTTTTTATAGTTTCATATTAAATTTACACCCATTTGCGTTCATTAGACATGAATGGACTTTCAGAAATTTGATCAATGGTTTTCATAGTATTGGTACGTAACCTTTGGCGTAATGAAAAAAGGGAACACTAAAAACGTAATCTTAAAAGAAAAAGGTCCACACCTTATAAGGATGACAGCGGGTTGGATACCTTCAAAAATTTCTCTTACCAAACCCTAATTCACATCTCGAAAAATTTTACCAAACTTTATAGGGTTTTAATTCTCATTACCAAACCCTCTCACTAGTGGATTCGGATTACTTATCGGATACCCCTTATCCACTAAGTTTAACAGTCCAAAACAGGAAAACTAACATTTATCAAACTAAAATCAATACATACATCATATTAAATTGACACACTATATTGAGTTTTAAAGTATTGTAAACCCATAGAACTTTTGCATGGAAAAAAATCAATTTTTAATGAAGAGTTAAATCAACATTCTTCATATGTGTGTGTGTCTACGTGTCTCTGTGTGTGTGTGTGTATTGAGTATTGGGGTTTTAGAATTTTTTTACCAAACCCTATTAGGTTACCTGCTGGTAATTTCTCATCAAGACCAAATCCTAATGAAAAACCCATTGGTTGTGTAAATCAGGTTAATCATCGAGTTAGATACCCATAGGTATTGGGTTTTACCTTACCCGTTACCGTCCCTAATACCCTAGTTTCCATTTTTTAAAATTTTATTTCCTTTTTCTTGTTCGTCTTGTTAAAAAATTCTTAAGTTGCTG
Organism: Coffea arabica; assembly: GCF_036785885.1. Lineage (NCBI taxonomy): Eukaryota > Viridiplantae > Streptophyta > Magnoliopsida > Gentianales > Rubiaceae > Coffea > Coffea arabica. The sequence goes on from NC_092313.1 coordinate 23,132,716, forward strand.
TAAATTTGTTCTCTACTCGTCCATAGACCCGTCAATTGTGACATCTGAATTAGATTTTAATAAGTCCATATTCGACTTATCTAATTAGAAACAATTTTGGGTTTCATGACATAAGTTTCAAGTTAATAAATGTGAAACTTATATTTGGCTCACAAAGCATTCGAATTTTGAGTCTAATTCGGATTTAGCCGAAATTCACTTATTACTCCTTAAATTTTTTAATATAATTACGATAACTATTAAGCTGTAAAGCTAATTTAACATCCACAACACTAAAACTATACATGAACTAGGAGCAGTCTATTTCAATAATAATTATATATAATTCATTCAAAGTATTTGAAAATAGTAATAAAATATGATTTTCAAAGGTTGGAACTTCTCCATAGCCTTTCTCAATTTATTCTTACTAATATTTGTCCACTCCCTTTATTAACAGTGCCCATATTTGAATAGAACGACAACATGTGAATCTAAATAGAAGCAAACAAATTGATTTGTCTCATGAGTTATATAAGACCTTACAGGAAAGAAGAAAATATACCAAGCAATGATGGTGATAATTTCAAGTAAAGATTAAACTAGTAAAGTGCACAAAATACATGATTTGTCATTGAAACCACCAACGTATGCTTTGTGAAGGTGGAGATTGGAGATTATAGAGACTAATCATGGAGGTGGAGTAGATATTGGAAAGGCAGAGGCTGCTGTGATTGTGGGTGAGGGGGGAAACCATAGGGATTAAAGCTTTCGTAGTTTTTTGGTCTGTAAGTTCTGGTATTCTTTAATATTTAATATTTTTTATGTATATTAATATATTTTGACATATAAGTATTAGTATTGACCAATTATATATTTATTTGGATACAATTTTTTATACCAAAGTACAAATGTATTATATAGATAATTATATAAATAGGTACAGATTAAAGGATCATGCCTAAATCGAGTTTGAGTTTAATAAAACCCAACCTTGACTCATATTAATTTGAGCATAATATTTAAATCCAAACTCAGCTCCATCTAATGAAAAGTTATGCTCATTAGGTTTTTCATCGAGTTGAGTGGGTCGAGTTCATACTGGTCCGATTCCATTAACAGTTCTATTCGTCCATGACTTTCTACCTTTATTTCATTGAACTTTTTTATTGGCACTAATTTACAAATAACTAAAAGGCACACAATAATACAAAGAAGTTGATGTGATTGCAAAAGTTCCATTTTGGATAATGCTAAGACTTTACTTTACACAATTGAAATGTCTAGACATTACTATTTGTAAGATTATAATGGACCTAATGTGAGATCAGAAATAAATACTTCAATCTGGAAATAATGTCAAATATCATTGTTTTGTTTCAATACTCACAATTCAAAGTGACTTGATGTGTAGTTTGCAGGTGTAAAATTATAATTTTCACAAATAAAAGTTAAACCAACCATAGATAACTAAAATACATTGGATACATATCTTTAATGTTAATAACAAAAAAAATAAAAGCGGGAGATATTGCCACTTAAAATGTCTAGATTATCCTTCCTAAAGTTTGACTAATTTCTACCAGCCTTACAATGTCCTCCTCTCGTTTTTTCTTTTGATCTCTCTCAAGCCTCACTGCTCCCAACCCAACTTGCAGTATATATGAACAATGAAACCACCCACCCTAACCTCATGGCCATTCTTGCGTTTCAATTGAGAAATAAAATGGAAAATATTGCAACAATTATGAGTATAAACATCAGAGTCAAGAATCTTGAGGCTTATAAGCATATCCTTGATATCAAGAATCTGGGAAAAACTTAACCTTTGTTTGCTAAAAATGTCCATCAATGATGTCGTTGATTAAAACAGGAAGAGGAAGCCATATGTGACCTCACCACTCACTAAGGGCTTCCAACATAACTGAACTCTTATGTGCAAACATCAAAAGTCAATGACCCAGACTAGGATGTTCAGTGGATGAAAGGGAGTAAAAAGAAGGGCATGGGATGTATTGCCTCTGTGAATCATGGTGGCCTTGTTTTTTTTTTTTTTTGTCAGAATATCAATTCCTAAGACTTAAGCTAATCCCACAAGCCCAATCAAAAGGCAATTGCTGACTTATGGAACTTAAATCCTAGACACTCACCCCCTCACAAAACGATGTGGGACTCAGGGAAAGGGAACAGGGAGCTTCTACTAAGCACTAACTAGCACCCACTCACTCTGTTTTTAACCATGGTGGCCGTGTTGGATAACAATTTAGTGAGGCGGATTTGTGGGAGAGAGCAAAATAGAACTGGTTGGGAAGCAGAGGTACTGATGATCATTGCTGGGTTACATGCATCAACAGAAAATAGGAAACAATACTAGGGGAGATGGCAAAGTTGGAAGTGAATTGGATTGACCTTCATAGGGGTAATTTAGGCATCTATAGGGATATAGCGTGTTCAGATAATCAAAATTTTTCAAATAATATTTCACTTGTATCGTAAACACATTTTTCAATCCATGTTTTTTATATTTTCAATCACCTTTTTATTTCACATACATCACATCACAAAAATTATTACCGTAATTATTTTAAATAATATTTCAAATAATAATCTATCCAAACACTTTCTGCTCTGACAATGTTGCATCATGTAAAAAGTTAAATATGGCAAGTAAATGTGTCTTATGCTCCCAATTTGTATTGATGCAAATACATGTATTTCCTCCTGCCTCTTCAAAACATGAAACTATTGATAGTTCCTTTTATGTCAAAAAACAAAACTTTACATCCAAGATTTTTTATAATCATATGTATTATTTTGACAACAAACACCATACATTGGCCACATTTTTGTTTAATCAGCCATATATGGACAAATTGAATGCTTTAACATTCCTGCCATATTTATATGCATAAATTATATAAATACATACATGAAAAAAAAAATGCTCAGATACTCCGTATATAAACCCATTTTAATTCCCCACTCTTTCCTCAGTCGTATAAACAAAGTGAAAACAATCTAAATTTTATGCCCATTTTTTTTGCTCCATAAACCGCCTACAATCATCCATCAATCTGTGGTCTCTACTCGAATTATCATATGTCCCCTGAAATATTGTAGTAATCCCTTCTGAAATCTCAAGCAGCCCACCTCATCTAGTTCCCCTTACCCCCTCTCTCTCTCCCGTCTGTATAATTGTAGTGGAATATTGGTACATTTTTGGTTCCAACGATTCAGTAGCAGCAAAATTAAAAATAGGGAGAGAGAGAGGGAGAGAAGAGAGGAATTGAGGTTTGGGTGCTTTTGGGTTTTGGCCTATAAAGCTTTTATCTCATCCCTCTTTCATGCCTACCTGAATTCTCTCCGACCCTTCTTCAGCTTTGTCCTCTTAACCCCTTTCATTCTTCTTTCTTTCTTCTTTTCTCAATCCGGTTTTTGGGATGCAATTCAGCTGAAAGGCAATAGATTTGATAACAAGCGCAGAGGCAAATAGCTCAGGTTTCAGGGCAAAAAAAAGTTATTAACTTTACTCGGTTAAATGTATATGCGATTGGATATCATCCTTTTTCTTACTTGAAATTTTGCTCCTTTCCTTTAGTCGCATCGTGGGTTTTCTCTTTGGTGCAAATGTTTAAATTGGGTTCTGCTCAGCTGTCTCATTTAAGTCATCAGTGGTTTGAGAATTAGGGTTTTTGGTGTTAGAGTTGATTGTTTTACTGGTGTGGGAATTTGGATGTTATGATTTGAGTTAAATGGTATCTTGGTTTTGCTTTGTATGATCATTGGATTGTGGAATTAGCATTTTGTGTTGAAAAGGCGATTGCTTCTTTGTTTGGGTGTGGACCATCTGTGCTTTTGGAAATTGAGTACGTTCAGGTGAAAAGATTATCAATTCTATAGTTCATTTTGCTCCTCATTTCAACGGCTTTGTGATTCAAGTCTGTTTAGATCAAATATATCCCAGCTTGTCATTGCTGCTTTTGGTGATTACGGATTTAAATGCAAAGGCTCTGAGTTCTAAAACATTTGTCAGTTGCTGGTTTTAAGTCAAGGGATTGGAAACGTACGTTGATATATCACTGGTTTGGTAACCTTGGATTTCGTTGACTGATTGACTATGAGTCGGAAGGTGAGGAGGAGGTTGACCAGGAGGGGAAAAGAGAAAGTGGATTACCCAGATATTGAAGAATCTTTCGTTTTGGATGATAAGGGTGTGGTTGATTGGACTAAGCTGCCAGATGATACAGTGATACAGTTGTTTTCATGTCTTAATTACCGTGATCGGGCGAGCTTGTCATCGACATGTCGGACATGGAGAACCCTGGGGTCCTTGCCATGCTTGTGGCAGGTACTTGATCTCAGGCCGCATAAATGTGATGCTGCGGCAGCTACTTCTCTTGCCTCTCGATGTCGAGATCTGCAGAAACTCCGGTTCCGTGGTGCTGAATCTGCTGATGCAATTATTAATCTTCAAGCTAGAAGTTTGAGCGAGATTAGTGGTGATTATTGCAGGAAAATTAGTGATGCTACACTCTCGGTTATTGCTGCTCGACATGAGAAGCTTGAGAGTCTCCAACTTGGGCCAGATTTCTGCGAAAGAATAAGCAGTGATGCAGTAAAAGCAGTGGCCCTATGCTGTAGTCATCTGCGGAAACTTAGGCTCTCAGGTATTCGTGAAGTTGAGGGAGATGCCATTAATGCTTTGGCCAGGAATTGTCCAAATTTAATAGACGTTGGCTTTATTGACTGTCTTAGTATTGATGAGATAGCACTGGGAAATGTTTTATCAGTTCGTTTCCTATCGGTTGCTGGGACAACTAGTGTGAAGTGGTCAATGGTTTTACAGCATTGGAACAAATTGCCTAACTTAGGAGGTTTAGATGTTTCTAGGACAGATATAATTCCTAATGCTGTTTCAAGATTATTTTCATCTTCACAAAGCTTGAAAGTCTTGTGTGCCTTAAATTGTCCAGCCCTTGAGGAAGATGCTAGCTTTGTTTCCAACACCAATCATAGAGGTAAACTGCTACTTGCACTTTTCACAGATATTTTCAAAGGAGTAGCTTCCCTATTTGCCGATACTACTAAACAAGAGAGGAACACTTTCTTAAATTGGCAAAACACAACCACCAAGGACAAGAAATTGGATGAGATCATGAATTGGCTGGAATGGATCCTGTCACATTCACTTCTACGTATTGCTGAGAGCAATCCACAAGGTTTAGATAATTTCTGGCTTAGCCAAGGTGCATATCTGCTGCTCAGTTTGATGCAGAGCACTCAAGAGGAAGTTCAAGAAAGGGCAGCGACTGGCCTTGCAACTTTCGTAGTCATTGATGATGAGAATGCTAGTATAGATGGTGGAAGAGCTGAAACAGTTATGCGAGATGGTGGCATTCGTCTCCTCCTAAACCTTGCAAAGTCATGGCGGGAGGGGCTTCAATCAGAAGCTGCAAAGGTGAAATTTATACTTATGGTGCTAAGGCTTCTTGAGAGCAGCTATATTATGTCTTTATATGTTGAAACATTTCTTCTATTTCCCACCTTAGATAATCATTTATCCTTCAAATCATCTATATTGCTTCATTATGGGCTTTTCAAGGTTTAAATTCGTACTATTGTGTTTGGTCTTTCGATAGGCTATAGCAAACTTATCAGTCAACACCAACGTTGCAAAAGCTGTGGCCGAGGAAGGAGGTATTGATATTCTAGCAAATTTGGCTAGGTCTATGAACAGGTTGGTTGCTGAAGAGGCTGCAGGAGGACTGTGGAACCTATCAGTTGGGGAAGAGCATAAGGTTGTATGTGTCATGTATTAGTCTGGTTGTTTCATGTTTGAAATTTCATGTTTACTCAATAAATGTCACATTACAGGGTGCCATTGCCCAAGCTGGTGGTGTAAAAGCTCTAGTCGATCTTATATTCAAATGGTCCAATGGGGGTGAGGGAGTATTGGTATGTCAATTACTGTTTCATACATCTCAAGATGCTCATGCTTTCATGCGCATTCTTTCACTTGCAATAGTAGTCCATGAGTGAATTTAGTTATCATTGCTTTTTAATTATATCATGAGGTGGACTTGTTTTCAGGAGCGTGCTGCTGGTGCATTGGCGAATTTGGCTGCAGATGACAAGTGCAGCATGGAGGTTGCTTCAGTAGGAGGGGTACATGCTTTGGTAACTCTAGCTCGAACTTGCAAAGTTGATGGTGTGCAAGAGCAGGTATCTTGATTTTCATGTATTGAAGCATTATGTTGTTCATTTGAGGATGATTTGCTATTATCTTTTCTGTGATCATGTGACACCAGTTCCAACGGAAAATCATGTAAAAAACCCATGGCAATAAAAAAAGTTCAGATGCTTTTGTTTAGTGGTTCATTCCTGGTTAATTCCGTGCTACAGTATGCAAAAATATTGGATCCTAAGTTAGGGTATCATACTTTTTAGTACTGACATTGAAGTTCTCCAATTTTTATTGTAAGCATACATAATCTTGTGGTTGTTAGTTTCCTTATCTTATTACAGAAGTAACTGGCAAGAACTAGATGCTTGATAGTTAACATTGTCAAGGATTGCTACATAATTTAGTCTTTCTATATCATCTATCTGTGTGCATTTGTCCAAAATTGAATTATTCTGCTTTCTGAGAGTAAAATGTTACTAATTGTCCGCCACAATCTTAGTTTACCTGACCTCTGTACTTGTATCACAGGTCTAGAACATAATTCTTCATCAGATACTCAAATATGTAAAATTAAGAAATCTAATTGAGTTCATTAAATTTGGATCTGGTAACGCAGACTTCAGGTGTGCATCAGTCTTCAGTTTACAATTATGTCTGGAAAGGTGTGTATGTGTATAGAAGGATTCAATGTTCACTTTCATATTGATTAACATTCATCCACTTTGCTATTCTCAGGCAGCCCGTGCCTTGGCAAATTTGGCTGCACATGGAGATAGCAACAGTAATAATGCAGCTGTTGGACAAGAGGCGGGAGCTCTTGAAGCACTTGTACAACTTACTCAGTCTCCTCATGATGGTGTCAGGTGGTGCATTCTAGAATATTAAATTAAGATTTTAATTGCTGTCCGGTAGCTTGGAGTAGCTTTTGATGTATTTCTCCTTTTAAATAAGGGTTTTTTTTTTATACACTCATTCGGTATAACTAGCTTATGGTCTGGCATTAACATTCCCTCCTTACTCTGGTAATAAGCTTAGATTGTTCATCTGTTGGTAAATCTTCTACAGTGGATAACAGCAAACTTGACTAATTTTGAAGTTAAAAGAGAGGAGAAATCAACCTTTGAACTTGAAATGGTTAGCTTCAGTTAATAATTGGACAGATGGCTGTTTTTCCCGTATTGGATGTCCTGGTTCTGCCTCGCACTCACAAGAGGTCTAAAACAATAGAAATTTAAACATTTATTCAGGTCAAAATCTCCAGAACACCGAAGTTAAGTGTGTTGATCAAAATGTCATTGGTCAAAAATGAGTAGAAGAGATTTGCATGGTTAAAATCTCTTCAAACTTCGGTGTAATGCATTTGATAGTTGCATAATGCATTTGATAGTTGATACCTGACTGAGTATTATCTTTTTCTTGTTGATTGTTTGTTTCGGAAAATTTGCCTTGATGTGCATGGAAGATTACTCATTGAATGACCACCATGCTCATTTTGGCTTAAGAAATTCCAGATCGGAAACCTGGTCTTATCACTTATTCTCCTCCCTGTACTCCTGATAGAGTGGGAAAGAGCCGTTATTTTCATGTGATTTGTACCCTATAGATTATCTGGTGCAACAAATTGGTTCATATATTTCCACATTTAGTATTTTAGGACTTCCATGTAAAGCTGTAAAAGCTAAATTGAGTTGCTTCACTATTAACCATTGAGCACTTGCATTTAAGAGCAAAGCAGAATAGTTTATAGGAGAAGCTTTTCTTTCTCCCCTTTTAATTTCTTTTTTTTCCCTAGTTATTGGTTTGCTAATCTGTATTTAATAGCTCTCTAATGCTGGATATGAAAAATATTAGTGACAAAAATTCTCATTTTAGTCCTTTTGCACTGTGTACTGGTTTGTTCTGGCTTCTGCTTTCATTGTTATGCATCCTGCTGCTGTAGTTATACGCAGACTGACAATTAATTCTGTGGCCTTAGAGCTTGAGAGTCAAACTCACCTTTATTAAACTATCTCACAGAAAGAGGGAGAGTGAGCAAAGTCTTATGCTATCAATTCATTTTTTTCCTTCCTGTTATAATGTGCCCGCACTATTGTCTAATGGTTGTTGCTTATCTGCTACAATATAGGCAAGAAGCCGCTGGGGCGCTGTGGAACTTATCTTTTGATGATCGGAATCGAGAAGCAATTGCTGCTGCTGGAGGAGTTGAAGCCTTGGTAAGACTTGTTCCTACTTGAGCCTAGACCTTTGTAGCTTAAGACGCTTAAAAGTACATTGATAAAGATTTGTTCAATTAATATGAGTAGTTACTTAGATGGAGCAATTAATCATGTGGAGTCAAAAAAACACTGCCTGGGGAAATTTAGTTTTTATTTTTTTTAAACAAATCTGTTAAAATGAGTGTGTTTTTTGGGAAAAGGTAATGTGCTTACCTATTAATATCCAACCTTAACAAGGGAAATTACTACTTGTTCAAACATATCTTTGTTTATCTTGTGATCTTCTCTGTGAACTAAATCTAGCATCTTTTGTAAATGATTTTCTACCTTTATCAAATAATGTTCCTCACTACGTTTGCTAATAGGAAGAGAATGAATCTCCAATGGTGGTTGTGCAATATTGGATTCTATTGAATTCTTTTGATGTAGGGTGGGCTTTCCAATTTTATAAGTATTGGAAGGTGAAGAAAGATAGTCAAACTTGATTGTTTAGTTGTATTACCTGGAGGTTTCTTGCAAATCAGTAAAGCTTATATTGTGTTCAGGTTGCTCTTGCAAATTCATGTTCAAATTCTTCTCCTGGTCTCCAAGAGAGAGCTGCTGGAGCTTTATGGGGACTGTCTGTTTCAGAAGCAAATAGGTAAGGATGTAAATTATTCCTTACAATCTCTCTCTCTGCACACACACACTCTAACTGTAAATTTTTGTATATATAGATACACCTCTCTGATGTTTCTCCTCCCAATCTCTCTTCCTGCACGTTGCGTCTCCATTTTGGTGTGTGTGTATATATTTGTTTGATTTTCTATTTTATGGTTCTAAGTTATGGCTGTTGCTCCAAATGCCCATATTTTTACTTTGTTATGTGCTGTTATTGACTTGATCCATTGTGGTCTCTTCTATGCAAGAGGGATTTCCTTAGGTTCTTTTAATTTGTCAGAATATAAGTGGATGTTTATGGCAGAGATGAGTTTGGGACAATGTTACTATTATTTCACAGAGAAGTTTCGATTTTTCATATGAGTATTTTTTTAAAAATAAAAGATAAGGTTGCTGGGCCTAAAATACTGGTAAACCTTCAATATAGCAGAGATATCTAAGAAGTTGAAAGTGGGGAAAAAGGAACAAAGTGTCTAAATTTACAGCTGTGATTATCTGTAAAAGGCATGTAGGTCTTAACAAAATTGGGGGGTTCTTCTGAGTTTTAGACTAGGTGCCATGATACTGCTGGAAAAAAGGGGTTTAAAGGTTGTTGTAATGCGCTCGATAGGCAAGACTGTTAAAAGTGGACTTCAAGTATTTCCGTGGTTTATATTGGACTTTTGGCATGAATATGGTCATTATGGTAAGGCATGAGAAACAGGTCCACGAAATAACGCAAAGACAGAGGAGTTTTATCTAATGCTCCTTTTTGCTTTCTCTCATGCTCCTAATTTGTAGTGCTTTCATGCCTCTCCTGCCTCTTTTTTTCTGTGCTACTTCCTATTTAAAGTGTCAATTGTTGCTTGTGTATCAGCATTGCTATTGGACGAGATGGTGGTGTGGCACCCCTGATAGCATTTGCACGATCTGATGCTGAGGTAAATTTACATTTGCAGCAATTTGATTTCTTAAAATTACTCTACAGTCATTATTTTCTTCTGTAAAGCATTCTCTTTACTCGTGGTAATTACAATTTGCTTGTGTTTGTTAGGTAGTTGGTAAGATGATACTTGGGTGCATATTGAACTTATCCCTTGATTCATAGTTGGTGGCTCTGTTTTATTCTCCTCCGTGCACCTCTTCCTCTGATATTCCCCTGCTACTCTCCCAGAGCCATCCCCCTCCCCTGCCCAAAAAAAAAAAGATAAAAATAAAAGACAGAAGCATGACAGCAGGTTGTCATGTATTCCTTTCGGACATAGGTACTTAGCTAACAATAAAAGGGACAACTACGTAATTGCAGCTTTTGGTTCTTGTTAGCTGAAAGTCCTTTTGAAGTTCTGGGGCTCATTGTTGAGAAAAAGATTGCCTGGTGAAGGAATTTAGTAAGAAGCATTAGTTTGTGTATTGTCATGTCTAATGCCCTTCTCCATGTCTTGAGAAAGTTTAGAGTGGGAATATTTTGAATGCAGTAAAGCCAGAAACCATGATAGGTTATCTAGTGTATAATTTGTATGCATAGTAGAAAAGTTTGGTAAGTCAGTGTTGTGATTGCAGGATCAATATAGTTAACATATAGAATCCCATTTTCCAAGTTTATCGTCAGCCGCATTAGTGGTCTCATTAGTCTTTGTTGGCTATTTTAGTTTCATAATTGCTATTCTTTTCTGAAGATAAAGTGCTAAAAGCTTTTACTGATGATTCTTGAACACTTCTATTGGACATAGAGTGCAGCACTGGATAGACGTGAGCTCTGCTGATAGTAGAAATTTTGAAGCTACAACCGTCTTTTTATGTGTACAGGAAGAAAGTAGATCAGTTTGGCTTCGAAATCTGAAATCTAGTCAGAATCTAACATAAGAGAAGGATCGGTACTCTGGTAATATCATATTGTCTGCTGTATCCATACTCTAGTGTATCCAGGGTGAGATTACGAGAGACATATAAGGAGAATGTAAGGTTGAAAAACATTTGCTATTCTATAACAAATCAAGTAACTTAGAGATGATAAATATTTATTGCTGTTTTGGCATCATAAGCCTTGAGTGGTTTTAAGGTTTCTCAATTTCTTTGCATGCATTCATTCTTTTAGTTTTTGTTTTGTGAAGAAGTTCTTGGCTCATGCACTTTTTGGAACTCCTTAATTAAGATTTAATGGCTGTCCCAGATCAGCTTTGTGAGTGAGACTGATGCTTGCGTCCAATTGTTTTATGCTCTTCAGTGGTGAGAATGTCCTTGAACTAATAGGATCTAGCTTTATCTTTCTGATTTTGAGGCAAATATTGAAGAAATTCTGCAATGCAAAGGTAACAAGGAGAAGCATATAAAGAGCTCAAAGAAGACTTTGCTATTCTTAGTTGCAGTGTTAGTCATTTAATGTAACTTATGGAGAATGGTCTAAGTAGAAAGAATATTTATGATGAGGATAGAAGATGGAACACCAGCAGTTTTAGGGGAAGCTGCAAGTTATTACAGTTTAGCAGTTTAACAAAATTTTGTTGGAACTTGTTTTCAAATCTGAACGAGAGTGGATCCTGGAGGCATAGACATGGCAGAAGCTGGAAATTTTCAACTGGTACTATGATGTGGAAATAAGGCATCACTTGAACATGATGGTTATTGTGGTAATCCAATTCCTACCTCTCTCATTGGATTGATAGATGTCTGAAGATTATTAGTTGTATTTAATGCTTAAAAGTAAGATAGTTATCTTCAATTAAACAAAGTTGAGCTGATTGATTTGCTTATGGTGCCATAGAAACTAGGTGTAGGTATGCCAAAAGAAGCAGCCACCGTCAGAAACAGGGGAAGCAATGATGAAAGAAACCTTCTTGTACCAGATTATGATCATGCGCAACTCTTGAAGATGTTAGACTCTAAGCAAAGTAGTAATAGGTGGATTAGTGCAGAAAGGGGTTTTATGAACTAAGAGACCATAAATCATAGGGGGATTGCCACACAACTTATAGAACATTACAAGCCTGGCCAAATAATGGAGATAGAATACAATAATGCAAACTAATATGTAGTGTCAGTGGATCAAACTGCCCAAAATAGTATCTATGGATTGTGTTGGGAATGCTAAATGTTGAGTTCATCTGTTGATGAGTACAATGGCATGTAAACGAGGAAGTTTTTGCAGCAAAGTAGTGTTTATCGCACAACTACTCCCGCCCAAGAAAGACGATTCAATGAATTAGTCTCAAAGCGGCTGACTGAATATGTGATAAGGGGAAATAACAGACTACCACAAACATGTATTGTGAGTTTGGAGGTCATTGACATCACACTTTTGGAACTAATTTCACTGAAGCTCTGTTACGTAGTGTTAACTTAAATCAGAAGTTTTAAGAGTTGAAAGAGGCAAATGCTGATGGAGGTGTTGATTCTTGTCATGCATGATTGAAGATATGGTCTTGTATTGAGATTGTTGGTCATAAAAGAGACAGGCGAAGCTTAATGATTCCCCGATACTTCCTTCTTAAGTTCCTTCAAATTGCTAAGACCTATGGTTGTTAATGATACCAAGAACATAAATTATGCCTCATATGTAGTTACTTGACCAATTCAGGTTGCAGGTGGGAAAGCATTCTTGTTCTTGTTGCAGCGCCTGGGTAGTGGGTAAATAACATCTCAGTTTGTGCTAATATCATCATTTCGTGACTTGCATCTATGTTTTTTGAAGAATCTCAACTTATTTGGAAGTTTTACTAAAGAAAGTTGGTCATACATTGTATGGGTCATCATGGTTGCATGATCAAAAGGCCAACATGATGGAGAATTGAGCAGCACAACTTTCAAGCACTAGGGGTTTACAAAAACAATTTTTGTGACCAAAAAAATAGTACCTAGCTCCATGAAGATAGTCAATGACAGAAGTTCCCCCACAACAACTTGTTGATGGTAGAATCTAGAATAAACTCTAAAGATGCTAGGAAACTGTTATGAAGTACAAGTCTTTTGAAGAATCTAAACAATTACAGTGATAAGGGAGGAAATAAGTCATCAAGTTGGTGAACAATAAAACAACATGTTGCGCTCAAGTACTATGAAAGATTAATTTTGATAGTGGTGGGGTTTCCTGCAAGATGATACTATTATTCTCTCTTTTCACTACCTTTAGTGTGAGAAATATTTCTTTTATGGTTTTTGGTTCTTCATTTGAAGCAATTGCCATGTATCCTTGTCCTCAACTCATTTCAAAAGTCATAGTGTTTTCTCTAACAGAGAGAAATGATATGGTAAAAAAAAGCAGGCTTAAAGAAGCCCTGTATGTTGTTTAAGTAATCTTGGTAGTTTGATGACTATGCAGGCTTGGATACTAAGTAGACCCTGCCTTCTCTAAAGTTGGCAGTCTTCTCTGTCTACTTGACCATTCTTGATGGACTTCCTCTTTCCTAGACCCTCCTCCCTCATCTACACTGCAACCAGCAACTAAAATTTTTTTCCCTCCTGTTATTAATTATGTTTCATATCAAATATCTACTAGGATTCCAAGTTGTGGAGGCATATAAATTGGCCTTTTTAACATTTAACATTTAATGCTTTGAGAGAAGTTGAAGTTGAAGTTAAATGGACTCTCTTGCAGTCTTAGGATAATCTATGGTGAACGGTTCCATTAGTTCATTTAATTCCTTTTTTAGTCACAAGATCGTGGAATCTGGATCATATGCATTCCAGAATTCATGCCAAAGGGCTTTCCTGCATCAATTCCCTTTTCTACTTTGAAGAAGGAGAAGAAAGAGAAACCTTTACCTAGTGAAATGCTTCTGTGCTTCCTGTGCAGCTCGTAGTTTTAATTCTATGTTTTACAGAAAGGTGGATTCAATTTGTCTTGGAACTAGGGCTGGCAATTTTAATCACACCATGACAATGTCACAGGAACATAATGCGGATAAAATACACCCAAACAAGACACGAGAAAATATGGGTCATAAGTGGGTCAGACCTTGTTATGACACGACCAAAATTGTGTAGGTTATGTGGCATCACACAGGCCAACAAGATTTTCCTGCTAAAACATAATGTGTCACCTATTGATTGACAAACTTAAACCACAACCTAGGGCACAACATATTTTCACCTTCACTCTTAAATAAGTTTCACATCTTCTAGAATTTTCATTTAACTGGGAGGGCACTTGAGGAATTGTTGATATCTCTACTTTTTGTTGCTATGAAATTGTCTATTGGGACTTTTCTGAGTAATTTGTTTGAGATACGAAAAACGTTTATTTGGCACTGAATGAGTTTATTTCAAAATGTTAGCAGTAAATTTAATTGACCAAACTTATCATTTGATTTCAAAGTAAATAGTAGGACTATGCTGACTTTCAAATTTCTTCTTGCACAACACTTTTTATGTGGAATTTGTTTGCTACCTTTTATCTTGTGAGAATTATACAATTAACTTGAGTTTCTTTAGTGGAATTTTCAGTAGAGTTGATGACATCATAAGCTTTTACTGTTAAATTATTCTCAATCAAATGATACTTTGGCTGAATTTGAGTTGGTATTCTGTGTGGTATATTCTGGATTGGGGCATATTATTCTGTTTGGTGTATTCAACATTGGGTTTAATTGAATAATATGGAGCTCTGTAATGTATTTTAAATGGGGCATATTTGAACTGTATGTTGCTCTGCATTGTTAATAATAATATTCTTATTCAGAGTGGACAAATCTTAAATTGCTGAACTTTTACTGCTTCTAGTTCCGTACAAATCTATTGCTTGTCGATATCTATTCAACTGTTAATTTTGTCTTTAAAATTTTTTAATAGAATTGTTTAATTTGTTTGTGCTTGATTTAAAAGAACTAGTAGAAATAACCACATTGTGGGTTGTCTATCAGGTCAAACTTAAAAGTGCAAATATCATGTAAAAAGTTAATTGGCCAACTCAGGAAACACGCACAATTGGAGACGTTAATTAATAGGGGGTTCACACAACATAACATGTGACGATAAGAAATTGTGTCATGTATGGTTTTTATGTTTTTTTGACATGAAATACAATTGCAACACTAGTTTGACATGACTCAACAAATCTACACCCCTACTTGGGAAATTGTAGGCTTGGCATACTATCTAGCCCTTTTCATAATTTAAAATGTGGGACTGCTAACTGGATTGCCCCATTTATGAGGATATAAATGTTGGTCAAGAGTCAATAATGCTATACAGGTCTATAATATTTGACAAGGTTTTAATGGTAACTCTTAAACGTTGTGGTAACCATACCATACATAAAGAACTGGCGCGTCATCTTTTGGGTTTGGACTTACGAATCTAAGTATTTACCACAGTGTCTCAGAGAATCTCATGTGCATTGCTAAATATGTTCCAAGGTCATGTTTCGTTAAAAATATTCTGCATGCTGTACATCAGATTGTATTTAAAGCGTATGTTTGCATTTCAGGATGTCCATGAAACTGCTGCTGGAGCTCTTTGGAATCTGGCTTTTAACCCGGGTAATGCCCTTCGTATAGTGGAGGAAGGGGGTGTTCCTGCATTAGTTCATCTTTGTTCTTCATCTGTGTCCAAAATGGCGCGCTTCATGGCTGCATTGGCCTTGGCATACATGTTTGATGGAAGGTATTAGCTGACCAATCTTTTGTCATATTTCAATCCTTTGACTATTAGGTTTGCTTTTAGAATAACTTGTTGAAAATAAAATAGTGAACTTGTTTAGAAGTTTGTGTGTCTTGTAGGCAACATTAGGTAATGTTGTTACATCAATTATGGTTGTGATATCGAATTATGAGCATTCAATATTTGAGTTGGTGGGTTATAGTAAAGTGCCGTATAGTATGATACTGATACATTCAAGTACTACTTCCTTAATGTTTTGAGTTGTCATACGTACTAGGCATATGTTATACCCTTGGGGTCCATCATAGATCTGAGCCACAATAGAAAATGCCAGTGACAAGTTCTCTTAGGAAAATTGAGCTATAAGTGGCAGGTGTAAGTAAGACTGGGTCTTGTGTTGTGATAACCTACTTGGCCTGATCAATTGGTGGTTGTTTCATGTCATTCTCCTTTTTTCTGCATTTGAAGTATTTGAGATGAACAGCTTTTGGTCAACCCAACCCCATGTCTATAAAACAGCTTGGGATTAGGATTGTCAGGTATTTATGTGATAGAACTACCTTTTTATATTCTATGATATGCATTACGTCCATGGTCCAAAAGTTTTCAGTGTGAGTGAAGATTTTTACTTCCAATACACGTATTGTTTAGCAGATGGACAGCAGTTTTAGAAAGTCTCTTGACTTGGTAAGATGCTATCTTAAGTCCAGTGCAGTAACTGCTTTCTGAACAACAACTGGAGATAATCAGTTATGAATGGTGGAAATGCAAAAGCCAGGGTACATAATTTCTGCAGGAAATATGAAATACCTCATAAGTAAATATAAAAGTTTCAAGCTTCTAAAAATTGAAGGATTAAGTTATGCTCAAGCTCCTAGGCCAAAAAAATACGGTATATTTAGATTTTTGATATGTCATATTGATGCTAGACATTGAAAAGCAGACCGTCCTATTGAATTTAACTTTTCCCTGTAATTTAGACTGTCCTATTGAAAAGCAGCTTATTTTTGTTTTTGTATTAGATAAGTAATCTAAAAGTGATCTCCTTGACCTCCAAAGCATGGCCATATGGATGGCCAAATGATTTTACCATCTGATTTCCTACCACCATAATCGTTACTCTCCTTATAGGTGATTCTGTAATCTAGCGTATGTGGAATTGTACCATTTATGGCCAGGAATCTCATTGTAGAAAAGATTATCTTAAAATCCTATCCCTGAACTGAGCTTGTTAATCCGTAGGCTTGACCAACTCATCTATAATTTGCAAAAACTTTAGCTGCCTGTAAAAGTTTTGTCAAAAGTTGTGTTCTGAGCATTAAATGTGGTTTTTTGAATCTAGGAAACTGGTTTTGATAGCTATAAGTGCCATAGCTGCATTTTTTGTTTAAAATTGTAATAGCCCTATTCCTGTGCCCGACTGTCAAACCCCTCCTTCCAACTGGGGTTGAGGGGGAAGGGAATTTTGACTTTATTCAGGTTTTAGGCTGTTGATAATGCTATTTTAATTAATATTTGATGTGATGTAAGACTATGAGATGTGGGGTTCATAACGTTAGCTTGATATCTAAGTGACTAGATTATGCATCTGAAAAAGGTTATTTTAGCGCACAGAGATGTATACTCTAGAAAGGGTGTCTTGGTTATGAACCTAATACCTTGTGTTAAATTGCTAATTGTCTGCCCTGAAGTTCAAACTTGCAAACTTGAGGTAGTTTGCCAAAGCATTTTATCATGTCCACCAAATAATATGGCCAAAATACCTACATCAGCTCTCTGTGAACGTATTTCCCCCACTTCTAGTTTTCTTGTCCTACATTCTTTTTTTTTTTTGGGTTACCATTATCTCTAGTCCTCCCTGTCCCCATTCCCCCAACCCATGGTGGCAGTCTTCACTAATTTTGGTTGACATAAGATGCTCAAAATTGTTTGCATATTTTATTCAGAATGGATGAAGTTGCACTGGTAGGGACTTCATCGGAAAGTACATCAAAGACTGTTAGCTTAGATGGAGCAAGAAGAATGGCTCTGAAGCACATTGAAGCTTTCATTCTTACATTTTCTGACCAACAAGCATTTTCTGCTGCTGCTGTGTCATCAGCTCCAGCTGCATTGTCACAAGTAACAGAATCTGCTCGAATTCTTGAAGCGGGTCATCTGCGATGCAGGTTTGCCTCTCCCTCACTACTCTCTCTGTCCATCTGAGGTTATACTCCCTTTTTTCCTGCTGATTATTCAGCTATTGATCATTTTCTGCTTTCTTGGCAATGGTTAACAAGTATAGTTGGCTAGTTTTGATGTGTCAAGGAAATCAGAAGAGGACTATATGGTACTTGTTACTGTATATTTGGTACTCAATTTGACTAGTTGCTTGTCTACTTTGTGCAAGTCAATCTTGAAAAAGTTTTCTTTGTGAGAATTTGTGGTGATAACAAAAGCATTGATAACTCTAATCCACTGTACCTCCCTTTCTATATCTGGTATTCAAAGGAACTGTTGGTATAGTCATGATAAGGTGTCAAATAATCTTAAGAAGCTTGAATAGTACTTGATTTTTTTGCCAGCTGAAGTTACATTGCTGACTCTGTTGTTGATGTAGAAAATCCTGAAAATCCTTTCCAATTAGGTTTAACTCAACTCATTGAATACATAACATGTCGTCCCAAAGGAATTCCAGGTTCCACCTGTAGATTGAATCTGGAAAGAAAACTTTATAACATATGCTTATAGTGCAATATCAGAACTATATAAGTACCAAAGCTGGTATTTCATGACTTCAAAACTTATGCATAGCACCTTATGGCTGGTTGTCAACTCTAATAGCTATTACCATCATGCTGTATTTTGAATTATATATCCAATCTGATGTTATCAATTGAAATAAGCTGCAACAGTTGTTTAGTTATAGTTATATGTGACCTAGATTGAGCCAAGTGGTTCCTGGCTTACACATCTCACAGGCATTTGCTCCACGTCTGAGATATGAATTTGAATGTAATATCTGCTTTTAGATCCTCATGTTATCTTACTACCTCAGCTTGGACCTGGTTGCTTCTCCTGGTGAAGTAAATTATTATGTATTGGGTGAAAGTGCACAGCGGCTGTCTCCTGTAGCTATTTTTTTGAAGCAAGGAAGGAAATAGGGAAATTATGGTTTTTCCCTTATTTTTTTTATTATACATGTTAGGTTCTAGCTTCTTTGTGGCATGTACGTATGACAGCGTAAATTTATGTCTAAGAAAATAAACAATGAATATGCTTTAAATAGCTTTTCTGCATTTTCGATTGTAATTATACATTTATATGATGTCCCGTGGGTTTTTTCTTGGGGTGTGCTAGGGTGAATCAGAGTATGAGGAATGTGTAGTGCCTGCACTAGTTACTTTTTGAGATGATGGAAACAGTCTAGAGAGTTAAATATTTGCCTTTTTCTAGTTTTATACTTGCGAATTCATCCATCCATCTTACCCTGTCCTGCGGAAAACAAATTGGGAAAAAAAATTTGATGCAGCTAACTGTGTCTGCCTTGTGATATTGTGTATTGAAACGGAGATTCAGTTAGATGTTGGTACTGAGTGAGGGAAAAAATGGTTTAGCTGGACTAAGTTATCAATCTTGTGCATTCTTGATTAGATGTGGAATATATGTATTGATGTGAGCAATTCATGTTTATTTGTGAATCTTTGATCCTCATTTGAGGTTCGTGTGCTTTTCTTGTCTTGACTTGTTTCATGTATGTAATTTTCCCTAGTGGAGCTGAAATTGGGCGATTTGTTGTTATGCTACGAAATCCCTCGTCTGTTCTCAAGGCATGTGCTGCTTTTGCCCTTCTACAGGTACACTCACTCTCTCTCTCTCTCTCTCTCATGCGCGCGCAGGCAATCCACACATTCTATTCTCTTTCTGTGAATAGTTATTGCCGAGATAGTCTCCATTTATGTCAATTTCTTCTTCTAGTTCACAATCCCTGGTGGTAGGCATGCTGCGCATCATGTGAGCCTCTTGCAAAATGCTGGAGCACCTAGAGTTCTCCGTGCTGCAGCTGCTGCAGCTACTGCACCTCTTGAAGCTAAAATCTTTGCAAGAATTGTACTTCGAAACCTTGAGCACCATCAAACAGATCCCTCGTTCTTATAAGCCTAGTAGTAATACTCCAATCTTTGTGCAGGCTTATTAGCTTTAGTCGATGATTGTCTTCAATCTTTTACCTTGAGTTGGCTGTGAAAAGGAATATTTTCAGTAGTTCTGCTAATAGGGTTGTATTATATATTTTTTTCCCCATATCTTTCAGTGATTTCTTTACAGCATAAACATAATATAGGTATTCTTCATAAGGGATTGGTGCAAAAGGCCAGTGCCTTGAAATTTTGTGTTTTATATGAATCTTGATAACATGTTTGATATGTATATGTTAGTGACTTTTTGGGACTCCTTGACTTTTTTTCTACATCTTGCTACTCTTGGTGAAATAGATCAACTCCATTGTGAAATTCATGATTGCTACTGTTGACTGTGTTACTTCAAAACCTCTTGGTATGATGCTTGCGAACTATCAGAATGACTTCCTTCCGCATGTATTTTACTACTATAAAATATGACAATAAGGTAGTGCAATGATCTTCTTCTTGGTTCATTGTTTTGCTATTTTGAGGGGCCAGTGCCAGGGTCAATCTGACTGACAACTTTACAGCCAGAGAGTTTGCAGTAGGGCGATTGATGGTGTGAGTGATAGTGGTGCTTTACAACTGGTGAAAATGGTTGAGAGCTATAGCCTGTTAGCCGTCTTCTTGATCATTTTTTCATGATTGATAATATAGCTTTCGGCTTGCAGGGGAGTCTGGCTGATGTCTTCTTGTCTTTGGGTGAGACTTTATAGATCATCCCCGTGACAGGCAGAAATTGCAAGTTCGCACATTTTTCACCCAGTTATGACTATCCTGGAAATAGGATTTTATACAATCATTTACTCCAAATGCTGCTTGACTGCAGTTTAAATATCCAAAAAAAGTGCATTTCAAGTGCCAAGTTTGGAATTCTACAGGAGGTGAATGTACTTGGGGTCTAACAGCATTCTTAGACGCACCCTGATTCAGACTTTTCTTTGTGGAATTTTTAGCCAAAGTCTGAGCCCACAAATGCAAATTATGCAAGAAGCAAGCAAAGTTTTCTACCTTTTGAGTTTTCTAATTGAGTGGGTGTGTGTGTTTCTTTCAGTTGCTGAAAAAGCAAAGTTTTCTACCTTTTGGGTCCTTCAGCGACCAAAGTAAACTAAAAGGATAGACTGGTTCCTGGGTAGCTTGCTTTGTTTCTTTTGTATAGGAGTCGCATCCGGTATTTCTCATCTCAGTCCATAGTAAAATTGACATGCCAAAACATATGTGTCTCTTGCCTCTCTTTATTTGTGCAAGTAGTAATTTAAGCTAGTGTTAAGGGCAAAACCCAATGTGTGTGCATGGTGTGCAATTTAAAAACAAATTATTTTTATTTAAACCTTTTACTATTGGAAAAGATTTTGATGTTTTAACAAATTTTTCTATAAGATTACACTTTTTAGAAGGAAATTAATTACACTAATGATGTTAGTTATTGTGAGAAAGAAGGGGAAGAGGAGGATAGGAGGAAAAAGAGGAAGAGGAGAGTAAAAGTGAATTCTAAAAGTAACAGCAAATTGTTCATACCAAACCATCTATTCTTGCTTTATTATCGTAGAGATATCTTAGTTCTGTAGTTAATATATGGTGTTAATAAACAAAAAAAAAATAAAATAAAAGAGGCACCATATCCCAACTTAAAGGTGGTCAAATTTTCACAAAATTCATTACTATGATCAGCCAGACCTTGTATGTATAACTTCAGTCCAGTAATGGGAAGCAAACTATTGAGAATATGTTATCCCTTGTTGCAAATAAAAGAGAACAAAAATGTAGAGGTACCAGGTTAATGCAAAGCATTTCGCATGGAAAATGCAATGATATTATTTTACATCCACCAGATGGAACTCTCCCATAGTTTTTTCTCGAGAAGTGGTAATACAAATCAATGGCTAACAAATTTGTTTTTCTTGCTTGTACAAGTGTAGAATTTTTTTTTTTTTTTTTTGGGTAAGACAAGTGTAGAATTAATGAAATGGATTGTGAGACTCTGTTAAACAACGTACTGCAGCAAACCAATCTTTTTGGATGGACGATACTTTGAGTGAATTGAGATGGAAGGATCGTCGCTTATTCTTGTTACTTCTTTTTCTCTTCTCCGAAACACCAATTGAAATGTATCCAGCAGTCTCCACTCAATTTATTAGTTGCAGTCGAATATTATCTTGCTCTAGCCCATCAATTTGTTGGTAAATATGCTGGAAAGATTTTAGTTGTAGGATGGATGATTCATCTGTAGTTGGGGGTTGAGCTGTGGGAGGCTGTGCAGTGCCATTGTCCACCAAGTATGGTACTATATACTTCTTCATGTCACCAACAGAAATTTCCAGGTGACTCCCTGAAACATTCACAAACTTAACCTTTCCAGCTTCATCCAAGGTTCTCAAACCAATCCAGTCTTCTTTGTAGAGTGCTGTCTGCATATAAAAGCAAGTTTGGTTAGAATAGGTGACAATGACAAAGATGCATTTCTCATTCTCTCGGTGCTTTTCTTGAGGAAAGTTATAATGCAAAACCAAAAGAAGCAATAGAGCTTATGAGGGATAAAAATGACCTGCATATCTCTTTTATTGACAAACTTTATCACACAAAAGTGGTGAACTCAACTCTTTTCTCTTTTGTATAACCTAGAAAGCAGAACTCTGGTGCTTTGTAATTGGGAAAAAATGCATCAAGTCATGCTGAAAACCAATTTCTTTGTTTTGGATTCTCATTGTTGTAGAGAAAACAAGAAAAATGGTTGCATCGCCAAGCATAAGTTCGAAGTCAACCATGATATGGAGTAATTTATATCTAGATATTTTCCCGTAGAACTCCATCTTACTATGTGCCACTGAACTTGAGTAATTATCTGGTAGAACTGTTGCCTGTTTTCAAGCAAACTCAGTACTGTATTGTTTCCTCTATGTAATGAATACATCCCAAGGGAAAAGGTCTGTCCCTCGCACCAGCCTAAGTACTTCCCCCATCATATCTAGGACAAGAAAATATCACCTCTACTGCAGTGAGGAATACTGGATTTAAGATATTAATTACCAGCTTTAGTTTTTCCTGATCTCAGCTCCTATGAACAAATAAGGTTCTCGTAACAGTAATAGCATATGCTTTTTATTTGTCGAAGAAGTAAACGTATCTCGCCAGGAGAAGTCAGAAAGAAATGTAGTCGTTGAAATAATTTTGAAAACTTAACATGTTATGAAAATCACCTCTTGTGCAGGCAAAACAGTGCACCAAGAACCATCTGGGTAGTATCCAAACAAAGAGGTTTCCTTTGGCACCAAAACTTCATCTTGCTCAAACTAATGAGACATGAAAAATGAAGAAATAGAAGCAGGAGACTCTTCAGTGACATCAGAAATTGGATGTTCAAGGTAGACTAAAACAAAAATGAAGCTTCCCCAACTTACCATGATAAGCACCAAATTCTCCAAGCTAGCAAATCTTTGCTCGTAAGTAGCATTCTTATGAAATTCATTATTGAGTTTGGGAAGAAACTTGCATCCTTTTCTGTAACCGTCAATATCCTGGAAAGGGGAAAAGTAGAGAAGAGAGATGGAACATATGATTTGGTGTCTACTTGGTATCATTTTACTGGAGATATTGTCAATATGAGAGAAGAAAAACCATGTCAATGCACGATGACTGTGTTTGTCTACACTTTATGTTAACACATACAAAGATAGCTAATGCAGCATTATCACATATCTTGAAATCTTAAGAGACAATTCTGATGTAACTTACAGTTGGGATTTTTATGTAACCAGCTGGTGCTAGATGGTCCTGCAATTATGTCAAAGCTGACAATTCAAATGGTTGTAAGCTCCCAACAGAGAGAATAGAAATAAAGAAGGAAATAGAACATAGACAGAAATGGGAACCAACTATAATGTTTGTCAAAGGAATTTAAGGAACTGACAGAAAAGAATGTCAATAAAATCATACTTAGCTAACAGGCTGACTATTTACCCTCTTAAATAGACATTTGCTAAAGAATATAAAATCAGCCCTTCTTAGAGAGCAAAACTTTTCGTATTTTCATTTCTAGAGGACATCTATAAATCTAAAGTCGAACAATGCATAATAGGGAATTCAAACCTGGACATAGTCACTGTACACAGCCAACTGGATTAGAAAATCAACAAGAACGCATAGGATGCTGGACTGCAAAGACAGAAATTGGTCAAACCAAACTATTATCGCCTTTTTTAAGTTTTTGGGAAGTGAACTGTGCTAGAAAATCTGAATATGAATTTAATTTCCATACATAAGTACATGTGCACTTTAACTTTGCTGTACGTTTCCAGATATCCATTGGATAAAAAACTTCATGACCTAGCAATTTACCAAATCTTCATACATGAAGACAAGGTATCCAAATAAATTCTGATTGTGATTCACAATATGACTAAATTGTGTTTAATGAGGCATGCATAACTAATATGTGTTTGTAGTACCTATTTTTGTTTGAAGTTTTTATTTCATTCCTTCCGGGTATGTCAATGTTACTCATAATTTCTCCTTGAAATTGTTCCTTCTCAAAAGTTAACTGAGAGAATGCTAAAATCAGCATGATTGTTAAGTCTTTGTTCATCCATGTTCTTACACATAGTTGTTTTGCCTAAATGTCCTCATATCCTTCATTTTCTTCCTGATTTTTATGCTTTCTCAACTCTTCTCCTCATTCAGCACCTCATAAAGGTGAAACATTTTCTGTGTATTTGACAGAAGCTTTATGTAGATGCTCAACAAATGTGAGCAACCCAACAGGAGATGGTCATTAAAGATCATCAGTCACATGACCACATCCAAAAGCCAAAAGCAATCTCAAGGCAAGTGAAATAATGCTGCATAGCACTTGTAATTTGTCAAGCATGTTAAAAATGAATCTCAAAAAATTTCCTAATCAGAAGCAAGAGACTATGTAATACAAGTAGAAAAGTAATATGCACATACTCCACATAAAGGAACAGAAGCTATCCCAGCATGAGGACCTGCCAGAGATATAAAGTTCTTCACCTGTTTCAAATAACAAGAAGAAAGGCTTAACATTGATTTTTAATTTACAAATAGATATGAAGATAATGCCACAAAAAACAGCCAAAGTTTCCTCTGGATGCAAAAATCTTGTCTTGCATTTGATGCAGTAACAATAGTCTCTAATTAAAGTCATGTTTCAGGTAGATCAACCTAGTTCCTGTAATAGGCAGGCTGTGTCCAAATCTTGACAAAAAGATTGAAGTTTTACACTCCTCATTACTTTTCAATTATGTTTTCCCTATGCAAAAGCTTGAACCATGCATTCCCCACCACCCTTTCATTGGTAGCCCATGCAAGTGGAAAATTCCGAAAAAGGAGTTATAAATACCCAGTGATGTTATATCTGTGTAATGAACTAAACAAACGCTCCAAGTCCTGCAGAGATTTGGTAGGCCTCTCAGAGCAAAATTTTGTAATAGATAGGACTGAAGCAGGCAAAACTTTGATAATCAGAGAGCAGAAAACAAATTTTACTGTTAAATGTCTTGTATCTTTAGCCTGTCCTTTTTTTTTAAAAATGCAAAAAGAACTTGATATCCTACTTCTGAAGTCTCCATTTGTTTGTGCCAAAGGACATCTTTAGCCTCTCTAGATATATATAGACATCTTTAACCTCTCTCTCTCTCTCTCTCTCTCTATACACACGCACACACACACACACACACACACACACACATATATAAAATGTTAAATAAATGTTAAGTTATACAAAAAGGTCCGGACATTCTACTCCTGAAATCTTCATTGAATTGTGAAAATGGTGCATTCTAAACATCACATAGTTCACTGTGATTACAAAAGGTTCACTTCGAAAAATCTCGTCTCCCTCCATTTTTGCCTTGTTAATAAATTTATCTGGATATTGTTCTGCAACTTCAGATAGTGTTTGATGTCCTAAAATTTTCAGGCTCCATGAAAAACACTTAACTTTGTTCTGACAGCTGCTTTGATTTTCATTTCCTCAGCTGAAAATTTCTTCATAGTGCATATCCAAAGTGCAGAACACTGTAGTAACTACTCCTTTGTCATGATATTGCAGATGGTTGGAATCCAAATGTCGGTTTTCAACTTATAATATCTAGTCCTAACAGGTACTCAAAGACAAATGGTGCTCAACTACTTGAAAAGATCAGATGCTAGCTTCTTGGTGAAACAAAATTGGAGAATAGTAGAATTTCCTAAGTGAAGAAGCCCTCCTGTGTGTCCAAAACTTGAGCTTAAGCTAAATTACTGCATATAAACATCCACCCATCATGTATGTGTGTGTCTGTGCACATATAAGGTTACCAGTTCTAAGCAAGCACATCTACTAAACCCTGCTAGAATAATTAGAAGAAAGGAGATGAGCTGGCTAAGGAGATAATTTTACCAGAACATAATCAATTTAGATATAGTTTCAAGATGAGGATTTCATGAGAAATGCATCCATCAACGAATCAAACCTATTAATAACAAGGTAGTTTTATAGTTCTGAAAATTTCAGAATGATTCTTACAGGAGGTCCTTCATCACAGAATTCAATGACCCCTCTGCCTACCATGTTTCCCTAGAAGGAGAAATGAGAAATGTCATTAACCATCATAATAAAGATGTGAGAAAATTAATCAACAAAATTTCACCAGAAAATAATGTATTCGTATTAAGCTTGGATGTGTCGTTTCCTTTATCACTCATGACCTCTTTAATCTGATATGTTGAACGTAATTAATTTTTAAATTTTGAGGCTCAGACTTGAATTATTCAAACTATTAAAGCATAAAAGAGAAGTCCATGAATTTGTCCGCTGGCATAAGATCATTAGGCACTTAATAGATGTCCATTATTGTCTCCCTTGCTTTACTTTTGACAGGAAATCTAAAAGTCAATTAAGGAATCAAAAGGAGAACCCTGATATGATGAACTTTAGTAGGTAAAAATCACTACAATAAAACGTTAAAGTAGCCAGGCGATTCTTATGGCCGTCAAATGGCAGCGGCAATGGAAAAAAAAAAGCCATCCTCGCTAGTGTCATCATCATCATGGATAAGAGTAAAACCGATGCATGGTAGAAAACAAGGATACCAAGAAGAAAAAACTGCAGGGCAAGAATCAAAAAGGGGAAGTAAGATGTGGATGATTACAAAACTAGTAGTAGTACTAATAATGCTAGGCCTCAGTAACTGTTTATCAAAAGTAAATCAGTTGTTAATTTGAAAATCAGGAGAAAACACTGGAGGAGGAGAGGGAAGAGTGGAGAAAGTTTGGGAAAAAAAGAACTTTTGTAGAGAAAGAAGAAAGAAGAAACCAACTTCTAAGGACATTTACAAATCGATTCCTCAGTTCAAGAACACCAATAAAGGCAACAATATTTCGATGATACCCAATAAAAATATCAATATTTGGGTGACTAATCTGAAACTATTATTGCTGAAGAATTTTCTGCCAGAAGACCTGGAATGTGTTTATGATGCAAAAACTCCAAACTGACAATGCCAGAGTAAAAATTTTATTTGCCACCAGACTAAGCATCTCTTACCTGGGAAAGTCCAACGATATTGTAACCATCCCTAAGCTCACTTATTTTCTTCACCTATAGTTTGAAGAAATCATGAACTTAGGAAAAGCCAATTGCCAGATCTAGGAAGCAAAAACTTTACTATGCCTTTAATACCTTCTCACAAGCAATGGATATCTGGAAATAGAATATCAAAAAGAAGGTTAATATAGAATTCTCTCATTTTTTACATGCATATACAAAAAACAGCTGTTAGGCTACTTATTGCTAGACCTGTTTAGGGAATGGCATAAACCAGGAATCCCACGCTCCATTACCAATTTCACTGCACAAGTATAGAATTAAGAACTTGCATTCAGTAATCAGCATGAGCATGATAATCAAATAATTTAGCACATATATGTAGTTCAGGATTTCCACTCCAATTGTCTAAGACGAGCGTTATTCTGTTTCTATTAAAATCATAGACAAGCGTCTAACACCTCTGCTATAGAGTAAGAACATTGCAACCAAACTCATTTCAGTTTCTATTAAAAATTAGGAGAGCATTGATGCTATAATAGGCTATAATATCAGTCCGCCAAGCAGTTGTTTTGACAAGAATGTACAGTTTGAGAATTTGTCTGCCATTATCTCATAGACCAGCGATGTAATTTGGTCTCCACTGGGGGAATCTTACAGTTTTTTAAGCTCTCCAAGAAGAGATTACTGAGTTACATTTGGGGGTCTAGAGTACCCAATAACAACATGTGAAAGTTGCTTATTGTATTAGTGCAACCTTTTGCTGGATATATGGGTTTCTGATGACTGCAGAACAAGGAAAAAGAAACAGAAAATGAGAATATGGTGAGAAATACTACAGATTAGGTGATGCTTGCTCTTTAAAGCTCACCCCTCAGATATTGAGAACTATGAAAGGGCCATGCTTATTCTTTCTTCAATTATATATTGTAACCATAGGATAGGCAAAATACACCATCCAACTAAAAGTTCCACAGAAAAGTGAATTTATCAGGTGCTAGTGACTGACTAAACAAGGAATATGTTTTTTGTGATTTTACAACTTTAAAAGACTAAACTTGGATCTCAGTTTAGAGTTCCAAGTTGTAGTGTACAAATTGTTGGAATGACTCAAAATCAATCTGCTTTTGACATGCCTCTGATCAACCTTTGGTAACTATGTGTACTGGAATTGAGAGAAATACATGGAACAAGACTAAGAGCAATTACAAGTCTGAAAACTTCACAAAAGTATAGTGCGATAAGGACATACACACAATGTCCTTGAGTTCCGGACCAGTTAGCCAGAATTTCAGTGAAACGCTCTACCCCTTTATGACGGCATGCATCCTCAATTCCTGCGATCGTACACATAAACAAAGGTGAGCACAATTGAACTGGAGGTAAGATGTATGAGCTCATGCCCAGGTCACAAATTTAGTTTCAAAGGACAAATGCATGAAAATCAGAACTTTCTATCCAACGGAAGAGCAGGAATCCAAATGACCAGGAAGTGGCATACATATGCCAAACAGAATACTAAGAATTGATCATGTCTCGAAGCAGGATTCTGCTCTTCTCAATAGTTAATTAGTTAAACAACAATAAAGATGCTCTGCTAAAATGCAGAGGAGATTCAGAGTTAAATAAATACGATTGCCTTCTTAATCCTTGTATTACAACTACGTACTATTCAGAACTACATATTTTACTAAAGGTATGAGCTTTTCAAGTTAAGTTCCGTAACACCTACGTATGTTTCAGTAGCACTATATTTCTACACCTGAGCAAAAAGTTTCTAATGTGGAATTTGCCAATCAGAAAATGAAAATTCAGCAAGAAGAGCCCAGTAAATTCAGATTCACGAAACAAACTTTCATCCTGAAATATTCCACCGGTACTAAAAATGCAGCAGATACACAACCAAAACTTGCATCATAGAGCATAATTATATAAAGCAAAGACTAGGTGGTTCTAAAGCCTAAATACAAGAAGTTGTTGTCAACACAAAGAAGATGAAAAGATTAACTGAAAAAAAAAAGTAAATAAATTACATACAAAATCATATATGACCAAAAAAAGGCAGCTCAAAAGCTCCTCCCACTTAATCAAGCTTCATAGCAGAAAAGACGGGAAAAAATCTTATGGCTGAATAATCAATATAGCTAAAAAAAAAGAGACAAATATAGCTAATAGTTAGCCACCTCCTGAAAATACAGCATGTTGAAACATTTCACAGATGATATCAAGAAAAGAATTACCATGAAAGACAACAAAAGGGATGCAATATGGGGTCGTTGGCATCAAAGTCAAAGTGACAAAGAACATGCAGACGGTAGAAAATGATGAACTTAGAGCCATTGATTTCGCAGGAACAAAATTTGAACGTCCTAGTGGATAACGGCAGTGGCACTAAGTTTCAGCACCGCTTTTACGAGTCAACCAAAAAGTTTTTTCAAAGCGGTCCAAGAGAATAGAGGGTGTAGATGGATGACTTTTCTCAGTGCAGGCATGTGAGCCAACTGCACAAGAAAGGTAGCAGAAACGTGTAAAGAAAAAAGAATGGCAGAGAAAAGGATTGGTTGGTGAAGCATAGTTAAGGCCTTCGCCTTGGAGGAGCCAACGAACATTCAAGTTCAGCAACAACAACGGCATGGGAAATTATGATGGTGTACGTCACAGAGTAGGCCAGGGCTTTTCGGTTCATTTATAGTTGACATGTTTTTTTTTTTTGTCTAGATCGAGGTGCTAAAACAATAGTGAGTCAGACAGAAACACCGCACTATTATGATCTGTGTGTGTGTGTGTGTGTGTTTTTTTTTTTTTTTTTTTTTTTTGGAGTGGAGGATCAATTCTAAACTAGAAGATGCTGTATCTTTAACTTTCATCTATTTTTCTACTTTTGAACAGATGAATTTTTTCCATCATTGAACGAACAAAGTAAATAATTGAATTCTCTAACTTTTGATGTGTCAGGACTCATGAATCAATGATCTGTAGTAACTTATTGCGCATGATTTGATTCATTCTTCGTTTGAAATATTTTTACATATGTCGTGAATAAATTGCATGAGAAAAAAGAAAAAAAAAATCACATCTACTTTAGATTTTAGAAGGCAAGAAGAAAGAAAAAACAGCAACAATAGGAGATAAACAGATGAACTTTAAGGAAAGGATCAATTAAATTGCAATTTCACATAAAATTTCATATTTAAATTTGTTTAGATTTTCCTTGATTTTAGTGAAACGTGTTAACTCTAAATCTGTCCCATGAGGGTGTGCATGAAACAGAAGATAAAAAGGAGGTAGAGGATGAGGTGCCGCGACTCCAAGTTGCCATCAAGCTTTGTTATGGGGCAAGACTACAAACGTAAGCTTCCTGCAGCTTTCTATTTTTAGTTTCTCCAACAAACCAAGCATGCAAATGTAGGACTAGGACAGATCTGGAGCTTTTGTTTTTTTTTCTTCATATGTTGTTCCAAGGTTTCACTTCTCTGTTTTTTTTTTTATTTTTTTATATACGATTAAGGGTTTGGAACTGAACTTTCATCGATGAATTTTAAACTACATTTGGTTCAAGAAACAAATGAGAAAGAAGAAAATTCAAGGGTTGTGTCGTAGCATCCTCTTAGTCTAGTAAGGTCTGTATACCTATTAATCCTTAATACAAAATCTCTTTAGACTCCTCCTCCCGAATAATCTAGGATAGATACGTTATACAATAGTTATCGTTTCCGAAAAAAAAAGAAGAAAATAGGATATTTGCCCCCTTTTGTGATTGGGATGAACTATGAAGACTAACAAAAGTCTTGTAAGAAGTGAATAAGGCAAAAGAATGAGAAGATTGAGAAGATAATATAGGAGAAATATCTATCCATCTATCTATCTAAAATTTTGAATTGATTTTGCACTTTTAGCTTGTTTATTTATTATTGAGATAGTTGTGTCAAGATCAATAATTCTATTAGCAAGTTCATCCCTCGTGTCCAACCAGAGCTTGGTGAAGTAAATGGTGTCCTTTTCTTTCTTTTTCTTCAATTGTGATGATCATTACGGTCCAAATACTTCCACATCTTCAATCAAGATGCATAAATAAGCAATCATGTTGTCGTTTTGATTATGGCATCTTCCAAATTCTGTTGTCTTTTAATTGTGCTCAAACTCTATCATTGATATCGTATTGGATGATTTTTTTTTTTTTTTTGGGGTTATTGGATCCTATTTGGACACAAACAATAAACTACAGGTGCATTACTTTTAGTTTAGAGAAGGACCACGGCTAGGAATAATTGCAAAAGTATATAATTGCAAAAGGAATAAACTACCGTTTGATTTTCGTTAATATTTATTTCTATTTTTGCCTCAATTTTAACTGGATGAATTTTGGGACTGCAGATGTAACTTTGGACAATGACATTTAGACAATTACAGTAATTGACAAAAAAAAAAAAATCAGTCACAAAAATAGCTTGCGTTGAATGTGCAATTTTTGAATAAGATTATGCAGTTTCATGCTAAGTTTTAAATAAAAGTTAGAGGGAAAAATGTAACTTTTTTGATGTAAATTTAATACGAGGTAAGTTTTTTGATGTCTTTAATTCTCTACTCGAAGGGGTTTAATCAGATATTTTAGAAATTGAGGGATTCCATCGTGATTTAGTTATCCCTGAGGGATGTGATTGTAAATCCAAAGAACACTATATGGAAATAAGAAAAATAAAGGAAAGCGGAAGTCGGCAAAATTAAGGTACTAGCGTCCAGTTGCCTACAGCTCGACCAATTGACATCGGGGACGCCAGAATCATCGTCCAAACAACACCACAATTACCTCTGCCTCACGCTTTCATTATTCTCTGTCCTACTAAAAATTTCTAAATCTCCCCCAAAAAAAGGAGAGAGAGAGAGAGAGAGAGAGAGAGAGGATCTTTCAGTCTCATGACTCCATAACCACTATTCACTTGCTCAAGCTAGTTTTGCCGGTGGTGAATTCTCATATACTCTCAACACAGGTATCAGTAATTCAATTTTCTTGAAGTTCCTTTTGTTGGTTTTTTAGATTTCAGGTTATGTGAAATTTCCAGTTGAGTGTCGTGGAAACTTGATTTGTGTGGGAAAATATTGTGGGGTCAGAATTCATTGGTTCTGTTCTGGAGGGTTTTGACGTGGAGGATTTGGTTACTAATTGCTCAAGAATGTTGACAGTTGAGTAGAGATTCAATTTTTTCTTATTCTATTTTTGTGGTTTTGGGATTTTGGGGTTTATGCTAAAATTTGATTCGTTTTGCTCTGACTGTATCCCCTGCTGCCAATACCCCTGCCAGGACAAATTAATTCTTGAATTTTGGGCAGGTAAAGATTTCTTGGATTTTAATGCTTGCTTCCCTTGACTGGAAAAGAACTTAGAAAATGCAAAAAAAATATAAAAAAGAAGAAAAGGATTTTCTTGCCAGTGAGGGCTTAGAAGGCTTGGTAGTTCGTTCAATTAAAGGATTGCTGTTCAAGTAATTAGAGTCAACATATTGTTATAAAGTTGCTTAATTTATCTAATTTATCATTTCTTTTGCTGTGTATTTTATTATTCTACACAGTAAAGACTGGTGTTTAGTTTTAGATGAGACTTTAGCTTATCTTGTGTAGGTGAGTTACCAGTACAGTGTTCCTCTTGCCTGTTATTCTTTTGATTTTATGAGGACATTGCTGTTGACAATACTTTGTGGTATGACATTTTGTGGGAAGTTGAAAGGCTGAGGCCTTGTGTAGTTTTCTGCATTCTGTGGATATGCAACAATCTTTTGGATTGCAATCAGTAGATCTTGAGTTCGTGTTTGGTTTTGGTTTAGTTTTAAAATAGTTTGGTTTTGGATTATTAGGGTGCCTCTTTCTGAATTTTTTAGCCATGAGTGGATTGAAGTATAAGGAACTCTATATCTGTAGTTGTTTGCCTAGCCATTGATGATGATTAACTGAGGTATTTGTTGTAGAGCTAATTTCATAAGATATAAGTACTATTTCTAGCAAATGGCACCTAAAAAGGCATGATCAATCTGTTGCCAGCCATGTAGTGAGAATTTGATAATTCCACAAACACCCCAATGTTTTATATGCAGTTTTAAAATGTTCAATCTTTTATTCTCATTATTCCTAATTTACTTACAAATGAACTTTTTCTGGACGCATTACTGGAGAGAACTATTTGTTTGCTCAAGTAAGTTAGATTCTTGGCATCATTTTGTCTCACTGTTTAGGTGCTTAAAAATATTTAGAACAGTGTGCATTCTTCTTCTTCTTCTTCCTCTTCCTTCTTCTGCTTCTTTTTTTCTTTTATTTTATTTATGTAATTATTATTTATTTTTTGCATGATTTTCAAATAACTGGTTTCGTTTAGGAGTCATGGGGGTGTATAGTGATGTTTTAACTGGCCGGCGTTCTACACATACTAGTTCAACATATACAAAAGTTTTTACACTTTAATCAAGAGTTGTTTCTGTCCTTGCTCACCTGATAAGTCTATTTTGAATAATTTGATTGTGCTGTAGGTGATCTGAGTGAATTGTTTAGTGATAATCTGGAAGGCACCCTGATTGTGTTGTATAATGCCATGGGTCCAGAGTTAGAGCTCAAGGCAAGATCAGATGGTGTTACATCCTCATGGGGGAAGGAGAATCGAGTGCTTTCTATAGATTCTAAAGATGAGTACGTGAAGTCTGAAAGCAACTGTGATGACTGTGCCTTGGAAATGAGTAACTGTAATAAGGATGTGGAAGTTAACATCACAG
Source organism: Coffea arabica (assembly GCF_036785885.1). Lineage (NCBI taxonomy): Eukaryota > Viridiplantae > Streptophyta > Magnoliopsida > Gentianales > Rubiaceae > Coffea > Coffea arabica. Next base: position 23,166,786 of record NC_092313.1, read on the forward strand.
GACTTGCAACTTCTGATGGCAATGGGCTGGTTGAAGCTGAAGGCCAAGATGCAACAGACAGTTTCAGTTTGAGTTCTTTTGATGACACAGATTCTGACTCTGAAGGTGCTGTAGACACTAGTGATGCTGAAGTAGGATCAGGCTTACATGGTTACAGTTCCTCCTCCCTGGCAGTTGATCGACTAAATGACATATTCCGGACGAGGTATTAGTCATTTGTTAGAGCTTTCCTGTCTTTTATGTTGCGGATGATTGATACTAAGAAAGTCAAAGTCTTGCTTCAAGAAGCTAAATTCATAGAAATCTCTTTTTTGGCTGTAAAATCTAACAATAATGAAATTAGTTGTTTAGAATTCATTAGCATAGTTCAGTGACTAGATGCAAGTAAAGTTATATTACTCATTTGAATGTCTCCATCTTCATTCTATGCGTCCATAGAAAATACCATCAGAAAGGCATCCAGTGCATATGATGGGGCTTGTGTTGGTTTTGGAGGTAGGATGGAATTGTAGCATATCAGTTGATGCTTGGGTGGACTATAAACTCAATCTTGTCCATCCCCTTTCCCTTTGCCAACTTATTTACGAGATACTTTTCATGATAGGAGTTTGATGAGCTGAAATGTGAAACCATTTGTCTCTGTCTCTCTGTCTGAAAAATAAATTTCAATAACAGAAAAAAAAAATAGTGTACAGATTGTTTTACAACTATGCATTAATTCCTTGACTGCTTTGTCCCTCTCATCTTAGTGTGAAGAATAAGACTTTGTTCATTCATTGTATTGTTTCACAATTGCACTGCACACCTACTGGGTACTCGTTCCATATGTATTCTTATTCAGTTTTTGCATGTTAATGATCTTCCAGGAAGAAAAGATTGACATCACACTGGAGGACATTTATACAACCCCTTATGTGGCGATGTAAATGGGTTGAATTACAAGTCAAGATGTTAAGATCTCAAGCTCTAAAGTATGACAGGGAAGTTGTTAATCATGATCAAAGAAAGCATTATCTATTGGAGAATTTGCCATTGGAAGGTTGTGGTGTAAAGTCACCTCCGTATTCTACTGATGGTCCAACAGATAAAGTTATGAGGAGAAAGAAAAGAAGAAGGCTTGAAGACACAACGGATGTAACATCATATATGTCACATCATAATCTGTTTTCTTATTTTGGTACTAATGTTTACCTGTTTTATTGAATTGATATGAATTTTTACTGCTATTTGTCTGTTGGCCATGAACTTGTCAATTGTTATTTCACAGAAAATAGGATTCACACTGCTGATGGTGCTCATGTGGATGAAGATTGGGCCAGTCGAGGTAAGACTTGACTTGTTTACAGTGTCCTCTACTGATGAGTGTGTGCTTTGACTCACGTCAGATGAATGATTAGCCAAAACACTGAGTATTCTTGTTAAGGTCATCATTTATGTTTTCAAATGTTTTAAGTTTTTTACTTTTCCTCCATACTGTTTAAGATAAGATCACTTTGGCTTGTTTATCCCAAACGTTTCTCTTGTGAGTTTTTTCTCAAGCCTAGTCTGGTGACTTGTTATCCTGGATGGCTTTACTGGAATAATCAACTGGTGTGGCAGAATTTATCCACATGATTTCTTATTTCTTGGCTACAATTTTTCTCCTTTTACTTTTTCAATCAGTTTGTCAACCTATTGCATCCAATGTAGCTGTGCTCAAGTGATGTATTGTATCTCTGTAACGGAACTAAACTAAAGTACTCTTGCTTGCAAATGAATTAGTAAACAAAAAATTCCTTGAGCCGTTACTTAATAGATCATTGGATAACTCAAAATTTTACATTCACAAACAGAGTCTTAGTTTTGCTACTGGAATTTTAGGTGAAAAATTTCCAATCATCAGTGTAAAATTAGTAATGTATGATCCATGAATATCAGTTTGGTAGTTTTCCAAGTTTTTAACTGAGCTTTGTTGGTAGTTAACTCTGCAGACAAGATCAGTGGCAATGATGAATCTAAAGTCAGTGATGAAAGGTTGTGGCTTGAATTGGGGTTTGGTGATAATTCTTCAGAGGAATTATTGAGGAAGATCTGGCTTTTAGAGTCACAACTTAGCAAGCTGAAGTTTAGACTTGACAAGGTAATGAATGAAAATGCTGGAAAGTTTTCTTCTGCGGATAACTTGGGCTTGGTTGTACCATCTAATTTGACCAGCTCTGCTCGATCTCTTGCTTTTACTCCAAATAATGGGGACAGAATGCCAGTAGGATCTTCTAATATTGCATCTCAGCTTTTGTCACACTATAATATGGGTAATGTGATTATGCCTGAAGGTGCAATCTCAAGTCTTGGAGAAGTGTCCTATATCCCTGATGTAACTGAAGGCATGGATCAGTCTCATCTCGGGTGTGCATTTATAAAGGTATTTATCTCATCTTAGGTGTACAAGCAATTTTTGTCTTACATTTTAAGCTGTTATTCATTTCCAGGATGCTTTTCGGGGTCAACTTTTTGTCGTAAAAGAATTTGACTCATTCTGTTAAAAGAATATTGGTGGGCATAAAATTACTCGTGGCCAAATTACTTCACATTTATTAGTACTTTGGTGACTTTAATTCTACAGATCATGCATTTTTTAGTTAATGCCTCTGCTCATTTTACTGTTTCTTTCTTTGCAATATAATGTGTGGCTTGTTTTTCTTGATTTCCCCCTACAGATGCATGGGCACTATTCTTGTAATTCCCCTTTTTGAAGTGCTGTGTTGAGTGTGCTCTGTGTGTATCATTCTATTCAAATGCTTTTTGTTTTCCTTCTTTCTGGAAACCATAATGTTGGAATAGTTGTTGTAACTTGTGGTTAAATGGGAAGTATGATTTCATAATTGTCCTGAAATCCTGTCTACTTGTAGCAGTATGACATCATAATAGTCCCAAAATCCTGTCTACTTCTAGCATTTGTGTATGTATGTCAGTGTGTATCCTTTTTCTTGATATATTTGTGTACATTTTTCTTTCAGAATGAAGATGAAATATTGATATATGATGAGAGGTTGAAACAAGATAGAAACAATTTTGATGAAGTCCATATGCAGCCTATGGAAAAGCCCCAGGTAGCAAAGGACGAGCCGCATAGCACTGTCACTACAGTTATTGCTGGACCTGACCAGCAAACAGATAATCAACCACCTCCAAAAGTACGGTCCATTGCCAAGCTTACTGCCACCAAGAGCAGGAGGAAAAAGGGGAGACGGAAGGCTTCCTCTGGGAGGTGGAGCCGCAGATCCTCCAGTTAGCTCTCACATTACTACTCTTTTCAATTGCTAAACCAGGTGGGAGGACGAGGAGTTTAAAAGTCCTGGCAAGTAGTGTACTCTACTGAGGAACTTGTACATGGAATTCTATTATCGCACTATATTTTCCAAGTATTTCTTTTTTTTTTTTTTTTGTAGAGAACCTGTACATACCTGTTCTTGGAACTAGTTCTGTATACGTGGAATTTTCTATTTTGCATAAGATGTGATTGAGTAGAAATTAATAAGATAGATGTCCTCCGCGTAATATTTGACAACTTTATTAACCTATACGGTGAATTGCACTCTTTTTAGGATCAAATTGGTGCTTGTAATTCTATCTCAACTGTTACCTTCTTAGTTTAGTGCAGTAACAGTTGCAGTTCCAGCCATTTCTTTACCAGATTATGTAGGATTCCCAGGTTTCTTGTGAGCGTTCACCGTCAGAAAAGCAATGACCTAAAATTTTATTCACCAGCTTTTATGCCTTTTAGGGATTATCTCCAGTAGAGCTTGTGTTTGGTGTAGCTTGTAACATGCAGTATAGAGTTTATTTGTTAGATAGAAGTGGCAGCATTAACTAGGTCTTGTACTACAACAACCAGCTGTATGAAATTTAGACATCTCTCTTTTAAGGGACTTTTCACCTGGGCAGCTCATAACGAGCAAGATTATTTATTAACCAGCGGTGGATAACTTGGAACCTCGGATACATCGACCAATTCAAATATCCTTGTAATTAATCACATTGTGAGTTAAAGGATCATGAGAGAATGAAAATTGTATACCTATTGACGGGGATGTGGTTATGTGTTCAAGATGCTACTTGTCCTAAAAACATTTTCCTGGATAGTTTCACGGAAATAAGGGCAAGCACTGTGGCTGATGGCACAAAAACGACATCAGGAATTGCCTTGATCAATTTCAGTTGGGGCACGGTCTCGCCTGCGCGTTTGGCTACCATTGCTGCTGGAGGTGTTACAAGCCCGGTAATGATGGTGGAGTCATCTAACTTGCTAAGATTCAGCTTGTTCTGCATTAATTCCATGAACAGCCTTTTCTTATTTGAATCGTCGGCTGAACTCCATTCTTTGAAATAGGCCTATTCAAAAAATCCATGGTTACCAGGAATTCTCAATGCGAGTGTCTGAATGGAGTGTGTGCTTGAGAGAGGGAGGGAGAGAGAGATCTTTGAAACAGGCCTACTTAAGAAATGCATGGTCACCAGGAAGAGAGAGAGAAAGAGACCTCAACATCTTTCAGAGGAGGAACATCATAGTGTTTACCAGGTAATGCCGCATTGATGGTGCTGAAAATCAAATCGCAGAAGTCGGTCAATCTTGTGAATCTCTGTTTCCTCTAGTACATATTTAAGATCTATTTCCTCGGATCTTTTGTTTTAAACAAGTAGAAGGCAAGGAGCTAAAATTAGCTTTGGGGGTATTAAAGTCACTTTATCCATTCAAGCTCCTAGTCTTAACTACATTCTAATGTAATATAACAAGATTTTGCACACATATATCTCCAGGCTATTTTTTGGCTGTGCGTCCAAGAATTCCGTAATAAGAAGAGGTTTACACATTTTACTTTGGATGATGACAGATGAAAAATGAAACAGACTTCAACAATTTGTCAATTCGCATTAAAAAAAAAAATCTGCATTTCCAGTCTCAAGTTAAAGCCAACAAGCCACCACCTTTCAATTGGACGAAAACAAGATGTATGAGGCTAAATTTTCACAATCCAGATTCCAAGTTCCTTATCAAGGAAAGTACAAAAGCATACGGCAAATTCTATCAGAGGAATGAAACTAAAACTATTTATTCAACAGCAGCAGCAAAAGCACGTGAACAGAATTAAATGGTAATTCCTACCTGAAGATGTCAAGAATTGCCATGTGGAAATCCTCAAAGCTGTTCACATCTTTCTCTATAAACTGCCTATGAAGGGTCCCCATCAGCAAGCTCAACATCTGTGCTGTTGGCAAACCTATCAAAGCAAATAAAGATCTTGAGGTAAGAATCATCGTGTGAAAAGGATCAATTACATTTTTGCAGGACAGAGAATAAAGAGTCAAACTTATTTCAGAGCTAAAGGTGCAAAACAAATAGAGCAAATGAAAGAAGAGTGAAATTATCATCCACCCTTTCCCATGAAGCTCGTGACTGCACCCATTTTGCAGGAATGAACATGATCCAGTTTAGGAGGTATGAGGCATTATATACTAAAAAGAAAAGTTGCTAAGAAGTTTGGCATGGCTAGTTAGCCTAAGAGGTCAGTGCAAGCAAGGAATCTATTACTTGGTTTTAGTAAAAAAATAAGAAACATGATTCCTGGCTTCTATCTAGCTATGGCATTAAATTAAGACTAAGGAATCTCATATCATAGAATTGCAAATGCTGGCTTGCATTCAGATTACACGCATCCTAAACCTCAATTGAACAACCTAAGGACAGTTGGGGAAAAGAAAAATGGAAACCTTTTTACACATCCTCTCCATACATGGTTCAGTTATGATTCTCCATAGTTTCACCTGGCAATGATGGTCAAGTAAGTTATTGGCATAAGCCATCCTCTTCCACACACCATTCAACAATTTTTGAGCCCTAATTGAAGGAGAAACAAACAAAAGAAAGCTCAATGACCAATGTATATCTTCACGCTTCTTATGGTTATTTAATGGTAGAAGATTCTTTGGATATTCAACGAATAATTGTAGGTCCTCTGTAAGGAGTTCTCAGATTAAGATGCAACTCGATCATCAAGCTTGTCCTTTGCTCAAGCTTCAATCAGTTTAAGTTGTTCAGAACCAATAAGTACTCTCTGCCTTCATGTGCAACTGCAAATGCTCCATGGCTAAGTGTATGACAGCTGACTCTGGGTGCAGTTTATCCCCAGCAACAAACTCACAAACCTTGCCATTGATCTCGATGACACTACAACCTACCTCCTTCTTTGCCCCCTTTTTGCTCATCAAACCTTTGATCTCTTCTACATCATTCCATCTTCTCTCACAGGCATAAAGATTTCTTAGCATAATATAGTTCCCATCATTCCAAGGTTCCATATCAATTGCCTTTCTTATTACTCTCTCAGCCCTCGAAATATCTTTAGCATAGTAACAAGCAAATAGAAAAGAACTTAAAATTATTCCATTAGCCTCGTAAGGCATGCGGTCAATCAAGCTTTCAGCTTCATCCAGACATCCTGCCCTTCCCAACAGATCTACAAGACAGCCATAATGCTCAACTCTCGGGGTAAGCCCGAATCCTTCCATTGCTTTAAACCATCTCCTTCCTTCCTTCACTAAACCCCCATGGTTGCAAGCTGATAAAACTCCAAGCATGGTAACATCATTTGGCTTGAACCCTTTACCCTTCATCTCCAAAAATACCTCTAGAGCTTCTTCAGCACGCCCATTCACTGCCAACCCATTAATCAAAGCATTCCATATAGATGTTTCTTTTAACTGTATGGCATCAAAAACACCTCTAGCTTTCTCAATTTCTCCACACTTTGCATACATATCAACCAAGGCAGTGCAAAGATTTGATGATCTATCCAATTTTTTCCTCCTAGCAAAATGGTAAACCCAGCTCCCCAATTCAAGAGCACCGAGATCAGCAATAGCTGGAAGAATACTCACAAGAGTAACATCATCTGGTTCAATCATCCTCTCCATTTGCAATGCATGAAACAACCTCAAAGCCTCATAGGGTTGCTTATTTTGGCAATATCCCCCAATCATTGCATTCCAAGAAAACAAATTCCTCTCTGGCATCGCGTCAAAAAACAACCTAGCTTCATCAACATCACCAATACTACAGTAACCATCAATCATACTAGTCCAAGACACTACATTCCTCTCCGGCATTGTCTCGAACAAACTCCTAGCCAAACCCATCTCCCTCATCTTTACATAAGCATCAATCATCACATTATAGGCGGCCACATCTTTCTCCGGCATAAAATAAAAAAGTCCCAAAGCCGCAGCCATATCACCATTTTTCACGTACCCATCAATGAGAGCAGTCCAAGAAACGGAACTTCTCTCAGTCATTTCATCGAACATCTTTCTCGCAAAACCCATTTCTCCAAACTTCCCATACATATCAACCAATGAAGTCCCAACATACAAATTGGATACAAACCCACTTTTCATAGCGTGATTATGAATTCCCAAGCCTTCCCAGACCGCCAAATTTAGCCCACAACACTTAGCAAGGCTGGAAAATGTGTAGTTGTCTGGCTTAAACGCTTCATTTTTTAGCAAATATGTATACAGACGTGTAGCTTCACTATACTGACGCGCAGCTAAATGGGATTTAATCATTGTATTGCAAAGAAAAGTGTCGTTCTTTCGATGGCAGAAGTCGAATATACGGCGGGCATGGTGGATACCAGATGCGGGGACGACGGTGGCAAAGGTGGTTATAAGTTTAGTGAGGAGGTTAACGTTGGTTTGGAGGGCGTTTTGGATCATGAAAGCGTGGACCTGGAGAAGTGTTGCCTTGGTGTTCCTTCGCTGGAGGAGAAAGAGGCACTTCTTCTCTGCTGGACTCCATACCCATTCCCTTTGATTCATGGAGCTGGAGCTTTCATCGCCCTCTCCAAAAAGCGTGGGATGATAATTCCATTGGAACTGCGCCTTTTAATTTCTTTTTTTTTTTCCCCCTGGTTATTGGTTTGCTAATCTGTATTTAATGGCTCTCTAATGCTGGATATGAAAAATGTTATAGTGTGTGTGTGCATATATTTGTCTGATTTTCTATTTTATTTGGTTATAAGTTATGGCTGTTGCTCCAAATGTCCATATTTTTTTTAATTTTGTTACGTGCTATTATTGACTTGATCCATTGTTCTATGCAAGAGAGATTTCCTTGGGTTCTTTTACTTTGTCAGAATATAAGCGGATGTTTATGGCAGAGATGAGTATTTTTGTTTTTCTCAAAAATAAAACACAAGGTTGCTGGGCGTAAAATAATACTGGTAAACCTTCAATATAGCGGAGATATCTAAGAAGTTGAAAGGGGGGGAAAAAGAACAAGGTGTCCAAATTTACAACTGCGATTATCTGTAAAAGGCATGTAGGTCTTAACAAAATTGGGGGGTTCTTCTGAGTTTTAGACTAATAGGTGTCATGATATTGCTGGAAAAAAGGGGTTTAAAGTTTGTTGTAATGCGCTCAATAGGCAAGACTGTAAAAAAGTGGACTTAAAAAGTATTTCCGTGGTTTATATTGGACTTTTGGCATGAATATGGTCATTATGGTAAGGCATAATAAGAAACAGGTCCCGCGAAATATTGCAAAGACGGAGGAGTTTTATCTAATGCTCCTAATTCGTAGTGCTTTCATGCCTCTTTTTTTTTTTTTCCTGTGCTACTTCCTATTTGAAGTGTCATTTGTTGCTTGTGTATCAGCATTGCTATTGGACGAGAAGGTGGTGTGGCACCCCTGATAGCATTTGCACGATCTGATGCTGAGGTAAATTTGCATTTTTGCTGCAATTTGAAGTCCTAAAATTACTCTACAGTCATTAGTTTCTTCTGTAAAGCACTCTCTTTACTCGTGGTAATTACAATTTGCTTGTGTTTGTTAGGTAGTTGGTAAGATGATACTTAGGTGCATATTGAACTTATCCTTTGATTCATAGTTGGTGGCTCTGTTTGATTATCCTCCATGCACCTCTTTCCTCTGATATTCCCTGCTACTCTCCTCCCAGAGCCATCCCTCTCCCCTACCAAAATAAATAAACAAATAAAGATAAAAGAGAGAAGCATGACAGCAGGTTATCTTGTATTCCTTGCAGAAATAGTACTTAGCTAACAGTCAAATGGACAACTACGTAATTGCAGCTTTTGGTTCTTGTTATCTGCAAGTCCTTTGGAAGTTCTGAGGTTCGTTGTTGAGAAAAAGACTGCCTGCTGAAGGAATTCAGTGAGAAGCATTAGTTTGTGCATTGTCACCTCTCATGCCCTTCTCCATGTGTTGAGAAAGTTTAGAGTGGGAATATTTTGAATGCAGTAAAGCCAGAAACCATGATAGGTTATCTAGTGTATAATCTGTACACACGGTAGATATTTAAAAAGTTTTCACAAACTTTGCCTTTGAACTTTCTCAGACTTCTGTATGATTCCACGACACCACCGACCGGCTGGTGCTCAAGAGCTTCAAGAACCTCAGCCTCAACCTTGGCAAGATTCTTGTATTTTCCAATAAGGGAAAATCACCAATTTAGTCCCTAAACTTTATTTTTCTGTCGATTTAGTCCCTATACATTATTTATAGCCAATTTAATCCTTAAACTTATATTTCAGTTCCAATCAAGGAGTTTTGCGGCGGCGCCACCACATAATTTCCGTCAGTTTCCCAATCGAGCAACAAGAAGGGGTATTTTAGGAACTTCCATTCTAAAGCCTTAACCAAAATTAAAAAAAGGTGCAATCTTGCCGTTTCTCATAACTCAAGATTCAATTCTTGACTTCACTTGGATGTTGTGAATTGGAGTTTCGAATCTAGTCAGCTCAATTCAATCCAATTGAGTTTCCATCAGATTCTGAATTGAGCTCAAACCAAATTCAATTGAGTTCTCAAAATCCAATGAGTCTGAATTTGGTCCTTGCTTTCCAAATGCGGCATAATCTCCCGAAAGAATTGGCGATGGAAATTATGCCGCAGAACCAAACGCAAATCTCCCGAAAGACCCAAAACCCAATTCAATGGAGAAATACCCACCCAAAATCCAAATCTCCCGCAAAACCCAATGCGCCGGAATTATGCGGTGGATTTTCAAAGCAAGGACCAATGCAGCAGAACCAAATGCAAAACCCTCAAGCCGATGATGGCCTCAGCTCATCCTTTGGAGTCACCTCTCATCCTCGTGAGGAGTCCATCGCCGCCGCCAATCCTTCCTTCACCGACGGAGTTGCCACCCGGGACATCCACATAGACCCCTTGACTTCTCTCGCCCTTTGAATCTTTCTTCCTGACTCTTACCATGATTCCGCTTTCATGTCCCAATCCATCAAATCAAGGGCTAAGGATATTCAACCATTCGATTATTTTGATCCCAGGTCCGATCCAAACCAACTTCTTCTCCGGCGGAACAGCTATGGCTCTGCCAATGGAGTCACTACCACGACGCCGACCGTGACCATCCGGAATCAGAATCATTGGAGAAATAGCTATGGTTGTAGTAGTGACGATGTCAATTTGAAATTGGATAGTGGGGGTTTACAGAGGATATAATCCTAGAAACAAATTGTCGAAAATTGCCCGTCATGGGGGTTTACTGAAGCAATTTCACGGTGGAGTGGGAGCAATGCTTTAGTGGCGAATGATTTGTTTTGCAGGCGGATTGCTTCAGTGGAGATTGCACCTTTTTTTAATTTTGTAGGCGGAATGCTTCAGTGGAGTTTGCACCTTTTTTTAATTTTGGTTAAGGCTTTAGAATAGAAGTTCCTAAAATACCCCTTCTTGTTGTTCGATTGGGAAACTGACAGAAATTATGCGGTGGCGCCGCCGCGAAACTCCTTGATTGGAACCGAAATATAAGTTTAGGGATTAAATTGACTATAAATAATGTATAGGGACTAAATCGACAGAAAAATAAAGTTTAGGGACTAAATTGGCGATTTTCCCTTCCAATAATAGAGTCCAAAGTAAAAAACTTCTGCCCCCCGGTGAAATACATACATTTTTAGCAACAACTAATATGTTAGGCTCATGAATAAAAGATTATGTCCCACATTAGTTCAAGAGATGGAGAAAGATCCGAGACCTAATAGTTTAAGTTTTTGGATCAGAGTTGGATTCCTTACTTACATATTTGGCTCTTTGGTGGGTTCTCACGAGATGTTTCCCCTTATCAAATTGGTATCGGAGTTTCAGGTTGCGAGATTGGGTTACTCATGAGTAAATGGATTCTCCTAAGAGTTGGACCGGTGAAAATTCTCTACTTGATGGTGGACTGAAGTGCCAAAGTGCTAAGGAGTTTGGCTAGTGTTGGATCAGCTGCGCCAGCGGCGTATTTACACTGGGCAATTTCTATAACACTTATAAAAATTTGATATAATTTCAAGTGTGCCCCCGGAGTTTTGTGTATTTACTGGTTTATATGCTCTCAAAATTGCTTTTGATCTTACCTCTTGTTATTTGTTACAGCTACCGTAGAAAGGGTTTTTCAATTATAAATATAGTGAAGAATCGGTTACGAAATAGAATAGAAGACACTTGGATGAATGATTGTTTAGTTACTTATATTGAGAAAAGTATACTTCGTGAAGTTCAAAATGAAAAGGTTATAAACTGTTATCAAAATATGAAAACTCGTCATGAGCAATTGTAAATAGTTTAGTTTGCTTTTTAAAATAAAATTATTATTACATTAATAATTTTGAGTTTGTCTTTTTATGTTTTTCATGGAATATATGTATCATTTGTACTTGTTGGTGAATATTTTTTCCCTTAAAAAACTAGAAAAAGAGTATGTAAAAAATTTTAGAATTATTTTTGCCCTTACTAAAAATTTTTTCTAGCTCCGCCACTGAGCTGCGCCATGAGTTTGGCAAGGTCCAGTTGTTAGACTCATGATGTTTCCACCAGTCATAATGGCATTGTGTAATGAGAAGTCTATTCTCTAATCTAACAAAAAAATTGTAGAATAATAAAAACACTAGATCAAGTAACTCACACGAGTCACGGCAGCTGCAGGTGTAACAAATGATTCATCCATGACAGCCTTGTACGGGTAGACACTTTCCTCGTACAACCCATGTTCTTCCATCATTAAAAATGCATTTTTCAGATTGGATGATATGCGTCTCTTTTTTCTGTCCCTTCATCCCCGTCCTCTTGTTTCTCCTTCCCTCTAGACCTTTTCTTGGCTGGACGAACTTGTTTCTCCTCAAGCTCTTGTTTCTCCTTCCTTTTCATCTCTTGGTTGTTAGGGTCTGTTTGATAATATAAAAAAGTGCTGAAATTGAACCTTTTCAGACATTCGGATGTTTTGAGTGTTTGATAAATGAAAATTCATCTGCTAAACTTGTTAAGCAATGCCAAACCTGTGTGTATTTTTTTCAGCACAAGAATTTTAACTGAATGTTTAATTCTGATAAGAATCAATAGAATTACTTCAACTATCTTATCTTATTTACCAAATCTACTCTTGTTTGTTAATTATATTCAAAATTCTTATTTAATTAAACAATCTAATGTTCTCTATCTAATGGTTTTCTATTTCTCTTTTCTCCCTTTTTAATGACTTTTACATATTCTCCATACTTCTCATATAATATATTTCATCTTTTATATTAATTTGAATTTAAAAATAAATATTGTTATTTTCATATTCAACAATTTTAAGCTAATTAAATCATAGGTTCTATTTTTTTTTTAAATAAAAACATATAAGGGCAAAATTGTCAAATTAAATTTATTAAGCATTCAGTTATAAATATTTATCAAACAGTATAAATAAGTTTAGCATTAAAATTCAGACATTTATATATTTTTTTTCAGTGCTTAAAATTCAGTAAATTAATTGTTTCAGTATTCAGATTTCAAAATTCAGACTTCAGAATTCAGATTCAGTTTTATCAAACGGAACTTTAGCCTCTTTATTCTTGTTCTTGGTTGGACTACCATCCGAAAGGTCATACCTCTTATGCACCTCATCAATGAACTCTTGTTTTGACAAAGAGACGGGCCTCTCTCCTAAAAATAACATGCAGAGCTGATGTTGTATCGGTTGTTCTTTTATTTGGTGGAAGTAATTATTATTGATATACACAATGGAATTGGTGCATTTTTACAATTATTAGACTGTTACCAAATTTCAAAATTACAACAGTTATCCGGATGGAAATTAAAAGCAGCAATCTTGCGATCAAACCTACTTAACTGGTGGAAAAAACATCAATCTTGTAAGTAAAACCAAAGGGATTGATGTCAGCATCATCCATGGCCGGCCATTCTTTCAACTTTCAAGCTTTGATTCTAGTCTTAAGAGGAGCTGAAGGAAATGAAAACAACCTTGAGGAGAAAGCAGTAGAAATTGCAAAACTGACTGACGTGCAGTGCATTGCTAGAGGAAAGACTTTGGCAGCCGCCAATTTTTGTGGTAATTTCCTTTTGTCTTAGACTTTGGTAATTCATCAATGACAGCCTGGTACGGGTAGACACTTTCCTCGTACAACCCATGTTCTTCCATCATTAAAAATGCATTTTCCAGATTGGATGATATGTCTCCTTTTTTCCTTCCCTTCATCCTCATCCTCTTGTTTCTCCTTCCCTCTAGACTTTTTCTGGGCTGGACGAGCTTGTTCCTCCTCAAGCTCTTGTTTCTCCTTCCCTTTCATCTCTTTGTTATTAGCCTCTTTCTTCTTATTCTTGGGTGGACTACCATCCGAATGGTCATACCTCTTATGCACCTCATTAATGAACTCTTGTTTTGACAAAGAGACGGGTTCCCCCCCTCCCCAAAAAAATAACATGTAGAGTTGATGCTGCATCGGTTGTTATTGTATTTGGTGGAAGTAATTATTATTAATATAAACGAGGGATTAGTGCATTTTTTACAATTATTTCTCTGTTACCAAATTCCAAAATTATAACAGTTATTCGGATAGAAATTAAAAGCAGCAATCTTGCGATCAAACCTACTTAACTGGTGAAAAAAACATCAATCTTGTAAGTAAAACCAAAGGGATTGATGTCAGCATCATCCATGGCCGGCCATTCTTTCAACTTTCAGGCTTTGATTCTAGTCTTAAGAGGAGCTGGAGGAAATGAAAACAACCTTGAGGAGAAAGCAGCAGAAATTGCAAAACTGACTGACGTGCAGTGCATTGCTAGAGGAAAGACTTTGGCTGCCGCCAATTTTTGTGGTAATTTCCTTTTGTCTTAGATCTTATAAATTTGCAAAATCTAAAAAAGGGAATTATGTGATCCTAGTTACCAATCATAACTAAACAATTTTATCTATTCCGTGATCTTTAAGAACAACCATAGGATTGGTGTAAATATTATAGACTTCAAGCTCATTGAAGCAATTTGCTAGAAACTGGATGCTCATCTCATGAGCGGCGATGCAAAAAAATTAAAAAAACCTTTGCCGCTAATCAAACGTGCGGCGATGGTTTGAAGGAATTAAAAAAAAAAGGAAACTGAAGTAATCCAAAATAAATGAAAATTAAAATTATTTTTACTTGAAGCCTCACATCGGAGTTGCGGCGATCCCTAATCAAGAACCCTCCATCAAACATCACCAATTTTGTGACGATTTTCAATTTTAGCAATATTCTGAGAAATTTGCCATTTATGCCCTTATGATATTTATAAGACTCTGATATGCAGAAAATACATATTAGATGAGCAAGCCGTCTCCCACTTTCTTTGGGATCTTAATTGATTTTTTCTTTTCTTCTTTTTTCAAAGGATGATAGTAAGGAAACATTGATAACCAGATACCATCACCATTAATTAACAGATTTATTTTTGTTTTATTGATTTGTTATACTGTGAAAGAAACTCGTCGACAACTTCGCAGTAGATGCTTTTCTTCATAAAATTTCTCCCCTGTATAGGGATGGCAACGCGGCACCCGTCCCGCAAGAGTAAAAATGGGGCGGGGGATGGGGCGGGGCAAAATATATCCCTCCATCTTAAAACGGGGCGGGAGACGGGGCAACATACATCCGCCCCATCCCCCGCTCCGTCCCCCGCGTACATTAAAAGAAAAAAAAAAAATATATATATATATATATATATAAATATATACAACAATCCTAAATTTTTCTTCGAGGTGCAGGTTAGGCCATCCACCGTCGGCTCCTTTTTCTTCCTTTCTTCTTTGTGTGGGACTTGCATCTATCTTCTTCTATTGGTTTAAAAATATACCTGCAAACTAGTCTGGGCAGTAGATCACGGTTTCTTTCGAATCTGAGTTCAACCCGTCGCCATCATCTCCTCCTCCCTTAGTTGCACGGCTGCTGTCCACACTGCCTGGCAGCACATCGGCACATTGTTTCCACCACCAACGCAAACTGCCGCTCTCGCAACATATCCAGATCGTTGGTGTCTAGCCGCTCCAAGGCAGCGATCTCGCCGGCAAGCTGGTCCTCAGCAATTGGATCAAAAGCAACAGACTTTGAGACACATAAACAGAGGTCACCATTTTTCTTGACGGACTATATCTCACCTCTAGAGTCCAGATTGACTGCAACTCACGCTCCTGCTCCCAACCTGGGCACTACCGTCTCTGCTCCATTAGCCACTGATCTGGCAAGACAGCCTCCAGCGAGTAAAGGAAGCGTCGCAGACAAGCCTCCCCTTAACTACAAAGTGTCTGAAGGCACTTTGATAGACGAAGTCTTCCACTTCGATTTCTTTCCCCGCGGGGGACACGGGGTGGGGGCGAGGCCGGGGGCGGGGGATGGGGCGGGGGACGGGGGAAGTTATTTGTCCCCATCCCCCGCCCCATTGCCATCCCTACATGTTACCAAAACATTTTGGTACTATCAAGTCAGAGCTACAGGGCCCCTGTAGCTCTGACTTGATACTCACGTTAAAACCCATAGCTAGCTAGACAAACACATGCAAATCGCAATAACTCATCAGTTGCCGGCTTTCATAAAACCCCTCAAGGGAAGTTGCCAGAGCCCCCCCGGTTTTGGGAGGGGGGTTGTGGAGACCGATCGAGCTTATCAGTTATTTCAGAAGCTGGATTCATTGCATTAGGATTCATTGCTATCTTTTTTTTTTCCCCTCTTTTGCTCCAATGCCATATTGTAAACGTGTCGGAAGAAAATTGACGGAATTTAAGAAGCAGAGAGGGGATGAGAGGATTGAAACCCAAGACCTATGATTACCGAGCCCTCGACAATCTGAAATTCCGTAGACAAATTAAATGACTTCATCTTTGTCAACGTCTGGTTTTAGTGAGGATAATAATCTTACAAGTTCAAAACACCTTTGCATATTCAGAAATCGTTTGGTAGGCGTGATTAATTGGTCATCGCTAGCTGATGCGCCATCAGCAAGTTAAGCAAAAATCAGTGGTTAATGCTATTGTAAGAATCACGCCTTTGCTCTACCTTTTCTGCAGGAGCCCGTGGTTTCTTAGAACTAATAAAAATTACAGAATTAGAAACAATAAAGGATTAATAGTAGAAATGCAGATCAAAGAGTGTAGTTCTGGTTAATGGCATCAATTTCTATTCCCTTCAGCTTGACAAAAGACTCCACCTTGCCCTTAAGGGTGTGAAGCTCTCTCAACCTTCAAATTCAAGAAAGATGCTACATCAGACAAAGCACAGAAATTTTGCTTCTCATTGTGGAGGGAGGAGAAATAGAAGACAGTAAAAATGCTACACACGGGACATATTTGGGCAAGCTCTGAGCAAATCAGAGAGACTGAAAAGGCTACAACTTAAATTTGCATAAAAATGTTTTGGTAACATGGCTTACCTTGCAATCTCTGCACGCCTTCTGGCTTCTTCAGCCATGTTATTCATCTCCTGGAATGTGCTATTGCGATCTATAAGCTTCACTGGCTCAGGAGCATAGAGGCCATGTAGTGTCCGTTGCTCCGTGGCCCAAGCAGCCTCACGGGCTTCCCTTCCAAAGTTCTTTTGGGTGGAGAATGCAGTCTGGCCACAAGAAACATAATTGGGCAAACATAAATGTTGATGTATGGAGAAAATAATGAAAATTGAACCTGCAAACTGTTAATAGTATACTCTAGGACTTTTTGCAGAATGCTGTAGGATTTAGCTATACTTACCCTTTTTTCCACCACCAGACCCCAGGCTTTTCCACTGAGTGAATATCTAACCAAGAATTTAAGGGGATCAAGAAGCATGTAGGTGATGATATTGTATAACCAGATGACACCGGTCCAACCCCAGCCAATGCTTCTGATTCCAGCAAAACCCCAGGTTGCAGTGGCAGATATTACAGTTGCAATCTGCAAAGCGGACCGCCATTAACTCTATACTAAGAAAGGTACGAAATTTGATCCAACAAATATTTGGTAATCTTAAATATGGGTCACAAATTGATTGTTTCACTTTACTATTTAGAACTCTATTTGTCTCAGAACTCGGTGCGAAGTAGATGTAATGAGGTGACGGTTGTGCTTTAAGTAGAAAAGTTAGAAAAGTATCCTGCATCCATGGTCTTGCATTAAGAAAACTGGACTATGGAGTTCACTCGTGTAGACTAAAGGAACCAGTTTTTATCTTTTCGTCCATATGCAAATATGCGTTATTCATCTAGAGGATGAATCACTAAAATGCTGCACCTGGAGAGTGCAAGACAAAATGCAGACTGCTTCAATTGCATATGGGAAAGACAAAGGAGGATAAAAGAGGAAAAGAGAATAAAAATTGAACTTGAGCTTGAACTGTATGGGGAAACAGTTAAACCAAGATGCGAAGTATCCAGAGTGTAAGTCATACACAATATAGAGAATGTATATTTAGAAGGTAAATTATTGGATGCACCATTTTCATGCTTAGAACAGCTTCATGAATCTCATAGTTTTCTGAACTCAAAAACTAGTATTATGACTAGTTAGTGAACAATGACTTGGTTTTATGTGAATTATTCTATAAGTTTTGAAATAACATTGAGAAAATTGAAGATATAGTGACTAGTGAGTTAGGACTTTTGGACCAAATGACATTCATGACAGAAATGTTTATCTTCATCGCATAAGCACAGAAGACAGGATAATCAAGAATCTTAATCATTCTGCTAAATTATTCTTCTTCTCCATTTGGACTGAAAGCAATCTACAGCTTCTTTTGTAAGTCAATAGTTTTCGGTCTGAGTTGCTATTGACATTTTATCTTACGCAAAATAACATGCAAAGAGGTAGAAGAACATGTTACCAGCTGTGCAATAACAAAGGCTGTTACTAGGAGGAAACCAGGTCTCTCTTTGAATGACCAACTCCTCGAGCGAGTCACAAAAATTAGGGCCTGGCTGATGGTGCTGACTTGGAGATAAACTGCTGATGCCACCATTTGATTGAGGCGCTTAGCTACCTCATCGTTGGACATATCGAATTCGTGCTTGTTGAAATTCCTTACGTTAAAAACATTCTGGTAAAAAGAAAACCAAGGACAATCAACAAAAAATGGATGAATAGTAAAATGATATAACGGAATACGCTTACATTAGATAAATGCCAAGTAATCTGAGTTTATTAAGTTTCAGAAACATGGATAACATCTAGGGCTCTTAAGCCAGTATGCATAGTCTCTGAAAATTTTATGCAGCCTCCTTAAGTATTATTCAACTGATGTCGAAACATCTTTCAAAATGCAAAGTATTAGCAAATAAGCATTTCTTGTCCCTAATTACCGTGAATGCAAGAAGGAAACACATACAAGGATGCATTGACACATTATTCTTCTTTTACGTGCAATCTGTAAGTTGCACTGGTAACCCAACAATGACTTTCCAGTTACCTTAAAGAAGCTAGTTTCATATGCCACATAAAAGAATATAACAGTAGTCACGGCCATGTAAGCACCAAGAGCAACCCCTGTGGCAAAAATTTCACTAAGCTTCCAACTGTCTGGAACTGGGGAAGGTTTGACCCTGTCTTTGGAAATTGTCATGATTGTACCTAGACAAATAAATTCCTATGTCAGATAGAAAGAACCTGCAACAAGAAGACTTATGAGATGTTGTCAAATCTTAAACCAAGTACTGATGTATGCTAACCGTCATTCAGGATGGCAATGACAAGAACCATGAAAGGAGGGAAATCAAATTTCCAAATACATGTCAGCAACATGAATCCTAACTGCACAAGCAACCAGGTGCAGTATGAAAAGAAGAAAAGAATGCTTCTATATCTGGAGCATCAAGAATATATTGTTCATAGAAAACTTACCACAATACGAATAGTGATAGACACAGCATATATCTGGAGAAAACAAAGACTATTTTCAGCCAGGCACTTGCACAAAATCTCTGTCTCTACTAAACAATGTGATGTCACTATTACCGTATAGTTTTTCATTCTTTGGAAAATTGCACGGCTTGTTAGGACAGCACTGATGATCACACTTAAGCCAGGTTCTGTCAGAACAATGTCAGAGGCACTTCGAGCAGCATCAGTTGAATCTGCTACTGCAATACCTATGTCAGCTATCTTTAGTGCAGGTGCATCATTTACTCCATCTCCAGTCATTCCACAAATGTGCTTTCGTGCTTGTAGTCTTTTTACAATCTCATATTTATGTTCTACAAAAGGACGCATAAAGCCACAATTGTGATCAAGGCTTTTATGGTAACACATCATATATGGACTTTGAAGGAATTTGAGTTTTAGACTGCAAGATTTACCAGGAAAGACTCCAGCAAAACCATCAGCTTTCTCAATAAGTTCATCTATTGGTAGTGCTGCAACTGCTTCATCTTTGCTGCCTCCAAGCAAAGATGAAGAAGGATACATATTTGTGCCCATTCCAAGTCGTCTTCCTGTTTCCTTAGCTATTGCCAACTGGTCACCAGTTATCATTTTCACACTGACTCCCAGGTCAAGCGCTCTTCTAATTGTTTCTGCACTATCATGTCGGGGTGGATCAAAAAGCGGGAGAAGGCCAATGAATTCCCAGGGGCCACCAGGACCATCTTTGTTGCCTGAAGGCACTTCCTACATGGGAAAGAATTGCATAATTCTGTCAACAAGCAAATAGCAGATGCAAGGAAGAATATGCAGTTCAAACAACCTCAAGTACCTGATATGCAACTCCAAGAGAACGAAGACCACGATCTGCAAATTTGTCAATGATGGAATGTACCTTTTTCTCAATCACTGACTTGTTATATGCTAGATTGAGAATCTATGGAACACAATTTGTAGAATTTCAGATGTTCCACATTTTACATGGTTTAACCTGTATTCTTGTTAAAATATCTGGATAGGTTACCTGCTCTGGTGCACCTTTGCTTACTCTATGCATTTTCCCAGCTTTATCTACATATGTCAGAGCTGTTCTTTTGTCAGTTGGATTAAATGGGAGAAAGTGAACTTCTTTGATTCCAGCTCGTGCCTTACAAGAATGAAAAATGGAAATATTAGAAGTGAAATATAGGAAGGACTATCAGAAAATCATGATGACTCCAATTTTCCAATTTTTTATTTAAGCAGACAAACTAGTGATGCTCTTGATATAGCTTTAAGTGGTATTAAGGTAGTTTTCCCTCAGCAACATTTCAAAAAAATCCTTATCTGCAGAGTACAGTTCATCTCCTCTTTTTTCAATTATTTTTTGCAGTGACACCTATTTTACACAAATAATGGGAAATCTTTCTATCAGCTGTTTAAATCTTGAACACACACAAAGCAGTCTTTACAAAGAAAGTGCAGCATTGACATACCTCCTTAGGATCCGATAGCATTGAAACAATTGCTGTATCAATAGCATCTTGATTCTCTATCCTTGATGCTCTTGCAGCCATTAGTACAACTGCATCCTTGTCAACACCTTTAGCGAAAACCTGCATTTGAAAATGGTCCCTTCAAAATGACTAGATGTTGCATGTGTGGTCAATTCAACTTCAAATTTAATCAGTTTTTCCCTATTAAGGTGACATTGAAATCTGATGCACAGACTTATATTATGAAAGAACGTAAGTTGTTTAATCTTGTGTACACCTTATTCTCCACATGCTGAGACTTTACCAAACTGATGAGATTTGACGTTGAAAGTGTGATTTCTTTCTCTACTATGAGAAACGTATGCGAGAGATTAATATGAAGGAACAAAGCATAATGTTGGATTCTTTCATAATGCAGAGAGAGAGAGAGAGAGCCGAAGCATAACCTCAATCATATTTTTGTCCACTGTCAACTTGTTAAGTGTAAGTGTGCCTGTCTTATCACTGCATAAGACATCCATCCCAGCCATTTCCTCAATTGCCGTCATCCTTTTTGTTATTGCACCCTGCATAAAAAATGTTTACCGGGATAACTTGACTGGTATTCAACTTAGCAAAAGTACATTGGATAAGTATATCTATATCATAATTATATCTTGATCATGATTTCACAACGAAAAAGGAGGCACTGTTTTGCTTGCAAGTTGCAACGAACCTGTTGAGACAATCGATGTGATCCTATTGCCATGGTAACAGAAAGTACAGTGGGCATTGCAATTGGAATACCACCAATGAGAAGTACAAGAAGGTTATCAATACCAGTTCGGTATGATCTCTCTTGAATTGCATATATGACAATGATTTCAATAAGCATTCCAACAGCAATGGAGCAAATGCAGAAGTTTCCAATTGCTGTTAAAACCTGCCAAAAGATTATTTACTATGGCTTTCTCATAGTAAGAAATGGAAACAAGAAATCATATATTCATTCAAATTTCCAACAAATTTTGGGGAATGCAAATGGGGAAGCGTTGTATTCAGAAACATACCTTCTGGAAATGCCCAACATGTGTGGTATTTTCCACAAGATGAGCTGCTTTGCCAAAGAAAGTATGAACTCCAGTAGCTATTACGACTGCATCAATCTCACCTTGCTTACATGTTGAGCCTGAATAAACCCCATCACCAGGATTCTTGGTTACTGGAAGGGATTCTCCAGTAAGTGCAGACTGTTACAGTGAAAATGTTTAGCAAAGGAGAGGAAACCATTCAGGATAAATGGTCATTCTTCAACGTGTTGATGTGAAAAGAAGAAGAAAATTATGATCCAGAAACTTTGATGTAGTATCAGCTATCCAACTCAATTTTCTGGCAACTCATATTACATTCAAACAATCACTATCTGACACCAATTACTTTTGCCCTTTAATGTGAGTCAAGCCCGCACCAGTGAGTTTTTAACTACATTTGTTTAATGTAAGGCATTCCTGTTTATAGTAATAAACTCACAATGTAGTATCATTACTTGGTTGCTTCAAAAGAGGAGTCCATTGAATTGTAATCAATGTTTAGCACACACCTACTGTTAAGTTAACATATCAAGAAATGGTTTAACTGCTAAAGAGGAAGACACTATCAAGCTATATTAACAGACTCTTGTTTCCCACTCACATGGACCAATCCCATGATTTTTTTGGTTAAATTTAAAAAGGACAAAGATTAATGGAAGGGTTATTTAGAGTATTCTTGTTATATTTCAAATTATTACTATCATTATTATTAGTACTCTTTTTTTTTTGTGTAAATCAGTTGGAAACTGAAGATCATTAATCTGATAGTAGTTAGCTTTATACATATAAGAACTCTGGCTGATTCAGGAGAAATACTTTGGGGAATAGAACATGTAAGTGAACTACGTACAGAGCCTGAGGCAAAACACTGAAAAGATCCACAAAACTGTTTTTATTTTTTTGGAGTCTCTATATGCTTTTGGAAGATGATCTCATTTTTCTCATTTCTTTGCAGCATCTGAGTACCTGATCTATTTTTAGTGGATCCCCTTCTAGAAGACGTGCATCAGCTGGGACAATGTCACCAAGTTTGATACTAATGATATCACCTGGAACCAGCACTGAAGCATCTTCTTCACTCCATTTACCATCACGCAAGACCTGGAAAGTTTTTGAGAAAATTAGAACTAAAGATTTAATGACAGATTACATTTGACAAACAGTTTATGAAGTTCGATACCTTTGCTTTTGGAGCCAACCGCGCCATGAGAGCGGCAGCAGCATTTCCAGCATTATTTTCCTCAATAAAACTGATGGTTGAGTTGATAATGAGCAAAAGCAAGATACCAACAAAGTCTTGAATATCTGGACCCTTGCCCTGTAGAATTTAGTCTTTATTAAACGTCAAGGAGGATAAAGTTCAAAACTTGTCATACACTGTAGTAACTGATCCGGGAAAAGATTTCAACAGGCAGCTAGTGCTCAATAAATCGAAGATTTTCTGGCAGAAATTTCCAAGGCTATAATTTATCCACAATTAATCAAATGCTTGAAGTATCAATTACATTCAATTTAAGGTCTTAATTATCGAAGTAATTAATTGTTTGGGTACGCAGAAGATAGAGCTACAAAAAGATCCTTACCCCTCCATTTGCAAGAGCAATGGACATGATAGCAGCGGCCTCCATGACCCAAGACAGAGGATTCCACATAAAGCCCAAGAATTTCAATACTTTACTTTCCTGAGTAAGCAAGAGCAGTGGATGTCGAATTCAGGGAACAAAGAAGAAAAAGAATACGAAATAGTAAGTGGAGGAAGGGTGATTAGATTCCAACCTTCTTCTCCTCAAGTTTATTGAAACCAAACAAATCCAATCGTTCTTTAACTGCATCTGAGCTCAAACCTTTCCTAGTACACTTCAGATTATCAAATACCTCTTCGAGGGGAATGTTTTCCTGCACATTGAGGCTCCAAAACTCAATATTCTGATGGTAATTTTTTCCATGACAGTCTTTATCATGGATCCGCAATCTCTCTTGTAAAGTGTATATAACATCAGAAGATCTGTTAAGGGTACATTTTTATTCATTACTTCAATCATGATCATTGTATTTGTGAGGAGCAACTTATTTGGGGATCACATGGAAGACTCCCCACTGTTTATCTCTTGCACTTATCCAAGTACTAATTTCTTTTCTTATTGGGATTAAGTTCATGAGTTGAAATTATTTCACTTTAAATGTGCCTTTCGTTTCTTGATTTATGTATCATTATCGCTTCAGAAATTCAGAATGAATCCAGCAGGATTTAACATGCAAAAAAATAAAAATAAAAAATAAAATCTTTAACTGACTGATACGCTAACTTAATAAGTAAACACTTCTGAAATTGTACTGTACACGTACAAGATCAACAGCTTCCTTGATGACTGCATCAAGGGCAACTGACTTCTCACACATCATCTATTTCCTTCTTTCAAATCCCAACCACCAGCTTCTTGTAAAGATTCTGCATTTCCACAAAACACATGTTGAACATACAAACACCTTCCACAGGTAGGAAGAATTCCTAGAACTAACATAAGCCTGAGAATTTGCAATATTTCTCTTCTGTTTCAAAATTTTAAATGGAAATCAAGAAGGATAATAACTACTGCCATTTTCTTCCATATGCATTAAAAAAAGGAAATATATCATGTAAATTAAGTGTATATGTGTGGTTCTGGAATGAATGTTGAATATAACTCATCCTCGCCAACCATGGTTCTGTCAAGAGGTAAGGGACTCTCAGCAATGCCAAGAGATTAAAAGTTTGATTCTTCTCACCAGAAACTAATATTCTTGATATATCTAATTCATGTGGATAGTCATAGCCACTGTCTCAAGAAAGGTAAGGTTCAACACGACATAGATGAAATCAGAGTTTCTCCATACACGGGGTGATTGGACAAGAATGCAATGTTGCCACAGAAAATTCTGTGTAATCTAACCTACTTTACCCATTATCAGTAAAATCAGTAAGAGATGAAGAAGGATGCACACTTTTATACCTGTAAATTGAAGAGTGCTTTCAATTTCACATTCAGCTAGATTGCTGCTATTATATTGCTAGAGCAATTAGGACCTAGAAGCTTTGCCTCAACCTTTAGTTGTGGCAATACTCTAAGGGCCTGGTGTAAGTTTCAAGGATGTACCAAATTCATCAAAATTTATACTCAACATGCAAACAAAATTATGAGAAGTGCCAGCGTTACTTGAATTTGAATATCCTTAAAGGGAAAAAAAAAGTGCAAGAATCAGGAACCGGGCATGCACGAGCCTTAAACCAAGAAAAAGACAGCAAGCCGGCTACAGAAAATGTAAGTTGCGGCGCATGGGGCGGGAACTTTGTAGGAAATGTGAAAGCGCCACATGGAAGGAGGTGGAAGTTCGAATCTTAGCCGGCAGGAGACACTTCGGCAAACTCACCAATCTGCTGGCGAGATGAGTAAAAGTCTGGGAGATTTTATTTAACACATGACTGTTTTGCCGCTTTGACGGCATTTCTTGGGAAATCTCGCAAGTACAAGTACAACATTCTTGTACTTGACCAAAATTTTGCAAATTTGGTGATTTTGTCAATATCCTAAAGTCACTTTTGTGGTGACGTGAAGTTTGACACTGGGCGAGCCAGGTCTCTTGCAGGTTAGGATTCAAAGCTTATTAACATATATAGTAAATGTGTGAATGCCAATCCCCCCAATTGAACCCAATTGCTGACGTGGCACGTTGTGATTGGCCGATTGATGGTAGTCCTCCGTTGATTGAGCTGATGAATTGAATTGAGGACAAAATCGAGATTTCACGCCTTGCTGAATAGGTAGGGTTCCTGAGAGTCTTCACTTGCGCCGCACATTGTGTGTCTTGCTTCTGCTCCGTCTTTCTTCCGTTCTTCTCCGATTCTTTCTCCCTTTCTCTTTTCTTTGTCTTTCACTTCTTCTCTTTCTTCTTTAATTGAACATTAAATAACAGTGCAAGACAAAACAAAGGTCACACGTTGGGCTTTTTCTTACAAGTTAAAGGGTATCTCCAGAGCTTCTCTCCCCTTCCATTTTTCTTTTCTTTGTTCCTTTCTTTGGGAAGAAAATAAGATTCGGGATTTTCTCTCCCAGAGATGTCAAAATGTTTTTCCTCCTCTTAGTTTCTCTTCATCTCTCCAGTCTTTTTCTACACCGCCATCTACCCAAATCTTTCTTCCTCTCATCAGTTGAATCATGAGTACGCTGGATCATCCACCATTATAAAAGCAAAATATATATATATATATATGGAGATCATTTTTCCCTTTTAAACTCTTCTTCATCTCCTTCTCAGAAATTGTCATCTTTATCGGTGATTTTTGTGGGTTTTTTTTCCTAATACTCGATTGTACTTTCTATGGTGTTGTAGGTGGAACGGCTGAATATTTACATGGACTACAGATTCAAGGTAAGTGTCTTCCATGACTTTTCCTTATCTTTAAACCCAGATTCAAGCAAATTCTTTTTCTCATATGCTTTTACTCTTATCTCTAAGGTTTTTTTTTTTCTGTTTTTTCGTATTGCTTTAAGAAGGAATAATTTGACTTCCGTATAATGTATTGTGCCCTTTATGATGTTTTGGTGAAACAATTTTTTTGTTTTTGTTTTGGGTTTTTTGCTGTTGCTGTAATTTAGGGATTTTTTTTATGGAGAGCAGTGAAGGAGGGGATGATAATGTTCTGGACGGTTTAGCAAGTCAAAAAAGGTTTGTTTTTTTTCATGCCCTTTTCTAAATAATCAAGAACATTATAATTGTACTTTTTTGGATTGAAATATGTTATATTTCACAACATTTTGCCAAAGGATTAATAGGGAATGGCTTTGGAAATATGCTTTGAACAATCAATTGTATGCATGTAGAAAATTACTCCAGTTCTTTTGTTTGATTTGAAAAATGAGGTAGTGTATTTTTTTGGTGATACAGGAAGTTTTCTGAAGCAAGACTTATCACTGGAGATATGATAAGTGAATGGGTGAGAAAGTTGAAGTTTTGATGTTAAAAATCACATTGGAAATGGTGATACATTTGACCATAAACCTTTTACGAATGAGAAATTTTTTTGCTTTCACTGGACTAGAATGCACCTACTTTTACACTTTTTTTCTTCATTCCCCCAATTTTTTTGTCTCCTATGTTTCAGAATTTTTTGTCTAAATGTTTTCTTTTAACCCGAAAAAGTAGAAATAGGCTTTTGTGTGTGCCTATAGGGGTTTAAAAAGTAAAGGCACTTTTAGAGTTAAATAAAAATGAATGGTGCTTGTTAAATTGGTTGCTTCGGAATATGACGAAATTGGGAGGGGCATTGCAAGAGTTAATTCAGTTTGAGGGCGTTCTCCAGTTATGATTCTGGGTACTCGTGTATTTGCCATACTACCTATCTTTACTGCCTTGAAATTTAGCGGGGTTCTATCTATCTCTATTGATTGCAGTTATTATTTCTTAGCAGCTGAAATGTCTTAAATTTAGCGGATAGAGCAGCTGATGTTCTATGTTCAAATTTCCCAACTCTTGTTTAGTTGTTGTTTCGGTTTTTCAAAATAACTGAAATCGTCAATTTTCTTGGTTCTTGTTCATGTCTCTGCCATTGCAAGGGGACTTTGACTGCCATTTCCAGGTTGGTCTTTTGGCCCATGTTCCAAAGAATCATCCAAAACATAATGAATCTGTTATTAAACTACATGGTATTCTTCGTAATGTCAAGATTTGGGAAGCTGTATGATGAAATCTTTATTTCATAGTTGATTTTTCTGGTTTTGTGGTTTTAATGTGCAAAGTGAAATCATTATTATGCCTAACTTCCTTGACGATGTTTTGATCAGTTCATGATTCATGAGATACATAGTTATATGAATTAGGTAAATGGAGTTTCAAAAGCAAAATCCATGTAATCTATTATGAAGATACCATCTTTCCCCTTTTATATTACTAAAAAAACCTAGCTCAATCTTTGACTGGAAAAAATATGTTCAGGAAATAGTAGTATCCCTGTGCTTCACACCATTGACCTTTGATGTTGGACCCAATTTTGCATTTTTAGAAAAAAGAAAAATTGGAAAATAATGCATAGGAACTTCTTTAGAATTTGCTTCCACATATATGTACAGTGTTTTGTTCCCTCTGGGGAAATTACATCAGTGACATTATTTTTATTGATTGATTTCTGTTGGTAAGACTCGCTTTTATACTCTCTCAGTAGATTCTTCTCTTTAGATTCTTCTCCTTATACAAACTTATGATTTGTGTAATTTGCTGGTTTACTTTCAGCTACTACATTTCTCATTGTTTTTGGGTAATTGTTTAATAACCATCTATTTTACTTATTTGTTTTCAGGTTATCTTTGTGAACTCTTTACCCTTTCTTCCATATTTTTCTTGCACGATGAGGTGGAATAGTTACAAGCTATCAGAATGTATCACTTCAAGAGGTGGAAACATTTTCAATTCTGATATTTTTGTATCTGAGCACAAGAATGTATAGAAGGTCTGTTGCTCTATCATGTACTTAATTGTATTTTAGCACATTTCGATTCCAAGTAAATAAGCTCATTTTATGCTTTCTGTTTTTGGAATATTTGGCTTATGTTTGAGGTACTATTTGGGTAGGTTTAGCTTGAAGTTATAGTCCCTTTTGTGATTTGTCCCTCATCCTTCAACTGGTAGATTATGTTTAATTGATCTGGTGGATTATGTTTATTAGATTTAATGACGCATGGTTTCTTTTTTTCATTAACAAGACCTTTGTTCTTCTGATCTTTTGCCTCTTAGAAAAGTATTTTGTGTCACTGATATTTTTTTTATCTGATTTGTATTTTTATGTTATTGCCTTTGTAGGAAGAAAGATGACAACACCTACCTTTCATTCTTTTCTATTCTGTAGAGGTATATTCTTTTGAAGTTTTTTTTAACTCTTTTTGGCTGATAAGAATGTTCTTTTGATTTCTGTTTCTCAAGTCTCAAATCTTTTGAATTTTTTTTGTCTTACCATTATTTTTGTAAGAAGCAAGAGGAATTTATCACTGTCTGAAAAAAAAAGAAACATTTTTTGAGTAAATAGACTCGTCAAAAAAGAACACTGGATATTCAAATACTATCTGAGTAGCAGTATGAGTTAGTAATCAAGGCGCTCATACCTAATGACCTCAGTTTCTGTGATTTATCCCTTTTGAGAATTGGTGACTCCATGTTAGTGTTTCTCTCGCATTTTAGATTGTGGCCAACTATTGGTTGTTTTATAACGATTATAGAAGAATCAGGTTTTAGATTTAGAAAGGCTTTTTTTCAATAACATAATGCTACTAAATCTACTACGTTTTTTGGAGATGTGGTAAAATTATCATATCACATTGTTTGGAAACTTTCTTGTGTTGTTATAAGAAGTACGAAAAGTTTTCAGAAAATGCTGATTTATTCTTGTAAATATTTTCCTTTTTGACTTATCAGATATTACCAGAATTCTTATGTAATTCTACGTGTCCTTTTATGTAGTAGATTGCATTTGGATCCATTTGCTTAAGGTGATCCAAACCCTTTCATGTATTCACCTATGATGCAACAAAAAAAGTATTTTTGGTCCTTAATTGTTGCTATTGTAAGCTTTAGGTCCTTTGTTTAGGTTTTAGATTTAGAAAGCCTTTTTCTAATAACATAGTTCTACTGTATCTGCTACGTTGTTTGGAAATGTGGTAGAATTATCATATCACATTGTTTGGAAACTTTCTTATGTTGTTATAGGAGGCACGAAAAGCTTTCAGAAAATGCTGATTTATTCTTGTAAATATTTTCCTTTTTGACTTATCAGATATTACCAGATTTCTTATGTAGTTCTATGTGTCCTTTTATGTAGTAGATTGCATTTTGATCCATTTGCTTAAGGTGGTCCGAACCCTTTCATGTATTCACTTATGATGCAGGAAAAGTAACTTTATAGGTTTTTTTGGTCCTTAATTGTTTGCTATTGTAAGTTTTAGGTCCTTTGTTATCTGTTTAGATTACAAACTATTTATTTACTTCAAAAAGTGGCTTAGGGACGATGTTTTGTCCTATTGCATCAATGTGATTTGGATGTGAAATTTTGAAAAAAAATTTAGGTGTTTAGTGCTTAATTCCTATTGTTTTACTTCTTTTTTGCAATTTAACATATGCTATGCTAGATTTGATGGTGTAGCATAAGAATTTTAACTATATTTATTTTCTACTAAATCCCAGATGTTTATTATGGGTTGAGATATTAAGATTTACAGCATAGTACAAAAGGATTTTGGAAATTGTTTTCTCAATGTGAATTTTATTTAGGCCCTTTTTTTTGAATGTTAATCTGTTTAGTGTAGATCCAAGGTTTTGTCGTCTTCATTCCCCCCCCCCCCCCAATAAATTTGCTATTGCCAGCATTTTTTATTCTAAGTCTTTGTTAGATGAAGGAAGAAAAGATAAAGGAGGCTACTTTTTTTCAGTAAGCCTTGATGATATGTTTTAATGTCCTTTTTTTTTGTGTGAACAGATTTTTTTCGTTGTAACTTGCTGTAACTTTCTGCTTTCTTTATCCTGTTATTGGTCTTTAAAAAAGTGAAGGGTGAAAATTTGAGACGGCAACCTATTTCCTTGAGATCCAAAGTTATTTTCTTTTACTTGTTTTACCTACTCCGTTTTTATTGTTTTGAGTTCTCTGTTTGAGAATCATACAACCTAATTTCTTTTTTGCAGAATTCAACTCGGACATATTATTGCTTGTACACTTGCTGTTCGGCCTGTAGTTTTGCTTGCTTCCTTTTTCTAGAGATGTTAGTCTTATTTTTGTTTTTTCAGCTTTTGGTTATTTGTCAACCTTATTGATGGGTTGCAATATTTACTTTTCTTTTCTTTTTTTTATCAACTCAATAGTGGCAAGGAGAGTAAACTAATTTGTTTTCTTAGGTAATTTGTAGTTTGCCTTTTATTGGAACTTTATTTTGGTTGGCAATGTCAACCTAGCCAGTTACCAGTGCCACTGGTAATGAAGCTATTTTTTAATTCTTTGTAATGATGATGATCCTTAAAGGATATCAATAAATCAAATTTCTTGACTTTTTGATGGTTTATTAGAGGATGTAGTTTTATATTGCAAACTTCAATGGCATTTCTTCGTGAAGTTTTCTTATTGGATTGGATGAATATTTTGTCAATGTCATGAACTTTATTTTTTTTATTTCATTTGGTAAAATAGT
This sequence comes from Coffea arabica, assembly GCF_036785885.1. Classification (NCBI taxonomy): domain Eukaryota; kingdom Viridiplantae; phylum Streptophyta; class Magnoliopsida; order Gentianales; family Rubiaceae; genus Coffea; species Coffea arabica. Next base: position 23,197,726 of record NC_092313.1, read on the forward strand.
AGTTGAACTCTGAAGCCATTGTTTTGTTACAAAATAAAATGGGTATATTTGATGTCCTTTTTGTAACTATTGCAAAGATTTTGATACACCTTTATGTAACTTTTTATAATTAATTTTTTAATTTGAATAACTGAATGTTTCTGGGCAAGCTTGAAAATTACACCGCGCATCGCGCGGTGTTCTCCTCCTAGTTTGATAAACTTGTAATTGGAACTCTCGAATTCCATACTCTGCATTCTTGCAAATTAAATTTATATTGGCCAGATGAAACAAAGAGTTTTATACTTTGCATAAGAACTCAATCCCAACCATTTCATTAGATATCTAACAACTAAAAACCTTTTTTCTTTCTATTCCATCCATTTTCTTCACCGTCGCGAACCCCAATTAAATTTAAGGATACTATTTAAGAGATTTTAGTAACGTAGCTAAAGTTAAAAGTTCAAGAACTAGACGTTTTGAGCTCAAATGCTCTATCCCCCATTTCACTTCTTAAAATTCCATCCCTTCCTTACTTTAAAAAAAGAAATCCAAACTGCATCAAATGCTATTTGTATCCTAGTAGGTATGAAATGATCAAGGCGTGATAAAAGATTCGTAAACTAGCAGATATGTAGTGATTAGATAGCATAATAAAAGATCTTGCAGTTTTGAAGAACAAGGAACTAAATACTGAACCATTAGAATCAGCAGCTAGAAGAGAGTTTTTAGAATCTTTTCAATAATCAGGTTCAGGATTAGAATTAAAATTGAATACCAAAGAAAAATTTTGAGCATTTATAAATTTACACCATAGTTGCTTTCGAGTTTTTGTGATAATATATACATTTTACACATAATCACGTACTGAATATTTGTTGTGTTACATAAGGATACCTTACGTAAACTTTATTCAGTTTCTTAGTCGAGTGAAGCTGCCTGCCTACTCATTAACCTCTATACTTTATGGTATACGTTTCTCTCTTTATTGGCTACTGTTGAGATGCCTTGAATTAGATTTTCGACCTTCGCTAAGCTGTTACGGTATATATTAGTTACCGTGTCTGTTTTATTTCGGGTCTTGTTTTGGGCCTATTTTTTGGTCCAGTCTGTTTGGTTGTATATATATACACCTTATTTTAGTCTGTAAACTATTCCAATTACAACCCTAATAAAATCTGATTTCCCCCAAGTTGTTCTTGTCTGTTCTTATTTGTTCTTCTGTTCCGCTGCATCTGTTATAACAGCTACGTAGAATAGAAAATAATTTGCAATTTTTTTTTTTGTAAAAACGAGTTCGTCCAAATGATTAAAATTTAGACTCGGTCCACTTAAGTCTTTATTCTTTTCTCGTACTATGGTGGGATTTTGTCATTGATGCTTTCGCACTCGATCGTTCTTTCTTTAGAATGGTAGTGAAAAGATGTATTTCTACTTGACAAGACAAAGATCTCACAAAAGAATGCACAAAATTGACTTGTATAACCATCTGAAATTCCAACAAACAAAGAGATAAGGTGAACCGGCACAAGATACAGACAACTCAAGATAGTACTACGACCTTATGCTCAGACCAATTAAAAGGCCGAAATTGAGAGAAAACCAAATGCATATCACTAATTAAAAATGCTTCTCTTTCACCAACTAGTTTCTGTCTATTTTTTTTTGTTTTTTTTATATATAAATGATTGTGAAACTCTGCAAGAACTTCTTGGCATTTGTTTCACTTTGGCAAATGGCCCTAATCTATCAGAGTCCATAAACTCAATAGTCAATCTCTAACCTTCGAATGGCGGTTTCAGGAGACTTGTTCAATTGGTGGTCAAGAGTAAACACCGTACATTCAACTGAAAATCACCAAACTCATCCGACCAAAGTTCAACTTCTGTTGTGCTGTCGGATTAACGTTTTAGATGTTTCTAATTTGTATTATAGGACTATCGTCACAAGTTTGATTACGCACGCCTGCCTTCGAGGAAGATAAATCATGAGTTCTTTCTGAATTGTTTCCGGACAGAGGATCAATCATAGGATTTAGATGGTGGTACGACTTGGTACTCCACAACAGATGAACCATATCTGAAGCATGTTTCGCTTGACCCAAATAAGAAAGAAAGAATTACAGAAAAAAAAAGAGCTTGAAACGTACTTTCTTTCTATGTTGTTCCCAACTGCAAAATTTTCATTAATTTGTGTTTTGATTGTGCCCAACTACAAAATGGGCAGAGTCACTAAATCTGGAACTAGTTCTGTCATGTGTAAGCCGTCTTCATTTTTATTTCTCGTCGTTGACTTAACTGCGGGCTGCCAAAGCAAGTTCGGGGTCTGCAACAGCTTATCAGTTGTTTTCGTGCCATATGGTGCGGGCCTATTGATTGTTATATTGATTAAGAAACTCTTCAAAGAAAACAAAAAAAAAAAAAAGGAAATAAAGAAAGTTGCAGCTTCAAATAATTGGTTTTAGTTAAAGTCTCTGCTTTGTTGCACTGTTAAAAACCTTAAATTTGCGTGGAAGTGAGAGTCGTTGTGCGGCGAAATGAACAAGACGCCGGGCTTTTTGTCCCGACGATAGGTGTCAAGAATTCGCCAAGTGTGGTGAGCTATGTTAGTTACATTCCTATGTGTTGATAGCAATTGCAAAAGTGTACGGCTTTTAATTCAATAATATTAAAATTGCATAAGCAGCATCATTTGCTTCTCAAATTTGTACTGGGCCAAGTCTTGGATGATGGTTTGTTTTGGAATTACTTGACTATTAACGACGGGAAATCATGTGGAAAGCAGGTAAAAGATTAGTTCTGGCTAAAGTTGCGTACGAATCAAATCGCCCACGAGTTTATTTGGTTAAAGTTCGATTCGAACTCGATCAACATCGAGTTGAGCATGGAGAAGCTTCATTGGTTAGCTCGTGAGTCCGATAGTGAAATCACAGATATATTCTCAAGATTTTTATTATTTATTAAAAAAATTGTCTATTTTATTTATTTTTTAATTTTTTTTTGACTTAGAGTAGAGTTAAATTCGAGTTCGACTAGGCTTAAATTTGAGGTCGAACTCAAACTTTATATTATAAGTTTGTCGAGTTCGAGCATGCTAAAATTGAATCGATCTCTGCTCGATTATATTAAAACTCGATTCGATTAGATTCGTTTGCAACCCTCACTCTAACTTGCAAGGCCATATTCCATTCAATGTTCTGATTTTACCCGTTTACTTCATTCTTACATGTGTGAAAAGGAAATGAAGAACGAGGATATCAACTAGAAGTTTCATTATCTACAGGTTCAAATTTCCTCCAACATATTGGACTAAACGTCTAATCGAGGTTCAAAAGCTTTCCCTCATGACAAATTACTCCACCGTTAATATTTATTGCCCTTGATTAGTCCAACTCAAGATAAGAGGTAAAAGAGATAGAGACCGAAAGAGTAATCTACACGTTCAATCTTCCTCCAACACCGCAACGGATCTTCTGTCTCACATCTGTGCCACTCTCTGTCACACTTTTTATTATATTGCTATTTCTCCTACGTAAATATCATGTTTTAGTTTTTTTTTTGTTTCCTTAAGATCCAATAACTATTAATTGAGTAAAAAATAAATACAGCAACTTCAAAAAAGCAATATATAATAGAAAATTAAAAAATATAGTAGAAAATTCATAAAAAATCTCATTTTTTTATGCATTTTGATTTTTTGAGTTTGTAATTTTGTATATTACTCAATTAATAGTTATTGGATCTTAAGGAAACAAAAAAAGAACTAAAACATGATATTTACGTAGGAGAAATAGCAATATAATAAAAAGTGGGACAGAGAGGACGTGAGACAGAAGATCCATTGCGCTCCACCACCTTGGAGGTGAAAGTATTTTTCGCACAACTTGATGGACGTTATTGATAAGTGGTAAAAGAGCTAGAAACTGAAAGTGTAATTAGTTAGTTTTTTTGTCATAATAACATTAATAACTAAAAGTAGACTTCCATTAATTAAGACGGTAGAGAGAGAGAGAGAGAGAGAGAGAGAGAGAGAGAGAGAGAGAGAGAGAGTAAAATTGGCTTAACTTTTGTCCAGTACAGCGAAAGCTTGTATAAGCAAAAGCTGCGATTCACAAGGAAAGCTGTAGTTGCATAAACAAAAATTTACATGAATTACGTACACATTTACATCATCGTATAGACAACATGGTACTTTTCTAATGTAGTTCACCGCCAAATTAGGACACTAAGGAAGCTGCACTTGCCGCAGCACCAATTCTCAACTAACATCCAAATTCTCAATGATTTCAAAATGCATCTGCAAACTAGGAGGCCTATCAGCAAAATAAAATCTCTCACGAAGCATTAATTTCCCCATATTCTTCCGAGCTGCTAATTTAAGCAGACGAAAAAATTCATTTTTTTCTTTGCATATCCAAGTTCGCCAACGATCAGACCACTGTCTTGGAGTTCCATGAAGGATGATCCGCATCCCAAAAGTTCTTCGCGTAAGACGATCTGAAATACCCTCAATCACATCCTGGTTAGTAAGATATGCCCCTTCAGAATTCAAGCCAACATCTACATAATGAATCTCAGCTATGCTGTTTAAGAGTTCTTCTTTTGAAGTGGGAATGATCTGATGCTCCTCCCACATACCACTTCCTTCATCCATCATAGTTTTCTTCGCTTGGCTATCGCTACCGGTTGGTTGGACTTCCATTGAGCCAAGCTCAGTAAGTAGCTGGTTCAGTACAGTACCACCCTTACTAAATCCAAGAAACAGAGTTTTTTGTTTAAAGGAACATGATGCGGACGGTGCAGCCTGATATGGCTGTCCCCCTAACATGGAACTTTTTGCCTGCTAGAACCACAGAAATAATCTGAAGATCACAAACTTGGAGCAAATATGAAATTATAGCAAGTTCTATAGCATAAAGTATTCTTGCAAATTTGGCAAGCTTTGCCCAATCACAATTTTACCTACCCTCTCTCCTCAAGTACACTTCCAGACAATCATCAACAATTTCATAAACCACAACTTTATTGGCAATGTTGATGCTACTAATTCAAACATGGTTATGCAGATAAATGGATTTGAATGTAAGAATAGAATATCTTCAGTTGACGAATCAAACATAGCCTTGGAACTTATGTTCTGATGTGGCAGCATAATCCCACTGGTTCCTTCTATCCCTGGGGGTAGCATGGAAGCAAGATAAATGATAAGAGTAGTTTGATTATTCCATTGGCTCTTTTTATTTGAGCACCTTCTTGTTCAATTTTTCTGTGTCATTAAGAAGAGAATCCCAGACTGCTCATTCAGCTGAAGAAGACACCCAAATCAAGAGTAGATTTTAGTTGCTTCTTTGGAAGAGGAACTGCTCTGAATGAAGATCTTATTGCTCAATTAAAATCTAGCATTTTCTGTTCATCCACCTAGTATACCCAATGATTCATCAGTTATTGCCTGTTTGTTTTTCACTAATATAAAGTCTCTTTTGTTTCATAGTTCTTCCGCTGCAGACCTCAAACAATACCTCCTATTCTTTGAACCTCTGTTATATCAGCCAAATTATGCTCCAAATCAAATCGCCTTTTGCTGCTAACCAAGAAAGCTCCACAGCTAGGTAATCTATAGCTTCCAGACTCCTGAATCATGATTTCATCTTAAAGACATACGTATTGACCTATATTCCACTTAAAAGAAATCAACAAAGTGCCATCATGTTCCGACCAAAGATTTAACGTAAACAGCTTGTTAACCATCAAGCAAGCAATACAAAGAAGAGGATATGCTAGACCATTCACACCCAATGGTCTAATTATTTGTGCATTCTAGACAAGCCTAAAAACAAATGTTTTGAAGGTGACAGAATAAAAGGACATTGCTTGAATGCATCTAAATCTTGTGTCCTCTGTGAAGAAATAATTGAAATGAGACATAACACTATTTTCCAATAAATGTTTTACAGCTCAAGATTACAGCTCTGTGAGTTTTAACCATTGAGAATGAGCATAGAGTAATATGATCACTAAATATACGAGAACAACAGAGGGGAGAATAAATCATAATTAAAGCAGCAAGTTTTACCTCTTTTAAACAATTAGACAACAGCAAGACAATTGATGATGAAGCAGGAAGTCCTGTTGCATTGTAAGATTGTGGTTCGCCATCGAGGTTGACAGTCGGAATAAAATCCTTGTACACAGCAAAAGGACCATTAAAAGTGTTGGCCTCAATAACCCAAGCATTGATGGTAGACCCAAATTTTGAAACCAAAATTTCAGCAATTTTCTGGACATCAGATAACCTCTCGATCACAAAATTTCCTGTGCCTTCAACTTGATCCCCATTGAAGAAGATGGCATTCGCAGAAGGCACCTGCTTATACCACAAATTCTGTTTGTTACCTTCAATATTTCTTCAACCATGATCTCCAAAAGCATGTATACTATACATTTGCTTTCTCAAAACTGCCTTCAATTATCAAAGCTTTTACAATTTGAAATATCGCTCGGATTTGCAAATAATTAATCCCTATACTTACAGATTATAATAAATCTTACACCTAAGGAGAATTCGCATTAAAGAACTATGTAACATAACCGATAATACAGCTCAAAGAAATCAAACCTGTGATCAGTGAAAAGTTACCCATCATGGAGGTGAAGGTTTTATGGCAGATAAGGGCAAAACTTTGGCATGACTTCTATGAAGGGCATCAATCGATTGTACATCATGTAGGCACATTTTCATAGAAATTATGCAAAAATTAAGTCCTGTTTATTCATTAATACAAAACTTACACTACCCTTAATAGGGATTTTCACCAAAATGAATGCGAAACAAAAACTCACAGCAAGAGTCTTAGTGGAAGAAAAGATGCACAGAGACGCAGCAACTCTATAGAAACTGCTGCTATTCGGATGCAACGGCACCTTCAGAATTCCAGTCCACCGATCCATCCAAATTAACTGCCAACAATATTATCATAATTTAGGGAAAATTCAAACGCTGTTAAACCACTATTAACATTTCCACTTTTCAGCTCAGTTTCAAGAAAGAATAAGAACTAAAAACCACCTCAATTGTCAAGCAATAACATTGGCTTCCAGAGATTTAATCCTTACTATTAATCACTAATTTCTGATCAGAAACACATAATGCAACAAAATTAACATGGACTAGATCAAAATTATTACAAAATGGTTTAACATCACTTATTTGACAACCTTGAATTCTAAAATAAAGCATACAATAACCCAAAAAAAAAAGACAAAGGAAAATCCAACCGACCTTATTGAACTGAAGTAGTTAAACGGAAGATTTGATTGATGCGCCTAACTGGGGAGTGACAAGAGGAAAGGTTTCTGGAGGGAGCTAAAGTGGAATTTCGTAAGATCGGACCCATGATCTGAGTTGGATCCTAACACGGGTCGATCTATGCATACGGTCTAATTTGTTAAGATAAGCCCATAATATAACGGCCCAAAAGCTAAGCATAAGTGCTCACTTAGGGGTACTTTGGAATTTGGACTCTCTAGAAAAAAGGAAAACTTGAACGTCCAAAAACTAAAGTGAGAAATTTGTAATTAAAGATACTAGTGCTTTCCTCCTTTTTTTTTTTTCTTTTTTTTTGACAAGATAGTAGTACACTTGCTTGTTTCTTGATTTCTGGGTTAAGCTATTCTTGATTTTATAATGTTGTGCTATTTTTTTAGTCTGATTTAACCACTTTATAGTCATGGTAAAAAAAAAAACGTAGAATTGGAAATGCCAAAAAATAAAGAGTTTGATCTATCAATATATCTCTGCAAGGTGAATGAGTAATGAGTAAGGACTTGACCCGAAGTGGGATTAGTCGGGCCGCCTTTAAGGACTTGACCCGGACACCCACTCCGTCAGAAAAAAAAAAAAAAAAAAAGAAAAAAAAAAAAAGAATGAGTAATGAGTAATGGATGCTTGAACTGTTTCCAAATACATGAATATGTGTGTTAGCATTCTTTTCCTTGATAATAAACCAAAATGGAAGATTAATAGATCTTCTCATGTTGACATTTCAGATCGAGTGATACATTAATTCCATTTTGTGAGCTACGGTTCTTGACCTAGTTGTAGTTGAGCTATGAATTCAGACATTAGGTGTTGCATACAGAACTTATTTTGTCACCCTGATATTATGTTTGTGGGGGAAAAAAATGAAAGAAGAAGTACACATTAAAGCAATACCAAATAAGAAGCTCAATAGAGCATTTATTCCTCTCTCTCCTTTTTTTTTTTGTGGTGGAACTTTTGGCATGCAAAGCTGAAAGAAACAAGCCTTTCATCCTTTTGGAGTGCAAAGTTTAGTAAGAATAAAGCTAGAAGTTTCCACGTAATTAACATCCCACAACTAAAATGAAACAGCAAATGATCGAACAGCACAAGCCTGAAATGCTCTGTGCTAGTGTTTACTCTTCCTTGATGCATGATCACCTCCATCTTAGCTAACGCTGCAAAGAAGAAATCGGAGTGAAACTATCCAATTTGTCAGTAAAACTAGTTTACGTAGCAACCAACTTACGCTGCCTAACAAGAGAACGTACTAGTAGTAACAATCTAATTCGGTTTTTAATTTGTCTCACTTGTCGCAATTGACGTTTTTGGAGATGGGGATATCCAAGGTAACACCGCATTTGCCAGCTGGAAGGGCTCAGGCTGCATCATCCTTGAGAGTTGAGACTGGGGAGGTGATTTGCCGCTTCTTTAACGCAATTGCATGCGTCCCTTTTGTCTGCGGGCGTTTTCACAGCCGCTAGCAAGCTTTTGACACCACCGCAACATGCTGGCGCTGGCTCGCCACCTGCATTAAGATAGGGAACGCACCTGGTCAAATATCCATCCACTTCTGGGCACCTGATTGCCCGCCTTGGCTCAATCATCAGCTGAACCAAGGCCAAAACTACAAATATATCTGATACAATGTAGACCCTTTTTCTTCTAATAATCCCAAATTTAACTAGTGATACAGTATACTAGGGATAAAGTATGATTTACCAGTTCTTTCTTCGTGTATCCTTGTGGTATAATTTCATATATTTGTAACAGTCGGTTTAGAAGCTCTAAAGTTAGCAATCAATAGCAGAAGAAAGGGAAGAAGTTGTCCTAAGAGGGTAAATTTTTATACGAATTTTATCCACAACATTCAATTGTAGCATGTTTGAATAATTATGATCACCATCCCGAATCCTGATTAAAGATTCAAACAAAAAGGAAAGCAACTACTACTAGCAAATAGTTCTTTTTATTTTGGGTTGGTAAATCCATATTTTAAAAAAAAAAAAAATCCAAAGCAACTACTACTAACAAATAGCACTTTTTTTGGTTCCCCTAAATGACACATCAAAAGCTATTCTAAAAGGGATCAATTTCTGCGCCTCCTCCCCGACCATCAATTTACTGAAGCATGTCAAATCGTGTTAGGAAAGGATCGGACAAACATCTCTACACGTACCAGACGTACGCCTTATAAGCCAGACCAGGCCACCGCATCAGTGACTCAGAATATTTCTCCACAGGAAACGGGTTTCCGGTGCAGGAGCGGTCATCATTCTAGAATGACCACTCCTGAGCTGTTAATGGTCATGATTTGGTCTCAACAAATTGTGCGGTCCAGATCATAAGTTGTGTATCGATTTTTACATCGTGTGTGGAATTCATAAAATTTTGTACTAAAATTACACGTTGTGCAAACAAAATTACGCCGTGTGCAACCAAAATTACGCGCTGTTAAAAATGATCAAAACCGTTGGGACGGTTGCAACTGTCCGTGCCCCTTGTCCTTCTCGATTTTAAGGAAATGAAATCAATGGTAAACAAAGTACGACAGGTCATGATTTGTTGATATTGTCCTCAAATGTCAATTTTTTTGTTGTTTTTTGCTTAAAAACATATTCCAAAACTGGAAAGGGCAGAGGTATAGAATGGGACAAAAAGCCCTATGGCTTCTTAACGTCAGATGTCAGAACCAGAATAGAGTAGGGTAGCTGTGTTTCCTTTATTTACATTTTGCCTGCGTAATGTCCAATATTATACTGCAAGAAATTCTCCCATTTCTATCTTATAATAATTCAATCAAACAAACGTTGGACTTGTATTCCGCACGAGGATGCTGATACGATGTTTGTAGAACTATAGCAGTTCAGACTCCGACCATTTCATCAGACATTTCAAACAAGTGCAAACATTAATAATTTAAGATGCATACTTCCTCCAAAAATATACTTCCTTCTTTATTGTTTAGTTATGCTTCAATTTCTGTCGTATTTAATTCCACCTGATCGATCCCTAAACAATTGAAGCCAAATTGGGTAAGCTGTGCATTCATATTTCAAACTAATCATTGGTTTAGTAATTCGGACATAACCTTAAAGGTGACAAACTTCAACGGTTGAATTATTTCGCGGCAACATTTTCGCATCATGAATTTTTTCAAGACAATTGAGGTCTCAAATCGTTAGAAAGTGATCATGATTCAACTCACGGAGGAGAGTACAGGCAAAACTTGAGATCGATGCTTGCCTAGTTATAAATCGAGAGCTGCTTGCATAATTCGTTCGTCGTAGCAACTAGAATTCCAAACTTAAAACCAATTTGTGGAGAGAAACAACGTACGAAATTGTCAAAATTAACTTGAAAATCTTAAACGCGCGATTGTAAATGCTCATGTTTCATTATAACAAGCTCGATAAAGCTTATTCAAAGGGTACAAACAACAAAAACTTCTTGTGCTACATAGGGCTGCCCCAGAACTAGAACCAAGTGTCCCTTCCACGATGTGGCATCCTTCTTTATTCTTGCTTCAGTGCGACCTCCACCAATCTTACTTGAGGCTGTCAATACAAGCAATATGTAGCCATAATTAGCGGAACCCCTAAAACCATAAAATTGATCGGTATTTACTTTAATTAATTTTCATGATAAAATTACTTACTTGTCGCAATTGATGTTCTTGGAGATGGGGATATCCATGGTAACACCACACTTGCTAGGAAGGGCCAGGGCAGCATCATCCTTGAGATTGGGGAAGTGACTTGCGGCTTCTTTAACACAATTGCATGCGTCCCTTTTGTCTGCGGGTGTTTTCAGAGCCGCGACCAAGCTTTTGACACCATTGCAACATGCTGCTTCTGGCTCGCCTCCTGCATTAAGATAGGAAACGCACTTGGTCAAATATCCATCCACTTCTGGGCACTTGATTGCCTGCCCTGGCTCAATCATCAGCTGAACCAAGGCTAAAGCTACAAGTGCTGATACAATATAGCCCTTCATTTTTTTTCAAGCTATTGATGATTATATTGGGATTTGATACTTTGATAAATTATTGCTTCTATAGGATTTTGTGTATTAGTATTGAGGCCTTTTATAGGTGCCTCAAGACTGTCACTTCTGATTGCGTGGGTAAGGTTTGTTATATTATTTTGGATGTTTCTTTCTTATCATATGTCATTCAGTTCTTCTATTTCTTGGAAAAGTTTTCTTGATCCTAACTCTCTCCATTTTTCCAATTCTAGCATTTGCAGGCTTTATGGTGCATCTTCGGTGTTTGAGTTTGTTTCTCGTGACAAAAGCAATCAGAAATCCTATCCACTTAACTCGGGAGCTGAGTAACAGTACCTTAATTTTGTTGAAAAAGAAAAGAAAAGAAAAGAAAAGTTTCCAAAAGATAAAAAAAAAGTCACACATTAACATCTACCCTGAATCGTTACGTATACCTCGATGTTCCTGTAATAAGGTTCGTTCCATAAATAATCCTTCATTCAATTAAAACAGTTCAATAGAAGAAAGGGACTTCAGTATAAATCGTTCATGAGAAAAGCTGATGGAACTTCAGCTCTTTGCAGAGATTGCTTGCAAATGAGTAAGCCATTATCGAGCCAGCACTAAAAGAAAAAAGGTAAAAAAAAATTGTCAAAAAAAAGTGTCAATACAAAGAAATAACAGAGCCATTATTAGCATATGTTGTATAATTTCTCTAAACAGAGAAATAACGGAGCCAATTTAGAGTTGACCCTTTGTCAATTAAAGCACATTTTTTTCGCAAGAAAATATTTACATAGATGAGATTTATGACAACACTTGTAGACCTTAGATCCATCTGTTAGGAAATTGGTTTAATTTATTTTAGATAAGTTTTTTGTTTTGTGTGGAAGTAACTAATTTTTTAATTGATTTTAGTTACTTGAAATAGTAGTCAAGGAATTTCTTATTTTGTTTAGAATTTAGAATTTATTTCTTATTCTATATAAGTTTAGGAGTTAACACTAGTTTTCTGTTTTTATTTAGGTTTTGGTCAAATAATATTTCTTATAAATAGGTGGGTTGACATACAATATAAGGAACACGCAAGGGCACACAAAAGCAACATGCAACCTTATACATGGGATGTGAGAGAGAGTTCTTGGGAGATGAGAGATGGGAGATGGTATACAAGGGTTAGACGTGGATTCAATTTGTATTTTTGTATAGCATTTTTCTCTCATAATAAAGAATGGGTTTCTCTCCGTAGACGTAAACTCAATGGTGGAGTCGAGTCACGTTAAATACTGTATGTCGTTTATCTTTCATGCTTGTGACTTGTTTATCATTAAATTATTGTGTACTTGATATTTCAATAGTTGTTTGTTCTGTACTTGGATCCTAACAAATGGTATCACAATTTGGTTGCGAAATTGGGTTGCTCACAAATATTTGGATCCCAACAAATTGAATGGTTGGATCAAGAGTTTAGTTGTTCATGGTTGGATCCTGGTTGACTACTGAGATCAAGTGGATTGTGACTGTTACCAATTGAACAATTTAATGAGTGTTATCCTTATTTCAATGGCTTGGCAAAAAGTATTGATAGTGAAGAATGGGAAGGCAAAAAGCATGAAAATACTTGACGGTGAATCTGGACAGGTGATTCAAGAGTCAAGAAAAAGTTGGAGTCCAATGTTGATTTTGGACGTGAATCGGTGGAGACTTTCTCACACCTCCAATACTTCATCCCGGTGAATTTTAGATTTTGATTATATTCTTTGGGTGGTGTGGCTTGTGTCCCAAAAAGACAAAGAGATCTAATTTCCATACGTCAGAAGACTCTGACAGTTACGAGTTTTTCTTTTTAGGTGGAATCTTGGAAACTACACGTGGTGAGACAGTCCTAAGGATGGAAAGAAATATGGTGATTTTATCACTTAATTACCTCAATGATTAGGATTAGAGCTCATCAAAGGGGATCTCATATTGCAAGTGATAGTGAGAAGAAATTTTGCAAAAGGATATGGTGAATTGAGACACCTTGTCACGAGTCAACTAGAGATTGGAATCGGGATAATTATACATGTTCATTTGCCAATTGAATCAATTTGGTGTTAGGACTGTATTGATTCGAGTGTGTAGTTCGGTACCATATTATTTGATAGTTGAAGGTAAATGATTGTTAAAAGAAATATTCGTCAAGGTGGAGATTTGTTAGGAAAATGGTTTAATTTCTTTTAGATAGGTTTTTTGTTTTGTGTGGAAGTAACGAGTTTTCTAATTGATTTTAGTTACTTGAAATTGTAGTCAAAGAATTTCCTATTTTGTTTAGAATTTAGAAGTTATTTCCTATTTTGTATAAATCTAAGAATTAGCACTGATTTCTTGTTATTATTTGGGTTTTGGCCAAATAATATTCCCTATAAATAGGTGAGTTAACATACTACACAAGGGACACACAAGGATAACATTTAACCTTATACATAGAGTGTGAGAGAGAGTTATTGGAAGATGAAAGATAATATACAAGGATTAGGTTTGGGTTCAAATTGTCTTCTTATATAGCGTTTTCCTCTCATAATAAAGAATGGGTTTATTTCCGCGAACGTAAGTTCAATGGTGGAGTCGAAACACGTTAAATATTGTGTGTCGTTTATCTTTCATCCTTGTGGCTTGTTTATCATTAAATTATTATTTACTTAATATCTCAATAGTTGTTTGTTCCGCACTTGAATCCTAATACCATCAAGTTTTCAAGTAATTAATTTGACCTCATATGATGTGAGCCTATATCCATATGGTATCACTATGATGATTTAGTTACTTGGTGACCACAACGTTACATGTAGGCCTTTTGAGTAAGTCCACACAAGTATTTGCTATATAGAACCACTCAAAACAGTTACCTAAGAAATATTAGGAGAAAATGGAGTGGGAGATAGGGGGCAGGGGCAGGGGCTAGGGATGGGGCGGAGGACGGGGGAGTTATTTGACAAGGATCCCCCGCCCCATTGACACCCCTAAATGAGAAGGTATTGAAAGTGGGCTGATGTGAGCAAAGGCATATCATAACTGGTATTTGAAACCTTATTTTTATTTATTTTAAACCAAATTTAGTACCTGCATACTCACCTCTTGATTAATTAATTCAACTTTAGTTTGGGTGAACTATGGTGTACATGTTTTTATTAGAAGGATTCAAAACTTGGAATTGAAGAAATTCAGGATAGAAAGTTTATGTTAAGCAAGTTTTATGGGTCAAAAAAGGGTTAATTGAAGGGTTAGTTCTCACTTTGGTATCTAAACTTTAAAAGGGAGCACTTTAGTCCCTAAAGTATAAAGTTTATAATACTTAAGTCCCTAAAATATAGAATTTGTCCATTTGATTTCTTAAAGTATAAAATTTGCCCCAATTTAGTCCCTAAAGTATACCCACTTAAGTATAAAATCTGTCTCATTTCTTTAATGATGTTACTTAAGTGAAATAAATTTTATGATTTAGTGACTAGAGTGTCTCATTTTTAAGTTTAAGGACTAAAGTGAAAATTTAATTATAGTTGAAGGGTGTAAAGTGGAATTAAACCGGCGGAAAATCATATGCTAACAAGCATCAAACTTTAGCTCTTCCTCTTGGGCCAGATATCCAAAAGGGTACTCTGGTTATTCTCTCTGCGCAGCTGTTCTTGTCATGCCGCTTACAGGTTCGGGTTAGAATAATTGAACGTGCTGCTACATTCTTAAGACGAGTCGTGAATTAATTTTTCCTTCCATTAAGAATTTGGACCGAGGGTTAGTGGTAGCTGCCTTTGCGTCTTCTGTTTGTAAATAGTTTATATCATCATCATGATATAAAAAAAGTGCGACGAAGGCCCTATGTTTCTTCCTTTTCAAAACGTTGTCAAATCTTTCAGAAAATATGCTAGCATTGTGGCCTTTGTCCTTTGCATTCTTTTACTTAATTATTCTCTGTTGGCTAACATGCTAGTTGACTTTGCATACCACCACGAGGAAGAAGAAGGTTTATCTCTCATCCTTTATCATGTTACTAAGTATTGGTAACTCTACAGATCCTCTCAACAAATCAACCCCTTGTGCAAAACGTGGGTTGACCACTTAATGAAACAAAAGGTGCAGGTTTGATTGCAAGTTAGGCCTACACTGCTTAAATATACAGGCCAAGAATTTGAAGATTCGGTGGCAAAAGCCTATTTTCTTTTATAAACTTGCAGGAGTAATTACTTAATCTATTTTCTCACTTTGTACTTATTTTCAAAATCTTAGGTGACGTCTTCTTAGATATCGTTGCTTTCTCTCGGGGATTTAATCAAGAATGAGTTAAAACATGGAGAGCAATAAAAAAATCAATCAACCTGAGAACCGTAGAATTGGCCGCTAATATTGTCCTGTAAATGTAGTGTTAAACTAGAAAAGCACTCATTAGTATACCTAACTAATCACCTAGATGCACATATGCACTGATTTACATTGAATATCTCCCTTACTCTTTGACAAATTTTTGAAAAAAATTTTCTGAATTAATTTCACTGTTTTAGACTTTTTAATGAGTACCCAACGGACATCCATTAGCTAAACTCATAAAAAAAATGCTAAAGGGAAAAAAAATGTGTCATAGACATTGTTGTTAGTTAGCAAATAGTACTATCACCAAAATTAGCAGTGCAGTTGTTCAATAAACTACTGATGGTATCAATTGTTTAAGAATTCTAAATCCAGTAATTCTGATTGTGTTTGCTTGACTCTCTACTCTCTAATTGCATTTCTACCTTAGCGAACAATGAGACAGATGAGTGTAATATAATGTCTGAGAAGGGTTATAAGTCTGATGGTAAGGTGAGAGGGATTGTAAAACAAAAAAAAAAAGATAGTATAATGTCTGTTCAAGCTGTTTAATTATACTTGAAGTCCATTGTCCTAACCACACCAAAATTCCATACCCTCAATCGACAGAAAGGAAGGAAGTGCTCACGATTAATTAAAAAAAAAAAATCATTCTTGCAAAACCAATTCATCATCACTATGATGTCATGCCATCTTGAGTGAGAAACCTCAAAGTGATTCTTTGAATCAGAAAAAATGAGTATAAAGTTATATGTTAAGCTATCCTGTTGGGTCTTAAATGGCTAGTGAACCTTCGCTAGAGATTCCACAAATAACAATTAATATATTAACGTCTTTGAATTGAATTAATAAAGCCATTTCCGGAACGTGATTCACGAATACAATAACGAACTTTCCTGCATGCTTAATTTCTTCTTCTGTATATATATAAGAACGATGTACAGAGCTTTTAACTTCCAATAACTCTTTGATCAGCTAACCAAAAGAACCAGAACCCATCTCAGAAATCATCTCTGTTTTCAACTTCAACTGGAAATTCATGTACTCAGAAGCCATGTCAAACACTGATCTTGCCCTATTTGATTCCATAAACCAGCAGCTTTTGAATGATTCTCTATTTTCTGATATTTTTCCTAGCTTTTCTCATGATGCAACTATTGACGATTTTAAGTCAAACACTAGCTTCAACAACTCTCTTGTGGCAGAAAGTTGCGGTGAAACACTGCCAAACATGGATAATTCACACCGAACCACCACCGATGGCTTGGTCAACATTGATGAGCAGGAAGAGGACAGAAAAGGGTCAGCGGCGGCGCGTGGGAAGAACGCATCAGCAGAGTGGACAAGGTATAGAGGCGTAAGGCGGAGGCCGTGGGGGAAGTTCGCGGCGGAGATAAGGGACCCCAAGAAGAAAGGGTCAAGAATTTGGCTGGGAACATACGAGACACCTGAGGAAGCTGCCATGGCTTACGACCGGGCAGCTTTTGAAATAAGAGGTGCCCGGGCTATGCTCAATTTTCCACACTTGATTGGCTCTAACATGTGTTCGACTCCTCAAACGGTGAGCCCGAAGAGACGTTCACCAGAGCCTTCCGCCTCTTCCTCTCCGAAGAAGAGGAAACTTGCCAATGCCTCCATCTAGATTCTAGCTAGCTGGAACAACGTTTTCTTTTTTTTTTTTTAGCAATCTGGAACAAATTAGTATATTACAAGATTGTTAATATTAAATTTCAGTAGTTCTTTATTACTACTAGTAATAAAACACGTGACATTCACGTGAATTTGATGCTTTCTTAGTTTTTTTTCCCCTTTTCATTATCATGAGAATCTCTATTATTGCTAGAGCAATAAAAATATTTCAAACCAAATTTAGAAAAAATAAAATCTTATGATATAGAGAACACAGATTAAATTCATACAATTTTGTCTTTAGCAAATTTTAAATGTTTGTCCCGATGATGTCATATTATTGTGAAATGTGGTGAGCCTGGATAATTTGTCTCATCTTATTGTCGAAATTAGAGCATCTTTGAGAAATATTGTACTTTACCTACTGAACTCGCAGTGACCTTAATTAGTAGCGAATGCATACCTTTCCTGGGAAGCATGGGCAAACTCTTTCTGAATTAAATTCAAATTTGTGAAACTTTCATAACAATAAAATGAAAAATATATATTAATTAATATAACATAGTGAATTCATTTCTCAATTAATGGTGCCGTGTTAAAAGTATAACTGTTTATGACATGTATTTTTGTTTGGATAGTGCTTTTATCCAAAATAATATTTCGCTTGCATCATAAACACATTTCTCAACCCACATTTTTATATTTTCAATCACTTTTTTATCTCACATACATCACATTACAAAAAGTGCTACAGTAATTATTCCAAATAATATTTCAAATAATACACTATCCAAACAATTATACATGTCTTTGTTATATAAGCTATAGTTCAAGTCAAATCGTGGGTTCCCTCCCATACTGGCATTTCCTACTCTTTTTTTTATATACAATAAATTTTATTTTATACATATTTCTACTCTATACTAGGGAGAGAGGAAGACTTAAAGAGATTAAAAAAAAACTTGAAGAAAACTGAACTGCCACCGATCCATGCGAATACACGGGCAAACTATTCAAAAAAGAGATTTTCCTACTCTCTCGGGGTTCTTTACTCTAGTAGTTCTGCCCTTGCCATGATCATTCTCCACGCTACCTATCCCAAATCAGTCCACTTTCTAGGATTCCTATTTCTGGAATTGAATAAGAAATGATATTGGTTTCTGTGCCAAAGACATATAAATAGTACCCCTTTTGTTTAAAGGAAAAAAAACCTATTAATCCCGTACACACATGTGATTCATAGTTCAGACGGGCATGACTAGTCAAAGCTTCCTAGAAGTGAAAGCAAGGAACAATCTTCAATGTTGAACGATACTATGTATGTAATAGACAAATAGGCCACTCGACCAACGTGCCTGTGTATTTTCACATGTGGACATGCCCAACTTCTTCGTAAGTCACTAATTCAGAGAAAATTCAGAAGCAATATGATTAAGAAGCTGGATAAGGCTTATTTTATTCGTACAAAGAAAAAAAAACTTATTGTACTATTATATGTTGCCCGAGAATTGGAACCAGATGTTTTGACCCAAAAAAAAAGAAGAAGAGAGAATTGGAACCAGATGTCCCATTCCACAAACTCTCCCTCTTTTTATTCTTGCTCAATGTGGACTCCTTCAGTGATCTTAACTTAAGCTGTCAATATAAGCATTAGTATTAGCAGAATCCCTAAGATTTAGCACTAATTAATCTAATTTAATCATTTCTACAGTAAAGTTACTTACTTGTCGCAATTGACACTTTTGGAGATAGGGATATCGAGGGTAACACCACATTTTCTAGGAAGGGCTTGGGCAGCATCATCCTTGAGACTGGGGAAGTGATTTGCGGCTTCTTGAACGCAATTACATGCGTCCCTTTTGTCCGCCGGCGTTTTCACAGCCGCTATCAAGCTTTTGACACCACTGCAACATGCTGGCTCTGGTGAAAGCTCGCCACCTGCACTAAGATAGGGAAGGCACCCGGTCAAATATCCATCCACTTCTGGGCACTTGATTGCCTGCCCTGGCTCAATCATCAGCTGAACCAAGGCTAAAACTACAATTGCTGATACAAATACAATGCAGCCCTTCACTTTTTTTTTTTTTTAAAGCTATTGATGATGAATGATACTGGAATTTTACTTCGATAAATTTTGTTTGTTTGGGATCTTGTGTGTTTGCACTTGACAATGAAGCTTTTTATATTTCGCCTCGAGACTGTTACTTAGTTCTGATAGCATAGCATAGGTAAGGTTTGTTATATTATTTTGGATGTTTCTTTCCTCTTCACCTGTCATTCAGTTTTTGCTATTTTCTGGAAAAGTTTTCTCGATCCTATTTCCCTTCATTTTGTCGATTCTTGCGTTTGCAGGCTTGATGATGCATTTTGTGTTTGAGTTGGTTTCTTGGTGACATAAACAGTCAGAAATCCTATCCACTTAAATCCTGAAGCTAAATAACACCTTAAATTTGTTGAAAGAGAAAAGTACACATTTAAAAAAAAAAGAAAAAAGAAAAATATCCAAAAATTAAGGTCTACCCTGAGTAGCCTATAACTCGATGTTTCTTCAAGAAGATTTATTGCAAGTAATCCTTCACTAAATTAAAACACTTCTTATAGAGGAGTGGTACTTAACTCACTTATGACGAAAGCCGTAGAACTTAATAAGCAGTTCACCCGTAGGGGTATAAATGAGTCAAAAGAAGTCCAACACTTTAATATTTAAATTTGTTTGATTATTTTGATAAATTTAAAATTTTGTTCAAATTTAACTCGTTTATTTCTCGAATAAACTCGATTCGAGTCAAACTAAGTTGAGGTCAAGTAGTTTGAACTTTTTATATGTAAATTTCATTTATATGCTAATTAAGCCGATCTCAAGTTGAGTTTGAAATTTTATCAAATATAAATTACTGTCCAAGTTTAGTTTGATTAACTGGCAAATCAGCCGAACTCGATTTGAGTATTGAGTAATTTGGTTTATTTCTCAACCCTATTTCCATACGTTACAAACAAGTTATGAATGACTAAGCAATTATTGATCCCGCACTAACAACATAAAATACAAAAAGCAAACCTAGGAATAAAAAATGTTTAGCAAAACCGCAGAGCCATTATTTGGTGTAATGGCCATTTTGAAGTTGACCCTTGGTCAACCAAAGTCCCGTGTCTGCACATATAAGTTCCAACCATTCAAAGGATATAATTAAGGAGTTATTAGGGATCTTGTTAGAAAAACAGAAAATAATAGGGGAAAACATGAACAAAATGTGCAGGAGATCCACAAACCAATAACTAGTATTTGGAATCAATTTTTTTTTTTTTTTTTTGCTTCAAACCAATCTTAGTGTCCCCGGATAATGCTCTTCTCTCAATTAATTAAAATTTGATGTCGCTGTATTGTAATATACACATTTTATGAGAACGATGAACCCCAAAACTTTATTTTGGAAAGAGAATGAATTCAAAACTTGAAAGTAATTCATGATAGGTCTTTATTGGATACTCGTTAAACTGTAACTATGTAACTCAAGTGTTAAATTTTTTTATATAAATTTCATTAGAAAAATAATATAAATACAAGAGAGATAATAATTATTAGTATATGCACCTCTGTAAATCATAATAGACTGAGTGTGATTTAGATGTATTAATGCACCCCATAGAATAACCCATTCATGACATAGAATTTACTGTTTGCAAGTGTTATGACCTCAGAAATCATCGGCCAACAGGCATCAAGTCTGGCTCTTGCTCTTGGCCATCCAAAAGAGACTTCTCTCCATGCATCTGTTCTTGATTCTTGTCATGACACCTAAGAGTTGGGGTGAAAAAATTGACCGTGGTACATTCTTCATTAGTAGGTGTCCATAATGAAAGTGAAAGGAAGATCATTCATGAAATAACCTTTCCTCCAATTAAGAATTCGAGCCAATGGTTTCCAAGTATAAGATACAAATTCTTTCATATTAGTTATCCTTGCGACATCTTTTTCCTTTGTTTTATTTGACTAGTCTATACAATCATAGGACCAAGGGCATTCATGCCTGTTGCAAAAGAGTGCCACGAAGGTCCTATGTTTCTTCCCTTTGAAAACGTTTTCAAATCTCTCACAAGATTTGTTTCTGCATATAAAATTGTAACCATGGAGACTTTTGTTCTTTATCTTTTTTTCTTTCTACTTAATTATACTTTGTTAATCAATATGTCTCATTCTTGTTGACCTTACATGCGAAACACAGGGAGTCGGAATAATTTCTCATCATTCATCATTTTACCAAATATATTTTATTGCTAGGAGTATGTTTGTGTCAGCATATTTAATCAAGGCTTAAAATTAAAAATTTTTATATTATTATTTAGTAGTGTTTTAGTTAAGTTAGGGTTTTAGTAATTTTATTGGAGTCAAGTTATAGCAGTTTGATTGTTTAGACATTGGAGTCTTATTCTTCTGATGTGATTAATAAATTATTATTGGTATTATTCTTCTTCTCCCAAACATATTTTTATGTGTGTGAATTACCTTCCTATCATATTGGTTCTGTCAAATTTATCTCCTATATAGATTTTTGGATTCTACAGTTTGGATAGTAAATTATTAGAGATAATTTTTTGAAAAAAATTCTATAGCACTTCTTTTATTTTATGTAGGTGAGATAAAAAGATGGTTAAAAAATATGTTGATGATGTAATCAAATAAATTTTTACAAAATAATATTGAGTGTGTTTGGATTATATATTGTTTCCACCTTATTTACACACACTGATTTACTTGCATCATCAACATATTTTTTAATCACCTTTTTATCTCACGTATATCACATCAAAATAGTGCTATAGTATTTTTTCACAAAATTATCTCAAATAATTTATTATCCAAACACACTCATTGATTTTTCCTGTAAAAAATGATATATATATATATATACATAATACACGTGTGTGTGTGTGTGTTCATATTTAACGTGACAAAACTAAAATTCAAAATCTTTGGGGAGGCCTTCCCTAGATCTCAATACTAGACATCTAAATCTTTTTAAACATAGATCCCAAGTAACAGTACTAGTTGTTGAATTTTGGGGACGATATTTTGTATTGTTATTGCTCCCAATGTGGTGATATTCCTTTCACAACTCCCTACAGCTACAGTGAACTTGGCCATTAATGCTATCCAGAAAATCCCTAGTCATACTGGAAAAGAAGAAATACTAAATAAAAGGCATGTATTATAGACAATTTTGTTATTCCGCAAATAGTATCATGCTATTATTAGCAGCATCAGCATCAATGTGTTCATTAAACTATTAATCGTATCAACTCTTTAAGAATTTCTAAATCAACCAATTCTGATTGTGTTTTCACTCATAGTTGACCCTCAGTTACAATTCTAGCTATTTCCAGTTTCCACCTAAATAGTTAGCCACCGCAGAGATTGGAGTGCATAAGGCAAAATTTCATACATTTGATGAGCTTGTAGTAAGTATTCTGAGAATATACAAATCCTAGAACCCATGCCTGCTAAAAAAAAAAATTTACTGGAAAAAAAGCATCTAGCATAATGATATATGAGTAAATCTTATATACGCTGACAGTGTATACACTGTCACTGTTGGATTCATGATATATGTGTAAAAGTTGAATTTTAAATTTAAATTTTATATAATTATCATTCATCAAATGCTGATACATATACTGTCAATATAGGAAAGATTAATCCATGATATGATATAATGGCCATTTATGCTGTTTAATTGTACTTTTTATGCTGTTTAATTGTACTTGAACTCCACTATTCTAACCAAACCAAATATCCATATCATCCTTAATGCACTAAAAAAGAAGGAATAACTCAATTAATTGAAAACTCTCATTCTATCAAAACTAACTCATGATCTTTGGAATAAAAAACTAACTCTTATATGATGAATTATTCTCGGGCTATTAAATAGCTACCGAACCTTCACTGGAAATTCCACAAAAGTTAGTAAATAACTGCTTTGGATTAAATAATAAAGCCATTTCCAAAACGTGGTTGAATAGATAAAGAACTCTCTTTTGCATGCTTAATTTTCCCGTATATAAGAACGCCAATGTACAAAGCTTCCAACCTCCACAGCTCTTTGATTAGTTGACAACAAGGAGCAGAACCCATCTCAGAAATCATCTTCAACCTAAAAATCATGCACTCAGAAACCATCTCAAATTCTGATCTTGCCCTACTTGACTCCATACATCAGCAACTTTTGGATGATTCTCTATTTTCTGATATTTTTCCAGCATCCAACTTTTTTGATGCAACAATTTATGGCTATAATGCCAACTCTAGCTTTGAAACCTCTCTTCTAGCACAAAGTTGCGGAGAAATATTGGATAATCCACCCTCTACCACAACCGATAACCTGGTCAATATTGATCAGGTGGAGCAGAGAATGGAGTTCGAGCTGCCGCGTGGAAAGCCCGCATCAGTAGAGTGGACGAGGTATAGAGGTGTAAGGCGGAGGCCGTGGGGGAAGTTCGCGGCGGAGATAAGGAACCCCAACAAGAAAGGGTCAAGAATTTGGCTCGGAACATACGAGACACCTGAGGATGCTGCAATGGCTTATGACCTGGCAGCTTTTGAAATACGGGGTGCCAGGGCTTTGCTTAATTTTCCACACTTGATTGGCTCTAACATGTATTCGACACCTCAAAGGGTGAGCCCGAGGAGCCGCCCATCAGAGACTTCCACTTCTTCCTCACCGAAAAAGAGGAAACTTGACAATGGCTCCATATAGCAAGTTAGCATATATAGAAGAATAAATCATAGTAATAAATTGGCATATAGTTAGCACTTAGTTTCACTTCTTCACTGCAGGGGAAAGCGTGGAGCTACATCAACTTTTTATTTGCTGATGCAAACATTAGCTGCCTATTGAAGAAGAAGCTAGACATTTAATTAAGTATTTATGTCTCCTTTCTAAATCACCGAAATTCTATAAGCTACTCAAGTTTTTGTTACGGGCGAACCAATTCAGGCCATGTATGAAATTCCAGGTCTAAATCTTAACCAAAAGTAAAATATTTGCAAATATTGGAAGCGACTGCGTGCCCCAGATAAATCCGCTTCATCTTCATGTTCATGTATCAGTTGCAATGCCTTTAATTTCTTCTCGTATAAAAATTATTGTCCATTCGAGATCCTGTATCGAGTTACAGTAGAGTGCATGAAGGAGACTAGAGATATTGGATCGGACTTAACAGACTCTACTTGCACCATCATTGTCGGTTGATGTAGGCTTATTATTCAATTCAAAAATTGATTGATTGGTGATCTTTTAATTGCCTTATCAACCTCCTCTCGGTCCTCGATAGTTTGATATTGCACTTGGGTTCTTCTTGCCAAAGATTCCTCAACTGTGAAAATTGTCATTGACCGGTTTTGAAAGGGAGTTCAGGTAATCAAAGCACCTTATCAGGATTTGTAGCAGAAGTGGCAACCCTTTGATCTACTTAAACAAAACTCAGAACAAGCTGATTTATGCAGATCTAATCCTTGACAATCTTTTTAACCAATTCCGTCATTAATATTGAATGATGAGCACTAATTAGCTAGTCTCAAGCTCGACCAAAGGTGTCTCTGATAAACAAACATATATAGCACAATAATATTTGTTTGGTTAAGAATCCTAATTAGAAGGCTTAATTGGAATAATCAACTTCCTTCATGTATGCATTAAACAATAATTAGTCATCTTGTACTAATTATATGCCAATATGTTAAGACTTATATAGGAGTAACGTTGCAGGCAGGCATGAATTTTCTTTGCTACTTTAGCTTGGCATTCACATATAGATTTCCGGCTTACCCTTAACACGAACCCTTAGCCCTTGTGCATGCCATTTTGTCCTTATGTTTTGGTTACTGATGTCAGTGGTTGATGTAATATTTAGATAGTTTTGCCTTCAATCACGACTACAGATTAAGACATGTTCTTAGAATTATAGATAGTTGATACTATACTTATAAATTACTCACCAACACAATTCTCAGATCGATAACAGAAATCGAATATGCGATTTTTTTTTTTCTGAAGAAATAATCCATTCTCTTATTAATTGAACCTACTTATATTGAATGTTGAAATTTACGTAACTTAAAACGTACCGTAGAATATAAATGTTAAAATCAGATTGGCTTGCACTTCAGTTACTTAAAAGCTAATCCATAGCAAGGAGTACTGAGGTCGGAATTGCCCGTACAATTAATATTGCTGAACTGTCTAGTAGATTTTCAGCCTCAACCCTAAATTAGCACTGTTTTAATTTAAAAAAATTGTAAATTACAAATGCATCCAAGAAATTTGAGCTAGCTACAGTGCTGAGACAGTACACTTGCACGTGGGTTGGAATATTCAGAACAAATAGTTGGAATTCAAATCGATATTTTGCATTTGTTTATGTTGCGTTCATACTACAATTCTGTAACTCGGTAAAAGAACCAAGAAAGGCCTAGGCATCTCTTACTTTTACAAAGTTTTGTTTTCTTCCTGTTTACTAGAATCTCTTTAGATGAATTTAGCACATGTGTAATGATTATTTCACCATTTATTTTTTGTTCTTTTGTGCGATTCTTTGTCTGCTTCACAATCTGACTGACGCGGTGCCACACAGGGGTGACAAGAAAAATAAATAAGCTATAAAAATTTTACAATATTTTATACAAGACGAAGGAATATATTCTTTCGTCAAAATAAGGGATGATGTTAAGAGAACCTAACTGACAAATTTCTTTTTTTTTTTAAAAAAAAAAAAAGCGCAATTCAATACAATCATTGTTTCAAAGAACTAAGAGACCGACAGTTTATTTTAGACTATGATCCTCCACATAGATAAGCATATAGGATTTAATTAATGGTAATGTATTTAAAACCTGAAAGGAGAAGCGTATAAAATCATCATGTTATTTCTACTTAGCTTTTGAGTCAAATATATTCGAGTTACGTCTTACTGAAAATTCAATTTGATTAAATTTCACATTTTATTGGAAAATATTATTTGGTTTGCCCAAATAAAATATTCAAATCTGACTGTGGTCAAAATTAGCCTCACACCAATAGCGAGTTTGCTAAAATTTCACATTTTATTGGAAAATATTGGATTGCTCAAATAAAATATTCAAATCTGACTCTGGTCAAAATTAGCCTCACACCGACTGTGAAGTCAACATGCTGGTCAGTTATTCAAATTGACCTTGTGGTTAACAGTAGTAAATCAACCCAACAACCCGTTCCCCACCACCAAAACATGGCACTGATCAAAACAAATACTTTGTACCCTTTCTTCTTTTTTTTTATATATATATAAAAAAAACAGATTTCATTAACGCATATCATCCAATACAATTTGATTTCTATTACTATTATAGTATAATTTGATTTACATTATTGTTTTAATGGGAAATTAAACATGCACTCCAAATTATAAATTTATAACTCAAACAAATATAATAGATTTGAAAAATACAAAAAATTGATAAATTGATAAATCGCTATGGCTTCCTTACATGCATGTCACAATCGTTAGATTTATTAATAAACGGCTTTAATCTCCAATAATAATGATGAGATCTGTCGAAATAGATCCAAAATTTTAAAAAGTTTAGATCTGACGACCAGATCTGAAACAAATTCAAACCTAATAGCAAAATTTAGAAAAACACAAAAATCTCCATTGGATCCCCTAGAAGAAGAACATTTGATTCTCATTAGAAATTTCTAGAAAAAAATTAAAAAACACACTAAGAAAATTTAGGAGAAATTTTATTAGAAAAATAAAATAAAACGAAATTCATGGGAGGGAGGTCACGGTGAGGGACCATGATCTCCCTCTTTAAGAGGTATGCCTTTGAGAAGAGGGAAAAAAAATAGAGAAAAGTTTGATAAGAGAAGATGTAGAGAGGAAAAGAAAAGTTTGTTGCTCAGGCAAACCATATACTTTGTACCTTGTATTTCGTAGCACTAGAAGAAAAGAGGTTTTCCCATTGAACAGATGAATTTACGGCCCTATTGATTTCGGAAGAAAAGTTATTTACATTGCGAATTTCCTCTTCAATTCACGTATAGCAGGCAAGTAATCGAGCACTCAGGAATTTGACAGTAGTTAGTTCTGTATCATTTCATAAATTTCATTCTTCATTACGCATTCTGCCATCACCAAAAAAAAAAAATTAAAATAAAATAACGGTGCCCTCCACTTTCTGTGTGGGTTCTTTACTTCTGTACTTTTGTTCTTGAATCTTGCCATGATCGTTGTCTACATCATCCATCCCAATTAGTCCACCTTCTAGGAACTTTATTTCTGGAACCAAACCAGAAAGGTTACTGAATGAAGACATGAAAGTAGTACTCCATAGTTCAAAAAAGATATATTAAGCCCCGAATGCACATGTGATTTATTATTCAGACACGCATGACTAATCAAAGCTTCCTAGAAGTGCCCTAAATTTAAGACTGAAAAAAAAAAAAGAAATCTTTCTAGCTGGAAAATAATAATATATAAGAAAAAATTCAAGAAATTGACCACACAATGAATTATCTTATGGTACTTTAGAGAATAAACAAATAGGCCATTCATCCGACGTGCACGACATGTTTATTCTAGCATGCGGCCGGGCCCAAATATATACACGTATATATATTGGACATCAGATTCTTCATCAATCGCTGTAGATCAAAGAAAATTCAGAAGCCACAGAAAACCACAAATAATAGAATTCAGAAATGTTTGGAAGTACAATCCCCGATTCTGAGCTAGCCCTTCTAGCTTCAATAGAGCACCATCTTCTCAATGACACCGATCTCTCAGACATTTTTCCAGAATTGTATTCTTTTAATGATGCAGAGGTTTTCAACTCTAGCCCGAATTATGGCAGCTCCCGAGATTCAGGAGAAGTAGCCTTAAATAATTGCGAAATGAATAATGCATCAGAAGATATCCCATTCAAGTTTGGACTGTTGGGTCAAGAGGAGGTGGAACAGAATATCACAGCAGCAGAAGTTGTAGTACCTGCGGAAAATGTGTCCAAGGACTGGAGACGATACCGGGGCGTCAGGAGGCGGCCGTGGGGGACGTATGCAGCTGAAATAAGAGATTCCAAGAAGAAAGGGTCAAGAATTTGGCTTGGGACGTATGAAACACCTGAAGATGCAGCATTGGCTTTTGACCAAGCTGCTTTCAAAATGCGTGGTGCACGAGCTAGGGTTAATTTTCCACACCTAATCGGCTCTAATAACGTGGAGCCGGCAAGAGTGAATCCAAGAAGGCGTGTTTTAGAGCCTTCAATTCCACCATCGTCAACACCTCAAAAGAAGTGCAAATTTCAGCGCCATTGACTTCTCGATGATCAAACTTAGTTTCCTTGGTCAATGTTGCCATTAGAACATTGCTACTGCGGGAGTTTCAGAGACTTCCAATTTGCTTTTGCTTTATTTAGGGTAGTGGCCGTTACCCTTTTGTTTTTCTCCAATAGTTCATGATGATAATAGGGGTGTGGTCATATTTGCACATGGAAGTTTTTGTATGTTTCACATTCATATATGCCATCTGCCTACTATTTGGGAAGTACCCTATTCTTCTTTATCTACTAATCAAAATAATCTAAGTTTTCAAATTGTTTTTGTTACTATTTGCTTTTGAAGTTCCCTCAGGAACAATTGATGTCCTAATAATTTTTGGACCAACCAGCATCAATTGGTATCACAAATCTAGTTCTGCTTGTACAGCGGATGGAGGTAGAGGAGTACATCAGAGGATTGTCAAGCGGTTTTGGATAGAGTGTTATTTGAAATAATTGTTATACCATTTTTTATGATATGATATATATGAGATAAAAAAGTGATTGGAAATATGAAAATGTGGGTTGAAAAATGTGTTTACGATGCAAACAAAATATTATTTGAAAAAATTTGATATCCAAACAAAGCCACTTCTTGGACATTATTATCTCTTCATATATACTATCAGCAGATAATAATTCGACCACGGAAGGCAGAATCCAACTGGAAATTTAACCCCAATAAAACGTCTGTAACACAAATAACTGGCTAATTGCACTTTTAAGTCCTTCTACCATGGACCAATCCTTTGATCAGTTGTGGGGACAAAAATTTATTTAGCTTGTAAATTTTGATAATACAAAAGTCACAAATTCAAAAGGTCGATCAGTTTTGGGGACAAACATTTATTTAGCTTGTAAATTTTGATAATACAAAAGTTACTAATTCAAAAGGAAAGGAAAGTACGTAGACTAACTATAGGTATGAATAGTTTCATTTTCTCAGGATCCGCTAATTTTTATTTTCTAATTTCAATAGATTGCAACAATAAGCAGTGAAATACAAATTCCAGAAAATTATTACGTTCATATCCACATGTATTTCTTTCGACTGTAATAGTCAATCTCCATCCGGTATTCTTGATATTTCCATAATTGGAGCTAAGCGGTCGTAGTAACTTTATAATGAAACTTAACTGACCAAAATGGTATATAGTACGAACTTTTGGGACCATATATGCTGTTAGCCCCAGACAAACAGTAATGATCAACTTAATATTTGAATAAGGAAGGGAAATAATTGCTACTTGCATGACCTAAGCATTATTACAATAGTAGTTTGACACATGCAGATTTATTCGCTAGCATAAATTAGTTCAATTGATCAGGATGAATTATTTTTTTCAAACGATCATGTGTTGAATTCTGGCTAATCGATGTAAATGCTTGCATTAGTAGGTGATTCCCAAGAGTAAATATCTTGATATATGGTAGTGATCAGAGTCGAACCTTACCTAAACTTTTCTTTCCAAAAAGAAAAAGAAAAAGAAAACAAATGTTGATCTGTCCAACAGAGGGCATATATATGGAGATGCTGTCCTTCAAAGAAAAGGTATTATAATAGAGGACTAAAAAATATAGATAAAACCATAAAGGGGACAGGCCATTAAGGATAGCACAATATTTTAACCTATTGAATAAAGTCTGTGTTGGTCATCAACTGATTGCCATCGTCAGTAATATATCAAGCCTTTGCATTGTTGTTACCATTGCTAGCTGTGTCATCATCTCTTTCGAAGAAGCTAGTTGAATTGTAGTATCCAATATAAAATAGTGTAAAAGCTTGATGCAAAACAAAAGAAATAATGGCAGTAAATTATAATTTACAAACACGTGATTAATTGGACCTTCTTAGAAGTCTCTAAAGCACAAAAAACAATGTCGTGTACTGGAAAAGAAACATAAACAATTAAGCCATTAACTAATACAAGATATAGAAAATTAATATCCAATTTTTTAAAACGTAATTGATCATTAAAGTAAGTTTGAATTTTTCAGCAATCCCTGCAGTATATTTATCACTGGCACGATTTGCTACATCATCCAAAGTAATATCAACTGAAAACCCTCAAAACCCACAGAAGATCTTTGCTGAGAAATATGATATACGAAGCAACCCGTATGGATTCTGACCTAGCCCTCCTTTCATTCTTTGAAAACCATCTGCTAAATGATCCTGATTTCCAAGATATTATATCTGAAATTAATTGTTACGATCCACTCATTTGCAATCCCAGCACCAGTTCATGCGGAAGTGGGATAGAAATGATTTCAAATACTAGTACGAGTAACAACTCATCAGAAACAGCAGGAGTTGGATCAGCTGTACGAGGAGGTCAACCAAAAGCCAGTACCGCGCGTGGAAGACAAGCTGCGGTAGATTGGACACGGTATCGAGGCGTTAGGAGGCGGCCATGGGGCAAGTTTGCAGCAGAAATAAGAGACCCCAAGAAGAAAGGATCAAAAATTTGGCTTGGGACATACGAGACGCCCGAGGATGCAGCGTTGGCTTACGACCAAGCTGCTTTTGAAATGCGTGGCGCAAAAGCTAGGCTGAATTTTCCCAATTTGTTTGGTTCTAATACACTACAGCCAGTGAGAGTGAGCCCAAGAAAGCGTTCGTTGGAGCCTTCTGTTTTATGTTGTTCAACAGAAATAGATGTCTCAAAGAAGGGGAAATTTGTGATTTCCTCCATGATGATTTGAGTAGATGCTTTACTGGGTACTGCGGAGTACATCAGAAAACTTAGATGGTTCCTTCTTCTTCTTTTTTTTTTTGGTTTTTTTCCCCTGAGGTATCATATTTTGATTGTATCCCCTTTTTTGTCAAGTACGATTACCTCAGAAGAAGAATTTGTTGTAAAGACGGTATTTTTCCAGTGATGCTTTCTCACTGTTTCTTCAATATTCCTTGAAATGACATCATCTATGTTATCAATGTCACAATTGAATTCATTTATTTGGTTGATTGAATTATGGCAATGATTATCCTTTGAAAAAGATTAGGAATTCTATTGATTGCAAGTACTAGTCAAGGAAAGAAAGGAGTAAGCAAAATGTAAAGAGAAAAAAAAATTGTATGTAGGTGGTTAAGGTAGAGATTTTGGAGAATATTTAAGAACTCATTGACTATTTTGGCTTGGCGCAACCATTATCTCCTTAGTTCCAGGCGGTAAGATTAATTGACGGCTCTTTGGTTTGATCGATAAAAGCTGAAACTTGGCTGAGTTTTTAAAAATATTGCGTTGATGAGATTCAAATAGGCTACTCATGGCTTCACTAGTGGTCTAAAACTTACAAAGTAAAGGTTAGTAGCAACTGCAAGGTCACAGGGGTGTGTGTGTGTGTGTGTTTTTTTGGTGTATGCGTTTGTGTTTAGTGGATCATTTTAGTTGTTTTATAGTATGTTTAATAATATAAGTACGGCTCTGTTTGGATCGTAAATTATTTGAGATATTTTTACTGTAGCACTTTTTGTGATGTGATGTATGTGAGATAAAAAGGTAATTGGAAAGATAAAAAAGTGTGTTAGAAATTGTAATAATGATGTAAGCAAATAGTCTATTATGTACTCCCTCCGTTCCTTATTAGATGTCCTAATCCATTGTTTCTTTTTATCTGTCATTTTATAATATCAAGAAAGCATTTATGAACTTTTTTCCAAATTTACCTTTGCTTACCCTTTCAATTTTCTTGAATTGGAACTCTAAATAATTAAATGACAAGTAGTATTAATTAGGTATAGTTGAAGAGAGATAAAGGGTAATTTTGAGAAGTAAAGTAAAACTTTTGTTGACTTTTAGAAAATAACCAACTTTCTTAATCTAAGAGAATTAGTTATTCAGGCCATCTAATAAGGAACGGAGGGAGTATTCATTAGGTCAACTAACTTGTGGACTCACAGTTAAATTGCACTCAATCAGTCCTCTTGCTAGATTGATGACCCAATCGGATTTAATAATTACTAGGGTAAATTTCATATAACCTTCTTGTGATTTTATTTAATGTCAGATTACTCTACGAAGGTTTCAAAATAGCCACATAACCCTCATGTGGTTTTAAAATAGCCACATAACCCCCTTATAATTTTGTGCAAAGTGAAAAATAAATGAAATGCATAATCAGTTACAGCAATTAGACCGCATGCACTCTAAAAGTGTTTGTGATGAATTCATAATATTCACTTAACCCCCTATGATTTGCATAAATATCCACTTTATCCCGTTGTGATTTTTGCATCTATCCGTATAATCCCCCTATGATTTTATACAAGATGGTTAAGCCGTCATTTGGTTTAACATCTGAGTAAGGGCAGTACTGGTTTAAGCCGTCATTTGGTTACATAAACTATTTTCAATTAAATTTTCAGTTTACATGAAACCATAGGGGGTGAAATGAATATTATGAAACGTTGTGGGGGTTATGTGATAATAGATGAAACTATAGGGGAGTTATTAGTAATTTACCCTAACTAAGGTGGGAAATTTTTCTGGTTTAAGTCAGTTGGTTAGCTTCCTATCTTGATCCGTTCACAAGTCTATATAAACTACTATCTATACTATATATACAATTTTTCAAAAAGTTAATTAACACTTGAAATCCCTCTTTTATCAAGTGTCCATTAGCCAAACCATTCGTTTTTTCCTTTTTGTATAATATCCAGAAATTCACTCATGTGTGATGGGGTTGGGGGCGGCATGTCACGATTCAGTCTTTCCTCTGTTTTTTTGTAGGTTTTTATCCATAATCTATTAGCGATTTCCATTCGGCTGGGGTATAATTCCTGGGGATTAAAAAAATTCCAACCTTGCTAATTTCTTTCCACTGTTTACTCATGCTAATATGAAGAATTTTTAGTTCGAGAGGAAATTCTCCCGGTTACCAAAATTGAGCATTATACAGACAGCCCTATGGTTATAGGGGAAGCCAGAAGAATAAAATTACTAATTATACCGGAAATTAAGACAAAAAACGAAATACTAACTCAATGTGCATCTTATGTGTTCGCCAATGCTAGGTAGCTGACAAAGGGGGAAGAAAAAGGTAATAGCGCCATGGCTGAGAATTCGCAAACTTGATGCAGCAAAAGCTGAACCTGAATGTTGCCATATTAGTTAATGGATATCCTTTGCCAGCATTGGGATTATGGGGAGTTTGCAGAGTGGGGTTTGGATCATATTTGGACCGATTTTCTAATCTTTTCCTTTGTCTTTTGTTTCCCCCATCTACAAAAATGAAGGCGGCTCCTCTCTCCAAATGAAAAACCAACCGTGGGCTTTCCTCTACGGGTAAACG
This sequence comes from Coffea arabica, assembly GCF_036785885.1. Taxonomy (NCBI): domain Eukaryota; kingdom Viridiplantae; phylum Streptophyta; class Magnoliopsida; order Gentianales; family Rubiaceae; genus Coffea; species Coffea arabica. The sequence continues at coordinate 23,231,603 of NC_092313.1, forward strand.
AAAGGTTTGGAATCCATCTATCTATTAGAGTAAGAATTTGATGTTCTGCAATACTTGCACCATCATTATCAACTGATGTAATCTTATTACACAGATTCGAAAATTGCTCGGTTCCATCCAGATAAAATAATCGATTGGTGTTCTTTTAAGGATAAATTACATTTTAGCCCCCTGTAGTTTTCGCAAAAACCACATAACCCCCCTTATGATTCAAAAAACTATACATAAACCCCTTGTGATTTGGGTTGAACTGGCAAATAGACGGAAAGCACGAATCGTGACGATTCGTGGGCAAAACGCACTTGTACTATTGGTAGCAGTAAGAAACATTCCCATATTACCCCTGACCACTTTCACGCACCCAATAAAGCCTAGGTCTGTGCTCCTCATCTCTTTCCAGCTTCCAAAAGTACTACTTTGTAACTGACTTTCCACTGAATGTTGGTGAAGGCAACACATTTAGTGAAGAAACCAAACCAAGATAGAGAACGAAGGAAATCTGAAGGTTATGACATCAAGGTGCAGTCTTTTCCTTTTTCCTGAAATATAACTTGAATGGATTATTAATTTTTTTTCAATAAATTCTAGATGTCATGCTCAAGCAGTGCTGGTGGAAGTACTGAAGATCTAAGGTACCAATACCTGTATTGTTCATGTGGGAGAAAAGCAGCGGTAAAAATTGTTGAATCCGACAAACCTTCAAAAGGAAAGCTATAGGGGTGCTTGTTTCACAGATTGGAATCGAAAATGGAAATGAAATCATAGACTCTGGTTTTGGAATTAAACTTTTCATTCCAATATCTAGCTTGGTTCACACATTGGAATTAGCATCATTCCAATTCTTGGTACTTGGTTTGATGAGTGTTTCGGAATTAAATGCAATTACCCCTGATATAACAATTCTTGAGTAAATTCCCAAAAAGAGGGAGTTTTCAAACTAACTTCCCAAAGGGTTTTTAAAAATTCAAAAAGTGTTACAATAATTTCTTACAAAAAAAAAAACTAGTAGGTTATCTATTTAACATAAATTAAATATTTTTTAAAAAAGAAATATCCCATAAAGTACCAACTCTTTATGACTTTTCTCTATTACATGAACCAAGTACCAGGTTTTTATGAGTATTTTATTCTGAATCATTTAATTTATGTTAAATACATATATATTTGCAAATAAAATTCAAAAGCCGTTACACAAATATTTTTACGAAAGGAAAACTAGCATGTTTTGTATTTAATATAAATGAAGTATTTGAAAGTAAAAAAAAATTGTCCATAACATACCAGTTCTTTACGAGTTTCTTCCATTATATGAATAAAGTACTAGCTATTTATGAGTATTTTACGTTGAATCATTTAATTTATATTAAATACATAAATGTTTATAAGTGAAATTCAAAAAGTGTTACACTAATATTATTACGAAAGGGAAACTAGTAGGTTTTGTATTTAACATAAATTAAATACGTGAAAGTAAAAAAAGAAATTACCTACTTTTTACTAGCTCTTTACGGGTTTCTTCTATTATATGAATAAAGTACTAGCTATTTATAGGCATTTTACTCTGAATCATATAATTTATGTTAAATACATAAATGTTTGTAAGTAAAATTTAAAAAGTGATATACTACTATTTTTACGAAAGGAAAACTAGCACCGTTTTGTATTTAACATAAATTAAATATGTAAAAGTAAAAAAAAAAAAAAAAAAGAAATTGCCCATAACATACCACCTCTTTATGGGTTTCCTCTATTACACAAACAAAGTAATAGCTATTTCATTGGATGCGTTTTTCACTCTTTGGGAAGAAACTCAAAAATTGTCACCCTTTATGAAGTTAATTTAAAAACTCCCTCTTTTGGGGAATTTACTCAACAATTCTTATAAAACAAAAGAATTATATATACTATACAACAAATTAACATCTCCATAATTGTAACTACAATAGTTATTAGCTTTTTGATAAAACATAAGAAAATCATAAACTATAAAAAAATTAATACCAGAAAATAAATATAGTGGCTGCATTAACAAGTCGTTTATGGTAGTCAATTGATATAATTGGGCAAACACGATTTCCAGTTGGTATGAACCTGCTTTGGTACTCACAGGCTGAACTTTGGATTCATTTGACAATATAGCTGTTCAGAAGTTCACAAAAATCTGGTAATACATCAACCAGTTTTTACAAAACAAAATAAGGTATATAAGTAGCTAATCAAAAAGTCCAGCAGACACCAAGATTCAACAAAAAGTGTAGCAACAACATATTAACAAAAAGTAGAAGCAGACAAATAAATTAATTGAATTACAAACATGTTTAGCTCTCTTAGCCCTCAAATTTTAGAAACACGTTTAGTTCTCTTAGCCCTCAAATTTTCCAACACACTTGCAATTGTTGGTACAAGTTTCTGACTCTAGTTGATCTTCTAGTATCCAAAATGGGTTCAATAGCAGAAGCAGCTCTTCTAGTATCCAAAACAGGTTCAACAGGTTCATCAGTTGATCTTCTAGTTTCAAAAACTGGTTTAGCAGCAGAAGTTACACAAGGCTGCATAAATAGATAGATTTGAGTTAGTTAATTGCAGTTAATTGCAGTAATAACCAGCAACATTGTTACCAGTATAGACAGTTTTTGGTTCCCATATCCATATGAATATACCCCCAAAATGCAATTTTATAGTAATTCTTTTTGAAGTTGTCATTTTTTCAAAGCCTGCATTCGAAATAGTGAAACACATGATAAGGAAAAAAAAAAACACAATCTGATTAATGGACCACATGATGGCCAACAAGCCGACAAACAAAAATTATTCAATGTCCAAATTGCCAAAACTTTATCAGCAGCCAAATCACTCTATATTATTGACAATCAAGCCACCCAAATTTGACCGAAATATGACACTAATCAACATTTCTCAACTAACAAAACCATATTCTACCCATGTTAAACTGAAATTCCGGTGATTTTAGAACTCCCGAATGCAATTTTTTTTACCCTAATCTTAATGCAAAAGTTCAATTCTAGTCGATAAAATACTCTATGCTTAAATATGATAATACAGGTTGTCCCAAAGCAGCAAAATTTTAAATGAATCAATGCTTAAGCATTATAATCACTGATTTATTAAATTTTCAATGCCCGATAGTTTCTGTTCAAAATGCTCAACTGCATCTTATATGCTAAACTGATGTCAGAAAACTTACCAAATGCAACAATAGCTTTCGTGATACTCTTTCACAGCTACCTTTTGATCTTCAATGGTAGATCTACGGTTGATTTTTGTAGGTTAAATTTTCTCTCCTTTATTCGGTAGTCACGTTTTTCTCTCTCTTTCTCACGACAAAGACTAGAGCCAGGGAGAATCTGACTTCATCTGCTTCCTTTTTGTATTTATATTAGGGTAATTTGGACATTTTGCCCACGAATCGTCACGATGGGTGCTTTTTGTCTATTTGCCAGTTCAATCCAAACCACAGGGAGTTTATGTATAGCTTTTTGAATCATGGGGGGTTATGTGGTTTTTGCGAAAATCACAGGGGGTTAAAATGTAATTTACCCTTCTTTTAATTACCTTGTCAACCCTCTCTCGATCTTGAACGGTTGGATATTGTACTTGGGTTCTTCGTGTCAAAGATCCTCAACCCTGAAAATTATCGTCCGCCGGGTTCAGGCTGACGGATGAGAGGGAATTCAGCTAATTAAAGCACCATATCAAGATGTTTTGGAGAAGTGGCAACCCTATGATCTACTTAAATATCGAATGATGAGCAGTAACTAGCTAGTCTCAAGCCTACAACACCGTGTGGTTGAGTACCGAGTTAGTGGATTCGGGATTCGGGATTCGGGTTTGCTGCCAACAGTCTCTTAGATAGACAAACATATACAGCACAATACTATTTGTTTGGCTGACAATTCTAAGATGGCTTAATTGGCATAAGCAACTTCCTTCATGGATAGTACACCAGACAATATTTAGTCATCTTGTCCTAATTATCTATCCATTTGTTATAGTTACAATAGACTACTATAGCTAGTAAATTGCAGGCCGGCAGGACAAATTTCCTTTGCTGCGCTCTTTTGCTTGGCATTCATGTATAGAACTCCGTCTCACCCTTCACATGAGCCTCTAGTCCCTGAATACTTGTCGGAATCCGTTAGTTCCACAAGCAGCTGGGAAGAACAGCTCAGGATCTTGGGGCCTTGTGCCATTCTGTCTGTGGATCTGTTTTGGTTGCTGATTTCAATGGCTGATAACGTGAATGTTGAGAGTTGTATAACTTAGGGTTAAAGGCAGTAAGCTCCCAAAAGTTTGATGTCATTTGCACTTTTCCCCCTAACATTATATTTGTTGCACTTTGCCCACTCTATTAAGTAACCTCAACTCTTACCGTCAAAAAGATATCTAAAGTTTCAATTTTAACAGTTCTATTCTTTTTTGGTAATTATTTTTTGAATTTTTTCTTACATATGAGATGGTTTTATTTTAAACTCTACAATAAATTTGAAGGATGTGTGACTTTTATAAGTGGTTGGACCCTATTTTTAAGGACATTACGTAGAGACCAAAAAAAATCGGATCATTTTTTCAAGTGTTTCTTTACCAATTGTTATTTTGACTAATGGTTTTTGCAAAACCGTTAGACAAAGGGTGAAAGTGCAACAAAAATTACGTTAGAAGAAAAAGTGTAAATGGTACCAAACATTAGGAGGTTTAGTGATTTTAACCCTTTAAACGTAAAAGGCACCACAGAGTGTAAATGTCAAAATCAGACTGTGCATTGTTAAAGAACCTAGGAAAGGCCTTGGCTTCTCTGACTTTTACAAAGTATTGTCTTTTTGTTTACCAGAATCTTTTTAGATGATTTTAGCACATGTTTTATTAGTATTATTATTATTATATCACCATTTATTTTTTGTTCTTTTGCACAATTCTTTGTCTGCTTCACAATCTGACTGACATGGTGCCACACAGGCGAGCCAAGAAAAATAAATAAGCCATAAAAAATTACAATATTTTGTACAATACAAAGGAATATATTCTTTTATCAAAATAAGGGATGATGTTAAGAGAATCTAACTGACAAAATTTTTTTAAAAAAATAATAATGTACAATTTAATACAATCGTTATTGTTTTATTTTAGTCTTTTTAGACTGTGGTCCTCCACATCGATAAAGCATAGTGGATTTAATGGTAATTCATTTAAAGCCTGAAAGGAAAAGCGCATAAAATCATATGTTATTTCATAATTTTTACTGAATATATTTGAGTTACATCTTACTGCAAATTCGATTTGCTTAAATTTCACACACTTTATTGGAAAATAATTGGTTTGCTGAGCTCAAATAAAATATTCAAATGTGACTCTGGTCAAATTTAGCCTCGCAACAATAGTGAGGTCAACAACTCAACAACTCTGGTCAAAATTTTTATAGGTTTCGATACTGAAGACATGAAAACAGTAACCCTAGATCGAAAAAAGATATATTAAGCCCGAATACCCATGCGCGTGATTTATTATTCAGACACGCATCACCAATCAAAGCTTCCTAGAAGTGCCACAAAATTAAGAGTAAATTAAAAGAAAAAAAAAAGAAATCTTCTTAGCTGGAAAATAATACTAATACATAAGAAAAAAAATTCAAGAAATTGGCCACACAATACATTTTTGAGAATAAACAAGTAGGCCATTCCGCCAACGTGCATGACATTGTTTATTCTAGCCCAAATACACACACACACACTTTGGACGTCTGCTTCTTCATCAATCGCTGTAGATCAAAGAAAATTCAGAAGCCACAGAAAACCCACAAATAATTTTATTCAGAAATGTTTGGAACTACGATCCCCGATTCTGAGCTAGCCCTTCTAGCTTCAATAGAGCACCATCTTCTCAATGACACCGATTTCTCAGACATTTTTCCAGAATTGTATTCTTTTAATGATGCAGAGGTTTTCAACTCTAGCCCGAGTTATGGCAGCTCCCGAGATTCGGGAGAAGTAGCCTTAAATAATCGCGAAATGAATAATGCATCAGAAGATATCCCGTTCAAGTTTGGACTGTTGGGTCAAGAGGAGGTGGAACAGAATATCACGGCAGCAGAAGTTGTGGCACCTGCGGAAAATGTGTCCAAGGACTGGAGACGATACCGGGGCGTCAGGAGGCGGCCGTGGGGGACGTATGCAGCTGAAATAAGAGATTCCAAGAAGAAAGGGTCAAGAATTTGGCTTGGGACGTATGAAACACCTGAAGATGCAGCATTGGCTTTTGACCAAGCTGCTTTCAAAATGCGTGGTGCACGAGCTAGGGTTAATTTTCCACACCTAATCGGCTCTAATAATGTGGAGCCGGCGAGAGTGAATCCAAGAAGGCGTGTTTTAGAGCCTTCGTTTCCATCATCGTCAACAGCTCGAAAGAAGTGCAAATTTCAACGCCATTGACTTCTCGATGATCAAACTTAGTTCCCTTGGCCATGTTGCCATTAGAACATTACTACTGGGGAAGTTTCAGAGACTTCCAACTCGCTTTTGCTTTATTTAGGGTAGTAGCGGTTACCCTTTTGTTTTTCTCCAATAGTTGATGATAGGAGTGTGGTCGTATTTGCACAGGGAAGTTTTTGTGTGTTCCACATTCACATGTACCATCTGCCTACTATTTGGGATGTAACCTCTTCTTCTTTATCTGCTAATCTAAATAATCTAAGTTACTATTTGATAATCCAATTCAGTATTAAAACTTAACGAGTCCATATCTTAATATGTTCTAACATGTTTGACAACAAAAAAAAATAGAATGTTAATTAATTCAATGACTCTGAATTATTTCGGCAAAACTTATTCAAAATAATAAGTGAGAAAGCTGTCTATTTATTAGTTAATGCAAAATACTCTCAAATGTTACAGTATTTAATAATTCATTAATTTAATGAATTCAAATTTCAATTTTATCAAACACACCTTAAATTTTCAAACTATTTTTGTTACTATTTGCAAGTTCCCCAGGAACAATTGATGTCGTACAATTTTTGGACCAACCAGGATCAATTGGTATCACAAATCTAGTTCTGCAACGGATAGAGAGAAAAAAGTACATCAGTGGATTATGAGTGGTTTTGAAAAATTTATCTTCTCTTGAACATCAATTGTCCAAGAAAATAGGAAAAGAAATAGTGAAAATGCAATATGAATTTCATACTATCAGCAGATCAACATTCGACCATGAAAGTCAGCATCCAACAAGAGATTTAATCTCAATAATATGTCTCACAGTAAAATTTGCTAAATTAACTTTTAATCCCTTATATCATGGACAAATCCTTTGATCACTTTTGCGGACAAGTATTTGTCAAGCGGTGGAGCATGTGGTTTAATTCGATGCAAAATGAAGAACCTTATCAGGGCTTGATATGCCGTGAACCCCCTTGAATTAAGATAAATACAAAAGTTACTAATACGTAAACTAACTATGGGTATGAATTCTTTCATTTTTTTTCACAAGCCCCTAATTTTTATTTCCCAATTTCAATAAATTGCAACAATAAGCAGTGAATACAAATCCCAGCAAACTATTATATTCATACTTCATATCCAAATATACTTCATGCATTTCTTTCAACTGTAACAAGCCAATTTCCATCCATTGTTCTTAATTTTTCCAAAATTGGAACTAAGCAGTCGTATGTATTTTTCTAATGAAACTTTAATAACCAAAATCGTATACAGTACAAATTTCTGGGACCATATATGCTGTTAGCCCAGACAAATAGTAATGATCAACAAAACAATTGAATATTTTGGGACCATATATGCTGTTTGCCCGGACAAATAGTAATGATCAACATAATAATCGAATAGGAAAGGGAAAGAATTTCTATTTCTTTGACCCAAGCATTATTCCTGAAGTTTTTTTTATACATGTAGATCTGTACAACAAAAGAACAAAGAGATGCTGTCCTTCAAAGTAAAGGTACAATAACAGAGGACTAAAAAAATATACATTATTCATGAAGGGGGGGCGGGCCATTTAAGAAAGATCAATATTTTATCCTATTGAACCAAGTCTGTGTTGGTCATCTACTGATCTCCATCAATATACTACGCGTTGGCATTATTGTTACCGTTGCTAGCCGTGTCACCATCTCCTTCGAAGAAGGTTTCTGAATTATATTATCCAATATAAAATGGTGTAAAGCTGCATGAAAAACAGAAGAAATAATGGTAGTAAATTATATTACCCCAACACGTGATAAATTGTACCTTCTTAGAAGTCTCAAAAGTACAAAAACCAATGTCGTAGAATGGAAGAGAATACATAAACAATTAATCCATTTAACTGACACAAGGTATAGAAAAATACTATCCCATTTCTGAACGCGATTTATCATTAAATTAAGTTTGAGTATTTCAGCAATCCCTGCATGTATATAAGTACATCACTGGAACCATTTGCTTCTCCATCCAATCTAATATCAACTGAAAAGCCTCAAAACCCACAGATCTTTGCTGAGAAATATGATGCAAGAAGCAACCAGCATGGATTCTGACCTAGCCCTCCTTTCGTTCTTTGAAAACCATCTGCTAAATGATTCTGATTTCCAAGATATTATTTCTGAAATTAATTGTTACGATCCACCCATTTGCAATCCCAGCACCAGTTTTGGCAGCTCCCATTTATTCGGAAGTGGGATAGAAATGATATCAAATACTAGTACGAGTAACAACTCATCAGAAACAGAAGGAAATTTGGATCAACTGTATGAGGAGGTCAACCAAAAGCCAGTACCTGCACGTGGAAGACAAGCGCCGGTAGAGTGGACACGTTATCGGGGCGTTAGGAGGCGGCCATGGGGTAAGTTCGCGGCAGAAATAAGAGACCCCAAGAAGAAAGGATCAAGAATTTGGCTCGGGACATACGAGACGCCCGAGGATGCAGCATTGGCTTATGACCAAGCAGCTTTTGAAATGCGTGGTGCAAAAGCTAGGCTGAATTTTCCAAATTTGTTTGGTTCTAATACATTACAGCCAGTGAGAGTGAACCCAAGAAAGCGTTCATTGGAGCCTTCTGTTTCATGTTGTTCAACAGAGAAAGATGTCCCAAAGAAGGGTAAATTTGAGGTTTCCTCCATGATGATTTGAGGAGCAGATGCTTTACTGGGTATTGTATAGTACAGCAGAAAATTTAGATGGTTCCTTTTTCTGGGTTTTTATTTTTCATTTTGAGGCATCATATTTTGATTATACACCTCTTTTTTTCAAATACGATTACCTCAGAAGAAGAATTGGCTGTAAGGAAGCTTTTTTACGTGTTGTATTTTCTCATTGTTTCTTCAATATACCTTGAAATGACAGACTCTAAGAGTGTATTTGCGAAAATAAATGATTATTTGGAATTTTTTTGAAATAATTACAATAATATTTTTTACAATGTAATATATTTGAAATAAAAAAAGTTGTATAAAAAAAAGTTAAACCAAAAAACGTATTCATGATGCAAGTAAAAAATGGTCAATCTAAAGAAATTCAGTTCCAAAATATCACAATTGAATATTTTTATTTCGCTAAAGTAATTCATGGCAATGATTAGCCATTGAGAAGGATTGTATCCCATTGCTTGCAAGTAATTAAGGTGGTTAAGGTAAATTTTTGGAGAATTTTTAAGAACTTATGGACTATTTAGGCGAGGTGCAACCACTAGCTCATTTGTTCTAGGTGGTAGTGGGTAAGCTGAGATTTTAGTCTAACTTTGTTAAGGACTACGCACTACATGGACGTACTAGTTCAAGGTATTGACAGTTAAGGTGACATCTTAGAGATTTTGGAAGTATTTGTGGGTGAGAAACGAGACTTCATAAAGATCCGCCAAACTTAAAATACGGCATCCCTAGTGAAAAAACCACTTATTGTGTTGCATACCTCAAATATGGCTTTTTATATATGTAGAGAAAAAGAAGGATGAGCGAAAGACAAAACTACATTTGATAGGGATAATTTTAGAGACTTCCCTCGAGGATTTTGATAATTTCACTGACCTTTCTTGAGATTCGCAAAATTACACTAACCTCTCTTGAGATTAAGGTTTTGGTAACAAAATTAGTCCAAGTCAGAAAAGATACCATTAAAGAAGTACTTTGAAAAGAGAGATGAAACTTTTATTTCACAAATATCATTTATATTTGTATACAAATATCCTTTTTATTTCATATATTAATAAAAGTAAGGGAAGGTAAGCGTAAATAGCAAAGAACTGAAAGTAAGTAGCAACTGACTTTCTCTTCAAAGATGGACCAACAACTAGTGCATTGGATTACAGTGACTATCTTTTTTAAATCTTTGCCATTTCACATATAAAGGCAACATGAAGCATTAAAATGGATCTCATTTTCACTTGAAGTAGCAAAATTTAGAGGTGGGAAAATAGTAGTTTTGTGTGGATTTCACAAGCTAAAGGTGAAATATAGGGGCAAAAACTATGGCCTCGTCAAGCTATAAGAGGAAATCATGAAATTCAACCACATCCTTTATCATAAAAAACAAATATTACAAGTATAATTGCAAGATAATTGTGAAGACTTTTTAGAGTGAAAAAAAATCTTCACAAATTACTATTTGACGTATCAAATTTTGAGAGTGAATAAACATTTGGTATATCAATTGGTACCATTTAGTAATTGCAGGTTACTACTCATCATTAAAGAAATCCCCAATAGCTATTTTTGTTAATTAGTTACTAACAATTAATTTAATTAGCACCCTAATTACTTAATTTCCAGATATTGGTTTTCAATAAGACGTAATATCTTAGGATGTATAAGTAATTTTCTTCCTATGTGATGTAAACAATTGGACCCACAATTCTATATTGCAAACCTCAAGGGAGGCCAATGAAATTGTCAAAAACCGTAGGGGAGATTTCTGAAATTATCCCAATTTGATATGCAAACCAGAATTGAAGAAAATTTTCTTCACATTCGACAAAATGCCCTACACTTTTGTATTTGACAAGCTTAATCTTATAGAAAAAATCGTGTGCATCACTATTCTAGCCCAATATTAAATTTTAGAAAACTACTTGAAATATTCTGGGATATGATAAGAATCCTAATATTGCAGAAGTACCGTTTAATAGTAAATTTAATTTAGGGGACAGGGACAAAACACAATCCGAAGCTTCGGGCTACTCATATAATTTTTTCACTTAAAGTAAGACTACACACAAATTAGTTTATTTGTTGTTTTCATAAATAATTAAACAGATACTATAACATTTATTAATAACAAATTTGTACTATAACAAATTAGTACCCTCAAATTAGTAATTTAAAGGTACTAGTCCTTGCAGTGTCATAGCAGTGAGCTAGTTGAGTTCTCAAATCTCGACTTGATGTCAGCCCCTCCCATAATTCATTAATGTAGGAATTTCCAAGTTTTTGGAGTCACCATAAAAAGTGAAAGGGCAGGTGAACCCGTGGAACATGTGTATATTACCCTACGCATTTTTTTTTTAGGTGTACATATATTTTATTATGGTAATATATACAAATACTAGTCAAATCAAATTTTGGTTGCTTGAATTTGAATTTTTGCTAATGTGAAGGCTCCAAACTCCAACGATGGCAGCTGGTTTTGGACGCGTTGAAATTCACACATTGCATATTTGTATCCAGAGATGAGAGTTATTCGATATATTTTCATTATTTCTGTTGTTAAGTGAACAAAAATGCGTCATGAGCATGCTAAAACAATTTTGGGATCAAGAAAAATTTATGAAAATTAACTTAATATTTTCCAATGAGGGGATACTGTTAAGTTAATCTTCGCATATGGCAAAAAGTGTTATTTTCTTTATGAGTAAATCTTATATATACTGACGGTGTATACACTATCACGGTTAGATATATGACACGTACGCAAAATTTGAGTTTCAAATCCAACTTCGGATAATTAGCCAACTACATCATTTAACCCTGATCTGACCAAATTGGCATTCGAGGGTTTAAATTCGATTGTCGTAAAAATCAATTAGGGGAACCAAATCAATCTGCAGTCCAGACGCTGAGCATGAGAAAAACAACAATACATAAAGAAAATTCAAGTCCGGCTACATTAATTATTCGAGATCTCAAGATTTAAAGATCTTAAATTTTAATTTTTCTTTCTTTTCTCCACTTCTTAAATTCTATGTTTCTCTTGCTCAAAAACAGTTCTTTAATTATTCGAAAAGAAGGGGAAATTTTTCGTACTTGTGTTTTATGCCCTCTATATATAGAGGCACACACACCTGTGGTTGCATCATGGTTTTACAGCAAAAAAAAAAACAGACATAATCTTAGAATATAGCGGGATAAAATCAGAAGGGGACAGAGCATTGAGAACAGCTTAATATATTAGCCAAAGTGAATAATGTCAGGGCAGTCCCTTTTTTTTTTTTAGTGTCTGGGTTGTTAGTAATCCACTCGAATATGGGCATCAATTAATGCTTCTGCATCATCAATGTCTTTCCACCAAGATTGTCCATCTTTACTATATAAGTATGTCAGAATATGGGCATAAACTTGGCTTCAAAACGGAAAAAAAACATTAGTATATATACCATTTCCCTACTAACCATTTTAGAAGTCTCTTTTTTCCTTTTTTTTTTTTTTTGTTGGGGGTAACCTCTTTAGAAGTCTCTAATGTACAAAAACAATAGGCAGGTACTATGAAGTCTATGTTGTAAAGTAAATAAAAAGAAAATAAACAAGCCTTTTCTACGGGCTTGAAGTTTATTTATGATTTTTTATATATATAAATAACAAGCATATATATTCCAATAAGCATCTCCATCAATACTAACACTAAAATTAAAGTTTTATTACAAAATGCTTTCTTTCTAATTGTAGTGGTTAAGACCTAAGAGAGAAAGAAAAAAATTAAGATAAAATTATCTTGGTGGTTAAGGTGAGATAATGGTGACTAACAAGTTCATCTGTCATGAGTGGCAAAAGAGAGAAATACTAAGGGCAGAATCAAAGGAATAAAAGGGGTTTTTTTGAAACATGAAATAAAACAATATAAGGTAAGCTAGTACTTAACAAACTTATCCTGAAAACAATAATTGTTGGGGGTCGATCTCAGCAAGCTTCCACGTACTAGACTTGTAAGACATAAAAGTCTGAAGGAATGAGGCTGTATCTTGGAGCCATTCCGATGCATAAATCAGGCAGTGTATAGAGTAAAAAAAAAGTAGAGAATCAACACTTAAAAAGTGGGATGCAAACAATTAAGTTTTTTATACATTGTATATTTTTTTTGTATTAGCAGGTTTAGATCATATCACGTAACATGAATTTAAACTTAAAATTCAAATCATATGCATATGTATATATTTATAATGATTAGTTAAAAAATCACTACACTGTCAATACATAAAAAGTTATTCCATAATTATAAACTCAAAAAAAAAGGGAAGAAAAAAAGAAAAAAATTAATACCAATGATGATAACTCAGCATGGCATGTGTCCAAACTTATAACAATAATACTACTAATAACAAAAGATGCAGCCCATATGCTTTTCTGCCGATATTCCAACCAACTACTCCATCGAATATTTGAACCATTAATTATGCAATCCTCAATAATTATCTTCTTTTTTTCTTTTTGGCTACATCTGATTCTTGTGTTTATTGCCAAATTAGTTTAATACTTGAATTTTCTGAACCCTGATCCGAAAATAATCCAGCCAACGACTTCATCAGCCTTTATGAGAGCATATGTAATTACGTTTAGAAATTTTTGCCTTTTCAAACATCTCCTCCTAAATGCAGGAACCTCTGAGGTTTCATAGTAAATTTCAAAATATTCTAAATGTTACTTTAAAAATTCATACTTTCAAGGTGAAGTTACGGTTATATTTTCACGGGTGTTATTTGTTTTAATATCATTTTAATACTATTTGCGTTACCTCAACATGTTTAACTTTAACGAATGAAATGGAAATGAAGTTATACAAAAGAACTACTAATTTTGGTGTCAAAAATCCTTTTTTTTTTTCCATCTTTGGCAATGTTTCAAACTTATTTTGGTTTGAAAGCATTTTGTTGAGATTTGATTTTCGAACACGACGGTAAATGAAATATCACCAAAAGTTGATAATCATATTGATTTTGTTACATTAAAACGATCGATGTAGATATATTTTTATTTTACACACTTGCTCCATAGCAACAAAAGGTAATTTTTTGGAATAACGTACTTAATGTTAATAAGAAAACATGACTTTAGACAACTAGTATTATCAGCCCAAATAGAAAACATGACTTTGTTGAGTTGCATATACTAAAGAAGAAGACATCTCTTCTCTGTGTTGACTACTTACTAATAGAGTTGTAGATAATTATCTCTTTTCTATATTTTCTGGGGGTGAGAAGGGCGTGGGTGGGGTGAGAGGGTAAAAAAAAAATAATCTTATTACAATGTTTTACAAATGACACCTAAAATTGTATTTACAACGATATAAGAGCAATAATATTATTATTACATTCTTTTTTTGGATGGAGTTAACTTTTCTACTAACATTTTACCAATCTTCTCAGGGGGCAAAGTGCATGTTTTCAAGGTTAAAGATAATAAAGTGTAATTACTACTAACATTTAGAATAAAATAGTTGTATCCTTGTCTCTTTTTCTTTACATTTCAATCCTATAGCTGTCCGAATTTGCCCTTAAATTTGGACAAAATTAGAAATTTTGGAGATCGAATTTGTTTTGATCGAAACATTAGTCAGGAGTTCGTTCATTTGTCACATAAGTTAAATATTGAGGACTAATTCCTGATTAAAAATACTAATGATCGACCATGTCCATGTTTTAAATACTTCACTTGGTTTCTTTGAATCTCTGAGATTTTGTTTTCAATTGGCTATAAAACTTCGTGAAATGTTTGTTTTACTCTTTGAGTCCCTTTTTTTCTGGTTCTTCTTATTGACAAAGGGAAATTGCAACTCAATTCTGAGATTTATATTCTGTGTGTGCCACTAATTTGGCTAACAAAACAGAAGTAGAGAACTGTGGAGATTGTTTGATTGAAGAAAATGATGTATGTATACATGGATGGTTTTTTTTTCAATACCTTGTAAACATATATGGACAAACTGATTTCTGTTGAGATTGGTACCCCATTCAAGATAGTCATCAGCATTCTTTTCTACATAGGCACGCAAGTGACATTTCCGTGGCAAATTAGCAAAGATGCTTTTACATACCTTATCTCCTTGAAGTTTGAACAGAACCCAGAATAATTCTGTATAAATAAGCCAATTTTCATGGTTCAGGACAAGTAGAAGAATTTTGATAACCTGTTCAGCCTAAAGAGAAAAAAGATGATGAAAGGCATAACTTGTTCAGTCCTGTTCATGGTGGCCTCAGTCCTAATCATGGTGCAGGCAGGGCAGGGCATGAGTCTGACATGTGGTCAAGTGGACACATTACTGGCTCCATGCATACCTTATCTCACACATGGCGGTGAACCGGGACCGGAATGTTGCAACGGCGTGAGAAGCACAAAGGCTTTGGCTCAAAACACAGAGGACAAGAGGCAAGTCTGCATGTGTGTAAAAGAAGCTGCCAACCGCTATGCAAACCTTGAAGATGACGCTGTGCAAGCCCTACCGGTCAAGTGTGGCGTTGACGTGGACATTCCCGTCTCTCGGAAAATAAATTGTGATGTGTGAGTTTCCAGTTTCTTTTATTTTTTCTTGTGATTTTCTGATCTAGAGAACCCAAATAATCTGATGCTGCTAGTTGGCGTGCATTCATAAGTTTAAGGCAATTAAGGCCTTTGTTCTCGGTTGATTTAGATTTTACAAAATCTGATTATAGAGAATAATCAGAATCAGCCAAAGCTACTCTTTGGATGATT